>NC_090937.1:639517513-640717513 GCF_040938575.1 Ambystoma mexicanum
CACCAGGCCCCCACTCATGTCTCCACCACCCCCACCCCCAGCAGTGCAGGGGCAGCATCCACCAGGCCCCCACTCATGTCTCCCACCACCCCCACCCCCCAGCAGTGCAGGGGCA
The DNA here is from genome assembly GCF_040938575.1 of Ambystoma mexicanum. Lineage (NCBI taxonomy): Eukaryota > Metazoa > Chordata > Amphibia > Caudata > Ambystomatidae > Ambystoma > Ambystoma mexicanum. Next base: position 639,517,629 of record NC_090937.1, read on the forward strand.
GCCTCCACCAGGCCCCCACTCATGTCTCTCACCACCCCCTCTCCCCAGCAGTGCAGGCGCAGCCTCCACCAGGCCCCCACTCATGTCGACCACCACCCCCACCCCCCAGCAGTGCAGGGGCAGCCCCCACCAGGCCCCCACTCATGTCTCCCACCACCCCCACCCCCCAGCAGTGCAGGAGCAGCCTCCACCAGGCCCCCACTCATGTTTCCCACCACCCCCACCCCCCAGCAGTGCAGGGGCAGCCTCCACCAGGCCCCCACTCATGTCTCCACCACCCCCACCCCCCATCAGTGCAGGGGCAGCCCCCACCAGGCCCCCATTCATGTCTCCCACCACCCCCACCACCCAGCCACCAGGGGCACCCTCCACCAGGCCCCCACTCATGTCTCCCACCACCCCCACCCCCCAGCAGTGCAGGGGCAGCCTCCAACAGGCCCCCACTCATGTCTCCCACCACCCCCACCCCCCAGCAGTGCAGGGGCAGCCTCCACCAGGCCCCCACTCATGTCTCCCACCACCCCCACCCCCCAGCAGTGCAAGGGCAGCCTCCACCAGGCCCCCACTCATGTCTCCCACCACCCCCACCCCCCAGCAGTGCAGGGGCAGCCCCCACCAGGCCCCCACTCATGTCTCCCACCACCCCCACCACCCCACCAGTGCAGGGGCAGCCCTCCACCAGGCCCCCACTCATGTCTCCCACCACCCCCACCCCCCAGCAGTGCAGGGGCGCCTCACCAGGCCCCCACTCATGTCTCCCCCACCACCCCCCCCCCCACCCCCCGACAGTGCAGGGCAACTCATGTCTCCCACCAGGCCCCCACTCATGTCTCCCACCAGCAGGGGCAGCCTCCACCAGGCCCCCACTCATGTCTCCCACCACCCCCACCCCCCACCATCCAGGGGCACCCTCCACCAGGCCCCCACTCATGTCTCCCACCACCCCCACCCCCCAGCAGTGCAGGGGCAGACTCCACCAGGCCCCCACTCATGTCACCCACCACCCCCACCCCCCAGCAGTGCAGGGGCAGCACCACCAGGCCCCCACTCATGTCCCCCTGCACCCCCACCCCCCAGCATCCAGGGGCACCCTCCACCAGGCCCCCACTCATGTCTCCCACCACCCCCACCCCCCACCATCCAGGGGCACCCTCCACCAGGCCCCACTCATGTCTCCCACCACCCCCACCCCCCAGCAGTGCAGGGGCAGCCTCCACCAGGCCCTCACTCATGTCTCCCACCACCCCCACCCCCAGCCACCAGGGGCACCCTCCACCAGGCCCCCACTCATGTCTCCCACCACCCCCACCCCCCAGCAGTGCAGGGGCAGCACCACCAGGCCCCCACTCATGTCCCCCTGAACCCCCACCACCCAGCATCCAGGGGCACCCTCCACCAGGCCCCCACTCATGTCTCCCACCACCCCCACCCCCCAGCAGTGCAGGGGCAGCCTCCACCAGGCCCCACTCATGTCTCCCACCACCCCCACCCCCCAGCAGTGCAGGGGCAGCCTCCACCAGGCCCCCACTTATATCTCCCACCACCCCCAACCCCCAGCAGTGCAGGGGCAGCCTCCACCAGGCCCCCACTCATGTCTCCCACCACCCCCACCCCCCAGCAGTGCAGGGGCAGCCTCCACCAGGCCCCCACTCATGTCTCCCACCACCCCCACCCCCAGCCACCAGGGGCAGCCTCCACCAGGCCCCCACTCATGTCTCCCACCACCCCCACCCCCCAGCAGTGCAGGGGCAGCACCACCAGGCCCCCACTCATGTCCCCCTGCACCCCCACCCCCAGCATCCAGGGGCACCCTCCACCAGGCCCCCACTCATGTCTCCCACCACCCCCACCCCCCCACCATCCAGGGGCACCCTCCACCAGGCCCCCACTCATGTCTCCCACCATCCCCACCCCCCAGCAGTGCAGGGGCAGCCTCCACCAGGGCCCCACTCATGTCTCCCACCACCCCCACCCCCCAGCCACCAGGGCACCCTCCACCAGGCACCCACTCATGTCTCCCACCACCCCACCCCCCAGCAGTGCAGGGGCAGCATCACCAGGCCCCCACTCATGTCCCCCTGCACCCCCACCCCCCAGCATCCAGGGGCACCCTCCACCAGGCCCCCACTCATGTCTCCCACCGCCCCCACCCCCCAGCAGTGCAGGGGCAGCCTCCCCAGGCCCCCACTCATGTCTCCCACCACCCCACCCCCCAGCAGTGCAGAGGCAGCCTCCACCAGGCCCCCACTCATGTCTCCCACCACCCCCAACCCCCAGCAGTGCAGGGGCAGCCTCCACCAGGCCCCCACTCATGTTTCCCACCACCCCCACCCCCCAGCAGTGCAGGGGCAGCCTCCACCAGGCCCCCACTCATGTCTCCCACCACCCCCACCCCCCAGCCACCAGGGCACCCTCCACCAGGCCCCCCACTCATGTCTCCCACCACCCCCACCCCCCAGCAGTGCAGGGGCAGCACCACCAGGCCCCCACTCATGTCCCCCTGCACCCCCCACCCCCCAGCCACCAGGGGCACCCTCCACCAGGCCCCCACTCATGTCTCCCACCACCCCCACCCCCCAGCAGTGCAGGGGCAGCACCACCAGGCCCCCACTCATGTCCCCCTGCACCCCCACCCCCCAGCATCCAGGGGCACCCTCCACCAGGCCCCCACTCATGTCTCCCACCGCCCCCACCCCCCAGCAGTGCAGGGGCAGCCTCCCCAGGCCCCCACTCATGTCTCCCACCACCCCAACCCCCAGCAGTGCAGGGGCAGCCTCCACCAGGCCCCCACTCATGTCTCCCACCACCCCCAACCCCCAGCAGTGCAGGGGCAGCCTCCACCAGGCCCCCACTCATGTCTCCCACCACCCCCACCCCCCAGCAGTGCAGGGGCAGCCCCCACCAGGCCCCCACTCATGTCTCCCACCACCCCCACCACCCAGCCACCAGAGGCACCCTCCACCAGGCCCCACTCATGTCTCCCACCACCCCCACCCCCCAGCAGTGCAGGGGCAGCACCACCAGGCCCCCACTCATGTCCCCCTGCACCCCCACCCCCCAGCATCCAGGGGCACCCTCCACCAGGCCCCCCACTCATGTCTCCCACCACCCCCACCCCCCAGCAGTGCAGGGGCAGCCTCCACCAGGCCCCCACTCATGTCTCCAACCACCCCCACCCCCCAGCAGTGCAGGGGCAGCCTCCACCAGGCCCCCACTCATGTCTCTCACCACCCCCACCCCCCAGCAGTGCAGGCGCAGCCTCCACCAGGCCCCCACTCATGTCGACCACCACCCCCACCCCCCAGCAGTGCAGGGGCAGCCCCCACCAGGCCCCCACTCATGTCTCCCACTACCCCCACCCCCCAGCAGTGCAGGAGCAGCCTCCACCAGGCCCCCACTCATGTCTCCCACCACCCCACCCCCCAGCAGAGCATGGGCAGCCCCCACCAGGCCCCCACTCATGTCTCCCACCACCCCCACCACCCAGCCACCAGGGGCACCCTCCACCAGGCACCGACTCATGTCTCCCACCACCCCCACCCCCCAGCAGTGCAGGGGCAGCACCACCAGGCCTCCACTCATGTCCCCCTGCACCCCCACCCCCCAGCATCCAGGGGCACCCTCCACCAGGCCCCCACTCATGTCTCCCACCACCCCCACCCCCCAGCAGTGCAGGGGCAGCCTCCACCAGGCCCCCACTCATGTCTCCCACCACCCCCACCCCCCAGCAGTGCAGGGGCACCCTCCACCAGGCCCCCACTCATGTCTCCCACCGCCCCCACCCCCCAGCAGTGCAGGGGCAGCCTCCAACAGGCCCCCACTCATGTCTCCCACCACCCCCACCCCGCAGCAGTGCAGGGGCAGCCCCCACCAGGCCCCCACTCATGTCTCCCACCACCCCCACCCCCCAGCAGTGCAGGGGCAGCCTCCACCAGGCCCCCACTCATGTCTCCCACCACCCCCACCCCCCAGCAGTGCAAGGGCAGCCTCCACCAGGCCCCCACTCATGTCTCCCACCACCCCCACCCCCCAGCAGTGCAGGGGCAGCCCCCACCAGGCCCCCACTCATGTCTCCCACCACCACCACCACCCAGCCACCAGGGGCACCCTCCACCAGGCCCCCACTCATGTCTCCCACCACCCCCACCCCCCAGCAGTGCAGGGGCAGCCTCCACCAGGCCCCCACTCATGTCTCCCACCACCCCCACCCCCCAGCAGTGCAGGGGCAGCCTCCACCAGGCCCCCACTCATGTCTCCCACCACCCCCACCCCCCAGCCACCAGGGGCAGCCTCCACCAGGCCCCCACTCATGTCTGACACCACCCCCACCCCCCAGCAGTGCAGGGGCACCCTCCACCAGGCCCCCACTCATGTCTCCCACCACCCCCACCCCCCACCATCCAGGGGCACCCTCCACCAGGCCCCCACTCATGTCTCCCACCACCCCCACCCCCCAGCAGTGCAGGGGCAGCCTCCACCAGGCCCCCACTCATGTCACCCACCACCCCCACCCCCCAGCAGTGCAGGGGCAGCACCACCAGGCCCCCACTCATGTCCCCCTGCACCCCCACCCCCCAGCATCCAGGGGCACCCTCCACCAGGCCCCCACTCATGTCTCCCACCACCCCCACCCCCCACCATCCAGGGGCACCCTCCACCAGGCCCCCACTCATGTCTCCCACCACCCCACCCCCCAGCAGTGCAGGGGCAGCCTCCACCAGGCCCCCACTCATGTCTCCCACCACCCCCACCCCCCAGCCACCAGGGGCACCCTCCACCAGGCCCCCACTCATGTCTCCCACCACCCCCACCCCCCAGCAGTGCAGGGGCAGCACCACCAGGCCCCCACTCATGTCCCCCTGCACCCCCACCCCCCAGCATCCAGGGGCACCCTCCACCAGGCCCCCACTCATGTCTCCCACCACCCCCACCCCCCAGCAGTGCAGGGGCAGCCTCCACCAGGCCCCCACTCATGTCTCCCACCACCCCCACCCCCAGCAGTGCAGGGGCAGCCTCCACCAGGCCCCCACTTATGTCTCCCACCACCCCCAACCCCCAGCAGTGCAGGGGCAGCCTCCACCAGGCCCCCACTCATGTCTCCCACCACCCCCACCCCCCAGCAGTGCAGGGGCAGCCTCCACCAGGCCCCCACTCATGTCTCCCACCACCCCCACCCCCCAGCCACCAGGGGCAGCCTCCACCAGGCCCCCACTCATGTCTCCCACCACCCCCACCCCCCAGCAGTGCAGGAGCAGCACCACCAGGCCCCCACTCATGTCCCCCTGCACCCCCACCCCCCAGCATCCAGGGGCACCCTCCACCAGGCCCCCACTCATGTCTCCCACCACCCCCACCCCCCACCATCCAGGGGCACCCTCCACCAGGCCCCCACTCATGTCTCCCACCATCCCCACCCCCCAGCAGTGCAGGGGCAGCCTCCACCAGGGCCCCACTCATGTCTCCCACCACCCCCACCCCCCAGCCACCAGGGGCACCCTCCACCAGGCCCCCACTCATGTCTCCCACCACCCCCACCCCCCAGCAGTGCAGGGGCAGCACCACCAGGCCCCCACTCATGTCCCCCTGCACCCCCACCCCCCAGCATCCAGGGGCACCCTCCACCAGGCCCCCACTCATGTCTCCCACCGCCCCCACCCCCCAGCAGTGCAGGGGCAGCCTCCACCAGGCCCCCACTCATGTCTCCCACCACCTCCACCCCCCAGCAGTGCAGGGGCAGCCTCCACCAGCCCCCCACTCATGTCTCCCACCACCCCCAACCCCCAGCAGTGCAGGGGCAGCCTCCACCAGGCCCCCACTCATGTCTCCCACCACCCCCACCCCCCAGCAGTGCAGGGGCAGCCCCCACCAGGCCCCCACTCATGTCTCCCACCACCCCCACCACCCAGCCACCAGGGGCACCCTCCACCAGGCCCCCACTCATGTCTCCCACCACCCCCACCCCCCAGCAGTGCAGGGGCAGCACCACCAGGCCCCCACTCATGTCCCCCTGCACCCCCACCCCCCAGCATCCAGGGGCACCCTCCACCAGGCCCCCACTCATGTCTCCCACCACCCCCACCCCCAGCAGTGCAGGGGCAGCCTCCACCAGGCCCCCACTCATGTCTCCCACCACCCCCACCCCCCAGCAGTGCAGGGGCAGCCTCCACCAGGCCCCCACTCATGTCTCTCACCACCCCCTCTCCCCAGCAGTGCAGGCGCAGCCTCCACCAGGCCCCCACTCATGTCGACCACCACCCCCACCCCCCAGCAGTGCAGGGGCAGCCCCCACCAGGCCCCCACTCATGTCTCCCACCACCCCCACCCCCCAGCAGTGCAGGAGCAGCCTCCACCAGGCCCCCACTCATGTTTCCCACCACCCCCACCCCCCAGCAGTGCAGGGGCAGCCTCCACCAGGCCCCCACTCATGTCTCCCACCACCCCCACCCCCCATCAGTGCAGGGGCAGCCCCCACCAGGCTCCCATTCATGTCTCCCACCACCCCCACCACCCAGCCACCAGGGGCACCCTCCACCAGGCCCCCACTCATGTCTCCCACCACCCCCACCCCCCAGCAGTGCAGGGGCAGCCTCCAACAGGCCCCCACTCATGTCTCCCACCACCCCCACCCCCCAGCAGTGCAGGGGCAGCCTCCACCAGGCCCCCACTCATGTCTCCCACCACCCCCACCCCCCAGCAGTGCAAGGGCAGCCTCCACCAGGCCCCCACTCATGTCTCCCACCACCCCCACCCCCCAGCAGTGCAGGGGCAGCCCCCACCAGGCCCCCACTCATGTCTCCCACCACCCCCACCACCCAGCCACCAGGGGCACCCTCCACCAGGCCCCCACTCATGTCTCCCACCACCCCCGCCCCCCAGCAGTGCAGGGGCAGCCTCCACCAGGCCCCCACTCATGTCTCCCACCACCCCCACCCCCCAGCAGTGCAGGGGCAGCCTCCACCAGGCCCCCACTCATGTCTCCCACCACCCCCACCCCCCAGCAGTGCAGGGGCAGCCTCCACCAGGCCCCCACTCATGTCTCCCACCACCCCCACCCCCCAGCCACCAGGGGCAGCCTCCACCAGGCCCCCACTCATGTCTCCCACCACCCCCACCCCCCAGCAGTGCAGGGGCACCCTCCACCAGGCCCCCACTCATGTCTCCCACCACCCCCACCCCCCACCATCCAGGGGCACCCTCCACCAGGCCCCCACTCATGTCTCCCACCACCCCCACCCCCCAGCAGTGCAGGGGCAGACTCCACCAGGCCCCCACTCATGTCACCCACCACCCCCACCCCCCAGCAGTGCAGGGGCAGCACCACCCGGCCCCCACTCATGTCCCCCTGCACCCCCACCCCCCCGCATCCAGGGGCACCCTCCACCAGGCCCCCACTCATGTCTCCCACCACCCCCACCCCCCACCATCCAGGGGCACCCTCCACCAGGCCCCCACTCATGTCTCCCACCACCCCCACCCCCCAGCAGTGCAGGGGCAGCCTCCACCAGGCCCCCACTCATGTCTCCCACCACCCCCACCCCCAGCCACCAGGGGCACCCTCCACCAGGCCCCCACTCATGTCTCCCACCACCCCACCCCCCAGCAGTGCAAGGGCAGCACCACCAGGCCCCCACTCATGTCCCCCTGCAACCCCACCCCCCAGCATCCAGGGGCACCCTCCACCAGGCCCCCACTCATGTCTCCCACCACCCCCACCCCCCAGCTGTGCAGGGGCAGCCTCCACCAGGCCCCCACTCATGTCTCCCACCACCCCCACCCCCCAGCAGTGCAGGGGCAGCCTCCACCAGGCCCCCACTCATGTCTCCCACCACCCCCACCCCCCAGCAGTGCAGGGGCAGCCTCCACCAGGCCCCCACTCATGTCACCCACCACCCCCACCCCCCAGCAGTGCAGGGGCAGCACCACCAGGCCCCCACTCATGTCCCCCTGCACCCCCACCCCCCAGCATCCAGGGGCACCCTCCACCAGGCCCCCACTCATGTCTCCCACCACCCCCACCCCCCACCATCCAGGGGCACCCTCCACCAGGCCCCCACTCATGTCTCCCACCACCCCACCCCCCAGCAGTGCAGGGGCAGCCTCCACCAGGCCCCCACTCATGTCTCCCACCACCCCCACCCCCCAGCCACCAGGGGCACCCTCCACCAGGCCCCCACTCATGTCTCCCACCACCCCCACCCCCCAGCAGTGCAGGGGCAGCACCACCAGGCCCCCACTCATGTCCCCCTGCACCCCCACCCCCCAGCATCCAGGGGCACCCTCCACCAGGCCCCCACTCATGTCTCCCACCACCCCCACCCCCCAGCAGTGCAGGGGCAGCCTCCACCAGGCCCCCACTCATGTCTCCCACCACCCCCACCCCCCAGCAGTGCAGGGGCAGCCTCCACCAGGCCCCCACTTATGTCTCCCACCACCCCCAACCCCCAGCAGTGCAGGGGCAGCCTCCACCAGGCCCCCACTCATGTCTCCCACCACCCCCACCCCCAGCAGTGCAGGGGCAGCCTCCACCAGGCCCCCACTCATGTCTCCCACCACCCCCACCCCCCAGCCACCAGGGGCAGCCTCCACCAGGCCCCCACTCATGTCTCCCACCACCCCCACCCCCCAGCAGTGCAGGAGCAGCACCACCAGGCCCCCACTCATGTCCCCCTGCACCCCCACCCCCCAGCATCCAGGGGCACCCTCCACCAGGCCCCCACTCATGTCTCCCACCACCCCCACCCCCCACCATCCAGGGGCACCCTCCACCAGGCCCCCACTCATGTCTCCCACCATCCCCACCCCCCAGCAGTGCAGGGGCAGCCTCCACCAGGGCCCCACTCATGTCTCCCACCACCCCCACCCCCCAGCCACCAGGGGCACCCTCCACCAGGCCCCCACTCATGTCTCCCACCACCCCCACCCCCCAGCAGTGCAGGGGCAGCACCACCAGGCCCCCACTCATGTCCCCCTGCACCCCCACCCCCCAGCATCCAGGGGCACCCTCCACCAGGCCCCCACTCATGTCTCCCACCGCCCCCACCCCCCAGCAGTGCAGGGGCAGCCTCCACCAGGCCCCCACTCATGTCTCCCACCACCTCCACCCCCCAGCAGTGCAGGGGCAGCCTCCACCAGCCCCCCACTCATGTCTCCCACCACCCCCAACCCCCAGCAGTGCAGGGGCAGCCTCCACCAGGCCCCCACTCATGTCTCCCACCACCCCCACCCCCCAGCAGTGCAGGGGCAGCCCCCACCAGGCCCCCACTCATGTCTCCCACCACCCCCACCACCCAGCCACCAGGGGCACCCTCCACCAGGCCCCCACTCATGTCTCCCACCACCCCCACCCCCCAGCAGTGCAGGGGCAGCACCACCAGGCCCCCACTCATGTCCCCCTGCACCCCCACCCCCCAGCATCCAGGGGCAGCCTCCACCAGGCCCCCACTCATGTCTCCCACCACCCCCACCCCCCAGCAGTGCAGGGGCAGCCTCCACCAGGCCCCCACTCATGTCTCTCACCACCCCCTCTCCCCAGCAGTGCAGGCGCAGCCTCCACCAGGCCCCCACTCATGTCGACCACCACCCCCACCCCCCAGCAGTGCAGGGGCAGCCCCCACCAGGCCCCCACTCATGTCTCCCACCACCCCCACCCCCCAGCAGTGCAGGAGCAGCCTCCACCAGGCCCCCACTCATGTTTCCCACCACCCCCACCCCCCAGCAGTGCAGGGGCAACCTCCACCAGGCCCCCACTCATGTCTCCCACCACCCCCACCCCCCATCAGTGCAGGGGCAGCCCCCACCAGGCCCCCATTCATGTCTCCCACCACCCCCACCACCCAGCCACCAGGGGCACCCTCCACCAGGCCCCCACTCATGTCTCCCACCACCCCCACCCCCCAGCAGTGCAGGGGCAGCCTCCAACAGGCCCCCACTCATGTCTCCCACCACCCCCACCCCCCAGCAGTGCAGGGGCAGCCTCCACCAGGCCCCCACTCATGTCTCCCACCACCCCCACCCCCCAGCAGTGCAAGGGCAGCCTCCACCAGGCCCCCACTCATGTCTCCCACCACCCCCACCCCCCAGCAGTGCAGGGGCAGCCCCCACCAGGCCCCCACTCATGTCTCCCACCACCCCCACCACCCAGCCACCAGGGGCACCCTCCACCAGGCCCCCACTCATGTCTCCCACCACCCCCGCCCCCCAGCAGTGCAGGGGCAGCCTCCACCAGGCCCCCACTCATGTCTCCCACCACCCCCACCCCCCAGCAGTGCAGGGGCAGCCTCCACCAGGCCCCCACTCATGTCTCCCACCACCCCCACCCCCCAGCAGTGCAGGGGCAGCCTCCACCAGGCCCCCACTCATGTCTCCCACCACCCCCACCCCCCAGCCACCAGGGGCAGCCTCCACAGGCCCCCACTCATGTCTCCCACCACCCCCACCCCCCAGCAGTGCAGGGGCACCCTCCACCAGGCCCCCACTCATGTCTCCCACCACCCCCACCCCCCACCATCCAGGGGCACCCTCCACCAGGCCCCCACTCATGTCTCCCACCACCCCCACCCCCCAGCAGTGCAGGGGCAGACTCCACCAGGCCCCCACTCATGTCACCCACCACCCCCACCCCCCAGCAGTGCAGGGGCAGCACCACCTGGCCCCCACTCATGTCCCCCTGCACCCCCACCCCCCAGCATCCAGGGGCACCCTCCACCAGGCCCCCACTCATGTCTCCCACCACCCCCACCCCCCACCATCCAGGGGCACCCTCCACCAGGCCCCCACTCATGTCTCCCACCACCCCCACCCCCCAGCAGTGCAGGGGCAGCCTCCACCAGGCCCCCACTCATGTCTCCCACCACCCCCACCCCCAGCCACCAGGGGCACCCTCCACCAGGCCCCCACTCATGTCTCCCACCACCCCCACCCCCCAGCAGTGCAGGGGCAGCACCACCAGGCCCCCACTCATGTCCCCCTGCACCCCCACCCCCCAGCATCCAGGGGCACCCTCCACCAGGCCCCCACTCATGTCTCCCACCACCCCCACCCCCCAGCAGTGCAGGGGCAGCCTCCACCAGGCCCCCACTCATGTCTCCCACCACCCCCACCCCCCAGCAGTGCAGGGGCAGCCTCCACCAGGCCCCCACTTATGTCTCCCACCACCCCCAACCCCCAGCAGTGCAGGGGCAGCCTCCACCAGGCCCCCACTCATGTCTCCCACCACCCCACCCCCCAGCAGTGCAGGGGCAGCCTCCACCAGGCCCCCACTCATGTCTCCCACCACCCCCACCCCCCAGCCACCAGGGGCAGCCTCCACCAGGCCCCCACTCATGTCTCCCACCACCCCCACCCCCCAGCAGTGCAGGGGCAGCACCACCAGGCCCCCACTCATGTCTCCCTGCACCCCCACCCCCCAGCATCCAGGGGCACCCTCCACCAGGCCCCCACTCATGTCTCCCAACACCCCCACCCCCCACCATCCAGGGGCACCCTCCACCAGGCCCCCACTCATGTCTCCCACCATCCCCACCCCCCAGCAGTGCAGGGGCAGCCTCCACCAGGGCCCCACTCATGTCTCCCACCACCCCCACCCCCCAGCCACCAGGGGCACCCTCCAACAGGCCCCCACTCATGTCTCCCACCACCCCCACCCCCCAGCAGTGCAGGGGCAGCACCACCAGGCCCCCACTCATGTCCCCCTGCACCCCCACCCCCCAGCATCCAGGGGCACCCTCCACCAGGCCCCCACTCATGTCTCCCACCGCCCCCACCCCCCAGCAGTGCAGGGGCAGCCTCCCCAGGCCCCCACTCATGTCTCCCACCACCCCCACCCCCCAGTAGTGCAGGGGCAGCCTCCACCAGGCCCCCACTCATGTCTCCCACCACCCCCAACCCCCAGCAGTGCAGGGGCAGCCTCCACCAGGCCCCCACTCATGTCTCCCACCACCCCCACCCCCCAGCAGTGCAGGGGCAGCCCCCACCAGGCCCCCACTCATGTCTCCCACCACCCCCACCACCCAGCCACCAGAGGCACCCTCCACCAGGCCCCCACTAATGTCTCCCACCACCCCCACCCCCCAGCAGTGCAGTGGCAGCACCACCAGGCCCCCACTCATGTCCCCCTGCACCCCCACCCCCCAGCATCCAGGGGCACCCTCCACCAGGCCCCCACTCATGTCTCCCACCACCCCCACCCCCCAGCAGTGCAGGGGCAGCCTCCACCAGGCCCCCACTCATGTCTCCCACCACCCCCACCCCCCAGCAGTGCAGGGGCAGCCTCCACCAGGCCCCCACTCATGTCTCTCACCACCCCCACCCCCCAGCAGTGAAGGCGCAGCCTCCACCAGGCCCCCACTCATGTCGACCACCACCCCCACCCCCCAGCAGTGCAGGGGCAGCCCCCACCAGGCCCCCACTCATGTCTCCCACCACCCCCACCCCCCAGCAGTGCAGGAGCAGCCTCCACCAGGCCCCCACTCATGTCTCCCACCACCCCCACCCCCCAGCAGTGCAGGGGCAGCCTCCACCAGGCCCCCACTCATGTCTCCCACCACCCCCACCCCCCATCAGTGCAGGGGCAGCCCCCACCAGGCCCCCATTCATGTCTCCCACCACCCCCACCACCCAGCCACCAGGGGCACCCTCCACCAGGCCCCCACTCATGTCTCCCACCACCCCCACCCCCCAGCAGTGCAGGGGCAGCCTCCACCAGGCCCCCACTCATGTCTCCCACCACCCCCACCCCCCAGCAGTGCAGGGGCAGCCTCCACCAGGCCCCCACTCATGTCTCCCACCACCCCCACCCCCCAGCCACCAGGGGCAGCCTCCACCAGGCCCCCACTCATGTCTCCCACTACCCCACCCCCCAGCAGTGCAGGGGCACCCTCCACCAGGCCCCCACTCATGTCTCCCACCACCCCCACCCCCCACCATCCAGGGGCACCCTCCACCAGGCCCCCACTCATGTCTCCCACCACCCCACCCCCCAGCAGTGCAGGGGCAGCCTCCACCAGGCCCCCACTCATGTCTCCCACCACCCCCACCCCCCAGCCACCAGGGGCAGCCTCCACCAGGCCCCCACTCATGTCTCCCACCACCCCCACCCCCCAGCAGTGCAGGGGCAGCACCACCAGGCCCCACTCATGTCCCCCTGCACCCCCACCCCCCAGCATCCAGGGGCACCCTCCACCAGGCCCCCACTCATGTCTCCCACCACCCCCACCCCCCACCATCCAGGGGCACCCTCCACCAGGCCCCCACTCATGTCTCCCACCACCCCCACCCCCCAGCAGTGCAGGGGCAGCCTCCACCAGGCCCCCACTCATGTCTCCCACCACCCCCACCCCCCAGCAGTGCAGGGGCAGCCTCCACCAGGCCCCCACTCATGTCTCTCACCACCCCCACCCCCCAGCAGTGCAGGCACAGCCTCCACCAGGCCCCCACTTATGTCGACCACCACCCCCACCCCCCAGCAGTGCAGGGGCAGCCCCCACCAGGCCCCCACTCATGTCTCCCACCACCCCCACCCCCCAGCAGTGCAGGAGCAGCCTCCACCAGGCCCCCACTCATGTCTCCCACCACCCCCACCCCCCAGCAGTGCAGGGGCAGCCTCCACCAGGCCCCCACTCATGTCTCCCACCACCCCCACCCCCCATCAGTGCAGGGGCAGCCCCCACCAGGCCCCCATTCATGTCTCCCACCACCCCCACCACCCAGCCACCAGGGGCACCCTCCACCAGGCCCCCACTCATGTCTCCCACCACCCCCACCCCCCAGCAGTGCAGGGGCAGCCTCCACCAGGCCCCCACTCATGTCTCCCACCACCCCCACCCCCCAGCAGTGCAGGGGCAGCCTCCACCAGGCCCCCACTCATGTCTCCCACCACCCCCACCCCCCAGCCACCAGGGGCAGCCTCCACCAGGCCCCCACTCATGTCTCCCACCACCCCACCCCCCAGCAGTGCAGGGGCACCCTCCACCAGGCCCCCACTCATGTCTCCCACCACCCCCACCCCCCACCATCCAGGGGCACCCTCCACCAGGCCCCCACTCATGTCTCCCACCACCCCCACCCCCCAGCAGTGCAGGGGCAGCCTCCACCAGGCCCCCACTCATGTCTCCCACCACCCCCACCCCCCAGCCACCAGGGGCAGCCTCCACCAGGCCCCCACTCATGTCCCCCTGCACCCCCACCCCCCAGCATCCAGGGGCACCCTCCAGCAGGCCCCCACTCATGTCTCCCACCACCCCCACCCCCCACCATCCAGGGGCACCCTCCACCAGGCCCCCACTCATGTCTCCCACCACCCCCACCCCCCAGCAGTGCAGGGGCAGCACCACCAGGCCCCCACTCATGTCCCCCTGCACCCCCACCCCCCAGCATCCAGGGGCACCCTCCACCAGGCCCCCACTCATGTCTCCCACCACCCCCACCCCCCACCATCCAGGGGCACCCTCCACCAGGCCCCCACTCATGTCTCCCACCACCCCCACCCCCCAGCAGTGCAGGGGCAGCCTCCACCAGGCCCCCACTCATGTCTCCCACCACCCCCACCCCCCATCAGTGCAGGGGCAGCCCCCACCAGGCCCCCATTCATGTCTCCCACCACCCCCACCACCCAGCCACCAGGGGCACCCTCCACCAGGCCCCCACTCATGTCTCCCACCACCCCCACCCCCCAGCAGTGCAGGGGCAGCCTCCACCAGGCCCCCACTCATGTCTCCCACCACCCCCACCCCCCAGCAGTGCAGGGGCAGCCTCCACCAGGCCCCCACTCATGTCTCCCACCACCCCCACCCCCCAGCCACCAGGGGCAGCCTCCACCAGGCCCCCACTCATGTCTCCCACTACCCCACCCCCCAGCAGTGCAGGGGCACCCTCCACCAGGCCCCCACTCATGTCTCCCACCACCCCCACCCCCCACCATCCAGGGGCACCCTCCACCAGGCCCCCACTCATGTCTCCCACCACCCCACCCCCCAGCAGTGCAGGGGCAGCCTCCACCAGGCCCCCACTCATGTCTCCCACCACCCCCACCCCCCAGCCACCAGGGGCAGCCTCCACAGGCCCCCACTCATGTCTCCCACCACCCCCACCCCCCAGCAGTGCAGGGGCACCCTCCACCAGGCCCCCACTCATGTCTCCCACCACCCCCACCCCCCACCATCCAGGGGCACCCTCCACCAGGCCCCCACTCATGTCTCCCACCACCCCCACCCCCCAGCAGTGCAGGGGCAGACTCCACCAGGCCCCCACTCATGTCACCCACCACCCCCACCCCCCAGCAGTGCAGGGGCAGCACCACCTGGCCCCCACTCATGTCCCCCTGCACCCCCACCCCCCAGCATCCAGGGGCACCCTCCACCAGGCCCCCACTCATGTCTCCCACCACCCCCACCCCCCACCATCCAGGGGCACCCTCCACCAGGCCCCCACTCATGTCTCCCACCACCCCCACCCCCCAGCAGTGCAGGGGCAGCCTCCACCAGGCCCCCACTCATGTCTCCCACCACCCCCACCCCCAGCCACCAGGGGCACCCTCCACCAGGCCCCCACTCATGTCTCCCACCACCCCCACCCCCCAGCAGTGCAGGGGCAGCACCACCAGGCCCCCACTCATGTCCCCCTGCACCCCCACCCCCCAGCATCCAGGGGCACCCTCCACCAGGCCCCCACTCATGTCTCCCACCACCCCCACCCCCCAGCAGTGCAGGGGCAGCCTCCACCAGGCCCCCACTCATGTCTCCCACCACCCCCACCCCCCAGCAGTGCAGGGGCAGCCTCCACCAGGCCCCCACTTATGTCTCCCACCACCCCCAACCCCCAGCAGTGCAGGGGCAGCCTCCACCAGGCCCCCACTCATGTCTCCCACCACCCCACCCCCCAGCAGTGCAGGGGCAGCCTCCACCAGGCCCCCACTCATGTCTCCCACCACCCCCACCCCCCAGCCACCAGGGGCAGCCTCCACCAGGCCCCCACTCATGTCTCCCACCACCCCCACCCCCCAGCAGTGCAGGGGCAGCACCACCAGGCCCCCACTCATGTCTCCCTGCACCCCCACCCCCCAGCATCCAGGGGCACCCTCCACCAGGCCCCCACTCATGTCTCCCAACACCCCCACCCCCCACCATCCAGGGGCACCCTCCACCAGGCCCCCACTCATGTCTCCCACCATCCCCACCCCCCAGCAGTGCAGGGGCAGCCTCCACCAGGGCCCCACTCATGTCTCCCACCACCCCCACCCCCCAGCCACCAGGGGCACCCTCCAACAGGCCCCCACTCATGTCTCCCACCACCCCCACCCCCCAGCAGTGCAGGGGCAGCACCACCAGGCCCCCACTCATGTCCCCCTGCACCCCCACCCCCCAGCATCCAGGGGCACCCTCCACCAGGCCCCCACTCATGTCTCCCACCGCCCCCACCCCCCAGCAGTGCAGGGGCAGCCTCCCCAGGCCCCCACTCATGTCTCCCACCACCCCCACCCCCCAGTAGTGCAGGGGCAGCCTCCACCAGGCCCCCACTCATGTCTCCCACCACCCCCAACCCCCAGCAGTGCAGGGGCAGCCTCCACCAGGCCCCCACTCATGTCTCCCACCACCCCCACCCCCCAGCAGTGCAGGGGCAGCCCCCACCAGGCCCCCACTCATGTCTCCCACCACCCCCACCACCCAGCCACCAGAGGCACCCTCCACCAGGCCCCCACTAATGTCTCCCACCACCCCCACCCCCCAGCAGTGCAGTGGCAGCACCACCAGGCCCCCACTCATGTCCCCCTGCACCCCCACCCCCCAGCATCCAGGGGCACCCTCCACCAGGCCCCCACTCATGTCTCCCACCACCCCCACCCCCCAGCAGTGCAGGGGCAGCCTCCACCAGGCCCCCACTCATGTCTCCCACCACCCCCACCCCCCAGCAGTGCAGGGGCAGCCTCCACCAGGCCCCCACTCATGTCTCTCACCACCCCCACCCCCCAGCAGTGAAGGCGCAGCCTCCACCAGGCCCCCACTCATGTCGACCACCACCCCCACCCCCCAGCAGTGCAGGGGCAGCCCCCACCAGGCCCCCACTCATGTCTCCCACCACCCCCACCCCCCAGCAGTGCAGGAGCAGCCTCCACCAGGCCCCCACTCATGTCTCCCACCACCCCCACCCCCCAGCAGTGCAGGGGCAGCCTCCACCAGGCCCCCACTCATGTCTCCCACCACCCCCACCCCCCATCAGTGCAGGGGCAGCCCCCACCAGGCCCCCATTCATGTCTCCCACCACCCCCACCACCCAGCCACCAGGGGCACCCTCCACCAGGCCCCCACTCATGTCTCCCACCACCCCCACCCCCCAGCAGTGCAGGGGCAGCCTCCACCAGGCCCCCACTCATGTCTCCCACCACCCCCACCCCCCAGCAGTGCAGGGGCAGCCTCCACCAGGCCCCCACTCATGTCTCCCACCACCCCCACCCCCCAGCCACCAGGGGCAGCCTCCACCAGGCCCCCACTCATGTCTCCCACTACCCCACCCCCCAGCAGTGCAGGGGCACCCTCCACCAGGCCCCCACTCATGTCTCCCACCACCCCCACCCCCCACCATCCAGGGGCACCCTCCACCAGGCCCCCACTCATGTCTCCCACCACCCCACCCCCCAGCAGTGCAGGGGCAGCCTCCACCAGGCCCCCACTCATGTCTCCCACCACCCCCACCCCCCAGCCACCAGGGGCAGCCTCCACCAGGCCCCCACTCATGTCTCCCACCACCCCCACCCCCCAGCAGTGCAGGGGCAGCACCACCAGGCCCCACTCATGTCCCCCTGCACCCCCACCCCCCAGCATCCAGGGGCACCCTCCACCAGGCCCCCACTCATGTCTCCCACCACCCCCACCCCCCACCATCCAGGGGCACCCTCCACCAGGCCCCCACTCATGTCTCCCACCACCCCCACCCCCCAGCAGTGCAGGGGCAGCCTCCACCAGGCCCCCACTCATGTCTCCCACCACCCCCACCCCCCAGCAGTGCAGGGGCAGCCTCCACCAGGCCCCCACTCATGTCTCTCACCACCCCCACCCCCCAGCAGTGCAGGCACAGCCTCCACCAGGCCCCCACTTATGTCGACCACCACCCCCACCCCCCAGCAGTGCAGGGGCAGCCCCCACCAGGCCCCCACTCATGTCTCCCACCACCCCCACCCCCCAGCAGTGCAGGAGCAGCCTCCACCAGGCCCCCACTCATGTCTCCCACCACCCCCACCCCCCAGCAGTGCAGGGGCAGCCTCCACCAGGCCCCCACTCATGTCTCCCACCACCCCCACCCCCCATCAGTGCAGGGGCAGCCCCCACCAGGCCCCCATTCATGTCTCCCACCACCCCCACCACCCAGCCACCAGGGGCACCCTCCACCAGGCCCCCACTCATGTCTCCCACCACCCCCACCCCCCAGCAGTGCAGGGGCAGCCTCCACCAGGCCCCCACTCATGTCTCCCACCACCCCCACCCCCCAGCAGTGCAGGGGCAGCCTCCACCAGGCCCCCACTCATGTCTCCCACCACCCCCACCCCCCAGCCACCAGGGGCAGCCTCCACCAGGCCCCCACTCATGTCTCCCACCACCCCACCCCCCAGCAGTGCAGGGGCACCCTCCACCAGGCCCCCACTCATGTCTCCCACCACCCCCACCCCCCACCATCCAGGGGCACCCTCCACCAGGCCCCCACTCATGTCTCCCACCACCCCCACCCCCCAGCAGTGCAGGGGCAGCCTCCACCAGGCCCCCACTCATGTCTCCCACCACCCCCACCCCCCAGCCACCAGGGGCAGCCTCCACCAGGCCCCCACTCATGTCCCCCTGCACCCCCACCCCCCAGCATCCAGGGGCACCCTCCAGCAGGCCCCCACTCATGTCTCCCACCACCCCCACCCCCCACCATCCAGGGGCACCCTCCACCAGGCCCCCACTCATGTCTCCCACCACCCCCACCCCCCAGCAGTGCAGGGGCAGCACCACCAGGCCCCCACTCATGTCCCCCTGCACCCCCACCCCCCAGCATCCAGGGGCACCCTCCACCAGGCCCCCACTCATGTCTCCCACCACCCCCACCCCCCACCATCCAGGGGCACCCTCCACCAGGCCCCCACTCATGTCTCCCACCACCCCCACCCCCCATCATCCAGGGGCACCCTCCACCAGGCCCCCACTCATGTCTCCCACCACCCCCACCCCCCACCATCCAGGGGCACCCTCCACCAGGCCCCCACTCATGTCTCCCACCACCCCCACCCCCCAGCTGTGCAGGGGCACCCTCCACCAGGCCCCCACTCATGTCTCCCACCACCCCCACCCCCCAGCAGTGCAGGGGCACCCTCCACCAGGCCCCCACCCATGTCTCCCACCACCCCCCAGCCACCAGGGGCACCCTCGACCAGGTCCTCACAATCCCCAATCATGTGCGTTATGGTCAGCCTCCACAGCCAAAAAGCCCTACCAAGTAACCCATTCACCCACATGGAAATGGAAATTACATGTCACACCCCCAATGTTCATGAAGCTAATGAACCCATGTCCGTCACACACAATGTTTGCAATTGAATGGGAAAACACCCAACATGACATGCATGAAACCAATGAGATGATACCACACAGTGAAGTATGAAAACAAAATTGTATTGAAAAAAAGAAAGAATGCTAAAGAAATGAAACAAACTACAATGGGAAGTAAAAAAAATTAAGCTGCATGTCCGTATAAAAATAAAGAACTCCAAATCATAATCCAAAAAAATGTCGTCCAAAGTCAAATGTAAAAAAATATCTATCAAATTAAGAACTATGTAAAAAACTCGAAAGGGTCCATGAGCCCAACTGAACAAAGGAAACCTAAAAAAAAACCTAACTAAAAAGCAACTATATACAAAAAGTGGAGCAGTGTCCGTCGACTCCAAATCATAAGAACAAACAAAGGAAACCTAAAACTAAAGAACTATATACAAAGGCGGCGGGCAAGTCCAGCGGCTCACTCAGTGGTGTTCCGGGCCAGGGCATCATCGAACTCCTGTTCGATGTCCCGGAGGTGGTACAGTTCCATGGCCCCGAGGGTCCGCAGGGACGACGCCGTGTCCTCCTCCAACCCCCTGCGGATTGCCTCGAGGCACTCGGCCCGCCTCAGGGCCCTCCGCATGGAGTTCTCCGCCCTGACCATTGTGAGCCACGCCTCTTCCGCCCGCCGCCGCTCCGCACCTATGGCGTGGCCCAACCGCTGCCACACGGAAGACACTCTCTGTCCTGGGTCCTCCTGCCCTCCGGCCGATGCCTGCCCCTCCGATGTCGAAGGCCCCGAGCCTTCATGGCTCCCACCATGTTGCTGCTGCTGCTCTGCCTCTGCCCGTGCACTGCCTCCTGCTGCCTGCACATCCTCCGCCGGCTGGGGTGCAGTTGTTGATGTGGCCACCCCTGCTGGACGTCCGACTCCCGACTGTGGCAGGGATGCCTCCTCCACCAGCCTGGCCGCACTGTCAGAGGCAGCTCCACAGGGCACCCAGGTGACTGATGGGTTGGAAGATGGCACAGAGGACGACTGGCGCATAGGGGGTCCAGTTGAGGAGGGGGTCGGAGCAAGCCCCATCAGACGGAGGAATCCGGTCTGGGTGACCTGTCCCAGCAGGCTGACGTGGTCAACGAGCCATTCGAGATGACGTGCAGTCTCTCCATGAAAAGACTGCAGGTCACCTCGCATGGCCCGTTGACGCAACGCCACACCAGCCAGGACAGGCTCAACCCGGACCTGGATAGCCACGTCCGCAGGCAGAGGAAGGCCAGTTGACGTCAGCTCATCCCCTGCCTGAAAACGGGTCTGGACGTAGGCATCCCTGCTGGTGCAAGATGATGCAGGGACAGGATCGGGGACAGGATTGCACACAGGCACCTCCGCGGCGGCCTGTGCTGCCTCCTGTCCCTGGTCCTGGACTGCACCACTAGCACCAGTGGGATCCCCACCTCCAGACCCCGTCTCTGGTGCTTGCACGGCCTCCTCCTCCACCAAACCCCCCACCAACCTGGATGACTACGTGCCATCTTCCCCTGTTGGGCCCTGTGGGGTCCCAGCTGCCCCTTCTGCTGCCGAGGAGTCCAACTCCAACCTCCGCCTCTTGGACCTCCCCCCGGCAGCTGCGGCCTGGGACGCGGCACCAGACTCCTCACTCCCCGACGAGATGACAACACGGGAGGGGAGCCGGGCCTTGCGTCTCCGGCTGGCGGTGGGATCCCCGCCGCTGTGCTCCACAGCACCTTCTCCGCCCTCTTCTTCAGTTGACGCTGCAGACAGGGAGAAACAAAACACAGGCATCAGGGCACTGTACAATGGACACATACACACATGACAGTTGCACATGAGTGGCATTGGCAAACCTCAGACATGTCATCACAATCCCCAACACACATGTAATTGCAACTCGCACACATGAGCCATACCACCGCCATATCGCAACTGCCACCACCATCCATACACATACAACAGCATGAGCAGCCAAAGGTGAGCCAGACATCACATGCAACACAGGAAGTGCACCACACATGTACACACACCACCACACTTGCATGCATGTGTACACCTCTGCCAAGTGTCACACTGTTCAGACGGGCATCCATGTCACATCTGCCAATCAGGCTTCCACATACCGCTGTCACATGCATCCATGTTTCATCACTGTTGCACCCTTGTCAAATACACACACATGCACATGTACACAGTGCTCATACATGCAGCCGAAAACAACATACATGCGTGACATCACGGACATGTCTACTTACATACACATTCATCCAAACATGTGTGCACACGCAACTGCATTTGGCATGCAAGCCTACACACACAAGCACCATCCATGTCTCACACATTACAGCCCTCGCATGTGTCAGCCCCACGGCCCTGGACACCCCCACCCATACTCGACCCCATAAAAACAGATGTGCAACCTGCACACTACCGAATAATCACCACACGCACTGCTCACAATCAGGATGCATGTACACTCACCGCTCGACTCCAGACGGGTCTGCTTCTCCAGGACCTGGACGTGGAGCGCTGGGGATATGCGTTCCAGGACCCTCATCTGTTCTTCCGACAAGTGGCCCCGGCGCCCCTTGGCATCCGCTGCCTTCAAGAGGCGCT
Organism: Ambystoma mexicanum; assembly: GCF_040938575.1. Classification (NCBI taxonomy): domain Eukaryota; kingdom Metazoa; phylum Chordata; class Amphibia; order Caudata; family Ambystomatidae; genus Ambystoma; species Ambystoma mexicanum. The sequence goes on from NC_090937.1 coordinate 639,539,766, forward strand.
GGGCCTTGTTCAGGGTCCTGGACCTGTAGTCCTCCCAGCGCTTCCTGACATGTTGGAAGTCGCGGACTGCCACCCCCTCCACGTTGATGGCAGTCATGATGTCAGTCCAGATCCGAGTCCGTCCTTCCTTGTCGGCGCGGGAACTTCCGAAGAGGGCATCATACTGCCCCAGGTCTTGCTCCACCAGGACACCAACTTTGGTGGCACTGAAGCTGGTGCCCCTCTGCCTCTCTGGCCGGGGGTTGTCAGTGGTCACAGATGGTGTTTGCCCCGACATGACAACCCCAGAGGCAGGAGTGGGTGGGCAACTGGGTCCTGGGGCTGGGCTGTGGAGCCATGGAATACCAGTCGGGAGTCTTCGGTTCCAGCAGGGGTGGTCACAGCAACAGCATCCCTGGCTGATGTGCAGGCAGCAAATGGCAGTGCACGTGGGCAGCAGGCAGTCAGGCAGCAGCAGATGGCAGGTGGGAGCGTGCTCGGGGCTCTGGGGGGCAGTAGTTCGGCCTTCTGGGCATGAGTGGGGGCCTGGTGGAGGGTGCCCCTGGATGGTGGGGGGTGGGGGTGGTGGGAGACATGAGTGGGGGCCTGGTGGAGGCTGCCCATGGTGTCTGGGGGGTGGGGGTGGTGGGAGACATGAGTGGGGGCCTGGTGGAGGCTGCCCATGGTGGCTGGGGGGTGGGGGTGGTGGGAGACATGAGTGGGGGCCTGGTGGAGGCTGCCCCTGCACTGCTGGGGGGTGGGGGTGGTGGGAGACATGAGTAGGGGCCTGGTGGAGGGTGCCCCTGCACTGCTGGGGGTAGGGGTGGTGGGAGACATGAGTGGGGGCCTGGTGGGGGATGCCCCTGCACTGCTGGGGGGTGGGGGTGGTGGGAGACATGCATTGTTGATCAGTAGTGCAAGGTGACATGTGGGTTGGCTGCGGGGCATGCCCATGGTGGATGGGCTGCCTGCGGGACATGAGCAGGGGTGCAGGGTAGTCCCCCGTGGTGTGGGCTGCCTGCAGGGGCCGTGGAGGTTGTCGAGCGTACACCTGGTAGGACCCACACGGCCAATTCACGTGTAGTACTCCCCAGAACCCCTGGAATTCACATACCCTGCTGGAATCGCATGTGGAACTTCCTGCGCACCCATGGAATACACGTACCCTGCTCGCACTGGGCCAATCGCGTGTGGAACTTCCCGTGCACCCCTGAAATACACGTACCCTGCTAAAATCGCGTGTGGAACTTCCCGCGCACCCCTGAGATACACGTACCCTGCTGAAATCGCGTGTGGAACTTCCCGCGGACCCCTGAAATACACGTACCCTGCTCGCACTGGGCCAATCGCGTGTGGAACTTCCCGCGCACCCCTGGAATACACGTACCCTGCTGAAATCTCATGTGGAACTTCCCGCGCACCCCTGAAATACACGTATCCTGCTCGCACTGGGCCAATCGCGTGTGGAACTTCCCGCGCACCCCTGGAATACACGTACCCTGCTGAAATCGCGTGTGGAACTTCCCGCGCACCCCTGAAATACACGTACCCTGCTCGCACTGGGCCAATCGCGTGTGGAACTTCCCGCGCACCCCTGAAATACACGTACCCTGATGAAATCACGTGTGGAACTTCCCGCGCACCCCTGAAATACACGTACCCTGCTCGCACTGGGCCAATCGCGTGTGGAACTTCCCGCGCACCCCTGAAATACACGTACCCTGCTGAAATCGCGTGTGGAACTTCCCGCGCACCCCTGGAATACACATACCCTGCTGAAATCGCGTGTGGAACTTCCCGCGCACCCCTGAAATACACGTACCCTGCTGAAATCGCGTGTGGATCTTCCCGCGCACCCATGGAATACACGTACCCTGCTCGCACTGGGCCAATCGCGTGTGGAACTTCCTGCGCACCCCTGAAATACACGTACCCTGCTGAAATCGCGTGTGGAACTTTCCGCGCACCCCTGAGATACACGTACCCTGCTGAAATCGCGTGTGGAACTTCCCGCGCACCCCTGAAATACACGTACCCTGCTCGCACTGGGCCAATCGCGTGTGGAACTTCCCGCGCACCCCTGGAATACACGTACCCTGCTGAAATCGCGTGTGGAACTTCCCGCGCACCCCTGAAATACACGTACCCTGCTCGCACTTGGCCAATCGCGTGTGGAACTTCCCGCGCACCCCTGGAATACACGTACCCTGCTGAAATCACGTGTGGAACTTCCCGCGCACCCCTGAAATACACGTACCCTGCTCGCACTGGGCCAATCGCGTGTGGAACTTCCCGCGCACCCCTGAAATACACGTACCCTGATGAAATCACGTGTGGAACTTCCCGTGCACCCCTGAAATACACGTACCCTGCTCGCACTGGGCCAATCGCGTGTGGAACTTCCCGCGCACCCCTGAAATACACGTTTCCCGCTTGGCGTTTGCTGTTTGCCAGCCCGGTGAACTGGTCCAGGGTTAGCGCAGCACTTTGCGATGATTTAGCGATTTTGATGGCTTTTCCTTGCACGAGGGCGTTCTTGGGGGCGTTACTGGCGCTGCTGCAGGGTCGCTGCGATTCTCTGCGCCACGGCTGGTTTGGGAGCCTAAAATCCATGAATACGCTGTGCGCGGAAATCGGTTTTAGCGCACGTTCCTGGCGCACACAATCGCACGCGGACACTGCGCCAGCCGCTTGCGACACTTTTCGGCGAAATTCTATGAATTACCCTGTTGGTTTATGCCTGCAAATGCAACCTCCTCTTTGTGCCCCTCTCATGCCTCACCTTTTCATGGAAATAATGGATGCTAATGTGTCCATCGATTTCCAGATATCCATGGTGGTGAGGAAGGTTTTTTACAACTGGAAGCCGCTAATGAGAGTTTGTTCCTTTCTTAACTTTTCCCCACCATGAGTAGCAATTTTCCTTGTTACCACTCACTTGAATTATGCAAGTAGCATTTTTCTGGGCCCACCCACCTACCAATGGAAATAACTGCAACAAGTGTAGATTACGGCATTCTGCCTGCTGTTGCTGAAAGGGAAATATGACAGTATCTCCACCACCCTGCACTCGCTCCATTGGCTGCCGGTGAAAACTAGAGTACTTTTGTGTATGATCCAAAAAAGTGATCCACAATCAGATGCTAAGCTACTTGTGAAACACTGGTGTATAGGTGCCTTATAAATGCCATATCATATCATATCTGTCACACAGATGTCATTGATATTCTCTAGTTTTAGTTGTATGTTTCATACTTTATCCCTATGACCAAGAAGTGTAGACAGGATACATATTTCTCAGTGGCAGCAGCCATGTTGTGGAATGAGTAACCTCACTAACCACGACATATTCCAGACCATAATGCATGTGGGAAAAGACTTAAGACACAGTTTAAGGGCGGGAGGGGGGGGGGGGCTAATCGCACACCATACAATTTTATAACATAGCATAAAATAACATTAAAGCATTCTTTGTTGGTCCGTATCCATTTTGCAATTGTGGCAGATAGTATGTTTTTTTTAGTCTAAAGGCAATATTTTACAGAATACCGCCTCTACCCTTGCAGTTTAGTTTAGTTTAGGATTGATAGTGTACTCTGGGGAAAAAACCCAGAGGAGTTGAAGTATGGATTCAGTCCCTTACTCAAGCCCTGTTTAAGGGGCTCCAGGCAACAAAGAGTAGATGGAAAGCAGTGGATAGAAGTCAAACGGCTAATGTGGCAAGAAATCAGAGCTTGGAGATTGACTGACCCTAGTATGTTGGATCAGTATGGGAGGGCGGCTTGGATAAAGTATTTCAAGCCCCAATATCAAACATGGCTACGCTACTATCGCAAGACCTAACAAAGAGTGAAATGGGAAAACTTCATACAGACCCTCTGCAGTAGAATGTGCGTAAGATCTGGCAAACGTTGGCAGAGGCAGGAGGGGAGCAGAGGTTGAGAATTTTGAATCCCATTAGTGGTGAACAGTGGTAGAACATATTAAGAACAAGTTCTTTAAGATTAATGTGCCTGTTCCTTCTACTGTGCTACGCATGGATTCCTGGCCTCTCCCTCTAAGCCATAAAATGGTAAAGCAGTCTATCTTAGATCTCAAGTTGTCAAATGCCCCAGGCCCAAATGGGCTAGTGAACTCCATGTTAAAAAAGGACCTGGATAATTGGGTGCAGGTTCTCCTGACTCTCTTCTCACTTGTCTGTAGAGTGTTAAGCGGCTTCACTTCAACACTACAGCTACGTCAATGCCTAGTCTGGGATGCTGAGGGAAACCCTTATTGATATATTTTTAGGTCCAGTTCATGTACTCTGGATGACAACCCTTATATAACACCCCTCTCTTAGAATCCCCCTGACCCCACTGAGCCAAGAAGTAGGTCTGTTTTGCAAATTTAAAAGGTTTATTTGAGAAATATAACAATATATATATATATCACACTTCTATAAATAAATTGATAATGGATATTACACTTGTGAATATGAGCAGTAATCAGCAAGAGGTAACTTATGAGTAGGAACAGAAGAATAAGATGGGAAAGAATGCTTTATATCTTTCAAGGAAACGCAATGATGAATGAAATGCAGTACAGAAATAACTTGATATGGCTTCAACAAAAGACAATGTAATCACTTTTCCTTGACAATTCACTCCCCCCCCTATGCAATGTAAGAAATGGAAGGAGATGGAAAGAGGAGCACACAGTTCTCAGGAATGCAATCAAATACAATACAAAATTCAGTTCCCCCCCAGCAAGCTTAGAGGAAACAGGTAGAAGTTTGAAACACAGGCCCAAAATGCTTTGAATGTGATGACAATGAAGTGAGAAATGTGCTAGAAATGCTTTTAATTCCCTATAGGAGGTTCAGGGTGAGTGGTAGACACTTTAAATCAGGTCAGGTCAGCCCTAACAATGGTTCAGGGATGGTTATTAGGTTGCAAACGAATTTTAGCAGTTCAGGAAAAAAGCGGCTATCTTTTTACAGATGACGAAATCAGGCCAAATCGCAAATCGCGGTAAATTTTGCGAGTGCGTAAATCGCCAAACGGTTCAAGAGATACGGACAATTTAATAAAGGTAGATTTTCGGATTTAAAGTAAAACTCAAAATGACAGGTGACAGCTTGCAGCTGCAGAATTGACAGGTGACAGTTGTGCAGCTTTAAAAATGACAGATGACACGATTGCTAGGAGGCTGTTCTAATTAGGTTAAAATAGTTTGAATTAGATTATTTTAACTAAGAGATTGGGTTCTGCACAGTTCTGGCGGATACTCACTCCTAATTTTGAAATTAATGGGCCTGGTCACGGATCTGGTCAACTGAACTGGACTTTGGGCGTCTGGGTCAGCTCTGCTCTGCTGGTCTAGCCTCTCTGGATACAGCGGCCTCTGGTTCTGGATACTGCTCTGCTTTCCGGTCCGGATCAAGTGGATTCTGGATGTAACACTGCTTTCTGGGTACTGGCAAAGGTTCTTGGCAAAGAATTCAGACAGCTCGCCCGGCTGTGGAATAGTTTGCAAATGATTTTAAGGATGCTGAGGCCTGCTGAGAAATACTTTTGCTTGCAGTGGGCCTTCTTGGTTCAAAGTTCTGTAGTCTCTGTTTAGCTTGGAAGTCTAAGTATTGGATCTCAAGATGTGAAGTCGTCGGTCAGCATGCTCCGCAGCAAATGGAATTGAATCTCCTATCTGTCCCGCACTGTCTTCTTTTTATGTGTTTTGGAAGTGGGTGTGTGCGTGGCATAACTGAGCCTGCCCTTCCCTACTTGTCATTGGCCCAATTCTCCCCTCTCCCATGATTGAGGGAAGGAAATGGATTGTCATCATGATGAGGTCTGTTTATGGGTCAGAGGATCCTCCCCTGGTCAATTTGACCACAAATCTATATTTGATTCAAATACAAATTTCCCAGATACACAATTTGTTGAAATTACATGTACACATTATATATTCCTTATGGTCCATGCTTGTCCGCCTCTGATCTTCCTGGGGGCTTGCATTCAAAAACGACAACATTTTGCGCTTTTTGACTGGTTTACCAATATCGGACATTTACCAAAAATTACACACATGTGCGCAAGGAGTATGGACATTAATTGATGAAGTGTCAGATTTTTTAACATGCAGACATTTGGAGTAAGACCCTATTTTCCACTGGCAACCCCCAGAATACACCACAGGGTCCTAACACCTCTTAAAACGTGCACAGAAAAATCACAAGAATAATGATATTACTTATATAATTCTGACAAGTCCGTACTATGAATTATCCATCTTTTTAACTTATGCCCTGGTCAAAAAGGGGTGTGGCTTCCCACATCACCTGATGGAATAACTGGTTTATCCACTTCCCCCAAGCTCAGCTGGCTCTCACAGGCACTTCTCCTCCCACTTCTCCCAAGAGAAAGCCACTTTACGGCCCCCCAAATATAACATTTGCCTGAGTCCAGGACATGGCTTTGTTCAACCTCATGCCGGTGCCCCTCCCCTAATCTAATCAGAGAGGTGTCATCTCCTTTTGGTGGGGCCAGCAGGATGCAGCCAGGCCTGGGAAGAGTTGTTGAGCAGGTTTCAACTCCTGTCGGGGGTTGTTGTCAGGCAGAATTCAGCTAAATGTCACTTTAGTTCCCAGTTTAAATCAAAACTTACAATTTTTACATATACATTAAATAATTACTTCCTTCAGGTCATTTCAGAATATAGTTTTACATTGTATCCACCTCTTAGCAAGTCTTTCCTTGGCCTGGTTTCGGTTCATTTGTATAGTTTTACACAAAAGTCTGGTGGTTCTAAAACGCCGGCTTTCTGATAGTGGTGAGTACCGGTATTGCATCCATTTTTGGGATCTGTGTTGAATTACTGCATTTCAATAGAGTGGTCTTTTGCTTGATAGTATAGGACCCTTGCTTAACATTGTTTTGATGGCATCCTTACAGTAGAGTGGTGATGTGGAACCCCCCACAAGAAGGTTGTATCTTTGGAGTGGTCTTGTGCCAACTGCGCAGTTCTCCTGGATTCTGGCGTGAATGTGTGCGGTGAGAGCTCATCCGCACATCCACCCAGTCTATTGATTTAGTTTGTTCTGGGATAGAATAATGGACGGCGACAGCTCATCCCCACATCTACCCAGTCTAAGGATTCAACATGGGTCAAAACCCTTGACAAACACCCGCACCCGATTGCGCTTTGATTCGAGTCGAGGGGAAGTCGGGTGCCAAGGATGTTTTGAGCCCTGTGCTGGTATGTCCGCATTATCTTCTTCCAATTCTGTAGATGGCACAGTTCAGCATCTTTTCCTCCACCCAGTTGGATCGATCGGTTCTCCTCGCCGGTCCTGATGGGAATATTGGGCGGTACCCCGGGCCCCTCGGGTCTCTGCTCCCGGTCCCCGGTCGTCCTCCTTGGTCAGTCGCCAGGTTTTCTTTCTCCTAGGACGACAAAGGAAAGCGGCAATACCTATTCATAGACATTTCTCCCCCACTATTGATATAGTGGGGCGACATATACATTTTATACTTTAATCGACATAGCATTCCAATTTTGAAAAACAAGACAGTGGCTTACAAGCGTCATAATATTTTAGAGACTATATGTGTAATATTTTAGGGTTGGAACTGAATTAATCTGGAGCGGTCCCCTCTGGTATTGCAGAGGACTCCTCCAGTTGCTGCAGCGTGTGCCTGGGATGGCACACTTTAGCTGATTTATATGTACCCACTTATCCTCCCCTTCCGCCAGACTACCTTTGGGGATGCGGATCTTGTACGCCACAGGGGAGATCTTGTCTATAATTTCAAACGGTCCCTTCCATGTAGGCAAACATTTTCGCTGTTTGGCCTGGTTCCTTTGGAAATTGTATAGATAGACCCGGTCCCCCACAGTATATTCCTTCCTGGTGGTCTTCAGGTCATAGTGGGTTTTCATGCTATCGGCTGATCTTTCTAGATTCCGCTGAGCATAGGCAAAAGCATGCTGAAGGTGTTTCCTTAAATTCTCCACATACTCATGAGTTGTGGAGGCATTTATCAGTGTCTGCTCTTGGGTCCTGTAGAGCAGATGCTGGGGAAGCACCATCTTGCGTCCGGTCATCAACTCAAATGGTGACATTTTAGTTGCAGATGAAGGGGTAGATCTGATGGCCATTAGGACCAGAGGTAATCGGATATCCCAATTTGGCCCAGAATCTGCCACAAACTTTTTTAATATGCTCACAATGGTTCGGTTGTATCTCTCCACAGCTCCAGAAGAAGCTGGCCTGTAAGCAATGTGTAGCTTCCTTTTAACCCCCAGTATCTCCCACATCTTTGTCATTACTTCATTGGTGAAGTGGCTACCTCTGTCTTACTCAATCCTTTGAGGTAGACCAAAACGGGAAAAGATGTGGTTAATCATCAGGGCAGCTGCTGTTTCTGCCTTGCAGTTTGGGGCTGGGAGACATTCCACCCACTTGGTAAACAAGCATGTAACGGTCAACATATACTTGTTTCCTCTAGACGAGCGAATTACAGGGCCTACAAAGTCGATTTGCAAATCTGACCATGGCAGTGTCATCCCCCTCTTTTGGAGAGGCGCACAGTGTGTGAGGGATGATGGCTGAAACTGTGCACACACAAGACACCCCTTTAAGTATTGGTCGAGGTCCTGCCCCATGTGTGGCCAGTATGCAACCTCTCTTAAGATTTCCAGTGTTGTGTGAAACCCCCTATGACCGGCGGTGGCCGCATCATGGGCGTGACTTAACATCAGGCTTCGGTATGAGGTAGGAACCACCCACTGATCGTGGCCAGCTTTGGATTTCCTTACCAGCAAACCGTCTTGGATTTGGAACATTTTTGGACATTTCATCAACACTCTTTCCCAATGTAATCGGTATCCGTCAGGGGAAAGTTCTCAGGGTCCTCAAGGTGTTGGTAAAATTTACCAATAATTGGATCCCCCTTCTGAGCTGTAATTAAATCAGCATCAGGGGTCTCCTTACTCCATTGTGCAGTTGAAAGATCATTGTGAGCATTTGTCTGGGACCTAGTGATAGCAGTGACCTGGATTTCCCCCAATAGGGACTCGATTTCTATTAGCTCCCCTTGGATGGCCCCGGTTTTGGCCAGCTGATCAGCTAAGTCATTTCCAGTTTTGTCTGGTCCCTCTACTTTGGAATGACCCTTGATCTTTTTTCCAGTAGATGGTCATCCCATTCGATGTGACCAGATCATCAATATTTTGGATTAACTTCCCATGTTTCAGGGGTTTGTTATTAGCACATAACATGCCTCTGGTTTTCCAGTTAACCAGGTGCTCCACGAACCCGTTCCGTACATAATCCGAATCTGTGATTATGACCAGTTCGTGGAGTTGATATTGGACGGCGGTGAGGATGGCTTGATGCACAGCCATCAACTCTGCCACCTGACTACTTCGGGGACCAATCTTGTACCCAGCGGAGGGTTCTGGAAACTCCTTCACCCATGCATTCCCTTCGCCGGCCACCAGTTCTTTTTCCCCGTTGTTGTCAACATGGTAAGAGCATCCATCCACATAGACAGTGGGCATTCCCTCACACTTGTCCTCTTCAAAGACTTCGTGGGGGGAATTAAGGTATGCCTCCATGTTGTCCTTGATTTTTAGACTTTCGTCCTCAAGACAGTTTTCTCTGGCACAATCATGCAAGTCAGCCAGACCTTGCGCGAGGGGACTCTTCTTGTTTTGGCCATATCTGACCTCCACAGGAAAGCCTTGCATTGACAGAATCCAGGAAGTAATTCGGGAATTACTCACATTTCCGGACCGGATTCTGTCACTTTGGAGATATTGCAGAGGCTGGTGTGGAGTCTCAACTATGATGTGTTCCCCCTGGATGAACCGGCGGTAATTCTTCAATGCCCACACCGTTGCCAAGAGTGCCTTCTCACAATCGTTGAATTTTTCCTCCACAGAGGATAAAGTTTTGCTCACGTAGGAGATTACTTTATTGACCTTGTCATGCTTTTGGTATAATACTGCTGTCAAGCACGTATTAGAAAACTCTGTCTCCAGGAAGAACTCCTTGTTTCTGACAGGGTAAGCTAGGCAAGGCGCTTGTGAGAGGCTTCTCTTGAGTTGTCTTACTGCCTCGGATTGTTCTGGACCCCATTCCCACTTGACCCCCCCCTTCAAGAGATGAATCAGGGGTCTAGTGATCTCTGCGTAGCCCTCAATGAACTTTCTGCTGTAATCAGTCAGTCCAAGGAGCCTCCTTAGTTCCCGCAGAGTTGTGGGATCCTTCAGTTTCTGGAGTGCTTCCACTTTCTTTTCCTGGGGACAGAGACCCTGAGGAGTAATCTCATGTCCCAAGAAATTAACACGGGTTCTACACCACTCTGCTTTCTGAAAGGAAAGTTTTGCTCCGGCGGCCCTCAACTGCGTCAGAACATAATGGATCTCCGCTATGTGTTCCTCCACAGATGAACTTTTGATGAGGACATCATCTACATAAGCCAGGTTACCCCTCGCACCCAGGTCGGGCATGTCCTTATGTAAGAAAATGTTGAATTCATTGCCGGAGTTGAGGTATCCGAAGTGAGTCCGGCTCCATGTGTACTGCTGGCCCCCAAAGGTAAAAGCCAGTTTGTATTGGTCCTCCCTACTGACAGGCACAGTCCAGTATCCATTGGTCAGGTCTATTGCTGTGAATACCTGTGACCCCTGGATCTGGGCCAGCCCTTGGTCAATGTAGGGCAGAGGCCATCGGGAAGTATGGACCCGTTTGTTGAGCTCCCTGAGGTCGGCGCAGAGTCTCCACTGGCCGTTTGGCTTCAATATTCCCAGCATCGGATTATTGAAGGTGCTGTGGACTGGACGGATTATTCCCCGGGACTCAAGGTTCTTAATTATTTCAGTAAGGGACTCCATTGATGCGAGAGGCAAGCGATATTGCTTCACAAACACAGGAGTCATGCCAGGGTCCGTGGGGATTGTTGTTGTGTGGATGTCGGTGCAACCACAGTCATATGAGTCTACTGCAAAGAGATCTTGGAAATCCAAGAAAACTTGTTTCAACTTTTTCTTCTGTTCCAGAGTCACGCAGGCATCAGCTAGGTTGACTCTCTCTTCCACCATCTGCCTGAAGCCTGGAAAGACTTCTGGTTTGGCTATCTCAGCGGCCTCCTCCAGCTGGGTGGAGAAGTCCCTGGTCAGAGTGCTGATTTGGACTGGAGGCTTCAGGTGGGAAAGGCAGCCCTCATGGACCTGGAAAATCACCTCATCCCTCCTGAAGTCACAAGTCACATCTTCCATACCATAAGGGCAAGAAGTGTACACCAGGAAGTTCCCCCCATGCCGGGTAAAGATCCTGTCTGGTGTTGTGTTGTCCTCACTGTCACTGTCAACACAGTCCTTGGGGATCGGTCCTAACAGTTCATTTCCTAAATCAATGGAGAAATGTCGGTCATCAACCGCCATTCCAATAATGGTGCCTGCGGCTAGAGTAATACTCTTTAAGTCGCTGTTATCCACCTCTATTGGAATGGTGTCATTTTCTATGTTGACTAATGGAGTTGGGTTTACCCCCAACCCTTGCTGTTGGAGAGAAGCATTTAGATGTATGTAAGCATCAGGGTTTTTCAATTTTTGTCCTCTTTCAACTTTCACTTCCAGGGAGAATTGTCGGGTCCTTTCTGGGATGGTGACTTCCTCTTTGATCTGAATTTCAACTGCATAAGGTAGTAATTGAGCTGACCTAAATGCTTTTTCTGGATCATCAAAGCCCATGGGATTATCCGCTAATCGGGACCGAGCTTTGAAGTTTATTAGGTCCAAACTAATGGCGAAGCGATTGAGAATGTCACTGCCTAAGTAAAAGGCGGCAGTGACATCTCGCACGACCTAACAATTATGGACTATGCTCTTGTTGCCAATGTAGATTTTGAGCATACACCTGCTTGGCAGGAGACGTTTCGAATTGGGTGTTTCCTGATCCATTTTCCATTTGTCTATCAGTTTGAATGTGGAAATGGCTGGATTTTGGGAGTTGGGTGAACATGGCTTCGCTGATGAAGCTCTTACCGTTGTTCACACACACTCGAGCGAGAAGAGAGTCCTTCCCATCATTTAACTGAACAGGGATGAACAACTGCTCTCCAATTTGCTGAATATCAGCCAGGCTCTGAGCTGATTTCACATCTTTCTGGACTATGGGAGTGGGAGTGTCTGATTGTGGATTGGTAAAGAATTTCAGAGTATTTCCTTCCAGTGTGGAATACCACCTTAAACTGGAAGGAAGGTTGATTTTCAGAAATAGAGAGGACCCCCCACCACCAGTCTGTTGTCCTACTGCTATTACTGTCACGTCTGGAATTTGGTTGTTCTGGAAGTGAAATTCTACTTGGTGAATTTTTGTTCAACCATGTGGCAGGTGCCATTTAAACTAACATGGTTGACACTCTGTTTTAATTTTATTGGTAGGCTAGTCTGGGTCCAGAGGACCTTGTTTACACAATCTATTAGGGGTGACAACCTTCTCAGGAGGTTGTTCCCTAGTAAACAAGGGTGGCCTCTGGAGTCAGTACTATGACCGGGCGTTTCACCTTGTGTCGCCCAATTTTGATGTCCAAATCTGCAGTCCCCTCGACAGGAATTTCCTTCCCGTCAAAGTTCTGCAGTTGTCCAGGAAGAGAGGTGAGAGGAATACGGTAATTCTCCCCCTTCCTGGATTTAGTTCATCAAAGGCCCTTTTGGACAGAAGGGTAGCTTGGGATCCAGTGTCCACCAGTGCCAAAATTGTACCCTGCCCCTGTATTTGTACCGGGGCATAATATCTTCCCTCCTTCTCCTCAAGGGGGCACAGATGATGCACATTTTTGGACAACTGGTGGGCTAACTTTCTGGTTTTGGACATTGCTAGCGAAGAGATTTGGGCAGAATTCTGTGAAGAGCCTGGGGAATCTGAAAGAAAAAGGTGGCAACTGGAGATCAGAGCCATTGTGGGTTCCACTGGTTCCGGTTGTGGGCCGCCCCCCCCTTTTCGGAGGCAGTCATCAGGATGGGTTTGAACCAGGGGATTTTGGTATTGTCGGTTCTGGGATGAGATGATGGGCGGCGGTAGCTCAGTCTCCATATCTCCCCAGTCTGGATTGGAATCCCTTGGGGCCCATTTTTCATTGGGAGGAGTTCCCACTTCTCTAAAGGAGAAGATCCTTTTCCCAGGATCCTCTGAGGATTCCTCTCCCTCAAATTGGAAGATCTGTACCTCCTCCACAAACTGGGCCTGTTTGGGTACTTTGTTTCTCCTACCCCCCTCTGCTCCTTAGGAGGCAGACTTTCAGGTGTAGGAGATTTTGTTTCCGGTTCCTGGTTTTCATGGAGCTGTTTACAAGTTGGGAAGGATGCTTCCTCCAAGGCTTTACACCCCTCTTCCCCTTGTGTCTCCTCCCTGGGAACTGGTGGGTTATCGGGGTGCTGCCCCCGTCATTGTTCTGGAGCACCAGGCCCAGAGTTTGGGGCATTCTGCGGTGGCATGCTCATCTGAGGGTTCTGTTGAGCCCTCAGTATGTGACCCAGATCCCGTGCCATATTTTGGAACTGGCGCTCAAGTTGTGAAACCCGCTCGGGCTGATACGGGGCTCTATTTTCTCCCCTGGGCTGATCCCGGGAAGGGTAGCTATCCCTTCTCTGGTAGTACCCCTGGTTGGGAAGATTTTGGTACCCCTCCACCCTTGGCCTCCCCTCTCCCGGATTAGGTTGTCTGGGCTCAGGGAATTGGGGATAGAAGGATGGATGATTTTGGGGCTGGAAATTGAGTGGATACCTGGGGAAAAAGTTCTGCCCAGGATTTGGTGAATTTCTGCCCTCCTGGGGGACGTTGGGAGGGAAGTTCCCTGGGTTAGGTGCTTGGCTGGATCCCCCCCCTTGGGCTGGAGGAGTCCACACATAACCCAGGATGGGTCGGTTTCCCTTGTAGCGGGGACTTACATAATCAGGGGAGCAGGGGACCCCATTTGTGGGACTACCTCCTCGACTCCCTGTCTGTGACTGGCCCGAGGGCCTTCTGGGCTGTGAATTATTTGGTGCAGGCAGGTTTTTAGGCCCCCCCATCTCCAAATCTAAAACGGGGGCAACCTTTACCTCTGCCACCTTGGCAGCAGCAGGGGTGCTGTTGGTTTTGGGGTTTTTCTGCGCATTATTTTTATTTTCGATGGGCTTCTGCACCTCATAGATCTGGGTAGCCTGTTCAATGACCCAGTCTAAAGATCTTTTCTCATGAAAATCTCTCACGAGCTGGGTCATTATGTATTTGGGTAAGGCATGGAAAAATGTATTGATAAATTCTCTGCTATCCGTGCGCACCCTTCTGGTGGTCTGCGCAAAAGCACGCTTTAATTCTTGCACAAACTCTTGTGGGGCCTGATCCTCACCACATTGCAAATTGTAGGCTGCCTTGCGAGCCTCTTGAGGATTTCTGTGCACAGAAAAATGTTTCAAGATGGCCGCCCTGTATATGGACCACCTTGAATGGTTTTGATCCTCCAGCCCTGCAAAGAAACTGGAGTATTCTGGTGAGAAGGTCCATTTGACGTACTGGATGCAGCTACTGCTGTCCTTCAAATGGAAAGTCTCCATCATTTGCTCATAGAGCTCCAAGTGTTCCCAAACAGAATACTTGGCGTTCTTATGATAAGGCGTGATGACACTCCTTATTGCCTTTATTTGTTTCAATGGGTCCTTAAGCAAGGCCCTTTTTGCCCTATTGGCCTTTTTGGTTCGGGTAACCCTGGTACATTCATCCTCTGACTCAGAAGCACTTTTCCCAGAGATGCCCGTCTGATCTTCCAGGTTTTCCCGGATTCTGCGAGCCTGGGAATGGCTGGCAGAATGTGGGGACCTGGTCTCCTGTGTCCTGTAATGCTCAGAGGAGTCTTCAGATCCCTCCTTGCTGCCAGGATTTGATGGGTACCCCCCCACTGACATATCTGGGCAGAGGTTTTCAGGATGCCCTTAGTGGCCTACTCTCCTGGGGTTCCGCACTAAATTGCACTGTGCTTGGGTGCCCATACCCGGATGCCCGCCCATCCATTCCTGGGAGGTACTGGCCTATGAGCCCCATACTTCTAGCTGGATAGTAATCTGCCATCCCCGTGGCCCTGGGCTCATGTGCGCGAGGGGACATGGGGGTGGCAGAGTCCAGGGACTGGGAGAGATGAAGGCCTCTGGTACTAGGGCTCCTGAGGTTATGCTCAGGAGTTTCTCTTTCCCAGCGAACCTCATCTCTATCCGACCTTGCTCCCTGTTGCAATGCAAGAGCCTGCGCTTTCAGTTCCTCAGTTAAGGCCTTACTAGACTCTATCAGTCTCTCCTGCATCGCTACCTGTTGCTGGAGCCTATCATTGTGCTGGCAGAGAGCCTCATTCTCTCTCTGTGCCTCCTGATTGGTCCTGGAGTACTGGGCCAGTCTTTGCTGCAGGAGGGTTACCTCCTGAGCTGTGTCCCTATTGGCCTGCTCCTTTCTTGCCAGAGCATCCTCCACCCTCCTGGTGTGCTCTAACAAGTTCTGGTGTTCTTTTTGGAGGTCACCCAGTCCCTGGAGGGCCAGGTGATTTTCTTCCATTTTCCTTTTTAAGTGGCAGACTTCCTGGCCTAAGGTATCCCTTTCCTGACTAAGAGCCTGCATCTGTGCCGCCAGGTCGTCCCTTTGCCTTTGGAAGGCACCAGCTTTCTGGCGCTCCTGGTCAAACTCTGCCTGGGTATCCAGGTCTTTCAAAATCAGTTTATTGCTCTCTGCCTTCTCCATATCTAGGTGGCTTTGCAGGGTGACTACCTGCTCGGCACATGCCCTATTGAAATCTAATTGTTGCTCCAGCTTTTTCTGGCTCTGCAGTAGGGAGTCCAAACCTTCTTGGTACTCCCTCTGTAAGGCCAGAAATCTGGTACCCTGGTCAGCATTTTCCTGTTGCAGCACATCCATATCCTCCTTCATTTTAGTGATGTACTGTCTGCTGTCATTTTCTGACTCCTGACTCCTGAGCAGCCTCTGCTCAGAAGAGTCCAGATCAGATTGGGCCTTCTCTAACGCCATCTGTTGCCTATTTGCCAGATCTTGGCCTTCAGCACATTTGTCCTGCATGGCTCCCATATATAGGTACAAATATGCCGCTATTCTGGCAATCTTTTTATGTTCATCTTTGGCTTTAGGGGCCATATATAGTTCACTCAGGGCCACATGTAGGGGACCCTGATCTCTCCATGTATCTGACCCTGTTTCAGTGACCTGTTGCGCGATTGCCTGCAACCAGACCGTTTGGTCCTGATGAGTCCACTCACCTCTCACAAATAGCTTATGTAAGAAGTGCTCTCTGGCTATTTTGATGTCTACCAGTGTCGTCATTCTGGAATTTGAGTTCCTTCCTGACTTACAGAAGTTTGTATTTTATTTTTGCAAAACAGACCGTTTCCTTAGAGCGTTCCTTTGAGGAGTGGTTTACAGCGTAATACAGCGTGGTGATCCGACCGGATGTATGTCTCCTGTCAGTTAGCACACTGTATTAATCTGCACAAGTGATAGATCTAACCCAGAATCGCCCACTATGAGCCCCCACTTTGTTAAGCGGCTTCACTTCAACACTACAGCTAAGTCAATGCCTAGTCTGGGATGCTGAGGGAAACCCTTATTGATATATTTTTAGGTCCAGTTCATGTACTCTGGATGACAACCCTAGAATCCCCCTGACCCCACTGAGCCAAGAAGTAGGTCTGTTTTGCAAATTTAAAAGGTTTATTTGAGAAATATAACAATATATATATATATATCACACTTCTATAAATAAATTGATAATGGATATTACACTTGTGAATATGAGCAGTAATCAGCAAGAGGTAACTTATGAGTACGAACAGAAGAATAAGGTGGGAAAGAATGCTTTATATGGTTCAAGGAAACTCAATGATGAATGAAATGCAGTACAGAAATAACTTGATATGGCTTCAACAAAAGACAATGTAATCACTTTTCCTTGACAATTCGCCCACCCCCCCTATGCAATGTAAGAAATGGAAGGAGATGGAAAGAGGAGCACACAGTTCTCAGGAATGCAATCAAATACAATACGAAATTCAGTTCCCCCCCAGCAAGCTTAGAGGAAACAGGTAGAAGTTTGAAACACAGGCCCAAAATGCTTTGAATGTGATGACAATGAAGTGAGAAATGTGCTATAAATGCTTTTAATTCCCTATAGGAGGTTCAGGGTGAGTGGTAGACACTTTAAATCAGTTCAGGTCAGCTCTAACAACGGTTCAGGGATGGTTATTAGGTTGCAAACGAATTTTAGCAGTTCAGGCAAAAAGCGGCTATCTTTTTACAGATGACGAAATCAGGCCAAATCGCAAATCGCAGTAAATTTTGCGAGTGCGTAAATCGCTATTACGGCATATATTAAGGAGTAGGAGGTCGATTCTAGGTTTGTTGGAAAGCCTAGACTCCCAGCTTTAAAATGAAAGTTAAATTTCGTTCCTAGCCCAAACGGTTCAAGAGATACGGACAATTTAATAAAGGTATATTTTCGGATTTAAAGTAAAACTCAAAATGACAGGTGACAGCTTGCAGCTGCAGAATTGACAGGTGACAGTTGTGCAGCTTTAAAAATGACAGATGACACGATTGCTAGGAGGCTGTTCTAATTAGGTTAAAATAGTTTGGATTAGATTATTTTAACTAAGAGATTGGGTTCTGCACAGTTCTGGCGGATACTCACTCCTAATTTTGAAATTAATGGGCCTGGTCACGGATCTGGTCAACTGAACTGGACTTTGGGCGGTTCTGCTCACAGCGTCTGGGTCAGCTCTGCTCTGCTGGTCTAGCCTCTCTGGATACAGTGGCCTCTGGTTCTGGATACTGCTCTGCTTTCCGGTCCGGATCAAGTGGATTCTGGATGTAACACTGCTTTCTGGGTACTGGCAAAGGTTCTTGGCAAAGAATTCAGACAGCTCGCCCGGCTGTGGAATAGTTTGCAAATGATTTTAAGGATGCTGAGGCCTGCTGAGAAAAACTTTTGCTTGCAGTGGGCCTTCGTGGTTCAAAATTCAGTAGTCTCTGTTTAGATTGGAAGTCTAAGTATTGGATCTCTGGATGTGAAGTCGTCGGTCAGTATGCTCCGCAGCAAATGGAATTGAATCTCCTATCTGTCCTGCACTGTCTGCTTTTTATGTGTTTCGGAAGTGGGTGTGTGCGTGGCATAACTGAGCCTGCCCCTCCCTACTTGTCATTGGCCCAATTTTCCCCTCTCCCATGATTGGGGGAAGGAAATGGATTGTCATCATGATGAGGTCTGTTTATGGGTCAGAGGATCCTCCCCTGGTCAATTTGCCCACAAATCTATATTTGATTCAAATACAAATTTCCCAGATACACAATTTGTTGAAATTACATGTACACACTATATATTCCTTATGGTCCATGCTTGTCCGCCTCTGATCTTCCTGGGGGCTTGCATTCAAAAATGACAACATTTTGCGCTTTTTGACTGGTTTAACAATATCGGATATTTACCAAAAATTACACACATGTGCGCAAGGAGTATGGACATTAATTGATGAAGTGTCAGATTTTTAACATGCAGACATTTGGAGTAAGACCCTATTTTCCACTAGCAACCCCCAGAATACTCCACAGGGTCCTAACACCTCTTAAAATGTGCACAGAAAAATCACAAGAATAATGATATTACTTATATAATTCTGACAAGTCTGTACTATGAATTATCCATCTTTTTAACTCATGCCCTGGTCATAAAGGGGTGTGGCTTGCCACATCACATGGTGGAATAACTGGTTTATCCACTTCCCCCAAGCTCAACTGGCTCTCACAGGCACTTCTCCTCCCACTTCTCCCAACAGGAAGCCACTTTACGGCCCCCCAAATATAACATTTGCCTGAGTCCAGGACATGGCTTTGTTCAACCTCCTGCCGGTGCCCCTCCCCTAATCTAATCAGAGAGGTGTCATCTCCTTTTGGTGGGGCCAGCAGGATGCAGCCAGGCCTGGGAAGAGTTGTTGAGCAGGTTTCAACTCCTGTCGGGGGTTGTTGTCAGGCAGAATTCAGCTAAATGTCACTTTAGTTCCCAGTTTAAATCAAAACTTACAATTTGTACATATACATTAAATAATTACTTCCTTAAAGTCATTTCAGAATATAGTTTTACATTGTATCCACCTCTTAGCAAGTCTTTCCTTGGCCTGGTTTCGGTTCATTTGTATAGTTTTACACAAAAGTCTGGTGGTTCTAAAACGCCGGCTTTCTGATAGTGGTGAGTACCGGTATTGCATCCATTTTTGGGATCTGTCTTGAATTACTGCATTTCAATAGAGTGGTCTTTTGCTTGATAGTATAGGACCCTTGCTTAACATTGTTTTGATGGCATCCTTACAGTAGAGTGGTGATGTGGAACCCCCCACAAGAAGGTTGTATCTTTGGAGTGGTCTTGTGCCAACTGCGCAGTTCTCTTGGATTCTGGCGTGAATGTGGGCGGCGACAGCTCATCCCCACATCCACCCAGTCTATTGATTTAGTTTGTTCTGGGATAGAATAATTGGCGGCGACAGCTCATCCCCACATCTACCCAGTCTAAGGATTCAACATGGGTCAAAACCCTTGACAAACCCCCCCGCTCGATTGCGCTTTGATTCGAGTCGAGGGGAAGTCGGGTGCCAAGGATGTTTTGAGCCCTGTGATGGTATGTCTGCATTATCTTCTTCCAATTCTGTAGATGGCACAGTTCAGCATCTTTTCCTCCACCCAGTTGGATCGATCGGTTCTCCTCGCCGGTCCTGATGGGAATATTGGGCGGTACCCCGGGCCCCTCTGGTCTCTGCTCCCGGTCCCCGGTCGTCCTCCTTGGTCAGTTCCCAGGTTTTCTTTCTCCTAGGACGACAAAGGAAAGCGGCAATACCTATTCATAGACATTTCTCCCCCACTATTGATATAGTGGGGTGACATATACATTTTATACTTTAATAGACATAGCATTCCAATTTTGAAAAACAAGATATAATTCAGAGACAGTGCCTTACAAGCGTCATAATATTTTAGAGACTATATGTGGGATATTTTAGGGTTGGAACTGAATTAATCTGGAGCGGTCCCCTCTGGTATAGCAGAGGACTCCTCCAGTTGCTGCAGCGTGTGCCTGGGATGGCAACACTTTAGCTGATTTATATGTACCCACTTATATTCCCCTTCCGCCAGAATACCTTTGGGGATGCGATCTTGTACGCCACAGGGGAGATCTTGTCTATAATTTCAAACGGTCCCTTCCATGTAGGCAAAAATTTTCGCTGTTTGGCCTTGTTCCTTTGGAAATTGTATAGATAGACCCGGTCCCCCACAGTATATTCCTTCCTGGTGGTCTTCAGGTCATAGTGGGTTTTCATGCTATCAGCTGATCTTTCTAGATTCCGCTGATCATAGGCAAAAGCATGCTGAAGGTGTTTCCTTAAATTCTCCACATACTCATGAGTTGTGGAGGCATTTATCAGTGTCTGCTCTTGGGTCCTGTAGAGCAGATGCTGGGGAAGCACCATCTTGCATCCGGTCATCAACTCAAATGGTGACATTTTAGTTGCAGATGAAGGGGTAGATCTGATGGCCATTAGGACCAGAGGTAATCGGATATCCCAATTTGGCCCAGAATCTGCCACAAACTTTTTTAATATGCTCACAATGGTTCGGTTGTATCTCTCCACAGCTCCAGAAGAAGCTGGCCTGTAAGCAATGTGTAGCTTCCTTTTAACCCCCAGTATCTCCCACATCTTTGTCATTACTTCACTGGTGAAGTGGCTACCTCTGTCTTACTCAATCCTTTGAGGTAGACCAAAACGGGAAAAGATGTGGTTAATCATCGGGGCAGCTGCTGTTTCTGCCTTGCAGTTTGGGGCTGGGAGACATTCCACCCACTTGGTAAACAAGCATGTAATGGTCAATATATACTTGTTTCCTCTAGACGAGCGAATTACAGGGCCTACAAAGTCGATTTGCAAATCTGACCATGGCAGTGTCATCCCCCTCTTTTGGAGAGGCGCACGGTGTGTGAGGGATGATGGCTGAAACTCTGCACACACAAGACACCCCTTTAAGTATTGGTCGAGGTCCTGCCCCATGTGTGGCCAGTATGCAACCTCTCTTAAGATTTCCAGTGTTGTGTGAAACCCCCTATGACCGGCGGTGGCCACATCATGGGCGTGACTTAACATCAGGCTTCGGAATGAGGTAGGAACCACCCACTGATCGTGGCCAGCTTTGGATTTCCTTACCAGCAAACCGTCTTGGATTCGGAACATTTTTGGACATTTCATCAACACTCTTAGGTCCTCTTTCCCAATGTAATCGGTATCCGTCAGGGGAAAGTTCTCAGGGTCCTCAAGGTGTTGGTAAAACTTACCAATAATTGGATCCCCCTTCTGAGCTGTAATTAAATCAGCATCAGGGGTCTCCTTACTCCATTGTGCAGTTGAAAGATCCTTGTGAGCATTTGTCTGGGACCTAGTGATAGCAGTGAACTGGATTTCCCCCAATAGGGACTCGATTTCTATTAGCTCCCCTTGGATGGCTCCGGTTTTGGCCAGCTGATCAGCTAAGTCATTTCCAGTTTTGTCTGGTCCCTCTACTTTGGAATGACCCTTGATCTTTTTTCCAGTAGATGGTCATCCCATTCGATGTGATCAGATCATCAATATTTTGGATTAACTTCCCATGTTTCAGGGGTTTGTTATTAGCACATAACATGCCTCTGGTTTTCCAGTTAACCAGGTGCTCCATGAACCCGTTCCGTACATAATCCGAATCTGTGATTATGACCAGTTCGTGGAGTTGATGTTGGACGGCGGTGAGGATTGCTTGATGCACAGCCATCAACTCTGCCACCTGACTACTTCGGGGACCAATCTTGTACCCAGCGGAGGGTTCTGGAAACTCCTTCACCCATGCATTCCCTACGCCGGCCACCAGTTCTTTTTCCCCGTTGTTGTCAACATGGTAAGAGCATCCATCCACATAGACAGTGGGCATTCCCTCACACTTGTCCTCTTCAAAGACTTTGTGGGGGGAATTAAGGTATGCCTCCATGTTGTCCTTGATTTTTAGACTTTCGTCTCAAGACAGTTTTCTCTGGCACAATCATGGAAGTCAGCCAGACCTTGCGCGAGGGGACTCTTCTTGTTTTGGCCATATCTGACCTCCACAGGAAAGCCTTGCATTGACAGAATCCAGGAAGTAATTCGGGAATTACTCACATTTCAGGCCCGGATTCTGTCACTTTGGAGATATTGCAGAGGCTGGTGTGGAGTCTCCACTATGATGTGTTCCCCCTGGATGAACGGGCGGTAATTCTTCAATGCCCACACCGTTGCCAAGAGTGTCTTCTCACAATCGTTGAATTTTTCCTCCACAGAGGATAAAGTTTTGCTCACGTAGGAGATTACTTTATTGACCTTGTCATGCTTTTGGTATAATACTGCCGTCAAGCACGTATTAGAAAGCCCTGTCTCCAGGAAGAACTCCTTGTTTCTGACAGGGTAAGCTAGGCAAGGCGCTTGTGAGAGGCTTCTCTTGAGTTGTCTTACTGCCTCGGATTGTTCTGGACCCCATTCCCACTTGACCCCCCCTTCAAGAGATGAATCAGGGGTCTAGTGATCTCTGCGTAGCCCTCAATGAACTTTCTGCTGTAATTAGTCAGTCCAAGGAGGCTCCTTAGTTCCCGCAGAGTTGTGGGATCCTTCAGTTTCTGGAGTGCGTCCACTTTCTTTTCCTGGGGACAGAGACCCTGAGGAGTAATCTCATGCCCCAAGAAATTAACACGGGTTCTACACCACTGTGCTTTCTGAAAGGAAAGTCTTGCTCCGGCGGCCCTCACTGCATCAGAACATAACGGATCTCCGCTATGTGTTCCTCCACAGATGATCTTTTGATTAGGACATCATCTACATAAGCCAGGTTACCCCTCGCACCCAGGTCGGGCATGTCCTTATGTAAAGAAAATGTTGAATTCATTGCCGGAGTTGAGGTATCCGAAGGGAGTTCGGGTCCATGTGTACTGCTGGCCCCCAAAGGTAAAAGCCAGTTTGTATTGGTCCTCCCTACTGACAGGCACGGTCCAGTATCCATTGGTCAGGTCTATTGCTGTGAATACCTGTGACCCCTGGATCTGGGCCAGCCCTTGGTCAATGTAGGGCAGAGGCCATCGGGAAGTATGGACCCATTTGTTGAGCTCCCTAAGGTCGGCGCAGAGTCTCCACTGGCCATTTGGCTTCAATATTCCCAGCACCGGATTATTGAGGGTGCTGTGTACTGGACGGATTATTCCCCGGGACTCAAGGTTCTTAATTATTTCAGTAAGGGACTCCATGGATGCGAGAGGCAAACAATATTGCTTCACAAACACTGGAGTCATTCCAGGGACCGTGGGAATTGTTGTTGTGTGGATGTCGGTGCGACCACAGTCATATGAGTCTACCGCAAAGAGATCTTGGAAATCCAAGAAAACTTGTTTCAACTTTTGCTTCTGTTCCAGAGTCACGCAGGCATCGGCTAGGTTGACTCTCTCTTCCACCATCTGCCTGAAGCCTGGAAAGACTTCTGGTTTGGCTATCTCAGCGGCCTCCTCCAGCTGGGTGGAGAAGTCCCTGGTCAGAGTGCTGATTTGGACTGGAGGCTTCAGGTGGGAAAGGCAGCCCTCATGGACCTGGAAAATCACCTCATCCCTCCTGAAGTCACAAGTCACATCTTCCTTACCATAAGGGCAAGAAGTGTACACCAGGAAGTTCCCCTCATGCCGGGTAAAGATCCTGTCTGGTGTTGTGTTGTCCTCACTGTCACTGTCAACACAGTCCTTGGGGATCGGTCCTAACAGTTCATTTCCTAAATCAATGGAGAAATGTCGGTCATCAACCGCCATTCCAATAATGGTGCCTGCGGCTAGAGTAATACTCTTTAAGTCGCTGTTATCCACCTCTATTGGAATGGTGTCATTTTCTATGTTGACTAATGGAGTTGGGTTTACCCCCAACCCTTGCTGTTGGAGAGAAACATTTAGATGTATGTAAGCATCAGGGTTTTTCAATTTTTGTCCTCTTTCAACTTTCACTTCCAGGGAGAATTGTCGGGTCCTTTCTGGGATGGTGACTTCCTCTTTGATCTGAATTTCAACTGCATAAGGTAGTAATTGAGCTGACCTAAATGCTTTTTCTGGATCATCAAAGCCCATGGGATTATCCGCTAATCGGGACCAAGCTTTGAAGTTTATTAGGACCAAAATAATGGCGAAGCGATTGAGAATGTCACTGCCTAAGTAAAAGGCGGCAGTGACATCTCGCACGACCCAACAATTATGGACTATGCTCTTGTTGCCAATGGAGATTTTGAGCATACACCTGCTTGGCAGGAGACGTTTCGAATTTGGTGTTTCCAGATCCATTTTCCATTTGTCTATCAGTTTGAATGTGGGAATGGCTGGATCTTTTGGGAGTTGGTGAACATGGCTTCGCTGATGAAGCTCTTACCGTTGTTCACACACACTCGAGCGAGAAGAGAGTCCTTCCCATCATTTAATTGAACAGGGATGAACAACTGCTCTCCAATTTGCTGAATATCAGCCAGGCTCTGAGCTGATTTCACATCTTTCTGGACTATAGGAGTGGGAGTGTCTGATTGTGGATTGGTAAAGAATTTCAGAGTATTTCCTTCCAGTGTGGAATACCACCTTAAACTGGAAGGAAGGTTGATTTTCACAAATAGAGAGGACCGCCCACCACCAGTCTGTTGTCCTACTGCTATTACTGTCACGTCTGGAATTTGGTTGTTCTGGAAGTGAAATTCTACTTGGTGGATTTTTGTTCAACCATGTGGCAGGTGCCATTTAAACTAACATGGTTGACACTCTGTTTTAATTTCATTGGTCGGCTAGTCGGGGTCCAGAGGACCTTGTTTACACAATCTATTTAGGGTGACAACCTTCTCAGGAGGTTGTTCCCTAGTAAACAAGGATGGCCTCTGGAGTCACTACTATGACCGGGCGTTTCACCTTGTGTCGCCCAATTTTGATGTCCAAATCTGCAGTCCCCTCGACAGGAATTTCCTTCCCGTCAAAGTTCTGCAGTTGTCCAGGAAGAGAGGTGAGAGGAATACGGTAATACCCCCCCTTCCTGGATTTAGTTCATCAAAGGCCCTTTTGGACAGAAGGGTAGCTTGGGATCCAGTGTCCACCAGTGCCAAAATTGTACCCTGCCCCTGTACTTGTACCGGGGCATAATATCTTCCCTCTTTCTCCTCAAGGGGGCACAGATGATGCACATTTTTGGACAACTGGTGGGCTAACTTTCTGGTTTTGGACATTGCTAGCGAAGAGATTTGGGCAGAATTCTGTGAAGAGCCTGGGGAATCTGAAAGAAAAAGTTGGCAACTGGAGATCAGAGCCATTGTGGGTTCCACTGGTTCCGGTTGTGGGCCGCCCCCCCTTTTCGGAGGCAGTCATCAGGATGGGTTTGAACCAGGGGATTTTGGTATTGTCGGTTCTGGGATGAGATGATGGGCGGCGGTAGCTCAGTCTCCATATCTCCCCAGTCTGGATTGGAATCCCTTGGGGCCCATTTTTCATTGGGAGGAGTTCCCACTTCTCTAAAGGAGAAGATCCTTTTCCCAGGATCCTCTGAGGATTCCTCTCCCTCAAATTGGAAGATCTGTACCTCCTCCACAAACTGGGCCTGTTTGGGTACTTTGTTTCTCCTACCCCCCCTCTGCTCCTTAGGAGGCAGACTTTCAGGTGTAGGAGATTTTGTTTCCGGTTCCTGGTTTTCATGGAGCTGTTTACAAGTTGGGAAGGAAGTTTACTCCAAGGCTTTACACCCCTCTTCCCCTTGTGTCTCCTCCCTGGGAACCGGTGAGTTATCGGGGTGCTTCCCCCGTCATTGTTCTGGATCACCAGGCCCAGAGTTTGGGGCATTCAGCGGTGGCATGCTCATCTGAGGGTTCTGTTGAGCCCTCAGTATGTGACCCAGATCCCGTGCCATATTTTGGACCTGGCGCTCAAGTTGTGAAACCCGCTCGGGCTGATACAGGGCTCTATTTTCTCCCCTGGGCTGATCCCGGGAAGGGTAGCTATCCCTTCTCTGGTAGTACCCCTGGTTGGGAAGATTTTGGTACCCCTCCACCCTTGGCCTCCTCTCTCCCGGATTAGGTTGTCTGGGCTCAGGGAATTGGGGAAAGAAAGATGGATGATTTTGGGGCTGGAAATTGGGTAGATACCTGGGGAAAAAGTTCTGCCCAGGATTTGGTGAATTTCTGCCCTCCTGGGGGACGTTGGGAGGGAAGTTCCCTGGGTTAGGTGCTTGGCTGGATCCCCCCCATTGGGCTGGAGGAGTCCACACATAACCCAGGATGGGTCGGTTTCCCTTGTAGCGGGGACTTACATAATCAGGGGAGCGGGAGACCCCATTTGTGGGACTACCTCCTCGACTCCCTGTCTGCGACTGGCCCGAGGGCCTTCTGGGCTGTGAATTATTTGGTGCAGGCAGGTTTTTAGGCCCCCCATCTCCAAATCTAAAATGGGGGCAACCTTTACCTCTGCCACCTTGGCAGCAGCAGGGGTGCTGTTGGTTTTGGGGTTTTTCTGCGCATTATTTTTATTTTTGATGGGCTTCTACACCTCATAGATCCGGGTAGCCTGTTCAATGACCCAGTCTAATGATCTTTTCTCATGAAAATCTCTCACGAGCTGGGTCATTATGTATTTGGGTAAGGCATGGAAAAACGTATTGATAAATTCTCTGCTATCCGTGCGCACCCTTCTGGTGGTCTGCGCAAAAGCACGCTTTAATTTTTGCACAAACTCTTGTGGGGCCTGATCCTCACCACATTGCAAATTGTAGGCTGTCTTGCGAGCCTCTTGAGGATTTCTGTGCACAGAAAAATGTTTCAAGATGGCTGCCCTGTATGTGGACCACTTTGAATGGTTTTGATCCTCCAGCCCTGCAAAGAAACTGGAGTATTCTGGTGAGAAGGTCCATTTGACGTACTGGATGCAGCTACTGCTGTCCTTCAAATGGAAAGTCTCCAACATTTGCTCATAGAGCTCCAAGTGTTCCCAAACAGAATACTTGGCGTTCTTATGATAAGGCGTGATGACACTCCTTATTGCCTTTATTTGTTTCAATGGGTCCTTAAGCAAGGCCCTTTTTGCCTTATTGACCTTTTTGGTTCGGGTAACCCTGGTACATTCATCCTCTGACTCAGAAGCACTGCTCCCAGAGGTGCCCGTCTGATCTTCCAGGTTTTCCCGGATTCTGCGAGCCTGGGAATGGCTGGCAGAATGTGGGGACCTGGTCTCCTGTGTCCTGTAATGCTCAGAGGAGTCTTCAGATCCCTCCTTGCTGCCAGGATTTGATGGGTACCCCCCCACTGACCTAACTGGGCAGAGGTTTTCAGGATGCCCTTAGTGGCCTACTCTCCTGGGGTTCCCCTCTAAATTGCACTGTGCTTGGGTGCCCATACCTGGATGCCCGCCCATCCATTCCTGGGAGGTACTAGCCTATGAGCCCCATACTTCTAGCTGGCTAGTAATCTGCCATCCCCGTGGCCCTGGGCTCATGTGCGCGAGGGGACATGGGGGTGGCAGAGTCCAGGGACTGGGAGAGATGAAGGCCTCTGGTACTAGGGCTTCTGAGGTTATGCTCAGGAGTTTCTCTTTCCCAGCGAACCTCATCTCTATCCGACCCTGCTCCCTGTTGCAATGCAAGAGCCTGCACTTTCAGTTCCTCAGTTAAGGCCTTACTAGACTCTATCAGTCTCTCCTGCATCGCTACCTGTTGCTGGAGCCTATCATTGTGCTGGCAGAGAGCCTCATTCTCTCTCTGTGCCTCCTGATTGGTCCTGGAGTACTGGGTCAGTCTTTGCTGCAGGCGAGTTACCTTCTGAGCTGTGTCCCTATTGGCCTGCTCCTTTCTTGCCAGAGCATCCTCCACCCTCCTGGTGTGCTCTAACAAGTTCTGGTGTTCTTTTTGGAGGTCACCCAGTCCCTGGAGGGCCAGGTGATTTTCTTCCATTTTCCTTTTTAAGTGGCAGACTTCCTGGTCTAAGGTATCCCTT
Organism: Ambystoma mexicanum; assembly: GCF_040938575.1. NCBI lineage: Eukaryota > Metazoa > Chordata > Amphibia > Caudata > Ambystomatidae > Ambystoma > Ambystoma mexicanum. The sequence continues at coordinate 639,567,832 of NC_090937.1, forward strand.
TCCTGACTAAGAGCCTGCATCTGTGCCGCCAGGTCGTCCCTTTGCCTTTGGAAGGCACCAGCTTTCTGGCGCTCCTGGTCAAACTCTGCCTGGGTATCCAGGTCTTTCAAAATCAGTTTATTGCTCTCTGCCTTCTCCATATCTAGGTGGCTTTGCAGGGTGACTACCTGCTCGGCACATGCCCTATTGAAATCTAATTGTTGCTCCAGCTTTTTCTGGCTCTGCAGTAGGGAGTCCAAACCTTCTTGGTACTCCCTCTGTAAGGCCAGAAATCTGGTACCCTGGTCAGCATTTTCCTGTTGCAGCACATCCATATCTTCCTTCATTTTAGTGATGTACTGTCTGCTGTCATTTTCTGACTCCTGGCTCCTGAACAGCCTCTGCTCAGAAGAGTCCAGATCAGATTGGGCCTTCTCTAACGCCATCTGTTGCCTATTTGCCAGATCTTGGCCTTCAGCACATTTGTCCTGCATGGCTCCCATATATAGGTACAAATATGCCGCTATCCTGGCAATCTTTTTATGTTCATCTTTGGCTTTAGGGGCCATGTATAGTTCACTCAAGGCCACATGTAGGGGACCCTGATCTCTCCATTTATCTGACCCTGTTTCAGTGACCTGTTGCGTGATTGCCTGCAACCAGACCTTTTGGTCCTGTTGAGTCCACTCACCTCTCACAAATAGCTTATGTAAGAAGAGCTCTCTGGCTATTTTGATCTCTACCAGTGTCGTCATTCTGGAATTTGAGTTCCTTCCTGACTTACAGAAGTTTGTATTTTATTTTTGCAAAACAGACCGTTTCCTTAGAGCGTTCCTTTGAGGAGTGGTTTACAGCATAACACAGCGTGGTGATCCGACCGGATGTATGTCTCCTGTCAGTTAGCACACTGTATTAATCTGCGCAAGTAATAGATCTAACCCAGAATCGCCCACTACGAGCCCCCACTTTGTTAAGCGGCTTCACTTCAACACTACAGCTAAGTCAATGCCTAGTCTGGGATGCTGAGGGAAACCCTTATTGATATATTTTTAGGTCCAGTTCATGTACTCTGGATGACAACTCTTATATAACACCCCTCTCTTAGAATCCCCCTGACCCCACTGAGCCAAGAAGTAGGTCTGTTTTGCAAATTTAAAAGGTTTATTTGAGAAATATAACAATATATATATATATATATCACTTCTATAAATAAATTGATAATGGATATTACACTTGTGAATATGAGCAGTAATCAGCAAGAGGTAACTTATGAGTAGGAACAGAAGAATAAGGTGGGAAAGAATGCTTTATATGGTTCAAGGAAACGCAATGATGAATGAAATGCAGTACAGAAATAACTTGATATGGCTTCAACAAAAGACAATGTAATCACTTTTCCTTGACAATTCACTCCCCCCCTATGCAATGTAAGAAATGGAAGGAGATGGAAAGAGGAGCACACAGTTCTCAGGAATGCAATCAAATACAATACGAAATTCAGTTCCCCCCCAGCAAGCTTAGAGGAAACAGGTAGAAGTTTGAAACACAGGCCCAAAATGCTTTGAATGTGATGACAATGAAGTGAGAAATGTGCTATAAATGCTTTTAATTCCCTATAGGAGGTTCAGGGTGAGTGGTAGACACTTTAAATCAGTTCAGGTCAGCTCTAACAATGGTTCAGGGATGGTTATTAGGTTGCAAACGAATTTTAGCAGTTCAGGCAAAAAGTGGCTATGTTTTTACAGATGACGAAATCAGGCCAAATCGCAGTAAATTTTGCGAGTGCGTAAATCGCGATTACGGCATAAATATAAGGAGTAGGAAGTCGATTCTAGGTTCGTTGGAAAGCCTAGAATCCCAGCTTTAACATGAAAGTTAAAGTTCCTAGCCCAAACGGTTCAAGAGATACGGACAATTTAATAAAGGTAGATTTTCGGATTTAAAGTAAAACTCAAAATGACAGGTGACAGCTTGCAGCTGCAGAATTGACAGGTGACAGTTGTGCAGCTTTAAAAATGACAGATGACGCGATTTCTAGGAGGCTGTTCTAATTAGGTTAAAATAGTTTGGATTAGATTATTTTAACTAAGAGATTGGGTTCTGCACAGTTCTGGTGGATACTCACTCCTAATTTTGAAATGAATGGGCCTTGTCACGGATCTGGTCAACTGAACTGGACTTCGGGCGGTTCTGCTCAGACCGTCTGGGTCAGCTCTGCTCTGCTGGTCTAGCCTCTCTGGATACAGCGGCCTCTGGTTCTGGATACTGCTCTGCTTTCCGGTCCGGATCAAGTGGATTCTGGATGTAACACTGCTTTCTGGGTACTGGCAAAGGTTCTTGGCAAAGAATTCAGATAGCTCGCCCGGCTGTGGAATAGTTTGCAAATGATTGTAAGGATGCTGAGGCCTGCTGAGAAATACTTTTGCTTGCAGTGGGCCTTCTTGGTTCAAAGTTCTGTAGTCTCTGTTTAGCTTGGAAGTCTAAGTATTGGATCTCTGGATGTGAAGTCGTCGGCCAGCATGCGATTACGGCATATGGAATTGAATGTCCTATCTGTCCTGCACCGTCTGCTTTTTATGTGTTTTGGAAGTGGGTGTGTGCGTGGCATAACTGAGCCTGCCTCTCTCTACTTGTCATTGGCCCAATTCTCCCCTCTCCCATGATTGGGGGAAGGAAATGGATTGTCATCATGATGAGGTCTGTTTATGGGTCAGAGGATCCTCCCCTGGTCAATTTGCCCACACATCTATATTTGATTCAAATACAAATTTCCCAGATACACAATTTGTTGAAATTACATGTACACATTATATATTCCTTATGGTCCATGCTTGTCCGCCTCTGATCTTCCTGGGGGCTTGCATTCAAAAATGACAACATTTTGCGCTTTTTGACTGGTTTACCAATATCAGACATTTACCAAAAATTACACACATGTGCGCAAGGAGTATGGACATTAATTGATGAAGTGTCAGATTTTTAACATGCAGACATTTGGAGTAAGACCCTATTTTACGCTAGCAACCCCCCAGAATACACCACAGGGTCCTAACACCTCTTAAAACGTGCACAGAAAAATCACAAGAATAATGATATTACTTATATAATTCTGACAAGTCCGTAATATGAATTATCCATCTTTTTAACTTATGCCCTGGTCAAAAAGGGCTGTGGCTTCCCACATCACATGGTGGAATAACTGGTTTTTCCACTTCCCCCAAGCTCAGCTGGCTCTCACAGTCACTTCTCCTCCCACTTCTCCCAAGAGGAAGCCACTTTACGGCCCAGAATATAGTTTTACATTGTATCCACCTCTTAGCAAGTCTTTCCTTGGCCTGGTTTCGGTTAATTTGTTCAGGTTTACACAAAAATCTGGTGGTTCTAAAACGCCGGCTTTCTGATAGTGGTGCGTACCGGTATTGCATCCATTTTTGGGATCTGTCTTGAATTACTGCATTTCAATAGAGTGGTCTTTTGCTTGATAGTATAGGACCCTTGCTTAACATTGTTTTGATGGCAACCTTACAGTAGAGTGGTGATGTGGAACCCCCCACAAGAAGGTTGTATCTTTGGAGTGGTCTTGTGCCAACTGCGCAGTTCTCCTGTATTCTGGCGTGAATGTGGGCGGCGACAGCTCATCCCCACATCCACCCAGTCTATTGATTTAGTTTGTTCTGGGATAGAATAATGGGCGGCAACAGCTCATCCCCACATCTACCCAGTCTAAGGATTCAACATGGGTCAAAACCCTTGACAAGATCCGCTGCGATTCCATCAACATGGAGGAGGTTAGTACTTTTACCGGTGTATAAGAAGGGAGACAGGTGTAATGTCAGTAACTACCGACTTCTCTCCATACTTGATGTTACTAGTAAGATATTCATGACACTTGTCTTAAGAGAGTTAGAAGCATGGGTGGCAGCAAATAAAATCTTGAGTTACGCACAGACCGGTTTCAGACCTGGTTCCGGAACAACTCATAACATCAGGGTTTTGGATCAACTATTTAACATCACACTGAGTAATAGAGATGACACCCTGTATATGGTATTTGTAGACTTTTGCAGTGCCTTCGACCAAGTTAAACGAGAGACACTGTGGGCCAAGCTAAGTGGGTTAAATTGCCCTAGCTGGATATTACATGTATTGTTGACCTTACATAGTGATAACAATACTCGAGTTAGACTTGATAATGAGGGAGAGGTTACTGATCCCATCTGTGTTAACATGGGAGCCAAATAGGGATGTGTGGGGGCTCCCATGTTATATTACTTGTATATAGCTGACCTACTTCCACTTATGACCACTAAAGCTAACTTCCCACCTAAGCTAGGAGATACACCTACAGTAGGTATGCTCTATGCAGACGACCTGATACTGTTTGATCTAATGCTATCAGGTGTCAAGAGCATGCTAGAGGAGTTGACCATTTATTCGGCCTAGCTGGGCCTAACCATTAATCTGGGAAAGACTAAGATAGTGGCGATTGCCAGAAATGGGACTGGTCGCTCTGGGGTTGAGACAAGTTTGGCCAGGATTAGTAGGATTAGGATCAGTCCTATCCGTATTTACGTCTGGAATTTGATGCCCACCCAAATTATAGTTTGATAATTACCCAAAGAAAGAGGCGTGCCAAACTTCTTACACTTCAGATTTTCAAAGAGGACGGCGGAGTGCAGCATGGCTGGGATTATAAAACTTTACCAGCAGTGTTTTGTCCCCTGCCATCCTGTACAGCCTAGAGGTATTAGCAATGCAGGATCAGAATTGGCTTAACATTCTGGAGGGTCAGTATTGGCGAGCAGAATTGGGCATGGGCCCTGCCTGCCCTATTCAATTTGTAAGGTTGGAGTTGGGTTTAACCTCACTTAGAGGCATGGCATTGCATGCCCGAGGAGTGTTTTATTTGAAAGCTCTCACTACTCCAGCTTGTGAATTACTTAGTTTGGCAGGTAATCATTTTGAATCTGAAAAGGCCCCCTATGGACTTAGTTATAAACAGTTAAATGAGTCCCTATTCTCTGATATACATTGGTCCTATGATAAGAAGAGAACAATGTCATTTTTGCATTTGAAAACATCTTTTATGCACAAAATGAAAAGATGGGATTGGAACCAGAATTATACCCACTTGGCTACCCTGAAGGGGTATGAGGCCGTCACACACGTCATCCACTGATATAGGAAGACCCAACACTACCTGATGCTTTGCCCTGACCCGGAGGTGCGACAATTTATGCTAAGGTTGCGCACTAATCAACTACAGGCACTTACTGTAGTAGGCCCACGGCTGGGCATTTTGTCTAAAGATATGTTTTGTCGTATCTATGGGACAGGGGATAATCTGCAGACAACTAGACATGTTTTAACACAGTGTCCCCGATTCGGTCCACTGTACATGTGTCTGTTGGGTAGATTGGTACACAATTATGACTCTATCATGGGAGAGTCCCTTTGAGACTACTGCTTGAATTCAGATTATATTGCCACACAGCTGGCACTATAGAGGGTATGGACCAATGTTAAAAGTATTCTATTGAAGCAGACATATGCCATAGTGTCTGGAGTGGAATAAGATTAGGAATATTATTTCCTGTTACTGATGCTATCCCCCGGGGGGCGGATGAGTAGTCCTCTTAGCACCTCCCGGTATCATTATCTTGATTGTATTATCTGTGCCACACTTTTATGTTTTATGTTCTTATGCTTTTATGCCTTTGTTTATTCCTATTTTATTCTTGTATGTATGATTCTATTTGCTTATTTGAAGTTGTGATTGTATGTATTAAGTTGAATGATATATTTGTATTATTTGTATTATATTGTAATATTTGCGTACATTTCAGATTTTGGACTAATTCACAATAAAATTATTATTATTATTATTTAATTTAGTTTATTATTTATAGTTCAAGTTCAAGGATGGTTGGAGGAGGCAGAACACATGTGGCTGGCAGGTGGATCGCCTTGATCACACAGACAGCAGGTGATGATTTATCAGCTTTAAAAAGCTGTTTGCTTTGGTCCAGTGATGTTAATTGATGCGCTGTTTCGACTGTGGCTGACCTGCTCTTCCTAGAACCTGGTTTCTGTTTCATGATAAATAGGAATTTCCAGTTTGTTACACTTTTCAATGTTTCTTGATGTTTGCACGTACGCTGTTTAGCATCGCTGTTGTTTACCAAGCCATTTCAATTTTCAGCATCAGAAAGAACCAGCAGTTTTTCAATGTGTCAATTTTTCCATATTCAGTACAATGTTGACATGTACCGTGGTTTTGGAACGTACACTTATTTTCATTAAACCCTGCTGCTTGATTGGGCTTTCCTTGCATAACATTCCCATGTTCCTTAGAGGTTCTCTCTTCTTTGCTTATCATATTGATGGCAGTGAAGGAGAGTCCTCTTTTTCCTTGTTTTTTCCATGCTCCTGGGTTGTAAATTGCCTCTTCTTTATTGGGTATGATGTTGGCATGTGTGTGATTGACTGCAGCTGCATGACTGACTTAAGCAATATGACCCGAGTCAGGTAATGCCCCCGCCGCGAGGGTCATATTGCTATTAGTACCCCGGCCCGCATTATGTGCGTGACCGGGGCACCAGGAGCGTTTCGGGACAGAAAAAATAAGAAACAACCAAGAAAATGGCCGCCATAGAAAGGGAAAACTGAGTCTGTTTTCCTCCGTTTTCCCTTTCAATGGCGGCCATCGGGAGCGGACGAGTGTTCCCAGCGTGTTCGCTCCCGAAAAAGGATCAAAAATAAGGTAAGTGGGGTTGGGAGGGCAGCAGTGGGGAGGGGATAAAAAAACGTTTTTAAAAAAAAGCATACCTGCTTCCCCAGCGAGGGACGAGGGAAGCCTCCAGCCGTGTGGAGGCGCGGAGCGGGGATGGCCCCGCTCCGAGTCTCCACACAGCTGGAGGCTTCCCTCGTCCCTCGCCGGGAAAGCAGGAACAAGAAAGTAAGGGGGGGGAGGAGGGAGGAGGGAGGAAAGGGAATTTAAAAAAACAAAAAAGCCTTACCCGAGTCCCCGGCGGGGGGTGAAGGCAGCCTCTCAGTCATGGGGAGGATCGGAGCGGGGATGGCCCAACTTCCAGCCTCCTCATTGGCTGAGGGGCTGCCACGCCCCCCGCCGAGGACAAGGCGGCTGGAATCCCGGCCGAGAATCGAAGGATTCTCGGCCGGGTAAGGACCCGGCGAGACCCAATCAGAATGCGTCTTGCATTCTGCTTGACTCTCGTCGGGTACTAATAAGATTTCCCTTCTGCCCGGTTATACACTATTCCTACTTTGTCCTATGTCTAGCTTACCCTTGGGACAATGGCAGTTACTCTGTTGTTACAGCATTTACACCTTCGTATGTGATTAGCAGGATCTTTTGGGACTACTGATAAATCAGATAGTGCTTCTGATCTTTGAGGGTTATTACGTTAGCTTACATAATGCCGCCAAATTCTTCAACTTCACAGACCCTGTCATTGATTGTTAAGTGAGTAGACTTAATGTAGAGAGTAACTATAACCACAACTGTGGATGGGGCGCTTCTGAGGTTTAGTGTAACTATAAAGGGCTTTTAATTGCTTAGTATAGATCTCTTATAGTATGTCTGTAGTAACCTTATTGGGCATCATGGTTGTTTGACTACATGTGGTTTTGATTAATGATCAGTCTTAACTTAATCTGAGATATACAGCATATTTTCTTTTCCAATAATCTCTGCCTGATGTCTCCCCTTGACAATACAGATGCACATGCATTGCCACTTCTTATTCATATGTTTGTGCATCATCTTCTACACCCCTTTCAGTCAGGCTTTAGACCCCTAATGGGCATCGAGTCAGTTATGATCTCTGTTTATGACCACCTTGCCCTGCTTCAGGGTCATGGAGAGGTCGGTGTTCTGATTCTCTTGGACCTCTCTGCGGCTTTCAACACGATTGACCACAGCATCCTTCTCTGTTACCTGGAAAAGGAGGGTATATCTGGTCCTTCACATCACGATCTAGAGTAGCTCAATTCTCGTCGGTGTGAAATTTAAGATTTATTTAGTTGATGGTCCTGAAGAAAACTTACCTCCCGATGGTGCATCAAACCAAAGTGGTGAGGGATCTCTGGATTACTGCAAAGGTGTACATCTTGGCCAGCCATCTTTCTTGATTCAGCATCTACAGCAGTTACAAAATGCTGCAGTTTGCTTCGCGTTGGCCATCAGGTTTTCTCATGCTCGTAGCCTGCTTCAACAGCTCCACTGGCTTCCGCTGAACAGCCGAATCAAATTTAAGATCCTTTGCATTGTGCACTTTGCAATTCATATTTTGGGTGACGAATATCTACAATCTAAACTGTCCCTCTATACTCCAGCTTGGTTGCTTTGTTCTGCCTCACATAATGTAAAGTGTGCTCCAAGATTGTGCAGAGCTTGGCCTGGAGAACGTTAGTTTTCAGTTCTCAATCCTTCACTGTGGAACTCTCTTTCTCGACAGTTTTGTGAAATTACCAATTATCTTGGTTTCCGCAAAGCTCTTAGAACGTACCTATTTAGGTTGTGTTTGTTTCTTATTTTCCTTTTTTTATCTGTCCCTCTCGTGGACTGCCTACCTGTCTGCCTTAGCGCCCTAGATGCCTTCGGGTCATAGTTCCCGCTTCATAAATATAATTACATTACATTACATTACTTATATCTCTTGAGCATTTTCTTTTGGGCAGCCTTAATACAGCAACAGGCAAGATTTGTATTTGAGTACTACGTCTTTTCATTCTATACTGTCTCTTCCCTGGAGGGAATAAAGGGCTGAATCTGATTCAAATCTGTATAAACACTGGTGGCTTGAATCAGTTTGAATGATTAAAACCATTTGCAACTAAAATTCGATATTGTTCAGAAGATTCTAACCATGATTTAAGTGGCTTAAAAAGATGATTCTGCTGATGTGCTTACCTGGCTCATTATTTTGCTAACATGTTCTATTACCTCATTCGACTCTGATTCTGATGTGATGCAACCCCTTTAGTTCAATAAAGTTCGAACTGGTTTGAACTCATTTCATCCACAAACAATGTAAATTAAGTATTTTAAAGCTTGACTTTAATTCCCTGCTGAGTCAGGATTTTGGTTGTTTAATTAATTAATACAAATTCAAACCATTATTTTCATGATTCGAACCGTGGTTCGAGTTGAGTAGTTCACCCACTCCTAAATTGCAAAAATTAGGGGCTTCATTATCAGTTTGGCAGTCTGGAAATAAGGGTGCCGGTACGTTGCTACCAGCACCCTTATTTCCGGACCACCAAACTACTAGTGTGCCGGCAGGGGCACCGTACTCCTGGCTGGTCTGACCTGCCGGGGGTTCAGACCCTACCGGCAGCGTTTTCACTGAAGCACCAGCACCGGAGCTGGTGCTTCAGTTTCCCCATTCTCGTAGAGTCCTGGATTTACGATTCCGCCATCGCTCATGATATCCCAGTGGCACCGGGATGTCAAGCGGTGGAAACTGTTAAAGGGCCGGAGGTAGCCTGCCGCCTACTGGCGGGTTCTACCTCTGACCTCGTAATGAGGACCGACGTACATTAAATAGTGTGTTAATTCCTCTATTAACTGGTCTTCCAGTAGGGCGCATGCTGTGCATGATGCTTCGCGACTGAGAAGTTACCACACAAAAAGTAAAATGCGCATCTCCTGTGATAGATCCCCTGCACCCAGGAAGAATGCCCTGACGAACACAAAACAGCAAAGGCAAATCTAGTGGCGACACCTGTGTGCTCTGCAGGTAAACCCACATATATCTACTGAAACCTAAAAGAAACAAACACACATCTGCGTCTGTTAGGGAGAATTCTCTTATAAGGCTAATTTCCCAAACCTAGTGAGTCCCCCAGCAGCTTTGCTGGATTTTTTGGGGTTTGTTTTTTTCTCCTGCTAAGAGTGAGACTCTTTTCCTCCCACTCTTTTCGGCATGATTTGAGGTATGTCTTTGACTTTTTGTGTGCTTATTGGCTATGGGGTTTTACTCCATAGGGTATCATCTGTTTTAGTGTATGTGTTACACAGCACCCTCAGTGCAGTAACACAGGGTTGTCATAGTGACCCCCAAACACAGACTCCATACCCTGGGACTGACTACTGTCTCCCATGGCATGAAAAGTCACCATTGACTTTACTAGTCCAAAATTGGGAACAGAACCAGTACAAACCATCATATTGTGGAAGTACTGGAAGGGGTTAATTAGATTGCCCCTGGGTCTGTTCCCAAGGGGGCACTGTCCAGTCCCCCCTTGTCGAGTTTCTGGCTGGTGGCAGTGGTTACCACGCAAAATATTCCACCAGAATATTTCCTGTGGGATTTTCCCTTTGATTTTAAATGCACCACCTTTTGCTGCAGTGTTAAAGATACCGCTGGTTTATTTATTTAATATAAAATCACTGGTTGGGTCTTTTCACCAGAGCTCTTTTCTAAAATGGCGTTCGTGTCCATCTCTGTAACTCCAACCAAGGTCGGGCCCTTTGTTCCACTTTTTGGCAGGCTTCTCCACAGAAGCCCTTCAATAGGTGCCACTCTGTCGGGGTTCCACAGGATGTGTGAGTGGGGGAATTGGCACCCTGGACTGCGTTGCCTTAGCAACTCAAGTCGCACTCTGTTCTGATTGGCCCAGTGGTGAGCCGCCCGGCTCACCACTTAGCAAGTATGAGTGACAGCTAGGCAGTTGAATGTTTTTTTTTGTTGCATAAAAGCAGGGCTTTTGGGACTGGAACTTCAGAAGTCGCCACAGGACCTAACAAATCCGAAGAGGGGAGAAGCTGAGCCATCTGCAACTACGACACCACCGGTGGAGCCCTGCTGCAATGACCTCACCACTTTCCCGACAACAAGAGAAGATCTTCTGCTGAAAGAGTCTTCTTCCTCTGAGCTGGTGGGATCAAGCAGTTTGCCATTTGCCTTCCAGGACGTCTCTTGGTTGAATCACCCGTGCCAAGCACCCTGGTGGCCAGATAGCCAAGCTTCAACACTGTGACCATGAATAAAAGGAACACACCTTTTAACCGACGAACTCCGTGGCTAGTCTCTTCCCTGCAACGACTCCAAGTTTCCTCCTCGACGAGATCGTCTCTTCCCCTGGTTGAAACCACCAACTGCACCCGCTGCCAGGAACAACTGCTACCGCTGGAGCTTCCTCAACTTTAAAGGTACTATGTACAACCTGGCCTCCCTTTCTATGGTTTGCTGAAGGTGACCCTTAAATCCTTGGATTTCCAACTGGTTTGGCCCCCAGACCTTCTAACTTTACCTTCTGAATCAACCGAACCTCTTTTGAACATTTTTACAAAGACTTGAATGCATTTCTAAACTGTGTGACCTTTGGCGCATTTCACCTTGCTCCATTTAAAGTGGGCCTGGCTTATGAACTTTGGCTCTACAGTAGACTCTGCCTTCACTAACTTGTTTTGGTCTTATAAAAGTGTTGGGAACTGTTTTTATTTTCATGACCTGCCTTTATCTCTCCCCTTAACCTAATTATTGGAGTGCCATCTAAGTTACGCGCTCACATCTGTTTTTACAAATAGTGGTGTTTTGACTTAGACTTGTCTAATAATTCTTAAGTGAGGTGTGTATATTTTTTCTGATTGTGTTTGAACTTGCTTTGATTTATAGTGCTAGTGTATTTCCTTAAGTGTGTGTTAAAACAAATAATTATATACTTTTGATACCAAGCTCTGGTCAGTGTTTGCTTGCTCTACTGTGTTTTTAGCCCTATTGTGTATCCTCTGTATACTGCCCTACTCTTCTTGAGAGAGGTCTGACTGCTCAGTCACAGCTACCAGGTAAATCTGGGTGGTACAGACTGCTACCAATTGGGTTCACTGCTTACTCCTGTAGTCCCACCATCCGTGGCGAGGACTCCCTCACCACCTTCCGCAAAACACTGAAAACTACCCTCTTCACATAAGGACCGACACATCAGCACGAATACCTATCATTTATGTTTGCAATATACGACCAAATGCAATATTTGTAACAATAGTATGATTTCTTGTACTATTCATAATGTGTCAACAATCGCTATCATATGTACCATGTAACTAAGTTATTGCAAGTAACAGCGCCTCAATGCCCCTGGGCTGCTTGCGCGCTATATAAATTTAAATAAATAAATAAATAAATGTAGTCTTAATCTTCTTGCAGTGCCCAGGATTCTGCCTAACAGAGTCAAATGTTTTATGATCAAAACCTACATTCAGAAAATAATCAATGCAAGAATTGTGTGCAAATCTATACAACTAAAAAGACTAGAAGCACATTTTGCATCTTTTTGTACATACATCAAACGACTGGAAATAATAAGAGTTTAGAGAAAATAATCTGCCCTCCGATGTAACAGAAATGCATCTGCTATCATGATGGCTCTGCAATGAAGTTTCAACAAGTCTGTAGCTCTTTCAGCAAAACATATTATACTGACTTTACACAGCAAGGAAAGCAATGCTCCATGCTAAAAACCTACAGATTGATGCACTTGAAGCAAAAACATATCTTTCACAAAACACTAATGTACACTTACTGTTGCATTAACCTATTCTCAGACAACTGTACCAAAATAGATCAATCCTCTTTAACTTAGATAACTGTTTATGAACTGGTCAGAAATGTACAGGTACAACATTACATCACTGTACATGTAAATACACAGACAAAGCAATGCACAGTATAATGTGTACAGATCCTACAACATTATCAAAACAGACAATGTAACATAAAGTCACAAACAGGCTTCGATGAACCCTAAAATGTTCTGTTTTGGATTGTTAGTTATAGCAGTTAGTTGAAACACCACATGTTGGGCTGCTTCCTGAAAGTATGGTTGTCCTCCTCCATGTGAAGTTTCATGGTTAGTGAATTCAGAGTTTGGTGGCCAGTAGCGATAAGGAGGACCTTCTCTGTCTTTTCCTGCTGAAGCTAGGAACTAGTACTAAAGCAGCATCACAACAACTACAGCCAGCAGCAGGTCCATGTTGTCCAGGGTACCAGAACAAGGGATTGGCGGAGGCACAACACGGGCAGCACTCCCATTTATGCAAAATCCCTGGGTACCGGATGTTGAGGCAAGCATGCACCCATTGCTTGCATTACTTCATGTCCCTAAACCCGGAAGAGTTCAATGACTCAGTAGTTGTGGTCAACATGCAAATGGACATGCATCTATACCAATACCTCCCTCCTGTAGGCCATTCTACAGTGTGAAAGGCAATCGTGGAGGAGGGACTGGACTCACAGCAAGAATTCTCACACTGAAGAGTGGCAGTGGTCTGTTGGAAAGCTTGAGAACATTAGTGAGAGGCATCACTCTTTGGGAGAACCTGTGCATTTTAATGGGTGGCTTTGTTCTGTGGCATAGCTTGTGAACCTGAAGGGTTGGTGGTGCTCCCTGCGAGAGCATGAGAAATTGCAGTGGGGCTGCAATGTTTGAGAGAACACATGCATTTTACAGGCTTGATATGCTCATTGAGGGAACCCGAGACATTTGGGGAGTGTGGTCGTGAAAATAATATGATTTCAAATCATTATATTGGCATGGGTCACTAATATTTATTTATTGTATTTGTAAGGCACTTATAGAACAAGAATTTGTTTTTCAAAGTGCCCACAGGGCAAACGGGAAGGGAACATGTGAACAAATGACAAGTAGAATATGACCCAGAAAGAGGTGGTCATACTTCGACTTGGGAGCATTTGGAACAAGCAAGTGCAGAGAGAGAGAGAGAGAGAAGGAACAAGGGAAGGGGGTAAGTGCTACGAGTTCCACAGAAGGAAATGCCAGCTGGTCAGTTTGTGAGCAACAGTTAAGTACCCGGCAAGGATAACTATGTAAAGAGTGATCACCTGCCAATACAATAAGTGCAGACCTGTAGGAATACACAGGCCTGTTGGTGTTCAAGGCAAGTGCTGGCAGAGGGTGCAAGGCTGAAGGTGATTGGGCAGAAGGTCAGGACCCAGGAGGACAGATAAGGGCCCAGGTCACCCATCTCAGAGACTGTGGGGTTTAGCACTGGAGGGGGAGTAGGAAGGAGGAAAGTCTTGAGGAGCTTCCGGAAATTTGAGGAGATCTGGCTCAAGATGGAGAGGAAGGGGGAGGATGTTCCAGAGGAGGAAACTAGCCGTGGAGAGAGATCACCAACCTGCTCGCTGCTTAGAGAAGTGCTTGACACACAGAGAGTTGGAGTTGGAGGAGCGTATTGATCTGGGCGAGAGTATTTGGTGAGAGTAAGTTGTAGATAGCGTGGTCCCCGGCCCCAGACAGCCTTATGGAGGATGCAGAGGGATTTGAATATGATCCTTGCAGCAACCAGGAGGCAGTGGAGAGATTTTAGGGCTGGAGAAATACAGTCCCTAGGCTTAAGGCCACGAATGAGTCTTGCAGCCCTATTCTGGATAAGCTGGAGGGGACGGAGAGAGGAAGAGGGTAGATTAAGGAAGTGGATGTTACAATAGTCCAGCCTAGAGAGTCCCAGAGCCCTAGAGACATTGAGCTTCTGGGAAAAAGTGGGGAAAGGTAGGATACCTCTGAGGAGGTGGAGTTAAAAATGGGCCTTCTTGGCAAGGTCCAGGATGTGAGGGAGGAAAGAGAGAGAGGAGTCAAAGATGATCCAAGGTTTCTGGCCTCAGATGAAGGCGAAGGGGGAGAGCCCATAGAGGGTGGCCAGAGTGAAGGGAAGAAAGAAGGAGCAGGTGTCCCAATGGGAAGGATCTCAGACTTGATGGCATTGAGACAGAGATCATTAGAGGCACACCAGGACTGAATAGCAGATAGGCAGTCAGGAATGGTAGAGGAAGTAAGGAGAGTCTTATCTAAGAGTCCCATCACGCAGATGCCTTCTTTTGTGTTAAAAACCTTTGTGTTAAGTCAAGCCATGGTTATGTAGTAACCAGGCATACCCCTGTGTGTGAATTGTCTAACACACAGCTACATGCCGTGGTACGAATGGGTGAGGTTCTAAATAGGACCACTTCAGGGCACACCTTAATACTAAATTTGATTCCTGAATGGCTTTCTCCAGTGCATCAGATTCCCAACTTCCCCCAATTATTGTCTGAGCCCATTACGGTTGTTGTGGACCCTCCAGACCCTGCCAAATAGGAAAGATACGCCAGTAGATCATTTCCAGTTACTAATGTTGCTACCAGCTCAACTAAATGCCCCTCCCTAATCAACAATCCAGCTCTCATAGGAATCGCTGAAGGGAACAACACCCTTTCTATTAACAAAAAAGGGGTGATTAATTTGGACGAATACTGTATAGAGACATATACCAATAAATGGAGAAAAAAATCTTTCTAAGAGGTGCAAGAAATCCAATAAACGAAAGAAAAAGACTTCTTGTACAAAACCTAATGAAACTAACAGATCAGCAGTACATTTTCCATCTGTGGATTTCACAACTACTGTCGCTAATGACTCTGATGCCAAACAAAAACATTCTAAAAAGATTGATGGAGCTAATAATAGTGCTACATTGTCCCAGGTGGAAAATGGGACAATGACAAAGGATACAACTAACATGCCATGTAAGTCCAAACAGAGGAAAATGATACACATGACACAAGATAATCAATCTCTGATATTCAGCTATACCTACCTACTGAGGTAGCTGAAAGTACCAGGCATCTGGAAAGAGCAGAAACTTCCTCTCCTCCCTCATTTGAGTATTGTGAAAATTCCATCCTATTAGAGGGTTTGGATTTGCTCTATATCGATGAGGAAAACACTACAAGACCAGCGACAAGTAAGATGAATTATTATCCTAAGCCTGATGGGAACATTAAGTCAATTCAGCCTCAACCTTTTGGCCCCATCTTTTCCCGCAATTAAATAGCCATCACAAGTAGAGAATCCTCGGAACAAGCTAAAAGTGCCAAAGTGCACACAACTGTTGGAAACCAGCAAGAGTGTAAAAGAACTGATAAATCCGGAAGTAAAAGAAGGGGTGAAGACCTCAAAACGACTTTGAGAATCTATAATAGCGATGGATGCTTCTTGAATCGATCAGCCATTATGTGACTATTCCACAGAACAGTGCCTGTTCGCTCAATAGCGTCTTCTGAGATATATTTCATCAGGATTTGGGAATAAAGGGATTTTTCAAGTTCCCACATCCATTCCTATTCTCAACATATAATTGATTTAATTATGATGCACAGCGTCGACTTTGGCTGTTTCGGTTGTGAATGCTCTATTGACTTTATAGATAAGTAATTAAGCCGCGCTCACACCATGACTACTAGGCAAGTGCAGAGTAGTAAATCAAATCTGGAATCTGAGAATGTGGGCCCCCGCTAGAAGAGCCAAGAGCTAATCTTGTCATCTTTAGAAACACATGTGGAGAAAGAATGGTCCTGTTAAATGGACAAGCAAAAGATAATGATAGGGTTCTTAGTGATGAAGAGTCCCAGAACTGGCTATGGCTGTCCTCCTTCTTCCTAGCGAACAACAAAAGCAATCTAAAACTGCTTCCCTGGAACACCCGTTGGTTCTCTCATCTTTTTGATAATGAAGTCCTAATTTCTTATGCTCAAGCGTTCAATCTGTTCTCTCTACAGGAGACCTAGATGACAGAAAAAATTAGAATTGATGGGAGAAACACCATCTAGAAATTACCCTTAAAGGGCACGAAGGGGTGACCATTGGGAAGCTTGCTTATAAGTGTCAACAAATCATGTGACCTAAGAGAATTAAAAACCACTGGCAACAATGTATTGGTAGATATTATCAATTGGAATATTCTTCACCACCCTCCTCCCAAAGACAAGGAGTGGCAAATGGTAATAATTAACCTATATGACCCCCCTGGCCATAGTCAATAGAAAACTATTTACTAGTGTCAAAGATCTTTTAGAGCAATACGCGCCTTCTCATTTGATTATATTGAAGGGAGGTCTGAATGCAAAAATACCAGTTGGTTTTGCCAAGCATGAGGTTTAAGTAAATTCAATTTTTAAACAAACCTCCTATGATGGGCTGGGGATCGCCTGGGCAGGGTTATTGTGCTAATTTGGTTTACGTATGCTAAACACTCGCTGTCCAGGTGATACTGCTAGAAATGTTACCAGAATTTCCTCACATAGCTCCACTACTATTGATTATCTATTTGTCTCAGCGGCACTTTTAAAACACGAGATAGACATTAAAGTCATAGTTCGACAGGAAAGCGACCACTATCCTATCGCAGCTTACATAGGCATAGGAGGTAATACTCTCCTGGTTGATAACCTAGGACCCCTTGGAGTGAACCAGGGTAAGAATAGACTTTAGTGGTCTACTCGCAATATACAACCAGTGAGCAGGGGACTACCTGAGTCCCAATCCTGACATGTTGCTGTGGTCCCCTATATATGGGTGGATTCCATGGGGCGTGGTTTACACTGGATTGGGGAAGATGCACTAATAGGACACCTTTTGGAAGAAGTACACTGAGTTCGTGAAAGATCTAACTACTGTAACAGACTTGCCACTACAAGAGGGCTATACGGCCTCTCTACCATCTGAACTGCTATGTACAAATAAACATTAGCACCAGTGTGACAAAGAAATACATGAAAAAAAAGAAAATTGTGCATGACCTCAGGCTGATTGACCGGTCGAATATGACCAGTGTAGCCCATACTTGGGCAGTTAGAACTCGTCGGGCCCTTTATGCTCACTGGCTTACATCCTACCACAAAAGAAATACTCAGAAACGGTTGCCATAGCTTATTTTCATATCTAGGAGCAATAACATACAGACCATTTGTTTCTGTTACAATTACCTCTAGTGAAGATTGGGTTAAATACGTTGGAGAAACCATCAGCGGTCTGTCTAACGTTTCCTGTACAATTTTACACTACCTGCTGACAGAAGTACCTATACATTTAAACTAGAAGAACTCATGGATATTAATTCCTCTCTAATTGCACGAGGGCCTGATGGGTTATGCAATGAGCTCATCAAATTGAACATAACCTGGTGGGTAAAACTCTTATGTGCGTTATTCACTGCAATCAGCTATTGTGGCTCCCTGCCTAAATCCTGGAGGGAGAGCACAGTTGCATTGGTCTACAAGAAGGGATAGTGCACTGACCCGAAGAACTACAGGATACCAGCTGTGCTAGATGTTACTGGTCAAATATTTGCCAGAGTTCCCCTACGGGGACCTGAGTGTAACATAATTCCCATGAATCAGACTGGTTTCCGAAAAGAAAATGGATCACAAATTAACACGTTAGCTCCAGTCTCTACAATAGAATATGTTTTGAGTGTATTAAACACCCTATATGTAGTGTCTGTGGACTACAGCTCAGCTATTGACATGGTTATTCGGGAAGTGTTGTGGAATAAGCAGGCCTCTCTGGGTATCCCGAGAGCATTACGCAGGATGATAATCGCACTGTATACAGAGACCAGTGTCATCGTCAAGTTGTCACATGCAGGACAGTTAACTGGCTGAATGGATAATCTTATTGGACTAAAGCAGGGCTGTAAATTGTCCCCTGCACTATTCAATGTGTATTTTTCAGACCTTGCTGACTCATTATCATCTAATAAAGTATTTCCCCCTAGACTTGGCATTCATCGTATAAAATGGTTACGGTACGCAGACAATTTGGATCTGTTGGACTGCACCCATACAGGTCTCCAGCTACAGCTAGATAATCTGCACACATATTCGATCAGAAATGGCCTAACCAGTCATATGACAAAAACGGAAATAATGATTTTTCAACAGGAACAAGATAAGAGTGTAAAGAAGCATCGCTAGTATGCAGGCACTCAGTCCCTGGACATAGTATCGCAATATGACTACTTAGGCCCAACTATTGATGACAAACCTACTTAGAAACCACAGATGGACAAGGTTAAGATCAAGGCCTGGCAACACATTGGAGGCATGTTAGCATTGGCAAGGAAACATTGTGGTTACTCCTTGAAGTCTGTTGTGGATGTATACAAGGCCAACATTCCACTAACTATTTTATTTGGTGCTGCAATATGGGGATTCAAACATCTTTCAAGCATAGAGAATTTGGAAGCATCTTGTCGAAGTAGTCTTATGGGCTGTTATTCCAATATTTCCGTAGGCTATCTCTATGCAGAATTTGGGGGCATAAGTAAACTCAGTTTGTGGAAAGTTCGACGTTTTATTCTATACTGGCAATTTACTCATGCTGCTCCGGATTCCCCATTGAATTGCATAGCGTTAATCAAAAAAGATCCTTTAGGGTGTCTGAGCCGCACAACCATAGCCCCAATTAACAAAGACATTTGCAGCTGGAATTGCTACCTTAAGACCAATTTTAAGGACACCTGACGTTTAAATCTGTCCTTAAACATAAAATCTAAGATCGGGATCAAATAAAAATAATCTGGCAATCCATTCCATGAGCACTGAATATATAAACCATTATGCTTCTTCCAAAGACATTCCCTTGTACATTAAGGAATTCCCAGTGAATTATATGATTAAAGAATATTTAAGATTAAAATTCAGCATGGTCAGCACAATGGAAGTTAGGGGAGCTAGGGAAGGAATTTCAAGACACATTAGGTTTTGTAGACTTTGTGGGAATTTGTTACTGGAAACTGGCAAACATTTATTGACGTCTTGTGAAAGTCTGCAAAATGTACAAGGTTCGGCTGTTTTCTTTTGCGGTATTGTTTCTACTAGACAGGAGCTAAGTGAAGCAGTGTGGGACAGGTACTTAAAGGGCAAGGATCTCCTTATAATATATCACATCACGAAGCTGTGGATAAATATTGATGCCATTTTAGACATTTTTTACATTTTTTCTTTTCTTCTTTGCCATTTAAATTGTAATATATACGGAAAGTTGATGAGTGAATTGATTCAACCATAATGTGTAATCTGAAAATGGTGTTTTTTTAATTTATGCATTTATATTGTGTGCATTTTCATTCTATGGAATATTATAAACTCTGTAATGGCTAATATACTAATAAATAATAGCAGTGGCTGCACTAAAAACTCTTTTGGACTTCACACTTGCTGGGTGCAGCTGAGCTATTCAACAGCAAGACAGACAGACTGCTTGCTGTAGCAATACTGTACTTGGTCATCGTGCTTTCCCGCCAGAGAGGTGTGCAGTAGTTTGGCACCAATCATCTTTGCAACTTATAGTATGCTGTCTGTTACTGTTGATGACCCACTTGTATTCAGGATGCCTGAGTCACAACGTTAGTCTGGCAGCCTTTCCCCAACCTAGGCTTTTTTTTTTTTTTTGATGTTTGAAATTTTTATTTTCAATGTAAACGGATAAAATAGAATAATAACCAGTTAAATATTCAGCATTAACATTCAACAAAGGTACACCATACAGCTGGATTACAACAATAATGAGCTAGCCAATGCAATCTAACAAATGATGCTAAAAGAAAGAAGAGAAGGATAGAAGGAAAAGAGAGAGAAAAGAACAAAGGAAAGTCAGTGATAGGTTGTTCCTCAACCTAGGCTGTGTCTGCACTGCGCACACAGCTTCCAACAGGTGTCAGTGATGAGCTTAGTATCTTCACTCCTCGAACATCTTAACAAAACATCTCAACAAAACATCCCGAATCTGCAATTACACACACTTAAAAGCATAATTGTGCTCAGAATCAAACTGTAATTTACAGTTTGACATTATGTCACAGTGGAATGTCATTGCTTGAGGTGGCATAAGGCTGGAAGAGTAGCTGTCCCTGAGGCAAGGGTATATTTTGAGAGCCATAAGGTCTGGATTTGAGGCTAGAAATGGTGATTCATTTTTGACCTTTGGGGCTTTACAAAAAAGTACATTTACAAAGATTTTGAAAGCTTAGGATGAGGACAATTAAAATGTCAGACATCCTAGGATATAGAGGAAAATAAAATATTATTTATCCCCATTAATGGCCAATAGGCAAGCTTGGCGATAATAAATTGCCCACTAACTTCATAACAAGTTGTGTGTCATCAGCTTAGAGGTAAATGTCTAGCCTATAACCTTTTTAAGGCCAGAAGGAGGGACAATATATATATTGAAAAGGAGTGGAGAGTTGATATTATCATCAAGGACATCACGCACTTTGGGGGGCATTCTGGTTTCACTGTGAATTATACCAAATCTGAAATGTTCTCGCCTACCGACAGCACAGCTAGGCCGTGAGTCCTCTTCCCCTGAAATGGACACCTGACAAACTTAAGTACTTGGGAGTGATGGTGTCCAGAAGCAAGGCATTGCTCCTGTCTGAAAACTATGTGGCACATAAAATATATGCACATGGCAAATTGGATTTGTGGAAAGCCATGCATCTATCTCTGGCAGCGAGACTAGCTCTGGTGAAGATGATTCTTCTTCTTAAATTGTTGTATGTCTTCGTGAATGTCCCCCTTTGACCAGGACGGAACTACTTTGCCAGGCTGCGTAGATCACTGTCCCAATTACTGTAGCACGCTGGGGTGGTCTGTAAAAAGTGGGAATAGCTGACACTGTCTTATACCAGGAGAGGGTTCACTGCCCCACATTTTGAGATGTATTGGTTGGTGGCACAGCGCAGTTCGCCTCCTTTTGGTACAGTAGCGAGGGTGCCCCGCCACATACCTGGTTGGAAAGTTTAACGGCAGACAAGGCGGACACTAAGATTCTGCTGCTTAGCCTAACATACAAGGATGACTGCCCATTCGACCCGGTAGAGACCACTCTGTTTGCATGGCGCATCATATTCCTGAGGGTGGGGTTAGGTCGCCCATACTATGAGTGGTAGCCCCTGGCATCCACCAAATGGAACAGTAGTCTCTGTGCACACTGGGGAAAGCTGGGATACAGAACATTAGGTGACCTGTTCCCTGAGGATAGATTCCTCACACTACAGACCTGGACGCAGGGCCATAAAGGTACAGCCACAGAGATTCTACAGTTCTACAAGTTGAGGGCAACTGCCACTAAAATATGGGAGGGGCACCCACTGGAATTCCATGAGGATGGGATCCTCAAGTACATCTTTAACTCATATGTCTGCTGCAGGCTGCTGTCCATACTGTACAACATAATCATAAACAAAGAGGGGACCCAGAACTCAAGGCTGCATGGCAAGTCGGCACTGGATATGAGGGTGGAAATCTCAGATGGTGAGTGGGCCGCAATGTGCTCCTTGACTAAATTGGTGTCGCTGATCACGAGATTTAGGCTGATCCAGTTCAAGGTACTTAATGGGCTGCATTATACCCCCAGCACAGCTGGTAAAATCTACCCGATCTGAACATAGATGCCCTAGATACCGAGGGGATGGGGCTGGCCATTGGCACATCTTTTGAGGATGTACCAAGCTGTAAGACATATGGAGATATGTGTTTGGAACATTGTCCAAGGTGGTGAACCTCACACTGCCCTGTACCCCTATGAGTGCGCTGTTCGGGTGTGGATGGAGATACTGGAGAGACTTCTAAGGTCCTTCCTCAACATGTGCTGTTTGATGGCGAAACATAAGATACTGATGAAGTGGAAGAATGCTGAACTTCCTCAGGGCAGGGAATGGCTGAAAGTCTTGACGTGGGCTAAGGGCTGTGAAGAACTCTTTATTATCAAGCTATCAGCCACGTCCAGACCAAAGGACATTTGGGCCAAATTTAGGCTATTTAGCTTCGTTGTAATGCTATATATATATATTCACTGCTGGGGAAATGGCCGAATAATCCAATATGTGTCAATTTCTGCAGACCTGTATTGTATATGCTCTTCCTATAACGATGTCAACGATGTCAACTGAGTTGTTGCACCATCTCTGTAACTACTGTCAGTTCTGATATGCTGAATTATGTGTCTGTGTTATGCCTGCTTGCCAAGCAAAAACAAAGTTTAAAAAAAAGAAAAAGCAGTGGAGAGAAGGCCGATCCTTGAAGCACACCAGTTGGCATAGTTGTACATTCTGACCTAAAAGGTTGACAAACCTATCTGTGATACTGTGTTTTTTGTGTTGTTAGTTTTATATTTTTTATTTTCACCAATAAAGTTTGCAATACAATCAGAAATAAACAAGCTTCATAAAATTACAAACATGGTCACAAGATTGAGTCCAAAGGAGAAGAAAAAGAAGGAAAAATCATCTCATAATGCATAACACAATATAAATAAGAAGAAAAGGTAGAACAAGAAAGAAAATTGAAAAGAGACCAGAAAAGGAGAAGAAAAAGAAACAGAAGAATATCTAACTGTAATATTTGGTAGTACAATTTATGAATAATCACAAAACACATCCCCACATAACATGGCATGGTCTTGGCTAGCATAACAGCAAATCAGAATACATTTCAGGGTAATAGTGATTTTGGACAAAACACACCAGCATATTGATTCACCATGAGATTTTAACCATACACATTGAGAAAGATCCCCCATATGTCTATAAACTTTTCAGCCTCTCCTTTCAATTTGCAAATTGCCTTTTCATAGGTGGAGATCGTAAGCAACTCATCCACCCACTCATCGATGCGAAAAGAGCTGGACGACTTCCAAGCCCTAAGAATCATCTTTTTCGCAGTTATACAGGCCCCGAGGAAGCACTTTTTTTTTCTAAAGTCAACACACTCTAACAATGACACATCTCCCAGTACTAAGAGAGACACAACCATTGGAATGGTGCAGCACAACACCAAACCTAATCTCTCACAAACTCCCTGCCAGAATACCTTAGTCTTGGGACAGAACGAGATCTGATGACTTAAAGTACCTCTTGCTGTGTTTTTGAAGTGTTTAAAAATGGGTCTTAACTTTTACCATCTATTTGTCTTTTGTATACATTGTTTTATTGCATATGTAGCTTCAAAAAACAAACACATGATTTACAAGGATGATATACTGTACTGAAAATGTGTCATGGAATGTTGAAAAATACACAAGGAAGGGAAAATCTTTGCTGGAATGCAAAGGAGTATTTTTTGAAGATTTGTGTTATTTAAAACCTATGCATTTATATACTCAGTGAATGTTTTTATAATTTGAATGAAAGTAATGTTTCTTACATAGGAGATTCAGTAAAAAGAAATTTTAAAAATGTGACAGATGGATAAAGAAAAAACAAAAGCACAGAGCGGCCATTAACTGCAAGCAGTGTGACTCGGGAGAGGAGAAAATGGAGTAGCACACCCTTCTGCGCTGCTCCACACAAAGAGACGCATGGAGGAAAACTGTGGATGCAAAACTCGACCTCTTTCTTGAGTAATTACCCGAGGCCTGCAGACACAGTGAATGGGACGGTGACAAAATGAATAGAAATGTGTAGCTGATTACTCCTTTTGCTTACTTTGTCTGTGTTAAGGGAACCAGACCACGGTCCGCTGGGGTAAAGGGAGAGGAAAAAGGAGAGAGAAAGGGAAACGGAGGAGTACGATATGAAGGACACAGGCTGGTAGTTGGAACATTACGAGGGGCATACGGAGAAAGGGTGAACCAGCCCTCCAAGAGCCATACTTGCATACCCTCCCAGTGAGGACAGAGCCAATATTACAAGTTCCATGTCAGCCAACCTAAGAAGGAGACGCGCCACAATTGGTAAGAATGCTTCAGTCATGAATTAACTGGCAAACCAATGGCATAGCAATTGATGGAAACATCGATGCATGGGTAACTGTATGAAGCATTGAGCTGAATTACAGGTTACAAAGTTAAAGCAAGAAGAATAACAGGAGCTCACAGAATTCATTCCTAAAACTGAATACTAGGATAGGAAGTTCCACGGAAGAGGTTAGGATAGAGGATCACATTATCGATGAACAAGGAATAGATAAGAAAATGGAAAATGGTAAATCGTTAATCAAATGTAGCAGGCAGAGTGGTTTCAGGAAGCACCACTCTAAGTCACAGACGCACAGGAGATATAGTGAATCCGTTTGCGGTAAATTGTTAAGGATTTCAGTCAGGCGACACACACCTTGGTCTCGGCCTAGTATGCAGCGTGCAGCTGAAATGCTTATTATTTTTATTAGATTCAATATTGAGATGGTAAACCACTCATATTACACACCCTATTCAAATACCCCGGGTCACAATGGATCATGAACCAGGCTGGTTGATAAAATGTAATATTTGTTTATTTATTTTAAAATTCAAAAAGAAATCATACCATTTTTAATATGGGGCAGCAATCACCAATGGGGTGATAATAACAATAGGCATGTACGCAATGCACTTAGTTTAACCTTCTATTGACACATCTACAAAACACCAGGGAACAGGAGCACTTTTTGAGTTTAGGAAAGATAGCTCTCAAGTTAGAATTTCCCCCTGCAATGTTCCCTCAACCCACAAATAATCAATTCTGAGTGGATAAACAGAGGCAGCAGGTAATCAGGAATGACAAATAGGAAACAGAATTAAAATCTGACCTTCCCCAAACAAGAGAGAAAAAACTATTTTAAACCCCTGGCAATGTTATGAAATGACATCGGAATTGGACAATTAAATAATGAATGCATGTAAAAACCTTGAAGCAAATATAATTCCTCACTGAAGCAACAATGTAAAGGTACAAACAATCACAAGCAATGGATTAGCATGAGCATACAGTTTGAAAATGAGTGGCAGGTTTAACACAGAATGCAGCACATAACACGTTGGAAATTTTTTTTTTTTTTTTTTACAAAGGTAGCGGGCGCCCCTCTCTCGCAAGAACAGACATGATAACCTGTTCAGTGGTTATTAACCACTTGAGAGTTCGCAGCCACTGCTTTTACTCACTGTGCCTTTCACAGATGGGAAATATCCATTTGCATATCAGTCTTTGTCCTGCCCAGGGGCAGTCCAGCACCGAAATACAATGGCAATTCCAATCTGAACGAGAGTACCACCAGCAACCCCATACACGTGTTTCACCCTTGTTGGGGATCATCAGTGAGGTGAAGCTGATGCCTCTCTAAGCACAGTGAGAGGGAGGCCACGTCTGGTTGCCCCCAGGAGACCTAGGGTTACCAATCCCAGGTTCCTTTAAAATAATTTTACAAAGGTAGCGGGCGCCCCTCTCTCGCAAGAACAGACATGATAACCTGTTCAGTGGTTATTAACCACTTGAGAGTTCGCAGCCACTGCTTTTACTCACTGTGCCTTTCACAGATGGGAAATATCCATTTGCATATCAGTCTTTGTCCTGCCCAGGGGCAGTCCAGCACCGAAATACAATGGCAATTCCAATCTGAACGAGAGTACCACCAGCAACCCCATACACGTGTTTCACCCTTGTTGGGGATCATCAGTGAGGTGAAGCTGATGCCTCTCTAAGCACAGTGAGAGGGAAGCCACGTCTGGTTGCCCCCAGGAGACCTAGGGTTACCAATCCCAGGTTCCTTTAAAATAATTTTACAAAGGTAGCGGGCGCCCCTCTCTCGCAAGAACAGACATGATAACCTGTTCAGTGGTTATTAACCACTTGAGAGTTCGCAGCCACTGCTTTTACTCACTGTGCCTTTCACAGATGGGAAATATCCATTTGCATATCAGTCTTTGTCCTGCCCAGGGGCAGTCCAGCACCGAAATACAATGGCAATTCCAATCTGAACGAGAGTACCACCAGCAACCCCATACATGTGTTTCACCCTTGTTGGGGATCATCAGTGAGGTGAAGCTGATGCCTCTCTAAGCACAGTGAGAGGGAGGCCACGTCTGGTTGCCCCCAGGAGACCTAGGGTTACCAATCCCAGGTTCCTTTAAAATAATTTTACAAAGGTAGCGGGCGCCCCTCTCTCGCAAGAACAGACATGATAACCTGTTCAGTGGTTATTAACCACTTGAGAGTTCGCAGCCACTGCTTTTACTCACTGTGCCTTTCACAGATGGGAAATATCCATTTGCATATCAGTCTTTGTCCTGCCCAGGGGCAGTCCAGCACCGAAATACAATGGCAATTCCAATCTGAACGAGAGTACCACCAGCAACCCCATACACGTGTTTCACCCTTGTTGGGGATCATCAGTGAGGTGAAGCTGATGCCTCTCTAAGCACAGTGAGAGGGAGGCCACGTCTGGTTGCCCCCAGGAGACCTAGGGTTACCAATCCCAGGTTCCTTTAAAATAATTTTACAAAGGTAGCGGGCGCCCCTCTCTCGCAAGAACAGACATGATAACCTGTTCAGTGGTTATTAACCACTTGAGAGTTCGCAGCCACTGCTTTTACTCACTGTGCCTTTCACAGATGGGAAATATTCATTTGCATATCAGTCTTTGTCCTGCCCAGGGGCAGTCCAGCACCGAAATACAATGGCAATTCCAATCTGAACGAGAGTACCACCAGCAACCCCATACACGTGTTTCACCCTTGTTGGGGATCATCAGTGAGGTGAAGCTGATGCCTCTCTAAGCACAGTGAGAGGGAGGCCACGTCTGGTTGCCCCCAGGAGACCTAGGGTTACCAAACAATTTTTTAAGGAACCTGGGATTGGCAAGTGGGATTTCTCCATGGGCCACAGCAGAATCAGGCAGGTATGAGTCCTTCTTCCATCAGAGAACGGTGCGTCCTGTTCCTCTTGTTATCTCTAGTGGGAACCTGGAATGACACCCCTGCTTTCACTGGGATCTTCCTCTCCTAGTATGGAGCGACACTTACGGATCTCCTTTGGTTTCTCCCTTCCAGGCTGCCGGCAGGGTCCTCCTTTTTATTTAGACAGGCACACCCAGTACGAATCTATGAAAGAGAACACAAAACGGTAACAACCATTTCCCACTAACTGCCCACCAATCGGGTGGACAGCAGTGGGATACGCAGGCATTTAATAATAACAATTGATAATGGAGAAAATACTCCCTGTTACATGATCCTATTTATAAATCCTATCAGCTCCCTTCTGGTTCTTCTTTTCCTTATTCTCAGGTTTCCGATGTCTCCTCTGTTTGATTCTCTCTGGGCTCCTCAATTTGTTGCAAAGTGTTCCTAGGGTGACAACTCTTTAGCTGATTAATATGGACCCATTTCTCTTCTGTCAATTCACCTTTTGGGATGCGGATTCTGTAGGCAAGGCCTTGGATGTTGAGCACTTCTCCATTTTTTAACTGCAATCTCCTACGCAAGACTTATTTTAGGACTGCCAGGGCCCTGAGATTTGCTCTCCAGTTGAGACCGGGCTTGGCAATAACTGGGATCCAAATTAATCTCGAGTCGGTTGAGGATGTGAATCCCCATGTAAAAGGCGGACGGAGCACCTCGCACGACCCAACGATTGTCTTTGATGCTTTTGTCACATCTAGAAATTTTTACGATACAACTGCTAAGCAGAAGATGTTTGGATAATGGAATTTCCAGGCCCCATACCCATTGATAAACTGACTCAACAGCGGGCATGGTCTGGTCTTTTGGGAGTTTCCTGAATAATACTTCTTTGATGAAGCTTTCTTCGCTATTCAAGTCAAATCGGGCGAGGACAGACTCTTTCCCGTCATTTAACTGAATCGGAAAGAAGAGCTGTTCGCCCTTCTTCTGAATGCCAGCTACACTTTGTGCTGGTTTGTTATCAATTTTGGCTATAAAATTGGGATTTTCAGATTGTGCATTGGTATAGAATTTCAAAGTATTTCCTTCCAGTGTGGAATGCCACTTGAGACTGGAAGAAAGGTTGATTTTCTGCAATGGAGAGGGGTTTATTTTTGACTCCGACACAGGGATAGTTTGGGCATAATTTTGTGTTGGAGACTGGGGGTCTGAAAGAAAATCTTTACACTATGCTATTTGGGGAGTTTCGGGCTCCACATTTTCTGATTCTGGGCTGCCCCCCCTTTTTGGAGGCAGTCAACAGAATTGGTTTGGTACATTTGGGAATCCTCTTGTACTGGTTCTGGGCTGCCCACCCTTCTAGGAGGCAGTCCCCAGAATTGAGTTGGGTAGTTTGGGAATTTGAAAGAAGAATTTTGCACTCAGGGATTAGAGGAGTTTCGGGCTCCTCCTTTTCTGATTCTGGGCTGCCCTGCACCCCTTTTTGGAGACAGTCACCACAATTGCTTTGGGGAGTTTGGGAATCCTCTTTTAATATTATGTCTGCTTGATTCTCATTCTGGGCTTCTAGGATGGGAGATTCCAAATCAGTCCCCACTCCCACCCAGTCTTCATATAAATCTTTTGGGACCCATTTTTCTTTGGGTGGAGTCCCCCCATCCCTGAAGGAGAAGATCTTTTTCTCAGGATCCTCTAATGATTCTTCCCCTTCAAACTGGAGGACACTAACCTCCTCCACAAACTGGGTCTTTTTGAGTTCTTTATTTCTCCTACCCCCCTTCTGTTCCTTGGGTGGCAGGTCTTCAGGGGCAGGAGATTTTGGTTCAGGTTCCTGGGTGTCCAGGGGCTTTTCAAGAGTGAGGAAGGAAGCTACCTCTAGGGCTTTACACCCACCTTGCCCCCGTGCCTCCTCCTCTGGAACCAGTGAGTTATCAGGGTTCTCACCCCGTCATTGTTCTGGGTTGCCAGATCCTTGGTTTGTGGGGTTCTGAGCTGCCATGTTTGTCTGAGGGTTCTGTTGAGCCCTCAACATGCAACCCAGATGCTGGGTTAGATTCTGGACCTGGCGTTCCAGTTGGGACACCCGCTCCAGCTGGTACGGGTGTCTCTGGTCAACCCTAGGTGGATCACGCGAAGGGTAGCTCGCCCTTCTCCCATAGTACGCTGGATATGGCAAATTTTGGTAACCCTCCACCCTTGGCCTCCCCTCTCCCAGATTGGGTTGTCTGGGTTCCTGAAAGTGGGGAATGAAAGGAGGGTTGTCCTGCAGGTTGGGGTTTTGTGGGTATCAGGAAAGAAGCTTAACCCAGCATTTGGGGAATTCCTGCCTCCTGAGGGAAGTTAGGAGGGAAGTTTCCCCGGGCAGCACTTACCTGGTTGGATCCCCCCCTGGACTGGGGGAGTCCATACATACCCCAGGATTGGCCTGTTGCCCTTGTATCGGGGGTTGATATAATCAGGGAGTTAGGGACCCATTAGTGGGATTACCTCCCTGACTCCCACCTGTTTGAAACTGGCCAGAAGGCCTTCTGGGTCTTGGATTTTGCTGACTTTGGGCAGGTGTGTTTTTAGGCTTCCCCATCTCTAGGTCTAAAATGGGGGCAACCTTCACCTCCACCACCTTAGCAGCAGCAGCGGTGTTGGCTGGTTTGGGGTTTTTGTTCAGATTTTTATTTTCTACAGGTTTTTGGACCTCATAAATGCGGGTTGCCTGCTCTATGACCCAGTCCAGAGTTCTTTTCTCGTGGCAGTCCCTCGCCAGTTGGGTCATAATATACTTCAGGAATGCATGAAAGAAGATGGTTACAAACTCCCTGCTATCTGTGCGCACCCTCCTAGTTGATATTGATATTGATATTTTATTTCTATCGCGCTCGTACACAAGTGTTTCAGAGCGTGACAATACATGGGTGGGAGAAAAAAACAGCGATCTTACTAGGCCAAGTGACATTGAGAATGTGCAAGTGCATGGGAGTGGGCGAGGGGAAAAGTGCATGCAAGGGGGGAGAAGTGGAAAGTGTGAAGCAGAGGACAAACAGATGAATAACAATAAAACACATAAATAATAAAGGCAACAAACACTGGTAGTGCAGCCAGCAATTTGCAAGTGCTAGGTTTAAGGCAGCAGACAGGGTAGGGCTGCTAAGTGCAGGAAGAAAAAGGGGGGCTGTAGGGGTACAGATACAGACCCCAGTGCAAGAGGTGGCCTGGAGGCAGTGCGGGAGGGTGGCAGGGTGAGCAGGTACCTTGGCCTGGAGGACAGAGGGTGGCCAGGTGCATGGTGCCAAGAGAGAACAGATCAGCAGGGGAAAGGGGGAGCGAAGGCAGAAGAAAAGAGGAAGGTCTTGAGGTGCTTCCAGAACCAGAGATGGTTCTCCTCAAGTTTTAAAGTGGCAGGGAGGCTGTTCCAGAGGGAGGCCAAAGACAGAGATCTACCCCTTGCTCATCTCTTTGAAAAATGACTGACCCTGGGGGAGTTATAAACACGCCTTTGCACATGTCTGTGCAAAGGCATGTTTGAACTTCTGCACAAACTCTCGTGGGGCCTGATCTTCCCCGTACTGCAGACTGTAGGCCGCTTTGCGAGCCACCTGGGGGTTCCTGTGGGCTCGAAAAGTGTTACAAGATGGACGCCCTGTAGGTGGACCATCTTGAATGGTTCTGGTCCTCCAGTCCAGCAAAGAAACTGGGGTATTCAGGGGAGAAGGTCCATTTTACATACTCAATACAGTTTTGGTTGTCTTTCATATGAAAAGTGCCCATCATCTGCTCATAGAGCTCCAGGTGTTCCCAAACAGAATATTTCGCATTTCTATGATAGGGGGTTATGACACTCCTAAGGGCCTTAATCTCCCTAATGGGGTCTTTGGTCATAACTCTCTTGAGTTTGTTTGCCTTCTTTGGCTTAGTCACCCGAGTCCTCTCGCTCTCAGACTCAGAGGCACAACTAGTTGAGGTCCCCTCATGATCATCTAGGCTCTCCTGGATTCTGTGAGCTTGAGAGGGGCTCACAGAATGGTGGGGCATAGTTGCTACACTCCTGTGGGGCACAGGAGAGTAGTCTTCTGACACCTCCTTACTCCTAGGGTTGGCAGAGTATTCCCTCCACTGCCCTAATTGGGTAGAGGCCTTCAGGATATTCTTTTTGGGCCTCATTTCATCTGATTTTTCATGAAATTGGACCAACTGGTCCCTTGGAAAGTAATATTTTGGTGGATCTAATTCCCTGACCCTCCCCTCATAGTAGACTTCCCTGTCAGATACATCAGCCTTAATGTTTGGGTATCTATACAGGGACACCCTTCCATCACTTTCTGTGGGGCGCTGACCTGTTATTTCCATCATGCTTGGTCTATTGAATTCTGCCGGCCTCATGGTTTTTGGCTCATGTGACTCGGTAGACATGAAGCTGGCAGAGTTCATAGTATTAAATGGGTTGGAGTCCCTTAGCATAGAGGTCCTTATACTATGATCAGGGGTTACCCTGTCCCTCTCTACCGGTTCCCTCCAGTTAAGATTAAATCTAGCACCCTCTTTCTCCAACCTTGCTAGTTTCTCCTTTTCAGCCCCTGCTTCTACATGAGAAGCAAAGATCTGAGCCTTTTGTTCAGCTATCAAGGCTTTACTGGCCTCTATGACCCACTCTTTTGTGCTGCCACTTGTTTGTTGAGCCCATCCTTTTCAGAGAGAGCCTCTGCGGGTCCTGTATGGTCTGGGAAAAATGAGACCATTTCTGCTGCAGGAGACTTACCTCCTGAGTTTTAGCATCTTTGATCTGGGTGTTCTCTTCCAGAGCACCTTCTACCCATCTGTGGTGCTCCAGTAGCTTCCCATACTCTGTTTTCAGTTCATTTAGCTCATGGAGGGCTAATTCATTCCCCTGTAACTCGGTTTTTAACTTGCTTATTTCCTGGCCTAAGGTGTATTTTTCTTGACTTAGGGTGCCCCTCTGTTCAGCCAGGTCATCCCTTTGTTTTTTGATGCCATTGGATTTCCGGCACTCTTCATCAAATTCTGTTTGTGAGTGGAGGTCTCTCAAGATTAACTAATTATATTTCTCTTTCAATTCATCTATCTGACTTTGCAACATGTTTATTTGTCCTGAGCAGGCCCTGTTACAGGTTAATTGTTGAGTCAGCTTCTGATGACTCTCTTCTAGAGAGTCAACCTTCTCCTCATGCTCTATTTTTGCTGCTTCTAGTTGGGCCTCTTGATCTGCATTATTTTGCTGTTGGCGAGCCAAATCCTCTTTTAATTTTATGATGTAGTTTGCAGATTCTACCTCCAACCCTTGGCTCTTTTGTAATGCTTGTTCTGCTAAACTTAAATCAATATGGATTTTATTTAACAGTTCAGATTGATTCTGCACTAAAGTTTTATTTTGCTCCTGCTTTTCCCGAATCACTCCCGTATGGAGATACTGGTAGGCCGTGATTCTGGCAATTTTGTTTTGCTCCTCTTTAATTGTTGGGGTCATATATAGCTTGCTCAAAGCTTGGTGTAATAGGCCACCGTCCTGCCATGTATCCAGGCCCATGGCGGTGACCTGTTGGGTTGTTTCTTGTAGCCAGACTTTCTCATGCTGTTCTGGCCACTCACCGCTGACAAATAGCTTGTGCAGGCGGTGCTCCCTAGCCACATTGATCTCTACTGGAACAGCCATTTTGGAAATGTTCTTTCTTTATTATTTTGGGGTTGATTTAATTGCACTTTTATAGGCAAGCCTGGTGCTTAGAGTATTTGTTTTGGGAGGCGCTTGTACAGTGTAGGACAGTAGCCACACCACACAAAGTATTACTACCTTGCAGGTTAGTCTGATGTGTTAGACTGTCACGGGTGGTAACCAAATCAATCCCGGATGAGCCCCCAAATATGTTAAGGATTTCAATCAGGTGACACACACCTTGGTTGCGGCCTAGTATGCAGCGCGCAATTGAAATTCTTATTCTTTTATTAGATTCAATATTGAGGTGCTACACTGTCAGTCTAGAAATACGGATACCTCTACTCTGAGACCGCAAACGCATTTTGGTGGCCGTGGGCCAACTGTCTCATGCACGTTATGACAAAATATAGGTTTTCGAGTTTGCCAATGAACAGCCATTTTGATGTAACAAGAATCGCCATTTTGCTTTCTAACCATTGCTCATTGCTTTCTGTTCCTATTGCTTCGCGGTATATTTTCCGCTTACACTGCTCGACTGTGAAACATTGTTGTCTGTATGTGAGAAGGACAAGGCCGCAGGGCCGTGAGGATAACAAGAGTTCGCTGAAACACTAACACAGGCAGCGCCAGGAAGAATGCCCGGCTCCCTCCCGAATGTAGCCTTGAAGCAGAGCTGCAGGGCATTTAATCATTTCACAGCTGCCAGCCAGTCTCGTTATATGGTAGGATATGTTAGAATAATACCGCTAAAGGCTTGAATTATGCTTTTCTTACGGCCCCCCTTTGCTGAGCCCGCTAGAGCATGTCGGCTCCCAGGACGCAAATAGCACCTAATAGATAGCAAGGTCCGGAATGCAACTCCCCCCGTATGTAGTTCGTTTCCAAGAACAGAAGCGCCATGTTCTATTCAATAACCGAAAGATGCCTTCGCACTCACAAATTGCAAATTGTTACTAGAATAGATGTTTGAAGGTGTCATAGTGGTCGGAGATGTCCATCATCACACCAAGTTCAAAGAAACCCAATAAAGGGGGGTGTTAAACATGTCATAGCTGATTGTTTGATATGCATTTTGTATATATGTAACTGATGTACGTAATTCGCTCTCTTGCGTCCCTCGAGGTCTAGAGATACACGTCGCGGGGCGTGAGACCGAGTTGGCCAACTGAGACTTTTGCTTTGCAATAAAACCCTAGCTTTGGGAATACGACTTTGTGTGTGTCTATCGTGTGTGGTGACCCGCCTTGTTTCCATAGACGTCAGGGTCCCCTAGGGGCCCCTTTCAAGATGGCGCCCGAATAGGGACCCTCCCCCACTTGTTCCTTCGCGTAACATTGTAATTGAGAAAGGCAGAGAACGGTGAGGACGGGACGATCGAGCCGGGATCAAGAGGTGTTCGGGGCACCCTGTAAAAGTGATGAGATACTCCTTTGCAGATCTGCACACATCTGATCCCTGATCGACGTGCCTGGCTAGAAAACAAGGAGGCGAGGGTCCCGAAACGAGGCGGAAGCCAAGAAACGCAGACACGACGTCCTTTGGTGCGGCAATATACAGAAGACTTGATTTATCAGGTGAGTCATTCCCCGATTCAAAGCATCCTGATATTGGTTGAGAGTTGACTTTGCAAAATCAAACGCCCTAGGTAAGGTTGATTAACCAGTGGGAAGGTTGAAACATGCCTGGGGTATTGTCCACCCTAGCGGGGTTTTTTCCGCTGTGGTAGACAATCTTTGGAAGATGGCCAAATTGTACCACCTGGGGGAACGCCGGCGTATGAGATGTATGTGAAGTATGGAGTGGGTGCGATAATATTCTGTGAGAATTGGCATTGGCAAACCAGAAAGCAGCAAGACCATCAGTGGCCGATTAATGGTAGTTTTGAGATGGTGAGGATAGACAACCTAGAAAGGGTGTTGATAAGAAAGAAAGCGTGTCCTGCAGCATTTGAGACTATTAAAGACTGGAGAAAGGAAGCAATGCTCCGATTTAAAAGCAGAGCAAAGCATGCGCGCAGGCATAAATCAAAAGGTGAGGTAGCGGAAGAGAAAGAAGAGGAGGAGTGGACTGAGATTCTAAGAAGGGCAGGCAGGCTTGACCAGTTGAATATAGAAAAGATATAACCACAACGAAAATTACACATAGCAGATGAATTGATAGAAAATATATTGACCCATACAAAACAAGGCCCAAGATCAGAAGTAAGACCAGACACATCAGTAGCTATTGCCCAGACCATGCCCGTAGCCCAAGCTCCCCCTCCGGTAGCTCAAGCCCTCCCACAGACACAGACCGCGCACATAACACTTCCTATTAGCCAACCAGGCCCACAACAGACACTCCCTGTTCCCGTCCCATCCGCACCTCCCACCTTAGACACAGACTCGGTACCGTCCGTTCCTCCCGGGGTTGAAGTTGAAACCGCGGGGGCAAGAGGCGGGACTGACCAATGGGGGTGCACGAGGGTAACCCGCAGTGCAATCACCGAAGAAAGGAAGGTGGAATTGCAGCAACAGGCAGAGATGTATATAGACGGGATTGATGTGACAGCAACATTGGCTTCGATATATGACTTCCGTAGAAGCAACGAAAGACAGGTAGTGTTGGAATTAATGGGTGAATATTTGGGGGAGAAATGGAAACAGCCAATTGGGAAATTACCACCGCAGCGATTTTTAGATTTGAATGCATTAGCACGCTGTAGGGAGAGGGATGAAGAAGTGAGAGAACATGTGTATAGACTTTTTGAGCTTAAAGATGAATTAGATAATGATTATGCCGAAATGTTTACTGCACCTGGGTAAAGGAGTAGAGATATCGGGAGAAATAGGAAGGAAACTGTAGAGCCATATATACAACGACGACATTCGATGTCAATAGTACAAAGGGGCGACAAGTTAAAAGTATGTATGCGAGAAGCGTTTAAATGGATGTCAGATCCTAGTATTCCCACAATGGAGATACACGAGATATTTGATGAATATTCCATGCCTATGAAAAGAAAAGCGCTACAGTCGATGGTTGAACATTTATTAGATAAAGATATAAAAAACGATAAGGCCAGCCCGCCCGAAATAATGGCAGTATATAGAAGAGCACTAGAGCGAGGGACAGGAGAAGCAGCCCTATCGCTAGATCTGGGAATATTATTACACCTAAGAGAAGGGGGAGGGACAGTAAGTGGGGCAGTTCCTATGAGAGAGGTCCCACCTACCTTTGTGCTCAAAGTGGAGGTTCCCGCAGTGGGCAGTGCAGCGGCGCATGTAACACCAGCCCATTACACCGCCCAATATGTGCATGTCCCCTTTTCCAGACAGGAGGTGAACAACATAAAACAGACGATTCCTGAAATAAGAAAGAATCCTGCAGGGTTTTACAAGGAAGTAGAATCCTGCCTACAATCATCCGTGCTTACCATGGGTGATATAGACCTAATATTCCCGGTGATCCTGCCAGCAGACATATGGAAACAAATAAAGAACGTAGACGACACAACGGCCTTTGGCGCCACATGGGCGGACTTGATAATAGAAGATAGAAATAAAGCGGTTGGAGGGACACCAGGAGCGAACCTGGCGGCGTTACCAGCAAGTATAGTACAGAAGTTAAAATCAATTGTCCCAGAGAAAAGAATCCAATGGGATAAATTGACTGCATGTGTACAAGGCAAAGATGAGTTGCCTACAGATTATTTGAATAGATTTGAAGAACTATTCACAGACTTCAGCGGGCAGGATGTGGGTTCAGAAGCAGGAAAGAGATTATTTGTTGACAAATATGTGAGGGGGTTAAAACTTCCAATTCAGCATCTAATAATGACATCAGAGAGTGCATGGCAAGCAAAAACATTGGGCGAAGTACTGCACATGGCCCAATATTATGAGCGCAGAGTGACTGCAGGAAAAGAAAAAGAAGAGAGGGATAGGGTAAATCTAAAGACACGAGTATTAATGTAGCAAGTAGTAGGACATAATAGAGGGCGAGGGAACGCACAAGGAAGGAATAGTTTGAATATGCATGGGGGAACAGTGGGACCGAATCAGTGTGCATATTGTAAAGAGGAAGGACATTGGCGAGCGCAATGCCCGCATCTACAGAATAGAAATGGGTCTGGTCAGAGGAGACAGCATAGAGGACACCCAGGAGCGAATGGACCAAATAGGAATAGTATGCAGAGCATCATAATAACGGAGGTAATCAAAACCAAGGCCAAAACCAAAATGCCCCAAACCAGAGTCAGGGACAGCAAAATCAACAATATGGAAATCAGAGTGGGGGAAATAGAGGGAAGAGTGGAAATGTTTTCGATACACAGCCAAACACGTATTACAGTAATAGTAATGATTACACATCGGACGATGTGTTATTTCCCCAATAGGACAGCCCAGGACAGGGGTCGGAACCAGTGTCTATTCCCGTGATTCAGAGAGGACCCTACGTAGAAATGAGAGTCGGGAATGAGGAGCACCGCTTTCTTGTAGATACAGGAGCACAGAAGTGTTCAATAGACCATCACTTGGTTCCGGATATACCACTGTCAGGGCAAAAGACTATTTCCATAGGGTTCGCAGGTACACCAGTCATAAACCCAGTGTCCAAACCAGTCCCAGTTACCATAGGACCATTTACCGAACATTGTCCTTTCCTTCTAACAGAAAATTTTGGAGAAAATTTGTTGGGATTAAATTTGTTGAAAAAACTAGGTTCTGTTATACATTGCACAGCAGACGGAGTGTTTCTAACGATATGGCCACACGATGCCCCTGTGTCAGAATTCATGTCTGAAGCGTTACCAGGGGAGCTAAGTAAAGTACCAACCTGTATATGGGCAGTGCATGACAACGATGTGGGATGCTTAAAGATAGAGCCAGTAAAGATTATTTTGAAAGAAGGTGTTACCCTACCGCGAATACCCCAATACAAAATTTCGGTCGAAGGTGAGAAAGGATTGAAGAGTATTGTTACTGATTTGGTGAAATTAGGGGTAATCGAGGAAATCACAGGCAGGACATGCAACAGCCCGATTCTTCCGGTTTATAAAAAAGGAGGTAATGAGGTACCATACCGTTTCATAATTGATCTACGCGCATCGAATAAGGTAGTAGATCTGCAATTTCCTCTAGTGCCAGACGTCACTACATTATTGACAATGATACCTGTTTCAGCAGAATATTTTAGTGTAGTAGATTTGAAAAATGCATTTTTTGGTATTCCAGTGGACAAGGACAGTAGATATTTGTTCGCGTTCACATTAGGAGGACGATCATTTACATTTACGCGGATTCTGCAAGGTTATACGGAAAGTCCAAGTATTTACAGTAGAGCATTAAAAGAACAGATAGACATGCTGGAATTACCCATGGGGTGTGTATTTTTGCAATACATAGACGATCTATTGTTAGCTGCAGACACAGAGGAGATTTGTAAACAAAGCACTGTATTACTACTGTCACACCTAGCGGCACATTGCCATAAAGCTAGTTTGAAGAAATTTCAGTATAATCGAAAGGCGGTGGCTTATTTGGGCTACCTACTTTCAAAAGGAGGGAGAAGACTAACGCCAGAACGCATAGAAAGTATTTCTTGTATGCCTATTCCAAAGACACAAAAAGGAGTCAGAGCCATAATAGGCAAGGCTTCATATTGCCGACAATGGATTGGTAATTGTGCGTTAATTGTGAAACCATTCATGAACTTAACTAGAAAGGATGCGGTATGCCTTTGCAGTGGGATGAGGAATGTCAAAGAGCATTTGATGGATTGAAAACTGCATTATGCTCGGCTCCAGTTTTGGGTACGCCGAACTATGAGAACATTTTTATTTGTGTGTGAAAGTGAAGGATGTGCATTGGCGGTTTTGACACAGGAACAAGGTGGAAGAAATAGGCCGTGCGGCTATTTTTCTTCTGTGCTGGACCCTGTAGTGCGCGCACTACCACGATGTTTGCGATCTGTCGCGGCGGCTGCTGCGTCAGTGAAACAAACGGAAGGGATGGTATTGGGGCACACTTTAATTCTGATGGTGCCACATGCCATAGACATTCTATTAAATAGGACACAGATGCAACACCTCACCTCTGCTAGATTGACAAGATATGAGATTATCTTGTTCGCGCCCCATATCCAAATTATGAGGTGTAGCGCTTTGAATCCTGCAGAATTAATGCCACTGACCTTAAAAGAAATTGGGAAGAATGAATCACCCCCCCACGATTACTTAATAGTCACTGAGGAAGAAACCAAGGGAAGAGTTGATTTAAGTGATATTCCACGGAAAGAGCCGGATAGAGAGTTATTTTGTGACGGCTCATGTTTTAAATTACCAGATGGCACGACAACTGCCGCATACGCTATCACTACCCTAGAGAGTGTTGTAGAAAGTAAAAGAATCCCCTATAATTCAGCCCAAGCCACGGAAATAATAGCATTGACCAGAGCCTGCGAGATTTCTGAAAATTTTAATGTGAATATATATACTGATAGTATGCTTTTGGAGTGGTTCATAACTTTGGTCGACTCTGGGCTGAGAGAGGGTTTCTGACATCACATGGTGCCAGAATTCAACATGGCCCTTTGATTGTACGATTGCTGTCTGCACTCACGTTTCCAAAGCGCCTAGCAATAGTGAAATGCGAGGCACATAAAAAAGTAACATGCAAAGTAGGAGAGGGAAACGCGTTTGCAGACAGAATTGCGAAACAAACTGCCACTGATTTGAATACCAAGATGATGACGGTTCAGACAGAGGAAGTACCCTGTATGATAGAAGATGGAGTTGCGACTGTCAAAGAAATGCAGGCCGAGGCTACGGCCGATGAAATACAGGGATGGGCAGAGGGATCTGCTGAGTTGGATTTGGAGGGTTGTTGGGTGGACAAGGGAACTAGAAACTGGATGTTGCTAAATTCGTATGTGACTGGAATGGTCACAATGGCCCACAGCCCTACGCACATCTGTGCCAAAAAAATAATACAGCACCTTTCTACAGTATGGCAGAATGTAAACATAAAAAAGAATGCAGAGAGGTTGGTGCAGAACTGTATCACGTGTTTACAGCACAATGTAGGAAAGGGAACAGTGACTCCAACAGGCAGTTTTGGCCCACCCTCAATGCCATTTGAGGTAATCCATTTTGATTTCATAGAGATGGAGAGGTGCCAAAACTTAAAATACGTCTTGGTGGTGATCTGTGAATTCAGTAAGTGGGTGGAGGCATATCCTTTGAAAGATTGCACAGCAATGAGTACGGCAAAAGTAATGTTGAAGGAGTACTTTTCCAGATTTGGCTTGCCCCGGGTCCTATGGTCTGATAATGGACCGCATTTTGTGGGTGCAGTGGTATTACAGATATGTGCTGGTCTCCAGATTGATAAGAGATTCCAAAGTTCAAGGCATCCGAGTTCTGCCGGTCTTGTGGAGAGGCACAACGGGATTCTTAAATCAAAGATTAGCAAGATTTGTGCGGGAAGCAAGTTGAGTTGGGTGGATGCATTACCAATAGCACTATTATGTATGCGTACGTCTGTACAGGCTAACACTGGGCTCTCCCCGTACGAAATCGTAATGGGGAGGCCGGCAAATGTTTGGTGCGCACCTCAGCCAAAACAACTTAGTGAGATAGAACATCCTGTGCTGAGTACTTATTGTGGCCTTTTAATGCAGAAATTGCGTTTGATTCATCAGCAGGTGCAGGAGGCATTACCAGTGAGATACACCGGTCCGGGGCACGCGCTGGAGCCAGGAGACTGGGTGCTGCTAAAAAACTTTGAAAGAAAGTCATCATTAGCACCAGGTGCCGCAGGCCTCATCAAGTACTTTTGGCGACGCAGACGGCAATACGGGTGGATGGAAGGAAGTCGCGCCTTGAAACACTTGTGTATAGGCACGTTACAAATGCCATATAATATCATATCATATCATGCCACCCATGCCAAGAAGTTTCCAACTGCACTGAAAGTCTTGCCTGACACTGATGACCGGAAAGAGACAGCGGTCCCAGAAACGAAAGAAACTGTTGCCAGTGAGCAGCCACCTAATCTGCCAAAACGAGAAGTGAAACTCGAAACAAAGCCTGAGACGATTGCCAAAGAGGGGGAAGGGCAAAGAGTGCCCCAACGTTGCCCAGCAGAATCGACATCACTGCTGACTGACGCGAAATCTGCCTTACAAATACCAGCAAAACCAAATCGTGTACCCATTTGGCGCCCACCAGCACTTGCAGCACGCCAAAAAACGGACCTTCATCATTGGCGCGGCGTACACTAGCACCTGCAGTAGCGCCACAGGCTGACTTCAAGCCTGAATCTGAAAGTGCACCGGCACTGTTCACGGATCATGCAATACCAGGAGCAAGGCGATACAACCTGCGGCCTTGGAAGACTAAGTGATCCGCAGTCTTTTTGGTGTTTATGTTAACCTCTGGTTCCGCTCATGGACAGAGAAGGAACCAGAGGTGTAGAGGTGAGAAGTCTGAGAATTGTGCAAGTCGGACAATTCAAGACTCGCGGCTCCTCGGTGCGATCATAAAAAGTACATGTGTCGAGAACCAGAGCGGAAAAGCTGGGTGCACATGGTACTATGGCAAGTGAGATAACTGATTAACAGTACATGTGTCTTGAACCAGAGCGGACAAGCTGGGCGCACATGATACTAAGGCGAAAAGATAATTTATCAAAGGTCCTCTGAGCAGTGAAAGAGGGGACAAGTGATCCCGCCTAAAAACGAATAATCGAATGCAGGCTAAAAAGGACAGGCAGAACTGAACTGTGACAATTCCATTGAACTTATTAACATCAGAGCAAGCGCGACGAAGAAAGATATGCACAACGAACTGTGATGAAAAAGAAGAAGGACGACGATAAACATGCCGGGACCGGTTCCAGCCTCCTCCTGCACCACCACCGCTGAGAATGAGTCAGTTATAAAGACTATAAGTTTAAGAAAAACACATGGTAAAACAAATTGTATGCTGGCACTAACGATAATAATGTGCTTTATGAGCGTGGTAGCACCAATATCGACAGCCCTAATATTATGGTGGGTAGAAACAATACACCCATTAGAAATGTTTTTACCAATGATTAATATATCCACTACTGCAAGCCCGGTTCAGGTGATCACTTATACCCTAACCCCAATGGAAGAAAAACACAGGGAAGGTTTTGGAAATAACACCTTACTGCTGATAATGAACATGACACATGCAATCCTGAAGAAAACAAACTGCTGGGTATGTGCCCATTTACCACAGCACGCCAGGAAAGGAATAGGGTGGTATGTGCAGCCATTACCATTAAGTTCTGCATGTAGTGCATCTTTAGGTGCAATGTTCTATGGGAAATGGAATGAGAATAATACGGGTCAATTAGACAGAACCAACATGAATGAGTTTGAGGAGATAATAATGAAGCCTGTGGGTTGTTCCATTTTCCATAAAGCACAAGTAATAGCCCCAGAGCCCACGAGGAAAAGTACACGGAAGATAACACGACAAAATAGACGAGATAGATTGTCCCGCCAGAAAAAACATCTGTAATTACGTTTCGTGTAAGAACAGAAGGGGACAAAGATGCAATTCCCCCATCTTACACAGTGAATTATAGCCCAAGAACTGTCCCTTTTTGTCTAAAAAAGAAAGGCTCTTTTTCAGTCGGAACATATACTGGTTGTATGAATACAGTGGTACTGAGATGGGAAATAGAACCAGTATGCGTAGGTGATCCAGTTTATTTTATATGTGGAGAGAAAGCATACCCTTGGTTGCCCAGAAACTGGGGAGGAACATGTTACCTAGGGCTACTGTTCCCAGGAGTATTCCTCTTAGAAACAGCAGCCATGGCCAGATTATCCAGAACTAGAGTCAGAAGGACTGACGAAGGTGTTTTAATAGCAACTGATGTAGCGAAATCATTCATTCCATTCTTAGGACAGATAGTGAACTCCTATAATATAAGGCAACTGTCCAGAATCCTAAAGAATACAATAAACACAACAACAGATATATTATTTAACATGACGTTGGAAGAAAGAGGAATAAGGTTAATGACGCTGCAAAATAGAATGGCTCTCGATGTAATCCTGGTTGCTCGTGGGGGAATTTGCAAAATAGTGGGATCAGCATGTTGCGTTTATGTCGATGACTACTCCCCCACGATCTTTGAAGCAATAAAGAAAATGCACATTCTAAGCTCTGAACTCCCTACTGGAGAAGGGAGCTGGGGAATAGGATCTTGGTTTTGGGGAATACTACGATCTTGGGGATGGAAGTTGATCTCAATATTAGTAGTGGTGTTCGGAATATTCCTAACGTGCTGTTGTTGTATACATTGTTTACCCATAGTTTGCGCTGAGGTAACTGAGGGATGTACGAAAGGATCTATGCATATGATAACAAAGAAAAAACAACCTCATGATCGAAC
The DNA here is from genome assembly GCF_040938575.1 of Ambystoma mexicanum. NCBI lineage: Eukaryota > Metazoa > Chordata > Amphibia > Caudata > Ambystomatidae > Ambystoma > Ambystoma mexicanum. The sequence continues at coordinate 639,611,362 of NC_090937.1, forward strand.
TAGCCAAGACCCAAACGAGATGAGAGCAGTAAAAGAGTTGATGGCAATAGATATTGATGAAGACAATGATGTCTACGATAGCATGCAAGACTCAGATATAAGTACTTCAGATTCATCATCACTAGAGGAGGTTTCAATAAATAGATGAGATGTTTGGCATACGGCCAAAGGAAGGTTTGTCAGTCTAGAAATACGGATACCTCTACTCTGAGACCGCAAATGCATTTTGGTGGCCGTGGGCCAACCGACTCATGCACGATATGACAAAATATAGGTTTTTGAGTTTGCCAATGAATGGCCATTTTGATATAACAAGAATCGCCATTTTGTTTTCTAACCATTGCTCATTGCTTTCTGTTCCTATTGCTTCGCAGTATATTTTCCGCTTACACTGCTCGACTGTGAAACATTGTTGTCTGTATGTGAGAAGGACAAGGCCGCAGGGCCGTGAGGATAACAAGAGTTTGCTGAAACACTAACGTAGGCAGCGCCAGGAAGAATGCCCGGCTCCCTCCCGAATGTAGCCTTGAAGCAGAGCTGCAGGGCATTTAATAATTTCACAGCTGCCACCCAGTCTCGTTATATGGTAGGATATGTTAAAATAATACCGCTAAAGGCTTAAATTAAGCTTTTCTTGCTGAGCCCGCTAGAGCATGTCGGCTCCCAGGACGTGAATAGCACGTAATAGATAGCAAGGTCCGGAAAGCAACTCCCCCCCGTATGTAGTTCGCTTCCAAGAACAGAAGCGCCGTGTTCTATTCAATAACCGAAAGATGCCTTCGCACTCACAAATTGCAAATTGTTACTAGAATAGATGTTTGAAGGTGTCATAGTGGTCGGAGATGTCCATCACACCAAGTTCAAAGAAACCCAATAAAGGGGGGTGTTAAACATGTCATAGCTGATTGTTTGATATGCATTTTGTATATATGTAACTGATGTATGTAATTCGCTCTCTTGCATCCCTCGAGGTCTAGAGATACACGTCGCGGGGCGTGAGACCGAGTTGGCCAACTGAGACTTTTGCTTTGCAATAAAACCCTAGCTTTGGGAATACAACCTCGTTTCTGGCGTCTCTATCGTGTGTGGTGACCCACCTTGTTTCCATAGACGTCAGGGTCCCCTAGGGGCCCCTTTCAACACCACTCATATCACACCCGCTATTCAAATACCCTGAGTCACAATTGGCCATGAACCAGGCTGGTTGATAAAATGTAATATTTGTTTATTTATTTTAAAATTCCAAAAGAAATCATAAAATGTTTAATATGGGGCAGCAATCACCAATCGGGTGATAATAACAATAGAAATGTACGTAATGCACTTAGTTTAACCTTCTATTGACACATCTCCAAAACAACAGGGAACAGGAACACTTTTTGAGTTTAGGAAAGATAGTGCTCAAGTTTGAATTTCCCCCTGCAATGTTCCCTCAACCTACAAATAGTCAATTCTGAGTGGATAAACAGAAACAGCAGGTAATCAGGAATGACAAACAGGAAACAGAAGAATAGAAATCCGACCTTCCCTCCCCAAACAGGAGAGAAAAACGGATTTTAAACCCCTGGCAATGTTATGAAATGACACTCGGAAATGGACAATTAAATAATGAATGTGTGTAAAAACCTTGAGGCAAATATAATTCCTCACTAAAGCAACAATTTAAAGGTACAAACAATCACAAACAATGGATTAGCAAGAGCATACAGTTCGAAAATGAGTGGCAGGTTTAACACAGAATGCAGCAAATAACATGTTGGAAATTTTGCTAACTTTGCAATTCCCGCCTCAAATTACCCAAACGTTTTTTAATAAAAACGGGTGAAATACAATGATTCAGAGTGTGGTTATAGCTATATATCACAGTTACAATATGGAAGTAAAATTAAGTCTGTAGCTGGTAAATTGAATGAGTTTTGCAAGATCTAGAAAGGTGCGTTTTGAGTAAAATGTAGCGGTGAAAAAAGAAAGGAAATCAGTTTTGACAAGAACAGTTTTACTCTACACTAGAGTATTCAGGCTAGGTCACCAAAGAGGGACACAGTAAGCTCCAGGGTAGATTTGCGAATTCAACCCAGCTTCCCAACGCCCACCCTGGCGGAACCAGTCCGATCACCTGAAATAGGATTAATAGTTTCGGATTTCACAAGACAAAGTTAGTATAGAGATGGCGCTAGCACTAGAAATTAATGACAGGGTTGCACGAATGATTCTGACAGTATTACAAGTTATCAGGGTAAGGATAGGATGACTTAGAGAGGGGAACTAAGGACACAGCAAGGCAAGGTATACTATGGATTTCTATGGATTCCTATCAATACTCACAGTCCACTTTAGTTAGGATTTTGGGACAGTCAGCGTTCTGGTCACCAAACGGATCTGGTCTAACAAAGGACAGCCGGACAAAATCAGTGGGACAGGATCAGCTGGGCAGGGACTGCATACAAAAGGATAGTTCTGGTCACCGGATTCCAGTAAGCAGTGTGTGGCAGCAGCATGCAGTGAGTGGGATCAGGATGTTTCCCAAAAACACCACAGCTTTTCCCTTTGTTTATTTGGTAATTTTAGTGGTTTTCAGATTTGAGGCCTTACTGGAAATGGGACCAGCAATGCTTGGGTTTTGCAGTGGACCCTAGAGCAGGATCAGCAAAGTTTTGGCCTTGTAGTTGTAGTCTGGATCTGGAAGATGACGGGTACAGGAACGCAGCGCAGGAAATCAGCAAGAGTATGTGTAGATTCTTGTCAGGGACCCTTATTTATAGTGCATAATGACATCATCAAAGTAGAGGCTGGGCAGGGTTAACTAAGCACGCCCCTAAACTACTTGGATTGGGCAGGGGTGCTAGTCTCCACCTTGCTCTCAACTGGTTGGATTTCTAAAGGAATGATGTCAGGTTTATGAGGTGAGTTTTACAATGTCCAAAAACTCCCACATTTTCTTTACTTAAAATCCGAATTTGCCAAAAACATACATTTCTACAATTGCAATCTCTTAGCAAATGATATACAAAGATTGCATATTAAGTGCAGCACATATCAGTCCAATCCTCAAGTCTGTGGGACCTTGTTTCGCCCTTCTGATACATTTTGGTATTTTTAAGCAATATAGATCCGTCCTAAAATTCCATAACTTTATACATATGTGGGGTTGATCATAAGGTATGTAAGTATAATATTTTACATTTGGGACATGAATACTTTCTTGTAATCTGCAATATTTGGTTTCTTCTGTTGCCTATGCAGCAATGAAACCTATGATGTCTTAACAGAAAGGCCATAAAATTACTTCTAAACAGTGAATGGTCGGAATTTTGCGATATTCTATTTCAGGCAATAATAAAAGAAGGAAAGATACCTACAACTTGGAAATTGGGAATAATCGTTCCGATATTCAAGAAAGGAATACGATCTGAGCCAGCAAACTATCGACCCATAGGCCTTCTTGATGTTGTAGGTAAAGTGTTTGCAACCCAGCTCCTCAAACAACTCACAACATGGATTAGTCAAGAAAAGATCTATGACGAGCGTCAGTCCGGGTTTGTGAAGGGAGTGGGCTGCAGCTCAAATCTCCTAATATTAAATCTATTAAAAATAGATGCCATACGAACAGGTCAGAAAATCTACCTGGCATTCATCAACATAGCAAATGGGTTCAATGGAGTAAATAGGGAAATCCTGTGGTGCAAATTAAAAGAGAGGGGCTGTCATGGGACTCTAATTGCGGCTATTAAAGAACTTTACTCAGACACCTGCATTCAAGTAAGGTTAGACAGTGATGGAAATCTATCTAAATCAATACCCACAGAGAGGGGTGTTAAACAGGGCTGCCCGCTTGGAGGTTGGAAGTGCCCTGGCGAACGTGATTTCATTCCCACCAATCATCAATGGTTTCCAGTTGCACCACATCCTATACGCCGACGATATGGTGAATTTAGATCGCACGCCAATCGGCATACAGAGAAATTTGTCAGCTTTAGAGATTTACACAGAAGAACTCGGGCTAGAAATAAATGTAGCTAAATCTGAAATTGTGGTCCTGGAGAACAAAAGAGGAAGGAAATCCCACAAGTACAGATCAAGCTGTTTCGTGGGAACAAAGAAACTGGAAAAAGTACAATACACCAGGTACTTGGGTACAACAATTAATTCCAGTATAAATGACGAACCGATGGTGAAAAAAATCTTAAACAGCTGCAGACAATTAACCTCACAAGGAAGCGTATTGCAAAAGAAATTTGGGAAATTCACGTGCGAGCCAGTGAGAAAATTTTACCAAAATAAAATTACACTAATCCTAATTTATGGAGCAGAGAACATGTTTGGTTGTGACCACAGGATATGGTCCAGGTGCGAAGGATTTTTTTGGAAGAACATTCTCCAAATACCCCAAAGTACGCCGACTGCTTGTGTCCTATACGAAGTAGGAATTTCCACCCTGAATGCAAGGATCACATGGAACAAGCTACTGCTCTTTAGGAAAACTTATGAAGAAGCAAACTTACCACCATTAAAAATCCTGATGGGAAATGAGACAGGGAAAAGAATATTGGCCCTAAGAGATTGGAAATATCAATGTTGTCGGATCCTAAAACAACTGGGGACAGATGAGCTAACACTATGGAACAATCCAGAGTATGTAAAAAGAAAATTGCTTGATCTCGACTGGATCAAAATTGGAGAGAGAAGAGCTTCTCAAAAATCCATGCTAAACCAGCCAGAAGAAGCAAAAAACCTGAATATACCCCAGAAATATCTGGTTCTATCTCCATGTAAGCGCCTTAGAAGATACTATTTGAAGTTCCGTCTGAACATCTTAGAAACGAAAGATGGAACAAAGAGGAACAGGCGTGTCATTCCAAGGGGAAATGTCCTATGCCGATTCTGTGGGAAGGAAGAAGAAAATTTAAAACATCTCATCCTAAATTGTTTTGAACTAAATGGTCAACGTGAAAATTGCCTGGGGAAGGTGAGGACAAACTACCAGACGCTTTCTGTAGAGGAATGGTGGAAACAACTACACTTGACTGAAAGCAACTCAGCGTGGATTGCGTTGATGAAATTCTTAGTGCAAATACAGAACTGTTTAGAAATGAGTCCAGTGGTTGCGAAAATAGAGTCCTATACGGATACAAGTGAGGAGAACAAAGTTGCAGAAGAGACCAGCAACTAAGAATAAAGAAAGGAGTGTCGCCAATGAGAACTAACACAAGACAGTATTTAAGAAGTTGACCAAAATAGTGCTAGAAAGGAAAATATGTAAAGACGAAAGATGCATTATTTTGTATGTGTTTTAATTAAAAAGTTTTTCAAAGGTTTGTATAAACTAAATGAAAATAAAAAAAACAAAAAAAAACAGTGAAATATTTACATTTTTCCAGAGTCCTGCTGCAAAGATAGGAGTCTTTAAAGTTTATTCCTGAAATAGTCTTTGGAAGCAAATGGCAGTCTCTTTGTTCCTGGGTCATTTTTTTTTCTTTAACTTCAACTGCTGCCACTGTCATTTCCTTTAGAGCAGGGTGGGGTTTCTCCGATTAATTGAAGCTTTTATTGCCCCTTCCACTTGACAGGTTAGTGTCCCAGGACTTCTATTGTCAGCTTCCCAGCAGGGACAAGATTCTTCCCGACCCTGTAATCACCCTGGGGTTTTTATTCTCTGCTGAGAGTTTTTATGATACTCTCCTTCCACTTGGGGGAAGTTTCAGCCTGCCAGCTGGAATAACTTATTTCTTATTAGCTTGCAAATTCAACACAGTTGGTTCAAAATCTTCATTTTCCAATGTTTGGGTACTCAATTAAACAAACCTAAGGAATAAAAATAGCTCCTGGGTTACTTTCCTCATCAACAAAACCTCTTCACCTTGCTAAATAAGGCGGGCTTTCATTTCACAGTTAATTTTTAAATGGGCATTTTTTTCTTTAGCTTGCACAAGTCAATTTTACATGTGTGGTGAAAACTGGTGTTTCCTCTAATTTCGGTTCTGCATCTGTCTTTCCAATATGGTTTACCCAACAGTCTGGACAAGGCAAAGGTCTCCATAAAATTGACATGTCTACATACAGCTCTGATTCCTTTTCAAACAGTGATTTTGATGCTTTTTAGCCATAGTTAAGCGCTTTTCTGTGTTTGATGCAGTACTGCTTTTGTTGGTTTTCAGGTTTTGGCTGGCACATCCTGTTATTCTGGAATAAGGCTTGGTTTTGTGAGGCACAGTGGGGATATGCATGGGCATGACAGGGCCTTATTAATCACAGTTGTTGGAAGAAGAACAAATGGAAATAGTGTCAGAGCAGCCTTTTTAAAGCGTGAAAATGTTTCATTGTGAAGGGGAATTTTGGGTGTTCCGCAAAGCAGTGCTGCCTTTTCACTTGATTCCATTTATATGTTTCAGAACACGCTGGCATACTTTTTTAGTGTGTCCCCTTGTTCTATCAAGTGGGCTTGGCAGGATGGTGCATACATCTTTTTGTTGCTGCCTAAACGCAGTGTTGAGGTCCTGGTGCGCACAGGAGCCAGCCCAGCCAGGTTGCTGTTTCTTGCGCAAATGCAGCTTAGTGATGTGGGGCAATGCCGTTGAGTGGGTCAATATATCCCACAAAATGAAGATCTAATGTTCACAGGATTATCAAAATTCATTGTATCACCATCATAGTTTATTTCGATGCGTGTCATAAAACCAACAAAACACATATACATCACAATTTATGAAAATACAATAATAAACAAAGTTATAACCCTCAAGAAAACCACATCTCAAACACATCACAGTTAAAAAGCAATGCTCAGGCAATAAAATTACTATTAAATTAATTTCATGAAGGATTATACAGGGTTGAAGTGAGGCTTTGGCTAGATTGGTATGCACCCCGCTATCAGATAAGCTGGAACATCGGGTTTTAGGCTATTAGTAAAGTTCATTCTTGTCAAAACCATAGCAATGATCATGGTGTATGTCCATGGAAATGCCAGGAAAGGAAGGATCTTCCTGAGGGGTTTCAAGTGTCCAAATGGCAATAAAATATTCCTGTGGTGTGTTGGATTACAATTCAATTTTCAATGTGTAGAGGAATCAAACTAAAAATGTGCTTTTAAGGTATAACAATATTCAAATCCATGTAAATAAAATGGCCGAAATGTGCTTCAAATGTGCTTCAATTTAATGGCAAAAAGTTATGCAGAATACATCCTACAAATTCTAGTTTTTAAATTCACTGATGAAAAACTGCAAACAGTTACTTGTGGAAGTTGACTTTGTAAAGAACTACCAAAACAAATGCATGGACACTGTATCACTGGTCCAGTGGAGTTAACAAAAAGTATGGGCATCAACCTATATATATAGATAGGGTCTCGGGTCCTTCGCCCTCACAAGAGTGACAATAGAATCACTTTTAGGAATTTTGTTAGAAGTTCTAATGACAGATTTATGAAAGAATTATTGTGATATTGGACTCTACATATGTTCCCTGGGAAGGCTGTGCATGGTTAGGGAAATCTGGATCAAGAGTGGAAAGAGACAGGATCAGGGCCATGCACCGGTGACACAAGTATGGGGAGCTGAAATGACACATTTGTGATATCTTTTTAGCCGTGAGTGGTACGCTCCTGATGCAAGTTCCTCAATACTTTGAGGTTAGGCTTCAGGCAATGCAAATGTTTTTGAGTTGACCACCATCTGATCCATGTAAGACGCCCAACTTTCTGGTTTCTGCATGGTTGAGAGGGAAAGCAGGGCGATGGTGCAATGCATCTCAGGAGGATAGCTCAGCGGCAATGTGCTCGCCTTGGAAGCAAGACAACACAGAGCAACACAGGTTCGATCCCCGGGTCCGCGCTTAGAAACCTTTGGGTATTAAGCCTGTTATAAATAACCTATCATATCATATCATATGCTGTGAGGGGAGAGAGCAAGACTATAAATCCTGCTATATACATGTATAAACAGAATGCCTAATCACTCGAATTATGTGCACGTGTGTATGCACTTACGTACAGGTATACCAATATATACTCTACCAATACATATTCAAACATTTATTATAGGGCCATGGTAGTCACACTACAGTTAAGGTGAATCCTATCAATAGGAAAAGCGAAAGCTCTGTGTTCAATAACACTTGAGCCATAAAACGGATCAGTTTAACATTGTGCAAACGTGATTTCTGGCTAGGGCCCCCTAAAACTGGACAATTTCATGCAAATCCATGTTACTGTTTAAAAGATTCGACAGATTTTCACCAAATAAGAAACAATGTTGATACAATGCACTCAAAAAGAAATAATTTGTTCATTTGGGTAAATGTGGCCAGTATTTTCGTTTTTTATTTGGTGGAGAGGGGGTTTCCCCGGTACACAAAACATTAGCCATATCTCCATAATTCACAGCTCGGCCGAAGACCTTTCACTTCTGACAATCTGTCATCTTAAAATTCGATTTTGAAATCTAGATTCATTTTTTTTAAAAACCCTCAACTGATGTAAGGGGAGTGCATAGGGTAGTCTAGAGGCTGAGGAACATGTAAGCAGGGTCAGAGAAGGGGATTTGTGAAGATTTAAGGTCTGGGGATTTTGTAGATTTGTTCTGTTTTTTTCAAGCATTTCCCTGAGCTCTACATCTCAGATCTAGATTCTATTCGAGTGACAATGGACAATAGTACATCTTTCTCAAATGTAAACCAATAAGATGTGGCAAGCACGCTAAGTGGTAGTAGGGGGGAGAAGAGTATTCTAAGAGTATTTAGGAAGCAATCCCTGTTATTTAATTATAAAAACAAATATAGGGATTGATTCCTGAATCAACCTAAAATGTGTGGCAGGGTGGTATTAGGGAGATATTGTTTTCTGGATAAATTGGATTAGCCAGTACTACATTACCCCCACCTGCTTCTTCCTCCTCCCAGTACCCAATAGTAGTGTGTTGCATTTCCCCCAAATCCCTCTTCCTTGTCACAGTACCCCATTAGTAATCAATTACATTACCCCACCTCCATCCCATCCTTCCAATACTCCATTACTCCCACATCTATCTTCCTCATCCCAGTCCTCCATTACCACACCTCCTTCTGATTGTCCCAGTACATATTTGTAATCTGTTGCATTGCCCCCACATCCCTATTCCCCATCCGGGTACCCTATTAGTAATCTGTTAATCTGTTGCATTACCCCACCTCCCTCTTCCTTGTCTTAGAAGCCAATAGTAAGCTGTTGCATTACCCCCCACATGCCTCTTCATGATACCAGTACACCTTTAGGATTCTGTTTCATTATCGCATCCTCCCACTTCCTCATACCAGTACCCCATTACCCTCCTCTCTCCTCCTCAACCTCGTACCCTATTAGTAGTCTGTTGCATTAGTCCACCTCCCTATTTCTTTTTCCAGTACCCATTAGTATGCTGTTGCATTACCCTTCCTCCCACGTCCTCATCCTGGGTTCTCCAAAGGTAATCCATTCCATTACCCCACTCTCCTCTGCCATTTCCCTGCCTCTTCTTTCCTCATCCCAGTACTCCATTCCCCATGTCCCACTCCTCCTCATCCTATTACCCCAATAGTAATCTGCTGCATTACTCTGCCCCACTCTTTTACTCATTCCAGACCCCAATAGTTATCTGTGGCATTACTGCGCCTCCCTCTTCTTCATCCCAGTATCCCTTGTTGCATAGATGAAAAACACATATTGATAACTAAGGATATGACATCAGTTATGTTATCAGAAGAAAAAGAGGTAGCATTTAGGTGCAAATTTAATTCAACAAAACCCCTGAAATGTGGCATGTGTTGCTACTACAACTTAACTATGAGGGCCCCATTGCGCAGCCCTTGAGCATATATTGACTTCCTTGCCAAATATAGGGAGAAAATTATAACTATATTTGAGGAACTGATCATGAATGAATAATCACCTTCATGAACGCAGAAAAAGCAATTTTACAGAGGTGACCATTATTAGGTGCAAGTGGTGGCTTTTAAGTTGCCCTAGAAAACAATTTCGCATCTTTGTAACATTTTTGGTTCTCAGTGTGCATGTATGCAATAATACCCTGGGCTGTTTTGCCCTTACACCTCGGATCCTTCCGTTTAAAAAAACGTTTTAAATTTCGTTTTCTTTGGCCCTCATGCCATTATAGTGATACTCTGTAGTAACGGTATACACGGCCATGCGAGTGGTTGATGAAATAGCGGCATCCCGTGAGCTCGACATATCTATATGTTTCACCTTTGTTGCTGCTAATGATCAGCCATTTTTCTACTTAAAGATGGCTGCTCAGGCCTGAAAAATAACTTGGAAACTGTGGTCTAGTTGCATACAGCCTCTCTTTCAAAACACTTCTGAATACGATAACCGTCGATTCATTTTTGATCCAACACGGCGTCCAGTTACATCGAATCGAAAAGTGGGTTTTGATTTAACAACGCTAACATCAACAGTAGGTAAGCGAAGCCACAGCACGCTCACTTGCTCTAAGTTTCTCATACTTAACATGAAGTCCGGTAAAAATATCTAACTTTCCGTTCTGATACAGCCCGACATCATGAAATGCTAAACAACACACTGGTCAAGCGTTCAGATTTGTAACCGCCTCGTAGCTGGAATCATCAATACAAGGTATTTATTTACAATATGTCATCTAAATGCCAGTCGCTTCTGCATGTGGTTAATAACATCTTTTTCACATGCTGGCCCTAGGGTCGCACAGTTTAGGTGTCGGCATGACACCACTGCTACATCTGTGGCAAATATGCACTGATTGGCGCACAAGCACTTTCAAATACAAACAATGTACTAATGTGCTGAATCTTGCATGATACTCATGAAAATAAACACTAATTCACTTACAGGCAAAATAATAAGAAATATCTTGTAAAGTGTAAAGTCCCCTAAAGGCACTTGCATTTTTTGTTTATTTCAGCTCCAGTCACTGTTTATTTACACAGTGATAGAAGCCGAATTCGGTTAAATCATTCTCCCTATTCACGACCATACACGCTATCAAAGCAATTGAAAGGTTAGTGCAAGAAGTTGTAAGTGCACTCAAATAGAGATATGTCACCTTCAAATTTGGTTTTATATTTTTACGTTACCAATTCGCTGTTTATTGTGCCTCTTGGTTTTTAGATTGTTATAACAAGAAAAGTTACCTGACGGTTCCTCACTCTCAATTTTGACACTATTGATGCAATGCCACCATCTTTCGTCCTGAAGACGGGATCAGTATACTTCTATTAGCGGTTAAAATCGGCTATAGATTTTCTCCAAGTATCATCACTGTTTCCCAGAAACACATTCCTCTGTGTCGACGGAGTCAAGGACTAGCAATTATCATTTAAAGTTTATAAAAATCATTATGTGTTTACCACACATTATTACTAACATCACAATGTTGCCACTCTATGAAATTTGTGGTTCCGTTCAATTATTGAAAAACATGACCGTCACATGAGTTTGTTTTTATGTGATATTTTTTCTTTGTTCGTTATCAAAATGCATTTTTGTCTATTGTCTTACATGGAAAATGTTCCAAATGTTTTTATATATATTGATTAAAATGTTCATCTCTATTTTCTATGCCTGGATCTATTGAACGACATGTTAAGTAGCACTTTTTCCAACCAAGCACATCTAATGCGTGTATAGGTGGGTAGCTGTTTGTTGTGGCACTTTTTTGTTACTTGTCTAAATCCGTCCTCAGCCACACAGCCCCCTAAAAAAGAGGACACCTTAGCTCTAACTATTTGTATTTCTCGGCTTTTAAGTTGGTGACTAATTTGCTCAAAGTTACTGCAAGTTTTGTTATTATTGTCTATGGCTGCCACCTTTCACGCATAGAGTGTACAGTAAGATGGTTCCATATCCAGAATGGCCACTATTGGATGGTGTAAACCTATAGCTACCACCATCCATGCAGTTAAAGTGTACACTAACAAGGTTCTCAATCCATAATGGTCTCCACAGGCCAAAGCAAATTTTACTTCAGCAGTCCTTTCTCGATTTCTATAATAGCAGGCTTTTATGAGGTACCTTATTCAAAGTTTGAGAGACCAGCAAGATTGCATTGTCAGTCAAGCATCATTTCGTTAAATGATGATCAAGTTCACATGGCTCTCTCCCCCTTTAATCAAACCTTGTATTAAACCTATGGACACTACTTCTGTCAAGAAATCCATCTGACACATTAGTGGAAAGCTGTACCTATGACTTGGAAGCATGTTAAAAAATAACTACATAGCAAAGCACATTAGCGAGACAGAAACAGCTGAGAATAACTGAACGTCATAGTCAAGCATAAAGTGACCAATTTCTTAGCACAGAACCCCCTGTGCATATGCTTGTTGTAACGACATGCAGTGATAATAGTCATGGGCAAAGGTTTGAGCGCTTGTAAGCAAGTGCAAAATGTTTATTTTGACAGCATTGTGGAAATGGGGAACCCAATATCAGAGTTCACAGGTGTTTGATGTGTAATGTACACTCGTTCCAAATTCTTTATGATGCATAGCGATGGACATATTTTTAAGTCCTGCTAAAGGTGTCTATGTTTGTGTTCAATTTCCGTAAGGAATCATTGTATGCTCCACCCACTCCCGCACTTCGGAAGTCTGGAATACGAAGCTGAATAATAAACACAAATTGTTAGGCTGTGGTGCACATCTATTTAAAAACTAAATAATATTATTGATGTTATTATCAAATATTAGCACACTTTTGAGAAACCTCAATTTGGCCCAGCCAATCAAGAAGGAAATTCCGAGCAAATTCTAGGCACTCTAGACTGGATGCATAGAATATTCTTTCCTGAAATGCAAGGCCAAAAGTGTGTTCCTGTGTCACCTTTCCTTCTGTCTCCTTTCAGCCGCTGGCCCCGTTGTTCCTAGCCCAGTTTCTCTACACCATGCTCTCCATTCCAGTGCCACCCTCATTCTGCTCTCACTGTCCTGGTGTATGCTCTCTGCCTCTGCCCAGACCCGACACTCACCAAAACCCATTACCTTTCCTCACTCCTCCTTCTTAACTTTCTATGGTGCTCTGTCTCGCCTAATATCATGTGTGTCCGCACGGCTTCCCAGCTTTTCTTCAACCTAGGATAACACAGAGCTCCCTGTGTGCTCCCAAATACCATGGCAGCTCATCTGCTGCTTGCTGTTCTTCCTCTGCATTACGTCCCCTAGTGTATGAAACAAAGAAAAGTCTTTGAAAATTCAAATCCAAATCATAATTGCAACAGCACATCACCACAAACAACCTACTCAACCCCTTCCAATCTGGCTTTCGACCTGGTCACAGCACCGAAACCGCTACTCTTCATATCCTTGATGAAATCCACAGCATAACAAACAAAGGACACACAGCTCTACACAGACTCCTCGACCTCTCTGCAGCCTTCGACACCATCGACCACACCATTTAAATAGACATTCTAGCCCACAGGATGAATCTCTCTGGCACTGTACATGACTGGGTCACCTCATTTCTAACTGACAGAACACACTTTTTTAAATCTCCATGGCCTCTTATTCATCAGACCCCACCCCTGTCAAGTATGGGGTCGCACACGTCTCCTCTATACTTGTATGTTGAATACCTTGGATAGACCTTTTGCAAACACAACACACATTTCCACTAATACACAGATGACACACAAATATTGTTCCAAATGTCATCCCTTCACAACTCCACAACCTCAAAACATGTCTCTCCCTCATCAGCAACTGAATGGCCACACACGTCCTCATACTCAACTCTACCATAACAGAATACTTCCTCATCTGCCCCCCCCCCCAAGGCACAAACCTGACCTTACCCCCTGGATCCAAGAACTCACCATGGAAAACCCACACATATCCCTCTCCACACCTGTCAAATCCCTTGGCTTCACCATCGACCCCCGCCTTTCATTCACACACCACATAGCTGCTGTCACCAAAATATGCAATCTACAACTACAACTCTTACTCTGAATCACACAAATCCTTGCTCCTGACGACTTCTGCATCACAGTCCAAGCACTACTTCTCTCTAAGTTGGACTATGGAAATGCTCTCATCACTGTACTCCCCAACAGCACCCTTGCTCTGCTGCAAGCCATTCCAAAACCAGAAGCAACACTCATACTCCACCTACCCAAACATTCACACATCACCCCCGCTCTTGCCCAGCTCAACTGGCTCCCCATACCCTTTAGAATTGCCTTTAAAGGACTATACATTATATTTAAAGACATCCACCTCCAAACTCTATATTACCTTTATGACAAACTCAAACCCATCACCCACACAAACACCAGACAAGCCAGCCAACACCTTCTACACATTCCACTCTGCAAACTCACATGCACACAAAAACAAGCATTTACCCACTGGGCACCCAGGGCATGGAACACTGTACCTCTCCGCAAACGCACTGCATCCTCCCTCACCACTTTCAGAAAGAGCCTCAAAATATACCTTTTTCCCCACACATAACCCTGCCCTCCTCCAGTGGTATCACTTGTCTATCCTAATTGTCCTATCCTTTCCTGAAAACATTCTTTTTGTTTTTTCTCTTCTTTTTACGTGTTCTTATCTAAGTGTAAATGTTTCTTTTAAACTGTAAAATACTTTTAATAAAAAACATTTTGTTACTTTTTTTTCAACTCCCAACTTTTCACACTTTGAACCAACTAAAAGGGTAGGGCCAATGCTAAACAAACATTGAAATAAAATAAAATAAATTAAATAAACTTAAGTTTTCCATTCGAAACAGGATTAATAAATTCAAGGATGAATCCCATGTGACTTTCAAGTCCTCTTTCTTATTTTATTTATTTTATTGTTCATTTATAACGTGCTTAACACCAGCGAGTGGATTCTATGCGTGGGATCGGGATTCAAACCTTTGTTGCACTGCGTTGTGTTGCTTCCAAGACAAACGCGTTGCCCCTGAGCTATCCTTCCTCCCCTAAAGTAGTCTTCAGGGAAAAAGATATCTGACTGTCATAATAAATAATAGAAAAATGCATTTGTACATTTTTTATCCTAAGTACTTGCAATCAATTTCTGAAAAAGAACATATGTAGAATAAATAGCCTACAAAACACGTTTAATAAACCCACCCATGTCACTACATAAAGTATAATTAAAAATATATATGTCACTCACTGTATGTTTTTCCAGATAACATTTCATCATATATTAAAATCGATAATGAATGCCATGTGTGCTCTGATATTAAATGTCTCAATGACTCTTTTAAAAAAGTAATTGAACTATGAATAATGGTGAAAGAAATGGACAGTGCAATACAAAAGAAAGGTAAAGAGGGAAAGTCATCACCTAACACCAACTCTGGATCTAGTTTGTATGTGTGAAAAAGAGGAAAACCTAATTCCATCCCTTAAAAGATATCCCCCAAAAAAGTAACTCACACTTACCAACTGCTGATATGTTTATCAGCATTTTCTGAACCAGTACTGTGATTGAATACCTGTGCACGTGTGGACAAGGAACCATAGAGGACATTTCTCAGCAACGATCACTACCTTAAAACGAATACATAGGATCGTTTCATCATGTGTAAATACCATGGCACACCATTTTAGACACATGGGGAGTATTGATGGTGTGACATAACACATAACTGTGCAGAGTTGTATGTTGTGGGCATACACCAACACGCTGTGTATAGTGCATTCAAAGACCCCAGAACAAAGACAGCATCCTGGGAAAGTCTGCAAAATAACCATTTCACTATGAGGGCACTGCTCAGTACGGATGTGGTGCCCGGATTTCATTGAATTATACACTATCTGCATCTTATCTGCCCATCTTGAGCTGTCAATACATTTGTAGGAACTAGATCTCACAATTTAATGAACTTGTGATTGTGTCTGATGGAAAGGAATGAAAGAACTCACAGTGACGGTCAGGTTTGTATTAGAATCATGGATGTCATCACAGAGCCTGTATGACATAATTGCGCGGTGGAAGCCATTTGATGGTGACAAGGATATGCGCATGACCACCAACACCACAGCGGCAAGTGCAACGCATGTAATAGCTCGTTTCAAAAGCATGCCAGCCCCTGTTTGCGTTGTTCTTGACAGGAGAATGCACATGATGCTGATATGATGGTGGAAGTGTAAGAGTTGACAGCTGCTATCCAAAATGTGGACTTGTAAAATGTTTTCACTCTCCTTTCTTTCCTCCCATCTCAAATTGTTGGTCTACCTCTCGCTAATGTCCCTACACCTTGGAGCACTCAGTACCTCAATCACAATCTCTTGTACATGATGTATGCCTCTTGCCTCAGTCTCCTTCCACACTCTGCTGCTGCCCAGTGGCTGTCTCCCATCCCTCCTCCTCTTTCAAGGTCATTTGGAGGTTAAGGACTACTGGATCCAAAAGGGGTCACGATGAAGAGCATTTGACAGTGTTCCTATGTTGACAAGATTGACCGAAATGTAACTGAATTCATTCCCAGAAGATGTGGAATTTAATATTTAAGCAGATCACTCTTAAGTATAGCGTATATTAGCGTGTGAGTGTATGAAACACAACTTATGCAAGCCTGGAGGGTGCCCAGACAGAAATATAGATTTTCTTATAAGTATATCACCAGAATCTTATAAGATCTTCTATAACTCCAACTACGAACCTATACAATTTCATAAGGCTTCAATTAGTATTTGGGTGTCATATAGATTCTTATAAAGTTCTTAATATTGTTCTAAAAACACTACTAGCTTCCCACAAGTTCTTAAAAGCTATTTATAAGAATCGTATAAGGCATTTTGTATAGGTGCACATGCTGGATCATCTGAGACATGAGAGAGGGGGCTGAGAGCTGATTGGGTGGACTGTTGGGTAGAGCGGCCGGTGTAGCTGACCTGGGAAGGATGGTGAAACAGGAAACCCTCGACTACTGTCTCGTTTTAGGAATTTTAATCGGGAACTCTATATTTTATAGATGTGTAAGGGCCTGGGAACACTCTTAAATAGGCTTAGACTTGCACAGTTCTCTGTATTATCCTTGAGGCTGCCAAGGTTTTAACATTTATTCCATCTCCTGGAGGTTTTAAATATAACTAGTGCAGTGCAGAAGGCAATGCCCCGACAATACTGACTTACATATAGGTAGTTAGGGAGTTAGTGGGGTGAGAACATGAATTAAAAAATGACTACTCAAAAAAGAAACTGCGATGAGAAGAAAGAAGCTCTATCTTGGGAAAGCATGTCTTGGGTCTTGGAAAGTGTTGTATATCACTGGAGAACCACTCATCCAATGGACCATTGTAAAGCAATGTTGATGAATTCCGTCGAGGAGGGCAATCTTTTTCATTCAACCCCTAAAATTGAGTTTCTGGCTACAAGTGACTTGAGAAATGTACAATTGAATTTTATAGAATTTGATGTAAATTATGTGTGGTAATTTTATATAAAAACATTGCTGCAGTTTTAAAAGAAGAAAAAAATACATTGAATGCCCAACCCAAAGTAGTGCAGTAAATGTGAAAAATATAAATGGTAAAGGCCGTTTTCTTTCTGTTTTGTTTAGTGGAGTTGCTGGAGTTTGTGGTTTTACTGCACACCCCACTGTATCCGCAGGCACTGGTGGGCACCAAAGACACTTGTGATGCTGCAGTGGCAGCGTGACTGCTGCTCCTGGAAAGCCATGCAGAGGCGTTGCCCCGGGTCTTTTGGGTGTAGCCTCGGATAGAAGCTCAGGGGCTACAGCCTAAAGGCCATCTAGCCCCGAGTCTCGACATGAGCGTAGCCCCAGATCTTTTCCAGACCTAGCAACAGCCCCTAAAGCCATGCAACACACAAGGGCTGCTTGAGAAAATGTTCTAATAAACATGGAAACAAAAGCACAATGGCTCTTTAAACAACAACATTATTTTTACAACAATTAAACAGAAGAGATCCACAATGTATTGAAAATGGACAAGAATCCGCACAAAAAGCAGATGTAAAAGTTATCCATTAATCGATAACACTAGCCTCGCTATGGTCAGACATCTTATGGATCTGGAATTGTAAGCCATCCTGCACCTTGATGGCATGTCTTCTGGATATTGATACTTTAATGTCTGATTCTGAGAACCTCTTCCAAATGAACCCCAATAAAAATACGCAGCATCTATTTTTCACCTATTCCCACCTCTAGAGGCAATGATGCTGGACCTTCTTAAAGTGAATGGTTCAGGCTTCGACAGACAAAATCAAACGTCTGGAGTACCCCATGGAAAGATAATTTCGTTTTTCTATTTCTAGTCTGATAAAGCGGCGGTTAGGCACTGCTTCTAATACGTTTTCACAGCGCACAAAAGGACCAGAAAATGGCAGGTGTTGCGATTCACTAGAGGACGTAGCATGAAAGGCATCGACAAGACGGTTTGAATTACCATTGGCCATCAAACAACTGAGTTTTCAGTCTCTTTCAAAACTATTGGAAATCTGTAATTTCTCCGGTATCCCTTGACAAAATATTCCACAATTTGCTTCCAGCTACCATGCTAGACCTACCAAAAGCCCTGGTTTTACGGAACATGGGAATTTGGATTGACAGACGCCGTGTTGATCTAAGTGGTCTATTAGAGCAATACCAAGTAATCCACTGTTTCGGGAAGGTAGTCCCAAATATCCAATGTCGTCCAACGTTAGTGTATCCAGTAGGTATTCACTATAACAGCAATTCTGAATACCTGGATGCCCGGAAGCATATGCTGATCTAAGGGTGTGCTTATATATAGGTTGAACTACGCTAGCAGGGTTTACAGGGACTTTCCAAGGTATGCCATTTGAAACCTTCAGCGAGTGCAATCTGCCACAGCCAGGATCCTCCTTAGACAGCAGGGCTCTTCTTCGTCCTCAGCTGAGCTCTCCCAGTCGCGTCAAGGACCCAGCTACAGCCACTCTGCAGCATCCATGAATGGGTGTATGGCCCGCCACCACCATTTTAGGGGAAAGAACTTCCACCACACATCCCAAGAGGGACCCTTCATTCTTCCTTGTGATATGTGTTGTTAATCCTGAAAAAAATAGTGTTTGGGTGGATGTTCCCCTTTCCCTCCTGGTGGCACATTCATCGAGCACTCTGCTTCTGGCCCTTAAAACCACCGGCCATTGAATGACTTTCATACAACGACCGAAAACGAACCACTGTCTCGCCATTTCAGCCCAGATGCTGCTTTCAGTAGTTTCATTTCAGCGCCTAGCTAAACACATAAACATAGGCAGTGTCTTAAAAGCAAATGTGGTCATATTTTAAGCAGTTGATTGAAATGCAGTGTTGTAGAACATGCGAACAAAGCGTGGAACAGTTTCTTAAACTCAAGAGCAGGCCCGGATTGGCCTATATGGCAAGAGGGCAATGCCCAAAATGTAGCTTCAATATGCTAGTGTGGGCCAGTTTTCTGGGGACAAAAAGACTAGTTCTTCGGCCAAAGTGGGTCAATTTGTTACTTTACTATGCAGCTTCTAGTTTTGACCAATGTTCCTTAGAAAATATTTTTTAAATGCCCTATTTACAACATATTTTACCAACAAACTCCTCTTTGAATATTACTAGAACAGTGTGCCTTGAAAGGACCAAATTGCCATTTGCGACAATATTTGCTTTTTGAGCAAATGTTATGCCCCAGTTCACACTGCTCGAGAGGGATGATCAAATAGTAGTATCTGAAATTCAAAACACTTTCCACCAATCAAGAAGCTGGTAGTGAGGATACAATTTAGCACGAGAGTGCGGAAAGGAAATTATGTCACCATGGGAACCGGGAGTGGCGGGGCAGGCGAAGACAGTGCTCAAGGAGATGAAGAACGCGTGACAGAGGTTCAGCGGATCATGGCAACTGTAGAGTTACTTGAACTTAGAGGTAAAAAAATAAATTGTTGCTTTCTTAATCAATAGCACTTTGTTTGCGTCTTCATTCCAGCTGATTCTTCTTACAGTGAGCGAGCTCGTCAAGTGGAGATGAGGCAGGGCGCTAAAGGAAGAAACCCAAGCAATCACATATACGAAGAACGCGACATGGCACAGAGTATCACACTGTAACAACAGATCCTAAAGGTTCTAGATGCACAAGCAATATACTGGATTCAGCCATTTGGGAAAGCTCCAGCATCAGCTGCCAGGAAAGCAGTGCACACTATGCATGCACTGTGGACTGAAGGGCAACCCAATTTAACATGCTGCTATCTGCGAAGAACTCAGATATTTACAACATGCCCTTTTGGTGTGAATACTGAGAGATACAACATTAGTTGGATGCAATAACACATGTGTCCGAGACAAACTAGTGCAGAGTAAATTCCTAACATTGGAGCAGGGCACGATGCTGCCAAACAGTAGAAAAGAGCCAGTGCCATAGGTATGTAAAAACAGGACCAACAAGGAAGACCCCCCCCGCCCAGTAGTAGTGGCGGGTGAAATATCCATGCCGATGAAGGACGAAATATACACCTGGCAAAAGCACAATACAAAAGAGTACACAGCAAGCACAGCAAGAAAGCAGTCTTCAAGACAAGAGCAAGCAAGAAAGAGCCTGTTTCTGATGTGCTGGGGCAGACAACTTGCAAATTATCATCTCTCAACTTGTCAACCTCCTCTGCTTCTTTCGCCCTCTCCCACTTTCTCTACTTTACTCTCAATCTACCACCTTCTCCCCTTTATCCTTCTCTCTCCAGGTCATTCCACTCTCCTCGCACCCTTTCATTTTCTTCTTGCTCCATGCTTTCAATACTCTTGCTAGCCTGACATTGCTAGAATTCTGCTCCACTCTTGCTGGCCCCCTCGTCCAACCTCTCCTTCTGCTCTGCATTGCTCTGCCCAGCACCCACCTCCAACATTGAGTGGAAGTATCTTACATAGGCATACAGACCCACCTCCCAGGAATGTGGACACCGATGTTCAGCTGTGGTCCTCCTGATGCTAAGCATGGGCCTTGGGTGTTACAATTTAATTGTTCTTAACAACTGCGTTGAAAGTGCTCTGCGCCGCCTGACGCGGCTCCACGTACCAAACCCTGAAGAGTGTTGTCCACCAGCTTGAATTTCGCAAGATGTCTGCACATACGGCTGCTGGCTCTCTCCCGAATTAGCAGCTTGGTCACTTCTGTCTCTGTAGGCCGCAAGAGGGAAACACGCGGCATTTCTCCTGACATCAAACCACTACTGTTACATACACTGCTTGGCTAGAGCAGGACCATTCCCCTGCCAGCTCCCGCACAGTTCCCAAGGTTCCAATTTGACTTTCTTGAAAATATTTTTATTGGCAAACACTCCAGGATAAGGTTTGTTTACTACAAGTTTAATGTGTTGCATACAATCAGGAGAATTGAGAGTCTAACGAAGTGGAATGAGCTTTTGGTCAGCTACATGTTTTCTGGGTTTCTCCTGGATTGTTTTTGTTTCTTTTTGGCATGATCCAAGAAGATTTATTTTTGTATGTTTATATTTGTTGTACTGGTGCTGCTGCCCTGGGGTTTCACAGCACTCATCCATTATGCCATTGTTATGTTGGTATGTAATACCTCAAAAGGAAAAGGTGATGTTTATGGGGAAGGCCAGACCCTAATTATTTTGAACGTTTCAGGCAGGGATAGGATTGTGTTGTTCCCTTATAGGGATCATCATTTCCTATGGAACAGTAATGAGTCAAGGGGGACAATGGAGATACTCTTTCTCCCCCAACCCATCTTCCTCTTCCTTGGATGATCGATGAGTTTTTAATTCCGGCCTGAGGCCCATGGTCTTGATTCTTTACCTTTTCAGAGTCTCTCTCTCTCTTGCAGCTGTTATTTTCCTCACCCTGGTGTACCTTGGATTTTGCTGGGTAGCTGTTTCCTGTAGGCTGGTGATGATCTGGGGATCCTGGAGAAGCCTGTCAGAACCGCTCTTTACCTCCTTCAGGGGAGATGGCAGCACTTGGCTGCTCAGTTCCACCACCTACATGGCTGATCAACAAGGCCACAACATGTGACTTTGCCAAAGTAGACAGGCATCAACATGTGCAGAAAGCTTCTCATGATGCCAGAAAGGGGATGAAGCCCCACAATTGTGCAGTGGGTGTATGGATGGAGGTTTCCAGGAAATACACCACAACATACTAGAATCTGCTGATGGGAATATAGGGAAATTGGTAACTCTTGTTCTATACCCAAAAGACCAGTAAAACAGACAGTATCGCAAGATTCACCTGCAAGACAGATCGGGTACAAGCACCGTCACAGGAGGAGAGGAAGTACAGGTGAATGCAAGAGGACAGTGAGTGGACATTTGAAAGCTGAACAGAAAATAAAATGCAAATGGAAGATTCTTTTTCAAATTGTATTGTGAATTGGTTTACATAAGATTATGTAAGCCGCGCCTTGGAAGCAAGACGATACGAAGCAACACAGGTTCGATCCCCGGGTCTGCGCTTAGAAACCTCTGGGTGTTTAAGCGCGTTATAAATACGCAACTAAGACAAAAAAGAAAAAGAATTATGTAACTAAAAAAACAAACCATTCCTGTAACAGCGCCTCGATGCCTGTGGGCTGTGTGAGCGCTTTAAAAATGTAAATAAATAAATAAATAAATAAACCTTACAGAAGTTTTAAACAGAGAATAGAGTTTTCATTAGAAAAGAAAAAAACATACATATAAAAAGATGTATAACTTACATGTGTTCTATATATTAACACCTTTTATATATAACATCAATTCCGCATATCAAATGCAATTCATACTCTGTGATATTTAATTCATTATCTTTAAAAATCGCAGATATGCATCGAATAGCAGCAAGTGGAAGCAAAAGTGGAATGCCTGGCAATATCCTTAGCCAAATTATATCACCAGACCTTCCATCGTAGCCCTGTAAATACTTTTCAAATACATTTTTATTAACTGTGATAAACGCAGACAAGATAAAAGCAAATGTTTGAGGGATAAACTTTCGCAAAAATCACATAAACCACATCATCTTCTAGCTCTCTCCACCCCTTTCCTAGATTTTATAACTTCAAAATTGGGGTATATCGAAGGAAGCTCAATTTCAATCATAACTCGCTGCATAAATTAAATGCTTTCTCTGTGCAAATGATTAGGCTCGATAAAAATGATGGGAACATTTCTTTGGTTCCCATGGCAGATTTCTGTAAATAAAAAGTAGTCCCAAACCTCCGTTATGTACCAGAGGTTATCAACATCTTTGGCTATACATGGTGGAAGAAAGTGGAGAACATGCTATGGAGGCGAGTTCTGGGTCTCCCACAGTCCCTACCAGTCTCCTTGATTCGATATTTATTTATATTATGTATCTTTATTTGTTTATAGTTCAAAAGAACTTCAACAAACTAACAAACGTTTGTATGAACAGTAAAAATTCAGATCATTCTTTCACATTAGTACACAATTAATACGCCATAAATACACAATAAATACCCACATAATTTCATACATATAAGTCCATACCGTTTTGCCACCATGCTCTAAAAATCCATATAAAAACTCTAATATCATCCTCTTCTGAATGTCGATGCCCAATGTTTGAAAGTAGCAGCTTGTCCATGCTGGTACTCATTTCAGGATTTAATTTGCCTTCAAACCTTTTTCCACTTGTTTCCAAACCCAGTAAAGTGCCAAGTGCATTTCATTGGATTCTGAGTTGAGACAATACATCCAGAAGTCCTCAGTTTAGTTGCTTTGTAATTGTTAACTCTGTCCCAATCAAGCACATATAAACAGACCCAAGGGCACGTCTCTCGGTCATAACATGTCGCGCTGTTTCTAGACAGCAATGGGATTGACAGAATTGACAGTCCCTTGAGTCCCCCATTGCGTTCCTCTGATTGTCAGCAGCATGACCTGGTTAGCCCTAAATCTCAACATAAAATAACCAACAGTGGGATTAGGACAGAGCATTAAGTACATTCAGGGCTTCATGTACCTATGCATGACCCTGAATACTGTCCCAAAGTTATGCAATGTTGCCAAGTGAGAATAATTCTTGGCCCAATCCCATAGGTCTGCCTTATGGAAAAGGGAGGCCTTTACCACTTCAAAATTATGCCAAAAATCTCGCTGTGGTATCCTGGAAAAAGTCCAAGTTAAGTGTTTCAAAGCTCTTCCCTTGAGCCTCCCGCTAATATTCATAGTGGTCCCCCAGTTTCTATAAGAGAGGGCATTGCAGATTTGTTTTAGACTTTACGTACAACGCTGACCTTTTTCCGTAGTTGGTTACTCAATGAGACGATCCCAAATTCGCACCTCAGATATTCCATGGACACTGAAGATGCTATGTTTCATGCAGCATGCAAAAAGCGCCCCTCCAAAAGGTCAAGCCAGGCAAGATCCTTAATGGCCAAGGCCTCCAAACTGTATAATAGCATTGGGCTTAAACATTGCTTGTAAAATATTAGGGTTCCCTTAATGGTATTACCTGCTATTGACTTAATGAACTTACACAGGAGCAAAATCATTTGTCTCACCTTTCTTGTCTTGGTCTCACTTATATCAGTATTGCCATTTTTATTGCTCATTTCAAGACCAGGATAGACATAGCCCTCCACATAATCAAGCATGCCCATTTGCATTGCCATGGATACCTTATTTACCATTTTCCCTGCCACAAGCATACATTTGGTTTTAGTGATATTAATTACTAGGCCATTTTTAATGGCATACTCATTCAGTTCATTTATCATGTTTCTCATGCCTCTTTGTGTATGGTCGAATATCACAAGGTCATCAGCATATAGCATGCTACCAAGGTGTTCTGTGCCAACGTTTGAAGGGCAATTTGACTTGCCCAGCAGGCGGGCAGGTAGATCAGTCAGGTAGAGATTAAATATCAGGGGAGCCAGCACCCACCCTTGCCTGACTCCCCTGCTGGTGCCAATCAATCCTGACATTTTCCTGTGGTTATCCAAGCATACTCTAACTTGGGTGTTTGTGTGGAGTAACTGAATTGCATAGACCATCCAGACTGGGCAATCAATATTGTGTAACTTGTTCCACAGCCTGGCACGATCAACACAATCAAAGGCAGCTTTGAAATCCACATAGGCTTTATATACAATTGAGGCTGATTTTTCACCCTGGCCTTTCTAACCAACATGTCCAACATCCTTATGTTATGAGCAGTTGCGGATCCTGGGCAAAAGCATGTCTGGTATTTATAAAGGACTCTAGATTCCTCAGCCCAGTTCTGCAACTCCTTCAACAGGAAGGTTCCAAACAGTTTACTGGTTACGTCCAACATGGACAGCATCCTGTAGTTGTCTGGGATATTTCTGTCACCTTTGTTATACACCGGGATCAATACAGACTGCTGCCATGAGGGTGGTATTTGTTGTCCCACACAGATCGGATCATGTTGTACAACAACAGCAGGATGGAAGTCCCGGCTTCCTTGGAGTTTTTCAACACCAAGTTGGACAACCCATTTGGTCCAGGTGCTGTGAGGTCTTGCGGTTTGCTATTGAATCAATCATACAAAGTAGCATAATATTCAATTGCCATACCTGTACAGCGGTTGGGTCCATTGGGTACAGGAGGGGCTAAGGCAGTCTCCCAGGTTTTATACGTTTTTCCCAAGTTTCCTTGTTAATTGGGTTGAGAGTCATTTTGGTGTTAGTACCCTTAGCTTGTGTTAGGATCTGCTATATGGAAAGAGAGTTCCTAGATATAAGGCCTCCAGCATTTGCTGCCACTGAGCATTCCTAATGGAGTTTTTCCAGTATCTAAGCCAATCTTCATAACTGTTTTTCTCCTTTTAGACTAATGCTGTTAGTTCCTGCTGATTCAAATTGGTCCTTTTGATAGCTTTTGGATCTCTGCATAGTTTTCACTTAGCATCTCGAATAGCAATATCAAATGTTTTAAAAGATTTGACATTTACCATTGCCAATTGACTACCTTGAATTGCGCCCGCTCCTTCAGCAACTCCCTTCAGACAGTCCTCAAATTCATCTGGGGATAAGCCTACATGCGCCTCCATTTCAGTATTGGAGACCCGAATAGCTGCTTGGGAAACCTTCGGCAAGTTAGCAACTGTTCAATGGATATGACTTCCAGCATGATTGCAGTCTAACCCTCATTTGTCACCAACAGGTCTCCATCCCGCTGGGGTTTTATTGTCAATGATAATATAGTATGGTCACTGTTTACCCCTGTGATCACCTTAAGTTCTATAATACTCTCCATGAGAATACCATTGCCAAAAAGATAATTAAACGTGGCCTTAGTTTTTCCATTATCCCAAGTAAATTGACAAGGAACATCACCCCTCACTCTGCCATTTTAGATTCTGAGTTCCCAGTCTTCAATGGAGGCCAACCAATGTTTCCCATTTGCATTACACTTGTCCTGCAACATTTCACTTTTCAGGGAGACATTCTTATAGGCCGGTCCATCTGAGGTATCCTGGCATCTGGCATTAAAGTCCCCGCCCACTAAAATTGCCCCCTGGCTTTGGATACCTCCCAGCTTGCTAGGGCTTCTTCTAGTGCTTCAGAAATTAGTTCCCCATTCCATTATCCCGGCGGGGAGTACACATTAATGATCGACATTTTATCAATGCCAGTTTCCTTTGGACATTTTACCTCTACTGTCATTACATTTCTACTTTCCATAGTATTAAGAAGGATTTCTGAACTCTGATCTAGAGGGGCAGAAGTTCAGAAGGCCAACCTTGTTTCTTGGAACAGGGTAACCTCTGGACAAGCCAGACCAATCAGGGTAGCTGTGGCAGGCGGTCAAGACTAAGTCTCAGGAGGGGTGAGGGTGACTGAAGGACCTCAATGAGAACACAGAGCAAGGACACGTAAAAATTACTCCAGACAGGTGTTATATCAAAAACAGACACATTTATTACAAGGCCTTTGTAACATAGACCATAGCAAAAGAATCACAGTAACACTAAGTAAACCAATACATCACACTCAATACAATATATATACAAGACCATGGGGGTTTAAAGGGTTAAATGCACAAAATATGTCGACAAACTAGATGGGAAGGAAAGAGGCAGTGCAGTTAATCGTTAGGCCCGGTTCAACATCAATAATTCACCTAACTAAGAGGCAGTCCAAGCCCTACGAAGAGAGGAGCCTTGTGCTCAATAGTACATGCATGTGCTTGTGCCAATGGGCAGAATAGAGGCTCTTCAAGGGTCTCTAGCAGCTCAGGAAGGTGGATGAGGTGATGCAGAACAGGTTCCCACCATTCAAGAAGGACCTCCACTTGAAGACAGAGGCTGTTCGAGAGTGCGGGATAGAGTCACTATTTCGCAATAGCTGTGGAAAGGCGAGGGGCCCCAAGGGGCCACTTGTGCATAAAAATGGGCTCTTGCGCTAGGGGCCACCGGTTGGGGTAAGGAGTACTCACTGGTCCCTGATGCAAGCAGACCCAAACTTCGCCAGTTCAGTCCACTTGGCTGGCAGGTTCGAATGGCAAGCTGATGGTAAAATGCATGGCACACTTGTTACATGTTGCACAAAAGTTGCAACAGGAGGAAAGGACTAAGGGAAACAATGTCTCCCGGTACCTACTGTCTTAAGGGCATGTCAGTTTCCCCATAAAAAGTGAGCGAAAGCCCAGATGAGTGCAGCTGAAGGCTGTGCTTCTCTGGCAAAGTCAGTCAATGGTGTCTAAACAGCAGCAAAAAGATTGGGGGTTGACACATGGAGGGAAAATTACATACAATTATGAAATCTTTCCTAACACTCACCCCTCCCAGACCAAGGACAGGGGGAACTAAACCACCCCTGGATTAATTTCTTCTTAAGGTCGGTTAAACATTATGGACAACCCATCAGCATTGCTATGTTGGACACCTGGCCTATGCTCAATAGTGAATTCAAAGCCTTGCAGACTTATGGACCACCTAAGCAACTTTGGATTCTCTCCCTTTGTGTTCATTAGCCACCCTAAGGGCTTATGGTCAGTTTGCACAGTGAAGTGGGCCCCATAGAGGTAGGGCCTCAGCTTCCTTAGGGCCCACACAACAGAAAAACATGGTTTCTCTACGGTGGACCATCTGAGCTCTCTGTCCTTAAGCTGGTGACTAATGAAGCCAATGGGGTGTTTCTTACCCTTCTCATCTACTTGTGATAGTACAGCTCTTATCCCAGTGTCAGAGGCATCTGTCTGCACAATACAAGGGCTTTGGTAATCAGGGGCCCTGAGAACAGGGGCCTGGCACAAAGAGTCTTTTAAGCCATTGAAGGCCTTCTCACACTCTTCAGACCAAGTTACCTTCTTGGGTTTCTTTGGAGTAGTGAGAGCAGTCAGAGGGGCAGCTATGGTACCATAGTCTGCCATGAAATTTCTGTAGTACCTAGTGAGTCCCAAAAAGGCTTTCACTTGGGTGTGTGTAGTAGGCCAGGCTTGTACTTTACTGGGTAGAGGCTGTATCCTCCCTCCACCTGCTTCATGTCCAAGGAAGACCACTGATCCTTGTCCAATCTGGCACTTGCTGGCCTTTATTGCCAAGTGGGCCTTCTGAAGAACCTGTAACACAATCCCAAGGTGTTTCACATGGTCTTCCCAGGTGGCACTGAAAACTGCTATATCATCCAGATATGCAAGACAGTATTCATCCAACCCATTCAACACATGATGCATAAGCCTCTGGAAAGTGGCAGGGGCATTCTTCAACCCAAAAGGCATTGCCCTGAACTGGTAAAGACCCTCTGGGGTTGAGAAAGCTGTCTTCTCCTTGGCATGTTCTGCAAGGGCTACTTGCCAATAGTCTGCAGTGAGGTCAAACGTGCTAAGGTACTTGGAGGCACCCAAAGTATCCACCAGCTCATCTGTTCTAGGCAAGGGGTATGCATCTGTCTTGGCGACAGCATTCAGAGCCCTGTAATCCACACAGAACCTCAGTTCAGAAGTACCTGCCTTTGAAACCAAAACCACTGGGCTGGCCAAACACTACTGGAGGGCTCAATCACCCCAAGATCCAACATTTTGTTGACCTCTGTCTTAATGTAAGACCTTACTTTGTCTGACATTCTGTATCCCCTACTTTTGGTAGGTGCACTGTCTCCTGTGTCAATGCTATGTGTGCACCAAGGTGTCAAACCAGGGGACTGTGAAAACAATGGGGAACATTGCCTAAGAAAACTTTTCACCTCAGCCTGTTCATCAGAAGTCAGGTGATGGGGCCACATGGACACCCTCAATGGAGCTGTCTGAAGGACTGCTTTGGAACAGGTCAGGGAGAGGTTCTGACTCCTCTTCCTCAACACCTGAAGCCAACTGCAGTGCAGCGATTTCAACTCTTGGGATGAAAGCCTTCAGTCTATTTACATGGAACACTTTTGGAGCCTGACCAGCCCTTCCAAGGTCCACTAAATAGTTGACTTCACCCAGTGACTCCACCACTGTGTAAGGGCCTGACCACTTGTCCTGTAAAGCTGTGTGCCATATAGGATTCATGATCAGTACTTGCTGACCAGGTGTGAAATTGATGAGGGAAGTTGTCTGGTCATACCGGTGTTTCACCAGAGATTGTCCTGCCTTCTACTTTTCACTAGCCAAACTCATCAGAAATACCATTCTTTTTCTGAGCCCTAGCACATAGCTCACTATGTTGGTAGCAATGGGGGAGTGGGCATCTCCCATTCCTCCTTGACTATGGCCAAGGGTCCCCTTACAGGCTGACCAAACAGAAGTTCAAAGGGGCTGAAGCCAACACCCTCGTGTGGTACTTCTCTGTAGGCAAACAGTAAGCATGGTAACATAAGATCCCATTTTCTTCTTTGAGGTTCTTCCAGAGCCCCAATGATGCTTTTCAAGGTCACGTTAAACCTTTCAACCAGACCATTGGTCTCTGGGTGGTATGTGGATGAAAATTTATAGGTGACACCACATTCCTTCCACATGGCCTGCATATACTTGGACATAAAGTTGCTGACTCTGTCAGACACAACTTCTTTAGGGATGCCAACCCTAGTAAATATGCCAAGCAAAGCTTTTGCAACTGACTTGGCAGTCACAGTTTTCAATGGGATTGCCTCAGGATACTTGGTGGTGTGGTCGACCAGCACCAGGATAAACCTATTGCATGAGGATGTTTGGGGGTCAGGGGGACCAACAATGTCGATCCCTACCCTCTCAAATGGTACCCCCACAACTTGGAGTGGTACCAAGGGAGCTTGGATTGTTGAGCCTCTCTTACCAGATAACTGGCAGGAGGCACAACTCCTGCAGTGACTTTCTATTTGCACCCCGATCTTGGGCCAGTAGAAGTGCATGGATAACCTTTGCTTGGTTCTCTTGATTCCAAGGTGACCAGCAAGGGGCACTTCATCTCCAGCTGCAGGAGGAAGGGTCTTACAGCAAGGGGAACCACCACCCTCCTATGGTCTCCTTCCGTAGACTCTGTAGGCTCACTATACAGGAGCCCACCTTCCCAATAAATCCGGTGCTTCCCAGGAGGTTCACCCTCAAGCTGGGAGCAGGCCTGTCTCCTTAGGCCTTCCAGAGATGGGCACTCACGTTGGCCTTTACTAAATTCTTCCCTGTCAGGACCACCTTCTAATAACAAGTCTTTTAGTTCGGGATGGTCATTTGGGTCAAATACTTCAAGTATCAACACCCCCTCGTCAGGTCCTGGTAATTGACCAACTACCTCCACCTCAGTGGTAGGTGAGTTAGGGGGAATGTTTTCTTTACCTCTTTTGGATTTTTCTTACTCCTTTAGCCTTGGGTTTCCCCTTTGGGGGGGGGCATTGCATTGGTCTTGACCAGTGCTGCCTTTGTTTGAGACCGTGTGCACAGTCTTTCAGCTATATCTCCCACAAGCCCTAAAGCTCTGAGATCATTTCCCAGTAAGACATTTCCTGGGACACTCCTCTGTATGCTCAGCAGCAGGCTTCAGGGGCAAGAGGGTCACAAATGCAGTGAACTTGCACAGGTCTTTGCCGTGGCAGTGCAACACAGTAACTGCGTTTACTCCGGTCCTGGCGCACTCATCTCACTTCAGACCTGGGAACGCCAAGTGTGCGAAATTCGGTGTGACGGTGCCAGGGACACAGAGCTAGCAGTATACCAAGTTTCACGGGCCTCCTTGAAACGGTGGAGGGGACAGAGCAAAGCAACTGGGTAAACTGGTCAGTCCACTGTTTGGCCCAGGGACACTTCTGAGAAAGCTTACTTGCAGGGTTTGATGAAGGTGCCGAGAACAGTTGGTCCCACTATTCCAATTGGTCGAAGCATCTTCGCAGACCTTCTAGGACGACCAGATGCAGAAGAGTCCCAGGGGATGGCAGCGGGCTCAGGGTGCCAAACCTTCCAGCGTGTCACCAGCAGTTCCTCGACTCAGCTTCGTAGTTGCAGGATACTTGGATCCCATCCTTTGTTCAATGAGAACTCAGGAGATCGACATGGTAGTGCTGTTTTCAGCCTCCCCTTATCCAAAGTTCCCTTCGCGCCAAAACGGAGAGGACCGAATGGGAGATCTGCTGACAAACACACACTCCATACGTGGACCAAACACGGACCACGGTGGTCCCAGGCATTCATGGAACTCCAGACTCTCTGGCACCCAGGATGTGTATTGGAATCAGACATTCCACCCCACATCCTGGAGGCACACACACAATGCATGCACAAGCCCGCAAAAACATTGGGATTCGCAGGAAAGTGCATGACCAAATAAGGACTGGCCTGGGTCAACTCAACCTGGGGAAGGTGAAGAGGCAAGATGGCCAAAGGACAGGACAAAGAACCTCGTGGCATGGCCATTTTGGAGCCAGACCACCTATTTGTGCCAAATGCGGTTAACACGATTAACATGGCAGGAAAGGGTTTTAAAGAATGCAAAAAGATAGCTTCCACCAGTCCTGTCCATGACACATCTGCACAGTTCATAAAACGTCCAGCGAGAGTATCTAGGGCCTTTGGGAATTACTATAGTCCCAAGTGTGCTGTATGGTAAGATACATGGCACACTTGTTACATGTTGCACAAAAGTTGCAACAGGAGGAAAGGACTAAGGGAAACAAAGTCTCCCAGTACTGAATGTCTTAAGGGCATGTCAGTTTCCCCATAAAAAGTGAGCGAAAGCTCAGAGGAGTGCAGCTGAAGGCTGTGCTTCTCTGGCAAAGTCAGTGAATGGTGTCTAAACAGCAGCAAAAATATTGGGGGTTGACACATGGACGGAAAATTACATACAATTATGAAATCTTTCCTAACACATAGACATGGCGTACCTCTTAGAGATGAAAACATTTGAAGCACCTATTAAAAAACCCCCGAATGGTCTTCCTCTGGGTCCTTGCTTTGCTAACTCCTCATAAACCTGGAACCCATCCACTAATGTCTCAGAAGTCAGCCAGGTTTCCTGGAGCAAGAAGATGTCATATTGCATTAATGCTTCCAGGGAGCCCGACTGATTAAATAAATGTGTATGTCCCCTGGTGTTCCATCCTGCAATCTTAGTTGTTCATTCATTTTTATTTATTTATTTATTGTTTGCTTGTTAGATGCTTATACAGGAAGTAAATACAGTTTCAAAGCACACACATGGCAACAGGAAGGGAACAAGGGGATGTAACAACGATCAACATACATACAAATATTAAATACAGTGGGCCAGAGATGAACCTACTATGCCTTGTGAGGGGGGATGGGATAGGTGCTATGGTGCTCATGGGTGAGCAACAAGTGAAGTGTAATGTAAGGTAAGTGCGAGCCTCCAGGGTGGAAGGTAAGCTGATGCAAGTACTGAGGATAGACAGAAGCTGGGGGGATTTGGTGTGGGAGGTCAGGGCCCCGGGGATCCATAAGGGCCCTGCACACCAAGCAAGCAACTGTGAGATTAGCAGAGGAGAGTTGGAGGGAAGGCAGAGGTAAAGAGGAAAGTCTTGAGGCGCTTCTGGAATTTAAGAAAGTCATGCTCAAGGCTAAGATGGAGAGGGAGGTTGTTCAAAAGGAGTGAGCCAGCTGAGGAAAGAGATCAACCTCCTGCCCTCTGTTTAGCAAAACGCTTTAGGAGAGGAGAGTGGGGGGGTTTCTATACCTTGCAAGCGTAGTAAGCACTTGAGCCAAGACCACCCTTTTTCACTATCATTTACAGATAAAGAGGCCTCTTTCACCCTTTGTACCCCCGCCTTATCCGTCACAGTCTGGGCCTGGCATTTATCACAGCAACCATGCAATGCCATCTTGTCAATTTCTTTATCCAATTCATAGCGCAAGCTGAATAATGTAAACTTATGGGTACGAATAAGTTCTGATATTTCAGGACGCCCCCAGTGCATACAAGATACATTCCCACTTTTGTTCATTAATGGTTCCAAAGTCAAAGTCAGACAAATTCAAATTTGTAAGTAAGGAATTATATGCAGGATGCTTACAGGTTCACCTCAATTGATTCTCTTGTCTCTTCTATCATGCAGCACTTTAAGAAGTTTTTCGGGTCAAGGGGTTGCGGAGCCATCACGGGAGGGATCAGTGACTCCCATATCTTACTGGTGGGATGAAACTTTTGTATATGTCCATTCACCCTGGCCTCTGCGACTGTAGCACCAACAGGCTTACAATGCTCAGCAAGGGGTCAGTGAGGCTGCACCCTTTATCAGATGCTATCTCCTCGATAAAATCTGTTCTTTTGTCACGCAGTATCCAGTTGGTCAGCGTTCCCGGAACCTGCTGTGTCCTCTTTAGCCATCTTGACTCTCTTCTTTGTATTCATCGTGTCCTTGGTCGAGCTGTTGAGTTGATGGTAGAATTTAAAGGGTCATTTACACCCGATTGGAGGGTACACCTGGGGGCATCAGGTTTCTTCCCGTCTCCTTGCTTCTTGAGATCGTTAAGCCATTTCTTTGCCAGTCTTTGTTACTTTCACGCCAAAAAATTGTAGAGTCCTCTATTGTCTCTGATCCGCCAATCTGGCCTTCTTAGTTTAACCGTGGCAACTCTATGATTCCAGGCACGGTAATCCCCACCACTTTCTCTACTTGTTCTGATTCTGCTGGCTTTTTTTGGGATTCCTCTGCCACTGATCGTATTGTGGCACTCTGCGAATGTAATTCTTGCAGTATTGTACGACAGCGCTTCAGCAAGATTTTTACAGCAAACTGCAGGGTATTTAGTCCGACTGACTATGTGTAGTAAAATTCAGACTTGCACTTTCGTGTGCTTCCGTACTTTCAGGGCCGTCATTTGATAGGAATGGCACAGGTGTAGTCGACATCCTTTGGGAGGGAACCGAAACCGGAATATGCATATGTCCAGGTGATGGCCTAGCCTTTGTCTGTACAGGCAGGCTAACTGATTGTCCACTTATGATGTCCCCCCTCCTTTGGTGCTTTAGGCTGAAAGAGTCCCGTTTGTAACATATCATGCAGGGTGTAACACAAATCCAATAGGGAATTGTTATCAATCCCTCCAAAGTCTAAGTCTATCGATGTGTGATCAAGATTTTAAGTTGATCTCTGGGTCTATTTGCTCAGGCTCTTTGAGCGTTCCATTGTTTAAAATAAAGCCGCTTTGCAGTGAAATAGGGCTTTGATCGTGCTATGGTTAGCTGTGTGCCTTATTTCTTCTGCTTCAGTCTCCCTTCCCTTTGCACAGCCAGAGACCTCTGAGCCTCAGTGGGCGTTGCTCGAGATCTAGTTGTGGGAATTTTAACATAGGGCTTTTCTTGACGCTTTCTTGCCACTTTCGTCTTGCTCATGGTTTTTCCTGGCATTTACAGGTCCCGAATTAGTTGAAAATTATACAGAGGTACTTCCTATATAACAGTCAAGTTTTTTTGCTTGCCAGCAGCACTTACAGTTCAAGCAGCCCTTATGCCTGTGGAGCCCCAGGGAACACCAGCAACACTCTGCTCACTCTGCTTGCTCCGGTCCACCCGGCTGTTTAATGGTGTGGTTTGCTCTGCCTCCTCAGTACCAGTCAGTCATCACTGCAAACAGACTGCACCTCAGAAAAAAGGATTAGCACGGCACTGGCAACACTCTGCTCACTCTGCTCGCTCCGCTCCACCAGGCGGTTTTATTGGTGTGGTTGGCTCCGCCTCACCAGTACCAGTCCGTCATCACTGCAAGCAGACTGCAGCTCGGAAAGAAAGATTAGCACGGCACCGGCAACACTCTGCTCACTCCGCTCGCTCCTCTCCACCAGGCGGTTTAAATGGTGTGGTTGGCTCTGCCTCTTTAGTAGCAGTCAGTCACCACTGCAAACAGACTGCAGCTTGGAAAAAAGGATTAGCATGGCACCAGCAACACTCTGCTCACTCCGCTCGCTCCGCTCCACCAGGCAATTTTAATGGCATGGTTGGCTCTGCCTCCTCAGTAGCAGTCAGTCACCACTGCAAACCGTCTGCAGCTCAGGAAAAAGGATTAGCACGGCACCGGCAATACTCTGCTCACTGATGATATGAACTTGGTCTATCATCCTTGACAGCTAAACTAATCAGGAACATTCTATCAATATACACAAAAGTCTGTAATCCACCAAAGGATTCCCTTTATGAGGATTTTAACTGTGCATTTAGTAATTCAGCATCAAATACCATAAATAACTGGATTTTTTTAACATTTGAATATCTTAAGAAAGGTGTTGATTTATGTAAAGAAGATCCAAACCATGCAAAGAAAAGGTTTTTTCTAATTGATTGGATAAGAACACAAAATTAAATTGGGGGTTTTTGGAATGATAGACCAAAAATAGGTCGAAGAAAGAAGACCGGAGCGATTAAATAGAGCAAAAAAAAGATTGAATTCAAGTACAGACTTTGAAATGCATAAACCATGGGCTTAACTTGACCCCCCCTCCTTTATTCCATGGAAAGGCAGGTGATGTATTAATGCATGCATGTCTGCATATAGTGACATAAGCACAGGGCTTGTGAAGGGGCAGCATTGGAGGAGATTGAGCCCATGTAGCTGAACGTAGCATTGAAGAGGGGCAGCAGAGCAGGGGAACTGCAAAGTTGCATATGCCATGAGATCAGGGAATAAAGTGATGTGTCCTTTAAAGGTAACACACTGCAAGACACACTGCTAAGACCCTAGTACAAGCCTGCCCTATGAGGAAGTACAGTCCAACATCCAATTGATGTCATTTGTTTCCTGAGACTACTGCAACTGTTATAATTATTCTGTATTGCTGCCTGGAGACAGTGCTTCAAGGAGCATTCCTCCAGCACAATGGGGAAGTCACACCAGGGAAATAGGCAGTGGAGTCCCTTTCTTCAGGCAGACATGAGAGGGGGTAGTATAGTGGAGCTTATTGGTGGATCTGTACCCCCCAGAAACGGTCCTGTCATGTAGGGAATGTTTAGGCCCCGCTCCTTCTTGTACCCGATCCCAACTTCCCACCAACAAGGCACTGTGGAAGTTAACATCAGAAGGCAAAACTCTTGTCAAAGCAGCTGAAATTGGCCCATTGCAGAAGGATTCAACTGGCCAATCCTCTGTGGCAAATATACTACATAAGGGAGTGAGGTGCAACTTTAATGGAATCATCTTTAAATCATCTTGAAAAACCACCCTGGAAGAGGTTTTCACTGGCACCTTGTTGGGGTGAAAACTGTCCAAAGTCACCAGCCACTGGGGTGAAGATAAGGATTTCGAAGGAGAAAAAAAAGGCCTACCCCGTAACCACTTAAAGATAACATTTGAAATGATCTGCTATTGGGAAATGCTTGCCTGATGCTTGGATACTGGTACCGAGGACTCTGTCTGCTGATGTTACAAACCTGCAAGTGTCCCTGATACATTTCCCATCTGGAGTGGCGGAAGACAGTTCACTCAGGGTCCCCATACAGGGCTCACAGCATACCAAGGACTTCTGATGAAAAGCCTGATGACTGTTGGACACTGGTACCCTGGACACTTCCCAAGCATACCTGCAGAAACCCTCTGGGCTGGGTAGGGGCGAAGACAGACTCACCTTTTTTTTCATAGACTCAGTGAAAGGTCTCACGGCACCCCAGGAAGAGAATAAGGTATCTGACACTAGTTCTATCCCTTGGCATTATTGTATGGGCCCCAATTACAATTAAGAACCTGTTGTATACCTTGTAGACATATTATTGAACATGATACAAAGGATGTTTGGCCACAAACCTCTGTTCTTTGCTGCCCAAACGTCCTGTTTCATTTGAAAGTCGGTACTACCTGATTATTTCCCTGCAGCGGTGGGTTGCTAGTGCTTTTATTAGATTTTCTGTCCTTTTAATTTGCCTAAAGTCTTGCATTTCTTTAGAAGCTTGACTGGTCACTTCTTTTATTTGGGTATCACAGTACCAGTGATCTTTTCAATGCTTCCTTGTTGGCTCACACACCTTAGAGGTGCACAGCCTGCCCTCAGCCTGCACTACCCTAAGAGGCAAAGTAGGAATATGATTAATGTTGTGCCTCTCTCACCTTTATGATTGACATCACTGCTGGATTAGTTGTAGGAGTTTAGAAACCACTATTCATCCCTGTACTCCTGCTGATCAGAAGTACAGACACAGAAACAGGCTCATTTACTACTGTTTTTAAGTGCTGTATTTGTTGGCTAGTGTGAGCACTCTACGACATCAGCTTCTGGGTATTCTGAAGGGGCTGGTGCAAGTAACATACATGCACCTTAGAACTGTGAAACAGAACAGGCAGTGTAGCGTAAACCTGCTGCACAGCTTCCTTATGCCTCATTCACTGCCTTGCACTGCAGGTATGTGAACAGCAAATCCAAGACGTGCCACTGCCATGGGATTGCTAGGAGTTGCAGCATGCACCACCTATGAAATTCGGCCCACCTGCAATATGGTTGTGTCCATGGCCATTTTATGTAAGTGCTGCATGCACATGCTGACTTGCACACACATGCACTCTGGTGCTGGTTATTGTCTATGTGCATGCTCCTTTGGCACCCACCACATCCTGGTGGAGCTAAGGCATAACAGGTACGATAAGAAAACACTGAAGCGGAACCATAATTAAAATATCATTCATACGTTTTTCACATGTATATATTGAAGGCACGCCCACAAATGCGTACGCCAGAAACAATACAACCGGCTAGGGGTAACAGGTGCTTGCAAAGATAACAAGTTTTAATAACACAAACAATAGGCATACCAGCAAAGAACTCTGCTGCTAAAGAACGTTCTGCTGAAAAATGGTACAAGCAGAATGTTATAAGGAAACAAAAATCATCATCAGTGATGCAAAGATATACAATACAAACCCACGTGGCTAGTTGGTGAGACCCTACACATGGTGAGCTAACTCCAAGGAGATGCCAGGCCATTGGCACCAGCCCGGTCTATTTGTCTTCCATCACGTGGGGTCTGCTGGGCTCATGGTCAAGTTTGCAATTAGTTACAATGTAGGACAATGCTACTCTATCATTATGGCATGCACCTGGGAGGCTTGGGGGCTAGCACAGGGGGAGGCTTAATATCATGCTGACCCTCATCTTCGTCACTCATTCTGTATCACACTATCTGCACCCAAGGCTTCCACCCTCGCTTTGGACTATAATTTATTCCACCATGTACCTCGCAAATCCTGGCATTATGAAATAGAGTGGAATGCTTGTGTTCTTTGAGATCTTTTATGGTCAGTGGGTTTTTGGTTGGTGGTCTGGGGTCACTTACTATCATGAACTGAGACAGTTGTTGGTGCTATAACTCATGGTTGGCTGGGTGGGGGTTGGAGGCCTGCTTTGGCCTGGCTGTGATGAACGTGCACTGTGAGGTGCTTGGTACTGACTTGTGGCCTCGCAGGGCACATTCTTTCTTGAGACAACATATATTGCCAACAGTTGTAGAACAGTTGAAAGTTCCTATGGGAGCTAACAGCTTGGGTCTCTCTACCGTTAGCGCTTAGGTCTATTCAGGTTTCTTTGTTGGGTCTGTGTTTACCAAGCAGCCATGCAGGGTCGAATGTTTCTATCATACCTACAAAAATGCTGTCTACTTATATGTGCGCACTAAGTTTAAGCATCTATTTCGCATAATATTGTGTCTGTGCAGGGTCTCTTAGCACGCCCTCCAACCCCGTGGCACATCGCAAGTGTGTTTATGGGAGTGACCTTACTCTAAAGGACCTAGAGGGGGGGGACAGGTTAGTTTCCTTCCCAACATTCCCCATTTCATTACTTCTACAGTAACAAATTCCTCTGCATATCTGTGTTCATTTTCCCTTCTCACTGCGGCCTCATATGGTGGTGTTGCCTGTATTGGCATCAACGCTCTATACACTGACTGCAAGATTTCTCCCGCTTGTGCATAATCTTCAGGTGTGCATGTCATATAAATACACCCCCAATCTCCAGCTAAATCTACCAAAACGTCCTTATCATTTTCAGGGTCAGGGGTTGGGACGATAATGGTGTGATATAAGCAGCCTACTTCATCTCAATAGTAAATGGGGAGCATTTGGGGAGTGGCATGGTCATTTTGTATTTCAGTTTCTTTTGTATTGTGAGGTACTTTTGAAACGCCAATTGATATAATCATCATTGCGCTATTAGGCACTGCTTTTGCACAACAGCAGAGTCCCATTTGACAGGTACAGAAGATGACCAAGATCAATACGATATCAGGTACCAGCATCTTGACAATGGCCCCCAACCATGACAGGGCCTAATCAAAGGCCAGATCAAACCCATCCCATCCCCCCTTGTATTCCTCCTTCCTTCTTAATGCGAACATCCAGTGCACGTACGGCTGCAATTATATGAGATAGTGACCTGTTCTCTGTTTCTTCTGGGGGAACGAATGTTCAGCAAGAATCACCAATCTTGCGGCAAACACCTCCTTCCATCGCCGTCAGTATGTCGAGCACATACCTATTCTGCATCATCATTAGTCTTAGTGCTCTCAGTTCAACCTTCATGACGTTGAATCCGTGTTCAGGATCATTTGCCATCTAGACCAGTTCCCAGCGTACAATTAGCAGCCACTTGGCATTGGTTGCTGCCTCTACACCTGGTAGCAGGAATAAAACAAAAAATGTCTCTGCTGAACTGAAAAGTTGATATTCATCTGGGATCCGATTGAGCAGTGCAGATGATTCTTTGGATAAGTAGTTCAACCTCTTTCTTCTTTTCTGTTTCTCATACTGCCCTCTTCTGGTTGGATGGGGGACTTAGGCGATGGTAGTGGATTTTTTCTTGGAATGCTGGAGGAAGGGTTGGGGTGGCATCTGGGATCCGCCTCCCTTTCAGGTGTTCTTCTGTGACTACTAATAGCGTTGGGTGCAGCATAGCCAGCGGACAATAGCCCCTCCATGATGGTTGGAAGGTGCAAGTACGCGTGTTGGCCACAGACCCAGTAATAGTCCATCACTGCAGCTGTGCCCCTTTTCAAGACAGCAATCAATGTTCTGTTACGTTGTTCATTGGAGCCGATAAAGACAGCTCCTTCACTGTTGAAACAGAGTTCATAAGTCTCCTCTCAGTGCACTTTCACTGGCTTTTCCATTGCCGCAATCCATGTCCCTTTTGTGATGTGCACTGTCCATATTTGTGCACATGTTCTTTCCACTAAAGCTTCCTCGTACCCCAGAAGGCTTTCCGCTAGGC
Source organism: Ambystoma mexicanum (assembly GCF_040938575.1). Lineage (NCBI taxonomy): Eukaryota > Metazoa > Chordata > Amphibia > Caudata > Ambystomatidae > Ambystoma > Ambystoma mexicanum. The sequence goes on from NC_090937.1 coordinate 639,651,859, forward strand.
AGCTGAGCATTGTTTTTTGCCACTTGTTGCTTAGGTACTTGAGTCCGTCAATAATGAAATATGGTTGTAGGCAATTGAGGTTTCTTGTGTTAAAGTTGCATTGCAAGGGGTCTGGATCGACAAGCTCTAGTTGCATGCTGTGTGCTTGGAAGGTGCCTTTTATTGTACATAGCGCAAGATGAATCAGTCATTGGGCCTCTATAACTGGAACTTCCTGTGGTACTGAAACCTTGGGTGCCCCGTTCCGTGAGGTATTAATGAACATACATAGCAGCTGCCATTGGTTGTTTGTCTTCCACCCACACTCATGAAGAGGGAAAATGGGGACCAAATCCATGCCCCCGCACCCCAAGCGCCCCAGCGCACCCATGGGTGACAAATATGCTGAAACACACCCACTTCACCAACAGTGCAACTTCTATGCTACATTAGAATCAATGCTGCAATATCAGAATCTACAAACACAAAAATCCCTGTTTAAAGGCTTGCAAATGCCTATATGAATTAACATGGTCTAAATGCACAGTGTAAAGCTATGTTTCAGGAAAATTACAGCTAAGTTCATTTCACTCACTGAACACTGAACACTGGCTGCGGGAGCCTTATCAACATTCCTCGCAAAAGAAGTCCGACCTGCCAAGGCCGCAAATTCAAGATAAAATTGCTTTCTGCAGACAGACATTTTTTAATTATCCACAAATGCGAACAAATCACGGCAACCCAGTGTGCTTTTTTTTCTTTCTGGGAAAGAAAGACATTTTCTCAAGGACACGCACAACATTGAAACATAACTTGTAACAAGCCAGAGCCCAGGTGCGAACTGCTTGTTCAGCTAAAAAGTTATGGGAACAAAGTCACATTGCAACAAGATTAGAATTAGGTAATGGGGGCTGGCACAGCTAAATCAACCCACTGACGCAGGAGGTTAATATCCAATTATCAGGCTCTCTATAAGGGCTACATATGTAACCCACCACTCTGCAGCCAATAACAGGAGGAGATAGGTTTCTGGGAGCTGATCCAATTCTGTGAGGTCAGCCTGCAGTGTGATTATAAAACTTACTTGCAAGACAGCCCCGGGGGAGACGGCGCCTGAATTTGCGGTGTGCAAAATGCTTTGTGTGTTTTTTTTTCTTTTCTTCGCCTAGAAATAAATGCAGTTTGAAAACATGCTGCTGCCTGCTTGGCACTCTGTTGCATTTCTGGGGGCCATATGGGAGGTGTTGGGGCCTCCCATAGCTGGTGAGGGTATGGCTGCTGGCCCCCCACTGCCCTGGGGGGAGAGGGGTCCAGCTTCTCCCCGACAAGTTGGTGCCCTCTGTGAGGCTCATTGCTCATTGTAACATGGGTAATTGAGCTCTGCCTGCGCAAGCTCTGCGATGGACTGAGCTCCCTGCCGCCGACTCAAGGAAGCTGTGAGACCCTCGCCTGCACCTGAAGACCACCGGAAAAACGCGTAACCGGCTAAAGGCTTCGGGGGCCACTTGGAAATACCCCGCTTGAGGGCAGGTGAGAGCCCTGCAGGAGAAGGGGTCCGGTGAAGCGCATTGAGGGAGTGTCCAGCAGTGGTGCAACTGCCAGTGCAGCATAGGAAAATGTAAGTAAACCAGCAACATGGGCTCTGAGGGGGGGAAATGTTTAAAGTAGAAATGTTAAAGTGTTTTTTTTTTGTTTTTTTTAATTTTTTTTTTAGGGAGGGATTGTAAATTGGGTGGTGGGTGATTGTACATTGTCACAAAATTCAGCGCATTGGTAGTGATCGGCACGTGAATTGTAGTTGGGACTGGGGTGGTGGCAGTGGTCCCTTCTTGTGTTTTTGAGCATATTGGGTGGGGTAGTGACTCCCTACACATAGAACAGGAGTGCCGCGCTGATTGGTCTAGAACAGGTGTGCCGCGCTGATTGGTCTGGATGGTGATTTCATGTACGGGGTCTGGATTTCCTATGAATTGACGTTATAGATCAATGAGTAGATGAGGTTCCCTGCTAATTGAGCGTTTTAGTTCAGTGAGTGGATGATGTTTTCCCGCAGGAGGTAGCTAGATTGTTCCCGAGTGCGGAAGATAGTTGGCTGGTTAAGGTCCCCTGGTGAGGAGCGTATCATGCACTAGGCGACGCAGTGTGTGCAGTCCAATTATAAGAGTTTATTGTGGTTTACCTTGTTCCAGTTGAGACAGGAAGACAGCTGTGGGGATTGTGGGGTTTTATTTTGGGATTTTTGTGGGGTTGGGAGAAATTCAGCGCATTGGTAGTGATCGGCACGTGAATTGTAGTTGGGACTGGGGTGGTGGCAGTGGTCCCTTCTTGTGTTTTTGAGCATATTGGGTGGGGTAGTGACTCCCTACACATAGAACAGGAGTGCCGCGCTGATTGGTCTAGAACAGGTGTGCCGCGCTGATTGGTCTGGATGGTGATTTCATGTACGGGGTCTGGATTTCCTATGAATTGACGTTATAGATCAATGAGTAGATGAGGTTCCCTGCTAATTGAGCGTTTTAGTTCAGTGAGTGGATGATGTTTTCCCGCAGGAGGTAGCTAGATTGTTCCCGAGTGCGGAAGATAGTTGGCTGGTTAAGGTCCCCTGGTGAGGAGCGTATCATGCACTAGGCGACGCAGTGTGTGCAGTCCAATTATAAGAGTTTATTGTGGTTTACCTTGTTCCAGTTGAGACAGGAAGACAGCTGTGGGGATTGTGGGGTTTTATTTTGGGATTTTTGTGGGGTTGGGAGAAATGGGTTATTGTTTTGTGTATGCACATTTGTCTTTTCATTTGCATTGTGTTTTTAGTTTGGTGACGTCACCTTCAGATTGATGCATAGGACACAAAGTTTGATGGTGAGGAGATAGTGGTGTGGTTTTGGATTTGGAGAATAGGTGACCCAGAGGCGGTGTGTGGAAGACACATGCGCAAGATTGTGGGGGTGTGCCGGAGAAGGCAATGGTTTGGTGAAGATGGATTGCACGTGGAGTGCACTGGCTAAGGTGCGGAGCAAAGAAGGCTCACAGAAGTTGAAAAAATGTTCAATTATCTTCTAACTTTTGCTCCCTGAACAGCGGACTATCGAAATTTTCGAATTGAATAGAGGTAAAATGTATCACACAATACAGAAATGACTCCCCTTCACTTGTTGTGTAGCACACAGCTTCCATGCTGAAATAAGTCAGTAAAACATAGTGTGCAAAGATTCAAAAGTACTGAAGGTAAATTAAAAAGACCATGGCTGCTCATAGGCGGCTTCTCCAGAAGCGTGCAGCAATCGCTAAGGACACACATACACAGCACTTACACGGGAATAGCTTTAAAAGCACATGGCTACAGTTGAACTGTGTGCACGAAGGAAAAGGAAAATGCGAGGGGTCAGCTGATGTTGAACAAACACGAGCAGAGGGAAGAGGGGACTCACCCTTCTGAACCTCCGGGAGTGTAATATTTGATGACACAGGGGCAGAGAAAGGCAGATGAGGACAAGTAGGCACAAAATAAATCATTCAAGCATGCGATGGGAGGGGCAGTTAAAAACAGCTTCAACACACACACACAAGAATCACAATAGCAGTGTCAACAATCACCACAATATGCACCGCCCATGTGGGGAGGATACATGGGGCAGGATGGGATCATTTCAGCAGACACCACAAGCACCAATGCAGGTACTCTCACCACTACATGTACAGACACAACAAATGACAGCACCACTACCCCAGGACTGACTAGAATGACAACACAGGGGCACTGCACAGCAGCCAGCACCCATACAGAACACTGACACAATAGCAATGGTACCGGTTACATGACTGGGTGGGGTCTTCCTGATGGGGAACAAATCTTTCAAAGGACATAGATTGACATTATACCGCTAATAGGACAGCCCAAGACAAACTTGATTTGACTCACTCTGCCACACACACTCATGCTCCGCTTGACCGACAGAGCGGGCGAGACGCGCGCCGACACACACACTCACGCACACGCAATAATGCAGAGGTCAATTGCATAGGGGTGGTGATATGTATCAAAACATTTTCTTTTCTGGGTGACAGTGGGGCGACTAGGCCATGCATTAGGGAAGAGACATTTGTGACATCATGAGCAATGTGGATATGACCACCTTATTAACAGAGAAATCCATAACTTGTTAAACACCAGGCATACACATGTTGAAAGTAAGGAAGATTGTTTAAGAATAATGGGGGTGCACTGTACAGAGGGGGGTGCATAATGATAGCGCATCACAAGAGAGTACATTTAGCTACATTTTTGAGCACACATCTTTCAGTGAGGAGACTGGGCTCATGAATACACGATTAACACAGAACAATCAAATGAGACACACAAGGTGGAAGAAGGTGCACTTGAGGGGGGGGCCTACATTTCATTGACAGTTCACGACAGAAGGAGAGAAATAGGGGTAAAGGGTGGATGATCCATGTTCCCAACAGAATTAATTTGGCGACACAATAACAGTGCAAGTGGTACTGCCACTAGCGCTTTTGAAAATAACACTGGCACAAATGCATTAGCCAACACACATAGGGAAAGAGGTCATTGCTGCACGAACTGGAGCATAATGGTTGTATTAAAATTTGAGAGCAGATATTGGGGGGAGAAATATATATTGTTTAAATGTAACAGTAATTAGAAATATATATTGTTTAAATGTAACAGTAATTACAGTAGTGGAGTAATAAAATACTAGACTAAATGAGTAATTAACAGAGTAGGTAGGCTTTAAAAAGTGGACATGGGGTGGGATAGAGAGAATGGGAGTAAATTGGTAGCGGATTTCATTAGTACCAGCTTAAAGTGCCTGCAGTTCACTGCGAGGCACGCCCTGAGAAGTGAGAGAGGAGCCATAGAAAAAAAAAAAGATTTAAAAACCCTGCGATTATCTTAACTAAGTAACATGGTGCACTTAATTTAGAAACACAGCCACCCCATATGACAAATTTACCACCCTGATGTTTCCCTATTTAGCTTGTCAGTGCCTGATGCCCCACGGGACAAAGGCACGCACTATAAATAACTTATAACAAAAGCACAGTAAATACAAAGATCCAAAGGCCCATTTGTACACTAGCACCCAAATTGCATATATATGATCCAAGTGTGTAATGAGTATCTTCACAAAAATTAAGTACCTACCCATTTTCTGGGTACATTCCGAATTGTGTAATAATTTACAGTCAGACCGCCATTGAACGCCACCAGGTGGTGACAGGATGGTGCATAGGTGTACCATTGGCTCCTCCCACTAGGACACTGAATAGTGTGAGAGTAGTGGAGAGAGATTAGGTCAAGAAAATGAAGAATATGTAAATTCTCAGGTCTCAAGCGCTTCCATTTCATTTCTCGCCAGATACAAAGGACCCAGGGCAGGCCTGAAGACAACGGACAACCAACACCCAATGGCTATGGACTACAGTGGGACATTTTCCCCTCCTGACAGACTTGGTCAGAAGTGTAAGGCGTCAAGCCCTACAAAGCGGTGGCCACCCTGGGAACGAGGGAGCAACGATCAACAGGGCCAACGCAAGAGATTTTCATGAACTGCAAAATAGCACGAACTCTCCCGAGTTAGAGAAACATGGCCATCCCATGGTCCAACGCACACTAGCAACTAGAATAGGGACTGACACACGCATTTCCAAAGTTTAATTGAGTTTCATATTACATTTTGTGCACCTACAGCTGTAACACTGTTTTGTTTCTTCTCTTTTCCCCGCACATGCAGGTTGTTGCGTATGTATGATGTTAGAAATGTGTAGGAAATTTCCTTAATGTTATCTTCCATTAGAAACTGTGAGGCCTACTGATTAAAACATTGTGTAGCATTCCCCACTCAATTGCCCACACTATCAAGAACCTCAGACCCCTTAGAACATGTTTCCCTGAAGTATATTTCCTTGCTTGCATTGAATAAACAGCCCAAGATTTTCCCTACCCATATTGAGAAAGTTTGAAAACACGAAATGTCCAGGGGAAGGTTTGATTTTTGCCCTTAGTGATTGTTTAGTTCGCGGAGCTTGAGGTTACTAACAAGTACTAACGTATTAACGCTTTTCTTGCGATTTTCAGGCGGGCAACTTTATCATCTCATCAGCTGCAAGGACCCAGCAGCGTAAGTGGTTATGGGCACGCAAATAAGGACTTTTACCTTCACGATGGGACTATTAATGATGAACGAAATTATGGGGGTGGTACTTTGAAAATTAGTTGTAATAATGAGCATTACCGCTGTATCCCCTGCTAACATTCCCTAACCTAAGCAGGAACAGTTACGGCGTCAGTGGGTAAGGAAAAGCTGCTGCTAAAGTAAAGAGAGTTAAGGGCAGACACAAAGGGAGTAAAACATACACATAACACACATATCAGAAGTGACCAACAACATGCACACATGTACAAAATTGGTAGGGACACCACTGGAGAGAGCTGTCCTGACTGTTCTTTAACATATGCCGGAAGAGAATTGATTACAACAGAACTTACTACAGCAGAGCACGACGCCATGTATGACAAGGTGTGAAGAAGATTGCAAGGGAAGACAGCAACATTGAGATTGAAAAAAAAAAATAAAAAAAATAAATAAATAATAAAAGAAGAAAGAAAAACAAAAAGAGAGAAGAAAAAATAAAATGAAAAAGACAAAAATATGATAAGTGCCTAACAGTGTGAGAGAAAAGAGCAAAGATGGTCACTGAAGAAGGACGTATACTGTTAAGGTACCAACGTTATGTTACCAGCACAACAATGACAAGAAGTGGACAATCATGCTGGATGAGAGAAGGTTGAGAGAAGTAGCGAGATGAGAGCAGGAACATCACTGCTTATGGACTACTATTGAGCACATGCATCCAAAGATCAAGAGAAACTACCACTGAATTGGGGAGGAGAGTGTTCATTGGTGCGCATCAGCATGCCCTTGTTGGTGATGACCAAGGAAGATGTGAAGAGTGACACATTAACAAAGATTGAAAACAACGGAAGAAGAGAAACAGACAGAGAAGTAAAAAGAGGGGGGAATTACTTCTCGAGCAAGAAAGAAGAATGAGTGGGTGCAGTACCAGCGTACCAAAGAATGATCAGCAAAAAATGCATCTGAAAAGAGAAAGCAAAGAACTAGCTAGTGCTTGCATGGTAATGGATGACATCATGACTGCCTGGTTGCTTGAAGGTGATAACGGAAGGACGAGTACCGAGCACAGCACCATTGTGCAAGATAGAGATACATTGCAAGAGAACAACAGAAGAAGACATCGGAATTCAAATAAGAGACATGCTGAAAGGAAGAGCCGGACTAAGATAGCGGTGCGCAACATGGTTCCAGCAGTAATAAAGGTGGCCACTCCCTGTGATCAGAGGAAGTACGAAGGGAAGTGAGTGTGGTGGAACACAGAAGGAGAACACTCCTATATGTACTGTTCATCAACAACCATGCAGAAAATTATGGACACTTCAAGGAATTGGCAAGGATATGCAGACCGGAAGGAGGTGAATGTTGCTTGGTGGTGTGGTCGACAAAGTCGACCAGAGGGGGGACTGAAGAGGGAAAATGGAGACCAAATCCATGCCCCCGCACCCCAAGCGCCCCAGCGCACCCATGGGTGACAAATATGCTGAAACACACCCACTTCACCAACAGTGCAACTTCTATGCTACATTAGAATCAATGCTGCAATATCAGAATCTACAAACACAAAAATCCCTGTTTAAAGGCTTGCAAATGCCTATATGAATTAACATGGTCTAAATGCACAGTGTAAAGCTATGTTTCAGGAAAATTACAGCTAAGTTCATTTCACTCACTGAACACTGAACACTGGCTGCGGGAGCCTTATCAACATTCCTCGCAAAAGAAGTCCGACCTGCCAAGGCCGCAAATTCAAGATAAAATTGCTTTCTGCAGACAGACATTTTTTAATTATCCACAAATGCGAACAAATCACGGCAACCCAGTGTGCTTTTTTTTCTTTCTGGGAAAGAAAGACATTTTCTCAAGGACACGCACAACATTGAAACATAACTTGTAACAAGCCAGAGCCCAGGTGCGAACTGCTTGTTCAGCTAAAAAGTTATGGGAACAAAGTCACATTGCAACAAGATTAGAATTAGGTAATGGGGGCTGGCACAGCTAAATCAACCCACTGACGCAGGAGGTTAATATCCAATTATCAGGCTCTCTATAAGGGCTACATATGTAACCCACCACTCTGCAGCCAATAACAGGAGGAGATAGGTTTCTGGGAGCTGATCCAATTCTGTGAGGTCAGCCTGCAGTGTGATTATAAAACTTACTTGCAAGACAGCCCCGGGGGAGACGGCGCCTGAATTTGCGGTGTGCAAAATGCTTTGTGTGTTTTTTTTTCTTTTCTTCGCCTAGAAATAAATGCAGTTTGAAAACATGCTGCTGCCTGCTTGGCACTCTGTTGCATTTCTGGGGGCCATATGGGAGGTGTTGGGGCCTCCCATAGCTGGTGAGGGTATGGCTGCTGGCCCCCCACTGCCCTGGGGGGAGGGGGGTCCAGCTTCTCCCCGACACTCATATCAGTATACCAGCTGTTAGAGAGTTCAGGATTTCTAATATCTTCAATAGAATCCAGGCCTAGGCCATGGTATGCATCATATTTGGGCCTAGGTGCATGCCTTGTCATTCTATCATGCCTTCATATATATCTTTTTGTTAGTGTGCTACTGCTAACTTTGCTACTGGTATTTGTGTTGCAAAAAATGTTTCTAAAAATAGTAGGAAATACATGTTCTAATGTTTTACCCACACTCACACTCATCCGTGCTGGTTACTGTGTATGTGCATGCTCCTTTGGCACCCACCAAATCCTGGGGGTGCTAAAGCATAACAGGTACTATAAGAAAACACTGAAGCAGCACCATAAGTAACATATCATTCACATGTTTTTCACATGTAGATATCAATATATGAATCAATGTATGTGACTGGCAAAGTGAGCGGATTTTGCCCTGACATTAATACGAATATGTGAAATGTCTCTTCTTTATGTAGCAGTCCTTGTTTGTAAACTTAAACATAATTTCTGCTGCACGAATCAAGTATAGGACCTATGGTACCTGTGCAATAGAAATGCGAGGCGTTTACGCATGCAGGGCCACATGAAAATACAATGCAGCGTACACCTGCAAAGAAAAATCATACAAATTCGTCTTTGTTTTCGATTCGCCGGCAGAGCAGATTTTTTTCCCTGCTTTGCAACTTTTAGGCACTTTTTGATGTTTGGCTGTTTTGATTTGGGCAACCAAAACATTGGGCATTTGGTTTCGCAAAATTTTTACCAGCCCCCAAACTGGCTGATGTGTTGGGACACCTGACTCAAAACTACCCAAAAACTACATTTCGGATTGTAAAAGGGCCAAAGTGGGCAATTATTTTTGGCCTAAGTGGGCAATTTTGGCTCCAAGCGAAATTGGCAGAGTGGTGGATTTTTACCAATAATCCTCTCATTTCTCTGTGGAGGGAATTGCCGACATTTTGCCCAACCCTAGATGCCACAACCTGCCATGAGAATGGGTTTGTGACAGTGTTTAAAAAGCAACTATCTGCTCTACTGAAGCAGTCCAGCACAATACGAATGGACCATCAAAGGTGCGTCAACACCTCTGTGTGCTGCACAGGGGTGACCAGAATCAGAGTTTCAGTGTGCTCTGTTTACTGCTAACACGTGTTTACACTCATCTGTGCGACCCTGTGGTCTGTCTATGCCAGCCTTCCTCATTCAGCTCTACATGTTTCCATTAATGTCCACGTCCATCATCTGTAGCATTATATCTGCCTCTTATCACCCAAACATGTCTTCCTTCCTCTGCCCCTTGCCCCCTGCTGACCTGCATTCAGCACATGATCATGGTCACTCTCTCTTTGCCCATCACCATGGCTACCTGACTCTTACCTTCGCTGTTGCCACATGTCTTTCTGCCAAGTTTGCACTGGGTAAACATTGCCAGATCTTTCTCTGGATGTCCATGGCTGTTGGCAATGCCCTTTTAAAATTACAGTATTCACGCTATGTCATTTGTTCAACCCCATTGACCAGTTCATAATAAATATACTTATGCTGTATGACCTGTAGTACCATTACCTACATGCATTTTTCCTATGTTGTACCAGCGCTGTGATACCAACGGCTGGGTTTGGGCGCTATATAAAGGTATACAATAAAATAAAATCTAGACAAGTTGATCAAAAGTTGTTCAAAAATACCTCTATGCATTTTGTCTTCAGCTTCCTGTTTTTGGCGGCATATTTACTGTAATAAAGGGAGAGTCCCGCCCCCAGAGCGCAGACACTATACACAGTAGGGCATGTGTGGCCTCATCGAATACTGTGAGCCATCTGTGAGAATTACCACTTGTCAGACCCATCCGGACTTTGCTGACAGACGAAGAGTGCGCATTATACTGAAATACCGTTCCACAGCTGCTGGCGGAATTAATTTCCCTGTAGAATTGTCTAATTAGTTGGCTCTTTCCAGCACGTCCCCCACAGAGGATCCAGAAAGGAAGCAAAAGGCCAGCACCTGCTTCCAAAGCTGCCACAAGAAGGCATTTATGCAGGGACATGCAAGCGCGTATCAGCGAGAAGGTCTCCGGCCGCCCAGCTGCGGAGATGACGCAGCTCTGTTTGGAGGATTAGAGGACATTCTTCAGTTGGAAAACTATCGACTGGACGAAGACCCGAACAGTCAACATGAATACAGACACGACTTACAAGAGAAAGCTGAAAATGTTGTCTGATCAAAGGGCAGTAATTCAAACAACAACAGAACCCAATGGGGCTGATTCCCAAAACGTTTTTCAAAGGGGTTCGTTGGCCCACTGAAAAATGCCCTGTGAATCAGGCTCAAAATATTGAACTGTGTATGAAAGTCTACCACTGATATGAAATGGGTTTGCAGGTGTTGGGCTTCACAGCTGGAAACCTCATCCATGTACAACAGAAAAAAACTAAAGTCAGGTTTTGGAAATGTTTTTACAAGGGTGCTACGGGATATCAAGATGCAAAGAGTGAGGGGGCAGCACAGACAGCCTGGACACCGTTGTGTCCTTAATGTAGATAGCCGCATTGCTCACTTCCTTTCCTGCCACTTTGCAGCATAGGCAGCTGCTCGGTGAAGGAGAGCTTCCTGGTCTTGATTTGGCAGAAGAAGCCTGCGAATTGCCCACTTTTCTGCATGCTGAGATGTGTCCTTCCGGGTCTGCAACCTTGGTTTTACTTCTAGGAGACCAATGGTATTACTACTTGGAAGACCTTCCCGCAATATAGCGTCGGACACCGGTTTCGACTCACAGGTGCCTGCAACGTTTCCCGGGTTACTCTGTGGATTCTGAGGGTTGGATAGGTGAATTTCCATTGGCAATCTCCTTTCAATGCAACCGTACTCAACATCTTGCCTCCCACAATCCTCATATAGTTTAAATTGGGCCCCATCTACTCCGAAATTAAATACCAACCCATTAAGAGAACAAAATACATGTAAGAAAGAATTGTGTTAATGCAATTGACAAACCCTCCGGAATTGCAAAGGCTCTGCTCTCCCTCCAAGATGTGTTTAGTTTAAACTAAGTGAGCCTTCTAAGCAGTACTCGCATGCTAACATCCCTTGGTAGATTCATCCACAGGATGTCTCCAAAATATACTTCATTATCTCTTTATGACATATGTCACCAACTTGGCCACCCCATCACGGCTAGAAGGATAAAGTCAGAAATCCTATGGCAAGCATCGTCCGACCCACGATAAGACACAGGCACATATTTCAGATAACACCACACGTTACACAATAGCCAATTTACCCTTTCCTATTAAATTAACTGAGACCACAGGAAGTTATTCAAATTGGAAAAACACCTTGAAGTCCAATTATTGCTATATCCAGGCCAGTCATTCTATGTGTGTGGAACAGTATACAATGTGCTATGAATGAGGGAGACATATAATTGTTGTTCTCCTTCAATTCAGAGTCACATAGCATACATTTGACCATTCAATTCTTCTCCATAAGTTAGAATTGGTTGCAGGAGACTCCCACTCTGAGCCCAATTGGCGTTTTTCTTCCTTGAAAGCACAAACCAACAATTCCATATGGGACCCTACTTTATCTCAACACAGACCATTAAAAGTGCCACTCCACAAGGATCAACATGCACCCCAATTATTTTCAAAATGTATATGATGTGTTCCTGGCTATCATAGGCTCAAGGGGCCTTCCACTACATACAAGGTCCTTAAAGAATGTCGCCTTACACACAGGACACTTGTCTGTACCACATTGATCACTGAAGACTACAGGTCTTTTAGTACACAGTGCAAGCAAGACAGAATTAATTCTGTTCAGTAATTATTCAATCCGTCTAAGCTATGACTATTTATCTGAGATCCTGGATCGCTCCCGAGGATCAACTCAGAGGCGGGGAAGCTGGCCGATGTCTACAACAGCAAGCACTTGTTCAACCCTCAAGTAACCAAAGTGTTACAAACGCTGAGCTTCGTTTCTGGAATCACATTACTGTGGTCCTGGATCTTGTCACCTGGTTGTCAGGATCATGCCAATGTGATTTTTCTGGCTCTCCCCAAATACGCTCTGGACAGAATCCTGGGACACCAGCCAGCAATTGTAAAACGACTTCATAACCTACTTCACCCAGCAAATAGCTCAGGTATCCACCACTCTCTGCACTGGTTGTCTTTCAAGGTGTTTATTCTTTTGAAGGCACTAGACGTAATTAATGAAACCCTAATGTGCCTGGCCCCTTCCTTCGTTTAAGATTGATTCTGCTCCCATGCTCCTCTCTGGCTCCTCCAGTGGATTATTGCAGGAGGTGCCTGGGTGCAGAATGTTGCGCTAGTGGTAGATCATTCGCCTACCTTTTGTTGTCGGAATAGAAGGTCCCGGCGTTTGATTTTAACTCTTCTGCTCACCCAGCTATTAGAAAACACCTAACGCCCATCTCTTCTCCACTAAACATGTAATTTTGCATATTGCTATATTTGTTTTGGCTGTATTTGGCTGTATGGGAGTGCGACAACCAGGATTCCTGTATGGGTCGAACGTTTTCGCTCAAAAGTTTCCAATTCAAATATCCTGGCAATACTACTCTGATACACGACTGCTTGTGAGAATGGATAAAGGCCCACACTGTCTTACTGTATATGGAGATGGTATGTCAAGCATACCCAACTGGATGAAACAGTAACTGTTGAACCCTTAGGAGAAGAAAAATGAGATCATCAGTGTCTTACCTATGAATATTCGTAAACTTATGACAGGCCATACAGCTCCTTTGTCTCAAACATCGAATGCATTATTTAAGTATTTATTTATTTATTTAATTATGAGTTTCATAGCGCGCCTCTCTGCCCTCTACCCACTACAGAACACTATTACAAGAACACAATTAAAAGATTGTTTTAGAAGGTGTGTTAGTGCAGAGTAGATGAATGGTTGTTAATTGACTTTGTTCGACCAATGTGGTATCAAAGGACGTGGGAAGCATCAGAGAAAGAATTACGGTGGAATTGTTATAGTTAAATTAGTGGATGAATAAATAAGCCTCAAGGTAAAGGAGGGGAGAAGAATTAGAGGGGTAAGACGTGGCATCCAATATTTTTTTCAGTCCTATTGTCTCCGTGTAAGGATACAGCACGGGGCGACTTTGCTCATTCAACACGACAAAACCATTTACATCAGTCAGAATCCTCTTTCAACAGTCCTTTTTATCAGCATCTTCCAAAAGGCGCGGTAGTTTAGTTGGTTTCTGAATGTTGGATTGAAGGAGTTACAGTTTGAGGCCCTGTACACCTAGGGGTGTCCCTGTTTGTTGGCACATGTTTTGCAATTTGGACGAATACAGGTACCTAGACAAATTGTAACGGGAAGCCAGTTTCTTGACGTAAACTTGACCCTTGTTCAAAAATGCATTGTGACTGGTACATAGATAGGATTTCGAAGGTAATCTCGCAGTTCAGTGGTAGCCACTGGAATGTTATATGCAGTGATTTAAAACTGTCATGTTTCTTCAATTGCAGCCCTAGTCTTGTTGCCTGATTCTGCACTCTTTAGAACCTGCTGTCAATTTATTTGGCAGGCTGCAGTATGCAGATTGGCACTAGTTAAGAAGAGACATTACTTTGCAGACGACACCCAACTTGTCTTTAGACTTGGCAAGAATCCATCATCTAGCATTACAAGAACCCAGGGGATCTTCAACATTATAGTAAAATGGATGACTTGTAAATTCTTGGGGCTCAATCCCAATAAGGCAGAACTCTTACTCCTGGTGTCAAGTAAACACATTGAAAATGGTCTCACTCGATTCTCCATCGTCACCCGATTAGGTTGCTCCATACCCATACAACAGAAGGTCAAATCTCTGGATATCATATTTGACTCCGGTCTCTCCATGGTTCTTCAGATCAGCTCAGCAGTTAGCTCCACCAACTACCACTTAATTCTACTTAGACCACAACCTCCATTACTCTTAGGATAGAGCTAATGAGCTTCCTAGAGCTATAATAAGTTTAAGACTGGACTACTGGTATGCCCTCGACGCAGGGTTCCCAATGTAAGCACTTAAATCCATTCAAGTACTACAAAACACTCCTGTTCATATAATCACTAACAGACCACAACATTTACACATAACTACACGGCCTTCCAATCAACAACAGGATCATCTTTAATCTCCTGAGTTAACCATGGAAAGTGTCCACAGTATCTCAAGAACCACATGAAGAAAGATACCCCCATTGAGTAACTTAGATGAGGCATATCTTTATGCACCCCCTTATTCCCCGGTACCAACGGACATTTGGTCTTGGACGGGCTGGCTTTATTAGTGCCAGCAAGATTTGAATAATTTACCCCCTGATGTTCAAGGCATGCCTCTCAAAAAAAACATGATTGAGGCTTTTAAGATTGTGTTATCCCAGATGATATGCAAAAAGCCCTGGGAGCCCTTCTACTGAGAATGAACATGGTCAAATAACTGGTTATATGGGAAGGTGTCCACTCCGGAGAGTCTACAACCACGTTTTAGCTCACTGTACCTTTTCCAGATGATATGAATTTGACAAGTAGATCTTAGATTAAGAGTGACTTCGTCAGAGACACTTGTCAGAAATTTGGTTTTGGCAATGTTCAGTGATAGCCTGGTGTTGATCATCCAAATTAGCAGTCCAAAATACCTTCTTTCTCGAGCCCTTCGCTCAGCAAACTCCAACTCTTTGAGAGTCAGACGCTTCTCAAGACAGAGAGTGGGTGGTAGATCTCTCTCCTCTACAGGTGCCTCCCTCTGGAATGGCCTCTTTGACCCTCCCAAAATTGAGCCAGATCACCAGAAGTTCTGGAAGAGTTCAAGACCTTTCTTTTCTCCTCTGCCTTCTCTCTCTCCCTCCGTTGCTGACCTACTTGTCTGCTGTGATGACTGGTTGTTTGGCTACCCTCAGAGTCTCCCCTGCACTGCCAACGGGCCTACCGTGTTTTAGGGGGGCTATATCTGTAACCCCTACAGCCCCCTGCTGCCTTTCACTTACCCAGAGCTGCACTGCACTGGCCGCACTTACTCAAGACATGCTGCTCTGATTGCACTGCTCCTTCCCTCTCCCCGGCACTGGTCGCACACTTACTCATCTGTTAGGCAGGGAAGCAATGAGACGGTGAGAAGGGAATTCTTCCCAGATCCTAACATCTCCAGTGATATGATTTATTTTATAGTTGATTTACAAGGAGAGAATACAGTCCAGAAACTCTGGTGAGACGTGGTCAGCCCTGCCAATGGGAAGCACATAGCGAGAATGAGAGGTTGAGTGTTTGCCTTGGGGAAGTAGGGAAGGGGAGATTTGAATGAGCTTGAGGAGGGTAAGTACATTTTGGTAGGCGAGAAAGAGTCACATTAGATAGTAGCCAAACCTGCTCCTGATTTGACACAATGGGCCTCATTACGAGTTAGCCATGAAGTTTTTAGCGGCATGGCTACCCCCAAACTCGGGTCCGGGTCCCAAAAAATGGGAATTACCGGGCCATTCCGACCTTTGCGGGCCCGTAATTCCCGTTCGCGGGACCCAGAACCGGTACATCCCCATTCCCATTTGAGCCCCCATAGGGCTCAATGGGAATGGGGAGGATGCTAACTCGTAATGAGGCGGTGAGGCAACAACGGCGCTGGTAGCACTACCAGCGCCGTTGTTGCCTTACCGCCAGGGTCGTAATGAGGCCCAATGTCTTGTTACACATGTGATTCCCTGGGTTTAGGAGTCATATAAAAGGAATGAAAGGGTCTTCAAGCTAGATTGTAGATACAGAGTAAGGAGAGAAGGGTATAACCGTGTGGTTGGTGCGCTCAAGCCCTACAGTCTGTTGTTATGGTTGGCTGTGTAGCTATCACAGGGTGGTAACACCCTTACCCTCCCGAAATCACAGAATAGGAAGTTGGTGTGATGCAAAATGCGCACGACCCAATAATCCAATAGTGTAAAATGCTGTTAGTTATTAGTAATCCTTCAAATTCACATGCATAGTCCATTCAAAGTTTTGCAATATTATTTTTAATTTTGTGATCAGCCGACACGTGTTTTGACCCTCAGGTAATTCTCAAGGCTAAGGTAAATAGTGTAGAACCCAAAATGAGGCCTTATGATAAATATGAAGGGGTATGTTGCGCTGGGTCACATAACTGTGTCCAAGTCCCAGATAATTATCCAAATGTAGAAAAAGTCACTGGTTCGAATCCCTGGCACCGCGCGTCAGGATTGAAGATAAAGTGAGGATCTCCAGAGTCAGTGGTATATGTTTGTGAATTTACAGAGATGGGGCCTCTTTACGACCCTGGCGTTAAGGGTTTAACGGCGCCGTAAAAGGTGTCAGCGCCGTTAAACCCTTAACGCCTCATTACGAGTTCCCTTTGCGGGACCCGACCTTAACGCCTGCACCGTACTTAGCGCCTTCCCCATTCCCATTGAGCCCTATGGGGCAAAAAGGGGAATGGGGAAGGGCCCATGGTGAATGGGGAATTAGTGCCCCGCCAACCTTGGAATGGGGCGGTAATTCCGCCATTCACCATGGCGGACTCCGGCATGGACCATGGTGCTATTAGCACCATGGTTTAGCGCTGGGGTCGTAATGAGGCCCATGATTTCTTTGCAGAACAATTGCTTAAAGGTGCCATAATTCGAGACTTGCAGTTAATTGAAATGATACACTACCTAATGATGAACTAAATCTTTTGAGGGTTTTAGCATGCTTATCTTGTCTTGGAAGGAGTTCCCAAAAGCGTAACTAAGTGTAATAATGTGAGTCAGTCCATCTTGATGGTAGAGCAATCAAAAAGTTATGATGGAGTGGTGGCTGAAGATTATGGACTTTAAGTGGGCAATTACCCACTGGCAAAGTTTGCGTCCCAAACCATTGAATAGCACACATTCAAGTGATCATATGACATTAGGAATATATAATATGCTACAAATGATGTGCTATGTATTTCTGGTAAATACTGAGCTAAGCATGCATCATTATTCTCTGAGGAGCGTAGCGCTGTGAGGAAGGGTAATGTGAGCCCCTCTCCATAATGACAACAGCTCTTTTAGTTGTTAGTAATGTGCTGATCCTTGTAAGGAGGCAGGTAAATGGAGTTGCAGGGGGTGACAATAGGAGCATCCTCGCCCCCAAGCAAAGATAGTGAGGGAGGCTTCCACTGCTTTATGACTCCAGCCAGCTGATTAGTGGATAGTGTCGGTGCTATCCATACACTAGTCTTCAAATATATGAATTGATCTCCTACCCATAGGCAAGGAAACACCTCAGCTGTTGAATATTAATGTTCAGTAAGTGCACTGAAAGAAAGAAAATGCATCAGATTGAAATTTTGTTTCTGAAACATTTCAGGGGGAAGTCCACCTAGTGATTATGAGGCTGGGCAAAGTTTAATTGTTTGCCAGCTGGTCAGACTACATTTTGAGAGGCTACTTTATTCAAATTCGATAATGGTGCTAGGTGATGCAATATATACATATAGTTTACTTACATACTAATGTGCAATGTTTAAAAGATATATTTGAAAATTTAAATTAGGGTTCAATGTGTAATATTTACTTATTTGTATGGGGTCTATTTGTGAACAAATTATTATATTAATAATATTAAAATTGAATCATTGTCCTCTCCTTCAATTACTTTGCTGACATTCATTAGTATATATACATATATATATATATATATATATATATATATATATATATATTCAGTGAAACAACTTTGTTAAAGGGACGTTATGGTTACAAGTAAAACCGAAAACCCCCTGAAATTCGCCTGTTATGGTAGAATAAGCAACCATAACTCGCGCCACATCAAAGATGACATCACAAATGTCATTCATGACATCACTGATGACATCACATGTCTGGCTACCCCTTCTTTTTTGTTCACTAACATATCTAGGCTAGGTGGGTTTCTTCACTGACAGTCAGGAAGTAAAAATGCAAAAGGTACTATGCTTGTAGACCTTACTCTTCTCATATGTACTTACACTACTTTCCTTAAAATCCACTCACATTATACAATACACATTCATAGGGAAGAAGCCGCTTTAAGACACAGCAATTATGTCTGTGCATGAACTTAAGTAGTTACGTTATGAACACTTTCTGGTAATGCTGCTGTTTTTTTGCTTACATTACTTTCCCTGTATGTGGTCATATTTTATGCATTGTGGTCTTTTTATATTTTGTGTGCACTGGTACATTTGTAAAGTAAGGAAGGCATTGTTAGGTACTTATTATATGTGTCACAGTGCACAACATTCTGAAATAAAATAATTAATAATTTTACTATCCAATATAGTAAGGTTTTGAATATTGCAGCTCTATGTCACACGCTGCAGACAATGCCTACATTTGTATATGAGTTCTGGCTGACACAAAGTGGCATGTTAGAGATATGTATCTATCTCCAGTAATCCAACTTTCAACCGAAGATCGATGGGCCACATTTCTATACGGTAGAACAAAGATAGAAATATTCACTATTGTTTGTTTTCTAAATACGATTTTGAAGACTCCAGAAAAAAAGAAATAGCATAATTACAGACATTTTATTTTTGTTTGTATCCAAATATTGTATGTACAAAAGATGAAAGGTTTAATTTTTGAACCACATCATTTTAATAAAAAATAAAAAAAAGTATATGAGTTCATTCATGTACTGGAATGAAGTCAGTAGCACAATGGTGTTTATAGCAATGCATGAACTAATGAACTATGTGGCACATGATAGTTCGTCCAATGATTTTTTGACATTTTTCTGCCAACATTATAATGACAAACCCTTGTAGAGGCTGTGCATAAAAACTAAATGCACATGTGATGTCATGAATGACATTTGTGATGTCATCTTTGATGTCATGGGTATTAGTCTTAGCAGTGCATGGTGGTGACACGAGTTATGGTTGCTTAGCTTACCATAACTGGCGAATTTCAGGGTTTTCGGTTTTACTTGTAACCATAACGTCCCTTTAACAACATTTTTTCACTGAATTTGATAGGTTTTTAGGAGTACACAACTTAACCATAACGTTCCTTTAACAATGTTTCGCACCGAATTTGATAGGTTTTTAGAAACGCAACTTAACCATAACGTCCCTTTAACAAAGTTATTTCACTGAATTTGATAGGTTTTTAGTAGAATTCCCTTAGTTTATATATATAGTAGCGCAACTTAACCATAACATCCCTTAAAGAATTTTTTTTCACTGAATATAGTTATAGATATTATGAATTTGATAGGTTTTTACTAGAATTCCCTTAGTTTATATAGATATACCATAGAACATACTAAACCCCCCTGGCCCACGCTAGTGTTTGGGATGTCCTCGGACCATCCGACTGTCCGCAGACGGACTCGGTCAACATCAACGCTGTCCAAAAACTGAAGGGGTATGTTACATTGTTGTATCATGCAATAAATACACTGAACATGTTCAAAGAGCAGCATATAAATAAATGATATTCAAAAATAAATCAGAAGTGCAAACTGTACATGTAAGACACCAACAGTCCAATTACATAGCATATTAACCATAATGGAAAATACCAAAACAAATCACATATGCCTCCAACAGAATTACCTCACTGATGCTTTATACAGAAACTGCACAACAAATATCAACAGCACACCTACATAGCCGTAACAGGAAAAGTAAAAAACAAACTGGTAAGTACACTACATTAATTCCTATATTTATAAAGTTTCTATAGTAGGATACACTCAAAAATAATGTATCTTTTCTTTACACAGAAATGTCGTACTTTGCAGTGGCTTGAAGAAAATTTTCCCTACAACAAAATGAGTAAAAACAGTGGTACTAATGGTAGACACTGCTGTTTTCAAAGTAAGCCAATTAATACACATTATTATATATGTACCTAACACATTTCTTTTTAACAGAATGTACTGGACAGGAATACGAGAACAGGCAAGAGATAGATGAGAGCTAACTCCGGTACCCACAAGAGGTAAGGATACAGGAGCGGTACAATAAGCCATGGCGTATATGAAAAGGATCATTGACACAGAAAGGCTACAGTACGAAAAAAGAATGTGGAAAAGACAAAGGAAAGTCTGCTACCGACTGAGAAAGAAGAAAGACTGTTTAGAAGGTAAGCACAGCGAGAGAAAGGAAAGAGGAAACAATACCGCCTGCAGCTGGTAGGAAACGGGTCCAAGAAGGCACGGAAGGAAGCTACAGGAAAGGGAGAGCCGAAAGAAAGGTAAGTTATGGCAGAGGACCGCGAGGTATGTGAATCTAGCCTGCAGCAGAGTAAGACGAATGCAAGAAAGCATGGAAGGATGCTGCAGGAAATAAAGAGCCGAAAGGGAAATTGGAAATGGCTGAGAGCCGCGGAAGAGGGTACACAGAGAGTAAGTTGCAGACAGACTGTAAACCACAGATCTACCTGAGGGATGGAAACAAACCCGATCGTGCAGAGAACAGAGAGGTTCCAGGAGTGAAGCAAGGTGGAAGTACGGAAGGTAGGGAAATAGCTTGCAACAGGACCGAGCAGCGTTCAGTCACAAGATGGATACAACGCAGGGAGGAATTGGCTCTTCCTAGCATTATAGTGCAGGTGGCCAGGTTTGTAAAAGACTAGACCGTCTCAAAGGAACAAGAGTCTCTATGCTATGAGTACCTCCACTGATGCCAACACTTCCAAGGATGATGCATGACATTATCCAAAACCAACATCAGAGTATAGTAAAATACCCAGTAGTGTGCCCAGTGTTTGGTATGTCAGCGGACAACCGCGGTGACCACGGACAGCGCAAACACATCACAGCCTTCTCCCACTTAAACAAATACAGCATTTGACCCATCTCTCACTCCCCCACCCTCTCCAGCCCCTACTACACACCAACACACGCCCCAAAATTAGATTCATACTCATTTCCACTCCACGCTGTCCGCGGATCCAAAATGACGGCTGCATCACACTTCACTCCAATCAATCAGCGAATACGTCATCTGTCTGCGGCCAATCGGTGTCCTGTTCGCGGAGCGAACAAGGAAGTGTGTCCACGAAGCGGACATAGATATCACACATTTTTGGAAAACCTACTCTTTGGTTGTTTTAAAAGAAACTACTGGACGGATTTCCACCAAGTTTACAAAAGCACGCTTTTGGGACCAAGCTGCTGCTCCTGTCGTAAATCTGGTGAAAATCCGTCCAGAGGTTTGAGCTGTAGGCGTGAGCAAAGTTTTTCTCCATTCAGTCTATGGAATAAAAGAAATTTTGGGACCCCCCCTATAACTTTAACCCCCCCCCTTGACGAAACTTCACCAAACGTTGCAAAATAATTCTGAGCGGGCAAAGTTTGGTGGGGATTCGTCCAGGGGGAGCAAAGTTATAAGCCGCCCAAAAAGTGCTCTTCCTATGGGTTTAGCAACTTAACCATAACTACTGGCCCGCTACTGCAGGCCCAGTAAAATATGTCACCTAGAAAAAGTGTTGGAACTTCACTGCTGACGAACCGTGCCTGCAGATATAGCTCTGAAAATCGCCTGATCAATCATGAGAGCTTGTATCAACAATCATTAAGCCCATGACCTATGGCCTTTGATTGTGCATTTTGCGGCTCATAAAAAAGCAATCAAAAAGAAAACATAAAGCAATAACATAGGTATTTAGTTTGGCGTGAATGGATTGTTTTAACTTTCTTTGAATTCCCCATATCTCAGAAATCGAGCATAACTGTGCCAATATTTAAAAATAAATGTGTGCAATAACAGTAGACCCTATCGCCATAATACTCTCATTAAAGATGTGGCCAATATGTTTGGCAGAATTGCCTCTGTGCCTCAGCGGACGTAGCATTTTGTAACCTCCCATTTTAAGAAGGGTCGGTCATCAGAGGAACTGGTTTGGTTTTCATATTCGCTTCACCAGCTATAGCATAATCCGTGCACACAGGTTGTTGCCAGCTCTCCTCATCTAAGTTCAGCATTCATGCCAATTGGCAGACGAGACAAAAAGAAGTTGCCTTTGTTGTACTTAGGTTCCAACCCATCTACAGGAACATGTATCTTAGATGCGCTTTAGCATGCAAAAGCTACACAACCCACTTGGCACAATGAAGAGTATGAGCCAGATTCTTAAGCCTATTTTTGGCGCAAGTCATGAGAGGCGTTAGCCTATCTCCTCACGTGCGCCAAAAAAAGGAGCCGCCTAATTCACGAAGGGCATCGGAATGGGCGCATCTAAGATGTAAACGATTTGTAGACAAGAAAAATGTAACTATAAGCCCTAAACTTGAAAATTGTTGTTGCCAGAAAATGCAGGACTGAAAAGTGTCAACAGGATGTTGCCCCAGAAAGCTTTCCAAAGCAGAATTCTCTTTGTCCCTTATTATTGCCCCAAAGTACTCCCCCATGACACTTTGACCAATTGCCAGGTCAACCCCAGGTACAACTCACCTCGCCGATGACCTCGGAAAATCCTCTGAGGTTTGGTAGCACTAGCGCTGTAACTGGTACTCAGACATCCCTCCCTAGCCATGCACACAACTGCACACATGTACTGGGATCTGCTGTGAGGAGTTCCATGCTCCACACATCATGTATGGAGTAGTGGTTTTCTAAATATGCCGCAGTACTCCTGCAATTCCCACAATGTCCAGGAGTGTCTGAGATAGTGGCGTAATCACCTCAGGGTAGGGAACAGCAGTGTGTCCTTTCATTGGTACCACATAAAAGGGAAGCAGGAATTCTTTGCTGCACAGGTCATTTTGTGTAACTTGGTGCACTGCAGAGTGTGATCATGAGCGGTGCAGTAGGTCTGCTCCTCAAGCACCCTATGCATTTGAAGTCACCAGTTGGATCCTCTTCTGTATAGCCACCAAAGTAAAAGGAAGGACAAAATAACCCTTTACACAATTCTATAAAGCTGACTTATGCTGCTTGTTTGATATACAAAAACGTGCTAATCGTTTTTGAGGAACTGTACGTGATATATACATTATGCATTACAAGAAGCTACATGTATGCAGTAAAGCGGCACGTTTCCACACCAGCAAAGTACAAGTTTGCCGGTGGTTTGGTGGAATTAGCTCCAGCTAAGAGCTGGAGGTAATTTCGACACCCTGCTGGCAAAAAATAGCTGGTATTACCAGCACCGGTTTTACCAGTGCCGGTAATACTGGCAAATCCCCCAAGGAATCTTATGGGCTTCCATGGAATGAGGATTTACCACCCTTAACTGCACTTATAATCCAGCAGTAATTCTGCCGGACTGAGCGCCAGTAACAGTGATACCTTTTGCCGGTATCCTGGCAGAATTACCTCCAGGATACCGGCAAACTCATAATGAGGTCCTATATCTTGTATGTCTGACAACCCACTGGAGAGTTAACAGGAACCCAAGCAGTCCCTGTTTATGTGTGAAATAATAAGCAAGTTGCACTCTGGCATGAATCATATTGAATGCTGGTCCACTTGATATAATATGCAGAAATTCAAAATCATGATTTATTTTTTTAATACGAATTAAGAGATCTGTTTCTGTATATGTTTAAGAAACGATAGTGTGATTTAGAAACGGATGTTATGTAGGAAAAATGGGGGGTGATTTGACAAAATGTTCCTTAGTTGGCTTCTGAATGTTCATACAGTGGAGTTCCTGTGCAGGAAGATTACTCTTATATCGCAGAAAGTGTGTACTTAAGCTCGCTAGGTGTGCTCATTTATGTTGGACTCCAGAAATATGTGTTTGTATGCATTTGTCTGTTCATATTCTGGCATTGCTGAGTCTACCTTTCATTCTTCTGCAACCAACTTAAGGACCTTAATTGGCGGGGAAAAGTGTAACATGTGTTATACAAAACAACAGGTCATTATCATTAAAGAGAAGAAGGAAGGTATTGAGATTATAGCAGGAGAGGAGGAAAGAATTGATGGAATATAGCGTCTTGCAATGTATGTTTGAAACTTTAACCGAAGTGCATGTCAACATTGCAACCGAAGAAGAAGGATGTGCTTCCTTCCATCGAGGCACCAGCAGTAGAACCTTCTTATACTAATACAATTTATGGTTTAAAAAACACTTTGGAGATGGCCGCCGCCATGTCCTGCCTGCCTGCACTCCCCGAATTACATTCAGAGGCACCCGGCAGCACTGTGTGCACTGATTAGCCATCCATCAAAGCAAATCGTGAGACCCAGCTGAGCCAGGAGGCGAAACCAGGTCCAGACTGAAGGCCCTGATCTAAGGCCCCTATCTCTCCCTGTCTGCCTCTGACTGCCTGTCATAGGCTCTACTTGCATCCACAGAATGCTGTAAAAAACATCCCTCATCATGCACAGCACAAGACACCTTGGAATTCACTCCCGCTCCCAAGTAAGAGGCGCATCCACTACTCACACATTGCCTCCTGCCCTGGTGTGTCTCCTGCCCTGTTTTATGTTTGCCCGAACCATCGGCATATCCCCTTGTCACCCGCCTATGCCCCAACATACTTAGGCACCCATCCCCCTCCCACCACCTCTCAAATTCCTGCCTCCCCTCACTTTCCTGAAGTCGTCTATCCCATTTACTCTGATCCGCACACCTTGCTCCCCACTGCCAAGGCCCGCCTGTTAGCATTGGAAACCCCTGACGCAATTGCAATATCCCACAAAGAACTACGCCCAGACGGCACCCACCCCCCCGCCCAAGAACTATGGTGCATGCCCCATCTTGCACCTAGTCCCCCTGCCCCATGTTGGACCATACAGTAATTCTACAGACTTATGGAATGTAACCAGGAACTCCAGTGCCCCCACCAGGAAACTGGATGCCACTTCACCCCACGCTGGCCTAATCTACTCGCAAAAACTACCTGTAATATATGCAACCATCCCCACGACCCACAGGCCCCACGCTGTTGTGCTGTGCACTGCAAATGATCTGTGTGCCCCACCTAAAGCCTCCAATGTTTGCATTAAGTTGCCTGTGGCCCCTCTGCACTACACTGACCTGCGATGTACTGCAAACGATATGTGTGCCTCAACTAAAGCCTACAATGTTTGCAATATGATGCCTGTGACCCCCCTGCACTACGCTGCCCCGCTATGTACTGCAAATGATATGTGTGCCTCACCTAAAGCCTCCAGTGTTTGCAATTTGATGCCTGTGAACCCCTGGCCCTACGCTGATCTACTATGTACAGCAAATGATATGTGTGCCTCCCCTAAAGCCTCCAATGTTTGCAATATGATGCATGTGACCCCCCATCGCTACCTCCCCATCTAAGACTGCTGTCCGCAGCCCTGTAGAACTCCAAAACATCCTATCCAGCTACCTACTGAACACCTTCACCCCCCCACTGCCATGGCCTCCCTGCTAGCATCGCTCCCTCCTCCCTCTCCTTTCCTGCCCACTCTGGAATGGATCGGCTCCCCGATGTACAAGGTAAGCCCAGCAGCTGCCCCGAATATCCAGTCTACAGCCCCCTGTGCACGCTACCCAACCATGCAAAAACAGATCTTCTCCCCGTGCTGCTACCCTACCAACCCACACCACAACTACCACCACCATGACACCGGCCAAAAGCACCACTCTGGCCACACCCACAACTCCTGTAGTTAAGTACACCCATGACACTAATCACACCACACCTCCTCCACTTACCCCACCTACCAAACACTTAGAAGGGCACCATGCCCACCATACTGGATCTTATTTAACAACATTCCCACTCAAGTCTCCACCATTGACCCTGTACCCTGGACAGACCACGCCATGATCTGCTTTACTATATCCCTCATGCCCTCGGCCTCCGGGAAAAGGACGTCCATCCACCCATCAACCTAGACACACCTGCAAACTAACCACGAAACTACTGGAGCCCACCATTCGTGCCTCCCTCAAATCA
This sequence comes from Ambystoma mexicanum, assembly GCF_040938575.1. Classification (NCBI taxonomy): domain Eukaryota; kingdom Metazoa; phylum Chordata; class Amphibia; order Caudata; family Ambystomatidae; genus Ambystoma; species Ambystoma mexicanum. Next base: position 639,678,280 of record NC_090937.1, read on the forward strand.
TGCCCCAACAGTAACAACACCGAAGATATCCTCATTGCCTACAACACTGCTCTCCTTAGTGCACTAGACCAGCATGCCCCTTTCAAAACCAAATTTGCATAGACTCTGCTCTAGACTGCCTGATCAGGCCCCCGCCCCACTCGAAAATATGACCTCTAGCCTGCACCGGCTTCACCAGGCTATTGCGGCTCTGATCACAAACAGTGTGACGCAAACCACCACCTGACACAGAGGTTCAAAGACCTCTCCCTACCTCCAGTCCCACCTCTTGCCTCCTCACACCCCCAGCCAAGGTCACCCTACCTAAACTACCAGACACACACCCAACGACCTCTACCAGACCAGAACATCTCACCTGTGCCCTCATCAATGCACGTTCTATTTACGCCCATGTGCCTGACATTCATGACCTCTTACTCAAGAATGACCTTGACCTACTTGCCATCACAGAAACCTGGTGGCACGAGGCATTTGGCCCCTAAGTATCTCTTGCCTTATCCACTGGCTACTCCATTCTCAGATCTGGCAGAGACAGCAACCAAGGCAGAGGAGTAGACATTATCTCCAAAACCTCTGTCTCCATCAGAGCCTCCCCCCTCCCACCCATGCTAGGCTACTAACTCCTGCTAGCCAAAGTTGAACCTCACCCTCAAACCACCATCAACATCCTTCTACTCAACAGACAACCGAACAACATTGGCTCCCCAGATGCTGACATACCCCTTCTCATGGCTCAGATACCCAAGCCCAACACCAAATTTGTACTCCTCAGTGACTTTAACCTAGGATTCAAAGACCCTTTAGATCAGAAGTCTGCCGCTCTCATCACAGCGCTCTATGAGATGATCTTCACCCACGCGGTCTCTGCCCTCACCCACTCTAAAGGACGGATTCTTTACTGGATCTTATTTAACAACATTCCCACTCAAGTCTCCACCATTGACCCTGTACCCTGGACAGACCACGCCATGATCTGCTTTACTATATCCCTCATGCCCTCGACCTCCGGGAAAAGGACGACCATCCACCCATCAACCTAGACACACCTGCAAACTAACCAAGAAACTACTGGAGCTCACCATTCGTGCCTCACTCAAATCATGCCCCAACAGTAACAACACCGAAGATATCCTCATTGCCTACAACACTGCTCTCCTTAGTGCACTAGACCAGCATGCCCCTTTCAAAACCATGCCTCGCAAGAAAACAACCACCACAACTGGTTCACCGAGGAATTAACCGCTCTCCGCAAACTCAAACATGCCAAAGAACACCCCTGGAAAAAAAACACCCCAACTAACAAAGATGTCTTTATCAACACTGCTACCTCTTACAAAAAGGTAAATCCTCAAGTAGCTCGAGACATCCACCCCCCTACGACAAGCTTCCCGAAAGACAAAGCCTGGTATTCGCTTATACAGTCATCCCTAGCAAACAAAATCCTCAACCTTCATGATAAAACCATTCTCAAGAAATCCCTGCTCCCCACCACCAAAACAGATATCCCCACTGCCATTGACTCCTCTGCCCCCATGACCACTCCCTTCCATTTCTCCCCTGCCTCCTCGACTGGCGTGCTCAACACCACGCCTCATAGCCTCCAACTGCACAGGCGACATCTGCCCTGTCAACCTCATCAAGCTGTGCTCCGACCTCCTCGCTCCCACCATCACTAAATTCATCAACGCCTCCTTCAACTCCCACATAGTGCCCACCTCCATCAAAGAAGCTTGGGTCACACCACTCCTAAAAAGAAACTCCCTTGATCCCACCCTTCCCACCAACTACTGCCCAATCACAACCGTGCCTTACCTCCTGAACATTTTCGATTGCACTGCCTGCTCCCAACTCCAAACCCATCTAGAAACCAACAAGCTACTTGGCACCCGAAAATTCGGTTTCAGGCCAAGACACAGTACTGAATCTGCCCTCCTTGACTTAAAGATACAGCTTGATAACATCTGTGTTGCCGTCATCCTCCTTTTGCTCGACCTCTCATTGGCTTTCGATGTTGTCAACCATAACATCCTGTGTTACCACATCACTGCCACGTTCAACCTCTCCTTAGAAGCGCCCAACTGGATCAAGTCCTTCCTTAATGAACAAACCTCAAGGGCTTTCGCCAGGTCCGAAGCAGCCGACCCCATTCCCATCTCCTATGAACTCCTTTAAGGATCCTGTCTCTCACATGCACTGTATAATATGTACACCAAGCCCTTCTTCGACCACCTGGACAGTTTAAACATCCCATAAACTAACTTTGCCAACGACACACAGCCCCTCCTCAAACTCACCGGAAACCATGGACTTGACTCTGCGAGTATGAAACAAGACTACAGCATCATCAGGCTGGGCTGGCTAACCACCATCTCTGCCTGAATGATGATAAGACGGAGTTGCTCATAGTTGGCTCACTGCACCGCCTCAAACATCCTGACCCTGCATTCGCCTCCTTCTGCATCGACAGGAACATCACCCAGCTATCTTCCCATGTCAAAACACTAGGAGTATATTTTGACTCTGAGCTAAACATGCATAAACATGTCAAGGCTGTCGCCTCATCTGCTGCCTACTCCACCAACCTAATCAATTTATCCAGGAAATTCCTCACCTCCAACAACTGCCTCACTCTGGCGAGGGCCATTATCAACAGAAAATTAGCTTACTGCAACACCATCCTTGCTGGAACCTCCACACAAAACCTCAAAAAACTGAAGTTGATCCAGAACAACAGCCTCAGAGCAGTCTGGGGCATAAAATGAGCTGATCACATCTCCAAAGTGAGACGTGAAGCACATTGGCTACCAATCAAAGCGTGCATTGAGTTCAACATCCTTTCCATTACTCATTGCTGCCTCTATAACACTGCCTCCCCTTACCTCACACACATTTCCAAAAAACCCAACTTATACAACCTGCAATCCTCTTCATCCTCTTCACTAGTGACCCCGAGATTCACCAGAAAAAGAGCTGGAGGAACAACCTTTCCCGTTATTGCCCCCACCCTCTGGAACTCCCTCCCAGAAGAACCCTCCTACCAGATCTTTTGCAAAAAAATCAAGACAGTACTGTTCAACAAATATACCTAAACTATTCCTTTATTGCGTTGCCTGTAACAATAACTGTATCCTGACATTATTTCTGTAACCTACATGTCATATATGTATAGATTCTAGCGCTCTGATACTTCCGGGTCCTGGGCGCTATCAACAAATGAAATAAATAAATAAAATAAATAAAGATGCCCAGCCACTGTCTTAGAGTCTGATCTTCAAATAGAGCAAAGCCTCTTTTTGGCACACAGTAAGTCATGACTTTCCGGTTTAAATCACCTTTCAATGCTGCCCAAACTGACACATTTCAGGCCATTTTAGCAGCTAAAATAAAATTAACCTGGTGGCCTAGAAGTGAAACTAGTGCCTGAGTGAGATGAAGGCACTGTCAGACAGTGCCGACTACCGTTTATGTCAGGTAACTGCTATACTTTAGTGGTGTTGTCAGGGCGGGATATCTGAAACCACGAAGATGGCTGGCTAGTTTGGTCTCTCTCCTTTACCACATATTTGGGAGAACCGGATCCCAATGAAAAGTGTAACCCCTGCAGGGGATAAAAAAAATAAATTGAACAAAAAGGGTAAGGTCAAGGATCCCTGCCATTAGGTGCAGCATGGGGATCCTTCCACCTGAAAAGAAAAAAAATGGAAGGACCTACGTGCGTGACCCCGTGAGGAATCCTTTACTCTAAAAATGAAGAAAAAAAACATTGGCAGTGCGTGTAGAGTACCATTGGAGAAAACATTGAATGAGCTATTCAAAGGAGGGTTGAGAGGTGCTCTGCCCCACGCCCTTCACCGCTGCAGCCCAGGCTCTCATGGTAGTGCTCCCTTGATAAGTAGCAGAGCGCCTGAAATAATCATGACCTCCCCTTTGCACCTCCTGCCAATGCTGGCCAGTGTCATAGTAGTTACCCGGGCTCCCCGCAGTGGAGAGCTCCCAAAAGTGCACAGCCTTCTGTGCCATGCATATTCTTTAAAGTGGCTGACACCTTCTAGGCAGCCCACCAGGACCAGGTCGCAGCTGGAAGACACAACACGGGCTGAGATGTTCCGTGGGGGCCTCCCACAGCTACAGTCAAAGACGGGTTGCATTTAACATGCGCAGCCCGGCCAACACAATGCCAGGGACTCCCCCATGCTGGTGGTAATTGCTGGACTGCACCTGACAAGTGCACCACAGCCAAAGTAAAGACTTTTGGGGCCCCCACACACGTACTGCCTATCAAGACAACTGCTGGTCTGCCAGAGAACCATCCATCACCACAAGGAACAGCAATCAGCAGCAGCAAGAACCTTGAGACAGCCCTTGTCAGGTTGCCTCCAAAGTAAGGCCTTTTATATATAGTTCTTTTTACAGTGTACTGTATAGAGATTTTGCTTACATTTTTAAGAACGTTTTATATTTTTTAAGAACTGTTTACATTGTTTCTGTTTTTTTTATTTACACAGCTGCTTAGGTTTTGTTTATATTGTAAATAGTGTCTTGTGAATTGCTGTTTTATAGAAAAAGCATTACAAAAAGCTCCTGGTGTACCAGAAGAACGTATAAGTGAACCAAAGAACAACTTAAAAACCATACACCAGCATTCCATTGTTGCCTCTCCTTTTGCGTGCAACATTATTCTAACCCTGTATTTTTCTCTTTAGGTTTTTGGGGGTAAACCATCCTCCCCTAACCTTTGCTTTTCCATCCCGACCATCAAGGCTTACCAAGGTGATCTAGAACTCAGGTGAGTGGGGTTTAGAGACAGGGAAGAGGCAGGTCAAGTGAAATGTCAAGTGATATAGACGTATATGCAGAGATGGAAGTGTAACATAAATCATTGGTACGCCATACCATTAGTTCTTTTAATTTTTACAGAGCGTACCTTTAGCTCAAAGACTGAAGAAGGAGGCTTTGTCTTTCTACTGAGCCAAATATAGAATCGGCTCAGGCCGGATATTCAAGCACTGCCAGTTTCCCAAGTCATAGCTAGGCAGACTTACACACAGCACCCATGACTCTGAAGGTGTGCAGGCTGCAAACACATTTCTATTATCAGTGGCAGAGTCTTTCTTATGCATGACAGAACATTTCCAACTCAAATAGCTTGCAAAGTACCACCTTGCAACTCTGTGATAGTTAAAATAAGCAACACAAAGCAGCCACGTAAAGATTTGTTTATATCCATGATGTCTACTATCTTGATTTGCAAAAAACAAAGTTGCTTTAAGTCACTAAGCAAATAATCGGCATGTCTATCTTTGTTTATTACACAACTTCTTTTATTACATGTCTTAAATGACTGAAAGTCCAATGGGGTTAAATAGATTCTTCAGGTTGGCATTATCTTGCATTCTGGTACTTATAGTTTACCATTGAGGATGTGACAATGAAAGCCACAACAATATTCTTGTGACTTAACATGTTGCTAAAAGGATTTACATGCTGTAATGTGACTTTAGTATGCAATTTGTTTTTTGTAAGTAAACTCTATTAGACATTATTAGTATAGACCTTGAAATCCAACTATTTGAGCCAAAGTTTGCAATCCTGGTCACCACCCCTCCCCTGCCATCCCCCACCCAATTAACACCCCCCGCCCTCCCGGCCATCTGTCTGACCATCCCATTCCCTCCCTTTTAGATGCAGTCCGAGAACCACTAGTTATTTGTTTCCACTCACTTCCACCCCTGCGTATATGGTTGTGCACGCCAAGACTTGTCTCCCAATTGTCCCAGGAGGAAAGCTCAGTAGCAACTTGCTCACTTTGGAAACAAGACAACACGAAGCAACACAGGTTCGATCCCTGGGTCCGCGCTTAAAAACCTCAGGGTATTAAGCACATTATAAATACGCAACTAAGAGACATATTCCTGTAACAGCGCCTAGATGCCCACGGGCTGTGTGCGCGCTTTAAAAATGTAAATAAATAATACGTGTTTAAAGATCCCCCCCACACCCCAGGCTGCAGAAGAACTTTTCTCGAAGTTCGTCCATACACCCTTAGCTTTTGCCATGCTGAATGCAAAGTGCCATGGTATGAGACAAATCTAATTAGGCTTCCTGTCTGTCATTACCTAATGGGCTTGGCCAAGATGAATAAACAAAGTTGGTTGTTCACCATGTCGTTCACTCAAAAGGCCAAACCGTTCGTTGAGGCATCTTGTGAATAAACTTCAATTTTTCATGTGTTTCTCAATATGTTAAACATTGATGGTGGCTGTGTTTCAGCGTTCAGTACAGTTTCAATGGACATGTTATATGCAGTGTTTTTATACGGAACATATTTTTGTGTGTACCATTTACCTCTAGGTATATGTGCAATAAAGCCAAGCGTGACCTCTGTTATCCTCGACAATAGGTCAGGGGCCACGGGCTCGCTGGGGAGCACATCCTTATCGTGCAACATGGGTTCGATCCCTGGTCCGGGGTCTGGCAAACCAAAACAAAATAAATGAATAAACACGGCAATGCTCTCTAAAACAGATAGACGTAGTGTGCCACAATGGTAAAGCCCCAGCACAGAGTTTCTTTTCCTTTGATGTGTCACAGAATTTCTATATCCTATTTCTTTGAAGTTTAACATTGCGCTCTAAAAATCCCTCATTTGTGTTTTAAAACAAACATTTTAAGGCCAGAGGATCTTTTGTATTGTAACGCCATGATAGGCGCATTTTAGGTCGAATCATAGGAAGGAATGTGCAGTTCACATTCTGTTATCCCACACCATTCCGGAGGGAGAGTTTGGAATTTTAATGAATTGCGGGTGCCCTGCATTTGCGGCTGATGTATTCTAAACATCCCCCTCCTTGGTTCTTTATTGCAGTACACACACCAGTGACCTCTCTCGTGATTAGAAGATGTGTCTGCCAAGGGGCTTATCAGCTGTGTCTGTTACGGTCTATGTGGTGATTGAAACAGGAAGGGGGCGCTGCCCTCTGACGGGCCGCCTTGAAGATGCAGTGGAATGTGCTCCCCGCGATAGTTTGGTATCTTCCAGTTGTCATGAGAGCAGCATTTCTCTATCGGATGTCAGGGCGTGATTCACAATTAGAGCCATCTGCTTTATATTGAACGCCCCAAAGGTGCATCACATTGTTCAGCTACTTCCTGTGGTTGGCAGCAAGGATCCTCCCTCCCCATTCCATGTCAGCCGGCGTCACCGCGTGCTAGCAGGGCTACAGTCCAAGCACAGCGCCGATTTACCTCTTTGAACTGTACTGTAGCCAGAGATGACTTGAAGTGCATTATCACTTTATTTTCTGGCAGAGTGAAGAATCTGTGGATTTTTCTTTCCGTCTTTCTCTCCGTTTTTTGTTTCTTGCTAGCACTTTCTCTTTCTGCACCTAGTTCTTCTCTTTCTTTCTTTCTTTCTTTCTTTCTTTCTTTCTTTCTTTCTTTCTTTCTTTCTTTCTTTCTTTCTTTCTTTCTTTCTTTCTTCTCTTTCTTTCTTTCTTTCTTCTCTTTCTTTCTTTCTTCTCTTTCTTTCTTTCTTTCTTTCTTTCTTTCTTTCTTTCTTTCTTCTTTCTTTCTTTTCTTCTTCCTCCCGCCCTGTCTTCGTTTGCTTCTTTCTCTCTCCCTTCTATTGCTATGTTGCTTCTTTGATTACTTCTTCCTTGTGTAACCTAGTTCTTCCTTCTTTATACGTTTCTTCCTTTGTGGCTGTCTTCTGTCATGGCTTTCCTTCTTCCTTCCTTTGATCTCCTTTCTTTCTCACGTGTTCTGCACTGTTGCCTTCATTTCTTTTTCTTTTTTCCTATTGGCTATCCTGTCTCCAATTGTTGTTTTAGTTGTTCGTCAACTTGTGTCCTAGAGTACGTGTGATCAACATTTGTAATATTGTCGGACACAAGATGCTTTCCTTGCCTCACTACTCGATTACATATTTCCTCTTGCTCCTATTTCTAAGGTACTGAAATGCATGCTAAACAACTCATCAACATCAGGAAGAGTTCCCCTGGAAATGAAGCTTGTAATAGTAGCCTCATTGGTAAAACGCCTCCAGCACTGCAGTCCCTACAGATCATGGAACCTTTGAACCTTCTCTGTCCTACGAACCATCTGGAAGGAGCCCTGACTACTCAGCTGCGACATTTTGTAGAGATCAGGAATGGCCATAGTCTAGGCGGGTTTCCAACACGTGTATAGCACAGGAGAGTCGGCACAGTAGTAGCCTAACTAACATGGCCGAAAGATGCAGGTTATATGGTGGCTGTGGTACTTCTAGATCTGCCAGCAGCTTTCAATACAATCAACCAGAAGATGTTCCTCTCTCCCCGAAAGAACGTGGGAATAGGCCGAAAATGACTGGCCTGGATCATCTTCATTTTATAATTATATATATTTTTTTATACCACGATTAATACCAAAGAGGTTCCAAAGCGCAGACCTGGGATTGAAACCCGTGTTGCTCTGTGACTGAGCTATACTGATCGTGCCCATGATTCAACAAAGAGACTACAAATGATCTTCCATCTGTCACTTCCCTTGGAAAGAAGTTGGACGGAGGTGTCCCCAAGGGTTCAACTTTCTCCCGTCTGTGACTTAACATTTATTTTGCTCCACTGATAAAACAACTCCCGCACGTAGGTGTACCCTTATAAAATGATGCTGAAGCTACTCGGCTTAGCTTTCAAATCGACAGACCCCACTCCATACAACTGAAAAGTTCTATACTTGCCTATTATTCATCGATTCTTGATTGGATGCAAATCAGCTCATATTAAACCAGTCCAAGGCAGAGATTCTGTTAGTTGGGGCATCCTAATGTACAAGGTACGCTCAAGGTTGGCCAGCGAAACGTGACCCTAGTCCTCTGCCGCTGGCTAAATTCAGAAATCTGATGGTTATTGATACTGAATTACACCTGTCCACTGAGGAGGCAGCTGTATAAAATAAATAATTCTACACCTTGAAAACACTAATGGCCTCATTACAAGCTCAGCGGTGTGGTAAATAATTGTGGTAATTCTGTAATCACAACTATGTTGGCAGTAACAGAATTACTGACATTTTTACCGCACCACAGAATTCCGAGACTGGAGGACAAGTGAAGGATTTACCACCATGTCGCTGGAGGTACATCTTCCATTTTAGCTCTCAAAAGCTGTGTATTTACATCCTGTAGTTTATGACAGTGGACCGCTTTCCTAGCTGGGAGGATCGGGGGATACTGACCTTAACAGAGGTCCTACAGTACTGGCACCTGAAGCCATTCGGGGCATTACGAGAGGAGTTTGACCTTGCTCTGGGAGACATCTACAGACACATACATCTGACAGACGCCCTATGTGCCCAGTTCCTCGTTCTCTCGGACATTTCAAAAAGCTCACCCCTTGAGGTCAACGTCCTACATGCAAGGATTCTGGCAAAACCCACTTCAACACTGTACCAAGTGATTGCTGCATTTGGGGCCTGGGACCTAACCCATCTGTGGGAGAGGTGGGAGAGATTGGTGGGACCCCTGGAGTCGGAGGAGTGGGTGGAGGCCTTAATGTTCCCCTGTGAAATAGGCATAGACGCCAAATTAAGGCTCATACAGTAAAAATACTTCACCAGGCCTATCACTCCCGGGCTGCAATGGCCAAGTGGGGACTGAGGGAGGATGCCGACTGCCCTAAGGGTCGTAGGGTGCCTGGTACCTTTTATCACATGATGTGGGAATGTAAGGTCATGCACAAATTGTGGCGTGAGTGTATTCATGAAATTAATGTGGTCCTAGACACTCCAGTTCAGCTGGAACCCAAGGTCGCACTGCAGGGTATTTGGGGCGAGGTAGACCACAAAAGAGGAGAAAAAACATTCCCCGTTGTTGCACTGGCCCTCACTAAAAGACTTTTGGCAACCACGTGGGGGGCACCCGAAGGACCCACCCTAAGGAGATGGACCAACGAGATGGACAGATGTGCGTCCATGGAGAAACTTCTATATTCCGCCAGAGGCTGTCGAGGTAAATTTCTGAAGGTGTGGGGTAAATGGTCTGGCATTACATTACTGGTGAGGCCTTGAGCAACCATTTTCACACAAGCACCGGTGGGACCTCGCCCCAGCCCCCAACCACCTGGTGGAGCTTCGTGCCTCTCTCTTCAAGAACTGTGTACCTGCATGACTGTACATAGGCACTCTATGAGCACCTGTCCTTCCCGCTCGTTGTTTGTTAGCATATATTCTGTTCCATGCTTCTTGCTTGGACCGATGCACTGACCAATTCAATCTCATTTATTACTGTATGTTTTAGTGATGGGTATACCCGTCTTCTTGGTTGTAAATCAATAAAAAGAATTTATCCCAAAAAAAAATCAGTGGATTTACCACAGCGGAATTACTGCTTGTGGTAAATATGTCAACATTCCTATGGATTCCTTTGGACTCCGAATAGAGGCATTAACTTCCCTGTTACCTCGCTTGTAATCCAGCAGTAATTCCACCAGACCAACGGGCGGTAACAGTATTTGAGTTTGGTAGGAAATCTGCAAAAACAATCACGGAATTAAGGCCAAACAGAGAATGAGACCTTAAGACATATTTCCTGTATTTTCACTTTTATGCGTAAAGTTCTGGCTATTCTGACAGTAGCAATGTCATCTGACAACAACTTCAATTTAGGTGTTTGCTTGGCCATTACAAAACATCTCTTACAGCGTCTGCCGAGGATTCACAATACTTCCGCCCAAATGCTAACGAGACTTAAGAGGACATACTCCATTGCTACGGCTTTTGGTCTCCCTGCATTGGTGGTAAGTTGAGAAGTGCATGCATTTAAATGCACTATGCTTTGTTCACTAAGCACACAACAGCAGGGATTAGGAATTCATGAAATCCGGATTCAAACTGAATCACCCTACACTTTAATGTGCCTGCCGTTGTACCCGTACTATTGCTAGTCTACTGTGCTTTCCATTTAGTAGCTTTAATGCAAATATTTAAGGACTGGAAACTGCAATGTGATAACATGTTATTCATTTAATGTTTGCGAAGTTCATAGCTGTTTAACCATTTCACAGGGAAAGCTTTTATTTCCATATTATTAAAGCATCCAGTTGGAAAATACTGACAGGGTAATTCATAGAATTTCGCAGAAAAGTGTCGCAAGCGGCTGGCGCAGAGTGTCCGCGTGCGATTGTCTGCGCCAGGCACGTGCGCTAAAACCGATTTCCGCGCACAGCGTATTCATGGATTTCAGGCTCCCAAACCAGCCGTGGCGCAGAGTATCGCAGCGAACCTGCAGCAGCGCCAGTAACGCCCCCAAGAACGCCCTCGCGCAAGGAAAAGCCATCAAAATCGCTAAATCATCGCAAAGGGCAGCGCTAACCCTGGACCAGTCCACAGGGCTGCCAAACACGGAACGCAAAGCGGGTAACGTGCATATCAGGGGTACGCGTGAAGTTATACACGCGATTAGCCAGGGTACGTGTATTACAGGGGTACGCGTGAAGTTTTACACGCGATTAGCCAGGGCACGTGTATCTCAGGGGTACGCAGGAATTATCACACGCGATTTGGCTGGGTACGTGTATTACAGGGGTGCGCGGGAATTATCACACGCGATTTGGCTGGGTAGGTGTATTACAGGGGTACACGGGAAGTTCTACACGCGATTCGGCTGGGTACGTGTATTACAGGGGTGCGCGGGAATTCTCACATGCGATTTGGCCAGGTATGTGTATTACAGGGGTGCGCGGGAATTATCAGACGCGATTTGGCTTGGTACGTGTATTACAGGGGTGCGCGGGAATTCTCACATGCGATTTGGCCAGGTACGTGTATTACAGGGGTGTGCGGGAATTATCACACGCAATTAGGCTGGGTGGGTCCTCACAGGTGTTCCCTGTACACCCTCCACGGCCCCTGCAGGCAGCCCACAAAACAGGGGACTACCCTGCACACCTGCTCATGTCCCCCTGCACCCCCACCCCCCAGCAGTGCAGGGGCAGCCTCCACCAGGCCCCCACTCATGTCTCCCACCACCCCCACCCCCCTGCCACCATGGGCAGCCCCCACCAGGCCCCCACTCATGTCTCCCACCACCCCCACCCCCCTGCCACCATGGGCAGCCCCCACCAGGCCCCCACTCATGTCTCCCACCACCCCCACCCCCCAGCAGTGCAGGGGCAGCCTCCACCAGGCCCCCACTCATGTCCCCTATCACCCCCACCCCCCGCCACCAGGGGCACCCTCCACCAGGCCCCCATCCATGTCTCCCACCACCCCCACACCCCAGCAGTGCAGGGGCACCCTCCACCAGGCCCCCACTCATGTCTCCCACCACCCCCACAGCCCAGCAGTACAGGGGCACCCTCCACCAGGCCCCCACTCATGTCTCCCACCACCCCCACACCCCAGCAGTGCAGGGGCACCCTCCACCAGGCACCCACCCATGTCTCCCACCACCCCCACCCCCCATCAGTGCAGGGGCACCCTCCACCAGGCCCCCACCCATGTCTCCCACCACCCCCAACCCCCAGCAGTGCAGGGGCAGCCTCCACCAGGCCCCCACTCATGTCTCCCACCACCCCCACCCCCTGCCACCATGGGCAGCCCCCACCAGGCCCCCACTCATGTCTCCCACCACCCCCACCCCCCAGCAGTGCAGGGTCACCCTCCACCAGGCCCCCACTCATGTCTCCCACCATCCCCACCCCCCTGCCACCATGTGCAGCCCCCACCAGGTCCCCACTCATGTCTCCCACCACCCCCACCCCCCTGCCACCATGTGCAGCCCCCACCAGGCCCCCACTCATGTCTCCCACCACCCCCACACCCCAGCAGTGCAGGGGCAGCCTCCACCAGGCCCCCACCCATGTCTCCCACCACCCCCACCCCCCAGCAGTGCAGGGGCAGCCTCCACCAGGCCCCCACTCATGTCCCCTATCACCCCCACCCCCCCGCCACTAGGGGCACCCTCCACCTGGCCCCCATCCATGTCTCCCACCACCCCCACCCCCCAGCAGTGCAGGGGCACCCTCCAACAGGCCCCCACTCATGTCTCCCACCACCCCCAACCCCCAGCAGTGCAGGGGCAGCCTCCACCAGGCCCCCACTCATGTCTCCCACCACCCCCAACCCCAGCAGTGCAGGGGCACCCTCCACCAGGCACCCACCCATGTCTCCCACCACCCCCACCCCCCAGCAGTGCAGGGGCACCCTCCACCAGGCCCCCACCCATGTCTCCCACCACCCCCACCCCCCAGCAGTGCAGGGGCAGCCTCCACCAGGCCCCCACTCATGTCCCCTATCACCCCCACCCCCCCGCCACCAGGGGCACCCTCCACCAGGCCCCCATCCATGTCTCCCACCACCCCCACCCCCCAGCAGTGCAGGGGCAGCCTCCACCAGGCCCTCACTCATGTCCCCTATCACCCCCACCCCCCCGCCACCAGGGGCACCCTCCACCAGGCCCCCACTCATGTCTCCCACCACCCCCACCCCCCAGCAGTGCAGGGGCAGCCTCCACCAGGCCCCCACTCATGTCCTCTATCACCCCCACCCCCCCCGCCACCAGGGGCACCCTCCACCAGGCCCCCACTCATGTCTCCAACCTCCCCCACCCCCCAGCAGTGCAGGGGCAGCCTCCACCAGGCCCCCACTCATGTCTCCCACCACCCCCACCCCCAGCAGTGCAGGGGCACCCTCCACCAGGCACCCACCCATGTCTCCCACCACCCCCACCCCCCAGCAGTGCAGGGGCAGCCTCCACCAGGCCCCCACTCATGTCCCCTATCACCCCCACCCCCCCGCCACCAGGGGCACCCTCCACCAGGCCCCCACTCATGTCTCCCACCACCCCCACCCCCCTGCCACCATGGGCAGCCCCCACCAGGCCCCCACTCATGTCTTCCACCACCCCACCCCCCAGCAGTGCAGGTTCACCCTCCACCAGGCCCCACTCATGACTCCCACCACCCCCACCCCCCTGCCACCATGGGCAGCCCCCACCAGGCCCCCACTCATGTCTCCCACCACCCCCACCCCCCTGCCACCATGGGCAGCCCCCACCAGGCCCCCACTCATGTCTCCGACCACCCCCATCCCCCAGCAGTGCAGGGGCAGCCTCCACCAGGCCCCCACTCATGTCCCCTATAACCCCCACCCCCGCCACCAGGGGCACCCTCCACCAGGCCCCCATCCATGCCTCCCACCACCCCCACACCCCAGCAGTGCAGGGGCACCCTCCACCAGGCCCCCACTCATGTCTCCCACCACCCCCACACCCCAGCAGTGCAGGGCCACCCTCCACCAGGCCCCCACTCATGTCTCCCACCACCCCCACACCCCAGCAGTGCAGGGGCACCCTCCACCAGGCCCCCACCCATGTCTCCCACCACCCCCACCCCCCAGCAGTGCAGGGGCACCCTCCACCAGGCCCCCACCCATGTCTCCCACCACCCCCAACCCCCAGCAGTGCAGGGGCAGCCTCCACCAGGCCCCACTCATGTCTCCCACCACCCCCACCCCCCTGCCACCATGGGCAGCCCCCACCAGGCCCCCACTCATGTCTCCCACCACCCCCATCCCCCAGCAGTGCAGGGTCACCCTCCACCAGGCCCCCACTCATGTCTCCCACCACCCCCACCCCCCTGCCACCATGTGCAGCCCCCACCAGGCCCCCACTCATGTCTCCCACCACCCCCACACCCCAGCAGTGCAGGGGCAGCCTCCACCAGTCCCCCACTCATGTCCCCTATCACCCCCACCCCCCCGCCACCAGGGGCACCCTCCACCAGGCCCCCATCCATGTCTCCCACCACCCCCACACCCCAGCAGTGCAGGGGCAGCCTCCACCAGGCCCCCACTCATGTCTCCTACCACCCCCACCCCCCAGCAGTGCAGGGGCACCCTCCACCAGGCACCCACCCATGTCTCCCACCACCCCCACCCCCCAGCAGTGCAGGGGCAGCCTCCACCAGGCCCCCACTCATGTCCCCTATCACCCCCACCCCCCCGCCACCAGGGGCACCCTCCACCAGGCCCCCACTCATGTCTACCACCACCCCCACCCCCTGCCACCATGGGCAGCCCCCACCAGGCCTCCACTCATGTCTCCCACCACCCCCACCCCCCAGCAGTTCAGGTTCACCCTCCACCAGGCCCCCACTCATGTCTCCCACCACCCCCACCCCCCTGCCACCATGGGCAGCCCCCACCAGGCCCCCACTCATGTCTCCCACCACCCCCACCCCCCTGCCACCATGGGCAGCCCCCACCAGGCCCCCTCTCATGTCTCCGACCACCCCCACCCCCCAGCAGTGCAGGGGCAGCCTCCACCAGGCCCCCACTCATGTCCCCTATCACCCCCACCCCCCCGCCACCAGGGGCACCCTCCACCAGGCCCCCATCCATGTCTCCCACCACCCCCACACCCCAGCAGTGCAGGGGCACCCTCCACCAGGCCCCCACTCATGTCTCCCACCACCCCCACACCCCAGCAGTGCAGGGGCACCCTCCACCAGGCCCCCACCCATGTCTCCCACCACCCCCACCCCCCAGCAGTGCAGGGGCACCCTCCACCAGGCCCCCACTCATGTCTCCCACCACCCCCACCCCACTGCCACCATGGGCAGCCCCCACCAGGCCCCCACTCATGTCTCCCACCACCCCCACCCCCCATTAGTGCAGGGTCACCCTCCACCAGGCCCCCACTCATGTCTCCCACCACCCCCACCCCCCTGCCACCATGTGCAGCCCCCACCAGGCCCCCACTCATGTCTCCCACCACCCCCACACCCCAGCAGTGCAGGGGCAGCCTCCACCAGGCCCCCACTCATGTCCCCTATCACCCCCACCCCCCCGCCACCAGGGGCACCCTCCACCAGGCCCCCATCCATGTCTCGCACCACCCCCACACCCCAACAGTGCAGGAGCACCCTCCACCAGGCCCCCACCCATGTCTCCCACCACCCCCACCCCCCTGCCACCATGTGCAGCCCCCACCAGGTCCTCACAATCCCCAATCATGTGCGTAATCGTCAGCCTCCATAGGCAAAAAGCCCTACCAAGTAACCCATTCACCCACATGGAAATGAAAAACATGTTACACCCCCAATGTTCATGAGCAAATGAACCCATGTCCGTCACACACATATTTTCCAATTGAATGGGAAAACACACAACATGACATGCATGAAACCAATGAGATGAAACCACACAGTGAACAATGGGAAAAAAAATGTATTGGACAAAAATACGAATGCTAAAGATAGAAAACTAACTACAATGTAAATGTGAAAAAATAAGCTGCATGTCCGCATAAAAACACAAAAGTAGAAAATCAAATCCAAAAAATGTTGTCCAAAGTGAAATGTAAAAACTCTCCATGCAACAAAGAACTATGTACAAAAATAACAAGGGTCCATCATCACAACTGAACTAAGGAAACCTCCTAAAAAACCTACCTAAATATCAACTATATACAAAAAGTGGAGCAGTGTCCGTCGACTCCAAATCATAAGAAAAAACAAAGGAAACCTAAAACTAAAGAACTATATACAAAGGCGGCGGGCAAGTCCAGCGGCTCACTCCGTGGTTTTCCGGGCCAGGGCATCATCGAACTCCTGTTCGATGTCCCGGAGGCGGTCCAGTTCCATGGCCCCGAGGGTCCGCAGGGACGACGCCGTGTCCTCCTCCAACGCCCTGCGGATTGCCTCGAGGCACTCGGCCCGCCTCAGGGCCCTCCGCATGGAGTTCTCCGCCCTGACCATTGTGAGCCGTGCGTCTTCCGCCCGCCGCCGCTCCGCACCTATGGCGTGGCCCAACCGCTGCCACACGGAAGACACTCTCTGTCCTGGGTCCTCCTGCCCTCCGGCCGATGCCTGCCCCTCCGATGTCGAAGGCCCCGAGCCTTCATGGCTCCCACCATGTTACTGCTGCTGCTCTGCCTCTGCCCGTGCACTGCCTCCTGCTGCCTGCACATCCTCCGCCGGCTGGGGTGCATTTGTTGATGTGGCCACCCCTGCTGGACGTCCGACTCCCGACTGTGGCAGGGATGCCTCCTCCACCAGCCTGGCCGCACTGTCAGAGGCAGCTCCACAGGGCACCCAGGTGACTGATGGGTGGGAAGATGGCACAGAGGATGACTGGTGCGTAGGGGGTCCAGTTGAGGAGGGGGTCGGAACAAGCCCCATCAGACGGAGGAATCCGGTCTGGGCGACCTGTCCCAGCAGGCTGACGTGGTCAACGAGCCATTCGAGATGACGTGCAGTCTCTCCATGAAAAGACTGCAGGTCACCTCGCATGGCCCGTTGACGCAACGCCACACGAGCCAGGACAGGCTCAACCCGGACCTGGATAGCCACGTCCGCAGGCAGAGGAAGGCCAGTTGACGTCAGCTCATCCCCTGCCTGGAAACGGGTCTGGACGTAGGCATCCCTGCTGGTGCAAGATGATGCAGGGACAGGATCAGGGACAGGATTGCACACAGGCACCTCCGCGGCGGCCTGTGCTGCCTCCTGTCCCTGGTCCTGGACTGCACCACTAGCACCAGTGGGATCCCCACCTCCAGACCCCGTCTCTGGTGCTTGCACGGCCTCCTCCTCCACCAGACCCCCCACCAACCTGGATGACTCCGTGCCATCTTCCCCTGTTGGGCCCTGTGGGGTCCCAGCTGCCCCTTCTGCTGCCGAGGAGTCCAACTCCAACCTCCGCCTCTTGGACCTCCCCCCGGCAGCTGCGGCCTGGGACGCGGCACCGGACTCCTCACTCCCCGACGAGATGACAACACGGGAGGGGAGCTGGGCCTTGCGTCTCCGGCTGGCGGTGGGATCCCCGCCGCTGTGCTCCACAGCACCTTCTCTGCCCTCTTCATCAGTTGACGCTGCAGACAGGGAGAAACAAAACACAGGCATCAGGGAACTGTACAATGGACACATACACACATGACAGTTGCACATGAGTGGCATTGGCAAACCTCAGACATGTCATCACAATCCCCAACACACATGTCATTGCAACTCGCACACATGAGCCATACCACAGCCATATCGCAACTGCCACCACCATCCATACACATACAACAGCATGAGCAGCCAAAGGTGACCCAGACATCACATGCAACACAGGAAGTGCACCACACATGTACACACACCACCACACTTGCATGCATGTGTACACCTCTGCCAAGTGTCGCACTGTTCAGACGGGCATCCATGTCACATCTGCCAATCAGGCTTACACATACCGCAGTCACATGCATCCATGTTGCATAACTGTTGCACCCTTGTCAAATACACACACATGCACATGTACACAGTGCTCATACATGCAGCTCAAAACAACATACATGCGTGACATCACGGACATGTCTACTTACATACACATACATACAAACATGTGTGCACGCACAACTGCATTTGCCATGCAAGCCTACACACACAAGCACCATCCATGTCTCACACATTACAGCCCTCGCATGTGTCAGCCCCACGGCCATGTACACCCCCACCCATACTCGACCCCATACAAACAGATGTGCAACCTGCACAATACCGAATAATCACCACACGCACTGCTCACAATCAGGATGCATGTACACTCACCGCTCGACTCCAGACGGGTCTGCTTCTCCAGGACCTGGACGTGGAGCGCTGGGGATATGCGTTCCAGGACCCCCATCTGTTCTTCCGACAAGTGGCCCCGGCGCCCCTTGGCATCCGCTGCCTTCAAGAGGCGCCGGGCCTTGTTCAGGGTCCTGGACCTGAAGTCCTCCCAGCGCTTCCTGACATGTTGTAAGTCCCGGACTGCCACCCCCTCCGCGTTGATGGCAGTCACGATGTCAGTCCAGATCCGAGTCCGTCCTTCCTTGTCGGCGCGGGAACTTCCGAAGAGGGCATCATACTGCCCCAGGACTTGCTCCACCAGGACACCAACTTCGGTGGCACTGAAGCTGGTGCCCCTCTGCCTCTCTGGCCGGGGGTTGTCAGTGGTCCCAGATGGTGTTTGCCCCGACATGACAACCCCAGAGGCAGGAGTGGGTGGGCAACTGGGTCCTGGGGCTGGGCTGTGGAGCGATGGAATCCCAGTCGGGAGTCTTCGGTTCCAGCAGGGGTGGTCACAGCAACAGCACCCCTGGCTGATGTGCAGGCAGCAAATGGCAGTGCACGTGGGCAGCAGGCAGTCAGGCAGCAGCAGATGGTAGGTGGGAGCGTGCTCGGGGCTCTGGGGGGCAGTAGTTCGGCCTTCTGGGCAGGAGCGTGGTCTTCCGTGTGCTTACGCGTGGCCAGCTTGGTACGGAGTGATTTGGCACGTGAAAATCCTGCACGTCAGCGTGAAAATCGAGGAAAGGCCCTTAGCGCATAAGCGCGTCAGCACGCATACGCGATTCTATTGGACCAAAGGCCCTCAGCGCGTAAGCGCGTCTGTGACGTGACCCACACGGGTGTTTCCCACACAGCACGTGATGACAGAGCACACGTGGAAAGACTGCAGGTCAGAGTCTCATCGCGTGTGATTGGTGGAAATGGCCCTACACGCAGAAGTGACAAAGCCTGTAATTGGTGGAAATGTCCCTACACGCAGAAGTGACAAAGCGTGTAATTGGTGGAAATGGCCCTAGCGCGTACACGGCGCGTAAGTGACGCTGGACGTGTGGCCTTGTATAAAAGGTATGTGTAGAACACGTTTTCCTTGTACGTGCTTTTCGTGGAGAGCGAGTGGGTGAATTCTGTACTTCTTGTCGTTTCACACGCGATTTACTTCACAGCGTTTCAAGTTCGTATTCCCTGTTACCTCTGACAGCTTTTTCTCTTTTTTCGCTTTTACTGGTTTACCTGGGCCTGTTCCCTCAAACAGTGTTCCCTTCTACTGTTGTCCTGTCTCCTCAGACAGCGTACAAATCTTCTTTTGGCGGGGGTGTTGCCAACCAAACGTGCTCCTTTTACACGCTCGTTTACCAGGCAGACGGTGAGTCACGCACGTATCTAACATCTGTGCTTGCCCCGTGTGTAGCCTACCCCTTCAGAGGTCATTCTAGGCTGCCTGTGTTACTGGGTGCCACAGCGTAGTGCAGGTTTTACTTTCTGCACATGTGGTCTAGGAGGGGTTGCGTGCACGTCATCTCCCTTTTTTGGGGCTCCTGTGCGTAGCGTGACCCGTCATCTTTCCCCAGGGGTTACAATCAGCCTTGCAAGAGCACTAGGGTACAATTACCATCTGGTACCCAACCCCTTTGACCCCCTATTGCCCAGGACAATAGTTTCCAGCCACTCCCATACGCACATTTACATCAGTGCCATGGCTGGGAGGCGAGGATTCCGTAAGGGTGGCAAAGGTGGAAGAGCCACAAGTGGTGGCCGTGGTGGATCCGGTAGGGGACGTGGTCGTCACTTGCAGGGTGAGCCTGTCCCCCCATGTGTGGAGGACCAGTCAAGGGCACCCATAATCCCCCCCCTCCCGTTGAGGCTGATGTGGCTGACACCATCCATGCTCAGCCCTTGTTGGACCAGCCCATTGTGGCACCAGATCTGGCTGACTCCATGGCTGACTTCCAGGTCAGCAGGCCTATGACACGTGCGCTGGTGCACGTTGATGTCACCATGCCACGTGCATCTGGGCCAGCAAGGTCATCTGCTGCACCAAGGAGGCAGGGCGGAGAGGCTGCAGGGGCAGCTGCGGGTCCATCCACCCCAGCCCTCACACACCCAGCCAGGACAATGTCGGTCCTAGTCCATGCTGCTGACATTCCCCCTGACACCATCACACTAGAGCCAATGCCTGCACCAACTCCCATGCTGAGTGTGCAATCCCACACTCCTGATACAGAGTCCACCAGGGCTCCTGCCCCTAGTGTCCAGAGCGGCGCAGGACACTCAGGATCACCACCACCTTCCAAGCGGAAGAGGAAGAGTGCTCGTTCGGCACTGGCTGATGCCCCAGACACGGCTACACAGTCCGGCCCCAGGACCCAGTTGCCCACCCACACCTGCCTCTGGGCTTGCCATGTCGGGCACTTCCACATCTGGCACCAGTGGCAACCCCAGGCCAGAGGGGCAGAGGGGCACCAGCTTCACTGACAACGAAGTTGGTGTCCTGGTGGAGCATGTCCTGGGGCAGTATGATGCCCTCTTTGGATCGTCCCGCGCCAGCAAGGAAGGACGGGAGAGGATCTGGGGCGACTGTGTGGTTGCCATCAACGCGGAGGGGGTGGCAACCCGCAACGTCCTGAAGATCAAGAAGCGCTGGGAGGACTTGAGGTCCAGGACCCTTGTGAAGGGCCGGCGCTTCGTGGAGGGGGGCCGGGGCCGCATGAGTTCCATCCAGATGAGGGTCCTGGAACGCGTACGCCCAGCGCTCCACGCCCAGATCCTTGAGAGGGAGGCCCGTCTGGAGTTGAGCGGTAAGTGTCCAAGCATTACTGTGTGAGACAGGGCATGTTGCGGTGTGCTGGTTCTATGATACTTGCCTGTATGTGTGCCATAGGCCATGTATGCATGTATGTGTGCAGGGACATCATGGTAATGCATGTGCGACCAGTGATGTGTGACCCACATGGTTGTTGCATGTGTTCAAATGCCGCATGGGGAGCCCTATGCAGATTTTGAACATGAGAGCATGCCAGTCTCTGTACCTGGACATGGGTGGGGGTGAGGAATGGGTGCTGATGCCAGGTACATATATGGTAGCCATGTCTGTGTGCCTGACCTGCGTGTCTGTGACTTGTGCATGCCATGGATGCATGACACATGTGTGTGACAATGCACAGATTCAGTGAAGCAGCCAAATTACCCTTGTATCCGCTGTGTTTGGTGTGTTTGGGGCCAGATGGATGTGACTGAGGTGAAGTGTGTGCATGTGATAGGCATGAGCCATGATGCATGTGAGTTACATATCATTGAATGTTTCAAGAGTCCATTGGACATGCATGGAAATGTCCATGGCATGCACCATGCCTGTTACTGTGTGTGTTTTGCCTGGACTGACCCATGTGTTGTGGAGGGACATGATGGAAGTGTACTTTGACAGTGGTGCTCATCTGCTATTGCTTCCTGTCTAGGGGACCATTGTACAGTGCCCTGATGCTTGTGTTCTTTGTCTCCCTCTACGCAGCGGCTAGTGAAGAAGAGGGCGGAAACGGCGCTGTGGAGCAAGGCGGCGGGATGCCCCCAAGGCTGCAGCGGAAGGGGTGGGTGAGCCCCCACAGGGGCCTGCTACGGTGGGAGACGGTGAGGAGCCATCCAGGTTGGTGGTTTGCACAGAGGAGGAGGAGGCCGCCACTGGGGCACACATGGGGCCTGGAGGGGGCATCCCTGCTGGTGCAAGTGGTGCAGTCCAGGGCCAGGGGCAGGAGGCAGCACAGGTCACCGTGGAGGGGCCTGTGCATGTCGCTTTCCCTGACCCTGTGAGTGCACCACCATGCACCAGCAGGGATACCCCATCCCAGGCCCGTCCGCAGGTAGAGGGGATGTCCATGTCACCTGACTCCACTCCACCTGCGGACGTGGGAACCCCTGGCCGTGTGGAGAAGGTCCTGATTGGGGTCGCGATGCGCACGGCTGTGATTCGTGATGCCGTGCGTGCTTCCCGGGAGGAGGACGCACGACATCACGAAGTGCACCGTGCCGACGTGGCCCAATTGGGATCGGCCATGTTCGGGGGTTTCCTGCATGTGTTGTCCAATCTGGCGGGCCTCTCCTCCTCTGTGCAGGCTATACACCAGTCGTTCTCCTTGCCGTCTTCCGGCCCAGATGCCACCAGGGCCCCCTGTGGACCTGCCCCGACCAATGCAGCCAGCTCGGTGGGGATCCCATCCCTGCCACAGTTGGGAGTCGGAGGTCCAGCAGGGGTGGACAACACAGCAACTGGACCCCAGCAGATGGAAGATGTGACAGCATCATCGGGCAGGGCACGTGCACGACGGCGTCGGTGGTTTCCATCAGCCTGGATGCCGTCGTGCTGGCAGAGGCAGTGGCATCGGAGGCAGCAGCAGGCTCGACGTGGGAGGCATCATGGCTCGGGGCACTCAAGATCAGAGGGGCAGGCATCGGCCGGAGGACAGGGCAACCCTGGGATGGTGGTGTCTTCCGTGTGGGAGCAGTTGGTCCAGCGGATAGGTGCGGAGCGGCAGCGGGCGGAAGAGGAGCGGCTCACCATGGTCAGGGCAGAGTTCTCCATGCGTCGGGCGTTGAGGCGGGCTGAGTGCCTCGAGGAAGCTCGCAGGGAGTTTGAGCTGGACATGGGGTTATCCCTGCGAGACCTCGGGGCCAGGACAGAGTCCCGCCTCCAGGACATCGACATGGAGTTCGATGATGCCCTGGCCAGCAACATCACCGAGTGAGCCGCAGGACTTGCCCGCTGCCTTTGTATATAGTTATTTAGTTAGTTAGTGTTAGGTTTCCTTTATTAATTTTTTTATTTTTGGACCGCTCGGACAATGGCCACTTCTTTGTATATATTATTTTCATTAGGTGGTAGTAGGTTTCATTTATGGTGTTGGGCTCATGGACCCTGGAATTTTCGTGTATATAGTTTGCTTATTGAAGAAACATTTTTTTTATTAATTATTGTGTTCACCATGAGGAAATGGTTTTTCATTATTTTACTTCCACATGATTTTGCTTTGGACAAAATTTGTTTTTGGATTACTTTGTTTTTATTTTTTTTTACATTTGTTCTCGGACATGGACCTTTTCTTTTGTTATCCCCATTGTTGTGTGTTTGATTTGTTTACTTATTTCACATCTTTAATACAATTTTTTTTTAATTTCACTTGTGGTATTTTCTCATTGGTTTCATACATGTCATGATATGGGTTTTGACATTCACTTGCACCCATTGTGTATGTGTGTGTGACGGACATGTGTTCATTTACATACTTGCCATTGGGGTTGTATCATGTAATTGCATTCACTATGTGGGTGGATGCAATCCTTGCCTGGGTGTTTGTGCTGGGTATGCTGCCCATTACTGCCATGATTGAGTATCGTCAGGACCTGGGGGCAGGGGGACATGAGTGGGGGCCTGGTGGAGGGTGCCCCTGGATGCTGGGGGGTGGGGGTGGTGGGAGACATGGGTGGGGGCCTGGTGGAGGGTGCCCCTGGTGACTGGGGGGGTGGGGGTGGTGGGAGGCATGAGTGGGGGCCTGGTGGAGGGTGCCCCTGGTGGCGGGGGGGTGGGGGTGGTGGGAGACATGAGTGGGGGCCTGGTGGAGGCTGCCCCTGGTTACTGGGGGGGTGGGGGTGGTGGGAGACATGAGTGGGGGCCTGGTGGAGGGTGCCCCTGGTGGCGGGGGGGTGGGGGTGGTGGGAGACATGAGTGGGGGCCTGGTGGAGGCTGCCCCTGGTGACTGGGGGGGTGGGGGTGGTGGGAGACATGAGTGGGGGCCTGGTGGAGGGTGCCCCTGGATGCTGGGGGGTGGGGGTGGTGGGAGACATGGGTGGGGGCCTGGTGGAGGGTGCCCCTGGTGACTGGGGGGGTGGGGGTGGTGGGAGACATGAGTGGGGGCCTGGTGGAGGGTGCCCCTGGTGGCGGGGGGGTGGGGGTGGTGGGAGACATGAGTGGGGGCCTGGTGGAGGCTGCCCATGGTGACTGGGGGGGTGGGGGTGGTGGGAGACATGAGTGGGGGCCTGGTGGAGGGTGCCCCTGGATGCTGGGGGGTGGGGGTGGTGGGAGACATGGGTGGGGGCCTGGTGGAGGGTGCCCCTGGTGACTGGGGGGGTGGGGGTGGTGGGAGACATGAGTGGGGGCCTGGTGGAGGGTGCCCCTGGTGGCGGGGGGGTGGGGGTGGTGGGAGACATGAGTGGGGGCCTGGTGGAGGCTGCCCCTGGTTACTGGGGGGTGGGGGTGGTGGGAGACATGAGTGGGGGCCTGGTGGAGGGTGCCCCTGGTGGCGGGGGGTGGGGATGGTGGGAGACATGAGTGGGGGCCTGGTGGAGGTTGCCCCTGGTGACTGGGGGGGTGGGAGGGGTGGGGGACATGAGTGGGGGCCTGGTGGAGGGTGCCCCTGGATGCTGGGGGGTGGGGTGGTGGGAGACATGGGTGGGGGCCTGGTGGAGGGTGCCCCTGGTGACTGGGGGGGTGGGGGTGGTGGGAGACATGAGTGGGGGCCTGGTGGAGGGTGCCCCTGGTGGTGGGGGGGTGTGGGTGGTGGGAGACATGAGTGGGGGCCTGGTGGAGGATGCCCCTGGTGACTGGGGGGGTGGGGGTGGTGGGAGACATGAGTGGGGGCCTGGTGGAGGCTGCCCCTGGTGACTGGGGGGGTGGGGGTGGTGGGAGACATGAGTGGGGGCCTGGTGGAGGCTGCCCCTGGTTACTTGGGGGGTGGGGGTGGTGGGAAACATGAGTGGGGGCCTGGTGGAGGGTGCCCCTGGATGCTGGGGGGTGGGGGTGGTGGGAGACATGAGTGGGGGCCTGGTGGAGGCTGCCCCTGCACTGCTGGGGGGTGGGGGTGGTGGGAGACATGAGTGGGGGCCTGGTGGGGGCTGCCCATGGTGGCAGGGGGGTGGGGGTGGTGGGAGACATGAGTGGGGGCCTGGTGGAGGGTGCCCCTGCACTGCTGGGGGGTGGGGGTGATAGTGGACATGGGTGGGGGCCTGGTGGAGGGTGCCCCTGGTGACTGGGGGGGTGGGGGTGGTGGGAGACATGAGTGGGGGCCTGGTGGAGGGTGCCCCTGGTGGCGGGGGGGTGTGGGTGGTGGGAGACATGAGTGGGGGCCTGGTGGAGGATGCCCCTGGTGACTGGGGGGGTGGGGGTGGTGGGAGACATGAGTGGGGGCCTGGTGGAGGCTGCCCCTGGTGACTGGGGGGGTGGGGGTGGTGGGAGACATGAGTGGGGGCCTGGTGGAGGCTGCCCCTGGTTACTTGGGGGGTGGGGGTGGTGGGAGACATGAGTGGGGGCCTGGTGGAGGGTGCCCCTGGATGCTGGGGGGTGGGGGTGGTGGGAGACATGAGTGGGGGCCTGGTGGAGGCTGCCCCTGCACTGCTGGGGGGTGGGGGTGGTGGGAGACATGAGTGGGGGCCTGGTGGGGGCTGCCCATGGTGGCAGGGGGGTGGGGGTGGTGGGAGACATGAGTGGGTGCCTGGTGGAGGGTGCCCCTGGTGGCGGGGGGGTGGGGGTGATAGGGGACATGAGTGGGGGCCTGGTGGAGGCTGCCCCTGCACTGCTGGGGGGTGGGGGTGGTGGGAGACATGGGTGGGTGCCTGGTGGAGGGTGCCCCTGGTGACTGGGGGGGGTGGGGGTGGTGGGAGACATGAGTGGGGGCCTGGTGGAGGGTGCCCCTGGTGGCGGGGGTGTGGAGGTGGTGGGAGACATGAGTGGGGGCCTGGTGGAGGCTGCCCCTGGTGACTGGGGGGGTGGGTGTGGTGGGAGACATGAGTGGGGGCCTGGTGGAGGGTGCCCCTGCACTGCTGGGGGGTGGGGGTGATAGGGGACATGGGTGGGGGCCTGGTGGAGGGTGCCCCTGGATGCTGGGGGGTGTGGGTGGTGGGAGACATGGGTGGGGGCCTGGTGGAGGGTGCCCCTGGATGCTGGGGGGTGGGGGTGGTGGGACACATGAGTGGGGGCCTGGTGGAGGCTGCCCCTGGTGACTGGGGGGGTGGGGGTGGTGGGAGACATGAGTGGGGGCCTAGTGGAGGGTGCCCCTGGATGCTGGGGGGTGGGGGTGGTGGGAGACATGGGTGGGGGCCTGGTGGAGGGTGCCCCTGGTGACTGGGGGGGTGGGGGTGGTGGGAGACATGAGTGGGGGCCTGGTGGAGGGTGCCCCTGGTGGCGGGGGGGTGGGGGTGGTGGGAGACATGGGTGGGGGCCTGGTGGAGGCTGCCCCTGGTTACTGGGGGGGTGGGGGTGGTGGGAGACATGAGTGGGGGCCTGGTGGAGGCTGCCCCTGGTTACTGGGGGGGTGGGGGTGGTGGGAGACATGAGTGGGGGCCTGGTGGAGGGTGCCCCTGCACTGCTGGGGGGTGGGGGTGATAGGGGACATGGGTGGGGGCCTGGTGGAGGGTGCCCCTGGATGCTGGGGGGTGGGGGTGGTGGGAGACATGAGTGGGGGCCTGGTGGAGGGTGCCCCTGGTGGCGGGGGGGTGGGGGTGGTGGGAGACATGGGTGGGGGCCTGGTGGAGGCTGCCCCTGGTTACTGGGGGGGTGGGGGTGGTGGGAGACATGAGTGGGGGCCTGGTGGAGGCTGCCCCTGGTTACTGGGGGGGTGGGGGTGGTGGGAGACATGAGTGGGGGCCTGGTGGAGGGTGCCCCTGCACTGCTGGGGGGTGGGGGTGATAGGGGACATGGGTGGGGGCCTGGTGGAGGGTGCCCCTGGATGCTGGGGGGTGGGGGTGGTGGGAGACATGGGTGGGGGCCTGGTGGAGGGTGCCCCTGGATGGTGGGGGGTGGGGGTGGTGGGAGACATGAGTGGGGGCCTGGTGGAGGCTGCCCCTGGATGGTGGGGGGTGGTGGTGGTGGGAGACATGAGCAGGTGTGCAGGGTAGTCCCCTGTTTTGTGGGCTGCCTGCAGGGGCCGTGGAGGGTGTACAGGGAACACCTGTGAAGACCCACCCAGCCTAATCGCGTGTGTAACTTCCCACGCACCCCTGTAATACACGTACCAAGCCAAATCACGTGTGATAATTCTCTCGCACCCCTGAAATACATGCGCCCAGGCTATTCGCGTGTGGAACTTCCCGCGCACCCCTGAAATACACGCGCCCAGGCTATTCGCGTGTGGAAATTCCCGCGCACCCCTGAAATACACGTACCCTGCTGTAATCGCGTGTGGGACTTCCTGCGCACCCCTGAAATACACGCGCCCAGGCTATTCGCGTGTGGAAATTCCCGCGCACCCCTGAAATACACGTACCCTGCTGTAATCGCGTGTGGGACTTCCCGCGCACCCCTGAAATACACGTGCCCAGGCTATTCGCGTGTGGAACTTCCCGCGCACCCCTGAAATACACGCGCCCAGGCTATTCGCGTGTGGAACTTCCCGCGCACCCCTGAAATACACGTACCCTGCTGTAATCGCGTGTGGGACTTCCCGCGCACCCCTGAAATACACGCGCTCAGGCTATTCGCGTGTGGAACTTCCCGCGCACCCCTGAAATACACGCGCCCAGGCTATTCGCGTGTGGAACTTCCCGCGCACCCCTGAAATACACATACCCTGCTGTAATCGCGTGTGGGACTTCCCGCGCACCCCTGAAATACACGCGCCCAGGCTATTCGCGTGTGGAACTTCCCGCGCACCCCTGAAATACACGTACCCTGCTGTAATCGCGTGTGGGACTTCCCGCGCACCCCTGAAATACACGCGCTCAGGCTATTCGCGTGTGGAACTTCCCGCGCACCCCTGAAATACACGCGCCCAGGCTATTCGCGTGTGGAACTTCCCGCGCACCCCTGAAATACACATACCCTGCTGTAATCGCGTGTGGGACTTCCCGCGCACCCCTGAAATACACGCGCCCAGGCTATTCGCGTGTGGAACTTCCCGCGCACCCCTGAAATACACGTGCCCAGGCTATTCGCGTGTGGAACTTCCCGCGCACCCCTGAAATACACGTACCCTGCTGTAATCGCGTGTGGGACTTCCCACGCACCCCTGAAATACACGCGCCCAGGCTATTCGCGTGTGGAACTTCCCGCGCACCCCTGAAATACACGCGCCCAGGCTATTCGCGTGTGGAACTTCCCGCGCACCCCTGAAATACACGTACCCTGCTGTAATCGCGTGTGGGACTTCCCGCGCACCCCTGAAATACACGCGCCCAGGCTATTCGCGTGTGGAACTTCCCGCGCACCCCTGAAATACACGCGCCCAGGCTATTCGCGTGTGGAACTTCCCGCGCACCCCTGAAATACACGCGCCCAGGCTATTCGCGTGTGGAACTTCCCGCGCACCCCTGAAATACACGTACCCTGCTGTAATCGCGTGTGGGACTTCCCGCGCACCCCTGAAATTCACGCGCCCAGGCTATTCGCGTGTGGAACTTCCCGCGCATCCCTGAAATACACGCGCCCAGGCTATTCGCGTGTGGAACTTCCCGCGCACCCCTGAAATACACGTACCCTGCTGTAATCGCGTGTGGGACTTCCCGCGCACCCCTGAAATACACGCGCCCAGGCTATTCGCGTGTGGAACTTCCCGCGCACCCCTGAAATACACGCGCCCAGGCTATTCGCGTGTGGAACTTCCCGCGCACCCCTGAAATACACGTACCCTGCTGTAATCGCGTGTGGGACTTCCCTCGCACCCCTGAAATACACGCGCCCAGGCTATTCGCGTGTGGAACTTCCCGCGCACCCCTGAAATACACGCGCCCAGGCTAGTCACGTGTGGAACTTCCCGCGCACCCCTGAAATACACGTACCCTGCTGTAATCGCGTGTGGGACTTCCCGCGCACCCCTGAAATACACCTAGCCTGATGGAATCGCGTGTGGAACTTCCCGCGCACCCCTGAAATCCACGTACCCGGCCAAATCGCGTGTGAGACTTCCCGCGCACCCCGGTATACACGCACACGTATTTTTTGTCAGCGTGTCCCTGTTTGTGGGTACCCCTTTGCACGTCATTTGTCCAGGAGGGCCACAGTATAGGACATTCATCATGGCAGTATATGGGTGCTCTTTGTTGGTGCACCTTTTGGCGCACATTTCTTACAGCCGCAGAGACGCTACCGCCTGCTTTCTTGTGGCGGTCGTGTTTGTGCCTGTGCGCTGGTTTGAGCGTGCGCTTTTTCGCCCTATTCTATTCCATGAATACGTGTTGTAGGCGAGCGTGTGGGCGTTCCGCGCACTTGTGCCCTGTACTTCCCCCGTGACGCCCACGTTTTTGCAAGTTGTTCCCCATTCCGAGTGTTACGCCCGTGTTCCGCCTACTTTTGTTGCGTGCGCCGCGCTATGTGCGAATTTCGCTGTGGCCTGTGCGATTTTCGCTGTGACCTGGCGCACGCTGTTAGATGGCCTGTGCGCCAACGTGCGCGGCGCACTTTTTATCACACATCCGCTGGTTTTCTCGCGCACGGACTTCCATGAATCGACGTGCGCTGCTTTTCGTGCGATTTTCGCACTTTCACTGCGATTTTCGCTATTCCACTGCGATTCGCACGTTTTTGCCCACTTGCGCCGCGCTAATTATTCCATGAATCGGCCTGTGAGTCTGTCGCAAAGAAACTGATTTGTACTCAGGAGCAAGGGAACACGACATCTCCCACTACAGAGAGGTTGGGCGCCTTCTTGGGAACCGCATTTCCTGAGCGACAAACAAATATTATTGCCATGTGTAAGTGCAAAGTGCTGGCATGAAACCTGGGATGCTTGTTGTGCCTGGTATAGGGCCTTTGGGGTCTGTTATGTTTCTCAGCAGGCAGTCGAGGAAGGAGACATTTGAAATTCTCTGCACCATATTTTGCTATTAGTACAATGTTTTTTGCACTTGGAAGTAAGGTTAGCTTAGATCATTCCATTATACTAAACAATTACAAGTGTGACTGTAATCACTTTCATCTCTAATTTAATGATGACTAAAAATAATTGATGTTTTCCCCCTCCTCGTAAAAAAAAACATGCACAAGGGCACACACAGTTAGTCTCTCTCACACACTCTCATACAAACTTGCACACAAATCTTACACACAAACATATACACACACACACACACACACACACACACACACACACACGCACACACACACACACACACCCCCCCCTCCTCATTACAAGGTTGACGTAAAACCCGGCGTTAGCTGGCGGGTTACTGGTGGCACGTTAACACTGTTACCAGTGCCACCAGGACACGGTAATGTTAAAGGATATTTGTACCATGCACTATCACCACCGAAGTGGTCCCTTGGCGCACTGGTGGCTCTGAAAAAAGGGACGAGGGGGGTGAGCTAGTGAGAATAAGCTGGAAAAGTGCAAGAGAGCAGTGATGTGCTGTTGGCAGCCTCAGCCCGGTGGGTTCCTTGGCTTGGGGGGTTTTACAGTCGGTAGTTGTTGTGTGCTGTTGTGCAAGTCTATGTGTGGTTTGTTTTGTTGTTGCAGTGTAGTGAATTTTGTGCGGATTGCTGTGCTTTAGGCTTGTGGTTGTGTTTGGTTAGCGTTTGAGAGGTGAATGGAGAGGGGTGAGATTGTTAGAAGATTGGTTATTTTGCATTGCTGTCTTCTAATTATGTCTAGGTGAGATGCTTGTTATCATTCACTTATTCCATCTGAGTGTGGTACTTGCTGATTTTCAATATTATGTCTAGAAGTGAGGCAGGCTAGTGAGTACAAATCCATCCATGTGTGGCACTTGTTATCATTCACATTTCATTTTAAGTGTGGTGCATGCTAACATTCCTAATATTGTCCGCAGGCCAAGGTTAAGAATTCAATCCAAGTGTGGCACATGCTAACATCCACAATCCTGTCTAGATGTGACGCGGGCTAGATCAAGAATTCCCTCTGAGTATGGCACATGCTAACATTCACATTTCTATCTCGATGCGACGCAGGCCACGGTTAAGAATTCCATCCAAGTGTGGCACATGCTAAGATCCACAATCCTGTCTAGATGCGATGCAGGCCAAGGTTAAGAGTTCCCTCTAAGTGTGACACATGCGAACATTCAGATTTCTATCTAGATGTGACACAAGCTAAGGTTGCAAATTCCCTCTGAGTGTGGTGCATGCTAACATTCACATTTCTACCGAGATGCGACGCAGGCTAAGGTTAAGAGTTCCCTCTGAGTGTGGCACATGCTAACATTCACATTTCTATCTAGATGTGACGCAGGCCACGGTTAAGAATTCCATCCAAGTGTGGCACGTGCTAACTTCCACAATCCTGTCTAGATGCGATGCAGGCCAAGGTTAAGAGCTCCCTCTGAGTGTGGCGCATGCCAGCATTCAAACCTCCATTTAGAGGCGACGCAGGCTAAGGTTAAGAGTTCCCTCTGAATGTGGCACATGCTAACATTCACATTTCGATCTAAATACAACGCAGGCTAAGGTTATGAATTCCCTCTGAGTGTGGCACATGCCAGCATTCAAACCTCCATCTAGATGCAACGCAGGCTAAAGTTAAGAGTTCCCTCTGAGTGTAGCACATTCTAACATTCAAATTTCTATCTAGATGCTAAGCAGGCTAAAGTTACGAATTTCCTCTGAGTGTGACATATGCTAACATTGGCAGGTAAGTTAGTATGCATTAAACCCCAACATTTACAGTCCATTTACAGTGGTCACAAGTCTCTCTAAGTATACATTATGTTAGTCTATGGCAGTCTATGCTATGGGAAGGTTAGGTAGAGTGACAGGGGCTTTCCAGAGTAGAGTAATTGCTCTACACCCCACCCATGCCACACTCACAGTTTATGTTGGTGTCTTTTGACTGCTGACTTCCTTGGCTGCCCCTGCGGACACCTGCAGATACACTCTGGAGCCGCCAATGTAGGAGCCACCTTTGGCCTTGGGCCCTTACCCGAAGGGGCTGCCGGGCAGAGGGCTGCCCTGGAGAGGTCCTTAATGACCTTTATGAACAGCCAATCACAGGCGGTGGCAGGCTGGGAGGCGGGAGGAGGGAGGGAAGTGGAAACACACACACACGGAAGGGGAGAGGGGTGCAGACAAGGCCCAGGGCCCCTAAGCAGGCCCGAAAAAAAAAAAAAACGAGAGGCCCAGAAGTGTTGGCTCTCAAGTCTCCTCACCTGGCAGCACCTTGATGTAAAACGTGCTCCAGAGGCTGCAGCTGCGACTAGGCTCGCAGGCTGCTGTTGGAATTGGCCAATCACGGTCTAGGGGGTGGGCTGGGAGGCTGGAGGATGGAGGGAAGTGGAAACACACACACACGGAAGGGGAGAGGGGTGCAGATAAGGCCCAGAGCCCCTAAGCAGGCCCAAAAAAAAAGGAAAGAGAGGCCCAGGAGGGTCGGCTCTCAAGTCTCCTCACCTGGCAGCACCTTGATGTAAAAGGTGTTCTAGGGGCTGCAGCTGCGACTGTGCTCACATGCTGCTGTTGGAATTTGCCAATCTCAGCCTAGGAGGCAGGTTGGGAAGTGGGAGGAGGGAGGGAAGCGGAAACACACACACACACACGGAAGGGGAGAGGGATGCAGACAAAGCCCAGGGCCCCTAAGCAGGCCCGAAAAAAATTTGAAAGATAGGCCCAGGAGTGTCGGCTCTCAAGTCTCCTCACCTGACAGCACCTTGATGTAAAAGGTGCTCCGGGGGCTGCAGCTGTGACTATGCTCACAGGCTGCTGTTGGAATTGGCCAATCACGGCCTAGGAGGCGGGCTGGGAGGCGGGAGTATGGAGGGAAGTGGAAACACACACTCACACGAAAGGGGAGAGGGGTGTAGACAAGGCCCAGGGCCCCTAAGCAGGCCTGAAAAAAAACGGAAAGAGAGGCCCAGGAGGGTCGGCTCTCAAGTCTCCTCACCTGGCAGCACCTTGATGTAAAAAAAAAGCAGTGGCGGTACAGTAAATCCCCATTCTCATGGAATTAACAGTACCGGTGCTTCAGTGGTGCTTCAGTGAAAAACACGCCAGTAGGGGCCTGAACTAACGGCAGGTCAGACCTGCTGGCAGTTCAGTGCCCCTACCGGCATACTTATAGTTTGGTGGTCAGGAAAGTGTGCCGGTACGTTGCTACTGGTACCTTTATTTCCGGAACGCCAAACTCATATTGTCTGCAACACGCATTGAAACACTCTTTTCTTTTATTCTTTTTATTACCTTGCTGATGGTTCAACTTAACATGCTGCTGCTTTATGGTGTTCGGTCCAGGGGCAGGAATGGGCAATGGCAGCATCAGCAACAAACTCCTCTGCCCCTGGGAACCTGAACAACTGGCATGTGGGAGGGCTCTCGGTTGCCCCCCCCCCACCATTGGGTGCCAATAGGGAATAGAGGGTGGCCAACCCACAGCACCAATACCATAGGGGGGAACTAGACATACCCTGTCCCATTATACTTAGTTCAAATACAACATAGTCGGAAACACGCTGCGCCATCACTCACAACAGTTAGATGGACAAGAAAGGAAAGTAGCAATTAAGCCTACCCACAGGAATGCTAGTTAAGTAGAACAAGATATGTAAGGGCTAGGATGTACAAACCACCAACCCAACCTCAAATCTGTGCATACCTAATTCACCCGAAAATCCACACAACCATTTCTCGCCCAGCAAACCGCATGCACTTCACCACACCGCAAAAACAACAAACAAACAACACATAAAGCTCAGTCCGATATTCACACCAAAGCTCAGTGCACGATGGAAACCGAACTGAATGCGTCAACAGCACACCACTTCTCTCACTCTTTTACTCCCTCTTCACCCGACTAACCTAACCCGCCCACCTTCTTCTTTTTCAGATCCACCTGAGCGCCTGGGGACCAACTCCGTTGGTGACGGTGCGCGATATAAATACCTTTAAAATGTAACATTTAACAATACTGTAGGTCTGGCACAGAGCTCAACCTTTTTTTCCCTTCAGACTAGATTTCAGGGGTAGACATAGTGCTCACTGACCCAATAAAGGGCTCCTGGCCACGGGGCTCCCTGCAATGGAGTGGTTGTATGGGGCTCATGCTACACCAATGAGGGTGTGGTACATCACTCTCTAGTGTACTGGGGTCTCTGTCAGTGTTTTGGTTCCCGCAGCACTGTAAAATAAATGATCTTTGAAGGAATAACCTTACTCAAAATTGTTCTTGCCATTTGTTTTACCAGACACAATACACCAAGTCAAAACTGTTGGCATTGCAAATGGTTGTTTTTAAAAGGACTTCAATGCAAGGGACAGATGCACGGACACACATATTTCCTATACATCAAGTGGCTAAAGGAACACTCAGATAGACATTTTTCTATTACACCAGGAGCGTATTTACAGCAGTAATTAAGCCATTAACTCTACTTAGAATTCTCAGAAACAGCTCTGACAGGCCCTAAAAAGAAGACCATTAGATGTTACTGCATGATAGCGCTAGTTCAAAGAGATCCCATCAGGATGTGTATTGGAGAGGGGGAGATGGGGAAAGACAGTTGGCAGGAATGGCCATAATGATTAGCAGTTAGTGGGTGGATAAATCACCAAAGAACGCATACAGGCTGTGCGCCCCAACTCCATCCCACTCTCTACTACCTGTACTGCAATGCAATGTTTTCAACTAAAGTACCACAAAATAACCAGCACAGAAAATTGGGGATCCTATTTTAATTTTCTACCACTCCCTCGGCTAAATCCTGTTTGAATTATCTGCCTAAACCTCAATTAAAGCCTGGTTTCATTTTCTATCTCTCCCTCAACCAAACCAATCAATTTTCTGCATCTCCCTAAACTAAATCCTATTCCTTCGACTGCTGTGCAACATCCTGCTGCCTACACAAGGCTAATTCTGAAATCAAACCTTGCTGCCCAATTTATACAAATTAACCTGAACCAAAATCCCTTTGCTTGGACCACCCACCAATTTCTGCAAAGTCTGTTTCAGAAAAAAGGTAAAAAATGTGGGTGATTTATTTTGGAGCCAACCTTGTCTCCCTAGACTTACTGAGGCCCTTCAGAATATTTTGCTTTGATCCAAGCCAACGAGTGACTAACAGAAGAAGTGGATTGAAGATACTGTTAACTCAATGTCGAAGAAATACAACCAAATCCTTCCAGCCAGTGAGTCTGGGATGACTTTTTACCATATATCATTCATTGTGGTATTGCTTCACTTCTGATTATTCTTACCACTATTTTACTGCAAAATGTACACCGGTGTTTGAGCAAGGGAATATGGGATGGGGATAGGTGGTGAGAGGGTCAGGGGTGTGAGGAAGAGGGGACCGTGGGGTCTCCCCTCATTTTGTGGTAAAATAAATCAGTAGAAATTGGCAGTAAAGCATATACAGTGAAAATGGTATCCCCACATTACTTCACTCAGAAAACACTGTCTGCACTTGCCTCATCCACATGCACTTTACTAGGCATTCAATTTGTCATGCATTTATTTCTTCATGCCTTTACTTCTTCTGCATCTTTGCATTGTGATGGTGGCAATGGATGAGGTTATGGTTAGCTTAAGATTAAGTTTTGGGTCAATGAGTGAGAGGGAGGAGGAATATGGGCTAGAAAAGAAGTGGGCACAGGAGATCTCCCCTGCAGTGATGAAGTGAGTGCTAGGAGAAGCAGGGCTGGACTGGGAACTAAAAGAGGCCCTGGAAATAATTACTGGGGACCAAAAGAGGCCCTGGAAATAATTACTGGGGACCAAAAGAGGCCCTGGAAATAAAGTTCAAAGTGGCCCCAAATGACACATTTTCAGCAAGCCCAATGCTTTTCCTATGAGAAAATTTGGAAATACCACAGAAAAGAGGCCCAGGGTGCAGAGGCCCACCGGGAAATCTCCAGAGTTCCGTATAGGCCAGTCCATCCCTGAGGAGAAGTGAAAGACGGCAGAAACAAAGGTCTGGAGAAGAGAAAGTGTCACATGAGTGTATGGCAAAGTAAATCCATGTGAAATAAAGACATGCATCCCGAGAATTGGCTGAGGAATCCCCCAACTCGACTGCCATTTATGCCCTGCTCACCAAGGTTGCAAGGGATGTGTACTATCAGTAATGATCCCCATTTTAGTGACGTTCTTTGGGGATAAATATACCAGTTTCAAAGTTCCAAGGAATAATGCAAAATGTCTTTACTGATTTAATGTCTCGTAGTCCTGATCCTGAGTGCACCCAACATTGACTAAC
The DNA here is from genome assembly GCF_040938575.1 of Ambystoma mexicanum. Lineage (NCBI taxonomy): Eukaryota > Metazoa > Chordata > Amphibia > Caudata > Ambystomatidae > Ambystoma > Ambystoma mexicanum. Next base: position 639,714,957 of record NC_090937.1, read on the forward strand.
CTGTAATTTACTTCTCTTTTTCAGGCTTCTTGCAGGCAATGGGCCACCCAGTCGAAGGTGCAGCCCCCAAACAGTAGAGAAAGAGAGACCCCTCCAGGTAAATCGAACACTGAAATAATTAAGCAATATGCCCCAAGCATATTTCTGGCCCCCATTGAAACTTTGTGGCCGGCTGGTTTCTGCAAACACTCTAAATGTGCAGGGTAGCTGCTCTCCATTGCTGTTTATTAAGTGCCCGTTCGCTGGTGGCTCATGCCCTGGATTGTTATGATTTGTTAAATACTTCTCAGCCTAATCATTTGGTCTTGACTGAGACCTGGCTCAGGTTCATCCATAATTCAAGCACTGCTTTCCAATTATGAGCTTTTCCATGTTGATCGCCCCACTAATCATTTGGGGGGCAGAGGGGTCACTTTAATACATAAGGTTATGTTTAAGCCTTTCTGCATTATGCCTGATCATTCTTTGAAGATGGAGTGTCTTCTTGCCCGTATTTCAGTTTCTCCCACTTCTACACTGCCTATTCTCGTGGTTTGCAGACCGCCTAGCCTTGATAGCAGTTTTTGTGCAGAGTTTCCTGCCTTTGCATCAGAACCTCAACTTAAATATCCCAATCTCTTGATTGTGGGAGATTGTACCCTCCCAGTTAGCACGACCAGTGCTCGGCAGGTCTCCATTTTTCTGGCTCTTATTTCTGATCTTGGTTTTCCCAGCAGGTTGTTATGCTACTCATCGGCTGGGCAATGAAAAACAAGCCAGGACCCTCAGCGACGTGTCTACTTTATTGCTCTTACAGATTAAAGGTTGAGTTGCTGGATGAGGATAGGTAGGACAACAGGTCACACTAAAGGGAATGGCCACCAGACACACCATCACTTCGAACTAGAGGACCAGCTGACTCTCATAGAGAATTCACTCAGAAGGCTCTTTAAACATTCCACCCAGCATCATGCAGCCATGTCACTGGTCTCGCATCATCACTCGTTCCCAGGTTGCAATACCTTTGTTCTTCACAAACACACCCACACTCACAGCATGGGACAGGATGCAACAAATGTGTTCTTCACAAACACTCACACTCACAACATGGGAAAGGGTGCAACACCTCCCCCCTCACACACAAGCACAACAGGGTGGAGATCTACAAAACTCTGCACAGGGTTACAAACATGCTGGAGGCACACTTGCTCACTCCCACATAGGAAACAGGTGAGGAAAGTAACCTAGGAAGATACTCGCACTGACATGCAACATACGGGAGGAGAGGTGAATCACAAAGGATGGAGCAGCATTCCAACAAGGGTAGGGGCAGAAATAAGAATAATACGAGTAGAACAGACAGGGAATAAGCACAAGGCAAAATGACATAATACTACGCAGGACAGGTATCCCTGAAAACTCACCTGTCTCAAACATTAACACCCAGGGTGCATAGCTAGGCACAGCAGGTAGGAGGGGATGGTGAAAATTAAGGGCATGACAAAGTAGGTGTTTATATCATGAGGAGGAAGGTTATAAGAGCAAACAGTAAATTCAGGATCTGAGAGAAGAAGTCAAGAGAAAGTGGTAGAAATGTGGGCTTAGGATGAGGTAGTGAAATCCAAAGGGGTAGTGGAGTTTGGCAGTGACAAAGAAGAGTTAACATTAGGGCCCAGATTAACTAAACTTTGCACTGTTATAAATGCAAAGTTGCATGATATTAGCAGTAGGGCAAAGTTTGTCCTATTCCTAAAAACACTGGGACATATTAGAAAACCATTGCACCATGACAAGTGCAGTTTGGTTTGTTGTAAGCACCAGGGCACAAATTGCCCCAGTGCAGAAAAGATACATTTTCCATACATTTTTGCAATAGGGCAAAGTTTGTCCTAGTGCTAATACCATTCCGTATGACCACTAGGACAAACTTTCCCATGGTGCAAAAATGCGGTGAAAATGTATCTTTTTTGCACTAGGGCAATTTTTGCGCAGGTGTTTATAACATGCCAAAGTGCACTTGTCATCATGCAATGGTTTTGTATTATGTCCCAGTTTTTTTAGAAATAGGGCACACTTTGCCCTAGTGATAAAACCATGCAGCTTTGCACTTACACCATTGCAACGTTTCTGTAATCTGGCCCCAGGAGAAGACACCATTATGGTGAAGGTTAAGATGCAGTAACCCAATGGGGAGGTGGCAGTGAAGGTGATAAGGAAGAGGTCAGAGGTGTAACATCGGCAGCAGAAGGGTATACCTTGGAGGTAGCTCTCCAATGACGAGCTAGCTTAGAGATAACAAAAGTGGCCAGAAAGACTAGAAAATAACAGGGGGTTAGAGCCCAAGAAGCTATTGGTAGGTACCAACCAGTAACATTCAATATATTTTTCACACGGTCATGATTATTCTATCACATTTTTACTTACAACAGGTTCTTTCTAGATGCTGATACTGGTGGAGGTGCAGCAATCTACTGAGCAACAATTATATCAGATGTTGTTTACTATGTCTATATCCACTGGGGCAGATGGGACTACTCATTGGCTGCCTTTTACTGTGTTCTATATTCATAGTGCTCTGCACACATACCGCCTAGAAACATACAGCACCGACCACACACCATGTGCAGCAAAGTGAACAATGCATTTCCTAGCGCTGCGCTAGGCATTTACATTCCTACCTTGACACATACAATGTTTATTGGCGGATCACAGCAGCATGAACATATGTCATGAAATAACATGCTATGCGAGTCACTACGGCATACGCAATAGCATATCCTACCGATTTACTCACATACAAAATGGTATTCATTGGTTCATTGTCACATAAGCAATTGCACAAACAATGAATTGATATCACTCGCTTAACGAATATGCAATTTTCCTCGCTAAATCCTTGTAGTATGAGCAATGGTGTAACCCACACATATGCATTACTGGCTGGGCCCAAAGTAATGTCCCTGATTGGCACATTGCCCCTGTCATGGAACATCACTAGATGCTTACTGGGATAGTACAATTCAGCGAACTGCTGAAATATCAGCTGCATTTGCACATTGTGCATCCTTGTCACCAAAATGTTGAGGTCTGATGCTTTAAGCAATTTAGCAGTGACAAGTACTGGTCCCAACATGCTTTATTGCTTTACAATGTTACAGGTTCAGTTACAAGATGAGGATAGGTAGGACAACAGGTTACACTGAAGGGAACACCCAGTAGACCACGACATTTAACTCACAACAATCAACTGACTGTCACCAAACATCCACTCAGAGCACTCGCTCAAGGTTCATGCAGCGATGTCCCCCTATTTCTTTATCGCTATTCGCTGAATGCAAGAAACCGTATATCTGCCATTAATAGCATTGAGTATTTTGACTGAATCATTGTGCCCTGGCAATGTCGATAGCATTGATATTGACCCCACCTAGAGAGTTGGGAGAAAGATTGTGGAACATCCCAAGCTGATGAGACCAGTGTTTAGGAAGTAGTATATAAAAAAGAGTTTGCTGCATGCATCCACAGAGAAGGGGACAGTATTTTGGAGTGGTGTGCAGGTTTTCGCCTATTCTATTTTTCCAAAGTAGATAGTACAGAGGAGGGAGAATTTGGGAGAAGACAGGTGACTCACCAGAGAGGCAAACATAAAGTCAATACTAATGACATTAGCTGGTGTCTCCTAGTTCAACGCTTGCCAGTTTCAGATGCCTCTGGGCGTTTTCCTACTCATTGCACATTCTTCATTCTTCTAGGATCTTTTGGTCCTCTATTATTCCGGGATGCCGTCCCTCACTTTCATGTATCAAGCCTCTCAGGCAGCGGTTGAACAGGGCCTCGGCTGGAGCTACCCCTGTGGACTGGTGGGGCGTGGACCGATATTCATGGAGGAATTGGTATAGATTTCTTTTTAATTCCCCCCTTTGGCCGTGAGTGATCCGGAGAATCATATTGAGGGTACGTATGAAGCTCTCTAACTACCGGTTGACTCTTGGCCAGCCTGGAGTCACTTTCCTGTGCACCACTCCACATTCGTCCAGGAAGGCGGAAAACTGGCGGTCCTGAAATGGGGGTCCGTTATCCGAACATAACACTCAGGGAAAACCATGGGTTGCAAAGATCTTGTCCAAGGCTTGGATGGTCTGGTCACTTGAGGTCGACTCTACTATTTCCACTTCTGGGTAGCGGGACCATTGATCAATGAGGACCAGGAAATATGTGCCCCTTTTGATGGATCCAAAGTCTGCATGCATGGTACCCAGGGCTGGTCACTCCTTTCCATGGTTTCAACAAATGGTTCTTTACTCACGGGTGCCACTGCTTGAAACCAGACACATGGGTGTATGTACTCATCGACCCTCCTCCAAGACTTTTTCTCTCATTCGTGCCTTTGTTTTAGCCGTGCTCTGATGGCCACTGTGCGCAAGTTCCAATACTCTGTCTACGAGCACTCTTGGGATGACAATCTGTCTCACTTTTAGCAGCAGGCCCTCGTAAGATGTAGATAGTTTGTGACGTGCACGCCACAGTGATTGCAGGTTGTGCTGTGTCTCTTATTCTCTCCTGGACATGTCTGCCAGCACTGATTTCTAGTCCCCATTTCCTACCGTGTTCCGTATTATCTGAAAACATCCATCGACTTTGGAGGCTTCCGCCGCTTCATGAGTGATAGAGCTATCGGCATGGATGCTTCTACCACATGCCAGATGGCTTCCTCGCACATGGCAGTCCCTGGGATGGCGGGACAGATAATCTGCTGAGTTGTCTGTCCCTGGCCTATACTGTAGCTTTACGCCGTACTCTATGAGAGCGAGCATCCACCTTTCTATCCTCGGAGGCGGTTTTGAAGACGCCACTGTCATGATGGGAATTAGGGGTTTATGGTCCGTGATGACCGAGACGGGTTTGCCCAGGATGTAGACTCTAAAGTGTTTACAGACCCACAGTGTGGCTAGTGCTTCCTGTTCAATTTGAGAATATCTTTGCTCAGTGTCAGTTAGGGCCTTACTGGCGTATGCGATGGGCCGCATCTCTCCCTGAAGATCTGGTTGGAGCAGTACTGCGCCTAGCCCGACAGGGCTGGCATCCACGACTAGCTCTCACTTTTTTTTCTGGTTGAAGAAATCTGTTTTCTCATCGCCTATAAGCACTCCCTTAATAGTGTCGAAGGCAGTCTGTTCCTTGCTGGACCATGTCCACACTGTGTCTTTTTTGTGAGGGCCCTCAGGGTTCTGAGAGGGAGGCAAGGTTCTTTATAAATCTCCTGCAATAGTTCACCATCCCCAGGAAACTATGCACGTTAGAGGGCTGTTTGGGGGCCTGGCCTCTCGAATGCCCTTCACCTTTTGTGGGTCGTGTGAGATACCTCCAGCGTGGAAGACGAATCCAAAAAACTCAATGCTTTCTTTTATAAATTCACATTTGTCGCAATGTAGGTTCAAACCAACATCATGGATCCGCTCCAGCGTCTTCTCCAGCCTGATCATGTGCTCTGTTTTGGCATTGGGATCTTTGCTCAGACTGATAACAACTTTGAGTCCAGCGAGAGAACCCCTGATAACGTTTTGGAACACTTACGCAGCAGAGGAGATTCCAAAACTTAGCCTTTTATACTGATAGTCGCCATTGTGGGTGGTAAAAGTGGTGATGTATCGGGAATCTTGATGTAGTTCCAGCTGGTGGTATCCCAAGCGTAGGTCAAGTTTCGAGGAAACCTTGGCGCCCTGCAGCCCCCGCACCACATCATCCAGTGTTGGCGTGAGGTGGCGCTCCCTCTTAATGGCCATGTTGGGTAGCCGCATGTCAATGTTTTGGTTTGGTTGCGACCACGATGGGAGACACCCATGGTGTGGGGCCCACAACCTTCTCGATAATGTCTAGATCTACAAGGTTTTGAATCTCCTGCTCAACCTTCTCTCGTAGGTGAAAGAGTATGCAGCAGTGTTTCAGGGCAGTAGGGCGCACCGACTCATCAATGTGCAGCCGGATTGGCTCTCCCTTTGGCTTTCCCACCCCTTTGAAAAGGTCTGCAAAGCAGTTGGTGAGGTCTTGGATGTCTGATTTGTACACCGAGAGTGCAAAGTGTACTATGGCCAGTGCCTCAGACGCGGCGCAGCTCAAAAGCAAATGTGGGCTGGCATTGGTTACAAAAAATCTCGCTTTTATTGAGCGTACTGCGTGTGAGATTAATGTAGTGAACACGCCTTGTAGCGGGAGCGGATGGTCTCCGCCGAAGAGGTATATCTTCACTTTCATTTCGGTTAAAACTGGCGGGCCAGGTAGTGCCTCGTAGTGCTGAGAGGCCATCACGCATACAGATGCAGCTGTGTCAATCAACACCGTGGTGGGGGTCTCGTAAGTGTCTACTACACATGTGGGCTGCCTCTGCTTCTTTGAGAAGGAGTCGATGTTAAAAATGAAGAACACCTCTTCCTCTTCTTCTTCCTCCCTGGCGATGTCTAGTTCCTGAAGCTTTAGTTCTATGGTGGCCACGCTTCTCTGTTTGCGTATGCCACCACTGTTGGGTCTGCGTGGACCTCGCTGGATGACCACTGGATTAGTTGCACGGCACATCCTGGCAAAGTGGCCTGGGGTCCCACACTGCACACACACCCTCCCTTTTGCAGGACATTCCCGTGCGGAAGTACGTACCAGCACTTTTGGCACTGCTGAGGCAAGTCATTTTTTTTCTGGGCCCGTCTTGGGCATAGGGATCAACTGTTCTCTGTCTGTCCGATGGCATATGCTTCCTCACCCTTCCCTGGCTTGGCTGCTGCATCAATTTGAGCTGCCCAGCTGTCTGCCAGCTCGTATGACCTGCCCATATCCAGTATTTGCGTCAGCGTTAGCCCCGGTTCGCAGAGCACTTGACGCCGCCGTTTTACCAAACCGCAACCCTGGATTAGTTGGTTTCAGACCATCCCCTCCTCATTCTCCCAGTGGCAGGTACTGGCCAGTTCACGCAGCCTCCCACCAAAGTGATGCAGCGATTCATCCTCCCACTGTTTATCACTGGTCATCACGAAGCGGTCAAAGTCCAGGTTGGCAAGGGATAATAAATGTTCTTTCAGGGCATCTTTCACTGCCTGATATGTGACAGAAGAGGAGTTTTGTTTACTCAAAAATGCGATGATCCTCGGAGCCAGCGGCATATAGTAGCTTTGCCATTTTCGCATCATCGTCCATTTCTCCTGTGGCTCGGAAGTAGATCTCAAGTTTTTTGATCCACATTAGCCATTTCGTGCCTAGTTTTGATGGGGGCCCTGACATGTCAAATTCCGACATGGGAGCTAGAGTACCTTGTTGCTGTGGCACCATCCTGACAAGAGGTTGCGCAGGTGGTTCTGCTACCTTTGGGCCCCATTGCCAGGGCTACTCATTGCCGCAGACTCATTGCACAAGCACCTCCCACTATGTGGAGGCCGCAAGTCCGCCCTGGTGTAGAACTCGTAGCACAGCAGAAGGTGGGTCACAGCCGGCTAGTAGACTGTGCAGGATGAACTATCTCGTTACCCGGAGTGATGAAGGTGTGAGGCCCCAGAACAATTGTCCCACGCACAGTTGTCCCAAGAAAAAAAAATTGTTCCACGATCTCGAACACTCCACATGTACCCACTGACAGGAAAGATGGCAGTCCACTCAGTGGCACACTGTTAAGTTTGTGGCACATTACCAGAACATGAGGTTCTCTGATAAAATGACTTCTTTAGTGTTCTATCCCCCCTTTTTGCAATCGCCTGTGAAGGGCTCCAAAACATTTCTGAAATGGCACACCAGCACCCTGTGGGCTGCAACCGTGAGACTTACAAAATGGCGGTCACACGCGCACTGCGCGGGTGACGCGTCTAATGGGCGCAGAAAGAAACATTCACAAATCCTTTCCTGGATGTAGAGCACTTCTTCCCCCACTCATCGACATCCTCGTCGCCAGTGTTGTAACTCACTATCTGCCCTGGGGCCCTCTCCGTAACCAGGCCCAACCCCAGTACCTTGAGGAAGACACCGACACACGTCTGCCTGTTAAGGGGCCGTTAGCGGGCCGCCCCTTTAGTGAATCTCGCGTGCGCAGCGTTCGCCTTAATGCCACGCACATGTCCAGTCAGGTGACTCTGTAACACTAATGTCTGCCCTAAGGTGGACAATTGTGTTAGTGAAGAATGCCGTGAGATCTTCGCAAAATGCAGAGGCAGAGATTGGGCCGTGTTGTATTTCTCTCGTGTTCACATATTACAAATAATACAAAGTTATTAAGGGAAATTCATAGACTCCATGTTGGTGATCATTTATTTGCCCACTGGACATTCTACCTCTAAAGAACGGTCGTAGAGTTGGGGGGCAGCTGGCAATATGTTTTAAACATGACAAGGAAATGAATGCTGTGTATGTTTGCTCTGTCTGTAATGGCTGGTCTGTTTGATTTGCAGCAATTAGGCACAGTCACAGGGTTGCCATTCGGTTGAGGTCACAGGCACAGAGAACTCTTGAAATTGCCCAAGCAAACAATGGTATGACCTGGATACAGACTTTCCTGCATGGCTCGGTGTCTCAGACCTTGGGTGGTGGTATAGGTCATGGGGACCTTAATGATAGAACAAAGAATGATGTGAACATTTTAGCTTTGAATGTTAAGGATGCAAACTGCATGGTGAAGTGCAGGAAAGCACTGTCCTATTTAAACACTCTGGGCTTTGGCAATACCTTCCTCCAGGAAACCCTTCTGCAGATTCGCCCGTGGTTTGGTTGCCAAAGTGTTTAACACCTCATATAATTTCAATGCATGTGGGGTTGCCATATTACTATGCACAAACCTGAATCTGACTATGCTTACCTCCTCTCATGGACATGAGGTTAGATGGAGCTTAGTTTCGGATTTCAAAATATGTGTATATGTGTGTATGATAACATGTATGCCCCTATAGTGGTTTTTTCAACAAGGTGCCACGAAACACATTCATGGCCACATTGGGGCGGGGGACCTCTGTCATACAGTGAGGTGATTTGAAATACGTAGTGGCGAATGCTTTAGATAGATCTGCAGGCAGATCTCAGCTGCAGAAGCCTAGTAAATCAGCCAGTGCACCGGAGGGTCTTATTGCTGAATATGTAGTCTCAGATTCACAGTGATTACAAGATCCTACGGGAAGGGACTACACATTTCACTCAACCGCCCCTGGCATATATGCAAGACTAGATATTGTCTTGGTTTCTGCAAGATTCATACAGGTCTAGTCCAAAAGCTGCATTGACAACACACTGTTGTCATATCCTGCCATGTGAGTCAAGACCTTGTCCCTGCGTATGTGCTGGTTAGCTCATTCAACTAGCACCCCAACAGTTAGGATCTGCAGGACAGGATGAGAAAATTCAGATACAGATAAAAAAGGTGCGGTGGAATTCATTGGGATAAACAAAAGTGACTGTATCAGCGATTCTACAAATGGAGGTTTCCTGATGGACTTGATGAGCAGAAGAAAGAAAGAGCATAAGAAGGAGATGGCTCAGCTAATAGTAGAGGTAAATGAGTGTGCGGACTGTACAAGGCATTGCCAGTGACCGAGGACAAAAAGGAATTGGACAGGACAAAGGTTGTACTGAACATGATCCAGAGAATACAGATAGAACTGGCCCTATTCAGGCAAAGGACAAACTGTTTGGAACAGGAAGCATGTAGTGGAAGATTGCTGGCCCACAGGCTGAAATGCCTGGGGAATGAGAGAATGATTGCCACAACACAACTGGACTAACGCAAAATGAGTTTGTACTAGTTAAAATAGAGGCTGAATTCAAAACATCCTAGAACACACAATATGAGTCTGAAACAGACGTGTGTGGAACCTCTTTGCAGAAGTTCCTTGACGGCCTGCAGTTGCCTTGCCTAGTCAAGCAGCATGTTGATATGCAGAAGGAAATGTTAAAGATTGAAGAAGCACAGGCAGCCATGCCAGCTTTGAAGACTAGGAAAACACCAGGGCTGGACGGTTGCCCGGCAAAGTTGTATAACATCCTTGAATAACTAGCTAAAAACCTCATGCATGCAAAATCTGCAGACTCTCTATCAAGCAAGATGCTCCCAGAAATACTTAGACATGCCATGATTAGCTTTCTCCTCAAGATAGTCAATGATGCAACAGCAATTGAAGTTATATGTCAGTTGGCTTTAGCAGCGCTGATTATAATATAATTGAGCACATTGACCATAAGACTGAAGAGACTGTTAGATAAACACATAAGAACAGATCAGCTTGAGTTTGGATCCACGGGGGCCGTGTCATTTACATGAACGATACAACTTTTGTCAGGAATCAATGGGGCTACCTGTTCCAGGTCAGGACCAGTTGGATATTGAAGGAAATACATAGCCATGATAATGCTGATGTATACATTGCTGATGACCTCTGCAATGTCAAACGGACTGTAGTTTCAAACATTCCCGCTCACAAGAGAGACAACGCAGACTGCCCCCCCTTTTATTTATCCTGCCAATAGAGCCAGTACCAAGTAAAATCAGAGATAGCGTAAACTTGTTGTCATGAGTCTTGTCCTTGTTTTAGAAGTGCATTGTGATGATTGAATGCAATTTCATTAAAGACTTTGGGTGAAATCAGGATCAAAATGTCCAAGTGAAAAGAGGCATTGCTGGTCTCCCACACGTGTCATAGACACCCGCTGGATGGGCTAAACTTTAATTGGTGTACAAATAAGTCAAAATAGCTTAGAATATTGATACAAGCCGATGTTACAGACACCTGGAGAATGAACAAAAGAAACCTTGCAAAGAAAGTGAGAAACCTCATTGAGTGACCCACACTGATCAATTTATCATTATGGGGCAAGATACATTCCATAAAAAATGGTTGCACCCTAGGTGAACTATGCTCGTCCATGAACTTTTACCAAATCATGGAAGTAACTTTAAAGAATTGACTAGGCTAATGAGGAACTTTGTATGGAGCAGAAATACTTTGCACTAAGGATGCCAGTTGTATGTGGAGAACTATTTACCCCTGATTTCATTTACTGCTTGCCATCTCTGCCAGTTGAGTGAAACTAATGTAGTAAAGTAAAATGTCTGGCTTCCTGCCAAGACTAGTGAGGCCCTGTTTACAAAGATCAATCAACCTGAAAAGGAGTGGAAATATTGTTCTTATAGAATTCTTACAGAACCTTTTGTTGGGAAAGTCCAAGATATGGGGTTGTGACCAATGTTCCTTCTATTATGTTATGTCATGTTATCTATTTTGTAATGCGTGCCTCCACCAAAGGCATCTTAGTGCTGGAGAATATGACAGATTAGATGAACCACTTAGAACAGGTACATTTTTAAAGTGTGTCGAAAAGCAAGATGGTCTTTTGTGGCCTGGCGGGCAAATGGAATAGCATTTCATAATTTACCCACTGCCACAAGAAAGAACGGCCGCTCACCTGCTCTAAACCACTTCTAATGACTTTTCTCAAAATGCAGAAATTGTTGATTTCATACGCACATCATTTTCCATGTGCGCAACTAACGACGTAAGCCACTAGGCTAGCATGGGTATTTAGTGAGATATCAACTCTAAAGAGTGTTTGAAAGAAAATGTTGCCTTCCCCAACTACTCCAATTCTTTACCTTAAGATGTGTTATTTTCGAGGCCACATTCCTCGTTTTGCACTTTATTCATGCCTTTATCCTCCTTGTGGTGTTCCTAAAATGTTATTTTATGTATGTTATGTGTGTGTGGGGGTACAATGCTGTGGGTTGGTGGGGTGAGGGACCTCTGGTGTGAGGGGGTGGGGTATGGGCTAGAGGGAGGTTGGGGGAGCCCTCCATTTAATAATAAAATAAGTGAGGAAAAATGCACAAATAAAATGCAAACGAGTAAAGTGACATAGAAAATAACATATAGAACATTCTTTACAGACCACTTTAAAAGGTGGATTTTACCACACATTTCCCAAAGATATAGGATAAAAAAAGCAAATGTTTAATAGGTGATTATAAAGAGAGATCATCAACCAATTCAAGACTTCAAGATCTACCACAGTTCCTAGCAAAAGTACTCATATGCAAAAAAGATATAAGTATGCTCAGAATAAACAATGGGTTTGTTTGTGGATAATTATTTGTTGACACTGCTCAGAGACAATGTAGGACATGTTCTATGGCATTGGAAAGAACACTCATGTGTATTAACAAAAAAATATTGCTTATAACTGATGTGGCTGGCAAAAAATCAGGCATTATACATTATTTGCCAGGTGGAATAATGACAGAGGAGTGTGCCAGAACAAATGCCAATATAAGTTCTTGTGCCACCTTAAAGGAATAGTGCGCTCAAAATGTTTATGGTCTTAAAAGATGGGCAATAATCAAAAATATATAATAAACATCTTTTTAATGAAATTTCCTATGTAAAATGTTACACAAATAATGTTTAAACCCCTTCAATATCAAGCACTGGTGATGTTTAGGTTAGATAACTCTGGACCCTCCCAGCCCATCCTGTGTGGGGATTTAACCTACCTAGATTGTTCTGTGGGTTAGCGTTATGTGAGGTGGGTGGTCAGGGGGGTCCCTCCGCCTTATGCTTACTTGAGGAATTGATTTAGGGTCATGGATTCCTCCCTGGGTATCTTTTTCCCAAAGGGTTATAATCCTTTGCAGTCGTTTCATCCTGTTTCCAGAGCAAAAAGCCAAGTTTTGAGCAGTTTTCTGAATTTGTTGTGTATATTTTTAGGTAGGTGATTCCAGGATATTGCTGCCAGGTGAGAGAACGAAGATCGCCCGAATGTTCTCTTGTTGTAAGGTTTTGGTTCTAGTCATATGCTGTTGCTTGATCTTAGTGGTCCTGGCGGATGGTACACGGTTATTTTCTCCTTTAGGAACTCTGCTCCTTGGCTGTGGATTGCCCTGTGTGTTATGCACATTGTTTTGAACTTTGTTTGCTGTTTTATTGGTAGCCAATGTAGCAATATCAGCGTTGTGGTAATGTGTTCTCTTCACAGTAGTTCGAGCAGTAGTCTTGCCGCAGCGTTTTGGATGCACTGGAGTTTTTTTACTAGTCGTTCTTGCATTCCTTAGTACAAGCTGTTGGTGTAGTGTACTCTGGACATGATGAGTGTGATGATGGTGAGTGTTTTGTGGGTGAATGAGAGGGATGGTAAGATCCTTTTTACTGCATGGAAGAGGAAGAAACATTTCTTTATTATAGCATTTACTTGTGGCTCCAGTGTTAGTTTGTTGTGCATTAAGACTCCCCGGTTCTTTACTATCGTTGTCGGAAATCAGAGCAGTTCCCATTTTTGCCGGCCATGGGATGTAGTGATAGTTGTCCCCATTTTTGGGTATGATCATTATTTCTGTTTTGTCTGGGTTGAGTTTGAGGCTGTTAGTGTTCATCCAGGTGTAGAGTTCTTGTAGGCATTCTTCTAGTGTTGTGTTTCCTTCCTGTGTGTCTTGTATTTTGTTGACGATCTGTGTGTCCTCAGCATAGTTATATCAAGTGAGGCTGTGTTTTTTAATGACCTTGATTAGACGCATCAAGTATATGTTGTAGAGCAGTGGTGAGAAGGAGGATCCTTGCGGTACTCCACAGGTGGATTACCTTGTGGTGGATTTGTAAGGCTTGATCCATACGGTTTCTGTTCTGTTTGTTAAGAAGGATTTAATCCATAGTAGGGCTAGGTCAGTGATTCCTGATGAGGATTTCATGGTTACAGTGGTGAATGCTGCAGAGAGATCCAGGAGTATTAGTGCTGTGTTTTTGTCACCGTCTGTGTTGGCCTTATGATTGTCCCAGATGAAAAGCAGCTCTGTTTCTGTACCTCTCATCGTTCTGAAACCTACTTGTGCTTGGTCCAGCAGTTGGTGTTCTTCTATGAATTTGTGTGTTATTCTAACGACATATGTTTCGAGTTTTGTCGCTGGGTAGGGAATGTTGGAGATAGATCTGTAGTTGGCGAGGTCCTCCATGTTACCTGCTGTGTCCTTGAGCAGTGGTTTGATGTATGCTGATTTGAATGATCGTGGCACTTTCCCTGTTGAAAGTGATTGGTTGAATCGGTTGCTGTAGTATTCCATGGATGTTCCTTGTGTGAGCATGGACTTGTGTATGTCCGGGGGTCATGGATCCATGGGGGAGCCTGATTTGCTACCATTGCTTACCAGCTTCACAAATGTCTCCACTGATATTTGGGGAAAGCTTTGGAGTTTGATATGTCGATCCTCGGGTAGCTGGTTTGGTTGCATGTTGTAGTTAATCGGTCTGCCTTGTATGATCTTTTGTATGGTGTAGATTTTGGTTTTGAAGTATTATGCGAGGTCATTGCATTGATTCGTGGACGGTATTGGTGTGTTTATGCAGCCCGGTGGGTTTCTCATTTCGTTTATGATTTTAGCTCTTTTTGGGTGTTGGCGGCTTTGTTGATTCTATTGTCATAGTATTTCTTTTTTGCCTTATGGATTTCCTTTTTATATGAGCGGATTTGTCATTGGAGTTGTAATTTCTTCGACTGGTTGTTATTTTTCCTCCATTCTAGTTCAAGTTTCCTGTTCTTTATTTTCATGGCATTGAGTAGTGGTGTAAATTATTTAGCTATAGCTCTTTTGCGCGATGGGGTGAACAGTTTTTCCTTGGACATTTCATCGATAGATCCGGCGATCCAGATATGAAGTAGTTCTGTTTTGCTGTCGAGGCAAGCTTCTTCCAGTGTCGTCGTTGGTGGTTTTTGATTTCTAGTTGTCTGCTAGGTTGCTGGCTTTGATGGCCCTCAGGTTTCTTTTCATGGTAGTCAGCTATTTGTCTTCTTATTTATCTGTCGTGAGCAGCATGATTACGAAGGGGGTGATGAGGTGGTCACTCCAGAGGATCTGTAGTGGTGAGGCTGTGGTGATGAGGCTTATGTTGGCGAAGATTGTGTCTAACGTATGTCACGCCTTGTGGGTTGCTCCTTTGATTAGTTGATGTAGTTTCATTGTCTTCAGTTGTTTGGCTAGTGATATTTGTGAGTTAGCTGATTCTTCATCAAACCAGACGTTCAAGTCTCCTAGGATTATCAGGTGTTCTTGCTCGATGGCTAGGTTGGTTATGGCGTCAGTGAAGGCGTCGACGAAGGTTGCATCGTATGTTGGTGGTCTGTTTACCAGAAAAAATATGAGATATTGTTGCAAAATGACACACACACACACAGTTCTGAAGAAGATGGGGATGGCAGTGTTTTATACTATTGTTGAAGTAACCCATTAAAACACATGTAAACCTAATTTACTTTTTATCTGTGTTATAATTTCTTTTTTACAATAAACTTTTATTGAGATTTTTTCAGGACACGAAAGGTAACATTACATCACAGTGAACAACAAGTCTTAAGTGCTGCATAACCACTATGAACATTTTCCGATATACATGACTAGATTTGTTTTTGGGTTTGCAGTTAGGTGAAGGATTATGGATTCACTGTTTTTGATGTTTAGTGCTTCATCCGTTTTGATTTTCAGGTGTTCCTTGTAGGATGCCGCTAGTCCTCCTCCTCTTTTCTTCCTGTTTGCTTGTAACCACTTGAAGTTATCAGGGATGCAGTTATGGAGTGTGATTTTGTAGTTGTCGTCTAGCCATGTTTCGGTTATGAATAAGATGTCGATTCACCCGTCAGACAGGAAGTTGAAGATCTCTGTGGCATGTTTGGACATTGATCTAGTGTTGATTAGGTTGCAATGGATCTATTGTACACATTTGGGTTTGTTTATTTTATTTATTGTGGTAGTGGCAAGTATACATGTCATGGGTGGGAGGGGAGTTTGTTTGGTTAATGGATGTAGGCATATCTTAGTTAGATCTTCTGTTAATGGAGCCAGATTTTCATATTCGTTTTTAACCTCTTGAGGTTATACTCTGTATTTAGGGTCTTTACATTGCTTAATGTCACTCTTGCATAGCAGGGTAATGTAAATAAGCTAGACCAGAATATTCAGACTTGTTTATTTAATTTGGATTTATTAAGAGAGAAAGCAAATGTCAGGTAACTGCTGTTGCTTGTGCCTTATAATTCTTGAGAAGGTGAAAATTGTCTGTGTGCGCTGCTAAAACTCTTCTGAGTGGCACCCAGGAGGAAGCTGGGTAAGTGCACACATGCACGGTTTAGTAGCAACATTGACTCATTCCTATTTTCAGAGTCATCGCTGACACTGTCTCTGTTCATAGATGCGTAAGCACTCACTCAGCTGAAGGGGTACCTGAATGGTATAAGAGACATACGTGATTTTTCAATTGACAACAAATGGTTGTCATTTCACAAATTTGGGCATACAAAGAGTTTGGACAACTGAACATACTGCACAGTGACTAAGAGGAACTGCAGAGAATACTGAAGAAATGGATAGAGAAGAGTTGACAAGCTGCTCTGCCAGTGGATTGTAGGCCTCCCTGAAGACACCTGTGGACAAACACAACTATGCCTCATTGATCAAAGCCTTAATGACAAAGCTATGAGATGCAAATGAGAGACTGATTGGTGACATTTCGATTGATGTGGGTAGGGTGTTGACAAGCAAGGAATGACTATGACGGTGTCCAACATTAAGAATTCATTCATGGACTGGCTATTGAGGGCTTACTGATCCCCGATCAAGACATTATGGAAAGGCATATCTGATTAACAAACACGTTCAACTGTAGACCTGTTGTAGAGACACTGTGCATATGTTATGGGGGTGTGAAAAGATAAGACCCTTGTCAGAAAATGTTAGCTCTACGATCAATGATGTCCCTGAGCCTGGTTGGGATGGGTGACCATGCAGGCGCATATATTGTTGCAAGAATTGTGGAAATGACTGCTGGCAAAATTGGTCAGGAGAGGTCAGGACTTACATGTTTTAAAAGAATGTTGATAAGATGATATTGACGTCATCCCTCCATCCTGAAATTAATAGTTTAAAGCCCAGTTTTCAACTAGATTGTTTAAATATGTAATAATATTACACACAGTGATCAGATCAACTCTTTTTTTCTGTCTACATTTTGCAAAACAATGCACAGAGAGGTGTTGGTGAATGTAAATGTAAGTACAATATGTTCTTGTGTATATTGATAAGAAAGTATTGATGTTCAAGTACCAATATTGTTGCAAAATGACACACACACACACAGTTCTGAAGAAGATGGGGATGGCAGTGTTTTATACTATTGTTGAAGTAACCCATTAAAACACATGTAAACCTAATTTACTTTTTATCTGTGTTATAATTTCTTTTTTACAATAAACTTTTATTGAGATTTTTTCAGGACACGAAAGGTAACATTACATCACAGTGAACAACAAGTCTTAAGTGCTGCATAACCACTATGAACATTTTCCGATATACATGACTAGGCAACCAGTGTCCACATGACAATGAGATGCAGCAGAATCAACATAAAAACAATCAAACCACATAATAATTATACAACCGTCAAAAGCCCCCTCAATCCCTGCCCCCCCCCCCCCGCCACCATTGTTAGGTCTGTGGGAACGACGTTTTGGCAAGAGATAGCATTGTTGTGTCAAGTGAAGGAGTGAGGTGACTCTAGCAGCCGTGGGGATCCAGCAGCCTCGGGCCAGAGTCTGTGTCATCGTTAATACTCCATGAATGGCAGCCATTCTGAGTCTATGTGTGTGTGTTATTCTTGTAGGGTGGCAGTGAGGCTTTCCATCTCATCTATTTCATGTGCCATGGCTAACCATTCTCAGCAGGTCGGGGTGTGGTTTCTCTTCCAGTGTATAGTGATACAGACTCTGGCTGCTAATAAAAAGCTTTTCTGGATGTGCGGGAGTAACAAGTATTCGCCATCCTGCTCCTTAATACTGAACAGCACAAGCAAGGATGAGAGGGTTCTGGTAATGTTATCAATGTCCCTGAACCAGGAGAGCACTTCTTTCCAGTAATTGTGCACCAGTGAGCAGTTCCACCATTGTGCCAGTAAGCGCACCACAGTTTCACCAACAGAGAGGGCTAACATTGGAATACATCTTCGACAAACTCTGGGGGTTAAGTGCCAATAAAATAGGAGCCTAGCATTATGCATCACGATCGTGGAGGATCAAACCGCCTTATAGATGGAGTCCCATGTCTCTGTGTCTTCTGACAACTCCATGTCCCTCGTGTGGCCGCTGAGTAGTAGTGTCTTATATAATGCCGCTATGAGGCCTTTGAGTCCTTGAAGCTGTTAAGAACTTGCTCGAGTGGGGTCAGTGGACAAGAGAGTTTTTGCGCCCAGCATCGGTCTGTGAGAGTCCGCCCTAGTTGGAGGAATGTAAGAGAAGGGATATTCATTACCCCTGTGGCTCTTTCAAGTTCAGATTTGAGTAGAAATGTACTGCCCTTCCACATTTGACTCATCCCAGAGAGACCCGCCTCGTAATAGGGTTGGAATTGATGGAGCTATGCAATCTTGTCCCTGATAGGAGGGACCCATATGCAGCTGAGGGACGACGGCATGATGTTATGCCTTTCAGCTCACTTGACGGTTTTCAAAATTACCCGAGGGTCGTGTGGACCAGGTGGTTTGGGATTCTTAGTGGTAGGCTCTTATACAAAACCCAGAGCCATTCTCCCACCATAACTGGTGCAAAGAGGACATTTTCCAGAGTGACCCACTGCTTGTCCCCATTCTCTCTCAAGTGGTCAACCAGGACCCGCAGTTCTCATATAGATCTGGGAAGCCGGCGCCCCCACTTCCTTAGGTAAGATCACAGTGCTATACGCGATCCTTAGCCTTTTTCCGCCCAGAGGAACGTAAGCAAAGTTCTTTTGAGTTTCTGATGAAAGTGAGCTTATGGACCTTAAATGGGTAGCAGCCGTGCAGTAGATGGGATGCAGGGTAACTCCTACACCAAATAATCAAACCAACTCTGGAAGAAGGCAAAGTCCATTTGACTGTTTTATTATCATTTGTCTAAAACAGGGAGTTACAACGGACATCAACGGACGCCGCACAGTATTATCTTTCTCCATTCAAACTCAACACATTTTGTAAAAAATATTCTTTTATAATGAAAATTCATCATACGTGATGTCATACTACATAGCAACAAAGAAAAACCTGTAGGGGATTGTGATAGGCTCAAGGGAAACATCTAAGTATACTTTATGTGGGGGATCAGGTTGTGATTGGGTCTCTAGAGTCAGGTGGACAACTTATGCCCACCCCTAGAGCAAGTCGTATTCACATTTATTAAGTACACAACATATTGTTGCCTTTCAAACTATAAGGCCCTCTGTTATATGGCCCTCTACAATTGGCTGCAATGCTCGTGCCCTTCTGAAACATTCGGCTCACTAGCAGTACGCAATGCTCAACCCCAGGTGCCAGGAGGTGCACTTGACTGTACCTCCCCACCCAATTAGCCCATCATCTCTCCTCACTCATGCCCTCTGCGTTGAAGATAGTCTTTGATCTTGGCCTTGCAAAGTATCCTTGCCTCTGAGAATATAAGGGACTGTGAGCTTGCTTCAGGAAATCCTATTTCCATCCTTTGCTCACATGACAGGAGAGCACAATTCAGCCCAATTTACAGCATTTAATTGTCTGAAATGAATGAACTTGACAGGCATGGTGTTCTTCCTTTGCACCTTGACGAGATATGGTTTGGCTTCTCACGTTCACTCTCTACAGGAATAGATAACCAGTTCTTGACTGTTTCAGCCCTGACATCAGGCCAGCCAGCCTTTCCAATGTTTTCCACGCTTTCAACTGCTTTCTTGCTGTGACATTGTTTTCAGTCATCTTCTCCACAGGCTTTGAGCTTACTAAAATTGTGACACTGATGTCTAGTTTCTATATGATGGAGGCACCACCTGCAGTCTATTAACTATGTATAGCTAGCTTCTATGATCACTTAGTCTACTTGTGTTGCTGCATCTGTACATTTAGCAAATGACTTGCATTTTATGCAATGCTTTTCACACGTGTAATTTTCAGTTTGCATATGAAAGTGTACTCAATCCTTTACTTCGTCATCAGATTCTATAAGGACTATACATCCTCTTCTCCAGTCACTCTTCTCAGTACATCACCCTCATCTCTTGTGATGTCGCCAAACTTCTCTCTCTCTCATCTTCATATTCCTTCGGGGACCTCTTCCAAGAGATTGTCATCTCTTTGGGGATACATCAAGTAAGGTTTTCTTAATGGATACCTTTTGTCGAAGACTCTCAGTGGAATAATCACAGTCACTGGTGTCAAGAGGGCACAATCTCTGACTTGCAGCCTGCAGTGGCACTTGGCTGCTCCTCTACACTCTACCTTCTGGTTCATTCATCATACTCCAGGTCATATAGCTGCATTGTCAATTTGGATTACAATAAACCCATCATCCCACAGAATTCTTGTGATTTCTCGGATGCAAGAACTTTGTTCCATCAGGTGCTAAATTGCTGGCCTCTATATATTTTCTGATATCTTCATTGGTCAACTTTTTGGGTCTAAAGCTTGATTCGAAATCGATCATGATCCTCATCCCTACTGCCTTCTTTGCTGTCTTCTTTCACTGTGTAATTATTATTTTGATTACACAGAATCCAAACATCACCATCACTAGTACAGCTCGAAGAAGCTTGTAGATGTTTGCCATCCATTGCGGGACCCATGAAAAAATGGATGCAAACAAACTATCATCTGTAATATGCTCTGTCTCGCCATCCACCTGGTTGTGAAATTTCATCAACAACGTTATGGCCTCTGTGAAGGTCCCATTCTCACCATTGTGAGAAGGTATGAATGTGCAACATGATGGCCCGATTTTGGCGCAAACTCCTCCATTCATCGCTGTGATCATGTCAATGACATATCTGTTCTGCATGGTCATCAATTGTATGGCACTCAATTCTTCCTTGATAGCATTGAATCCCTTCATGGTAGTGTTGATAGTCTGCAGAAGCTCCCATCTGGTTATCTGTAACCATTTGGCATTTTTCATCATCTGGATCCCAGGCATAAAGATAGTTGTGAATATTGCAGCAGTCTGACTGAACAACCTGTGCTCATATGGAATAGTATCAAAGGCTTCTATTGATTTTGCTGAGAAATAGTTCTCCCTCTTTGTTCGATTGAGAAATGTGAACTCTTCTCCTTCTTAAATGGGCATCTGCTTTTGGATATTCACCAATGTTCAGGTCAGTCTATGGAATCACTAATGCTGGAACATGGATAAGCACCAGGGAACACGTCCCTCCCCAATCCTTTGGCAGCTTAATGTAGGCTCTGGACCCACACGCCCAATATTGATCTATCAGGGCGGCTGTCCCTGATCCCATTCTAGTAACATCCACTGTAGTTTTACAGCCTCTATTATGTCCCACAAAACCTCTTCCTTCTCTTCGGAAGCACAATGTTGCATTCGCCAATGGGATCACCATCACTGGACCTGATTCATTTTTTACCCATGTCAATAGCTTAGCATAATTGGCACACAACTTCAAACATTCGTCGTTCACTTTCTCTACTTCTCATATACATTCATCCTTCAGCAAGTGAGCTGTACAGGACATCAGCCCTTCTTGGATTTCACTTGTCCATAGACTAACAGCTGAGATTGTTCCCAACATCTAGGCATCCAAGCTATTTCTGTTCCATCAGGACAGTTCAGTCTCTTCATCCCTGCAACTACTACCGCTTCTGGTCCTGTCGCCGGAAAAGAAAGCATTTTGCTTTTCCATGCAGATTCCTTTTACATCTGTGTTGTCTTGATATAATCAACTAGAAATGGAAACCACCATTTCGATCTCCATCGCAAGGTGGTCCAACATCCTTGAAATTGACCTCTTGTCATTAATGCTGCAAGGTGAACGAGGCATCTGGCATCGTGTTCTGGAATTTCTCTGGAAAGGAAAGTTTGTGCGGTGCTCATGGCATAGTGTATAATAGCACATACGTAGCAATTCTTCTTAGATGTTTTCTCTCCCACCTTTCTCATGTGCTGATACAACATGTTATTACCCAAGTGTGCTGTACTGTCTAGATATGTGTTTATCCCGTCATTATCTTCTTCTGCATTTCTCTTACTTATTACTACTGGAATAGTGGTGGGAGTAGGGTGGGGAGTGCCCAGGGTCTGTACTGGGAGTAGGGGGCGGTGACGGCACGCAAAAGTTCATAGCAATTTCTACATACTGTCCATCTGGCACTTTTCAGGGGGCCCGGCCTGCCCAAACTTTGCTCAAGGGGGGCCCAGGCCAAAAAAGTTTGAAGACCACTGCCCTAGTAGAAGTAAACAAATCAAGAGCAGTTCTTGTATAGGAGCATAAAGATAATAGGGAATGCTAAACAGGAGAAACAGAAAGGCACAAAGTATGGTGGCACATACGTGTATTACAAACCAACCTATTAATCCCCACCACTTGTGGCATTCTGGAATTTGTTGAGCATGCTCATTCCCCAAAATTGTACCAGCTTCAACATTCTTCATTTTCACTACAATTTGTTTGAGGGGAAAAGCACTTTTAATCATCAATTGCAATAGATCTGTCTGCTGCAATATTTCCTTTATTATTGCTACAAGCAGTCTTCTAATCACAGGGCCATTTTTACGATCCTGTAAACAAGTGTGAATATCAACATCTGTTGTGACAAGAGCAGGATAAGCTTGAAGGATGAATACAAAAACAGCAAATATAAGTCTGTGGAACTCATTGTCTGTTAATACCACAGATTCTACCAAACAGAAACTCTGTCTGGGAATTGTTCGCGTTTCCAGTTGTTATTTTAAAACACTAGGTTAGGCATGATTGTAATAAAGCAACACTTTTCTAAAGTTCAATTTTCAAAGGGTTCCTGTGACTCCCATAATATTTATAAGGAGTGTCCAATTTAGTCACAGTCTATATGCAAATCTGCATTCGTTAGTCGATTGCTTTATAGACCTTCTTCTTCGTGATCGATCGAGTGCACACACTGAAATTCTTCTTGTCTTGCTTCTGAATCGATAGCTGGGGATGCTGCAGTCTCGCAGTGCACAACTTCACGTTGTTCAATTGAATCCAAGCTCGTCTGGCTTGGACTTTTACTGCTGAGGTAGTGACATTTTCAACGCAAAAGGGGCCATTAAATATCGGCTCATGCCACTTCCTAGTGAAGTGTTTAATTAGCAGAGTGTCACCAACAAATAGTTTAGGTGCTGATAATAGTTCAAGAGGTCCAGTTGCTGAATGGTCTTCATATGTGTTCTGAGACCAACTCCCCCTGACGCTTGAGTTGATCTGAAATGAGAGAGATGCTAGAGGTCATACATGTCAAATAATTGTTCACCTCATCACCTAGCAGTTTAGCAGTATTGTGGTTATCACTTTCACTCCTCGATGGAGGTGTAAGAGGCGTTCTCTTTCCCCTCCCTGTTACTAGCTCGTGAGGTGTGAAGTGGTTGCCCAACCCAGGCAGATTCCTTACTGCATATAAAGCTAAGGGCAGGGAATATAGCCATCCCTTCATCAACGTTAGCTTGAGTTTGGCTGTCCATTCTTTAAGGAGTCAGTTGAGTCTCCCACATATGCCTTTCACTTGCGGGTGAAAGGCAGAAGAAAACTTGACATTTTGTCAATTAAGTATTTGAGCAGTCCTATCTGTTCAAATACTTAATTGACAAAATGTGAGCCATTATCGTATCTCAGCACTTCACACACACCCCATCTTGGAAATACTTCACATACTAAAATCTTTGCTGCACAAGTGGCGTCAGGGTATGCACACAGACCTGTTTCAATCCACCTAGAGAATGGACACACCACCACTATCAGATATCTCTATCCATTACACACCTGCAGCATATCAACATAATCGATATGTAAATGCTGAAAAGGACCGTTCGGTCGAGGAATTATTCCTCTAATTGTTCTCAGAGTATGTCCAGCAGCAAACCTCGGACACACGATGCAGTTCAATAAATAGAATGCAACATGTTCTAACAAATTCGGAACAAACTAGTCTTCTGCAATTGTAGCAGCACGACGCTCCCTAGTCATATGCGCGTGGTAATGCAGCTGTTCTAGCACAATCTATAATAACGCCACTGGCATTTCTGGATTTCCAGTGCTATCCTGTCTCCATGATGCTTCTTTGGGGGATAAATACCACCCCCTCTGTTTCCATAATTCCTGCTCTTCCTGCAGTGCACTTACTTGAATCTCCATTAATTGGGTCTTTGGCAAATGATTA
The DNA here is from genome assembly GCF_040938575.1 of Ambystoma mexicanum. Taxonomy (NCBI): domain Eukaryota; kingdom Metazoa; phylum Chordata; class Amphibia; order Caudata; family Ambystomatidae; genus Ambystoma; species Ambystoma mexicanum. The sequence continues at coordinate 639,739,094 of NC_090937.1, forward strand.
AACCTTTCTTGCATTATCATAACTGTTACTACCTTCAGTTTACAGTCAGAGTATCAAAACCTGAAATATCTGGAGAATATGCAACACTTTTGGCTTCTGCATTTGCAGCTTTGTTCCCACAAGAGATAGTCTCTTTGCTTAGTATGCACTGCACATTTAACTATTACTATGGCTACTGGAAGTTGTAGTGCCTTAATAAGCCAAACCAATATAGATGTGTGTTGCACTGGAGTGCCGTCCTCTCGGAGGTAACTCCTCCTTTTCCAACATGCTAGCCCTGCCTGTACGGTTGACATCATGTAGGCGGAGTCTCTGTACACCGTCACTTCCTGCACTGCATGATTTTCGAGTGTGACAATAAGCGCCACTAATTCTGCTACTTGTGCTGAGAATTGAGATGGTAGCCTTGCACTTGCTACAACCTCAAAGTCCCCATTAGCTCTATGCCTTACTATAGCTGCACCAGAATGTCTCTTCCCCACTATTCTGATCAACTTTCAAAGACCCCTCAATAAAGAGGATCCCCCCCCCTGACAAGGCATTCTCTTTCTCTATCATCGTAAAACTCAACATAATTCTCACAGTCATGCACATTCGCGCCCCCTGAAATTGGCTCAGCTACAAATGTGGCAGGGTTCACTATTTTACATTTGGCAATTTTGATTGTGGATTCAAAATCATTACTTCATAAGCAGAGGCTCTCTGGGATGTCAATGTACCTTTGGGTTTCTCTAAAATGGCACCAAAGCATGTACCACAAAAAGTGTAGACTTGTCAATTGCGAACACGGCGACTGCCAATGACTGTTCGCAAGGAAAGTGCCCTTTCATAACTATATCTAAAATCCCACTATAATACGCCAGAGGTTTATACACTAATGTAGTCCTCTGTGTAAGCATTGCTGTCATGACTTTCCCATTCGTGTGCAGGAATAAGAAAAACTCCTCAGCATAATTGGGGATTCCCAAAACAGTAGCTGTGCAAATTGCTTTCTTTAACTCCTCAAATCCTTCCTCCATTTCCTCAGTCCATTCTATGTTATCCTTATTCACCTGTGCTTGCTTTAAAGCCTGTAAAAGGGCTTTTGTGTATGAACTGTAGTCGAACACCCAGGCTCTAACATAATTACATAGCCCCAAAAACTGTTGCATCTGTTTTACTGTGTGCGGTTTTGCAGTTTTCATTATCGCCTCAATCCTCGCAGGTATCACCTTTTTGCCTTCATGTGAAATCAACTGTCCTATGTACAACACCTCTTCTTGACAATACTGCAATTTCTCCTTGTCTACTTCGTATCCTTTATCTGCTAGAATAGTCATCAACTGAATTGAGTCCTGTCTGCACTCATACTCTGTAGTGCTACAAATTAAAATGTCATCTACGTACTGTATCACAGCCCTTTTCAAATCAACATTGCCTAAATCCATCTGTAGAACCCTATTAAAGATCGATGGGACTCACAATATCCCTGAGACAGCCCAGTATGTTTCGGACGAGTCTGGCAGAACGTAAATGAAGTCAAGTCTTTTGAATCCTTGTGCAAAGGGATTGAGAAAAATGCATTTTTTAAAATCAATCACCGGGAAATATTGTGCTTCCACTGGGATTCTGCATAGTATCACTGGATTAGAAACTAAAGGAAACTCTGCATCTACAATCTGGTTAATAGATCTCATATCCTGTATAAATTGCCATGATCCTCCCTTTGATTTTTTCACAGGATACACTGCGGTACTACACAATGATTCTGATGGCACCAGAATACCTTGTTTCATTAGTGCTGAGATAGTCTTGAATATACCTCATCAGCCTCTCGAGACATGGGGTACGGTCTTGCTCGAGGTAATATTGCCCCTTGCTTCAGCATTATTTTGACTTCCCCTATTCCCTTCAACAGTCCTATGTCATAAGGGCCTGTAGTCCATAGGATGCTGGGCACCTTCTCCAAGTCTTCATCAAAAAATGCAGGACGCTGCCGCATAATCGCCAGTCGCTGTGGGATTTCCCTTTTCTCTATTCTTATCCAATATGTAATGCTCATAAAGAACAATACCTCATTGTTTGTTGCATCGTCTCTAAGCAACTCGTCATAAGAAATGTCAATCAATCTGCACCCTTCTTCGAGAGCTATCACTGTCCTCCATGGTCTACTCTCATCGTCAGTGCAGGCGCGTCAGGGTCCAACAAGTCTGCGCAAGTCTGCGTGTGACACACCAGCGCTATCCCCCGTGGTCTAATGTTGTGGGAGAGAGCAGGCAGGTACTGCATAATGGGCTCCACGGAGGATGCCACTGTCATACCACCCAGCAAACAGAAGCCTCATAAACAGGTATTTAGTGACATCTGTTTACACAGACATGAAGGTTCACCTTTGGAAAAAAAATTACCAACTTATTAAAACATCGCTGCTGAATGCCAGATCCTTAGATAAACACGCAATTTAAGTGCAAGACTTTATTATTGACCAAATGGCTACAAGATTCGAGGGGACAAAATATTAACTTAGTAACCCCCCCTGGTTTCTCCTTCTTCTGTCAGAATAGAGACGGAAGCAAGGTTGCAGGGGGTTGCAATCATAGCCCGTTAAAATGTTCACTTTTTTCAAACCCTGTTAACTTGTCAGGGCTGCAAAATATTGTCACTTAAAAGCACCCCTTCCCCCAACAATTGTATTAATATTGTGTTGATATACTGCCCTCCTCATGAAACCCCACACTTTTATGATGACATGGAGGATATCTTATCTTCGTTTCATAAACCAAATACAGCTACTATTGTACTAGGTGATTTTAACAACTGGCTGGACAATCCGCTTGATTTTCAAGCCACTCAACTTGTACAATTGTTTACTTTAAACAAATTTATTATTGGAAATGTCAAGGAACCAATGCATAACTTAGGTAATATATTGGACTGGGTTACTAGTAAAAATATAGTACTAAGCCCAGTTGATGTGCAACCTTGTGTGTGGTCTGACCATTCCCTTGTTACCTTTGACTTTGTGCTGCCTTGACTATATACCCAGAAAAATAACCCATTGCGTAAAGCAGCAAGTAGAGACTTTAATAAAGTCTCCAAAGAGGATCTAGAATTTTGTCTTCTCTCACTCATGGCATCAACATCTGCCTCAGACTCCCCCAGTCACCTGGTGTTTAAGTTTGAGAAATGTTTTTGGACATTTTGAACAGTGTTGTTCCCATCACCACTAAAGATATTAGAGAAAAGTAAACAACCAGAAATGGTATGGTGAGGCTCTACGTGCTGTACAAAAGAATAAAAGGAAGGCAGAAAGAGTCTGGATGAAGGACCGATCTCAGGTTAACAGGGATAAATAGAGTGTACCAGCAGAAATTGTTCTTGCCAAAAAGTCCATCTTGGATAATCAGATTGTTCAGGCAGACAGCAACTCGAGGAAACTCTTTCAGATTCTTAGGGACCTTGAAAAACCGCCATCTATGTTACAACAGATCATCCCCACCAAGGCCGACTGTGGAAATATGCAGGCAGCCTTTGCAAACAAAATATTAGCAGCACAAATAAAAATTAAGATCAGTCTGAGTGGTTTGGACTGTACTAATTGCACTCCACCTATGGAGAACATAAATCAACTCACTTCCCCTGGGTTTGAATTCAGGAGTATAATGGAGGAAGCATTAACAAATATTATGACTAATATGAAACGCACCACTTGTGCAGGAGAAATTCCCCCATCTAAAATCATCTAGGAAAATAAAACACTGTTCCTCCCTTTTATCATCCGTCTCATTGACGCTAGCTTTAGGGAGGGTTGTGTTCTGGGAGCCTTGGAGAAGGTATCCGTGACCACGGTATTAAAATAATCTAGTCTGGATCAAAAGGATTATTCTAATTTTAGGCCAATTACTAATGCTCTGTTTTACTTGAAAGTTTTGGATAAAGTGGCCACACTACAATGTCATGATTCCTGCCCCTCATGTCCCCAGCCCTACAAGATGTCAGGCTGGAGCCAGGCCACGATCACCTGCATGGCCCTCAAGGGCCTCTCCATCCCTCCAAAGACCCACTTGGAGTCAGACTTGGCGCTTGTGGCACCAGACTCACTCACTCCCATAGGATAACATTGGGGATTGGACTTGTAGTGCATTGATGGGGACAAGATGGATGCCCCCACATATTTCGGTTCCCAGAACTGCATGTGCGGTCTAGTCTTTTGGGTGTGGTTCAGCCCAGAGACACCTAGGATACCCAGAGACTATTTAAGCCACACCCAGGCTGAGAAAAATGCTTTGCGTTTTCTGCACCTGTAGAGTGACACTCACCGTGCTCGGATCGGTCTCCAGTAGGCCTGCATCTTTCTATTGCGCTCAGCTCCTGCAAGAACAAGAACACCGTTAGGAACAGCCTTACCTTGCGGCGCTTCTGCCCGTCATTCATCACTCCTTCTGTTCTGCAGGCATCTTCGGCGGTGTCATTCCCATCCTGGCATGCCGCTTCCTAAGGAAAAGGGAAAAGAACAGAAAAAAGGCATTAGTAAGCATTCTGCAAATCTTCGCTTATTTTTAAATACTGTACAAGCTTCAAATGCTTACCTGAATCCCAGCCGCTCTTGGGGGAACTCTGTCTCCGGAACTTCTCATCCATCTGCAAGAGGGAAAAGGCACTCCAGGTTAGCGTGGAAACATCTAGAGGCGCCACATACCGCTCTTACCCACCGCATTTGTTCTTCATAATCGGCATCCACGCTGAAAACGTCGTAGAACCTAACAGACACAGAAAAATAACTCAGTTCAATGCAAATACGAAAGAGGTGCATCGCGCATCGCGCTCTCACTCACCTTCAGGACTACTCATCTCAGCAGCACGCCGCCATCCCCGGACGCCGGCCATCATCTAAGGAAGGAAAGGAACGAAGTTAGAGAACTGTTCCAAAGACTCATTATACTTACCTGTCTTGCCAGTGAAGTAACTAGGCAGCAACGAGCCTGCATCAATCAACACGCCCCTGTGCTGAAAGCAGGACGGAGAGCACGCTATCCAAGAAAACAAGGTGAGCTGTGGATAAAAGGGAAGGGTTGGACCCCAGGGAAGAAGGGGTTCAAGCACACAGAGACAATAGGGAGTTAAACTCTACCAATCCTGTGTTTCAGGCCCAGTCTCCAGTCGAATAGCCTCCAGGGAAGGGTTCGAGGTCGTCAGAGGTCAGAACAGGCTGAGTGACGTCCCCGTGGATACCAGGTGAGCGTTACATACAACTCTAAGAACGTTTAGAAACCTCTGGAGCTCTCCATCGCGGACAATCAAGTTTTGGGGCCAATCCCGGTACTGAGAGCTCTTTGCTGAACATGAAGATGCTCCAGATCATGAATCAAGGCAAAGCAGGGCTGCTGATATTGTCAGACTTATCAGCAGCCTTTGACCTTTTCGATCGCGACAAACTAATGGTCAGGTTGAGGGACATAAGGGGCGTATCAGGCAATGCCCTGGCCTTGATCAGGTCATTTCTGACAGGTTGCATGTCTTAAATAGCTTTCACTAATGCATGGTCAACAGAGGAACTTCTGAAATGGGGTGTTCCTCAGGGTGCCTGCATGTCTCCCTATCTTTTTAGTGTATATTGCTGTTCACTTTGTGATCTGCTGGATGAGCTGGGTGTTCACTTCATTTATTCTGCGGATGACACCCAGCTCGTCTATGAACTAAGCTGTAAGTACACAGAGGATTCCAACCGTATAAATAAACCGTATAAATGTATAACTGTATAAATAAAGTTTGCATGGCCATCCAAGAATGGATGGCTATTAATGGAATGTGTCTTAATGCAAACAAAACCAAGATGATGCTGTTTGGGTCCCCACAGGCAAGATATAAGTTGTATGCTGCTTTTTATGTTATGTTGAAACCGTGGATAAAGTCAGGACCTAGGGGGTGATTTTTGAGTCATCACTAAATGTTAATGCAAACACGGAAAGTATTGCAAATAAGGCACAGTATATTCTACGGCTCCTAAGGTTAGTCAAACCATACGTGTCAGAAGGAAACTGTGCCACTTTGGTACCTGCGCTTGTGATGCCTCGGCTATATTACTGCAACTCCCTTAGGGGTTACGGGTTAGCAAAAACAGCCTTAGAGGACTTCAGGTCTTACAAAATGATGTGGTATGTATCGTTAAAGGCATAACCAGACATGAATCTATTTCCTCTCACAGGAGGGATCTCCACTGGCTCCCAGTGGAAGCGCGTATTCAATTCAAGGCACTGACAATAGTGCATAACTGTCTATATGGGAAAGCTCCAAGATATCTTAGAGAATATGTTAAAATCCACAAACTGACCAGGCTTATTAGTTCTAGTGATGGGATCTGTATTATAGCTCCTAGTGGAATAAACTTCTGAAACATTTACATGCTGAAACAGACTTCCTGAAGTTTAGGAAGGGAGTCAAAACTATTGTTTTCAGATATTCTTCTGTCCCCCCTTTTCATCCATAGGTATCCATGGTCTAAACAAAAATGTGTCAAGTATCCTCACAGTTTTCCCAACTAAGCCAGATAGCCATGTCAATAGAATGCTTACCCCGTAAAAAAAAGCTACAGGTTCTATTGGGACGCCTTGCAGAGCCACTTGCCCTGTGAACGCCAGTATATATTTGCCCATGTTTAAATAGTGTATTCAAGGAGTGGAACACACTATACCTTTGTCAGTAAATGAAATCTCTTCCCAAAATGGTATCTGTCGAGAGTTCAACAATGGAACAGACATGTCACACTCTCCTTTAGAGACTGGTACTTCATCAGTAAAAGGAACTTGACTCGTAGCTCCACCGAGCCTTGAGCATTCATGGCAATTCCCGACATCGGATGTTTTCCCTCTCGTATGCATGAATGGGTAGCCCCAGTGTCTCCTAAAAAAGAAAAAGATTTGCCTCCTATCGTCACATCAACCCTTAGTTCCTCTTGGGGGTCTGGTGTCACTGATAGTACTGAACACAACAAGTCGCCCTGTGAGCTCCCCCATTGTGGATACATGCATACCCTTGTACCTGTGAAAGGATTTCCTCCCACCACAGTGACACACCCTATTCTCTGTGTCAATAAATTTCCTGTGTTCGCATACTGTTGTGTCTGCGTGGGGGCGTGCTATGTCTGCCCTTGCAGTGGATTCATTGGCCCATGCTCTAGCTGCTGTGTCTGTTGCATTTGCAGCGCTTGTATCTAATACACTTTCTGATCTTGGGCAAACCCTTCCCTAGTTTGTGTGCTAGATGGTGGAGGATAAACTGTCCCCCCTCTTGAGAATTGCCCATTGGGTACATTCCCTTGGCTTCCAGATATGCATGTAGTATGCCTTGTCATCCCACAAGTTCAACATATAGGAGGAACCTGTCTAATTAGCCCCCCTGGTTGACAACCTCTTTGCACATTCTGATTCTCATTCTGTACATTTTGAAACCCACCTTGATTATTTTGAAATCCACCCCTTCCTCTATAGCCTATGCCTCTGCCTCATAGCATGAACCTATTCCCTCGTCGATCCATAGGATGTTGATTTTTCACCTGCGATGTACCCACCGCTTGCTGCATTCCCAATCCTTCTGCGCTTGTCTATACCGCCCCTTCTATGGTATACTTTGACAATTTTTTCTGAACTAACTTGGCTTCCTCAATTTTCCTCCTCTCATCTTTCTTCTTGTTTTTCGCCTGTAATAGCCGACAGTGATGCACTATTGTCAGCTGTATTTCAGCCCATGGTTTTGCCTCTATTCGCACTTGTTTCTTCAATTGTCTCTGTAATGGCTGAGGCAATCCCTGACATAAAATATGGTAAAATACTGCCACTGTTTTTCCCACTGCTCCCTCTTTCCAAGAGTCCAGCACTCTTGAATGTCCTGAATATAAGCAATCGGGTCTTCGTCTTCTTTCATCTTACATGTCATGATTGCACCCATATCTGATCTGTCAGGATTCTGCACCCTAAGAGCTCTCCAAACATCTGCTCTGCAATTGTTAAATGGTGCTCCATCGTGTGCTGTGTTCTGTGCTGTCACACTTCAATAACCTGCTCTCTTCCATATGTCATCAGTTCTTTCCCCAAGAATAGCTGCTAAAAGTCCATTAATGTCCCCTAGAGCCAACGTATTTCCTCCTGTCATTTCTTCTAATTCATAGATCAATTTTCCCGCACCCGACATCAAACTCGGTAGTTTGCACCTTAAATTATCCTTATCCACCTGGGGCCATGGAATATACTTCGTCCTTGCTCCCCCTTTTTCCAGTAAGGGAAACTGCTCAAACCCTAAACCACAGTCAACTCCCATCGTCTGCCTATCCATGGCAGGGACAATTGTCCCTGACCGTCTCCTTGTCGGTAATGACCATAACCTGTTCACATATGGTTGTGATTCTCCCTTTTCTCTATATGATCATCCTCTGGGACGCTATGGGCATGCTATGGGATCTGGCGTCCTATCCTTAGATTGCTCTAGATCTGACCATCTTACTTCCTTGTCCGTCTGCAGGCTTCCCTCGGGGGCACATGCACCTCCTCCTCCTTCCCACGGAAGGATTCTCTCTCCTCATCTGACACGTTCAGTCCCCAATTAGTGTGATTCTCATCCCCTTCTCCCTTATCTAAATTCAATCTGCTTAAGCATAAGGCTCTGTGCTCGAGGCTAAATGGATTTTCTTCTATGCTTCATAATTAAAATACTAGGGGTTGGTCCCCCTTCCCTCGGCTTCCAGATTTGCTCCCTTCCTTCAATTCTTGATAGGTCTTGTCGATCTTGTCTCCGATACTTCCTATATCAATGACATTTTCATCTAGTGCTACTCTAGATGCCCCTGACGTTGTTCACTTTAACGGAAGGAACTCTTCTATGTCATCCCATCGAATTGCTGGACTCAGCCCTACTGGCTCCTTTCGGGCAAGGCTAATGGCAGGTTCTCGCTGTCTCCTCCTGCATTCTAGTTCCTTCATCTAATTCTCTTTGCTTTCTCGCCTCCCTTCTAATTCTCTCCTCCTCTTGTCTTCGCTCTTTTCTCCTGGCTCCTGCTCTCCTTTCTTCCTCTTAGTTTCATCTCTATTCTTTTGTCCCTTAATTTCCGCATTTCCTCCTCCTTTCTCTTCCTTTGTTTGTCCCTATCTTCAATCGCTCTCTGCCTAATGTCATACTTTCTTTGGTCCTCTACCCGTTCTTCCTTTCTCTCTCGCTCTTCTTGATACATCTGTTCCTGCCCCTCCCTGCTCTTTCTCTTATGCTCGTCTTCCTTCAATCTTTTTCCTCGTTCCCTGTCTTTTCTATCTTGTTTGTCCTGATCTTCTCTTTACCTTACTTCCTCAATGCTTTTCCGATCTAGCTTGAGTAATATCTGTCCTCCCATCCATTCATTCTGCACGAGCGTTACCTCATCAGCTTTATCATTTTCTCCTTTCCATCTCTTAATCTCTCATTCTATTTCTGTCGGTACAATCGATCATTCATTTTTCTCTTCCTTGTGCTGTTTGATTTTAAGGGTCTCCTCTTTTCTCTTACTCTCCTCTGGACTATCGTCACTGCTATATGCAGGTGGTTCATATATCAGATTACTATACCCTGTCACTGCTTTCAGTTACTTTAAAGGATACAACCCTACTTCTTCCGTAATAGCACCTTTTACTTCAGGCATGGCACCCCTGATGGCTCTTTACTGTCCTACTTACACTGGTTAAGCATCCACTCTTCAGGTGGTGGATCTTCCCTCTCTTTCTGGTATATCTTCCAAAGCTCTAGAATAGCTCATCTTTTTTCCAATTTCTTCCCCATGTATGCAGCGGGCACGTATGTGGTCATGTGTTGCAGTACCGCTTTTGACAATGATCCCCATTGTGGCCATGGCATGAACATCTTATCTGTCGTGCCTTTCCACCATTCTGCACTATACTGTTTGAGATTGGGCATGTGCTGGGCAGTGTCTTACATGAATGCATAAGTGGAGTGTCTCCCATTGTGACGAGTCTCAATTGACTGTCAATACTTACAGACCTTATAAAAAGCTTTTGACAACTTTTCAACATTTCTAAAACAACAAATATGAGCGCGCTCCAACAATCGCCGCTCAAGCCTCTACTTTTTCAATTAGCTATGTCTACCTCTGGATTGGTACCAAACACTTCCATAGATCAAGAGTATAACTGCATGGGCCTCATTATGACCCTGTCAGTCCCAAAAGAACAGTGGCGGTAAAACCACCACCACAGTTGTTTCCGGACCAGTTGATTCAGAGTCCTGCAGGCGGGAGGTGTCACTCCCACCAGGTCTGACCTGGCGGGATTAACACCACCCGCCTGCAGGCGGACATGGAAACACTGGCTCTGTCATAGACGGAACCAGTGTTTCCATGGTCCCCATACCCATGGAGTACTGTGGGACTCCATGCGAATGGGGATTTACAAAATTCTGCCTCCGGAATTATCGGGTCACCAGGGTTGTAATGCCCCGGTGATTCTGGCAATCATGGAGATGGAATGGTATTACGGTCTGGCGGCAGCCTGCCGGTTTGTCCGGCATGGCTACTGCCAGACTCGTAATGAGGCCCCTTCACTTATTTCAATTCCTTCACAACTTTTTGTATCGCTCTTCGACACCTTAATTCAACACATACTTCACAGACAGACTAGTCGACTCTATAGATACAAACACGATGATCACCCTTTTTTCTCCCCGCCTCTAATCAATGCTCTGATCACAGAGTTTAACCATCTCTGTATGCGTACCTGTTTGCATGTAGCCTAAGGACCCCAACTCAGATGTGAGTTGACTTCTTCTGCAGCTCCCTTGAGCCAGGACTCTAGGTGCTTTTATCTCTATCTTGACACAATATTTCCCATTACTCCAGTTACTATAAAGAAAAATGTATCACAACCCTGTCCCCTAAGTTTTCCATTCCCCTCAATCTACTCACCATTCGCCTGTTTGACTCAAGGCCCTCGGTATCGTCTCCTCCTCCAACCAACCACGTTCGCCTTCCGTCCGCAAAGCTCCTGTGGAAACCAGGTTGGGATTTCATCAAAGAGGGGCCCTGCCCACCGTTTGATTTGTCTTGCAAGATTTCTTTTCAGCCGCTCTCCACAGGAAACCCTGTGATCTTCCGGCTAAATGGCAGAGGATGTCTGATCGTCTGAAATACTGGAGCTCAACAGGTCGATGGGTCCATCCTACCACTGCTACCACGTGAGCGTATGGCCCTTAAATAGGTAGCAGCCGTGCAGTAGATGGAATGCAGGGTAACTCTTACACCAAATAATCAAACCAACTCAGGAAGAAGGCAAAGTCCACTTGACTGTTTTATTATCATTTGTCTAAACAGGGAGTTACAAATGACATCAACGGACCATGCAAAGCATTATCTTTCTCTGTTCAAACTGGACACATTTTGTAAAAAACATTATTTTATAATGAAAATGTGTCATAAGTGACGTCATACTATATGGCAACTAAGAAAAACCTACAGGGGATTGTGATAGGCTCAAGAGGAACATAAGTATACTTTCTGTAGGGGATCGGGTTGTGATTGGGTCTCTACAGTCAAGTGGAAAACATTTGCCCACGCCTAGTGCAAGTAATTTTCACATTTATTAAGTACACAACATATTATTAGCTTTCAAACTATAAGGCCCTGATATATGGCCCTCTACAATTGGTTGGCACGCTTGTGCCCTTCTGGAACATTTGGCTCACTAGCAGCATGTAATGCTCTAACCAAGGTGCCAGGAGGTAGACTTGACTGTACCTCCCCACCCAAATAGCCCATCATCTCTCATCACTCATGCCGTCTGCCATGAAGATAGTCTTTTAACTTGGCCTTGCAAAGTATCTTTGCCTCTGAGAATATAACAGAGTGTGAGCTTGCTTCTGGAAATCCTATTTCCATCCTTGCTCACGTGACAGGAGACCACAATTCGGCCCACTTTACAGCATTTAATTGTCAGAAATGAATGAACTAGGCAGGCATGGTGTTCCTTCTTTGCACCTTGACGAGATATGGTACGACTTCTCACATTCACTATCTACAGGAATAGATAACCAGTTCTTGGCTCCTTCAGCCCTGACATCAGGCAAGCCAGGCTTTCCAGAGTCTTCTATGGTCTCATCCGCTTTCTTACTGCAACATAGTTTTCAGCCATCTTCCCCGCAGGCGTTGAGCTTACTAAAATTGTGACACTGATGTCCAGTTTCTATATAATGGCGGCACCGCCTGCAGTCTATTCACTATGTATAGCTAGCTTCTATGATCACTTAGTCTACTTGCGTTGCTGCATCTGCACAGTTATCAAATGACTTGCATATTCTGCAATGCTTTTCACACGTGTCATTTTTACTTCACACATGAAAGTTTACTCAATCCTTTACTTCTTCATCAGATTCTATAAGGACTATGCATCCTCTTCTCCAGTCACTCTTCTCAGTATGTCACCCTCATCTCTTGTGAAGTCACCAACTTCTCTTTCTCTCATCTTCATATTCACTCGGGGACCTCTTCCAAGAGATTATCATCTCTTCGGGGATACATCAGATAAGGTTTTCTTAATGGATACCTTTTGTCGAAGACTCGCCGCAGAATAATCACAGTCACTGGTGTCAAGCATGGCACGATCTCTGCCTTCCAACATATAGGTGTGAGGGGAGCGGGACTTCCTGCAGGGGCACTTGGCTGCTTCTCTACAAAAGGGTGCCGGTAAGATCAAGGGCAGGGCCTGGAACATAAACAGCAGTCTAAGCAATAAGTTCATTTTGATTGTGGAGAAACGGGCTGCCCAGGACAGCGACAGTCTCAACCATGTCTACAGGTCTCGTTTCATGTTATCTCACACAGGGGGGTAATTGCCCTCATACATATCAGAATGTGCTGGCGTACGGTAGATTCCGAGGTATTTTATTTTGGTGAAGCTAACTTGTATGCCATGTTTGGCTAGGGTTTCGGTCATGTGGCTAGTTCTGTTTGCTATAGGTACCACCAAGGTCTTCGTGGGGTTAATTTTGAAACCTCACATTGAGCCATATCCTGTCAGGGCTTCAAGAAAGGCAGGTAATGATTTTCTCGTTCGAGTGATGTATGCCAGGATATCGTCTGCATACTTTGCATGCTTATACACCTTAGCCCCTATTGCATGCCCTGTATGTATATGTTTGTGCGTGTGGATTCCACTAGAGGCTCCAGCATGAGGGAGAAAATCAGGGGCAACAGTGGGCAGCCCTGGCGAGTCCCTCATGTCAGGCAAAACTATGGGGAGGCCATCCCATTTACTATTACCTTTGCCTGAGTGTTCTGATATAGCGCCAGTGCCACAGTAAGCCATCTGGGGTCCAAACCTGCCCTTATCAGGACTGCCTCCATGAACTGCCACTCAACCCTGTTGAACACTTTCTCAGCATTGACTGAAAGCAAGATAGGGTCAACTGCCTCCTGCCTCCTCCGAGATCCTTGCAAGTATGTCCAGGGTTTTGCGGATGTTGTCTGCCTCTGCCTGCTACTGATAAATTACACTTGGTCATTATGGGAAGGGTTCAGTCGTTCTACCAGGACACTGACGTAGATTTTAGCACCCACATTTATCAATGATATGGGTGTATACTATCCGCGTTCTAGCCTGTCCCAGCCCTCCTTGGGGAGCACAATAATCTGAGCCTGAGTGAAGGAGTCTCGGGCTCTCCCGCTGTCTAGTATGGGCCCATTCAGTTTATATAAAGCTGGAGCATAGCCACCGTGACTCGGGGCTGAACCCGGTTTCAGGTTGGTGATTACTTTTACGATTTTATCAGCAGTTATGGGTCGTTCAAGGTGGGCTTTGTCCTCGGGGCTGACTGTTGGAAGCTTCAGCCGCTCAAGATATTCTTGCGGTCCTATGGCCGACCCAGTCCTGTCCGAGGTGTATAACCTGGTATACATCTCCCCAAAGAGTTGCGTGATGGTTTCAGGGTGGCAGTGTGTGGTGCCTTCATCGTCCTTTATTTTATGAACCGCTGGCTCTGCTCTTTGGCCTCTAAGGCAAGCTGCCAAGATGATGTGGGCTTTGTCCTCTTTTACATAGCATTTTTGTTTAATATATTATAAATGGGCAACTGCCTTCCCATGCCATATGTCCGCTAGCTCCCTTTGGAGCCCTCTGATCTCTGCAATTTCTTCTTCTATGGCACCCCCTGTGTCGTGAAGTGTCCTCTCTTTCCTTGCGATGTTCTGTTTCAAATTAGTTTCTAATAACATTCTCTCTCGTTTTTTAGCAACCCCCTCTGAGATCAGTAGGCTGCGAAAAGTGGCCTTGGCTGCTTTCCAAATCATATGGAGAGGTGTGTCACCTATGATATTGACCTGAAAGAATTCCCTCAATTCTTTCGTAAAGGTTTCCCGAAAGACCAGATGCCTGAGCAGGGTGTCGCTACACATCCAGCGTTTGTCTAGAGGGGCGTGGGGCCGGATCTTGAGTGAAAGCATGCACATGTTATGGTCCGACTGGCCAATTATCTGTATGCTTGCCTTGACCATCATATGTTCTAGCAAAGCGTCTATCAGTATGTAGTCTATTCTGGTGTCTGTCAAAGGTGGTGCGGAAAAAAGGTTTATGCCTGTGTAAGTGGGTGCAGTGTCCTCCAGAAATCGATCAGGGAATGTTCTAACAAGAAGGTTTGTAGTGCTTTGCCATCCAGGGCTGTTGGGGGGACCTCACCCCGCCTTTGTGATGACCAATCAACAAGGGGGTCTGCAACTTGGCTCAGGTCTCCCCTGCGATAAGGCGACCTGTCTTCCATGAGTCTAACGTTTCCAGGGTCTTGGAACAAAATGCAACCTGTTGTTGGTTGGGGCATATAGTGAGAAGAGTGTAACAGGATTGGGACCTATGTTACCCTTAACCGCTACCATTTTGCCTTCTGAGTCCATTTTGAATTGGTGCACTTCAAGCACCATGGATTTCCTAATGAAGACTCCCACCCCTGCTTTTTTTTGATCGGCCAGAGGCCCAGAGCGCGTTTCCCAGTTCCTTGCCCTGCATGGTGAATTACTCCCCCACCCTGAATTTAGTTTCTTGTAAAAACTGGATGTCTAACCCTGAGGTTTTGAACTCCCACATCATCATTGACCATTTCTGAGGGGAATTTTGCCCTTTTACGTTCAGAGACCCAACCTTAATGCTGCCACTGTGCATCGTCAAAAGGTGATCCTTTCACTATGACCCATAATTTAGTGCCATCCCCCCTCCAAGCTGGCCACCTGCCCATATCTGTGGGCCAGAACCTGCCCGACCCCGCCCTCTAGACCCCACACCCTGTGTTCCCTGTTAGTGTAAACCCTGACCCATTTCCCAATTACATTAGTTGAAGGTTGAGGACCACATTAAATTCAACATGGCATGCTTGATGTTCAGGTGCATTAATGGTCTGGCACCGGCATACCTCGCGGCCAAAGTGAGTACTTACCAACCAACTAGAAATTAACGATCTGAAGATAAATTCCTCATGTGAAAACCTTGCACAAAAAAGGTAGACAAGGAAGATCGGAGATTCGCGGTGTTGGACCCAAAAATTTGGAACCAGCAACCCTGCGATATTCGAGCCTGTTCATCCATGGCTCTCTTTAGGAAAAGATTAAAAACCTTTTTATTTTCTTAAAATTGCTGCACCCCCATGTATGTATTATGTACACACTACTCAATGCCTGGTATATAGTTAACATCTGCGCTCGAATGCGGTTTATTCTGTCTGGTGCGAGTTGAAATGTCAAAATCAAAATGAACAGTGTGCTTGCACTTTACTCCAATAAAGAAACCTTTTCACAAATCCAAATAGGATCAACAAAAGGTAGACATGGAAAGGAAACATTAAAGTAGGAATTATTAGAGAATATTTTCAAGGTAGGGACAAGTGAGCAATAATAAGCTAGTTAAGGTGATGTCCAAGAACAACAGGATGTGTTGAAAAGAGATCTAATGTCATGAACTCTTAGTCCATTTGATTTTTGCAGGAGGGGGACACATTACATGTGCCTTAAGTTGTTTGCCTTAAGTCGTTTGGAGTTGGATGGAAAAAGATATGGACACATCTAATGGTCAATTTCTAAGTGGCTACCACATGAAATATCTTACTATACTTTGAAAACTAGCACTGAAGAATACACTATATCCCAAGGCCAACGGAACTGGGTACAGCACTGACTCCATCAACAATAGTAAAAAACCTGGGAGACTTGATGGACGATGAACTAACACTTGAACCACAAGTAAACGCCATAATCAAGAAATGTTTCTTTCTGCTACACACAGTAAAATGGATCCAACCATTCCTCTCTTTCACCCACAAAACACTCACCATCATCACAATCATCATGTCAAGAGTAGGCTATGCCAACAGCCTCTACCTAGGAATGCCAGAACGACTATTAAAAAAATTCAGTGCATCCAGAACGCTGCAGCAAGACTCCTGTTTATGCTACCGTAAAGAGAACACATTGCCCCAGCGCTGAAAATGCGACACTGGCTGCCAATAAAAGAGAGAATATAGCTGCCAATAAAAAAGAGAATAAAGTTCTAAACTATGTGTATAACACACAGAGCATTCCACAGCCAGGGAGCAGAGTTCCTAAAGAATAAAATAACTGTCTACCACCCAACGAGATCACTCAGATCAAGCAACGACTTTCGCCTAGTACAAAGCCTTACAACAAAAGAAAAGTCGAAGGATCATCTTTCACTCAACTGGCAACCTTAACCTGGAATAACCTACCAAAAAGATACTCAACACAAGGGTCATATAGAGTTCACAATCTACTCAAACCTTGGCTCTTTGCTCCAGATTCAGGAGGAATCAACTAGGAAGAAAGCAACACAACGAAACCGTGAATACCCCTGTAGGAAACCATAATCCCTAACCCTCCCCTCCATTATAAAAGAGGGGGTGGGCGCGCACCGGCCAACCAGGCCAACACGGCACCAATCCCAGAGGGGACTAGGATAGGTGGGGACAACCAACAGGATGGACAATAAGGGACAAGTCCTGTGAACAAAACTACACCTGCCGCAGGGCTGTGGAAGTAGCGGCAATAAGTGAGATACACATGCCACTTGGGTCACACAAAAGGGAGTTCCCATTGTGGACCATGCCTGCCAATTAGGCGGTCAAAGTAGAGCACCAAAAACACAAGATAATCATAGAGGTTAGGTTGGGCCCAGAAACACAAAGGCACAGTGGTAAGAAATTGACAAATACTTGAAAATCATTATAACCGTACCTTAAAATTTCAATTTTCCGCTTACTCAACATACAGAAACTCACACAATCACCTCTCTGAATAGCCATCTGCACGTATTTAATAAGACTGCAATAACAGACTAACAGCACATAACCAGCCACACCAGCACTTGGGAATTCTGGCACCGATCGAAAATCGCACTTAAGCTCAGCCAACTGTGAAAAACAAACTGAAGCGGGCAGCAAGACAACACAACTCTCACTCTCCTATTCCCACTACACCCTACTAACCCCCAACCCCCTCTCCTCCGATCTTGACACTTTCCTTTTCAGATCCACCAGAGCGCCTGGGGACCACAGCAGTGTTGACGGTGCACGGTACAAATACCATTAACATTAACAATAACATAATAGGCTTTATTGTACTTATTTACTGAAAGATCAAAAGCAGAATTATGGGATACATTTGTATAAGGTTGATCCAACACTAGTTATATGTGTGATGGTTTATCATTCCCCAAATACCGAAAACCAAAAATAGAGGTGAATTAATAGAGGTACAATTTTCAATGCGTCCCTATGCAAACAATGGAGTGGGAAATTACATAGTTGAAAAAATAAATACTGCTGCCATCAGCACAGAAGAAACCTGAATTGTGTATACAAATGCACAGCTGTTAAGCAAAAAAAAGTTAAAATATTAAACTTACCCAACTTCATGATGTAAATATCTGTCCAAATGTTGCATCGTTTAGAAGAGTTACATTTTGTTCCCATTTCCAAGAAGAAATACACCAATCTAAGAACCATATCCTGTAAAATCGATCCAAAATCACAAATAAATGGACATCCAAACTTGCATGATGAAATCCAAGTTCCCAAAAGTAATCCAGCGATTCAAAGTATCCAGAGAAAGCATTTCAAAATACAAAGAATCCAAGAAGAAACATCCAAAAATGTGAAAACCACATTCCTAAAACTAGTACCACGATCCAACACACATTGTCTGAAGAAAGCATTCCAAACTCAAAAGATTCCAATAAAAAAACAGTCAGAAATTGTGAACAAATCCATGTTCCCAAAAGTGATCCCGCGATCCTAACTCAGTGCCAAAGAAAGCATTCCAAAATCCAAAGATTTAAAAAAAACATCAGAAAATGTGAACAAACCCACGTTCCCAAAAGCAATCCAGCTATCCAAACACAGTGTCCAAAGAAAGCATTTAAAAATCCAACGATTCCAATAAAAATGGCATCCTAGACTTTGAAAAATCCACAGCCCCCAAAGTAATCCAGTGTTCCGAACTCAGTGCCAAAAGTATTTATTCCAAAATTCAAAGATTCCAGGAAAAAAATCCATCTGAAAAAAGTGAAAAAAACAAGTTCCCAAATATAATCCAAATCCATGAGGAGAGCGGGGACATCTTCACCAGGAACTGTCGCTGAAAACAATGATGAAAAGAAATGGTGGGCATGAGTAACCAGAAACCAAAAAAAGTGAGAAAGCCTCTAGTAGACAACAAAAGGAACTGCACGGGATTAAACATTTGCAACGGCCTCCAGTGGTAGTAATTACATTACTATAAGAACTATACATATACATATTTATATTGCAATATACTGCATTTTCGATGAAATTATTTTTAATTGTTAATGTATTTCGATGATCGTTCACCACTGACTAATGCTTTATTATTTATGACAATATTATCACTGGATACCATGTCTGATAACCCTAATGAGTTGTTTACATTGGAAAGAACTGAAACATATGTAGCATATATCAATGTGTGCTTTGTTGCGTGGATCATAAGCGTTATAAAAGAACTATTATAATCATGAGGCGTATGAACAGCTATGTTTATTAGCTGAGTTACTCGTTTTCAGGGCCGTGCCATGTTGACTCTTCATTCTCTATATTAACTGTTTTAAATGATTTTTATTTATTCTCTTTTGCCATATTGTGATTTAAAAGTTGGTAAAAATTCCTATCTATTCTCTTTTGTGCTATTTGATGATCTTAAATTAATTTGGAGGGTTTGCTATTCAAATGTATTTATTTATACAATTAAAAAGAAATCATATACATTTTATATGACAATTTGTATTTTTGTTGTACTTATGGGATTTAGGGCCGAATTCACAGAAGCGATTTGTAATGGCAAAACCCAATTGGAAAATGTTCTGTGAATTAGGCCCTAAGTTTGATACACACTCTTTTTGCAATTGTACTTGATTTATTTTTTTAATTGGTTGTAGCATGTTAGTTTATGATAAGTCCTCACCATTTTCTCAATATAAACTTTTGAAGAATCCCCTTGAATGGAATTGGCATAAGGGTTTTTGGTTCATATGTTTTAGGATCTGCTCCTCATCCTTGATGACACAGTGAGCCATTAAGCTTCAGAGGGGCCTGGGGCCGGGACTCAGGAAGGACTGGCAAACCCTCAAAACTTTCTCTCTGTAACTTCTCTCTCTTCCTCTTTACATCCCAGTGTACTATTGTTGTTCCCCGAAACCCAGACCTCGTCTACCACGTTGATGATCTGCAATTTTCTAGTTCCTAAGAGAAACTTGCTATTCTCGCTCATCATCTTTTTTCTCTTCTGAACTTTCTCCAGTATCTCCTTGTAACTATCTTCAATCTCTGTGACTTTCTTCTCTGAATTCACCTATCTCATACACTGTACTATTCTCCAATTAATTCTTGCTTATGTTCCTTGCCTTTCCCTCAATATGCTCTGCTCCTTCCTAGCATCTTCTTCTGTCACGGACCGGCCTAATATACCTAATATCTCAAAGGAAGGCACATACCCTTTGTCAACCATTCAAAACATTTGAACTCAATCGCAGAGGACATGAGGCTATTCATCAAATCATCAACATGTTTGTTCTCTCCACTGTCACGGCTCGCCTGCATCGCCGTTCTCATTGGCATCGTTGAAGGTTACATGTACGTTCTATCGTCCCTACTCTCAAGATGGCATCTTCTCTGCGGAGGTGCACTGCAGTAATTTCACATTTGGATCCGATGCGTCCTGTGACGTCATTGCGCTATTCTCAGGAACCCAGATATAGACACTGCCGATTACAGGTCTGGCGCGTCGCTTCTGCACTCATGACGCTCAGTAAGTTTGCATCTAGGGATTCTCTGGGCTCCTGTGTTCTTTCATGCTCTTACCTTCTTTCCTTGCCTTTTCTCTGCAGCCTCGCGGAAACCTCTCAGCGACTTTCACACACCAACCATTCCCCATCTGTAAGACTCCAGTAGAATCTCGTCCCTCTCGCATTAGGTACACTTCTCTTCCTCCCCTCGGTCCAGTTCCTCGCCCTCTCTGACTTTGATTTTAATTCCAATCTTGTCTCATACAGTATTCCGGACCCTGTCGGGAAACCGAGTCGTGGACAGACAACCTAGGATCCATGTCAGCCTTAAAAGAAGCTTCTACACCATTCAAAGCGCCTCATCCGTACCAGCACCTCTACAACTCCAGCATGGTTTTTTTCTCCCCAGAGGGTTATCTTGGGGCTCCACGCTCAGCCCCTTCTCCATTACACGGGAGGGCAGGTGCTCGGGGTCTCAGGTGATTCCTTCATTTGCCTTGCTACTTGCTGCATGATACAGGTTAGTCCTTTGATTCATAAACTAGTGTCAATTGTTATATCCACTCTCAGGTTGCCACCAAAAGTGACATAGCACATCTATTCTATTTCACTCCTCCATGAATACTGAGGTGTTCCCTACAGCATGAGAAAAGGCTTTGGCACAGCCCCCTCCTGGAAAATACCTCCCTGGATATGCTGACTTACAAACAGTAAGTCTTCCAAACCAGGGCAAAGATATAGAACTGGTGGGGGTCTGATAATTACAAACATTTGTTGATGCACACGATTTTCTGAAACTCGCTCAAATCGCCTTCAGACTCTTCCCAATCACAGAACTGGTCAAAAGGACCATAATGTTCCTGCTCAATGAAGATGTTATTGCCAATAGGCCCTAATACTTTTGTGCCTGTCCATGGCATTCAACACTGTCGACCATCAAATCCTCCTAACTCAACATGAGCCCTGCCCTGAAGGGGATAGGATCATTGCTTAATAACAACACACAATTATTTTTCCTCCGATCCTTTACCCCTGTGCTGTGGGGTCCCACAGGGCTCAGCTTTGTCACCTTTGTTCTTCAATCTTTTTATATCCCGTCTTGCTAACATATTCCAGCAAAGTGGGCTTTCATTTGTTAAACTATGCAGCTGATACAAACATCCTGTTGAGATTGTCAGGAAACAGAGGATTGACCTCTAGGACAGTGAGGTACTGCCTCTCCTCTATGAAATCGCAATCAAGCTTAACCCTAATAAAGCCAAAGTAGGGTTAATGCAGATTTTGATGCATGGAATTACGTCTTTTTGCTGGAAATTTTTGGCCCTGACCCAACCCTACATCTACCTCATGTAACTGTGGAATCACCATTATCACCAATTTTACTGTAAATCAACGATCGGTGGCAGTCTCAAAAACATGCCTTTTCCACCTAAAAATGTTAAGCAGTCTAGATCCCTTACTGACCATCTCCCAGCAAGTGATGGTTGATAATATATTTTCAGCAGCAGTGCCCATCTAAACCTTTCCGCTACACTAATGAAAAATCTGCATAGTCTCGGGAGGATAGCTCAGGGGCAATGTGCTTGCCTTAGAAGCAAGACGATGCGGAGCAACACAGGTTCGATCCCCAGGTCCATGCTTAGAAACCATAAGCACATTATGAATAACCAATTACTATCGGGTATAGAATTTGGCTATTGCTCTGACTCCAGAAATATGATCAGATCTCGCTGGGTCTGGCACCCTTGCACTGACTCCCAGTCAAAGAATGATTCATCCTTCTTGTTTATGTGCCTTGTTCATACATTTCTTCATGGTTCAAACTCCACATTCCTGTCTAAAGGATCATCCATTACCACCCTAAACAATGACTTTTCTCACAATCAGCTGGCATGCTTATGGTTCTTGCAAACAGGAAATAAATCTCTGTGGTTGATCATTTTTCATTCCAGCCTCAAAGACCTGGAATGTTCACCCTTTATCATTACACATTCAGACCCTTGTTTAATACCATAAACATAACCTACTCACAACAAGCCCTTCATATATCTACCAATTCATGCTTCTCCGCTCATAAAGATGCCTTAGTTTCTTTGTTGGCGACTTCCTGATGAACAGAAAACGGACTTAAGCAGTGCAGTGGCTTTAGACCACTGTAAGGTCTGCATCTTTTTTCTTAGCCCTCAGCAACCTCGTGTTAGCTATGCAGGTGCAAATGGAGATATTACCCATGGTCGTGGGCAAATCACGCAGATAATGGCACCGCTGCCCTTATTAAGGCATCTTCACTTCTCTCGGGCCCTTAATTTGTGTAAAGAGACGCTAACGGTAGGGTCGGTCTGCCGCCTCAGGTAATATCGCCTCAATATGACGCAGCATTGGCTGTTTCCTTCTACCACCTAGCTCAATGCAGGGGATTCTCTGGTTGGTGACTGTTGTGGTGTGCTTTAAGACAGACGACACTGATAGGTCGGTGTGTCCGAGTAATAAAATGGACAAGACGCTACGTGCGGGTTCAGAACACGAGTGGAAACCATGAAAGCAGCACCCAGCATGGGCGTAGGACATGGGGGGGGGGAGGGGACAGATCCCCCCACAATTTAAGTGGGAGGGATATAATGTCATTTATCCCTCCCAGAATTTGTGTCACTTCAGCATGTAAAATACGTCTGCAGCCTGCACTGCAGGCTGCAGATGTCATGAGCAGGGACGTCATTTAGGGGTCGCCAGAGGTCGCAACTGCAACCTCCGAGGTCTCCCTTGCTACCCCTCTGGTTTCCCTTGCAACCCTAAAAAGAATTTGAGAAAAAAAGTGTCTTTTTTGTGGCCACCCCCATGTGGCTCTTTACTTCTGGAGTGGCTGGCTTTCTTGTTCAGGCTTCTGAAAAAAAGAAGAAAAAAAAGAACAGGGGTGCCACAAGTCTAACACTTTCAGCACTGACCCTAAATAAGGAAGAATAGGAAAACCAAATAATGTGCCTTTCTGGAATTCTATACAATAAATGCTAGACTCATTAAAGGTTCATTTCAGGCACACTTCAGGGGGTGAGTCACTGATTTAGTCTGATCTTAAAAACCTCAACTCAGCCTTTCATCCTTCTGAGGTCGATAAATGCGTACCAACACAGGTTGGGTGATATTGGGTGTATATTTTTTCTATATAAAGCGCTTAAGCGTAAGTGCTATATAATAACACATAATGATCATTTGGCCATGGACGTCTGCTTGCATTCACAGTAATTTGGTAATATGGGTCTATACACACTGATCCTAACGACACAATACAAATGAATAAACTAAACTAAACTAAACATATGATATCACATTATAGTAATATCGTAAACATATTTTTGTAGTGTACTTAGGAACAATGCTATGTGATGCCACTTCCTGTTTTGTCAAGGGGTGAAAGGTTGAGTACCATCGCTTCCCGCGATATCACTTCGGGGTGGAGTCAAATTACATCACCTCCTATGATGTCATCAAAGGTCAAGGGTCCTGTCATGTCACTTCCGCTACCCCTGGCATTTTGGTGAAATAACATCCCTGGTCATGCGTGCAAAAGTACAAGTTAACTTCAGACTGTCTGCAGCAGCGGGCTAAAACAAGAACTTCTGCTGCCTGTGCATTTGGAACGTGCCCAGGCTCGGGAACTGCACGTGCCCCTGCGCAGTGCACTGCCGCCCAGCCTCAGCTTCCAGAACGAAGAAGAAGCCAGGCAGCGACGCATGCTCCCGCTGAGAGTGACTGACTGACAGCGTGTGTTAATATCGAGGGAGACAGAGTGAGACTCTGACTGCGACTCGACCTCCTGAGACCTCAGCTACCATACTTAAAGTAAGTCAAATGGCCCCCCTCTCCCAGGTGCAGTGCAGGCCGGAAAAGGGAGGATTTATTAGGGGGAATGTGCCAACGTCATATTTATACTGTTCCTAAACACGTGCAGCGTGTTGCAAACTGATCAGGGAATCCTGGCCTCTTAATGTTTCATCATGAATTGAAAAACCTGTGGGTCGAACCCTCATTTTATTTCATGATAAGAGGAAAAGACAGGCTTCACGCCATGCCTTGTGAAGGTTTCAAATTGCATGCAGGTGACCCAACAGCACACAAATGAATTGGGCTGTTCTGCGCATGCAATGTGCACTTTTAAACAATGAGCAAAATACATATGTCCCTGATGTGTTCCATGCACTGTTCACGTTTCGCATAGCCCCATTACAGAACATAAATGATAAATCAACACCCAAGACCCATGTGTTGCGCAACATGCTCATGAGTGCATCACAAACCTACGCGACTTCAGAAAAAAGCCCCCAGCTCAGAGGGATTCAATATTTACCGAGTTTTACCTGCAGGTGGAACTCTTTGTAAGTCGCCGCAGGCAAACTGGTTTGTACTGACATACCTGGAGCACATACACCGGAGCTCTATTCTGTGAAGGTCTCCATTGTTTGGAAAATGAAAGCTATTTTTTATGTTGAAGCTCATAATGGGTTGCATTGTGCAGTGTGGTCTTCCCGATAATGAGGGCATTCGTGAAGACCACAAAAGTGGGTGTGAAATGCAAGTTGCTTCAGCCTGTACCCAGAGCAAAGGGATGTGCTCACATGTCTGTGGCTTAATTTGAAGCAGTTGAACCCAACTACGGTACTGTGGTGGCTGTGGCTGAGAGGAGGTGTGCGTCGCAGGGAGCGGTTGGCCCAGGTCCGGGGGGGGGCTTGTTTAGGCTCTGCAGAGCTCAAATTTGGATATAGGAACCAAAAGTGTAGTGTGAGGTCAGAGCACCACCACTGCCACACCACCTCGTGGGAATTAAAAAAGCCATGATAGGGAGATGACTGTTTGGAAATCACGTTGACTACAAAGAATACTCTGGATTACATGAATGCAGAAATGAGAAATTACTTAGACCTGCACTGCAGGCTAATGTGTAAGTACTACAAAGACCTGACCACACAGCTCAACCCCCCGAAAATAAGTGCAGGCCAGTCACTTACATCGTGCTACTTACCTGGTGACAGTGACCCGAGACAGCACTCTATGGCCTTGTTATGGGGCCTCTTTCCCCCATGGACCTGTGAGCCAGTGCACATTCCTGTCCATGCTCCGTTGCAGTTTCCTTTCCCTTGTGTTGTGTGTTTGCCTCGGGGAGCTCCCAGGGGTCCCTATGGTATATGCAGTATTAATGCTGTTGCTGTGAGAAGAAGCATGTTGACATCTTCCCTTCCATTCCCTTAGCACATCCAGAACAGTGCACTAGCTTATGGAAGTTCAAGTGGCTTATAATCCCCATTACCCACTTGCCCCCCTCAGCCCCTTGCTGTGTCCATACCTGGACTCCATCCCCACAGAGCGATGAGTGTATGTATACTGACACTGCATACAGTGTAGGTGAGGCAAACATGCCGGTGCGGTGCAAGCCGGTATGGGGGGGCAATATCCGGCAAGCGGCAAGCAACCTTATAGTGTAAATAATAACTACAAGCATGTGTGCACAGCACTGGCTGGGCCTTGCCTCGACAGTGACCTGGAGAAGACCCCAAAATTAGGTATGACATTGGAGCATGACTAATCAATGTAGAAAAGCGCCCAAGGATAACGAGGGTGCTCTGAAGACTGAGGAGAAAGTGCTAAGTGTACAAATGAGAGTTGTGGGGTTCTAGCCATGGGGGAATGGAAAGTGAGGGACTGGGGTGCAGTAGAGTGGGGGAATGCAAAGTGAAAAAGGATTGAAAGGGTGCAGAGGCCAGAAAAAGAGAGAAGCAAGGGAGGGGAGAGATGGAAACAAGAACGGAGTGCAGATGAAAGATGGGGATGGTTTGCAGCACAGGTTGACCAGTGTGTGCAGGGGAGAGAGGGGTTCAGGAAAGACCAGAACACAGGGAGAGTGGTGTAGGGCAGAAATGGCATAGGATGTGCTTCGGGTTTAGATAAAGCCATTTACTTAGGGATGTTTGCACAGCATGGCACTGGCTTCTCATTTCACCTCTAAAACTCAGAACATCCTGTCCTCTCTCTCCTCCTCTCCCTTCCTCCCTCTACTCCCTGCTCATCCTCTGACCCTTCTTCTGCCACCTCTCCCCCTCCTTCTCTGCCTTTCCCCTGTTCTTCCCAGACAAGGTTTCTAGACAAGTCCAATCTATGAAAGTCTCATCAAAACAGGTTCATCCCTGTTCCTCCAAAGCCATCAAGGACCACATTGACTTCCTGGCTCCTGCCCTGGCCGACGTCTGCAACCACTCCTTCACCAGTGGAGTCTACCCTTCAACCCTGGAGCACTCCCTTGTGCACCCTCTCCTTAAGAAACCCTCTGCTGACACGTCTTGCCCGGCTAACTATCGCCCAATCTCCATCACTCCTTTCCTGGGCAAACTCTTGGAAAAGCTGGCCATCTCTCACCTCAATCTTCACACTGAATGTGTTGGTTGTCTTCCTGATCATCAGTCTGGCTTCAGAGCTGCCAGTAGCACGGAAACTGCTCTTCTGAACATCCGTGAATACCTGCTCTCCAACCTTGATTCCAACACCCCCTGTGTCCTCATCTTACTTTATCTCTCTTCTGCCTTTGACACAGTCAACCATGCCATCCTGCTCATCCATCTCTGTGATAGCCTGGGATCACCGGTCAGGCCCTGGCGTGGCTGACTTCTTTCCTCTCTGATCGACCCTCCCAGGTTCAACTTGGGTCCTTCCTCTCCTCTATCTCTATCTCTATCTCTATCTCTATCTCTATCTCTATCTATATCTATATCTATATCTATATCTATATCTCTATCTCTACATGTGTTGTTCCCCAGCGGTCTAACCTCTCTCCCTGGCTGTTCAACCAATACCTGACACTTCTTG
Source organism: Ambystoma mexicanum (assembly GCF_040938575.1). Lineage (NCBI taxonomy): Eukaryota > Metazoa > Chordata > Amphibia > Caudata > Ambystomatidae > Ambystoma > Ambystoma mexicanum. Next base: position 639,766,237 of record NC_090937.1, read on the forward strand.
CCCACTGCCTTGCCACGCTCTGCCCCAACTTCCAGTGCTATGCGGATGACACTCAGCTCACTTTCAGGCACCCTCAGCCACCTCTTTTCCCTCTCTCATCTCTGACTGTCTGCCCGCCATACAGAAGTGGTTTTCCGGCAATGATCTCTGCTTTAATGCCAGTAAGACCGAGATTGGCCTCATCGGCACACCCGCTCCCTCCTTTCCTGTCACTCTCTGGCCGGCCTCTCTTGGCCCTCTTCCTGCTCCCACCTGTGAGGCCAAAAACCTTGGCGTCATCTTCGACTCCACACTCTCCTTCTCTCCTCACATCTCTCACGTCTCTAAGAAGTCTCACTACCAGCTGCACCTCCTCAGAGGTATTCTTCCATTTCTCTCCTTCCCTCAGAAGCTCAATGTCTCCAGAGCTCTGGTTCTCTCTAGGCTAAACTGTTGCAACAGCCTCTTTCTAAATATGCCTGCTACTCTCCGCCCTCTGTAACTCATCCAGAATTGGACTGTGAGAGTTGTCCTTGGCCTCAAGCCCAGGGATCGTATCTCTCCAGGACTGAAATCTCTGCATTGGCTCCCAGTGGCTGTGAGGATTAAGTTAAAAACCCTCTGCATTGTCCATAAGGCCTTCTGTGGTCTGGGGCCCCAATACCTTCAACTCTCTCTTTCTAAATATCTTCCTTCTCAAGCTCTTAACTCATCCGCCTCCAACTCCCACAGGATCAGACGCTCCTTCAAGAAACAAGTTGGTGGTAGATCTCTTTCTTCGCTGGGGCCTCCCTCTGGAAGTGCCTCCCTGCCTCCCTGAAACTTGAGGAGAATCATCTCCGGTTCCGGAAGCACCTCAAAACCTTTCTCTTTGCTTCTGCTTTTTCTCCTCCTCTCCCCTGCTGAGTTCCTGGCTGATACTGAAACTGCACTGGTTACCTGGCCACCCTCTGATCGCGGACCCAGGCCTCCTCCCCCACCAGTCGCACTCCTGCATTGCCTTCCTTGCAACCCCCGCACTTGGGTACTGTTTTCTGTATCCCTACAGTCCCACTACCAGCACGTGACACCTGTTGTCTGCACTTTCCCTTGCATTTTCCACCTGCTGGCATTACTTTTACTTAATTTATTTATCTTATTATCCCATGTACTGCACCGTCCCCTCTCCCCAACCCCTCCGCACTTTCCTCCTTCCTCTTCCCATGCACTTGCGCGATCTGAATGACACCTGGCCTATTAGGATTGTTGTCTGTCTTCCCTCTGTTCCCCCTCCCTTGCCTTGTCGCACCTTGAAACACTTGTGTATAGGCGTGTTATAAATGCCATATCATATCATATCATATTACAAAGCCCTGTGTAGTTAATAACTTAATTGGAGCTGGGAACACACTACTGGTGTAATATAAATATCTAATCCAGGGATGCCTTTAGCCACTCTATTAGCACTTTGCATTTCCTTCACTGAAGTCCTGCCAAAACCAGCAATGGCAAGTGATTGCTTGTGTTTACGTAGCGGGCATTTGCCAGGCACTGCCATTAAATGTCCAGGTACTTGCACCATTTTGCAGCTGCTACCATCAGAGGGTACCTAACACCACTATGGCGGTGCTTGGCAAGTGCCTTTTCCATGCCTACATTAAAACCCAAATGGTTGGTGTTGCCAACGCTTGTTTTAAAATAGGGATGCAACTGAATTTCTGGAACCCACCACAAGCTGAATAATGAGTTTTAGACAAGTTTTAATAGAGGCCACCATAAGCCATCTGGGTGACCCAGAAAAAAATAAAGCAGCACCTAGAGATTCACAACAGCACTTGTTCCGCTATCCATGTAAATCCAGTGAATACCCTGGTGCCGAAGTATGATTGCAGCTCATAAACTGCTGTAAAGGGGCACACTCATGTTCCATCATTGAGAGTTCAGCTGGAATAGGATACGATGGGTTGGCGAAACTTCATAAAGCATCTGCACTTAAAGCGCAGGTGAGAGTATTATAAAAGATCTCTCTAAAGGTCCATCACTGGGAGACCAGGAGAAACACAAGAAGTGAAACGGATCATCACACCAACTGAGGTGGAAGAGAAAGACAAGAGAAGAACAAGGCCTGCGGGGGGAATATTATTAAGACCAAAGGATTTCCATACATTTGGGTAAGCTCCTGCACAATCTACTGCATATGTCAGTGACGGGGGAAAGATGTAAAGGAGTATCTGCGAGCAGGCAATTCCTGCCTCTCCCCGACAAGTCCCCAAGGTGTCCCCTGTCCCCCCCATCCCAGATTTTATGGGTCTCCTACGCCTCTGGCACCCAGCTCCCTGCCTCTCTATTGTGCGCATGCATCCTCTCCATACACAATGAAGAGGGGGAGGAGGCTGCAGGGGGGAGGAGAGCGGACAGGGCCTACGAGGGACTATGATGATCTATAAAGGGCGAGTTTATTTGCCTGCCCGTTTCCAACGTGGCTCGATTATCATGGCGTGTGAGCTTTCATTTTGGATTGTGTGCTTTTTCTATTTACAATACTAACTACGTTCTTTGCAGTGTTTGTTAAAACCACGAACGATTGAGTTGATGGCTGTTTACCCCCTCTCCAGTATGTTAGCAATAAAGCCACCCTCTGCTAAGCGCAGCCAATAAAACTGCAACATGTAAATAAAAATCTCGGGAGTACATCAGAAAACAAGGTTACCCTTATTGGCGCAGTGATCATGGTCACGCAGCTGTGACCCCGCGACCCCTTCATGTCCCTGGTTTTGAAAAATGAGAGACCATCTTGTTGTGTGTCAGAGGTCAACCTCCGCCACGTATTGTGCAAGGAAATGGCATTGTGCAAAGCAAATATAAAAACTCCATCATTGACATTTAATTTATCACCCAAGGAGCAGCTGCACCGCAGTATGTCAAGCTCATTCAGTGATGAGATAGTCCGTGTTTTAGTGCTGCTTATGCAATTATTAGTTCCAAAGCATAGAGAGTCTCCTCAGACAGCTTCATTTATTTTTATTTTGGGTGGAATTTCACGTTACACCATGACAACACGCAGCTATGTGTAACCTTCCCCATTGAAGGGCCCCGACAGCCTGACAGGAAATGTGCTTGCTGGTCTACAGGATTGACTTCAAAGTCTAACTGCTGTTGCTATATTGCCATTATCTAGTGGTCCATGTCTTAGGGGATAAAATGCACGCAGCTAGTGGGCCGATTTCACAAACAAACTTGAAAAAACTACTGCAGCAGGCTTCAGCTACCGTCATTTAAAACAGTACTCACACAGCCCACTCATGGGGGCACATTTTAAAAAACTAACAAAATAGAAAAAACACGAGGATATACTTTTTAATTCTCCAAAGTGGCCTGCACATTTAAGGTGGGCTGGACAACAGCACAAATGATCAGCTTGCCAACCCCCTTGCATAGATTAGTGCTGGGTGCTGGGAGCACATGTCACAGTGGTGTAACCGTCACTGCAAAAGGCACGAAAAATGCATTTCTATCCCTGTTTGGGGGATAGGAATGCAAGTGTGACAAATGGGATCCTATTGTTGTTGTTCCACGCTGTGAAATGGTCAGGGAGAACCTGGTGAAGTATTACGGATGCCCCTGTGCCAGTTACAAGCAGGATCAGGGAAATGTCTTTGTGTTCTGCATATTTTAAAGTGTATCCTGTTTGTGAATATGAGATGCACTTTAAAATGCACTGAAATGCCCTCTGATTGGTGACTATGTGAAAAAGGAGCAATAAAATGCACTTGAATGTGTGCATCTATGAAGTGTAGCATTAGCCCTTCTTATCACATGCACACAAAATGTTTTGAGTGTGTGCCCCATGGGAATCTGGGGGATTATAATTGAACCTTTACTCTCTCATAGCAGAAGAGGGCAATGAAGGACATGGCTGATACAAAAACAAAAATAATCATTTGTTTCTTACATTGGGCCTCATTACGACTCAGGCGGTAAGGGGTTTACGGCGGCGTAAACAGCGCCGACCCTTACCGCCTGATTCCGAGGTCCCTTAGCGCCATGGAGGTTTTAACACCTGTTAAAATCCATGGCGCTAAGGGACCTTGATGTTAATTACGCCACCGTAATTTACGGTGGCGTAATTAACGCCTTCCCCACTCCCATTATGCCCTATGGGGCAAAAATGGGAATGGGGAAGGGTAAATGGGGATTGGGGACTTACCGCCCCGCCAACCTCGGAATGGGGCGGTAAGTCCGCCAACCACCATGGCGTAAACGTAGTTTACGCCATGGTGGTAAAGGTACGACCCAGGCGGTAACTTACCGCCTGGGTCGTAATGAGGCCCATTGTGTTTAATGTCAGACTCCGGCCTCCAAGCGTAGGTCTGGGAGTGGGTATCAAAGCCATGCTGCCAAGCATGGGTGTTGCTACTGTCACGGTTTATTTCACGGCACACGCAAGCCAGGGGACTCTTTCCCTTACAATGAATGTGACGCACAATAAAATGCTTTTTGTTTTATTTTTATACTACAGATTCTTTTTGAGTAGGCCTTCAACCGATCTCGCACCCAACCTCCACAAACACCCTCTGTCACAATGGACTAGGAACCGGGCCAGTGTGTATCAATAAGATATTTATTAATTTATTAATTTATTGTCAAAACCAATTTCCACAACCACCAATGTTGGGGCAATCACAAAATGCAATAATCTCTATAAAAAAAATCCGGTTTAGATATCCTGTCAAAATTACGTTCCTTTTTTAATGACAGAACAGAAAAAGAACAATTTGCAACACAAATATAGCACGAGCGTTAAGCGCTTCCCCCTGCGACACTCAACCCCCAAACTTCCATTGGTCTTAATTCCTTTGAATGAAAGGCAGTGACAGGGAGTAAGTACAGGGAAAAAATCGGTTTTGGTGTGGTGGCCACAGAAACAATATGGGGAGCCAGCAAATCAGGAGGAAATCCGTTTTGGGGCACCACTGGAAGAATGGGGATTTTTTTTATTTCTCACAACTGCTAGGGGACAGATAGAAGAACATTCATACTGCTTACACTTAGGAGACAGGCAGAGTTTTAGAGAATACTAATCAGCACACCAGGGAAAATTGAAATGGAGTAGGAAAATCGTTTTTTAGGAGATTCAACACGTGGGCAATGGAAAAGAAAAATGCAAATGGAAATTCGTTTTCACTGATGCTGACAATGACTGGCAAGCTCTGAGCAATGGGAAACTCGTTTTTAGTTAACATGGCAGGTAAATTACAGGTAGGCTCTAGGCAAAAGAATAGCTCACACAAGGAAAACCGGTCTTTAGCTAAAATGACAGGCAAATAACAGGTAGGCTCTAGGCAAAAGAATAGCTCACACAAGGAATATCGGTTTTAGGGTTAGAATGGCAGAGCAAAGGGAATGACAGTGGCAAATGGAAATTCGTTTATGAAGGCCCACACAGGGACAAATGTGTTTCTCATGTCACAATGGGATACATTCTTTCGGGGCAACACTTTACACCCATAACAATTAACAAAAACACTGGGGAAAAGATTGCTGGTTTTGAATTCCAACAATCCCAATCGCGTGAAATTCAATGGGGGAATTAATTGATTTACACAGACAGATGAGGGGTTTTTCAATGGGGATATGCTAACATACACAGGGAAACAAGAGATTCTTCTATGGAGTGATGACAGAACTATAGTGGCAATTGGGGTTTCAATGGGGAATTTTGAATGGGGAAATGTTGTAAGCATTGCTACAAGAATGAAGGGCTTATGCAATTTAGGGCTGGGGTCATTGCTACTTAAATAGCAAGCCTTTGTTTGAGGTTCAGGAAAGTCAGCTGCATCTCAGGACACTCTGGAAAGATAGGGCATGGGTCTGGTCACTCCATTCCCAAAGATGGTAAATTTCAGCAGCCTTCTCTCTGTCCTCCTACTTTTTCTGTAGCCCTGGTTTTTGTGTGTCAGTCCTAGTGCAGTCCCCCTTATATAGGAGAAATTACATCACCAATTTTAAAATCCAGGGGAAGTACCCTGCAATATTCCCTGCTGCTAGGAATGGACAGTTACCCGCTCTCTCTCCGCCCCCAGTCAGGATTGGTTTAGGGATTTGGAGCAACATCTGTTTTTTTTTCTCCATTCGTCATCATTCTTTGTTTTCTTTTCAACTTTTTGGCAAAAACTAGTTATGAATCACAGCTTCATAATTGTGCTAGCCACTGCCATACTAAACACATTTACTGTTTCAGCTGATCGCAGTGAATTAGATAAGCTGACCGCCAAATCTGTACGATGTAGCATGGCCATGTGTCACATTTTTGTCGTTTTCATAAAATTTACAACAGTTATGTTATGTTACTTTGCATTTATATAGCGCCTTATGTACCATTGGTATGATATCAAGGCGCTGGTAGGTTGAACGCTCTTGGGAACTGTAGTTCAAGTCAGTAGAGAGAGAGAGAGAGAGTCATAAAGTGTGTGTGTACACCGGATATGTGGGCAGCAGGTGTGGCACTCGTATGATAGCAGCTTCTTAGCAGTAGGTGTGGTGGTTGGGAGATCAGGAGTATGCGTCATTTTGGCAGGGTGATACCAGACTGACTCTGGCTGCATTAGGCCTGAGGAGAACGCCTATGCTGGCGGGTGTGCAACCAGCTTTGCTTAGTTAGGATGATGGGGAGTATGTGGCAGGTGTTGGTATGAGAACAGCTATACCAAATGTGTCATAGTATCGCTGTGTTCTAGTTGAGTGGTGGTGTATAGAAAAGAGTAAGCGTGGTGATGTGATATGGTGGTTTTCAGTAGGTGCTTGAGATCGAGCGCCTTCATGCTCCATGCATTCTATGCACTCCAATCATTCCATGCACTCTAACCGTTCCATGCTCTTCAACTGTTTTATGTAATGTACTACAACCGTTCCATGCACTCCAACCATTCCATACACTCCAACCATTCTTGCACAATGTCCATTCCATGCCCTCCATCTGTTCCATGCATTCCATCCGTCGCATGTACTCCTTCAGTTCTATGCACTCCATCTGTTCAATTAGTTCCATGCATTCATTCTGATCCATGTACTTCGTCCGATCCATGCCTCACATCCGTTCCACCCACTTCATGCATTCCACCCACTTCATCCAGTCCACCTACTTCATCCATTCCACCCACTTCATCCTACTTCATCCTTTCCACACACTTCATTCATTCCACCCACTTCATCCTACTTCATCCTTTCCACACACTTCATCCTTTCCACACACTTCATCCTTTCCACACATTTCATCCTTTCCACACACTTCGCCCTTCTACCCAATTCATCCTTTCCGCACACTTCATCCTTTTTTTCCCCACACTCTTCATCCGCTCCACACTCTTCATCCGCTCCACACTCTTCATTCGCTCCACCCACCTCATTCGCTCCACCCACTACATCCGTTCCACCTACTTCATCCATTCCGCCCACTTCATCCGTTCTACCCAGTCATCCGTTCTACCCAGTCATCCGTTCTACCCACATCATCCGTTGCACGCACTCCATCCGTCCCATGTACTCCCTCCATCCCATGCACTCTCTCTGTCCCAAGCACTCCCTCCGTCCCATGAACTCCATCCGTCCCATGCACTCCATCCGTCCCATGCACTCCATCCATCTCATGCACTTTGAAGTGGGAGAATGGAAAACCAGGCTCCCGTCCTTCACCTCTCGCGCTTGGCCTAGAGGGTCACGACCCAAACACCCGCCACGAGAAGAGTTTGCCCATTTACCAGACGACCAGATACCCTGGTACAGGAACATACGGATGTGTCCATCTGCTTGCCCAGCAGCCCGCACTGGCCATGCCGACACCTGCGGCACGGATCAACTAGACTAAAATCTACACGTCATTAGAGATGCCATGACGACCTAGACAACGGGAAGCACATCTGTACAAATATACACACTGGACATTCCCACACCAACCTACACGAAGAATATACTCAGTGCTATGACGTAGGCGACAGGCATATTCACGGACGTGCATCTTTATTATTTTTATATAGGCTTTCAGAATGCAGAAACGCAAGACGTGTCATGAACTTTTACTAGCTTGCTCACGCTTCTCTTTGAAATCAGGTACAACGATGAGAAATATAATAAAGACAATACCGATTATGGAATTATATGCTCCTATAACCTAAAGCACCTGTGCACCAAACGAACAACTTATGCACCGGGCCAAAGTAGGCCTCAAACAAGAGCTCCCGTGAACATCAACAAGACAAGAGTCAGTTGCTGATCCTACAGAATGAGCTTGGCGAAGCAACCAGCCAAGGTCGCAATGTTGCAAACCCACGTTCCAAGAGCAAATCATCAAAGGCACGATGTTGCAACCTCGCACTCCGCGCACCAACGTTAAAGTCACACCGACAAATTAAACCAGACGCACAGTAGAAAAACAATATTAATTGTGCAGAATTATGCCTCTTTCACGGTCCCTCCCCACGTGATCAAGCCGAAACTGACGAGATGCCAAACCCAGGAGAACAGAGGCGTCTGGATCCCTCGCTACGAGACACTGGCAGATACACTTGAAAGGCTCAATGGACATCTGCAACAGTGGGAACGGTACCCCGTCTAGCTATGAATAAGTCCTCACATTGTCTGCATGTACCCATAGTGAAACATTGTTGCAACTTACAGGTACACCGAGAGCTGGGAACGACGGTGGTCCCAGGCTGGGAAGCTCACGGGTGCACCAATCAGAACTTGGGGCTCTTATCACTGACGCCAGCACATTTAGCCAATCCTCAGGAGCCTTCATGTAACAATTTTCATGTATCTAATTGTAGGGACAACCCAGATATACCACCTGACTACACCTTGTCCACTAATATCTTTCTCTATATGTGTGCTATACTAACCCTACCACTCGAACACCCAATTAAGAGTGGCGATAGGTTTTTGTTAACTTTCTGAAGTGACGCAAGTAGCGCGTCATACTACAGTAAAAAGGGCCTGCGAGCCCCACAATTGAGTGTGTGTCAGGACGAACGCGTGCGCTCCTTGACCCATCCCTGCAGTTTTGTCTAATAAACAGCAGAGTCACCTTGCTCCTTGTGTGCGTCTCATACTCTATCTCATCTTATCTGGGATACACACGGGAGGAGTTGGGGCCTCCCTGCCTGGAGGTCTGCGGACGGCCCGGCCGACCCCGGCAGAATTTCCCCCCGACAAGTTGGATGCACCGCTGAGATCTGTTTAAGATCGACTTTTATTTTTACTTTTTCCAGGCACTCCCGTTGCGAGGAGGCCCGGCGGCGCGGCCCCCTCTGCCGTTGCCCCCTTCTGAGGACTACAGGACCATCGCGGAGCTGCGAGAAGACCGGACAGCGCAATCCGGATATTGGCCCTCGGGAGCCGGTTGAGAAGTATCCCGCCCGCGGTTGGCGAGTGTCCAGACGTGGTCCAGACGAGGGGAGGTGGCGAGCCGCTTGGAGGGGTGCACGCAGTCGAGCGGCCCTGCATCGAGAGAACTTGGTGAGCATGGCACACACAACGAGCAATGAGAAATTGTGAGGGAGGGGGGAGGAAGTAAATGAGGGAGGAGGGAGGTGTTACACAGGTGCGCGGCGAAGGTTTGACAATATAGTGTTGGCAATGGAATGAAAGGGAGTGAAAAGAGTGCGAGAGCAGTGACGTGAAAGAAGGGGGCGGAGCACGAAACATCACGTGTGGCCGCTCGTAGACACTGATTGGCCTAAATCGCGACTAACGTGTAGGGTTGGGCGTGTGTGGTTTCCTACGATTTGGCATTTATTGATCAATGAGTAGATGAGGTTCCCTATTGGTCGAGCAAGAAACTCGATAGGTAGATGAGGTTTCCTATTGGTCGAGCAAGAAACTCGATAGGTAGATGAGGTTTCCTATTGTTCGAGCAAGAAACTCGATAGGTAGATGACGTTTCCCTGTAGGGGGTAGCTAGTTGCATAGTTGCCAAATACGGAAGATAATTGGCTGGTTAAGCCCTCCTGTTGAGGGGCGTATCACACGCGAGGCGACGCAGCGTGTGCAGTCCAATTATATTATTGATGAGATTACCTTGTTCCAGAAGAGACAGGAAGACAGCTGTAGGGTTAGCGGGGGTAAAATTGCAAGTGTATTTTGAAACTAATAATGAGACTGTACTAGTAGCGTAGAGACATCGGTGACGTCACCAGTAGGGATTTTATAGGATATCACGAGCACAAGGAACATTGAGTTTTGAAAGTGGTGGGGAAGAGAAAAATGATGAGGGAGCGGATAAGAAGATAAACAATAAACGAGTGGATTGGAAGAGGAGAAGGGGAGAGGGGCGTGGCTGAGCACGGAGAACGCCAGCAACGGCAAATGTAAAAGGGGGAGGAGAACGAGGAATAAGGACGACTGTATAAGATTGTCGTAAGGGGTACGCAGTCACAGGGGGCTGCGTGCGCTTCGGCCGCAGGGGGCCGTAGGGGAAGGAATATACAATACAAAAATTATACATATATATATATATTTGTGTTTTATTATTTCTTGTTTTTTATTTTTTATTATTATTGCATACTTTGTAAAGGATTGTCGTAAGTCCCCACACTTACGGGGCCAGGTAAACAATATAAGGTTGTAAATTGCAAACTGATAACGAAGGGAGGAGTAACAAGTAGGGCACAACTATGTCATATGGGACAGGGTCGGGAGGGTGGGGGAACACCCTCACTACCCCACTACAACACATATGCACAACACTGCCACCCCATAGGGAGAAATTAATTAAGTACAGCATAGAGTGGACCCAGGGGACGGATAACAAAATGTTAACACCATGGCCGCCTAATGGTAGTTTCGATCCATATGCCCAATATTCATTGCTAAACCATCTGCATAATACATACAAGGGGAAGAAGTTGGCGAGCCATATGGAGGTGTTTAACTTATGGAGGATGTTCCAGGGATCCCGACCAGGACCAAATGGAATGTTCTCTGTGGGAGAAACACCGGAAGTAAAGGAGATTATGAAGGAGGGAACGGATGGGGAAAAGGGGTGTGAAAGGAAAAAGAATGCGGAGAATGAAGGAGAGGGAAGAGAAAAGATTGACACTTTAGTAGACATAAAAAAGGAACCGAGCAACGAGATACCCATAACACCGGGAGTGAAAACAGAGAGAGAAGGGTTGTACCCTTTAAGAGAACTAGGAGAAATGGAAGGACAGTTAAGGGCGGCTGAAGGATACTCGAACCCGGCTTACAGCCCTCCACCATATGTGGCTCACAGGAAGATAGTGGGGGAGGGGAGGATTGGAGAAGAACAGATTGTAGAGATAGGACATGATGAGTGGGTAGCTGCACAGATATTATTAAAATTACGGGGTTCACTAACGGGAGAAGAAAGGGAGGCTGTAAAGAGAACAGGCGAGGATAGTAGAAGGGAGAGTGAGATGAAGGGGGAGGAGCTACTAATAGAAAGAGAAGAGATTTTGGAGGAAAAATTGGCAAAACTAAGGGATGAGCAGAATGAATTACTAACACAGCTTGAGAAGGGGGAAAAAGAGAGAGTGAGGAAAAGGAAAGAGGGTAAAAACGAATTGGACAAATTAAGGGAACGAAATGAGGAGCAAAGGATAGAAGATGGAAGGGTAAGAGCAGCAGCAGAAAGGGTGTCAAGAGTAGTATTGAGAGAAAAAAAGAAGGAAGAAGAGGAAAAGGAAAGGGAATTGGAAATATGGAGGAGGAGGGTAGTATCAGAGGCAGCTAAGAAATATGAAGAAGAGAAAGCAATAGAAAGAGAAAGGGTGAAATGGGAAAGAAAGAAAGAAGATGAAAGAATATTGGAACAGATGAGCAACGAAGTGATGGAGGAATTAAAAAGGAAAAGGGAGGAAAATAGTAGGGAAATGGAGGAGAGGAGTGAAGGGGAAAGAGGAGGGAGAAATAAGGAGAGTGAAAAATGGGGGGATGTATATAGAAGTAGAGAAGTAGCGACAACATCAACACCCGGGGGAACAGTTGATAACGAAGGAAGAGGAGAAATGGAGCGAATAGACTTAGAAACAGTAACAGTAAAGGGGAAAAGAACAGAGTGGGGGATACCATCTATGACTGATTTTTGCAGTGAGGAGGAAGAAGGAGTAGAAAGGGTAGGAAGAAAGAGTGAAAGGGAAAGCTTAGATAAGCTGTACCTCACTAGAACCAATATAGACTCGCCATGGATCCGTAAGAGAAGGGAGGAGCTGGAACAAAGTGAGGAGAGGGTGCAACAACTAGTGGAAAAAGAAACCCATGAAGCCACACCATCGCCATCTCCATCACGCCCTCCCCCATCGCACCCTACATGTTCAACAACCACACGCACGCTGCGCAAAATAAAGCTTGCGCCATTCATGGACGAAGTGACTCCCTATGCGTGCCGGCTTAGAGACCTCCCTAGCCGCAGGCAAGACAGACAGATAAGCATACCCATATTAAGCACAGAGGATGACGAAACAAGGGGAAGGGAAGGAGAGGTAGGTAGGAGGAGGGGTAGCAAGGAAGAATTTGATGTGGTAAGGGAAATAGGGGAGGAGGAGGGGTGTGAGGACTCAATATTATGGAACATAAAGGGTGACACAAGACACAACTTAATGCCACTGTTGGAGAGAGGAGGGGTTAGACCGCAGTATGTACCATGGAAGCATACGGATAAAGAAAATATAAAATGTAGGCTCCCATCACTAAGTGGAGGTGCGGGTAAGTGGATATATGAAATGGAAAAACATACCGCAGGGCAGAAACTAGCAGTAGGAGATGTGAAAGGCCTGTTAATATCAATATTAGGGGATAGAGCGGACGACATCTGGAAGAGAGCGGGATTCCATGGGATAACAATAACGAACACATCGCATGATGGGGCGCCATTTGCAAACTGCAGACATGCGCTATGGCAGGCACTGAGAGTACAGTACCCAGACACATCAGATATAGGAGCAATCACTTCCCGTAAGATGCGTGAGAATGAAGATCCCGTTGATTATATACAGGATATTCAAGAAAAGTGGCGCATGGAAACGAGAGAACAATGGGATAAAACACCAGCCATATTTTATCATATACTAGTACAAGGGCTCCCAGAAGGAGTACAGAAACAACTAAAGAAAGTAGTGGGAATGGAAGTAAAACCATGGCCTGAAATACAGCTGACAATAGTACATCACTGCAGGATATGGCAAGGAAAAATGAAACAAAAGGAAGAGGACAGGAAAACGGAAGAGGCCAAACTAGTACAGAAAAAATTAACTAAATATACAATGGAGGGGGCACTAATAACTGCGCCCACAACAATGGCCCAAAGCCCCACGCAAATAGTGGCTGCACAAGACCCAGCTCTAATAGCACCTCGACAAAGTATAATACAGCAAATGCCGCCACTACAATTACACGCACAAAACGTGGGAGGAGGGTACCAGATGCAAGGAGCTGGGTATTATGGGTATAACAGAGGGAGAGGAGGATTTATGAGAGGGAGAGGATACGGATATAATACCCAACAGCAGGTGGGGGGAGTTGGAAGTTCATACCCCACAGGGCAACAGGTATACCAGGACCACACAGGGAGCTTTCCATGGCAAAACAGAGAACCACCCGTGTGTTGGAGTTGTGGACTACTAGGACACATGTCACGCACGTGTAGGGTCAGGCCAGGGACACCAGCATGGAATGAGCAGGCACAACCTAGGCCATCGCAAGAACAGCAGGGCATGCAGCAACAGCAATTAACACAACAACAGCCACTGCAGCAACAGCAATTAACACAACAACAGCCACTGCAGCAACAGCAATTAACACAACAACAGCCACTGCCACAACAACAAGTAGTGATAACACAACAACCCCAAAATGAACAAACACAATTGGGTAGGGTGACGGTATTGGGACACAACCCTTACACAGGAAATGGCCAATCATTGTACCCCCAATAGGACAGCCCACAGACGGCCTTGGTGTGTCCCATCCTGTCAGTAACACCTAATAGTGCGGAGGAGCCACGCATAGAGGTAACGATAGGTGACAAAAAATTATCTTTCCTTGTTGACACCGGGGCAACCCGGTCTTGCATAAGGGAAGGTAAATTTAAGATGTCAGGCGAAGCCATGAACACCCAAGGATTTTCTGGGGCTAAAGGATTGGTTCCTTTTACTGATAACATTCCCTTATCTATCGGAGATTACGATCTGTCAGTTCCACTATTGTATTATAGTGCCTCACCAGTAAATATACTGGGGAGGGACATAATGAATAGGTTAAATATGACAATCTCCTTTACAGAGGATGGTATAATTTGCTCTACTCCAGGGATTAACATGCTAGCAGCACGACAGATTATGCAAGCATACTGTGGGCAGACAGCGATTAGGGCGGAACCAATAGATGGCGAGATATTCCAGTATGGGACAGACATGGCAATTGCATGGATGCCAGGGATAGAAGGTAAAATATGGAGGAGGCCAGCAGCTTACCTGTTCCGACCAGAAACACCTGTTAATGAACAGGAAGGAAAGGTGTTTGCAATAGACATTGAAAGCATTATTACAACAGCTGAGTATATTGCTGTGCACGCCCAAGACAAAGAAGGAAGAGCATGGAGGGCAGTGATAGCACTAGCAGAAGGATGTAGGTTGACCCAGGTGTCAGATGAGGAACTGTTTTCAGAAGAAAAAGAGGAGGGGGAAATGGTGTTCATGATGAGTGTAGAAATATGGTTACGAGTGGCTCACAAACATATAGCGCAGAAAATTGCTATGGCACTTGAGGCACCTGCATGCACCCCAGTCCCCTTCTTTAAGGAGGATATGGCAAAGGTGCCCAAATCATTATGGACCATTAGCCCTTATGACGTAGGATGCATTAAAAGCATAGGGGGTGTACGGATAAAATTAAAAAAAGGTGCAATACTACCAAGAGTAAAACAGTACCCATTGTCAAAAGAGGCAGATGAGGGCATATATGAAACTATAACGGCCCTTATAAACAATGGCATATTGGTCCCCTCAGAATCACCATGTAACACGGCTGTGTACCCAGTGCGCAAGGCTAAAGGGGGGTCTTGGCGCTTCATACAGGACCTAAGGCCCTTGAACAACATAGTGGAATCAGAATATCCAGTAACAGCAAACCCGGCCACAATATTGTGTGGCATTCCAGCAGAGGCATCACGATTTACAGTAATAGATCTTAAAAATGCTTTTTTCTCAATACCACTACACCCCGACTCACAAGATCTAACAAGTTTCACTTACCGAAATACTAAATGGAAACATACCAGGTTACCACAAGGGTATTGTGAATCACCCTCAATTTTCAATAGAGTGATACAGATGGATTTGGGTAACGTTGAGGTGGAAAGCACAGTGTTACAATATGTGGATGACATAATAATTTGCAGTACAAATGAAAGTAAATGCAGAGAGGACTCGTTAAAAATGTTGACTATATTGGCTGAAAAAGGGTATAAAGTAGACATGGAAAAAATACAATACTGTCAGGAACAGGTACTGTACATTGGCCAACTGATATCCCAATATGGAAGAAAGATTGCACCACAAAGAGCACAGGCCATATCAAGCACTCCCATGCCACAGACTGTGAGAGAACTGCAGCAATTTTTGGGGCTATGCAATTACTGTAGAGCATGGGTATTTGATTACAGCTCATACATAGGACCCCTGCTTGAGGGGTTGAAGGAAGCAAATAAAGGGGAGAAAAGGTTGGGGTGGACTATGGAAATGAGGGAGGCATTTGACGAATTGAAGGACGCGATATCAACAGCTCCAGTACTGGCATCCCCAGACTATGAGCGACGATTTTTTATATTTTCACATTGCGACTCAGCAGTAATAAAAGCAGTATTGGCCCAAAAAACAAGCATGGGCTATAAACCAGTAGCATTTTATAGCGGTCACTTAGACCCCGTGATGTTAGGCCACTTCCCTTGCGAACAAGGCCTCGCTGCAGCTGCTTTTGCAGTAGAAAAGGCATCAGCAATAACCATGGGGTGTCCAACTACACTGTTTGTGGAACATGCATTATTTGCAATATTGAATAAACCCAAGTCCACACTAACGACACAAAGGGCATCAGGTTATGAGATCATTTTGTCTAGGGCTGAACTAGCGATTGTTAGATGTAGCACTGTTAACCCTGCAAGATTTCTAGCAGAAATAATTGAGGAGGGAGATTACGCCCACGACTGCACCCAACTAAATGAAATGTATTCATGTACTAGAAAAGTTGAAGAGAATGCACTAGAGGGAGGTGAGCTTTTGTTTATTGACGGGTCATCAACTATTGATCAAGGAGATGGGATACGGAGAACTGGGGCAGCAGTGGTAAAAATGATGGAGGCTCCGGTGTGTGTGGCTATGAAATGTGTACAGTTACCACAGCATTACTCTGCTCAAGCCGCTGAACTAGTTGCACTAATATTGGCATTGAAAGAAAGTTTTAACAAACGTGTAACAATATATTCCGACAGTGCATATGTTACATCCACTGTCCACTCAGGGCTAACAAAATGGAGGAGAAGAGGGTTTAGGAGAGCTGACGGCACTCCAGTGCAACATGCCCTCTTGTTGGCTGAATTAATTGAAGTAATAAACGACCCCCAAGAGCTAGCCTTAGTAAAATGCACCGCACACACCAATGGTGAAGACCATGTATCAAAAGGGAATGCAGCAGCAGACGCACATGCGAAATATGCTGCATATTTTGGTGAGATATGGGACCCCACAGACTCACAGAGAGGGAGAGGGAGGGGAATGGCTAGGGAGATGTTAATAAGAGAAGGGTATACCCACCTCCCAGCCACACAGATTATGGAATTACAAGCAGCAGCACCAATGGCCGAAAAGGAAATATGGGTAAAAAGAGGATGTACAATGTCACCAACCGACGCACTATGGCGCCAGAGTGGTACTGGGAAAGTTGTAATACCATTGGCACTTTTAAATACCGCCCTGAGCCAATTACATCACCCAGCCCATACAGGCAAGGAAATAATTGCAGCACGAATTAGAGATGATTGGTTCTGTCCCGAGTTAAATTCTCATGTTTCAAATTTTATTAGCAATTGTCTCACATGCCAACAGTTTACGGCCGGTCATACCCTAAAAGTGATAAGAGGTACCATACCCCGGCCAGAAGGACCCTTTCGGCACCTCCACATTGACTATGTTGATATGATCAACATATGTCAAGGTAACAGATACATGATTGTAGTAGTATGCCCATTTTCTAGGTGGATTGAAGCAGGGCCCTGTTCACACCCAGATGCATTTAGAGCAGCCAAATTCATAGTAAGAGAGGTCTTCCCCAGGTGGGGAGTGTGCGAAGTATTAAGATCAGATAATGGCCCACATTTCGCAAACGAAATGTTCCAACATATCACAGCCCTGCTGAGCATAAAGCACAAATTTGCATGTGCATATCACCCACAGGCTAACGGCGTATGTGAACGTCTAAATGGCTTATTGAAGGAGGCAATTGCAAAGATACAACAAACAACAAAGAAAAGTTGGTTGTATTGCCTTCCGTTAGCATTGTTCGAGCTGAGGAACAGGCCAGGGTCCGACCACCACCTCACCCCACACGAGGTGGTTACTGGACGTCAAATGCGCCTTCCTCTAACGCCAACGTCAAGGGCATTTACTGACCACGAAAGTACAGCGAGTATACTAGGTGATGAAATGTATCAATATGTGTCATCTTTGATTACTAGTGTTGTGTTTGTGTCTCAACAGCTCGAGCGCACGCGGGGCGGGTCCACCAGAGATAAAGAAGAAGGCGCCAGTACAGAATTAGAAAAAGAGAACTTGTGCAAAATTGCCAAAGGTGACCACGTGCTACTTCGCAATTTCAATAGAAGGTGGAACGACAAAAGGTTCACCGGTCCACATCTGGTAGAAGACGTATCAACAAGAGCAGTAAAACTAAAGGATAAGCGTGCTTGGAACCACCTACATGATGTAAAGATATACAAACTGCAGACCCGCCCCAGCGCCAACGACAGGTCCATTGGAACAACAGCAACAACATCCCTGACAGCGGAAGGAAGTTCTACCACAGACAACGACCCAATTGTTCCCTTACCTTCTCACTACCCAGACACCCCAGAGACAATAACTGACGAAGAAAGGGGTGATCACTACACTGCCCACCCCATGGTCACACGTTCAAAGAGTAAAAATAATTACGCCATCCCCCCCCAGGACAGTTGTAACATAAACTAAAAGAAATTGGTCGCACAAATACACATGTAAACACGTGAATGTTCTCTTTTTCTCTCGCACATACAGGAACTGCGTATTATTGTATTGTTAAGTAGAAAGCTAACTAACAAAGTCCACTGTCCAGGCGTAGATGGTACTCCCAGACGATAACTACCCAGAAGAATTGTCACACCAATTTGTATACGAAATAAAAAGGCCAACATACCTAAAAAGAAGAAGGGTACGTGTTTACTACACAGCCTTCCTCCTGGCCATAGAATATTACATGCCCCACCTCCGCCCATACTTGCCGGTCTTAAGAGACCAATCACTTAGAGTAGCATGGGAGCAGCTCTTCGCCTGGGCACTGAATGACTATTTGATAGGGAGAGCTTAAACAAAACAAAACTAACATTTAAAAACGAGCATTTCTGAGAATTTTTAGGCGGGCAACTTTAACGTCGCAAGAATAAGCTGCCAGGACTGCAGCAAGGTAAGAGCAAAATGCCGGTGAGATTAGCAATTGTAATAAAAATAATAGGGATTTTGATAGTCACCGGATTTTTGGCTGCTTCTGTATGGCAGTATAGCTGTGCTATCAATTTTGTTGCTGTACCCAAACCTAATATACCCCCGTTCCTTGCTGCAACAGGTGTTACGTCAGGTGGTAGTAGTAACATTGCACCAAAGAAAAATAGAGTTAAACGCAGCACATACTCAGACAATAAAGGTATTGATAATTATGTACAAGATTCAGCACACGTCACAAACAATATATGGTACCAACACATGACCCGCATTGGTAAGCAGACAACTGAGGATAGCTGCTACGTCTGCTCATTAATACCATACGCCATGAGTGCTTCACGAACATTTGTTGCCACAGAAATAAATGAGAAGGTAGCACAGTGCATAATATACTTGGCACTGTTCCAGACGAAAGGAAGATTTCAAGGAACTGTAGTGCACATGACATGGAAAACACGAGACTCATACCCATATGAAAACAACTTCCTCAAGACCTACTTGAGTTATCACAAGACCAGTTTACATGCTGAAGCATTCAAATATATAACAAGTGGCCCTGCAAAAGGAGAAACACAGAAAGTAACACTGAAGTATCTACCATGTGATTGGTACGCCACTGAAATTCCGGGTAAACAAGGATGCTGGGAGAGGCCGCTACTGACGATAACAGGAAAGGTGTATCTGGATAACAGCTGGGAGATAGGAGTGATTGGCAGCAACATGGTAACAAAAGAAACTATCTCAACCATCGAGACACACAATCACCGATGTTGGACGACGTGGATCAAGTATGTACCAATGCTCACATGGGTAGAAGAAGATGAAGACCCAATAACGATACTACCGTTGACTGCGCCCAAGGTATGTTACCAGCATAAAGGAGAGGTGGACGTAGGATATAACACCAATTGCGCAAGTGTGACGGAGTTACCTGAGGGGGGAGCAGGAACAGCAGTAATAATGGATCATTATTGGGCCTGTGGAGAAAAGGCATACCATACACTGCCTCCCCTGTGGAATGGTGTGTGCACAATGGTACACGTCAATGTACCATCACTAGTGGTACCTAAGAAGCACGTCGATGTGGCGAAATTTCCTAGAATGAATGAAGGGGATAAGAGAAGAAAGAGATCTGCACCACTCCAGGAGGAGCAAGGGAACAGGACCAACAGCAATGACACTGTCCTAAATAGAAGAAAAAGACAAGGAGAGCCGCTGACAGGAAATTACCTATGGGGAAGGTCGGAAACGGCACTAACATCAATACCGC
This sequence comes from Ambystoma mexicanum, assembly GCF_040938575.1. Classification (NCBI taxonomy): domain Eukaryota; kingdom Metazoa; phylum Chordata; class Amphibia; order Caudata; family Ambystomatidae; genus Ambystoma; species Ambystoma mexicanum. The sequence continues at coordinate 639,786,223 of NC_090937.1, forward strand.
CAGAACACAGACTATTCAGCAGAGCAGCAATGTTCTTCTCCTCAATAATACACCCGGGATTACAGGCTTACGCAAACGCAAAATGGCTCCAAATAACTAGATGGGAACTAATGATGACCATCAATTCTACTGTAAATGGGTTCAACGCAATAAAAGAGGAGCTGCGAGCTGTAAGGATGGTAGCACTACAGAACAGATATGTATTGGACCTTCTCACAGCAATGGAAGGAGGAGTTTGTGCAAAGATAGGACAATCATGCTGCACGTTCATACCTGCCAATGATGCTGACAATGGTACACTGACAGAAGCAGTTTCACAATTAGCCCAGATGCACTCCAAAATGACGGATGAAAGCAATGGTGTGAACAAGGATGAGAGCTGGTTTTCACTATTATGGTCATGGATGCCATCCTGGCTGTCAGATGGACTGAAAATAATAGTGGGCTGTACCATATTGGCTGGAGCTACCCTGATCATAATTAGATTTTGGAAGGCACGAAAGGCACGCACTACTGACGAGTTGCTGGAAATGGTGGGAATGCACCCCTTGATGCCAGCAGATGACGGCCAGCATACAGGTGTAATTATACAGGAAAGGGAGAAGCTGCGCACCCAAATAATTACCAACCATCTAGACCCACCGTCAGTAAAGACCGAGAACCCAAGAAACCCCAGGAGCTACATAGGAAGATGGGTATATTGTACTCCTGGGGGTACCTGTGAATATATGTATTGGTCATTTGAAGATCATGTAAACCACTATGGACATCTCGGAGGAATAACCAAGATATGGCGAGTAAGAGGAGATAACGAGAAGGATATGTTTGTGGTCGACAAGTCGACCAGAGGGGGGACTGAAGTGGGAGAATGGAAAACCAGGCTCCCGTCCTTCACCTCTCGCGCTTGGCCTAGAGGGTCACGACCCAAACACCCGCCACGAGAAGAGTTTGCCCATTTACCAGACGACCAGATACCCTGGTACAGGAACATACGGATGTGTCCATCTGCTTGCCCAGCAGCCCGCACTGGCCATGCCGACACCTGCGGCACGGATCAACTAGACTAAAATCTACACGTCGTTAGAGATGCCATGACGACCTAGACAACGGGAAGCACATCTGTACAAATATACACACTGGACATTCCCACACCAACCTACACGAAGAATATACTCAGTGCTATGACGTAGGCGACAGGCATATTCACGGACGTGCATCTTTATTATTTTTATATAGGCTTTCAGAATGCAGAAACGCAAGACGCGTCATGAACTTTTACTAGCTTGCTCACGCTTCTCTTTGAAATCAGGTACAACGATGAGAAATATAATAAAGACAATACCGATTATGGAATTATATGCTCCTATAACCTAAAGCACCTGTGCACCAAACGAACAACTTATGCACCGGGCCAAAGTAGGCCTCAAACAAGAGCTCCCGTGAACATCAACAAGACAAGAGTCAGTTGCTGATCCTACAGAATGAGCTTGGCGAAGCAACCAGCCAAGGTCGCAATGTTGCAAACCCACGTTCCAAGAGCAAATCATCAAAGGCACGATGTTGCAACCTCGCACTCCGCGCACCAACGTTAAAGTCACACCGACAAATTGAACCAGACGCACAGTAGAAAAACAATATTAATTGTGCAGAATTATGCCTCTTTCACGGTACCTCCCCACGTGATCAAGCCGAAACTGACGAGATGCCAAACCCAGGAGAACAGAGGCGTCTGGATCCCTCGCTACGAGACACTGGCAGATACACTTGAAAGGCTCAATGGACATCTGCAACAGTGGGAACGGTACCCCGTCTAGCTATGAATAAGTCCTCACATTGTCTGCATGTACCCATAGTGAAACATTGTTGCAACTTACAGGTACACCGAGAGCTGGGAACGACGGTGGTCCCAGGCTGGGAAGCTCACGGGTGCACCAATCAGAACTTGGGGCTCTTATCACTGACGCCAGCACATTTAGCCAATCCTCAGGAGCCTTCATGTAACAATTTTCATGTATCTAATTGTAGGGACAACCCAGATATACCACCTGACTACACCTTGTCCACTAATATCTTTCTCTATATGTGTGCTATACTAACCCTACCACTCGAACACCCAATTAAGAGTGGCGATAGGTTTTTGTTAACTTTCTGAAGTGACGCAAGTAGCGCGTCATACTACAGTAAAAAGGGCCTGCGAGCCCCACAATTGAGTGTGTGTCAGGACGAACGCGTGCGCTCCTTGACCCATCCCTGCCGTTTTGTCTAATAAACAGCAGAGTCACCTTGCTCCTTGTGTGCGTCTCATACTCTATCTCATCTTATCTGGGATACACACGGGAGGAGTTGGGGCCTCCCTGCCTGGAGGTCTGCGGACGGCCCGGCCGACCCCGGCAGAATTTCCCCCCGACAACTTCATTCATCTATTCCAATCGTTCCGTTCATTCCATGCACTCTGTCATTCCATACCATCTATCTGTTCCATGCACTCTATCTATTCCATGAACTCCATCTGTGTCATGTACTCATCCTTTCCATCCTCTCGTCCACTTTATTCCTCTCGTCCATTTCATTTATTTCATCCATTTCCTTAATTTCATCCACTTCACTGTTTTCATCCAATTTATTATTTTCATCCACTTCACTCCTTTCATCCACTTCACTCGTTCTAATCAGATTATCCGTTTTAATTTACATTAGTGGTTATTAGTTTTCGATTTCTCGCTCAGATCATGATGCTGGATTGTTATTTATGATATAGCAGCTTTGGGCTAAGGTCATTGATTGCTGTTATCCAGTTTGAGTTAAGAGTCGATTTATTTTAGGGGAAGAGCCATGTTTTCAGTAATTTGCGGAAAGACATAAGGTCCTCAGTTAGTCCGATGTGGGGTGGAAGTGCGTTCCACTGAGTGGGGGCCAGGGCTGAGAATGATGATCCACCTAACCTGACTGAGTAGGTTTTTGGTATGACTAGGAGGCCGGCAGAGCTTTTATGAATATGAATTTAAAATAGGAAGCCCGTGGGTCAAGGGCGCGGGGTGTTGGCGGCCCGTGGAGAACGCTGTTTGTCCCTGGAGGGACTCCTTACTGGTGGCCACGCCCCCCCGTGTATTTCTCCCGCGACCGAAGCCCGGCAGGGTGAAGCCCGCGGGTCAAGGGCGCGGGGTGTTGGCGGCCCGCGGAGAACGATGTTTGTCCCTGGAGGGACTCCTTACTGGTGGCCACGCCCCCCGTGTATTTCTCCCGCGATCCAAGCCCGGCAGGGTGAAGCCCGCGGGTCAAGGGCGCGGGGTGTTGGCGGCCCGCGGAGAACGCTGTTTGTCCCTGGAGGGACTCCTTACTGGTGGCCACGCCCCCCCGTGTATTTCTCCCGCGACCCAAGCCCGGCAGGGTGAAGCCCGCGGGTCAAGGGCGCGGGGTGTTGGCGGCCCGCGGAGAACGCTGTTTGTCCCTGGAGGGACTCCTTACTGGTGGCCACGCACCCCCGTGTATTTCTCCCGCGACCCAAGCCCGGCAGGGTGAATCCCGCGGGTCAAGGGCGCGGGGTGTTGGCGGCCCGCTGGCGTGTTCGCGGATCGGTGGGGGGGCTAGACAGACTGGCCTTCAACGATCTGTGCCGGACCTGCCGAGGTGAAGTACGCGGCGGGGAAAGGTTTGGCCTGCGGTGGGAGACCTGCCTGGTCCGGCTTGTAAATTCAGAAAACTGAGGACCACGAGTAAGTACCACACAAAGCCATTTAAGAGACAGTCATCAAGCAACCTCAAATCCAACTGCTGCCAAGGGGGGACAGAGATCGCTGACCATGACTCTCCTAAAGTCTCTAAGGTCCTTGAAGTCTCATGCTGAGCCAAGGAAAGCTCCCTCTGTTTTGCCCCTCCTCCCCCCCCTTTTGGCCTCACGTCTGCTCCCCATGTTAATGGTCCTAAATCGGATCGCAAGATACTGGTTGTCAGGAGGCAGCGCCAACAGTGTCATACAGTCAAACCCTCCAACTCGGCCCTCCAGATCTCCGATGAGGTCGAGCTTTCTACACCTCAGCTCCCCACGATACCCAGTGCCTCAATTGGGATTTCTGCATCCGGCCAATCCTGTTTCGAGCAAGAGCAAGAGGGGGAACAAGAGTGGGAAGCGGCCGGGACTGTAACATTGGAAAGCAGCTGTCCTCCACCAAATCCTACCCCCGGAACCCTCAGCATGGTCCTCATCCCAGTCCCTCGCTCTAACCCTGGCTCTTGCACAGAGGTGGGCCCGTCCAGCTCCACCCCTGTCTGCTCACTCAACGAGGGTAGCCTGCATCTTTGCAGTCCGCCTATTGACATACCCCCGCTGAATATATCTTCTGACCATAGCAGTCTCTGGAGCGATTATATGTCATCGTTAAGCCCTTCAGTCAGCTCGCATTCTCATCTATCCTTACTCGGGGCTCCGAAGCAACAACCTGATGACCCCAATTCCGCTGTAAAACCAGCCACTGACCCCTCAATTGGGGGTGATTCTACAGCCAGGGTGTGCAATTGTGTATGCTTCCAAGTGTTGGCTGAGTTGGCAGTTATCAAAAATCTGCTCTCAGTCCTCATAGGAATGCAGGGGGAAAAGCAGTGCGAGGGGGAGTCCTGTAACATTCTAATACCTCGCAAAGGGCCCATCGTCACACCCCTGGCCCACCCCCTGGTACACCATCAGGAACAGGCCCCTGTGTCACCCACGGTCACTGAACCTTGCTCTAGCATGGTGCTTGGGAATCTACAAGCAGCCAAGGGTATCAACCCCAGTACTTGTGTCGAGCCTAGAGTGTCCAATGGGGTGCCCCAATCTAAGGCAAAATCTACATCTCGGGAGGACACTGCACCAAGCAAATCGGGCCTAAAACGCCTCATTCCTGGAGAGGGGAGAGCCTATGGCTCGTGGCGTAGAGAGAGGTTACCTCCACCCTATGTCCTAGGCCGGACCGGACAAGCTACCATGTACTTGCATGGCGTACCCAGGTTGGCAAGGGACAGGAAGGAGTCAAGGGATGCCCTCCTCAACAAAAGTCTACATTGGCTGCGGTCCGTAAGAGGCTGCTCTTTTGTGTCCAGGGAATCCCTGGCAGGGTGTCGCAGAATGCCAAGAGTGGACAATCAGCAGGGTGACATTGTGGAACTTGCATTTTGGGACTTGGGAGTGGCAAGGGCGGTCCTAGGACAACGTGGGGGGACTAGTTGGTCACCCAGGAGTGGTATTCTAATCAGTAGTCATCCTCTAATAGTCCTTGAGTGCCCCCCGAGGTTAACTATGAGACCCTCCCCCCTGTCTGGTGCTAACCTCACCCCTTTGGGACGTCATTGGTCAGGTTCCTTGGGGGATAGGCCCTTGTAATGGGGGACTTCTTGATGATAATGGGGCTCCTAGTTTTATTTATTTTCCTCCTCAATGATTTTTGATGGGGTGCATTCTGTTATCTCTTGGTATATTGAATGTAATTGTTTTTGTATGATGTTTTTTTGTGTTTGATGGATTTTCTCCGGAATCCGAATAAACTTGTTGACTGACTGAATATGTAAATTATAAAGAATATTCCTAATTTCCTTTTCCACCTTTTCACCAACTCTCATATTTGTAACATGTTCAGATCATCCAGAAACCTAGTCTAAATGGCCATTTCAGTTCCCAGAGTCACAGGTAGATGCATTTCATACCCACAAAACCGCCTGTAAATTACATGAAAAATGGTGTAAAAATGAAATCAATCCACATTATGGTTGCGGCGCAAAAGGCCTAAAATGAAATAGTCTTTTAAATGAATTGTGAGTGTTCCTGGGCAGCACAGGGAAGGTCTGCTTCATCCCCCACAGCCATCTGTCCCCCTTGGGCCAGCCTGGGACCAGAGGTTTTTATGAGTCTCTTTGAAGTGGGTGCAACAAGGATTCACACCTTTTAGTCATGCTCCAGCCAAGGATGGCTTTCTTTTGAAGTCCCTGCTTTCCTAGTCAGCAAGTCTGGAGTATACTGTTTAGCAGCACCAAATCTTATTACGGGGTCATTAGATGGGAGATGTGACATCCAGCTGGAAGTGGAGTTTTCGTTTGTGAAGGTTTTTCCCGCAGCCAGAACAGATTTTTCCTGAAGACTACGTGTCTCTTCACATGTCACTGGAGATTTGGTATACATTGCTTTGATCAGCCCACGCATCATGTTCTGCTTTCCTGACATTTTCTTCTGTGAGCATTGATATCTTTTCCATTGGGGCTTTTTAAAGCCGTTTTTATTTGCAAATCCATATGCGGGCCATTTTTGCTTTCAATGTTGAAAAATCCTGTTTCCATGTTAGAGGATTCTTTGATACCTCCTTCTTTTGTAAACCACCCTGCTGCTTGCCCATTGATAATGATAGGTAGGCCCCTTTCCATAAGACTCTTTAATTTTACATGAAACAAAAGCAAAAGCCATGCAATTTTCGTTGCAGTGTTTAAATGCCTGCCATTCTTGTCAAAAGCAAAAGCCAGGCTATTTTTGTTGCAGTGTTTAATGCCTGCCATTCCTGTGAAAATAAATGCAAAGGCAGACTTTTTTTGTTGCAGGGTTTAAATGCCCTGTTTGGGGGGTTTAAATGCACCCCACATGCCCCCCCTTGTTCTTCCATGACTCTTTGTTTGGGAAGAGCAGAGTGTGGTTCTCTTGGGTGTAATTTTCCTTCATCATGGAGCGGGCACTCCAGTGTCCCCTTCCGTCTTTGGGTTGGGGGTAGGGCATGGCATCCCCTTTTTTTCCTTCTTTTGGGAGTGGGCACTGTAGCCCCCTCTTTCATCTTTGGGTTGGAGGGTGTGGCATGGCGCCCCCTTTCTTCCTTCCCTTCAAGGTCCACAGGGTTCTCATCGGGTTCCACTCTTAACTCCAGGCTCGAATTTAAGGAGATTAGTTCTCTAATAGAAGATACAAAAAAAAGGTTTCAGTACTTTTTATACACATTTTTCTCCAGAAGATTTACAAAGAATTTACGACGACAACAACCTACAGTTTTACATGAGTTTTCGGTTTCATAAACAGTTTTTATTATTTTGTTTATTTTAATTTCTTTTTCATTTCTACAAGAAGACCAAGTAAATTACTCCCTGTTATATATATATACATGTATATTGATATTTCCGTCTGATTTTTCATCCTTCCTTTTCATTCTTCAGGTGGTCCCTCTGCTCGACTTTCATTTGGCTCACCAAACAGTCGCAAAGCGTGTCTGGGATGAAAGCTTTTCAACTGATTGATTCTCCTTTAGGGATGCAGATCTTATATGCAACAGATGAGATTGTATCTACAATTTCAAAGGCACTGCGCCAGGAGGGGAGGAATTTACTCTCTTTGGTCTGGTTCCTTTGAAAATTGTACAAGTAGACCCTGTCTCCTACTTGGTACTCTTTCTTAGTAGTCTTTAAATCATAGTGGGTTTTCATCCCCTCTGCCGATTTTTCCAGATTTAGCTGAGAGTACGCAAAAGCATGCTGAAGGTGTTTTCGCAAATTCTCAATATATTCCTGTGTCATGGATGCATTGATCAGAGTCTGCTCTTGAGTTCTGTAGAGCAGATGCTGAGGTAGTACCATTTTTCTTCCAGTCATTAGCCCTAATGGAGACATTTTTGTCGCAGAAGATGGTGTAGACCCAACTAGGCCCAGAGTCTGCTACAAACCTCTTTAGAATGCCCACACTTCTTTTATTGTAAATCTCAACTCCTGCACTAGAGGCTGGCAGTAGGCAATGTAGATCTTTCTCTTTACCCCAAGTATCTCCTACATCTTTGTCATCACCTCGCTGGTCAAGTGACTTCCTCGGTCCGCCTCAATATCCAAATGTGAGAAGATGTGACTGATCATCAAAGCAGCTGCTGTTTCTGCATTGCAATTTGGGGCCGGGACACATTTCACACACTTGGTAAAGAAGCATGTCACGGTTAACATGTACTTGTTTCCTCTAGAGAAGCGAATCACGGGCATGATAAAATCTACTTGTAAATCTGACCAAGGCAATGTCATCCCCCCTGGAGGGGAGCTGTGTGTGTGAGGGAACTTGGCTGAACTTGTGCACACACAAGACACCCCTTAAAGTATTGTTTGAGGTCCTGGCCCAAGTGTGGCCAGTATGCGTCACGTCACAAGATTTCCAAAGTTTTATGAAACCCCTGATGTCTGGCTCTGACCACGTCATGGGCGTGACTTAACATCAGACTTTGGAATGAGGTAGGTACCACCCACTGGTCACATCCAGAGATGGATCTCCATACCAACAAACCGTCTTGGATTCTGAACATTTTGGAAAACGTCATCAACACCTGGAGATCCTCTTTCCCGATGTAATCGGATTTGGTGAGAGGACAATTCACGGGATCTTCAATGTGTTGATAAACTTTCCCAATAATCAGATCCCCTTTTTGTGCCGTAATCAAATCAGCATCTGCGGTTTCCTTACTCCACTGGGCAGTTGAGAGTTAATTTTGGGTGAGTGTTTGGGACCTTGTGATGGAAGCGACCTCGATTTCCACCAACAGGGACTCAATCTCAATGAGATCCCAGTGGATGGCTCCGGTTTTGGCCAGCTGGTCAGCCAAGTCATTCCCGGTTTTGTCTGGTCCCTCTATTCTGGATCTTTTTCCAGTAGATGGTCATCTCCTTATAGGTGACCAGATCATCAATGGCTTGTATTCATTTCCCATGCTTGAGTGGTTTGTTGTTTGCACACAGCATGTCACAGCTTTTCCAATTTATCAGGTGCTCCATGAACCCATTCCGGACATAATCTGAATCAGTGATTATGACCAGTTTGTGGAGCTGATGTTGCACAGTAGTGAGGATGGCTTGATGTACCGCCATCAACTCACCACCTGACTACTTCGGGGACAGATTTGTACCCAGCAGAAGGCTCCAGGGCATCATTCACCCAGGCATTCCCAATGCCAGCCACCAGTTCCTTTTCCCTGTTGTTGTCAACATGGTAGGAGCACCCATCCACATAAACTGTGGGTATTCTCTGGCACGTGTCTTCCTGATAGACTTTGTGTGGGGAAGTCGGGTACGCCTCCATGTTGTCTTTGGTTTTTAGACTTTCGTCCTCAAGACAGTTTTCCTGAGCACAATCATGCAAGCCAGCCAAACCTTGCGCTAGGAGACTGTTCTTGTTTTGGCCATATCTGACCTGCACAGGAAAGTCTTGCATGGGTAGAATCCAGGAAGTAATTCTGGAATTACTCATGTTCCCAGATTCGGTCACTTTGGAGATATTGCAAAGGCTGGTGAGGAGTCTCCACTATGATGTGTTCCTTTGGATGAATGGCGGTAAGGTAATTTTTCAATGCCCACCGCATTGCCAGGAGTGCTATTTCACAATCATTTAATTTTTCTGCCACAGAGGACAAAGTCTTACTCGCATACGAGATGACTTTGTTGACTGTTGACCTTGTCCTGCTTCTTATAAAATACTACTGCAAGTATTTGAGAACCCTGTATCCAAGAAGAACTCCTTGTTTTTGATGGGGTAAGCCAAACAAGGCGCTTGTGAAAGGCTTCCCTTGAGTTGTTTTACTACCTCTGCTTGCTCTGGATCCAACTCCCACTTGACCCCTGACTTCAGTAAATGGACCAAGGGTCATGTGACCTCTGTGTAATCCTCTATGAACTTCCTACTGTAATTTGTAAGTCCAAGAAGGCTTCTTAGTTCACGCAGAGTCGTGTGGTCTTTTAATTTTTATAAGGCTTCCACCTTTTTCGCCTGAGGACTGAGACCCTCAGGAGTGATTTCATGCCATAGGAAGTTCACGCAGGTCTTACACCATTGCGCCTTCTGGAAGGACAGTTTCACTCTGGCTTCCTTCAACTGGGTCAGAACATAGCGTATTTCCGCGATGTGTTCCTCCACAGTTGAGCTTTTCTTTTGATTATAACATCGTCTACATAGGCCAGGTTTCCCCTTTCACCCAAGTCGGGCATGGCCTTGTGCAGAAAGATGTTAAATTTGTTGCCAGAATTTATATATCCAAAGGGAGTTCGGTCCATTTGTACTGCTGCCCCCGAAGGTAAAGGCCAGCTTGTCCTGATCTTCCCTACTCACGGATACTGTCCAGTAGCCATTGGTCAGGTCAATGGTGGTATACACCTTTGACCCTTGGATCCGGGCCAGTCCTTGATCGATGCAGGGAAGAGGACATTGGGACATGTGGACCAATTTGTTTAACTCCCTTAGGTCTGCGCAGAGTCTCCATTGGCCATTGGGTTTTAGTATTCCCAGTACCAGGTTATTAAAGGTACTGTGGACTGGACAAATTATCCCACGGGATTGTAAGTTCTTTATTATCTCCATGAGTGACTACATAGATGCAAAGGGCAACCGGTATTGCTTGACGAACACAGGAGCCATCCCAGGGTCTGTTGTTATGGAGGTGGAGTGTATCTCGGTGCGACCACCGTCTTACGAGTCCACAGGAAAAATCTCTCGAAAATCCCAAAACACCTGTTTCAGCTTCTGCTTTTTTTCCTCAGTTTCACAGGCATCAGCGAGGTTGATTTGTTCCTCAATCATCTGCCTGAAGCCTATAAATACCTCTGGTTTTGCAATGTCTGAGGTATCCTCCAGTTACGTGGCTAGATCCCTTGTTATGTTGTTGGCCTGGACAGGAGTTTTCAAGGATGCGAGGCAGTCACTGTCAGCTTGAAATACCACCTCATCCTTCCTGATGTCGCAGGTTACCTCTTCCCTTCCAGTACACCAAGAAATTCCCCCCTTAGCAGGTGAAAATCTTTTCTGGAGGTATCACATCGTCACAGAGGTAACAGTCAGTTGGTATCTGTACAATGATATCATTCCCTAAGGCAATGGAAAAATGTTGGGCTTCAACTGCCATTCCAATAAAGGTGTCTGCACCCATTGTGATACTCCTAGGGTCGCTGTTATCCAACAATATTCGAATGGTATTGTGTTCAAGGTCAACTAGTGGTTTTGGCTTTGAATACAACCCTTGCTGTTAGAGGTGATGATTTAAATTTATATAAGCATATGGGTTTAGGAGGTTCTGCTCTAGCTTAATTTTTTGGGGAACAGTGAATTGTTGGACCAGTCCTGAGATGGTGACCTCTTCTCCAGTTTCAACTTCAACTGCATAGGGCAGCAATTGGGCTGACCTAAATACTTTCTCATGATTGTCAAAGCCCATGGGGTTACCTCTCAGTCGGGACCAGACTTTATAATTGATTAAGTCCAAATCATTTTTGAATCGATTGAGAATGTCGCTGCCTAAGTAAAATGCAGAGGGGACATCTCTCACAACCGAACAATTATGATCTATGCTTTTGTCACCGATGAACATTTTTGGCATGCACCTGCTAGGTAGGAGATGTTTGGAATTTGGAGTTTCCAGGCCCATTTCCCACTTGTCTATCAACTTGAATGTGGGAATGGTCTGATCTTTTGGGAGTTTCCTGAATAACGGTTCGCTGATGAAGCTTTTTCCATTATTCAGGAATACTCTGGCAAAAACTGCCCCCCCCCACCATTTACCTGAATGGGGAGAAATAACTGTTCACCCTTTTTCTGGATATCAGCCGAGCTCTGAGCTGGTTTTTCATCATATTTTGACATGGGATTTAGGTTCTCTTCAAATTGTGGATCGTATAGAATTTCAGGTTATTTCCTTCCAGTGTGGAATGGCACTTGAAACTGGAAGGAAGGTTGATTTCCAAAAATGGAGAAGGGTTCCCATCACCAGTTTGTTCTCCTACAGAGATTACATTGATGTGAGGGACTTGGTTGTTCCTTAAGTGGAATTCAATTTTGTCAGACCGCTGTTCAATCATGTGGCATGTGCCATTCAGACTTACTTAGTTTGTGCTTTGTTTTAGTTTTATTGGCCGGTTAGTCTGTGTCCAGAGGACCTTGTTCACACAGTCTATTAGGGGTGACAACCTCCAAAGGAGGTTGTTCCCTAGGAGACAAGGTGTGCCCTCTCGAGTGACGACTATTACCTGGTGTTTCACCCTATATCGCCCAATTTTTATCGGCAGTCCCCTAAACGGAAGTGTCATTTCCGTCGAAGTTTTGGAGTTGTCCAGGAAGAGGTATGAGGGGAATTTGGTGACTCTCCCTCTTCCTGAATTAATTTGGTCAAATGCCTTTTAGGACAGAAGGGTGGCGCAGGAACCAGTATCCACCAGCGCTGAAAATGCACCTTGGCCCTGGACCTTGATGGAGGCATAAAACTTTCCTTCTCTCTCTTCAAGGGGGCAAAGTAAATGTGCATTTTGGGTCAATCTAGCAGTTAATTTCTTTATTTTGAACTCCGACACTGTGTGATCTTTGGCGGTTTTCTGTGTCGGAGTCTGGGATTCTGTAAAAAAAAAATTGGCACCCAGATATCTGTGGGATTTGGGAATCCCCTTTTCCCCTGATTCTGTGTTGTCCCCCTTTTCCTGGAGACAGTCACTGTCTCATTGATTGCAGAATCATCTTGGTGACATGTTTGGGTTTTGGTTCTGGGTCAGCCCCCACACTTTTCCAATCTAAGTTAGAGTCCTTTGGGACCCATTTATACTTGGGAGGAATCCCCCCATCCCTGAAAGAGAAGATTTTCTTCCCCGAATCCTGCAGGGATTCTTCCCCTTCAACTGGATGAAAGGGACTACCTCCACAAAATGGGTTTTCTTTGTTCCTTGGTTTCTCCTACTTACCCTCCGTTCCCTAGGTTGCAGCTTTTCGGGGGTAGGAGATTTTGGGTTCAGGTTCAGAGGTTTCTAGGGGTTTTTCACAGGTGAGAAATGAAGCTTCCTCTAGGGCTCTGCATCTCCCTTTCCCCGGGCCTCCTCCTCTGGAACCTGTTGGTTGGCTGGGTTTTCTCCCCGTCATTGCTCCGGGGCACCAGACCCTGGGTTTGAGCAGTTCTGGGCAGCCATGTTCATTTGAGGGCCCTGCTGAGCCCTCAACATGCGACTCAGTTCTTGGGTCAGACTGTGGACCTGGCGCTCCAGTTGGGACATCCTCTCTGGTTGATATGGGGGTCTAGGAGCAAACCTGTGCTCTCGGGAAGGGTAACTGTCCCTTCTCCCAGAGTATCTTGGGTATTGAGGGTTTGCCTGGTAGCCTTCCATCCTTGGTCTCCCTTCTCCCTGATTTGGTGTTCTATAATCCTGAAAGTGAGGAGAGAGCCGAGGATTATTATGGAAGTTGGGGGTTTGGTGGTTACCTAGGGAAGAAACTAAAGTTGGAGGGTGGAAAATGTCTTTCTACCGGAGGGAGGTTCTGTGGAATGTTTTGTGGGAAGTTTGGAGGGAAGTTTCCTGGGGCAGTACTTACCTTATTGGATCCCCCCCTTGTGCTGGGGAGTCCATACATACACAAAAATGGGTCTGTTACCTTTGTACCTTGGGCTAATGTAGGTGGCAGAGTTAGGTGACGCATTTGTGGGATACCCTGCCTGGCTACCACACGCTTGGGACTGATCAGAGGGTCTCTTCTGCCTCTCATTTGGTTTTTTAGAGGGAGGAGTATTTTTAGGCCCTCCCCAGTTCTAGGTCCAAAATGGGGGTAATCTTCACCTCCGCCACCGTTGCAGCAGCAGGGGTGTTGGATGGTTTGGGATTTTTGGGAGAATTCTTGTTTTCAACTGATTTTGGACTTCATAGATCCGGGTAGCCTGTTCTATTACCCAATCCAGGGTCGTTTGATCATGGAAGTCCCTAACCAGTTGTCTCATGATATACTTAGGGAGGGCATGAAAATAAGTATTGATAAACTCCCTACTATTTGTGTGCACCCATCTAGAGGTCTGGGCAAATGCCCGCTTCAGTTGCTTCACAAACTCTCTGGGGGCCTGATCCTCTCCACACTGCAGGTTGCAGACCACCTTGCAAGCCTTCTGGGGGTTCCTGTCCACAGAGAAGTGTTTGAAGATTGGCCGCGTTGTAGGTAGACCATCTTGAATGATTTTGATCCTCAAGCCTAGCAAAGAAGCTGGAGTATTCCGTAGAGAATATCCACTTGACAAACTCCATGGAATTATGGTAATTTTTTATGCCAAATGACATCATCATCTGGTCATACAGCTCCAGATGCTCCCAGACTGAGTAATTGCCATTTTTGTGATAAGGGGGCATGAAGCTTCTGGTGGCTTTTAATTGTCGATTGCGGTATTTTACAAGAGTACTCTTTTGTTTGACAGCCTTCTTTTCCCGCTGCATGTGAGTCCATTCGCCCTCAGACTCAGAGCTGGTACTATTTGTGGTCCAGTCCCTGTCCTCTAGGCGCTCCCTGATTCTTTGAGACTGGGAGTCTCTCCCAGAATGATGGGGACTAGTCTCTTCTCCATGGCTCTATTGTGGGCTCTCTCGGTCACTTCCCTTGGGCTCCCTTTTCGCACAGGGGAGTACTCATCTGACTCCTCCTTTCTTCCGGGGGTGGTGGAGAACTCCCCTCACCTCCCTGAATGGGTGGACATTTTCACAATGCTCTTTTGGTGCTTGAACTCTGATTCTGCAAAGTGGACCAGATGGTCCCTGTGCAACCTGTTTCTCTGCCAGTCTAACTCCCTGATCTTCTCATCATAGGAGTCCTCCTGGTCAGATGTGTTTGCCAAAATATTGTTGAACCTAAGCAACGATGTATGTCCATCAATATCTGATGGGGGCTGGCCTTCCAGCTCAGTCATGCTAGGCCTAATTGAGTCCAGCTGCCTCCCCTTTCCCTGTTCTTGTGAACTAATAGGCATGAAGATAGCAGTGCCTTCAGCATATAAGGTGGTGAGTTGGCTTGCGGCCCCTGGTACAGATTACATCACACCATGATCAGGGGTTGCCCTTCCATTCCCTAACAGTTTGGGGTTCGTCAAGGCCTTATTAAATATAGCCTGTTCCTTCTCTAATCCCTCTGATTTATCTTTCTCAGCCCCTATTTCTTGGTAGTCTGCAGAGGCCTGAGCTTTGTACTCTGCTACCAGGGCTTGACTATCTTCTATGACCTTTCCTTGTGCCACTACTTGGCCATGGAGTCCCTTGTTCCCCTCACAAAGGGTCTAATTTTCTTTCTGTGAATCTTGTATTATCTGGGAATACTCAGACCTCTTCTTTTGCAAGAGACTAATCTCCTCACTCTGTGCATTTTTGGTCAGTGTGGTCTGTGTCATGTAAAAATCTGTCAGAGCTTGATGTAGCAGGCCACTATGCTGCCACACATCCATGTTTATAGAGGTCACATGTTGCATCATTCTAGATTGCCAGGCTTCATGTTCCTGTTCTGCCCATTCCCCTTTAATGAACAATTTGGATAGAAGGTGCTTCCTAGACATGTTATTTCTACGATGCTCATTGTAAAATGTGTTCTGCACCTGATGGGTTGTCTATGCAAGGGCGAAATCTCAACCCTGCTCCTGCTTAGTTTGTACTCACAATATTTTATTTAGATACACACCCCTGACATCCAGGGTACAAGTTTGGCTGGTTCCTTCACAATGTAACGCAGTTTCCTATACACTAAATGTAACAATACCTTAAATGGGCTAGTCTGCTGTGCTACACTGTCACGGGTGAAAACACTTCCTCAATACCAGACTACGAGCCCCCACTTTCTCACAGTTTATTACACGGCACACGCAAACAAATGCTTTTTGTTTTATATTTATACTATGGATTCTTTTTGAGTAGGCCTCCAACCCGTCTCACACCCAACCTCCACAAACACCCCGTGTCACAATGGACTAGGAACCAATCTATCAACAAGATATTTATTAATGTATTAATTTATTGTCAAAAGGAAAATCAACCAATTACCACAGCCACTAATGTTGGGGCAATCACAAAATGCAATAATCTCTACAAAACAACCAGGTTAAGATGTCCTGTCAGAGATACGTTCCTTTTTTTTAATGGCAGAACAGAGAAAGAGTAATTTACCACACAATGATGGCACTAGCTTTAAGCGCTTCCCCCTGTGACACTCAACCCCCAAACTTCAATTGGACTTTATTCCTTTGAATGGAAGGCAGTGGCAGGGAGTAAGAGTACAGGGGAAAATTCGGTTTTGGTGTGGTGGTCACAGAAACAATATGGGGAGCCAGCAAAACAGGGGGAAATCAGTTTTTGGGGCACCAATGGAATTATTCAATGCAATGCAATTATTTCTCACAACTGCTAGGGGTTAGAATGGACGAAAACCTGTAATGCTTCCACGTAGGAGACAGGCACCGTTTCAGAGAATACTAATCAGCACACCAGGGAAAATAGAAATAGAGTAAGAAAATCTTTTTTTAGGAGATTCAACACATGGGCAATGAAAAAGAAAAATGCAAATGGGAATTTGTTTTCACTGATGCTGACAATGACTGGCAAGCTCTGAGCAATGGGAAACTCACAATAGGAAAATCGTTTTTTTAGTTAAAATGACAGGTACATAACAGGTAGTCTCTAGGCAAAAGGATAGCTCACAGAAGGAAAATCTGTTTTGGGGTTAGGATATCAGAGCAAAGGGAATGACAGTGGCAAATGGAAATTCGTTCATCAAGGCCCACTTTAAACACAGGGCAAATTTGTTTCTCAGGTCACAATTGGATTAATTCTTTTGGGGCAAAACTTTATACCTATAACACTTAACAAAAACATTGGGAAAAAGATTGCTGGTTTCGAATTCCACCAATCACGATCCTGTGAAATTCAATGGGGGAATTAATCGATTTCCTTACAAAAATCCTAAGGATCCCACTTGATAAATCACTCAAGCTTTGCATGTGTACACATTGCATGCTTTTGGAGTGCAAATACCTTTGCACTTGCATTATTGCTTGTGAATTGGGACTGCATCCGTTGAGTGTGCAGGAATTTGTCTGCCAGCATAGGATGGGTTAATATCAAATATGTGTTACTGGAAAAACGTAAAAACACCCAAAGACAAGACCTCCAAATGCCCATGCAAAGCTGTCATTGATTTTGCCCATTTTAGTACTATTACCTCACCAATAATGATAAATGAAAAGAGGCACACATGCTAATAATTCCCCCCTAGCCACATTTTACCAAATGTGTTGGTTGTGGGCCTAAAGATAATTAGTGATACACGTAGTAGAATACAGGAATTTGGAAGGAAGAAGCAATTAAAGCGAATACCCCTCTGTCCACTGAAATGTCCCTAAAAGCAGTCGAAAAGCGTGTATTACTTGTTGCACCAGTGCATGGGCAATTTTGCTCGATATTGTCACTTGGGCAAAAATTGCCTGAGTGTAAAGATGTTTAATGCATTTATTGCACAAGGCCAATTGTTGGCCCTAGTGCTGATATGGAATGGCATGATAACCACTTCAAGCTTTACCCTGGTTGAAAAATGCCTTACAAAAATTGAATAAGGGCCCTGGTTTCATTCCCTGGAGCGATTCATCTGTGACAATATTGGGGGTCCACTCCTCACCTGGATCTGCTTTCATACTTTGCATTATCAAGGCTTTTTCCTGTGAACGAACCATTTGCCGCACACATTTTCTACATGTGCTCCACAAGGTGACGCTGTTGCTGTTTATTTGTACCCATATACTGTTTGTCCCCAAAATGTTAATTTGAAATCCCCACAATGATCTCATATCCTATCACTTTTTACTCTGCTGAACTGTCTTAACCATCTTAATTGCCAGGAAAAGTCATGGCAGTCTGTACATGAGTGCTCCAGTCACTCTTCTGTGTACCAATCAGGTGATGGGTGGTCTTCAACATGATTTGCTTTGTGTAAAAAAAAAATGATAATTGATAATCTATCAGTCAACCAAACGCCCCGGGTCGGTCTCCGGTGATAATCTGCCACAATGCACTGAGAAGTATAAAGGTTATGATGCAGGAACCCTTTGCACCAGTGTAGATTCGACCCATTGCATAGCAGACTTAAAGACAACCTTCTGCAAAACCTGCAAGTTCTTCTCAGCATACAGACGTAACACACGCTGATTGTGCCCACAGTCCTCATCGCTTCCTTAGGATCATGTTCTGACACTGTGGCGGTAAAGAGCAGCACAAGCTCCAAACAAAGCAGTATTTATTTATTTTGCCATTGACACGTTGCCTCACAGTCACTCTGCAGCATATGCTACGTCATTAGAATTCATACCAAGCACTGCTGGCATTTGCGTGCTGTCCAGGCATTGTGCAGTGTGGGCTACTCACCGCACCGGGGGAACCGATTGCATCAGCTCTTCTATGGTCTGCAAACCTTCATCAGTTAAGAGCTGCTCCCTTTTTTTGCTATTGGCTCGGTGATGTCTTTATGCTCCCTTTGATAAGTGATGTTCACGATCTCTAGGGTAATGGCAGGTGGCAAGGTCTCCCAACTGTGGGGTCACATCACTCCAGAATTGGAATCCCATCAGTTTGAGGGTTTACCCTCTATTATTCGTAGAGTTAAAATTGGTATTGACAATGTGGTTTGTGCTGCTTGCCAGTAGGTCACTGTGTGGGACAGCATGGTTGCCCAGCTTCCTGGAGCATTCAGGCCCCGATTTCTCAATGCTTCTGTCGACGATACAGAGGATTTTTATATACATTTGTTGCACAACTGTTTAGAGCTCAGATAATGGGTATTGATTTCTTTTGTTTCAGGCTTAATTTTGGAACCCGAATTTGCATTCTTTATAGTGTCTTCATCTCTTCCTTAGTCCAGTTGGGAAGAGAACCAGAGCTCTCGTAGGTTTTGCCTGGTGAAGGCGAAGGGCCTTTCCCAGCATCATGTGCACAAAGTGTGTTCTTGCCAGGATGAACGTAATCTGCTGAGAGAAGGATACATCTAATTCAAATTGCCATATTTTTCAATTTCAAATAAGTGTGAGTGATTTTTGTTCAATTCCTTCATGCGGGGAAACATAAGGATGCTCCCCTTTGGGTCTCTTAGAACCATGATCACAGGTTGGTAACTGTTCTTGCACAGATAACTCTCTTTTTCCTGAGGCGCGTGGATATGATCCAGGAAATGAGTAAGTATTGAAGTCCGTGTGTCAGGGACTAAGGGCCCGATTCATGGAAGAATGCGCATTGACGCCGCAAAGCCCGCACTCCGTAAAACGACTCTGTGCGACCATGCATGTATACGTTTTTTCTGCACGCTCCCCGTATTCATGGAATTGTTCCCGCAAAGTAACCCCAGGCGCATGACACGGCCCAAATGCCCACGGCATGGCCCCACGCATAGCAATTCCAGCCGCATATACATACTGTTGCACACTCCTCGACCGCAAAGTAATGCACCCTGGCAAAACTGCATGCGAACCCCACAACCAAGGCAGCACCCGAGTGGCACTGAGTGGGGTCCCTCTTAACTATTCCCAGCACCCCCTCAAAATGTGTACCATGTATTGTAAAAGTTGTCATTTCCCAGTAAATTTGCATGCGAGCCCCCATAAACCGTGCCTGCAACCCACTACACTGCATACACGCACCCCTAACTTCGATCGAACCCTGAATGCGTGCATGCACGCACCTCTTAATCCAACATCCGATCTTACCTTTGCGCGGTGATTCCCATGCACAAGTGTCTGTACGCCTGCCTTCAGGTGGCGGTTACATTGCGAGCTTTGCATGGTATTCCCTGACATGAGGTTGCGCAGTCAAATACATGGATACGCTTGGTAATGTGCAGTTGCGGGTGTGCGATTGACTCTTGCAGGTCATCCCTCGATGCGCCCACGTTTTCCCTTGTTCTTCCTCATTTAACTCTCTGCGCAGGCTCGACCCACACTCTGCGCAAGGTGCTCAATTGGTCGCAGAGGAGTGCTGGACCTGCAGGAAATACACAGACTTCTTGACAGACAAATACACAACTCGGTTTAACACAAGAGCAAACATTGATCATGAAACAAATACGTAAGGGGCAAACAGTATAACATTCACCTTTTCAGTTTCCATTTAAGCAAATATGGAAAACCATTCAAGTTCATAACCACCTGAAATCGAGAAGCTCCGCAGTGGACACACATCACCGAATTTGCAGCCTTGTGGTTGGTTGCCAGACTAAGTATATGGCATGAAGGCACAGATACCGAGTTGAACCAAGCAGGGCTAAACCAGTGTGGGGCGAGGCCTCGAAGAGTGGGACCAAATAGAAGTGGCATACATGGAGGCTGAGGGACCATCGATCCAATGCCTGTTGGGAATGGTGGGTTAAAGAAAAATTGTGTGCCATGTATTACTTGCTACTGTATATTGGGGTGGAGTTGGTGGTCTTTTGGAAACCTATTAGCACAGTGTGCATAAGGGTGCTTGTTAAATGTGTGGGTTGTTATCCAGTCTGTTAACTTAGTAGGAATCTTTGTAAAACCAAAAAGGAGCTCCTTGCTTGCCGCCCCCTCTCTTTTCTGTCATTATATCCCCACACACAACAGCAACCAAATAAGGGCCCATTTCTAAAATCTAAGTAAAACACATGTACTCTTTTGGGTACAGTGTAAAACATCTCTGATTTGTCTGGGGATTAACAACCCAGGTCTAGAAGAGTTGTAGTTCTTGTTTGGCACTCAGCTCAGTCCTTGACCATATAGCTTGCATGCATTTAAGTTTAAGGGCTTGGTGCTTGCGTTCATTGATCTGCTACATCAGATGAGCTGAATAAATATGTTTTTTAATTGTGCCTTTCAATACAACATATTTCAGCGTCGTTTGTGAGTGAATGCAGCACATATTTAGTTTCGTCTTACTCAGAGGCAGACATCTCCAAAAAGGAAGTCTGCTCCAGACTGTGATTCTTTTAATGTGATAGTGGGAGGTGGAAGAACATGGAGGTGAGAAAATCCCTGGAAGATGCCATCTCGGACACAACTCTCCGTGGTCTCTTTTATTGTCCCAGGATATGTGTTGCCCAGGCTTCCAGGCATGTGGTACTTCGAATAATATTAATTATGGTGGTCACACACTAACATCGTAACACACAGTGACTTTTATTCAATAATTGGTCAAGTAGGCTAACACTAGCTGAATCTCCCAAGAAAAGAACTAACTATACCGAAATGTAGTGTAATCCCTTAGTGAGCAGTGGTGTGCCGCCTATTTAGGAAAAGAATCGTCAGGATAGGCTAAGTTTAGCTATCTTGCATCACAAATAAAGTACACAGTTATGGTAATTATGTTGATCTCATGTTGTACTCACTGTACAGATATAAGTAAAGAATACATAGACCAGAGAGAGAGTCGTGGCCTACTATTTGGAAGGCAGCTTCATAGGAAAAATTCAAGGAAAAGATTATAAAAAAGAATTAATAAAACTGAACATGAAGGCGGCACCTTTTATCTCTGCTGGCACCCCAATTCTGTTCTTAGTGGAGTAAAGGTTCCTCAGTTTAAAAACATGCAGACCACTTGTGTTCTCGTGTAATGGGGTATCTCAACTAATAACGATTTCCCCTATTGGGATCTACATAGCAGCTGTTTAAGACTGTCGCTGTGAATGTGTGGTTCTGTTTAGCCACCCATTTAGCTTGAGTGTCTGAGAATACTTTCTTGGAAGAGGTTGCATTTTGGGTGTGGATGGTGTGAAGATCAACCAAATGTAATTACCCCAACAGTCCAAGTCTATTACAACTGTGGATGATTTTCATTGCCTACCGATCTCCTCTATCATATCGATGATGGAGAAACTTCCACAATGGCATGTGCTAGTTTGAATTTTCCCACTTATATCTCAAAGGGAACGATTGATGTCCCGTTCCTAACCATGACACCTGACCTAGATACTCCTCACCTCCAATATTTTCCATTAGCAGGTGAGTGGTAACGTATAGTTTCTTCTTGTTCTAAATAGGGGTCTCGGCATGGATACTCAGGTCTATAAGGGCTTTCTTGTGTACTTGGTGCCTAAAATATATGTCAGTGAAAAGGATGGGTTGCATGGTATTGGAACTGGTTTAGCTGTAAATCAATCCCTGCCCCCACAACCCAATTTGCCTGAATAACAGATGCACCATTTCTGGGTGCTGGTGACCTCAAGCGGTCCATCCTGACCACTTGCCCATGGCACTGAAATCCAATGAGGATATGAATACTGAGCAAGATTAATGAGGAATCCTCACTGATGTATATAAGTAGTTCTTTGTGCTCCTGCCTTCACTTCTTGTAGCGCTTTGCGTACAACTCTCGTTCGGCAAATCCAGCTTCTCCCATAAGGAACATTTGATATCTCACCTGCGTGGACTGGTGTGAGCTGTGTCACCCCACCTTTTCTTTTACTGCACTGAGGCCTTACAAATAGAGCACTCCTGCAGTTTACCAATAGTAGGGCTCGGGCACCACATCCTGGGTATGTTAGGAAACACCAGCTCCTGCAGTCACTGCTGGACCTGGAAAAATCCTGTCCTTGTGAACCTTTCTCACAACAAGTCTCTTGTGAATTCTTGATGATCAGCATTGGTTTGAACTTTACCCCCTGTGTGTGCTCAAAGACTAACACCCAAAATCGAACCCCTCTGCCAGGCTGAGAGACCACGAGTTGGAATGGCATCTATAGCAAGAGCATGCTCCCAAAGAAGAACTGTAACATACAGACGCTAACGACATTTAGCACACTAACAGTTACAGCAAGCAATACGTGCACCATATTCCTTTTCACTACTGTACATTCTTTTGCGTTTTTGCTAATACAATTATTATTATTATTATTATTATTATTATCATTATTATTATCATTATTATTATTATTATAGAATTTTAAACGTCATCATGTAAACATTAGTAATAATTATCACTTAACATACGAATGGGGACATGCACAAGACAACGTCTGCTGCAGCCCGTGGAGCAGGAGCTCCCAGACGCTGCAGGAGCAGAGCCACGAACCGGATGGCCCCCACATCCATGGTAAGCCCGTGGGCCCCTTCTGCATGACCCAAGACGGAGTCTGAAACTTCACCTAAATTTGAAATCTGCGCACCTGACTTTGCGCCACTTCCAGCCTCTATTACCCTATCAGGCCAACATGATGTTCCCTAGCTGTGTGCCCTCATCCAGCCTCTGCATTGCTGGAAGCACAGTTGCTTAACCACGAGGTTTACCCCTTTCCAAGATGGCTGCACCGTCCTCTTGAAATACCCTCATCTACTTTATCCTTTGCGACCTGCAGAGGCAGATAGGATTGGCTGGAGCCTCCTATTTACTCTCTGCTGATTCGCCGGCAGGCGAAAAGCCGGCACGCCTCTCTGAGGCACAACCTCAAAGGCTACACTGCCTGTCCGGAGCCACAGGAGCCTTGGGCCCAGAACGCTGCCTTTCCCTCTGCTCAAGGTAAGCACGATTACTGACACACCTGTCCAGATAGAAACGGCGCCCACAATAAGACAAGGGCCTATCAGCCATCATATGAGATCGGATTAACCCTGACTACAAGGGTGTGCCGGCGTGTTATCTACACGCCGGCACACCCTTCACAGCAAAGTAGTCATACACTCAGTACTATTTGTTGTTTGTGGCACGCACTGTAATGCTATTTCTTAATCTGCATATCTTGCTATAGTATGTTCACTGACCTACAGAGTATTCTCCGCGCTCTAATCGGGGGAAAGCAAGCCCTTGTTAATTACACCTTGCCGGACTAACTGTCTCGCTAAAAGCGGTATACGGCTGAGTCACGCACCACAAATTCTGCACTCGAACAAATGTTGCAGTAACTGTGCTACATACCAAATGCCTTAGTAAATGTTGATTAGCCTAAATTCTGCATTTAGAAAAATGTCACATTAACTGTGCTATCTACCAAATACATTCAGAAAATGCTTGACTAGCTTAACATTGTCACTTTAGGTACACCTGCCTAAGCATATAATGTCTAGCGCCACTGCCTGAAACTTGACACACAGCAAATTTCTGCATACCCTAGGGATCAGCGCCACCTCCACTACGGACAGACCTCCCCTACCTTGAACTGTTAGAACGTTACATGTTACCCCTACCTGGAATATACTGCATTTTTTAGATGAACGTGTGCCTTTTCAGCACTTCTCGTATAAGATTGTAACTTCTATCTCAGCATGTACACCTTGCCTCTCCTCATCTGCATGCTAGGCACCATTCTCACCCTCCTCAAAAGCACACAGAACACGCACAGACTAGAGCTAGCCAGCCACATCTATGCCAGCAGCTGGAACCCTGACACCATGAACTATCTGCCCAGTCCCACCCAACATACCTCGTATACAGCCACACACACACCCTCACTTCATTCCAGACAAAACAGACTTAGGACACGCAGCCACCCGTTGAAAGTTGCTACCGTACCTATTCTTGTAGCAACCAGAAACTCCCGCCTAGGATCACGGACCTCCTACAGAGCAAACGGCAGATACCATTGCCCTACAGTCAGTAACCACACTATTATCAAAGAACATCACCAAACACCCCTCTAAAACTCCACTAAACAACACTCCTCATCACTAAAAAGAGGCACCCCACATCCTACTAAAATTAATAACCAGCATCTGCCCTACAAATGCGCCCTACTGAATGTTCCCTCGCTTAATGCCCATGCGCTAGAAGTGAATGATCTAATCACTAGCCAAGACCTAGACATAATAGCCATCACAGAAACATGGCTTCACGAAGCCTCCGGCCCGGCCATCACGCTAACACTTCCTGAAGGCTACTCTATCCTCAGACAGGACAGGCTTGACAAAACAGGAGGGGGAGTAGCCCTAATCTTCAAGGAAGACATCACCTTAAGGCCTATACCCCACCAAAGAGAAGGAAATGTAGACATCCTATCAGTCAAATTAGCTCTCTCTCAAAAAAATACCATAAATATCCATGTTATCTACTGTCGACCAGGAGCCACTAAGGACTTCCAGTGTCAAGTCACACACCTCCTGGGGGATAATATCAAAAAATCTTACTAAAACACTAGTCCTAGGCGACCTCAATTTAGGCTTCAATGCCTCTAATGACAAAACGGCCACTTCCCTCATTAAGGACCTAGTCGACCTGGGCTTCTCACAGAAAGTCACTTCTCCCACTCGCGCGAAAGTTTGAATCCTTGATTGGATCATAGACCATAATTGTGATACAGCCCTTGTATCTAATACCTGCCCCTCATGGACAGACCACAATTGCCTACAATTCACCATCCCTTCCACACCATGTGCCAAATCTACTATACCAGCACCTGCTACCTTAGCTAGAAGCGCCAAAAAACTCACTGCGGAGAACATTAGTGCTTGTCTTAACCTTCCATGCCTAGCACCGCCATTCTCACTAGACCCCAATGTCTTAGCAGAGTTATTCAAAAATACACTCACCAATGCTATCAACACTGTCGCTCTATTAGAAAGTAAAAAAGAGAAAAAATTCTTCCATTCAAACTCCTTGTTCACCGAAGAGCTCCAAAACATGCAACACTCTAAACGCCAGGTGCTTAAAACATGGCAGACCAACCCTTGTGACATCACCAAAGCTAACTTCCAATCCATTACAAAAAAGTACAATGACTCCATATTCAATGCTAAATCAGAAGCTTACAACAATCGGATCACCTCTGCTAGCTCCCAAACTAAAGAACTCTTTACTATCTTTAAAGAACTAACAGTACCTCCCATATGCACTAACGAGATCGTTAAAGATGAGGTTTGGTGCACCAGCATACAATCCGCTATGCTAAAAAAAATAGATCTCCTCCAACACAAAATATCAGACCATTACAAAGCTTTACCTAAACAGAATCATCAGAAGCAGAACCGGCCCAAACCCATAAAGAGTAACTTTCTTAAATGCTTATTTACTGAAATCTCTGAAGTAGATGTAATGGACATCCTCAAACATCTCAAACCCTCACAATGCAAGGGCGATGTATGCCCACCAACAGTCATCAAAGAATGCCCTGAGCAACTTGCGCCTCTCTATACCACCTTCATCGATGCCTCATTCAAAACAGGCATAGTCCCAGACAGCCTCAAAGAGGCCTGGGTGTGCATGCTCCTCAAAAAAAAACACTAGACCCCTCTCAACCTAACAACTATCAACCCATAACAACCGTCCCGTTTCTCCTTAAAATACTTGATAAGGCCGCTCACAGACAAATCCAACTGTACCTCGAAACTAACTCTATATTAGGAAAGGGACAGTTGGGGTTCCGCAAAGGACACAGAACTGAAACCGCCCTACTAGACTTAAAAAATCTAATTATTAAAACCTCGACAAAGGGCAAGCCTGCCCTTCTCCTGCTCCTTTACCTCTCAGCAGCGTTTGATCTGGTTGACCACAACACCCTCACCAATCATCTCACGCTTGCTGCGCACTTCTCTAATCACGCAGCAACCTGGGTCACCTCCTTCTTAGAAGTCAGAGCTATGAAAGTGTTCTCCAACATAGCCAATGCAGAACCCACTATCATACATTGTGGTGTCCCCCAGGGTTCCTCTACAGCCCCTACTCTGTACAATCTATTTACAAAGCCTCTCTTTGATAAACTGGATGCACTTGGGATCACATACACAAACTATGCTGATGATACCCAGTTGCTCCTTCCCCTCACAGGGATCTATCACCAAGACGCTACTACCCTACAGCAAATTTACTCTACAATCCAAGGCTGGATGGCCACAAATGGGCTTTGCCTTAATGGGAACAAAGCGGAAATCCACATTCTTGGTCAAAAGGCTACTTTAGCCAAACTAGGTGTTACTTACCTCAACTTCCGTATCAACAGCTGTGTCATCCCAGTTCTTTCCTCTGTCAAAACGCTTGGAGTCCACATAGATGCTACACTATCCATGGATAAACAATTTAGCGCCATTGTCTCGGCCTCCGCATTGAGTACTAAACTCATCAATGCTATAAAGCCTTTTCTAGCTAAGGACAACTGCCTCTCTATTGCCAGAGCCACCATAGGAGCCAAATTGGACTATTGCAATACCCTCCTAGCCGGCACCTCTAAAAACATCTAGCTGGACTCCAAATCACCCAAAACAACGCTCTTAGAGCAGCTCTTAGTATACCCAAAAGAGAACACATTACACAAGCAAGAAAAACGGCCCGCTGGCTCCCAGTCAAAGACCGTATCACTTTCAAAATACTCTCTACCACCCACAAATGCATCAATTTATCTGCGCCCTCATACCTATCGGACACACTATCCAGAACACTATCAACAAGGCCCATCAGACTAGGATACACCAACCAACTTACAGTGCCACGAATTAACAGGGCCATGGCAGGAGGAATAGGCTTCCCACATCTTGACCCCAAGCTATGGAACACACTCCCTACCGCCCTCAGAGCCGAAACGTCTCTCCATGCCTTCCAAAAAAACCTTAAAACTACCCTTTTCATCTAGTATCCACTTCTGCTCAACCACTTTCTGTACCACCCTCCACTACACGCATTCACGTCCTACATCTTGGATTGCCATCTCAGTATGCTAATTTTATCGATGTTCTTGTATGCAACTAGGCTATGTCATTCCACTGTAACTAGTGCATCATCTCCATTGTGCCTACTGTATGTTGTATGTAACTAAGCTATGAGTTACCACTGTAACCAGCTCCACAATGCCTATGGAGGGCTGTGCACTTAACAAATGTGAATAAATAAATAAATAGCCGGAATCTAGCTTACAGCAAGGTGCTGTTGGAAGAGCCAGGTCTTCAGTTCTTTCCTAAACTGAAGGCGTCGTTGACTAGTCTGGATTTCCACCGGAATGGAGTTCCAGAGGAGTGGAGCGTAGCATGCAAACGACTGTCTCCTAGTTTTCAGCTTGCAAGCCAGACTAGTTTCCAGTCTGGTTATGGTCTTAAATCAATGGTTTAGTTTAACCCTCAGGTAGATCCTTGTCCTGGCAGTCACCGTCTTGTAGATGAAGCACATGGTTTTGAACCAGATCCTAGCCGAGATGTGGTGCTAGAATAATTCGCACAAAGTGGGGGTGACGTGGGCACATTTCCAAGAAGTAGTGATGAAGCAAGCCACAATGTGGTGACAACTTTGAAGGGGGCATGTTTTCAGCTGGAAGTCCTGTGAGTAGGGTACCCAGTTGATAATTGAGGCCTGCTACACTGTTTGTAAGTTCTCTGGTGGGTGGAAGAAGGGCTTGATCCTGCGGAATAGAGAGATCTGAAACCAAGCTATTTGCAATGTTTTCTGTGATTCTGTTTGTTGGAAGGATAGACTGCTATCCACAATGAAGCCTAGGGATTTTACTGGGTGGGTGAGTTGAGGAATGAACCCGGCCAAGCTCATTTTGTCCAGCCACCTTTGAGTAGGTTCTTGCTTGAAGAAGTGGCTCAGGAGTATGAATTCCATCTTGGTAGAGCTTGGCTTTAAGAAGACACTTGTCATCCATGTTTGACTGGTTTCAAGGCATGAACGAAGGTAAGGAATATATTGTGGACCCTTGACCTTTAGGTACAACTGTGTATCATTTGCATACTGGTCTATCGCAATGTTGAGTTTGTCTATGAGTAAACCCAGTCTTTTCAGTTTAAGGATGACCGGGGAAAGACCTGAGACTTCTTACCTGAGGGAGAAAACTGGATAGCCTGGTGTCTGCCAAAGAGATAGGATGTGAACCATTTTAGAATGGTGCCAAAAGAGTTAATCTTGTGTGCAAGGAGGTTGAGTAAAGTGTGATGGTCAACCACGTCACACGCAGCCAACAGATCCAGGAGAACTAGCTTGTATGGGTACCCTTTATTGATAATCTGGAGGGCATTATCAACCATGTGGCTGGTGTTGTTTCAGTGCTCCATTCTGTAGGGGTACTTGAACTGGTAATCCCAGAGCAGACTATGTTGCTAAATTTTTGTAAGTAATTGATTAGCAACTACCTTCTCAATGAAGTTGCCGATAAACTGGAGGATCAGTGGTTAACTAGGTTTTCAAGGGTAGTTTTTCAGAAGTGGGCATATGTTTTTAGGGTGTTGGGAATGCACCCTCAATAAGGGAGGTTTGACTATCCTAAGAAGACCGGTTATGGACTGACTGGTATGATTTTTAAGGATGGTGGCTGGAAGGATGTTGTTGGTGCAAGAAGTTGGCTTTAGGATGCAGGTGTGTACAAGAAGTCTATAGGCGAGAGGGGAGAAAAGTTGCTCATGGTTGAATGGCCAATGGGGGGATATAGGGAGGTGGGTTAGAAAATGTAGAGTCCTTGATGTGGAGCCTGATGGTGTCAATCACACATTTCCAGGGATTCTGATACGTCTGAGTCTGGTAAGGGGTTCAAACAGTGTTTGACTGGTGAAAAAAGGGCCCTCCATCTGTTAGAGGCTGCTGTAATGGTAGTGGAGTAATAATAGTAGCCTTGGTTACAGATATAAGGGTATGCTGTTTGAAACGTAACACCCTGAGGGATAGAAGGGCCTCCAGTTTATGAGCATGGTGCCAGCATTTATCAAGAGACCTAATGACTGTTTATAGAGTGCTTTAATGTACGAGGGTGGTTTGGTTCTGGTGTGGGCCAATTTCCCATGAGCAAAACTATCTTGCTATCTTGAGTTATAGCTAAAGGTTTCAAACAGCGAGGCGACATTCGCAGGGACAGGGGAGTTGGAAAAACTGTTATTTAGTACCACCTGTGGAGAGTCTTTGAAGGAGCAACATGCCACCATATTATGTTATGTGGTGGTTTAAAACAGCACAGCAATCTCCGAGAGTATCTCAGTGCTATTGGCTATGAACTAATAGAAAGACTGTACAATGCTGGTAATAGTTATACTATCTGAATTATTGGTTAAAAAGAAAAGTTCTCAGTTACTTATGAAACAGTAATAAACTGGATACTCTCTGAAGTTTGGTGGGGAGAGAATTCCATAATCTGATTGCCCGAACCAGGAATCAGCACCCAGCAGCTCTTTCTTTCTTGTGTCCTGGAATGATCAGTCCCTTGTCGCCCTTTAATCTTAAGAAGCAAACAATGATATAAGTGCCACTTTTTACCAATAAGGGGGTAGCCGTAGGATATTGTAAACTGTTGAATACAAGACACATGCATTATTTGATTCTTCACCAGCAACCATTGAATAGAGCAACGTGTCAGGGAGTATATTCTGACACCTCTGGGCTGTAAGGGAGTGCGACAAGGAGAATGGGATGCTGCATGGTCTATCCAGTCAAGCATAAAGGGGTCCGCACAGCCTCTGAAGGTGGGAGTATATAAGATGAGGTCTAGAGGGATGTATGTGTATTAATAGACAAAACTGGTCAAACTTTATTTGCTCAAATTTCTTTGATCTCATTTTTTACATTAAAGTTCTGGGGGTAGATACCCGCACTCATGCCACGACCCCGAACCTTCCCTCAGCCAGCATGATTTACTTATCCCAACTCACCATCTACATTTTGCGGGTTCAATTCCATTAAATAATTCAAGCAAAATAACATTCTACCAGTTGATATTCGAGCAACAGACCAACAATTGGTCTAGGGTATCAGACCTAATGTGTGTGGAGGCTACCACATGTTTGGTTATGTCCAGCAATAAGTCTCTGATATGTTTGGTTACACGGGAGGTTGCATTTTTCAAGAAAGTTAATGGTTGTGTGAGAGACCGGCTCTGTATTAAGTACATCTAAAATTACATTTAGGAAGATACCACACCTGTGAGGGGATCTGTAAATGAGGCGGAAAGTGGTGGAGTCCTTGTCTGATAGAGCGGATTGGCAGTTGAGAGTTTCCATTGAATGCAATGATGATTGATTGTGTACCAAAATGTTATTTCAGTTATAAATGACCTTGGTATACAGTCACAAGAAACCAAACAATGAAATAACTTTGTTTAAGTTTGCATAACTTTTGCATATAATCGCAACTTTGTTAAGATGATATTGTTTTATTGCCAGCATATTTCTATTTTTTTTTTAAATGTGTGTTAGCATACAGTTTATTACAAACTTTACCTTCGGTTTAATCAAAAGAACAAAAAGGAAAGGGGAAAGGAGGAAGAAAGAGAACAGTAAAGAAAAATAGTGAAAAAGAAGAACAAAAAGAAGAGAAAAGGCAAGGAGGGGAGAGTGTAAACACAAAAGTAGCAGGACAAGATTAATTGCACTCCTAGAGCCCGGCTGTCCAACAATGAGTAAACCGTCATGTCCACTACGTTTAATTCCTGTAAATTTCATAATATCCCCTTAATTTAAAAAGTAGCCTTCCTTCCACCTGATACAACCACCTAAAACAACCTGTAGAGGTAGAATTTCCTTTAAAAAAGGTGCCAATGGAAACATTTGTTTGAACTCCTTTCCGCCATAAAACCGTTCCCACCACTCTTCAATGTCCAGCAACGGGGAATTTGCATTCAGGTCTCCCATATGTCTTGATCTAGATGGTCTTAGAATTGTGCATTCTATTAGCAGATGTTTAAAACTTTCTCTATACTCTTTGCAGAATCGATAAAACAAGTCAATGGCCCCATCTTGGCCTCTTGCGAATAGAACTTCCTTGGTATGCAAAATGTTCAGTCTGAATCTGAGGAATAGGTTCCTCTGTACAGGGCTTGGGAATTTTTTCAGGTATTTAGGTACAACATTCAGAAACCTGCTGTTATTTTTGGCCAAATAACCCAGTTTAGAGGCTCCTATCCATCTTTCTGTTCAATTCCAATCAGCACACCACAGTTTCTGTTTCACATTTCCTGGATTTAATTTAAGATGCAATTCACTTGAATCAATATCGTTTAATATTTGTTTGCAGTTTACAAACCAAACAGTCAATACCTCATCGGGAGAATACCAAGATTTTTCTTTGAATATTTTATACTGAGCCAGGCTATCTTCCATGATTATTTTCCTGAAAAGGCTTAGCAAGTTCCACATAACCCTCCCATACATGGAGAGGACACCCAGCTCCCATCTTAGTGCTGCAATTGGTAACGAGTTTGGAAGGCCCAAGTTCTTTTTCCATAACAGGCCTTCTAGTCCTTCCAATATCTCCCAAGAGATCGTGAGAGCGCTCTCAGCTCCGTAGAACTGGGGTGGCCTTCTGTTTATAGAATTGAATAATTGGAAGCAAAGAAAATCTTCTGAATCTGTTATGAATCGTTTAGGACTGCGCCCTCAAACTCTTAGTTTTCCGTCTCAGTTCCATGGTCCAAGGATTGTCATTTTTGTTGGCATTGTTGCTAAGTATTTTGTGACCCTTTCAACATGCATCAACTCCTCCACCAGGCACCAGCGGAACAATTTTTTTTTCTTGCTTCGAAGATTCTGCAGCACAACGATTTCCCAACATTTATTTCTATAAAAAGAAATTCTGTATATTTCTGTAAATGTTCTAGGCTTCGTTGTAGGCCTACTGGTGTTTGGTGTTGTAAATTAGCTAAACTGTACTTCTTCACCCCTTGATGCAATTTTACAGACAAGCCCAGCTGTAATTTGTCGCTAACTATGGGTGAACAGTTGCATGTTTGGCCCCTGTTTTAATGGTAGATTAAAGGCCGAGTTGATGAGATAGCATAGAACATAGATACACCCCGAATTCTAACTAAAAAGATCTGCTGGAGCTTTACAGGATTTCCTCATTCAGTGTGCCCCTTTTACCTTCTGTTATTGTTCTCTGTAGGAGGTGACCATTTGCAGAATTTAAGCAGTAATTTTCACTGAGGCAAAAAAGCCATTCTGCTCAGTCCTACATTATGCATAAAGTTTTCCCATTCCTGTGTGGGAGTCAGTGCCCCTTCTTTTAGAGTACTCTGCCTGCTATGTAGACTAAATGACTTTTCTTTCTTTTGTAAAAGTTTCAATCAATCTAGAAAGTAAGAAAGCAAAGAGAAAAGAAACCAACATATTAGTTGGAACTATCAGTTGTACTGTCAGTGAGACACCTATTTACGATCTCTCCTCACTCAAGAGAAATCGTCAGGATCCGACAAAACTGTCCCGCGTTTGTAACCAATGCGACTAATAAGATTTCTGAACTTTAATACCTTCACTTTGCTGTGGAATTAATTTCTGCCCTTCAAAAAGGCTGATGTAAGGTTGAAACGTGTTGGCTGTGGCTATGGTTACTGTCTAAATCCCCAACAATGTACTGGAATAAAGCACTATTGCATATATTCTCAGGATTACCTTTTTGTTTTGTTCAGTGCCATATATGACCTCAACAGGACACCAAATATACCGTATAATGTTTCTTCAAAGATTCTGAATAATAATTTGGGCATTTATTGTCTTTATAAATTCAAATTTGAAATTGTTTTCATTACTGACAGGTTGAGTGCGAGTCGTCAGGGCTAAATTCTTAACTACATTATTAAAAGTGATTTACACAAATATTATAAAACCTGCTCTCCATTCACGGATTTTGTGAAGGTGAATTACTTGCCCAGTGTGGACTTTTAACCTTTGACAGTGACATTTCTTTCCCTCCCTTGAATGTTGAAACTGATGCATATTTCTCATCACTGTGGTTTTCATTTTAGTGTGTATTGCTCATTCCTATTCTGCTGAGTAATGATGCCAGTAGATTTGGTGTACTTGATCATCGATGATGTGTGCCAGCTGTGTTGGAGTCTGTGCATCCACACTGATTAGTTATGATTGCTTAGGAACTGCTCAATTATGCTCATTGGAATTCCAGGATTAGAAGGTATTTTTGGTGATATTTTGCTCAGCTATGTTATTCCACATGATGATCAGCTATAAAAAAAACTAAACAGCAGTAATTGAATCCATGATAGAGTTCATAATTGATCAGCATTTTTAAAAATGTTAAGTTGCACATTTCTTTAGTTGGATATTGTTGAGGCCTTTATCATTGCTAGATTATTCTCTTAAGGTTTCAGGATATGAATTTGCGCACCACCTGTGATCGAAGGGTGCAGCGTGGATCCGCTAGCTACGTTTTGCATCACTCAATTGAACGAATCATTACTGTTTGGATTAGCCGCTGTCTGTATCTAATGCAAATTCAATGGAAAAAAAAATCAGTGTGACTTCAAGCATAAGATCGTGTTTCAGTTTGGATACGCTACTAAGCGGGTGATGGTTGTTGATATATATGAAGGCCAGCATCATGTACATGGAGCGGGTGACTAAAGGCCAACAAGATATCCAGCAAGTTATTCAGCATTTTCTATCCAAACTTCTTTGGATAGAAAATGCTGCCTTTGCGTGCCTAAATTCTTCGATATGTTTAAGTCAGGTGGCAAGGTGTAATTCAGATGGTAGGGTGGAGATCTGCATTGTGCTGCATATTACTGCCAGGAGAAAGGACATGCCCAGGTTTAATGAAGATATCCTGCAAGAAGAAGGAACTCCATGGCCTACTGAGAGGCTAGAGAGTCTTACTACAAGCCCCACAAGGAGGAAGCAAAGGCAACCCAAAGGAGATAAGCTGACATCCCAGTAGACAGGGAGGTGCAAAAGAAGCCCTGCAAGGTAGGTGCCCTGACACATATGGCATGGAATTTGACCCTCAGGATAGCTGAGGGGCAACATGCTCGCCTTGGAAGCGAGCCGACGCGGAGCAGCACAAGTTCGATTCGCGCTTAGAAAACCTCTTGGAATTAAGCGCGTTATAATTAACCAATTACAATTACCTGCCCAGAAGACGTTTCACGCCCCTGCCTGCATCCATTGCACTCAGCACATCTTCTGGCACCCTGATGTGGCTGGTGAGAGATGAGCCAAAACGCACCCCAATAAAAGTGTGCCAGAGGAACGTCCTGTTGTCTTGTTGGGTCTCCTGTTACTTCTGTTCATGGCGGGTGACAGTCAAAGAGTGCTGATGTGTTGTCTGTTTTATGAACTCAAATGATGCCAACATCCCAGTTGCACTTTCTCCTGCTATGCTGACGTTTTGTGGGTTGCTGTGCATGTGTATTGATGGATGGATCGATTGCCTGGCTATTGCTCTGGTTGATAGCTTGCAGTCAAAGCACGCACCTTGGTTCAATAATGCAAGCACTGCGTGCTGTAGCTGTTGATGCAGCACGCCCGATCTAGAACGGCAGGAAGACGTGAAGCGAAAATTAAACACGCGTTGCATTAAGAAAACACTGACTGACTTTTAAGCTTTCAATCATCTTTTTGTTTCAGAAACAAATCTCTAAGTGGTTAAGCAGCCCGTCCAGCTGTTGTTTTCACCTAGAAATCTGTCGGAGAGCCTCCCTGTTTTGTTCTGCTTGTCACTCAGCAGGCTGTCAAAGGGCCAGCAGCCACAGCGTGATGTGCTGTGACATGAGTCTGCGTGACGCACACTCGCACCTCAGCTTGCTTCCCGTTCCTCACGAGGTATCTGGGGCAGGCAGACCGCGAGGAGTGAGTGAACGTCAGGTGTTCCACGTGTCCTCTTCTGCTGCGCTTACAGCGAGATGCTGTATGATAGGGTGGCCTGTGAGGGAGATGATTAGAAAGTCTGTCTTTCTGTACAATCTCATGTACTGACAAGTTTGGTGGTAAATCCGCAGACAAATCACAAAATGGAATTACTGTTATTGCCACTTGGTCAGGTAGTATTATCGCAAGTGGTGGTAGGCAGTGTTAAACCCCATTAATTGGAGTCCATAGGACTTCCTGCTGGATTTCGGCGGTATTACCGTTGACGGTAATTCCGTCGGTGGTAATGCTGACAAAATTGCAATTTTTGGGGTACAAAGGGGGGGTTGCGGTAATGCAGCAGCAAAAGTATTAGTGCTACATTTGGAATGCTCCACCCAATTTATAATGAGGCGCGCATCTTCTGGATTTTTCTATGGATTTGTGAATCATAGATGGCAGTCTGCAATGCTAGCATAAAAACATTCAAATTATGTTCTTACAAAATATTGAAGACTGCAATATCCGTATATTAGCACGCTTACAAGTAATTCCATGGCAGCTCAGTCAATAAGAAGCGTGGAATTCTGGGCAATTCCACACATTATTAGCCAGGAGTTGCCCAGGATTCGTTGTCCCTTCTTGGGTGCGCAGCCATGTTTTCACTGGCTGCCCCGCCACACTGTTCCTTGTCCTCCCCTCCTTTGCCTTGGAACCACTGTCCCACGTTTCCCACTAACCCTCTCCCTCTGGCTTTGGTTTTTTTCTTCACAGCCACGGCCCTCATCATTCTCACGACAAGCTTATCCCAACTGTGCCTCCTGTTTGATGCCAACATGCATTGCTAGGCTGTTAGACCGCTCTGTCATGCCGGGCCGCCTTACCGTGGCTAAGTGGCCTGCCATGGCAATGCACCCTGATTCCTTTGGCTGCACTTTTCCCATAGCTCTGATTGACAGGTCCTGGCATTCTACACCCCTAGTGGGTGCTACAAATGATTGCTCCCGCGGGCCTCCGACAATGCTGGGGATTAGGTGCCTTTAAATCATCCTTTCTATGTACTTAATCCTTGGCATTGCCCTTGGCCTCAGCATTATCGCTTAAAAAGCCTTCATGTAATAGTCGTAGTACAGGTCTGAGCCTGGAGATGTGAAGTCAGGCTTTCTGGGTACCTAATCATTGGTATAGCCCTTGGACTTGACATTATTGCTTCAAAAGCATGTATGTATTACAGGTCGAGACCTTTAGTAAGAAAGGCATCACTACCCTTTTTACAGTTCATTTGTGAAATCACAATGAAGCTGCCAGAGGTAGCACACTGTGCGGAAAGGCAGTTCTCAGCAGACTTTCAACTGCTACCAAAACACCTAATCATAACCCTTGGAATGTTGCTAAACTGTTCTCATTGGACAATCCGTGGGCTACAGACCACTGAGTGCTGAGAATGCCCCATTCCAAGCCAAGTGGCAGCCTGTGACAAACCTGCAGGCAATTCCCCATTACGGCAGAATGCAGCGCAGACCTATGACAAATTTGTGCACGCTGAACACATAGCGAGTCTCAGCACCCAGCCACAAACCTGACCACATGGGTTGCTCTCGACCGGCCCTGCTAAGCCTTTTATTGGCCAAATGCACACATGCATCTTAATCGTACCCGATGACCTCCAACACTCTGGACTTTGGCTCTCCGAGGGCATTCCCACTAACAGTGCATTTTGACTATAATAAGGGTAAAAGGCGCTATACAAATGAGAAGTATAATACAATACTACACAATTACTGCCCAGGCCAATTTAAATGCTATCAAGAGGCCCATAAACACTCATGCTGACGAAAATATGAAAAACTGAGTGGCCATTAACCATAGAAAGTCGCAAATGGTTGGTTACCCATCTGTATGTAGGCATATTAACCCATTACTGGCATCCACTGATTATGCCCTTTCCACTCTTCTTTTATTCTCATGAATGAGTTGTGGCTTTGTAGTAGCTCTATATAAACCCTGCCCTCAAGCCCTTGCGCTGTACCGGGCATTATGAGCCCATAAAACATGTTAAATCCCCTTTCTGATCTTTGACCTTTAAATCGGTCTTCACGGATCATAATTCTCGATACAGCCCTCGGACCAGCTCTTTGAAGCTTAATTAATCCCTGGCCCCTGCTGGACTGGGCGCACTTGTCCCCCTCCCTCACACTTCCTGTTCTGCGCACTTACACAACCTTGAATGTTCTGGGCCTAGCAAGTCTGTCTGTCCAGTCCTCTCTCTGTCTCCCCTCCCTAGCCTGGTCGTGCTTGAAATACTCATGCACAGGTGCACTGGATGACCAACCAGCAAGCAAACTGAAATGTTCGCCAGACCAGGACTGTTGTTTATTGATCTGTATGTTCCTTTCCCGCTTCACCCACCCCCCCCCGTTTCTCCCTGCACCATTTGTCAAGCACTTCACTAGTAGATATACCTCAGGTCTAGTATGCTAGTTTTTGTTGTTAGATCATTCAGAATCTTCAAGCCATAATATTCCCTTGTTCCCTTCCCACCTTGAAGCGCTTTGAAGCACTTCACCTGTTTATAAGCGCACTACAAATAAAAAATTACAGTTACAATTACAAGGCCATGACACATTTTTTTATTTCCATTATTTTGCCTTCATTTTTTAGCAAGTCCCATTCATCCGATGATAAGCATGGAGACATTTCTTGAAGTTTGTTAATTTAGTGCAGTTGAGGCTTTCCCCCCAGAAAACAGGTATTATTTGCATGATACTACTTATTCTAAACCACAAAAACAGCTTGTTTTCTTTTATTAAACTACTTAAAATGTTTTCTTTGTAACACATTACAAGTTGTATATTTGTGTCTTTTCTGATAATCAGATTCAACATGCATCTAACATATCAAGAAATGTGTCTTGCCTCAGAACAATGAATAGACATAATTAAGCAGATTATGCTGTTGCCATGTATTATACGGAATACAGTACCCCTTGCTGTGTATTGGAAGGATATTGCAGACCAGCTCAGAGTTCCCCGGGACTTCATAAAATAACTTGTCCCTCTGCCCTGCTTCTCTCTATCAGGAGTCTGCAAACTGCTTGTCTCCAGATGATTTGGACTACGAATCCCATGATCCCTCACCGTTGACTATGCTCACCAGGCCTGATGAGTGATATACCCAAAACATCTAGAGGGCCAAAGGTTGCAGGCCACTGCTACATACGGTGACATAACTCCTCAGTGACATGCACTAGCCTAATCATGTACCGTATCGGGCACTTTATGGGTCCAATTGTGACATCACTGCACACCTGTAATAAGAAAATGACATCAATATCCAAGTTCAATAACATTGCAGTTCAGTTTTGACATCAGCACAGAGTAGAATTCCAGCTGCCACTGGAACATTTAGTTAAAGGCATGTGCAGTTTTAAGATGCCTTTCTTCCGAACTGTCATTAGTTGAAAAGGAGTCCTGTATGGCAGCATATTTATATAGTGTACTGCTGGAATCTAATACTTACGAGCTGTCAACTATATGCATGTAACCACATGTTTTGAAATACTAAAACTTAATTTAAATGCATTATATCAAACCGCCTACAAAACTTGTTTTCAGCACATTAGAAACTGTGGTTTGCTGGATTTTCTTCAACAATAAAAGACGCTAAATTATTTCTACATAATACCAGCTGGAAGATATCTTGCATGAGGGTGAATACATGACCAAGCACTGAAGGGGTTGATGGGGTGAATAAGTATCTTGAGGATTAACATACCCCCTACCATATAAAAGTCACTTTGGAGTTCCGTGACCTTATTTGGTACTCAGGCTTCGAGCGTGTTCGTCTATTGGGTCATGAACCTCCTCTGTGACCCGTAGTAACATTATATTGCATGGTAGAGACTATTGTATATATTGTTATGGCATGTGCATAACCTTTTAGAGGGCAGGTGAGGGGTAAGGGAAGGGGATATGTGCAGTAAAAGCGAATTCGCTTATGTTTTGTGTATTTGATAGTTATTGTTATTCTGTATGCGTTTAACAAAACAAGTGCACGTTATAGTATAATTAAAAAAATGTGAAACATTAACCATGTTGCAATATAAAGATATAGGGCCTCATTATAAGTTTGCCGGTCCAGAAACAAGGGTGCCGGTGAGCTCACCGGCACCCTTGTTTTTTCCGGATCGGCAAACTCTGAGTCTGCCTGCCGTGGTCGCTGTGCCCGACTGGTCTCACCCTGCCGGGCGCAGCAGCCACAGTATGCAGTGCCGTCATGGAAGCACCGGCACCATTAGCAATGGTCCTGGCGATTCTGTGTCCCCACTGCCACAGAGACCCATGGGACTCTGTGGGAATGGGGACTTAGATTTTACGGCGCCTGACGTCCCGGGTCGCCAGACTTGGAATCTCCCGGTGGCACCGGGAAGTCAGGCGCCCGTAACATTTTACGAGTCCGCGGCAACCCGCCGCTAGCAGCGGCAGGTTTACTGCCACTCTTTTTAATCCCATTTTATTAGATCTGCAGAAACCTAGAATTAATAACGTAGGCTATGAAATATCACATGTTAATGCGAGATACCGTGTCTTCCACCATCTTTTAAAATATTGAAAGTACTAATGAGGTATGTGACCAATAGTATGCATTCTTTTATCATGTCACATAGCTTCTTTTTGGGGGTTATTTTAGCCTTCTAATACGTGATCACACCATCATCCCCTCCAAGAGTTGGTCTTGTCTCAGTTTTACACATGATAGCTTTCCATTCCCTACGCTCACACTTCACAACTCCCAACATGAAACCAATCACAAGCACACACAAAGTATTCATGCACAATCATACCCCAACACCACATGACGGCTACCAACCAAAAACGCACCAACGCTCAGTGACTGTTTTTTCCAAACTGAAGCTGCCAACATCACATCAAAGCCCTCTTGCTCTTCTCCCTCTCAATCCCATGAACAACCAACACCAACTCTCCTTCCGTTGCAGATCAACCAGAGAGTCAAGAGATCACGCAAGTGGCAGCAGTGCACAGTAAAAGCCATATAACATAACATACGTACAATTAATGTAGACTGTTAAGGTTAGCCAAAGAGACATTAAATGTAGTTTGTAATGTGTTTAAAACAAATATTGAATTAACAGAATCAATCAGATTTTATAGAATATTAAAATCCCCTTTGTTTTTTTAAATAATTAGTAACAGACAGATATTTGGCAAATCCCTTGTTTAAAAATCTATTAGCACAAGAGTGGCCATCAAGACAAACAATAGGGATGCGTGTCTTCTGAGGAGTAATTGCTTGGATGTCCACACATACTGAAGACTTACAGTGGTGGTGGGCAACTTCTGGCCACCCAGAGATGGCCGGGCCTAACCAGCATGGTGAATCACGAGGGATCAAGGGAGTTGTAGGCCAAAACATGTGGAGGACCACATTTTGCCTGCAACTGGCTTATAGAATGACTCTCCAACAGTCCAACTCTCTTCCACTGTGCATGCTTCCTCACTGTCCCCCAAAAGTAAGGTGACATTTGCATCTATCCTGATGCTGCCTTCTTCTTCCTCTGATCACAGGCCCTTCTATTTGCCACAAGTCCAACATCAGTGGAAGAAGGACTATGGGCACAAGACTGCTGAATGTATCTATATATATATATTTGTGAAAGCATGTTTGTATTTTTCGGGGTTGGATCCAGCCCCACAACAGTTGGTGGGCTGGAATCTTGGCCCAAGGTCGGCATACCAGGCTGGGGTGTACTGGCAATAGTGAAATTTGACCAACACCACCCATTTTCCCTGTACAGGGTGGGATCCAGCCCTGTGCTATCAGTATAGGTGGTTTCAGAGATTGACGATTTTGTGATTGCCGGCTCCAGCCCTACAACAGTTGGTGGGGCGAAATGTTGGGCCGAGGTCAGCATACCAGTCTGTGGTGTCCTGGCGATGGTAAAATCTGATCAATCCCACCCATTCGCCCTGCAGAAGGTGGGGTCCGTAGAGATTAGCGATTTTGTGACTTTTCCACAAATAGGAAATCAGGACACAAGGTCGCCATACCAGTCTAGGGTGTACTGGCGGAAGTGGAATTTGACCAACTCAACCCATTTGCCCTGCACAGGGGTGGAGTGGGGTTCGGCCCTGTGCTATCAATAGTCGATTTCGGGAAATCGACAATTTTGCAATTTTCAAAAAAGGAAGTAATGGCCTTATAAAACATACACAAGGCTATACCAGACCTCTGCGTGCATGTATGCTACAGACCTGTGCAATGCCCGGTGGCACCGCTAGTATCTATTAATTTGCAGCCTTCTCACAAAGGCTTTTTCTCACTTTGACCCCATTTATTTGACAAATGGGTAAAATCCTAGAAGCAGTCCCCAAGCCAGAGGCTAATACATTATTGTCCTACCCCAACTGGTCATCAGGTTGTCATGAACCCTTAGGCCACCATAGGTTTGGCTTCCTGGCACATAACTGCGTTATTGCCCATGAAGCAGGAGCATAATTCTTAAGCACTCCACTAATTATACACGCTGTCTTAATTTTCTCCTTGTCAATTAATGGCTGAGAATTATTAACAACAGTTTAGAAGCGAGAAATCTGAAAAGCCAAGCATACCTTTAATTAAATATTTTAGTGGCAGCTGGAATTCGGCTCTGCACTGGATAGGGTCTCAGCATGTGGAGATCACGACTCAACCCTTACAGGTGTTTACTGTTGAGTAGTGAGGTAATTTTCTTATGGCAGGTGTGTACTGATTTCGCGACTAGACTGTGATAGGAACATTATTTACAGGTTTTTATACAGACAGTATAGACTTCCTTATATTATATAACACCTATCAAGAAACATCTGAGTACCACTAGCTGCCCCCATATTAATTTAAGACATACAAAGAATGCTATAAAACCAATTTTAAGTACATTTCTAACTTTTGCCAGTTTCATTAAACTTCCATATTGAACAGTACCACCAGACAAGTAAGGCTGTACTTACCAAGGTACACCCGAGGAAGAGGCGTAGAAGAAGAGAAGACAAATACAAGTATATTATTATGAAAACACAATATTAGTAGTCTTTGTCATTGGTCTGAACAGAACCCAATGCAGTGATCAGAATGAATTACCTATATTTAGGAACAGGTCACACATTTTGTTAAAGGTATGCAGGTCATTTCATAGCCTGTAATGTACCATTACATTTGAGGTAGACTAGGTATGTTCTCAGTCCAACACTATTCAGATGTTGAATCTGCCCTCTAGTTACAAACAAGTCTCGGCTACTATTTATTTTAGACATTGAGGTTGGAAATATCAT
Source organism: Ambystoma mexicanum (assembly GCF_040938575.1). Lineage (NCBI taxonomy): Eukaryota > Metazoa > Chordata > Amphibia > Caudata > Ambystomatidae > Ambystoma > Ambystoma mexicanum. Next base: position 639,828,737 of record NC_090937.1, read on the forward strand.
TAAATAGAATGGCTTTGTAAGCAGGTTTGCTGCTTTGACCCTTTCAAAGTTGCATCCATTTAGGAAGTGCTACACTTTGGGCATTTGGTCAACATGTGCAAGTTTTAATCCTTTCTTAGATGCATCTCCAGCACCCACTTATGTCCATAAGGTGAAGTTTCTTCAAGCTGCCAGGATTGAGTAGGCACATAGAAGCATTTTCGGATACCTCTCAGTCACTTGGGAGGATTGAGCTGAATTGACGACTTGATGATACATTCTGTTTCTAATATTTTGCTGTTTTCAGGTCCCATTAGTCTTGTGGTGATAACTGAGTTTAGGATTTGTCTCAAATGGGAACGATTGCAGAGATCAGTGACCCGAATACATGGGGCCTGGATTCTTCATGGACTCATTTTATTTTACCTTTTTGGCGGTTGGCCTGTATGAACACATTGAAATTCTAGTTCCAAAATATCTTTTTCCATTAAGGAAACTGCATTGAAAGCCTTAAATGGGAGCAAGAGTTTCAAGTTGACACAGTTGTTTATCTTATGTCTATACCTTCTGGTAGCTTGTCTGGTGATTGGGTTAGGACCAGGGCACTTTATCAGCGTGGTGTGTACCCATTCATGAGATTGAGCTTTATCTCAAGCCTTGCAGTCTTTATGCAAGATAGCATTTAAATAGTAAAATGCATTGAAATGTATTCATCTGATGAGCACAATTCAACAAGCATGAAAACATTTACCATTTACTGTGAAAGACTGGGCTTAGAGCCATGCTAATCAATTCTTTTGGAACACCTAAGTACACTATAGCTGCTGCACCTTCTGGGCTGCAATCCAAAGGTCTGGGATGTTTTCCAATACTTCTTTTTGTTTTGGTCAATAGTGCCCAATGTTCTGATAAACAGTAACTAAATCCTTAAAGACTATAATGGAATACAAGGCTTCTGGGTTAGGCCGAATGTGAGGGAGATTGTTGACTGATGGGCTTGGAGTAAAAAAGCTTCAGGCTTTTAGAGATAAAAAAAGCTTCAGGCATTTAGAGATAAAAAAAGTTTCCGGCTTCTGGTAAAAAACTTGGGTAAGGCCATAAAAGGCTAGTTTCTAGGAGGGAGCAGCAGTGCTATTTGTGACTCCTGGGGGAATGCCGTCCGGCTGGAGAGAAGAACTGGAGGACTTGAAGCAAGCTGGAACTATTACCTCCATTATGGCCTATGGAGTGGGGAGGAATTGATTTTCACTCCTTTTTCTGCTTGGAATTTGAAGCAATTTAAATTGCACTTTTGAGCTCCTGAGACTCAGAAATATTTATTTTGGCTTTTTGAGAAAAATACTAACTTTCATTAAGCTACACAGGGAAGTAATCCACCTATGGTAATCAGCTCACTACCCATGGAACTATTTAATTCAGATTTGGCTTATGTTTGCACCCTGGTCAATTCCATTTGACACTTAGGGGCTAATTCATGGAATTTGTGCATCAACAAACGGGGATGTGTGCGCCATTCTGGCCGCAAATCCCCATTTGTTAAACAGAGATTTGCGGGCAGAATGGTGAACAAATATCCGTTTTGCGGCGCACAAATTCCATGAATCAGCCCCTAAATATGTTTAAGGCATTTTCACTTTTGATGGTATTGATAATGGATTTGATATTGTTGCGATTTTTGGATTCTTTGATTGTACATACCACAAGACTTCATCCATGCTCCAGTCATCCAGCCTTACGCTCTCTTCTCCCTACTATCAGATAACTCTATTGAGTTTGAGAGACAGTTTAGCCAATTTTTAATATCACATTTCGAAAGTGAGGTATTAAGAAGGCAGATCATTTCATGAGGCTGTTTAGTGAGAATTGATGAGGTAGTCAAATGCTTTTAACCTCTTAAATGCCACCGACGAGCCGGCTCGTCGGTAAAAACCGCTCCAGGTTGCCACCGACGAGCCGGCTCGTCGGTGGCACTTAAGGGGTTAATGATGGGGAAAATGTTGGGCGGGTTTTGCGGTGGGTACCGCGATTTTAAAAAAAAACCCGTGGCACTGGGGGGGGGACAACAATGGCACTTAAAGGGTTAAGGAGCTATTATGTTATTGAAATTAATTGCTCAGTTAGGGGGACACCACAATGCTTCTCTAACTGTGCCTGGAGTTCTTTGTTTAATTCTGATCTGATTTGGCTGTATGCACTCAGGCAATGTGTGGAGACACCCATGTGATACCACATGTGTTTTGTAAAAGTAAGTGTCCTGGGTGTCTATCGCGTTAAGTCTGACTATACCTGAGGTTGCACAGACCAAACATATGAAATGCTATTAAAAAAAAATAATTATTCACAAAATCATTCTGGTAATAAGTGAGAACATAAATGTCAATAATTCAAAGTTGATTTTAATGACATCTAAAGAGATGTAATGAGAAAGAACCACCTACATGTGTTTCAACCCACAATTGTCTTTGTCAAGGCTCTTATGCATCATATATATATATTTCCTGCTGGAGGAGTGTACAGATATTTAGAAGGAGGTCCCAATTGTTATCTATCTGCAAAAATCTAGTTCAGTTAAATGAGATGTGGGTTTTCACGTATACTGTGTAAATGGAGTTGGTTCCATTAAATTATATGCAAATGTCTAAAATAAAAAAGTTACATTCCATTAGAATTTTGTGTTCTCTATTAGTCCCTGCAACAGACATGAACATATAGGACACTGTTCCACTGATGTCAGATAGAGGATGTGGTCTTTCATTTCCTGAGCACATTTAACTATTGAAGAGTGTCTGAAGGATATTCTATCAGATTGGTTTCTGGATTAAAATCGATTTTTAGGGTTGAATGGATTTTGAAAAGTTGCCTTTATGTGTAGCTCTTAGTTTTAATAATTTCTTCTTGAGATAGACACTGGAAGATGCCAATTATGCTACACTTCTAAGAGAAATCTGTGTTTTATCACCTCATTAAAAAGGTAGTTTACTCAAAAATATTATTGTTTAAAAAGATAGGCCATATTGAAAAATATATATAAAACATGTTTTTAAAGAAGGTTCCTATGTAAAATGTTAAGGAAAAGAGGCTCAAACTCAGACATTTCAAGCACTAGGAAGCATCCATTTTGTGAAATGAATGAGCCTCCTGTCATTAAGTTAAGCTCTGCTCTCACAGCAATAATAAAGCAAAAGCCCCCTACCGGGAGCTTTTGCTTATTACAGCCGGAAAGCAGAAAATTCTGTCAGCCCCTGCGTGTGCTCCAGGTGAGTGTTTTTTTTCATCTTCTTTTGCCTGCTTTCCCGGGCTGCGGAGCATGGGAGACTTAATGCGAAAGTCCTGGCAATCATAACAACCTCGCTACACGCCATGATCGGCATTCAGCAAGGTATTTTTAATTGCCTTACCTTTTGTTTTAAGTCTCCTGGACTCCCCCGAGCCGAGGGAGCCTGGGAGAACTAAAACAAAAGTACCAGCAATTATAAATACAAGATTGTATTTATAATTGTATAATTGCTGCGCCTTTCGTTTTGAGTCTCCCAGACTCCCCCGGCCCCGGGGAGCCCGGGACACTCAAAGGGAAAGTACCAGCAATTATAAATACAACAATGTTGTATTCATAATTGCTGCGCCTTTCCTTTTGAGTCTCCTGGGATCCCACGGCTCAGGTGAGCCTGGGAGACTGAAAGAGAAAGTACCGGCAATTATAAATACAACAGTGTTATATTTATAATTGCCACGCCTTTTATTTTGAGTCTCCCGGGCTCTCCCGAGCCAGAGATCCCGGTAGACTCAAAGCAAAAGCACCGGCAATTATAAACACAATGCTGTTGTATTTATAATTGCTGTGCCTTTCATTTTGTGTTTTCTGTGCGTCACTGGGCTTGGGGAGCACAGAAAACATAATATGAAAGTCAAGGCAATTGCTGTGGCTGCATCCTCTCTTCATGTTAAGCTCTGCTCTCTGGCAGCAGTAAGCAAACGCTCCCAGTAGGGGGCTTTTGCTTGATTAGTGCCACAAGGGCAGATCTTAACATGAAGAGAGGAGGCTGCTGCTTTTACAAAATGAATGTCCTCATTTAAAAATGTTGAGCCTCATTTCCCCAAGAGTTTACATAGGAACTTTCTTTAAAAAAGTTTTTTTTTATATATTTTTGATTATGGACCATCATTTTAAACAATAACATTTTTGACTGAATTGCCCCTTTTAGGACCAGTAGAGTCTGAGTAAAGTTAATCATATTTCTTCTACACACCCTCTATAAAGCAATTTTTTTATTTTCATCTCCTTTTAGCTATGTAGTAACCAGTCCAGAGGTCTTTAAATAGATGAATTTCATTGTCTTCATGTCCAAGTCAAAAATGTTGTCAATAGACACGGGTATCCCTTTGAGTGAAACAATGTCTCGTTTTGGCTTCATTCATTATGTTTGTTCATTCATTCATTTTGTCATTTGTTATAGCGCCTTTCACCATAATTATGATCCCAATGCACTTTTGGTTGAATGCCCTCAGAGGTACTGGAGTGAATTTGGGAGGCGCTATCATGCCTGTGTGAATTTCAGCCATTAATGTTAGACATGCATGTCAAAATGGAATGTGTGTGGGCGCAGCAGAGGTATACTGTGGACTAAAGGCAAGGATTGTGTTTAAGCAGATAAAGAATTATATGGGAAGCTACAGTTCAAATTGTTGTCATTAAAAGGATCTTCGTTCTTATGGTAGCGGTGATGTGCAATAGTGTTTGTGTTATATTTGAGTGCAGAGTGTGTGGAGTCAGCCTGTGCCTTCCGCTAAGTTGCAAAAGTGCGGTCTGCGAGAGGAGAAATTAGTCAGCTGTACAAATAACAATGTCTACATCCTGGGCTCCATCTATGTACCTTGCACAATTGGGATAAATGTGAGATATGGCTGACTAACTAACACAAGGGTTAAAAGCAAGGTAAGGCTATTTTACACAATTAGACTAAATGCTATCTATGGCTGTCTAACACAAAAGGGCCAAAAGCAAGGTAAGGCTACCTTACACAGTCAGGCTAAATGTGAGATATGGCTGACTAACATTTGTAAACTCACTTCACTATAGGCTGTCTTCGACTCCAAGCTCAAAGCTAGCTGTCCTCATCTCTAACGTTGTTCTTTGATTGTCTGCATTGCTCGTCTAGCATTTTCTGCCTTTTGCCTCTATAAAGTCTTCTTCAGTCCGTTATTGTGGGGAATCAAAGTCTTCCAGTTTGTGAGATGTTAGTGGCAAGACGGCAGCAATGACAGTTGTAAGGTTTTTCATTTATTCCTCACTGAAGCATACTTTCTTCTTGCCATGTGGGTCCTTCTGCAGTTTTGCCTTGTGAGGAAAGCATATTAGTTACAGGATGGCATACTGGTCAGATTACAATCAGCAATGTGTTTAAAGTTGAGTTAAAGATGGGGTTCCAAGGATTGGAGAGCTCGGCAACCAGGCTGTCATCTTCTACAAAGTTAGACGGCATTTTTTTGAAAATGTTCAGTAGTTGGTTGTTCGAGACCTGGAGTCCACTTGATGAAAATATCAATTTGTGCATGTTTACACTTACAAGCAGTTGAAGGGACTCAATGGTGCAGCTGAAAGTGGTCTCCCGATCCCTGAGCTGCTCAACAAAATCGACATAATAATTTTGCTGATACAAACTAACATTATATTTACATTGGCCTAAAATGGGAAACATCCGGGACTGTCCCAAAACTGAGGTTTGTGGTTAAGGCTATGCTAAGAGGCCCAGAATCCAATGTGGATGTTTTAATCTTCAGAGTGAGGAAAAAGCAACTATCCATGCAAAGGCACTGATTACCTAAGCCATTGTTACGTCAAATTGCCTTGTCCTGAGGAGTCATGTCTTGTCAGTCACCGGTTCTCCCTTTAAGCCTCTTATATTTCAACAACTTAAACTAAGGCTGGGAGGTAACAGACACAAATGCAGAGCTAAGAATGGAATCTGTGTTTTCTCCATACCTTCAGAACTGCTTCCATCACTTACATCTGATCATCGATCACTTGAACTGATCACAGAGCAGGAGCTCAGAACATCTAGGAATCCTGCTTGGCGTCTCGTGTTTTTAATGGGTTTTGTTTTGTTTTCCACTGTCATACTATTTCATAATAAACTGAAATAAAAGAATCATCAGGCAAGCATGTGTTCTGCAGTTACAACTAGTGCTGGCGTGGGCAATCAAACAAAGAGGCGGGAATTGTGGGAGTGCCAGCAGTGTATACACTGGTTATGCATCCACAAGCCTCCATAAGGACTGCACCATGGCCACTTGAATAAATAAATAATTGAAAAAAAGTGTGCTCCCAAAGGATTAAATTGCTCTAATCCTCAGTGAAAAGGCTTCAAGGAGTCAACCCCCACCCAACCTCCCACTGCCACCCCTGATAAGTCTCAACCTTCTAGGGAGTACACCACTACATTGGAGATCCTTCTTCAAGAAATAAGAGCCACTAAAACAACACTGATACAATGATTACTGACTTCACAATTATGACAAAGGAAATTATGGGGATCTCAATGTGGCCCTCTTATGCTGAGCTTAAAATAGCTGATAACTTCAGAGGTAGCTGCATGGGAGTGTGAGTTTGGCGGCCTGATTGAATTTCCTGGGGAGTTTTGAAGGGAATGCTGGGTGGTCTGCTAATATAAAGTCAGTACTAAACAAAAGTAGAATGAGGATATCATTTATAACACAATGATTATTTTATTCAAACATTATTTGGTTTCATAAAGCCTTCATAGCTGAAGAATAATTCATTGGCAAAACATGATACATAAAAGCAATTACAAATACAATTTAAAAAAACATCACAATATACAAACACAGATAAAAACCTCATAAAGTGCAATGTGCAAAAAGTGCTCATATCCACCACAGCAATCCTCAAATTGAGGAAAAGCAATAAAATAAGGAATATGCATACACCACTAGTTTGTGGTTGTTTTAATTGATTGCAGTTGTATCCATCAATCAGGGCAACTATGCATAGGTGTTTGAGCCTAGGACGCACAACATTGTTGACCCACGCCTACTAGTGGCATATGCATATTCTTTCTTTTATTACTTTTCCTCAATTTGAGGTCTGCTGTGGTGGATATTAGCACTTTTTGCACATTTCCCTTTATGAGGTTTTTATACGCGTATGTATATTGTGATGTTTTTGAAAATTGTATTTGTTATTGTTTGTATGTATCATATGTTGTCAATGAATTATTAGCCAGTTTAGCGGCTTTATACAAACAAATAATGTTTGAATAGAATAATTGTTATGTTATAGATGATATCCCGATTCTACTTTCGTTTAGCATTGAGTAATTTAGCCCTTTGAATGAGTTATTAGGGGATCACCTACCCTTTGGTTTGTGTAATATAAAGTCAGTAGGCATAACTGCTGTGGCACCTGCTCACTACTGATTCCTCCACAAAACCATCTGTACAACATTACAGAAGAATGTGTGCAGTCCTCACTTGGGGCCTATTATTACATTTAGACTTTACCGTAAGAAATACAGCTCTGGTATGCCCAGAGAGACAGTGGGGGCTAGAAGCAAGCTATTGCGCCCAGCCTCATCACATGTACACATGTGTGTTATAGTCATGCTAGAATGCAGCAGGAGACATTTTTACAATAAATGTCTGTTCTCTCTTCCTCTTTTTGATTTGGTACGATATATTATACAAATGCCTTGTATATTCATGGTGCGGCTTTGGTGTGACCGAACTGTCCTCAAAGATATTCCATTCCAAGCTGGTCTGGGAATTCACTGGGATTCAAATCCCAACAGTATGATTTTGTGTATTCTCTTCCATGCAATTTGGTGTCAAGATCTTGTTTCCGCATGGCTGAGAGCTGCAGAGGGGACAGGGGGCTGCTTATCTTAACAACACAGAGTGCACAACAAGTGTGGTAAAATGGCTTTCCAAATGTCTTTTTTTTGTTCTTTTTTTGATGATATTTTCTTAGGCTGTAAATTTGTGATGGAATGTCATCTGCATGTGGGTGTGTAAAAGCCTTAGCTGTTTTGATTTCCTTTAAATAAAATGATAAGGTTAATTCTGTATCTAGAAGGTAGTTCTGCTAATTAGACCACCTTCATAGTGTTCCATGCTAAAATTATAGTGCATCCATGTGCCCTTGCTCAAAAAGTCTTTGTCACTCCCAGCACCTGTCCTACAGTGGCGGTAGGGTTAGATTAAAGGTAACATGCATTCCTGACAGTTACTGAAATACAAAGAGCCAACAAGTGGAGGTGTTTTTTAATGTATGCACCTCTGATTCACACTATCGTAATTGCATATTCTAGTCATCGTGATGACATGTTAAACTGTATACATAAGCCATGTCTGGTCGTGGAATGGTGGCTACTGGGGCAGACACATATAAAGCAACAGCATTAGGATATCATATTAGTGCCATCTTGCTGAGCAGTGTGACAGATATGACAGAAATAATGAGTACTAGTTGTTTTCACAGTATCTATGTGGGACACTGCCCAGGTAGCTGCTTCTTTGACCGCCCTGAGTAAGGCAACATCTACTTCCCAGAGCACAGTGACTCTCCCCAGGATGTCCCCTGCGAAACGATGCTTCAAATGCAGTCCTGACATAACAAAGCCACACTCACATTAGGGTTGGAATAACTAGAATCCTTTTAAAGTCAGCCAGCAGAAATGGGAATGGGTAAAGATAAAATAGTCCAGAGAACAGGGTAGGCCAGAAGAGGGCTTCAACCATCTCTGTGCCTGCTAGAGCATTCTACAACGCTCAGTTCCTCCCCACTTCCTGCAGACAAAGCACTCCGGGTATGATGTCAGAAAGCAAAGGACACATGTAACAGCACCCAGAATTGTGCTTTCCACCAGGGACTTGGGGAAGTCACCTCCTGTTTGGATCTCTCATGGTTGGTTGCTATAAGGTGTGCATATCTCTGCTTTGCCTAGACTGGGGCAGGGGTGTAGTATGCTACATGGGACCTACACTTAGTGTATAGACCCTTACCTTGTTGATCAGAGCCATTCACCAGAGTAAACAATAAATACATGCGCTACATTGAGGCACTGCTGAGATGATACTGGGTGCATAAAACACTACATTAACTGCAACAATTGCATGTTTTTCCATGAGTATAGCTTGCCCAACCCTCGAGGCCAAGGATATTGGAGGGGAAGTGCAACTGCTGGGTAGTTACAAACTTCATTTCCCAGGGGTTGACAATTATATTGTTTTAGAAACACCAACACACCTGGCAATACTGTGTATATGTCTTTGGGGCCTATTGTTAGGATGGTGGTGGTTGTGGTCACTATGATAGCAAAAATTTAAAGACAAATCTGTGTGGTACCATTTTACATTGATAACATTTACTTGATCGAGTCTTCAAGAGATGGGATATGGTTTGCCCTGAGATAGGGGGTATTTGGGATCACATGAAACAAAGGACTGGTTGACCATGTTTTTTGGGACCAACCCAAGGGGCCCTTTATGAGTAAAAGTTGGTAGGGAAGCGGAGAAAGAAGGGACAAAATGGAGTGCAACACCCTTCAGGACCTTTGCCCTGGAGCGGCCCTCCAGAAGCATGAGTGGAAAGAAGAAGAGTGATCTGTGCTTACTGCATGGTACAGTTGACTGAAAGAACTGCACACAAATCATGTCACTTCAGAAGGCTAAGCACTGTTTAGTGTACTATGCTGCTGCCTTTCTTCTATTGTGCTCTTGTTGACTGGACTATGGGGATGGTGAGCTACGTGGATCATCTTCTGCCAATTGCTCTGTGGCTGAGGAGAACGGAGGAGCCTATTGGGGGTGGAACTGCTGATGGATTGTGTTCTCCAAAGGGAGCTATGAGTGTTGACTAGGCACCAAATCTTGCAGAGGTCTGAAGTGCTGGGTGAAGAAGCTGGAGGTTGATGATGGGAGCCTTCCGTGGGCATTATGGTGAAGATGTCCCTTCAATGTCTGTTGTGGGTGGATCAGTTAAGGCATAGCACCTCAAAGGTACCCCACCATGGAGTGAGCAAGGTTTGCAAGTTATATTAGGTTATATTATTTGGATTTGTAGAAATTAAACTGTTGTCATTTGCATGATCGCAAGGCACTCCTATGGATTTGAAAGAGAAATAGGGAGGAGGGAGTGGTTAGGTGATTAGTGGGAAATGACAGGTTTTGTGCTCAACTATTGGTGCTGGTAGATCCAGGAGCAACTGGCGCCTGAGTGGGTGAGTTCTTTAAGTGGTTGGTGGTGTTTTCAGAGCAGTTTATGTTTATAGATGGGAAACCAGAGGGGAAGGGGAGATCAGTGCATTGTGGGCAGGTTTCAGCAGTTTTTGGAGAGGTTTAGATTTTTTACTAAGTTGTGGAGGGTCAGGTGTATAGTTTAGCTGTATCTTGCGTCAACAGGTTGGTGTGCGGTTTGAGTGAGGTGCTTGAAAAGTGTGGTTTTTTTGTTCGTTGCAATGATTTGACAAATCAACTGGGCTAGATTTTTGTTTTGTTTTTGATTGTTCTGAAAATATGTTTCTGATTGTATATTCATTTCATGTAAGAATTTTGTGTTCTCAGGGGTGTGGTGATGGCTTGAGAGAAAATGTTGGCCTGGGTAAGCATGCCCTTTTTGATGATATTCCTATGTCTTTTGGTTTGTGTTGCTCCTTGGTGCTTTGGTAGTTGTGTTCATTTGTTGAAAGAATATTGGTGGTACTACTGTGGCTTTCTTTTGTAGTCTGTTTATTTTGAAAGGTTGGCTGTAGAGAGTTCTATATCTTGGAGTATTAAACAGCCAGGTTTTTAACAGTTTCTTAAAAGTCAGATGGTCTTCTGTTGTCCGGATCTCTTTTGGGGTTGTGTTCCACAGTTTTGCTATGAGGATAGAGAAGGCCATACTTGCTTTTCTCATAACACCTTGATTATGTACGTAAGTCGCTGCTAGATCTCAGAATCCGTCTTGGGTCTTAGAGGGTGATTTTCAATTGGATGAATCTCACTCCCTGTCTTGTGAGTGATACAGAGCGCTTTGATGTGAATTGTTTTCTTCACTGGTAACCAGTGTAAGTGAAAGTGAGCTCACACTATGCCTGTGGGCCTACAAGCTGCCCTTGCTTAATGTGTATTGAAGGAGAAAGTGATATACAGCAAGGGCATGTCATCATCCGACAATTCGCGCCTGACAACCCTCACGGTGTCAGACGCAGAGCCAGAATAGTTTACACACTCTTTAAATGTACTGAGGTTTAACCAGGAAAGGTGGAGCAGTTGGGAGCCCTCCCTTGGCACATAGGAGTACGCCCATCTGAGCCACTCCCAGTATAGTAGGATCTGAACAGCAGAACTGGAACAAGATCATTCAGCAGGTGCAAGGTGTATGGGGCCAAGCATTATTCACATCTAACGAACAAGGGAGGCTGAGCATATAGGATAATGTACAGTAAGTAAACCGGTGGGCAAGTAGTTGATGAGGTGCTGGGCAGGGGCCTGCAAACCTTTGGCTCTCCAGATGTCTTTGACTGTGACTCCTATGATCACTCACTCTTAACTATACTGGCCAGGGGTAATTTTGAAATAACATACTGCATTTTAGTTATGTGCATGGTGGGGGCACCTTGGGGTACTCCCCAACAAGCCTTAGGGCCTCATTACGACCCAGGCGGTAAGTTACCGCCTGGGTCGTACCTTTACCACCATGGCGTAAACTATGTTTACGCCATGGTGGTTGGCGGACTTACCGCCCCATTCCGAGTTTGGCGGGGCGGTAAGTCCCCAATCCCCATTTACCCTTCCCCATTCCCATTTTTGCCCCATAGGGCATAATGGGAGTGGGGAAGGCGTTAATTACGCCACCGTAAATTACGGTGGCGTAATTAACTCCATGGTCCCTTAGCGCCATGGATTTTAACACCTGCTAAAAGCAGGTGTTAAAACGTCCATGGCGCTAAGGGACCTCGTACTCAGGCGGTAAGGGTCGGCGCTGTTTACGGCGCCGTAAACCCCTTACCGCCTGAGTTGTAATGAGGCCCTTAATATTCTAGATTCAAGAAAATACTGGTGAGTACATTATTTTAAAAGGGAGAACTTGGCAATTTTTTGTAAAATATAGATGGAACAGTAGGCTAACCACAGCTTGCAATGTTGCCATTGTTATGCATTAAATAGAATATACTATGGGTATCTTCCAATGTTTTGATCAGGGGGGGGCTGTTTCATAAGGTTGGTTAGCTCAAGATCAAGGATGCCACTGTAAGAAGCAACGGGAAGAGACAAAAGGGTCAAAGAGGATAGGATATGTACGTAGGACATATTTCTCTTAAATTAGGTAAAGTAGTGAACATTTACGAGTGCCAAGTATTAGACAATCAAAAGATGCAGAAAGCATATGCAAGACGGAGCAACAAAGTCTCCAAAGGCCGAAGAGAGTAATAGCACCCAAGATAATTGAATCAAATAGCATTACATAAAAAGATAGAATGACAAAATGATGGTTTCCTCACAGGAAGTGCAAGACCAGAAAACAAGGCCTATTCATGAAGCTCTGGACGAAGATAGCAATGTATGTTCACTCCCTTAAAATTTCCAGAGACAAGAACTGGCAGCAAGGTCAACTACAAAGAACGAGCCTTGGCTTAGGGCCTAATTGATGAGAGATGGTAGGCTAATTAGTTGAGTGGGCAGTTGTCTGACGTTGTTCCCCACTCCTGGGTTTCGTTTTGCTTACATACTGCTAACGAGCCGAATGTCCAAGGTTGGAAGAAAGCACCAACCAATTAGGATGGCCTATGTGATGATGGACTATAGATTGTTGCAGAAGCAAATCCACTGTTGTAATTCTATTATTATCTTTATTGTACGTAGTTGGAGGTAGTTCAAGGCATGCCTACTAGATAAGGCGCAGCCAATGATGTTACTAACACCTAAACGAACTATAGATATATATGTTCCCCTAACCAATCCCCTCGCCCAATAGGTTTTCACTGTTTTCCACGTAGGCTGACCTCAAAGCTGACGTACATAAGGGTTTAAAGGCTTTTATGTAAATGAAATCTTTCAGAGTGAGTGAGCTGCGATTTCTTATGCTTGCGAGGTTTGCCTACTTTATTGAATTGATAATAAAGTAGCATTTTGCCATATTCTTTGAGTCTGTCCGGTTATTTGGGCCTGACATTAGTTATTGTGGTGATCCCATCCAACAACTGGTGTGAGGAATCAACTTCCGGGGCACCAGTGGCCCAGGGATGAATATCGGATTCTAAACCATAAATCAACCCCACACCTCTAGTACACCAGAAGGGACCTGAACAGATTTGAATACAAGTTAATTATAATACCTCCTTGTCCAATTTTATTAACATGGACGGAACGACAGGCTTATCTCTGCAAGGTCATGGATCATTGGTTAGTTGCAACACAGCGAAAATACAATTATTACCCAATGATAAAAGGGACTGTTCAGTAATGGATGTATACCAATATCTAGTTTATTATTACTACAACAGACAGTTCAAGAACACTACAATTACAACCCCGACTGTAAAGGAACACCGAGGTCAGACAGTTTCACAAAGGAAAGGGATGCACTCTGGATACTGACAGGAGGGTAGTTGGTAAAGTAATCAGCCTTATAGTTCAAGATTATTTGGTTCCAGCACAGGGTTGTAAACTGTCTCTAGCGACCTTTGGAAAAAGGACCAGGGGGGGCATAACCACAATGTACCTGGTGCTGAAGAAGTTCTTGGTGCTCGACAGCGTCCTGGCAGTTCCAGGGCGGTTTGCAGTGTAAAGACTGGTAGGGGGTGTCTGTACTTCTGCTCCCTATATAGTAGAAGAGAGGCACAGAAGACCCCAGCCAAGATTCTCTATTACGGTAGCAATGGACGAGCAATCAAGGCCTAGCTTCTCAGGAGGTGATGCAGGCTGGTTCTTAAGTACAGTGTAGTCCCCAAGCCCCCACAAAGGAATGTCCACACACTGTATTGGTTAGAACACAGTCTTTATATAATCAATATTCAAGGTTAGGTACACTTATCATAATAACTCACTTTGTACTTAGGAAAATCAACAATGGCAATTATATACAGTTCTAAAGTGGTACCACCCTTTGTATTAGATCTCATGAAAAGTGCATCAACAATACTGTAATCATGTCACACAGATCAATAGAGTGAAACCAGCAATAGAGAGAGGAGAGAAAAATAAGATGGTTGAGCAATAGGCAGAAGACTGGCCCCTACCACTAGACACAGTTCTGTGTGGAGATCCCCCCACCTGGGCAACCTGTAAAATAAAGATGTAGCACAAGCCCAGTCCATATATTGTTCTGCAAGTCTTACTCCCTCCTATAATGTTTTTACCCCCCAATGTACCTGGTGGAGTCGAGTTCTTCGAAGAGGCGTCGACAGATCCTTCTTGAGCGACCCCCTTTCCAGCGGGAGTCACGGATCGTCGAGAGGCTTCGAGAAGCGTCGAGGAACTCAGTGTTCGGCGACGGGGAATCGACGGCCCTTCTTGAATGCCTTCCCTTTCAAGCGGGAGACACGGGGCGTCGAACGTCCGTCGACAACGGGGTAGAACGGCGTCGATGAGGCGGCAGCTTCGTCCGAGCGGTGCTCGTCGCCGTCGGAGCGTCGGCGTCCTGCAAGGCAGAGGCATGCGGGGCACCTCGGTGACAATAGTTCTGGACCGCAAAGATTGTGGAGACGGAGGCCCAACAAGGGCGTCGAGTCGTTCGAGTCTTTGTGGTCTTCGGGTGGCGGGAAACCCACCGGCAGGTTTCTCCTCGGCGCGTTGGTCGTCCTCGACTTTCTCCGGCCGGATAAAGCGGTCGACGGTGCGGACGAGGGAGTCCTTCGATTCGAATGTTCTTAGGCAAAGGAGTGGACGGCTCCGGTCGTCGGCGGCACGGCGTCAAGTGGTTCCCACGGCTGGGCAGCACAACTTCGACGGGCCTCCAGCGGTTACACAAACCTGCGAACCCTGGTCGACGACAATGGACTTCGACGGCGGCGATGTCCGGGTGCTTCACTTCGATCTCCTCGGCGGTCCCGTCTCGGGTCGGCAGCCTTTCGAGGGTCTGACTTCCAGGGCGCTTCGGCGAAGATGTAGCGGTGCTCGATGATCCCTCGGAGCACGGGAAGAGGGCACCTTACCAGGTCCTCTCTCGGGTCAGTCCTCGACGAATTCGGCAGCTTTCAGTTCTGTCGAAGCAAATGCCACAGCAAGTCTTCTTCTTCCAGCTGGACGTCGAGGATCAGCGTTCCAGTTACTCTTCGAGTGGAGACTCAGCTTCTGAACGCTTCTGAACAATTTCCAGTGGTGAGAGGTCCCCAGATATACTATTCTGTCTCTCATCCACACTGCTGGCACACACTCAGCAGCCAATCATGCAGAAGGGCATTCATGCAGTCAGTCAGCCAATCAGGCACACAGTGCATTCAGGCCACACTCCTCCCTTTCAGACACTCACAACAAGGAATGTGGATTGGGACAAGTACCCAGCCATTCAACACTACACACTGCATTCAGGCCAGTTTCGGGCAGGGCTGTCTCAGTCTTTGTCTCTCATGCCAGAAACCAGACAACCACAACAAGGAGTGTATATTGGTCACACACTCCATTCACCCAGGTCCCACCCACAGGAGGTACCCACAACATACAGTCACTGGGAAGGCTCCAGCCAGTCTAGCTGGGCCTTCACAACAACACCATATATGGAACTTCCACCCAACAGCCAGTCAGGGGGAAGGGACAGAGTCAGGGCTTCCCAGGACTTTGGGAAAACAAGGTAATAGGCAATAGAAAGCAAGAGGCCACAGGGGCCATCTTGTTTCCTATCAGGAATCAACTGATCCCAATGGCAGGGCCTGGGTATCCCAAAATGGAGGACACCCAGAGCACCTGTCAAATTCAGCATGGAGCTGCCACCAGCCCATACCCTGCTCTGTGGGCCACCCACAGGTGCCCAAAAACATACACTAGGGGCACAGGGTTGTACCCCTACCCATGGGTGCCAGAAGGGTATCCCATGGGTCTGTTCACCAAACCAAAAGAGAGAGCTGCTCTGCCAGGAGTCCCACATGGACTCCTGGGCAGAAAACACGACAGAACACACGATAAAAAGCAGTAAAGGACAAGGATTCAGAGGCCCTGTCCCTCTGATGCATTTCCAGCATCACATGCAGCACGTGAGATAGAGTTGGTGGCAGGAGACAGCTGCGAGTACCACGCAGCAGGCAGTTCACCAAGCAAGGCTGGACAGACGTCTGCAGGTTGTCCAGCACGGCGGCTCCGGGCCAAGAATCGTTCTCTCTGCTGGTTGGAGGATCTGGAATGCTGGTCGAGGTGACTCGGACGGCTCCCGCGACTGCAGTGTGACAACAGTGAGCGGTGCAATCAGCTGCGGTTCGAGGATTGTCTCGAAATGGTCCTTAAAAATATGGACGCTGGATGATGCTTGTGTGGCACTCCTCTTAGCTTGTTCGTAGGACTCCTGTCCTTTCAAGGAAGATGGCCCAAAATTCAGGAGGTCGTTGGCAGGCAACGGCCTTGTCCTTTGACCAGAGACTCTCCGGCACTTCCCACCTAGGAAGCTTGCCGTCAGAAACTAGCAGGGCACGCTGTGTGCTGGCTGGGTACTGGTTCTAGAGCTGCTGGACTCTGGTATCTCCCTCTGCTCCCTGGGAGATGTTTAGGGGAGGGATCTTGCTTCCCTCTTGGAACTCCTGGCTTTCCTTCACTGGCAGAAGATGAAAGGTAGACTGTAGTTTCAGCTCTGGTCCAAATGAGTCCTTCTTCTTACTCCTTGCAAAGTCTTCAGATGATCTGATCATTGAGGGGCTCAGCCCTCTTTTAAAGCTAAACAGGGCACAGGGATTGGTGTAGGCTAAAACTAACTTAAGTGAGCCAATCCTGGGTCTCCACCAACAATCTTCAGTTAGGCTTCATGTCAGAACCAGGGCACTTGGCAAACGACAGGGGAAAGATGACAACATATATTTCTAATTCCCACCCATCTCCTGTCTGCTGTACATCAAAGTGTCTCCCTAATTAAGTGAGTCCTATGCAGCGCTTGATCACAACATGAACCTCCTTTGAAGTAGGTGGTTGCAGGCAGACTTTTGTCTCCTACAATTCATATACTTCTCTTCTCTGAAAGGAGTGGTTCCAGACAGGACATTCACTGCCCTTTCATACCAAGGAGGGGTGTTACTACCAAGTTGACACATTGCATTACAAAGAGGTGTTGGCATCTGGTCTCCATTGTCACTTCCTGCACCCAGTCCTTCCATGAGGCCTGCTAATTAACATTCTTCAGTAATTGCTGCCACAAGCAAAGTTTGACAATGGAGATGCAAATCCATGGGGCCTTGAAATTCTAATCAGGCTGCCCATGGCAAAAGGCTTTTGATGTACCCATGGCTGTCAGGTGACAGCTACACATGGCAGGGGAGAGGGGAGGGCGGTGCTGGTAAGCTGTGTCCTCCCAGAGTAGATGACTATTTGTCTGCTGTGCAGTGAGTGTGGACAATGTGCATGGGAATGGCCCCATCATTCATTCTTTTAAACAAACAAATAAAAAAAACCACGCGAGCACACTCTTCCTGTGTGCACGGTCGAATTCCTCACATCTGGTACGCTCCAGGTACTACTGCACAGTGTGAGAACTGTATCTGAAATCCTACTCTACAATGGCATGTCAACTGCTGTGCAGTGGCATGCCAACTAATGGAACATGCTACTGAAGTTTGACATGCTCCATGAGAGCAACTCAGACACCTACAACAGAGGGTGATACCCATGTTAGCTTATGTTATGTTATGTCAGGTTAAAAGTTTTTGTAACGCACACTTTCGCCGGTGGCCTCTTGGCGCTAAGAGATACTGCAGGACCAGCTAAGGCCAAAAATAGGTAGGTTTTCAAAGAGCAACGAAATGTAAGGTGATCCTCCGTAGCTCGATGGGAGAAGATAAGAACATTCCATTGCTTGGCTGCAGAAATGGAGAAGGAGCGCCCGCCCATCATAGTGAGCTGAAAGCATGGAACTTAAGGGAACAATGAACAGATTCAACAGGTGTGAAAACGGTGGGTTTATTTCCAAGAATAACCCACACAGCCAAAGCAGAAACAGAAAAACAGGCATCTAAGGAAGATAACCAACACTTCGAGAAATCCACCAGACATTCCAGATCCCAACAATACCACCTGTTTCTGATATCCCACAGCATGTGTAGTAACGCACATCCCACCCTGTATAATGCATTCAATTAAAGTAAAATTCCAATATGCAATCTTTCAGATGCCTTTGAAAGCTGTGAGCAAGATGATGACGTTCCATGCCAATGAATTCCCCTGCTCCAGGATCAACACTGCTACTCACATCAACTCAGCTACTGCAACAAACACCACGTTCAGTGCCTATCATCCAATCCCTGCAAAGATACTCCTGAACAAGATGGACACTTAACAAACCTTCACTGCTAACCACCAGCATCAGAACACATTACCAGATTTGAGACCAACCTTAACCGCCACCTTTAAAGAACGATGCTTACGTCATACCTATTTTTATGACCCTAACATTGACAGACTTTTAATTTTAACAAGAGTGGTTTGTGGATGGCCACTGGAATGACAACCAGAATCTATGATTTTGAAGGAGAGTGTGCACTGCTCCAGTTTTTAGCATGTTCTTATGGAAAATTATAAACTGATGAATCTAACACACTCTCCTAGAAGTCCCCCCAAATCAATCCATGTGTCCTGCCTCAGCCTCCACCCCCACCGTTCCTCCGCCCCCTCGCCTGTGGTCCGTACTCCTGCCACACTCGCATAGCAATGCATATCTCTTAGCTACAGGGGAATTGCCCTGTGTGCTGTGTTGTGGACCCTTCTCCACTTTCCAAGAGCTATAAAAACCATTTGTGAGAGGCTGTAAAAAAGGAAGATTGAACTGAAACTCTTAAAACGTTTCAGAGGCTCCGAGATGTGTTTGTGGATTTGGCATCACAGCTTCCATGAACAACTCTTAACAGCCAAGTGTTTGTGTGAACCAGAATAACTAGCAGGAGCCCTAATAGACAAAATAAACTATGCATTGGGACAGTGATGACGGACGGTGTGGAGGTCGAAGGGGTGATGGAGAGGCCTTCTTTATAGGAAAGGGGCATAACATGTTAATGGATTTACTGCCACGGTAAAGTGACATTATATAGCAGCGGTGTCTGCAATGGCTTGTAAAAGTCAGCAACCTGCCCACCAGTGCAGAATCTTGTCGCCACATAAACATTAAGTAAACAGTCAGGGCTCTTCGGAGGAAGGCTTTTACTAGCCTAGTGCTAAGTTGGCTTTTTTCATTTCTTTTGGCTGCCTCGGGTTCAGCCCTTGGGCGTTCTGATGCGTTTGCTATAGCTGTTCAAATGGGGGGGGGAGGGTTTGCCTTGCATTCTATGGACAGAAGCAGCAATATCATACGTCACAAATGCATATAGGTAATAGGTTCCTTTAAACAAGCATATAAGATATCCCAAAATGCAGTGACAGCGAATTCAAGATTTTGCACGAAGAAAAATAAATATTGTAACATAATTCTTTAGATGTATTGTAGCATTATTCACCCAAGTGAAAACCCACACACAGGCTTTTTCAAGCTTTAGAGCATAAGAGAATTATATAGAGAAGATATATCAAATATCAGAAAAAATAAATTCAAAATGAATAATACAAATAAGATTACAGAGGTCCTAACAACATCAAATAGGGGAGAGGAGATCCTGAGATGCACCAAAACATTCCACAAGTTTTCCCTGTTGACATAGTCAACAGCTTGTGTCAGATCTACAAAACACATATACAAGGAGAGCTGCTGTATTGACAGGTAATTGGAAACAATTGGGTTGAGCAAAAAACACAGTGCTAACTCCCTAGCAAAAGCCTGGTGTGCCATGAAGACTCTAGGATGCTGCTATCTGCAGGTCTACTGTGTCCCCAGTGGAACCTCACTCCCAGAACAACCTTGAGCCCCTAGTTCCACAACCCTGTTTAAAGTTACCTCGAGAAAATCACCCATAAGCGTGTGGGCTGTCCCTTCAGATGTAAGAGTGCAAATAGAAATTGGGCCAGAGCCTTTTTGAATTTCAAGTCTTACCATTCCTTGAGAACAAACACCAGCTTTATGCACCAACCACTGTTATGTGGGTAGCAGCAAGGTAAGTAATCTGTCTATTCCCTTGAAACACTTGTGTATAAGGGTGTTACAAATGCCATATCATATCATATCATATCATATCATACAAAACGTCGAGATGTAACCATGGACAACCTCAGCACCAACAATAGACATTACATACTTGAGATGCCCCCAGATGTTGGATTAAAAAGATGTCCTGATCTGCCAGATACCTATTTCCCCACTTTCCAAGAGCTGCTGACCAGCAGGGGTTCAGGAGAAAATCTCACCACCCACGGTCAAAAGTGTATTTGTCCTTGAGGGAAGCAATCACAGCTTTGGGTTCAACTCTCTCTGTTAGGATAATTAGGAGACCTTCTCAGATTGTCAGCAAAGTGTCTTCCTGGAATGAAACTGGTTGATCTGTGTGTACAAGTGTTGGGATGTGGGGTTGCAAGCATGTCACCAAACATCTGGCTAAAATCTAAGCATCTGCATTCAATAAAGAGATGGGGTGATACGAGTTACATATAGTAGGGTCTTTCACTGATTTTTGTAATGAAAACTATGTCAGCAGCATACATTGACTTTGTTAGTTGAACTGTCTACCCTACTATGTCGAACGTTCCAGTCAGCAAAGGGTTAGCTGCACTACCATAGCCATGCACAGGTCAATGGGAAATCGATCAGGCTTTGCAGATTTGACTTGGGCATTGGATGGCTATCTTTTGTTATATCTTCTAGGGATAAAGGGCTATTAAGTGTTGTATCTTAAACGTCTGTGACTAAGCAAGCAGACGGATGGCATCATGGAACTTTCAGGTGGTGACTAGATGAGTGTTCCATGGGACCAGCTGAGAGCGAGACCTGACAAGAGGAGAGCTGGTTGACCGCCGGCTTCTGATATATATAATACCTCTTTAGATGACTAGTAATGTTTGCTGTAACAAATAAACAGCCTTCCACTGAAGACACCATCTAAGAGTCATCACTGATGCATCTTTGAATACTACATTAAGGATTTCTTAGTTTACAGATCTCAGTTTAGGGAGATCTATAATGTTTACAAAAGCAACTATTCAGGAGGTATTAGAGGGTGGATGGGAGGGCTACATATAATTTCGTGCAGAAGGCATAAAAAGCCAGGTTGATATTTTGATCTGTAGCAGTGAGTTTCCAACCTCTGTTGTTGGCCTTTTAAAATAATGGCTATTAAACTGGATGGTCTGGGCCCGTTTACCAAAATACATTTTTTAGTGCATGCAGTGGTAATGTGTTTTAGGTCATTCCTTGGTTTTATTGAAGTGCGTACAGTATCAGAATCTTGAAACATTCTGTGCATTTACTCTAAGACCAAGATCTCTTCTGTAGTACGTACCTCATCTTGCTTCCAGGACCAAAGTGCATCTGACCATATAGGTATACAAGTAGCTCTCATAAAAGCTAAGGTTCTGCTCCAAAAGCCCTCAATTGTCCCAATCACCCCAATTCAGGAATTCCAAATTTAGACCCTAGGTCGGCAGAGCTTTCTCCTCTCTGGGGAAGCTAATGGATAGTGTAATAGGAGCTGTCATTGTTATGGGGAGGATAACGTGGGCTGAAATATGGCATACTAGGTGGTGTAACACAAGCCACTTATCCAGTCTACAGTAACTGTTGTGTGGATGAGAGAAGTAGGTATAGTCACATTTAAAGGAGTTCTGCTCTTTCCAAACATCAACACATTTCACGTCTCCGATCATTTCTCTAAGGGTGCAAGTAGCATTGTGCAAGTAATGAGGGGTTCTGGGTGTCTATCCAGTGTGCAAGACATAGCTATACTAAAGTCCCCACCAATAATATTTTAGTTATAAATCATAGTGCCATGGTTGTAAAAGGTGTATAAAGAAATTAGGGTTGTTACCAATAGGGCCATATATGTTCACCATAGTGATTGGCTGCTGAAATAGGGTTATGCGCACAATGAGAAAGTTGCCCGCAGAATCCGGTAGAATATCCCCAGGGATTAGGGGCAAATGTCGGTGAATGAGAATTGAGGCCCCTTTTCTCCTTGGACACAGTACATGGAAATCCTTCCATACCCACACCCCACAACATTTCTGTGCCTTTAAGAAATTAATTTCTTAACGGTATACTATGCCTATCTTGCAATCTCTAAAGTAATTAAGGAATATATAGGTCATTTTTAATCATCGGATTGTTGAAACCCTGCACATTCATTAATATAAATTTAAAATGAGCATCTACTACAGCTGCAATCCCTGATCATTAGCATTGTCTTGCTGCAGGTCTGTGCACAACAGATTCAATGTTGGGATTGGATGTTTCCTTTTACCCATTAGTGCAACTAAGTAGGAATTTAACAATACAAATGCAACCCCTGTCATTACTTCCAACTCCCTCAGACATGGCCAACCAATGTCACCAAAGATCAAACAAACATGAGCTATAGATCAAACCACTGCATTTCGTAAGAGGGACACATCTCAAATCTTAGGATGTATCACTGTCTTCAAATGCTTTATTGATGGCATGTGCAGTGCCTTCTGCATAGTAATCGGTATTAACACACTCTGTTCTCGGCAGTTGAGGGAACTGATAAAGGTTCTTGTGTTTTGATACTTCTAAATAGGCCGTCAATAAGGAATATGTTGGGTCAGGAGGGCTGGCATATCTGGCTTGTACATGAAATAAAGTATATATCAATTAATCTGCCAGACTGCACAGCCGTGGACAAAGTGTTGCTAACATGAGTGTTCTCAATGTAGTTATCTGTAATGTAAACAAGAAAATGTCATGGATATAGACGCAGCAAATGGTAAGAACAGATTACTAGGAACAAGCCACTGAGAAGCCTCCCCTCAGAGGTTCACACTGGGACAACATGATGGATATCATGGCGTGATCAGTTCTGGTTTGTTGACATTACTTTGTGCTCCTGATTAGCTGATGAATAAGGGTTGCATGGTCTTTTCCCTTTTCACTTTTCCCTTCATCTGAGGGTCCAGGAGGATAGGGCCTCATCACGAGTTGGGCTGTAGCCCTTAAATGCAGTGGTAACGGTATACCGCCACATTTAAGGGCTGGCCCTATCATGAGTTGGGCGCTAAATCGGCTGTTTTACCTCCAGCTTTTTCTGGAGGTGAAAATCCCTGTTTTCGGTGGTATTACAGCTGGCTGTATTAGCCCACAGAATTAGCACCGATAATTCCCCAGTGGATCCAATGGACCCAATCAGGAACGGGGATTTACCGTTAAGGCCCAACCCGTGATCCGATGGTAATACCACCGGGCCGGTCGGTGCTAGGGCTATTACAGTCAGCGGTATTACAGCCGGCAATACAGCCCAACTCGTGATGAGGCCAATTGTCTTGGAATCAAGACAATGCAGATCAACACAGGCTTGAAACAGGGTCCCGCACGTAGAGACTTGTCTCTGTTATTAAATACATTATACAAGATGAATTAATTAATTAATCTGAGGTTTGGTCCTGGACCTCCTTCTCACCTTCCTCCAGCCAGGCCACTTTAAGGCCAGAGAGTGCAACCCTTTTAAATCCATTTCGAAAGGCCCTTTGCTTTCAACATCCTTGAGTGTTGCTACTTCCTGTGCAATAGGATCATGCTGTCTTGATTAGGTCCAAGTTGATTCTGGTGCATCAAACAAACACAATTCCCCCTGATGGTGCAGACAGAAGAATGCTGCGTACTTGATGTCATACCACTGATTTGAGTGTTTCACTGCCTCTTTTGATTTCTCCCTTATGTCTATATGGCTGCATAACTTCTACCGTATGATGAAAGTTAAAAAAACCGACTATGACAGTCCTATGGCGGTCTCTGCTCCCTGGCTTTGGTGTGGTGGCTCTGTATTGAGGTTTTTAGCATTGGCAAGCTGAAGATCTTTCTCAAGTATCTCGTAGACAATCGTCTCAACCCCGTGCTTTCATCATCCTTGGGAACCCCCATCAATCAGAGGTTATTTCTCCTCAAGCGCTTTTCATGTTCTTCAATTTTGGCAGAAAGGTGCGTAATCTCTTTAACGGCCAAGTCCATTTCATTTACTCTGAGATTTTGTGGTAATTGAGGTGCTTCTGCTTGTTCGGCCACTGGACTCTGAGTCTAAACTGTGGAGTGGTATTGTGAAGCAGATGTGATATTAGTGGATGTCCTTTGCTGTGCACTGCTTCGAGCAAGGGTGGACCTGTCTTCCGGCATTGGTTTGGAATGTTGGTGGTTTCCTTGTGCTATGCACTGGTGGTTTCATTGTGTTGTGCCCTACTTAGAGTGGCAGTGGATCTACCTTTCGGTGCTGGTTTGGAGCCAGGGCTCCATTGGACACCATTGTGAGGTACCACTGTTGGCTGGCGGGAGTGGAGTGTCTGCGGCATCAGTCCTCGCTCGGCGTGCTAATCTGCAGATTGCTGAGTCGCTGTGAGGAAGAGACGAGCTTCATGACCGCTGACAGATGGATTGCATTTTTCGTCCAGGTAGTCAAGGGAGCCACGGGTGCAAGCTCTTGTGAAGTTACCCTGGTCATTCCCTTTATGAATCTGGCTGGGGAAGGTTGGCGGCCTCGTTTGGATGCGGCCTCCTTTGACGGCATCTTGACACTGTTGGTCCTTGTTTTGGTGCACGTTCTCTGCCCCCTGGCGTGTGTCCTTGCCCTTCTAGGGGGAGCATGGCATGGGTGTGTGGCAATTTGTTTTGAGTTAATAGTTTTAGCACCTTTTGTACTAGTCCTGGGAGTCTGTACTATATTCTTGCTTTTATCCTCCAAAGGAGCTCTCTTGGGGGTTTATTTAGCACTATTTGCACTTGCCAGGAGCTTCAGGCCACTGTATTTGCTACGATTGTCCTCCAAGACCATTGTCTTTTGCAGTCATTCCTAGTAGTGTTTTTACTGCGCTGGTCAGAGGGTCGAGCACACCATCTTTATCACACTCGGACACCTCCTTTTCCTGTTCCTCAGGTCTTGCTTTCTCGGATCCCCTCAAGCCGGCTGGAATATTTGGCACTGACTCATCATCGTCACCATCATCCTTCCTACTCATCATAGATTGTTAGTGTTCGAAGCCCCAGAGTGTATAGACTAGTGTTTTGGTTTGACCGCCCACAGAGCTGTTTAATTTTGCTGTCACCTTCTTTACGATCTTCTCCCCGATAGGGTTCTGGACACCAAATCCAGGAGGATCATAAACCTTTTCATCCGTAGTGAGTACCCTCCACAGTGCCCATTCCTTTGCCGGGAGTCTTTTGGTCATCTTCCCTCCCTGCTGGACAGTACGTTTCTTATTGCACCAAGTCACTGCGGGATGCTTTTGCTTCATGAGGGTTTTGTTTTAAATGATATTTTCGTGAGCTCTCTCTGGTGGTGTAGACTTACATTTCAAGGGTCTCTCGTCGAAAAGGTATTTGTGCATGGTCTCCGCACCACCATTGGCCACTGTGTCACTTTTGACTTCCACACATGCACAGCCTTTCCTCCCCCAGTCTTTCCTCTTTTTGAAAAGTTTACCTTGTGATCCATTTTCATGATATCCCAAGTACCTTTTAATATTGTTTTGGGCCTCGCACCAGCTGTCAGGACTCCTTCTCACGCTCTTGATACCGAGGATTGTTAGTGTCTACTTCCTCTGTAATTTGTTTACAACCCGCGACAGAGTGGTTGATATTTACAGGGTGGGACCTCTATAACCCTGATCACCAGAACATCTCCATCGCTGTCAGGCAAGGTATCTGTACGTGCCCCACGCCCTTTGAACGGTGCAGCCGTTTCAGGTGCCGGTTTGGGAGGGTGGGTGCGGGTAGAGGATTGTCCCCAGCAGATCCCTTGCTGGAGCGGCAAGCAGCTGTTCCCTGACTCCCTGACTCAGCACTGAATGGTGGCCAGCTGCCAGTCATGAAAAAAACAGTGCACTGTGTAAAACATGAGGTGCTTGACTGCTGCGTAGACTCCTGCAGTGTCGGCGGAGTGCTAATTTCTTTCATACCTTGTGGAACGGTGGGTGCCGCTGCCTTGCATGATGCCGGGATCGGCACGATTTCAAGGAACGCCGGGATCAGCAGTATTTTTTTTCTCCAGGACACCAGGATCGGCAGTTTCTCAACAGGACAGCAGGATCAGTATTTTTTATTTTCTCCAGAACGCCAGGTTTGGCGGTTTCTCAACAGGACGCAGGGATCAGCGGTTTCTCTACAGGACGCTGTGTTCGGCGGTTTATCTACAGGATGCTGAGATCAGCGGTTCTCCACAGGATGCTGGGATCAGCAGTTCTCCACCGGATGCCGGAATCAGCGGTATTTCCACAGGACGCCAGGATTGGCAGAAGGACGGAGTACCCCTTACTTATACATTAGGATGCTGGGTCTGGCAGACATCTCTACAGGATGCACTCTGAATCATGTTGGCGGGCAATTGGTTGCGTTTCTCCTTCGTCGCCAGTTGTTGCTGCCTGCTCAAGCTGAGCCACACATGATGCATCTGGACAGCTCGGGCATAGGCCGCAGACAGCAAAGAGCCATATAAGGTTGGCAACCTTCCTTTATTTCCCTCATCATTTTGACTCTTCCCGGGCTCTACTAGCCCCTCCTCTTCCTCCCTCCTTCACATCCTGTCCACTTTCTGTTTCATTCTTAAGGTCGTTCATCCCTTCAGATCGTCCTCCGCCTTTCACCTGTTGGGTGTCCTGACCCACGTTTGAGCTATCATGCTGCAACATTTGGTGCTGTGGGCTTAGAAAATCCAAGATGGCCAAAAAGCCCACAAGTGCGCCAGAATCCAGGAGAACCACGCAGTTTGTGCTCACACCAAAATGGTTACCTAACTTGCCACCCACCAGAGTAAAGAAAGATCTTTGTTAACAAAATCCACTGTTACTGATGTCAAAAAGTTGCTGAAATCGTGGCTCACCAGACCACTTTAAAGATTCAACCCTTTTGTGGGGTTCCACATAACCATTTTACTGTAAGGAGCCCCATCAAAACAATGTTAAGCAAGGATTTACTACCAGGTAAGAACCATTCCTGTTTGGAATGCATTAATCCAAGAAAAATCCCCAAAATGGTTGCATTACCAGTACTCACCACTATCAGAAAGCCGGCGTTTTAAAACCACCAGACTTTTTTTTTTGTTTGTGTAAAACTGAATAAATGAACCCAAAGCAGGCCAAAGAAAGACTTACTGAGAGTTGGATACAATGTAAAGTTATATTCTGAAGTGACTTGAAGGTTTATAACAAGACTGGCTGAGCTGTGGATTTCAGCAGTTTAAGTAAATTTGGACTGAAAGACACTAAAAATCTAAATGTTTAAAAGAAATGAGTGACCTACTTCTGAGAGTCACATAGGTTGCAATTGTTTAAATGTCATAGTTTTAAACTTAGAATCAGCATTTTAGCTGCATATGTAAAAATTGTTAGTTTTATTTGAATGCAGAAAACTGGGTAACTAAAAGTGACATTAGCTGGGGCCTGGCTTAAGGAACTGAATTCTGCCCACCAGCTACCCCCGACAGGAGTTGAGTTCCCAGGCCTAGCTGCCTTTTGCTGTTCCCACCAAAAGGGATATGACACTTCTCTGATTGAATTACCAAGGGACTGCTAGAGACTAAACATAGGACCCAGGCAGAGGGTTTATTGAAGTGGCCATAAATGGCTTCCTCTTGAACAATGGGCCTTCCAGGGCCCAGGCAGATGGTTTATTGGGGGACCGTAAAACAGCTTCCTCTTGGCAGAAGCTGGGAGGGGCAGGGCCTCTGAGCCTGGCAGAAACTGGACAAACTGGTTTCTACACCATGTGACTTGGGAAACCACACCCCTGTAGCCAGAACATGGTTTTAGAAAAAGATTAATAACTCATAGTACGGACTTGTCATAATTATTTAAATGATACCATAATTCTTGTGATTTTTCTGCCCACATTTTAAGAGGTTTTTAGAACCGGTGGTATGATCTGGGGGCAAACTAGCAGTTAAGAGGGTATTACTTAAAATGTCTGCATGTGAAAAGTCTGATACTTCATCAATTAATGCCTGCATGCCTTGCACACATTTGGGTAAATTTGAGTAAGAATCTGATATTGGTAACCTGACCAAAAAGTGAAATATGTTGCCATTTCTCAAAGCAAGCTCTCAGGAAGAGCAGATTTGAACAGGGTATATCTCATGTGATATGCATGATGGGTGCATGTAATTTTAAACAAATGTGTACCTGTGCAAATATGTCTTTTTGATCAAATATAGATTGTGTGCAATTTGACAGGGGAGTGTCCTTTCTGAAAGCCATTAAATGACATCATTCTGACACACAATCCTGCTCTCCAGTGAGAACGTAAAGAATTCTCCAACCTATCAGAACTCTGAAGGGGTTGGGCCTAGAAAGCTTAGCCTCTCCACCCACTTTCAAAACACATAAAAGCAGACAGTCAGGACAGATAGGGACATTCTATTCCATCTGCTGCGGGATGCTCTGCCGGGAAAATCCATACTTTACCTCCATCAACCTCCAGAGAGCCAACATAGAGACTTCAATCTATCCATCTTCAGAGACCAAGACTTTACTTCAGAATTTGTAGCAGAGAGGTCAACTACAAGCTAAATCCCTCTTTAACAGGCCTCAAATCATTGCCATTATCACAGCCAGGTGAGCTGTTTGAATTCTTTGGAAGAACTCTTGCCATTTGCCAGAGAGCAGTGTTGTATCCAGAGAGAGACCAGCTGAACCGGAGACCACTGTATCCGGACCCACAGACCTGATCAGAACCAGAGACCCAGACCAGACCAGCAGAGTAGAGCTGACCCCGACGCTGTGCGCAGAGACCGTCCGTGGCGAGTGAATAAAACCTGACCAGATCCGTGGCGAGGCCCATTCTATTTCTAAATATATTGTGAGTACCTAGCAGAACTGTGCAGAACCAATCTCTTAGTTAAAATAATATAATTCAATCTATTTTAATCTAACCAGAACTGCCTCCTAACTGTCACCTGTCATTTTGTAAAGCTGTCACCTGTCATTTCTAGCTGCTAGCTGTCACTTGTCACTTTGAACTTTAAAATTTCAAATCTGAAAAACGACCTTTACCATATCGCTCATATCTCCGTGACCGTTTGTGTTCTTCTGAAAGCTGGGAATCTTGGCTTTTCAACGAACCTAGAACCGCATTCCTACTCCCTATGCTTCTGCCGCAATCGCGAAAAACGCACTCGCGAATTTTACCGCGATTTGCAAATTTCTCCACGTGTGAAAACAGCAGCTTCCTTGCTTTCCTTGCTAAAAATTCGTTTGCCTCTTAAGAACCATCCCTGAATCATTGCTAGAGTGAGCCTGGACTAGTATTAACTTGATACCACTCACCCTGAACCTCTAGAGAGAATTAAAAGCATTTTAGCATATTTTTCACTTCATTGCCAGCACATATAAAAGCATTTTGGGCATGTGTTTCAAACTTCTGTAGTCTAAGCTTGCTGGGGTGAACTGAATTACATTTCATTGCATTTCTGAGAACTGTGTGCTATCCTTCCATTTCCTTGTATTGCATAAAAGGGGGGGGGGGTGAATTGTCCAAGAAAGTGATTACATTGTCTTTTGCTGAAATCCTATCAAGTTATTTTCTGTACTGCATTTCATTCCACATTGCATCCATTTGAAACCATCAAAGTATTGTTGCTATCTTATCCATCCTATAACCACTCATCATTGATTATAAAGAAATGTGCTAGTGCCGGACTATCCATTATTGATTACTGCTCAGATTAAGTGTGATATTCAATTATTAATTTATTATAAAGTGTGATAAATATATCTATTGTTTAAATTATCAAATAAACCTTTTAAACATGCAAAACAGAACTACTTCTTGGCTCAGCGGGGTCAGGGGGATTCCAAGAGAGGGGTGTTATATAGGGGTAGTCACCCAGAACGCATGAACTGGACATAAGGATATATCAATAAGGGTTTTCATTCAGTATTCTAGACTAGGCGTTGACTTAGCTGTAGTGTTGAATTGAATCCTCTTACACACCTACAACAGTCACATGCTCAAAATGACTCTTGGTTCCTTTAAAGTGCAACACCCACACTACCACACTAATCTAGTTGTTAATAACTACAGCATTGTATTGCATCCAGGGGATCAGCCACTTGCTTTGTGTAACCTAAGGCTATATGGAGTGCTGACCCGAAAAAGAGCTCATAATTTACCATGTTATGCTGCCCATTGCTTACACTGCTCTTCCAAGGTAACAGCAGGGGAACCTAGGGCCATCTACTCATTAAAGCATGGGTTCCAGGTAGACAACACCCCACCTGCACAATCATTCAATGGATCTGCTGTGTTAAAAGCTTTTGATGGAGATCCGACGTGGCTGTCTGCTTCAACTGATTTGTGCTCAGTGCCATACAGATAGGTTCTCTCTGCTCGGTGCTCTCTCCTAAGAGACATTTTCTTAGGGCCGAAACTTTGCACGCCAGGAGCTCAGCACAGTATATCTCTGGTGATCTTGGCTTTAACTCCCTATAGGTACCACTCCAATCCATCCGGAATTGGGGTCTCCTCCCACAAGTTTAACATAAGGTTGGGAAATCAAAGGGACAACAATCACAGGATAGAGAAGCCACTTCCAGCCCTATTGTGTCCTATCTCTGGCTCAGAAAAAGATTTGCTGTTTTCCAGGATGACAGTGCACCTAGAGAGACTCTTTTTCCTGGGGAACCCATTGACATACAGACTGCCTTAGTGTCTGACTCATTTGAGGCACCTCTAACACCAGATGGTATAAGTCATGTAACCTGGTTACCCCCCATCTTTCGGTTGCCTAGTGCATTTGATATCTTAGATGTTGGAGACCCTTGTGAGGGCACTCGACAGCCCAATCAAGATGGCAACTCTTTAAGTCCATGTCTCAGTAAGGAAATATATTGCTGGTGTTACCAGAAGTGGTTCCTTGCTGGGTATAACTGCCACAGTGCAGTACTCTCAGTTTACTTATGTATTCAAAGCTCAGGTAACTAAGCAGCAACGAGTCTCCTTGAAGCAATGGAACGGGGGATTGTTAACTTTTCCATCTCCAGGTGGCATTATGCATTCATCCGTTTTTCAGATACTTTATCAGATGGAGTGGCCCAAATGAAAATAGTCCTCTGGCTCGAAGAACTGTGTAACAAAATCATGTTGAAGGGTCTAACTTTTCCTTAGTCTGGCCATCATTGTGAACAATAGATCTTGAGAGAATAATCCAATTACTACCATCGTTGTGTAGATAGCTTCCAATGAAAACCCAAGGATAGGCAAGATGTAGTCCATTAGGTATCCAGTGATTATAACCAATAAAAAATAGAAAATAACATTTTAATGAATAAAAAATACCGAAAGAATACTGATTTAAAATAAAAAAGATATGTGGGGTGGTGTAAGGAATATAATCTGGTGTGGATGGGGTTTGTGGCGGGGTTTAAACATGGGGAAACAAAGGGGTTGGTGAGTACCCCCAACAAAAAACTGAAAAAGTTGCTATTTATTTAGGTATTTCGGTTAGTTAAAATTTCATTCTCTATTTTTGGGTTTGATAAAATCACATAGATCGGTCCATTATGCTCCATCACTTGGGATCTCATCCTAGCACTGGAAATCCACTCCCTTGGCAAAAGGGCCCACAATCACGGTATTCAGTTTCTTGAGCTATGGCATCTAAAATAATATATTGCTAGTTC
This sequence comes from Ambystoma mexicanum, assembly GCF_040938575.1. NCBI lineage: Eukaryota > Metazoa > Chordata > Amphibia > Caudata > Ambystomatidae > Ambystoma > Ambystoma mexicanum. Next base: position 639,860,591 of record NC_090937.1, read on the forward strand.
TGATTTTCAGACCATAGTCCAAGCCTCGGTCATTTCCTGACTGGACAGCAAATACCCATAAGGCCTCATCACGAATGTGGCGGAAAGGCAACAACGGCGCCGGTAGTGCTACCGGCCCCGTTGTTACCTCTCCGCCACATATCGAATTCTGCTTGCCAGTGCCGGACTGCTCGCGTGGTCTGACCAGGCATGCAGACCGGCACCCTCGAGCAGAACTCGTAATTGCACCAGCACCGTTATTAATGGTGCTGGTGCAACCATGCTCCCGCCTGCCATTCTGCCCTATAGGGCAGAATGGGGATCGGGAGGCCGGCCATACCAGCATCCGCGAATGGACAATTACCGGCCCATTCATCTCGTAATGGGCTGGTAATATTTCCCAGGATTTCCCAGGCACACTCTTGAGTACCCCAGCCCCTCAGCGCTACTTGATATCTAACCTATAATTCTTCAAAAGCTGCCTTGGAATAACAAATGCATATATTAACTCAACATATACTTTTCTGTGCCGTCTCTCTATAGAAGCAGTTCCTATAGAGTATATTAAAATGCAGCATCAGTAATACAAAGCATTTTCCACTTCCATAAACCTTCCATGCATCTGCAACCTCCTTCCCACTTCCCCATCTTTTCACTTTACTCTGGCTTGATCTCCTTCCCAGCAGACTTAGGTCTGGTATTCCCAGGTGAAGGCACAATACACCACGGACAGCGATCAGCACTTTGAAACTTATGTGGTGGTGATTCTACACAATACAAAGGCATAGTGACATACCAAGATCTGGGAAAGAGCTAAGAATAGAGGCAGACAAGGGGTCAGGGGCATGTCTGCAGTACTAACACCAGACCGTATTAACCTCTTTGTATGACTCCTCGCCACGCATCACCATGGTCACTGGGTTTCTCTGGTTTTGCGCAATTGCTTTTTCTGCCAGCAGCTAGACTGCTTATGGGGTGCACAACAGTGGGCTTGTAGATAAGGTGACAAGGGCTTGGAGGATAGGTAAGGCGCAACCTGTTTGTCTTGTAAACAAGCAAGCCAGACAAAGCATAGCAACACAGGTTCGAAACCTGCACTTAAAAACCGGATACACATTATAAAAGAGTAGTTATAAATAAAGCTTTCAACACCTGCCGAACTTAAATGATATTTTTGTGTTAAACTATCACCCTTAGCATTACCTCAACTGAAGGTTTTTTACTTAATTCTAGTTTTCTTTTGATGCATTAAACTGTTTCAGCTTAACTGTCTTCCAATGCCTGATAAAAGTCATTTGAATATGATGAGAGCTTGCAAATAAATATCTTCGCTAGCCAAACTAAGGTATTGTCTTGTCTTTTTTGGAGGATGTTTGGGGATGATTGTGGTCTTGTGCAGAAGGGGTGTAGCCAAGCAGTTTGGGCTGGACTGGCTATCTTGAGGTGGCACCAAACGTGATCTGCATATGGTCTTTCCTCTTTTGTAATAGCCAGGCAGGTGAAAAACGATGGTCTGGAGGGTTGCCCAGAGCAATGCCAGGGGTTACGTTTTTGTATAAACCTTCCAGCCATCACCTCTTTTGTTTTGCTTAGTGGTGTGATTTGACTCCTTAATGGATGGGATTTACTTTTTAAAAAGACTTGTGATGCTTTGTTTTTGCAGCACAACATGTAAAATGCTACATTCTCACATGCTGCCCCCACAGGAAACACACAGCATTTTAAATCACAAAAAGCCACACATCTAAAATGTATGCTTTTACAATGCCAGCTGGTTGCACAAATTACAGGTTATAAACCTGAATGTTGCAATTTTAAGAGTTGCTGTCCTAATAGTAATGGATTTTTCCCCTTGGCCTGTGCTTTGGGAATTGTAGGTAGCCAATGGGCAGAATGCATTTTTCACCTACAAGGCTTAACATACAAATATGAAATTGGTGTAGGAGCTGGAAGGCAAATTAGGAAGCCATCTGTGTGTGTTTCAGTGGCAGTTACTGCACTGCTGGCTCTAGCTGATTGACCCTCTTTTAAATATTATGTGTATTTTTCTATATATCCCATGCTGGAGTAGGGGCTTTTCAGTTTTGATCTGCCATTTTCCATTGTACAGGAAGTCATTTTGTTTCACCATGCCATTTCATGACATTAGGATGTAATACTGGAATGTTTTACAAACGTGAAACAAAAAAGCAGAAAAAAGGGATAAAGAATTACATTTAGGATGTGTAAATCAAAGGGAGCGCTTAGTGGATAATGAATATTTCATATAACATTTAGATAGTATTGCCTATGTAGAATAAAAGAAAGGATTACTTTTTTAACATAATTTAAAAAATGTGGCTGCGGTATGGAAGAGATTGAGGGGATTTTGGGGTACGAAATATGGCCATAAAATGGAAAACTGGAGATTTCTGAAATTACACATGCATTACAGGGGTGCCAGTGCATCCAGTCTGTATGTTCGTTATGGGTCTTTTGAAATGGGAACGCATTTCCTGTTGGGTTGAATACACATAGCAATGTCCTCCAAAGTGTAACATTGCAATGTTTATATATGTGTGAGGCATGTAAAACAGATACAAGGGAAGAGGTGAGAAGGATCAAGGGTATTAAATAAAAAGGTGGGGTGTATATTGGTAGTGCCTATGCAGAGATAATTGAGGTCTTTTCCTCCTTCACCCTAGTTATCTGGGAAAAGATCACAAACTGTCTCACTGCAATTCTATATTGGATGGTTCTGTGCTTCCTCCTGATGAACTCTTTGAAAATGGAAGTCATCTTTCTCCCAGTTTACAATGGGATCCCTATCAACCCTCTCCTTCCCACCTTCTCTCATTCTCGCTTTCCCATCGGACTATCTCTTTTTTGTAACTCTCTCACTCTTCTCCTTCTTTTGGTCCTTGTGACAAATCAAATTCCGGGGCACCAGCGGTCCAGAGATGAATATCGGTTTCTAAACCATCAATCAGCCCCACTCCTCTAGTACACCATGAGGGATCTGAACAAATTGGAACACAAGTCAATTATAAACCTCCTTGACCAATTTTGGTAACGTGGACGGAACGGCAGGCTTATCTCTGCAAGGTCATGGATCGTTGGTTAGTTGCAACACAGTGAAAATACAATTATTACCCAATAATAAAAGGGACTGTCCAGTCAAGTTTGTATAAAAATACCTACGTTATTATTACTACAACAGACAGTTCTAGCACACTACAAAATACAAGCCACCCTGTAAAGGAACACAGAGGACAGACAGTTTCACGAAGGAACATTGGTGCACTCTGGATACTGACAGGAGGGTAGTTGGTAAAGTAATCAGTCTTACTGACCAAGGTTATTTGGTTTCAGCACCAAGGGGCAAAGGCTTGTAACTGTCTCTAGGGGCCTTCGAAGGAACACGGGGGCAGAACCACAATGTACCTGGTGCTTAAGAGACAGCTGCGGGTATCAGGTGGCAGGCAGTTCGGCAGGCGAGGCTGGAAGGACGGCTGCAGGCTGGCCGGCATTGCGCCTCAGGGCCAAGTATTGTTGTCTCTGTGCTGGTTAGCGGACCTGGAATGCTGTTCGAGGTGTCTTGGATGGCTCTGGTGACTGTGGCGTAACAATAGTCAAGTGTGGAGCCAGCTGTGGTGCGAGGACTCGACTGTCTCGAAGATTTCCTTAAAAGATGGACGCTGGTTGATGCTTTTGTTCGCAGGGCTCGTGTTGTCCTTTCAACACGGATGGCCCAAAGTTCAAGAGAGTGTTTGCAGGCAACAGTCTTGTCCTTAGTTAAGAAACTCTCTGGCACTTCCCACCTAGGAAGCTTGCTGGCAGAACCTAGCAAGGCACGCTCTGTGCTGGCTGGGTACTGGTTCTGGAGCTTCTGGACGAGTCCCCTGAGTCCGGTATCTCCCTCTGTTCCCTGGGAGATGTTTAGGGGAGGGATCTTGCTCCCCTCTTGGAACTCCTGGCCTACCTTCACTGGTGGAAGATTTAAGGTAGACTGTACCTTCAGCTCTGGTCCAAATGAGTCCTTCATCTTACTCCTTTCAAAGTCGTCGGATGATCTGCTAAGTGAGGGGTTCGGCCCTCTTTTAAAGTTTAATGGGCCCCAGTGATTGGTGCAGGCTAAGCCTACCTCAATGAACCAATCCTGGGATCCCATCAACAATCTTCTTTTATGCATGGGGTCAGGGCCATAGTGCTCTGCAACAGGAAAAGGCAGGGGGTGAAAACATATACCTAAGTCCCACCTATCTTCCCGTCTGTTGTAGATCAAAGTGGATCTCTGGTTAACTGAGCCCTCTGTGACTCTTGATTAAAGCGCAGGCCTCTGTTGAAGTGTGTGGCGAGAGCAGACTTCCTGTCTCCTCCAAATCACATACTTCTCCCGTCTGAAAGGGGTCATCTCTGCAGGGGTTTGCCTACGGTAAATAGTGAACCCAGACATGCATTTCACTGCCTTTCATACAGAGGGGTGGGAACTGGCTTCAAGTGGACACATTGCATACCAAAGCGGTGTTAGCCCCACCGTCCTGTTGTCTTGTTCGGCCCCTTCAACAGGCTTGCCTCAATTATCTCTCATTAGTATGCACTGCCAACAGCCGGATTAGACAAAGGGAAAGCAAATCCATGGAGCCTTTGATATTTAAATGAGATGCCCATGGCTGGAGGAAGGTGTGCCATCCCCCTTCTTGAGATGCTTTGATGTACCTGTGGCTGTCACATTCCTGCTAGACATGACAGGGGAGGACGGTGCCTGGAGGCTATGTCCTACCGGAGTACACGTAACTATGCATTTCATGCAGTGAGCAGAGGAAATGTGTGTGGAATGGCCTCACACATTTCCACAGGCTGATCTCCCATCATTCATTTTCATTTATCAAAAAATCAAAAAGCCCAGGCGAGCGCACACTCCCCGTGCAGCTGGTCGAATTCCTCACTGTCCTCTTCTTCCTCTTTCGGTTCTTATCTATTTTCCATCTCTTTCTCTACCTCACAGACTCTGTTCTTTGCATTATGTTGTTGTATAATTTTTTTTCTTTTTCTCCTTGATGGCATATCTCCCAATTGATGGCGGCAAACTTGGTTCACTTTACAGCACAGATATATTCAACTGTATGAATGCTGCATTCCATGGCAGTGAGTGTTGTGTGTAGTATTGCACAGGTGAAGCAGTGCATTGCACCTGACACCATGTATACACTCAATCTTGTGAAATGCATGGTAGGTAGTTGCATTTATGTATTTGTTTATTTTATATTTTCATTTTTTTGCTTGACTGGCACTACAAGAGGCATTTCAGCACTCTTGCCTGACTTAGGTGGGTAGCAACATACAGAACATTTGAGGGACACAGACTAACAAAAACAACATTTCTAAAAGAAAGGAGGTACTCAATGCAACCGAGAGGACCAACAAAGAGTTATAGTGCCAGGTCGAAGAAACGTACCAACAAGGCCTAAACCCTTGGTACGTTTCAACCTAGGGATGCAAAGAGAGTTGGAGGGATTAGAGGTTAGAACAAAAACCCCAGTATACTATTTTAGAAGACTTTTAATGTAAGTAGGGATATTCCTGTATGAAGCCTTGTGTGCTAGGCTGAAAAGTTTAAATGCAATTCTTGATCAAGAAGGGAGTCAATGTGGTCTCCTCAGTTCAGGGGTGATGTGAATATGCCTGGGTACGTTTGTTATGATGCATGTCACAGTGTTCTGTAAAATTTGAAGATGTTTCACTACAAAATATAATTTCAAGAGGAGTCCCTTCAATCAGGACTGAGCTGAGAGGTAGTGTGAGGCAAAGCAGTAGGGCAAGTGCCACGAAGCGTGAACTGACAGTGAGGTCAGGAGTGTGTATGTTATATGCTGCAGACAGGAGAACGCTTGTGCTGTATCTAGGGGCACGTGTGCTTTAATGGGAGCAAGTGTGTACTCCAGCAAGTGTCAGGCTGCACTTACCTTCTGTTTGTAGAGATACTGCATTATCTTTCCTTGGGAAGGCTGTGCGTTGATGTTCAGACATGTGATACAAGCCAATATCTGCATTTTTCAAACGTTCCTTAAGTGTTTTGTTGAACAGGATTACATCAGCTTCTTAGCATTAGTGCTATGATTGCACTTCCATATGATGCCTATCCATTTGGATTGGATTTGTTTTCATTTTTGTATAATTTTAGTTTTCTTGCATCCTGCTGGAAAGCAGCACTCGTTTGAATGCTGGTCATTTCTTAATAGTAGGTTCTGTGTCATTCGTGTTCGACAACACATGTTTCGCTGAAAATGGCTCCTTCCAGCCTTACAAATATTTGCTGGCAGGCTTCTAATTTAAAATGTGGGGTTCACATTTGTTTTTATTGAAAACATTGTTTTACAACATGTTGTTGACACTAAGAATTATGAAAAACGGATTTTAAATGTCTCTTTTGCTTAGTTACTGTTAGCTCTATAAAGTGCAAGAACATTCAGTAATGAAGGTCAACAAAATTCACAGAGAAGCAGCTGCCCCATTGTTGCACTACAGGTGCTGATTCACAGTGAGGATGGCACATGCTCCACGCTCAACGTATACTCAAGCAAGATGGATAAACGAGAGAGTCTTTCACCAAAAAGCCTCCACTTTTGGGATGAGATGATAAGGCATCTTGTGCCAGTACATGCGGTCATGTAGACGGGGTGAGCTTTGGAGGGTGAATTGACCTGACCATCAGCCCACTCATGAGCACTGCCACCACATATCAAAATGATTGCAGCACTGCATTTCCTAGCCACTGGGTCATTCCAGCAGGCCAGTGCATTATATGCAGTTTTCTTACATTCCAACCAGTCATGCAGCCTCCATCAGGTACAGCAGTGGCTCCTCAAGTGCATGTGTAACCTCTTTCTGAGATTCTCAGCACTGCATGTGCAATTCAACTGGAGACAGGTTCCAAGGTTAACAACCCTTCCACCTCCCTATGTATTGCATCCACCTCTCTTCCAGGGCCGAAGTCTTTAGCTTTCAGATGCATCAGGAGTTCGTATTAGGAGCTACAGTGTTTCATTAGCGACCCAATGGCAACAATATAGTAATTAATCAGTGTAACAATACACAACTAAATACAATTTGAATCATAAAGGACGTTGGTCCAACTTTGGGATGGAATGCTTTGTTTTCTATGCTTTGTTGGTTAGCTAAAGCATCGAGTTTGCCCAGTAGGTTCACTTCCCTTTGATTCATATTTTCCTCCTCACTGAAATTACACTGTATTCTTCCACCAATACGGTTGTTGAACTGAAGGCTGAGACCAATACAAATACAGTGCACATGTGGGACACTTGAATCCACCCAGAAGGATGCTTTGAGACTCTGTGGAAGATATACCCTCTGTGCAAGTTGGGGAAACCGGCTGCAACGAGACTTCACTAGCGGGACAAAGCAAACCAGCGTTTACAATGTCAAACAAGAGGGCGGGGCCAGGCTCGGTCACATTCGGATCATGGTGAGAGATCTACAACTGCCTAGCCTGAGGGATTAGGCAATCATTTCACTGCTCCCTTTTACTGTGCTTGTCCCTTTCTTGTTAATGTGTGTTTCCTTTACTCTTTCCTCTTCTCTTCCATTCCTGTTTCCTTTTGGGTGATGCTGGGGCCTTGCAGACCACTGTCTCCATTAATTCCCTCTTTTTTAGTTTTCCGTCTAGGCATGTGGCATCTGTTCTAACTGGGCACCAGACACCCTCAAGAGGCTCATGTCACAGTTTAGACCCAACTATATATTACACATCCAGGCTCGCTCGGTGTATCGCATCACTTTTTAAGCCCACTACCTACCCCCTGGCAGTTTGTCAGCCCAACAACCAGCAGCATGCAACTGTATGGCTAATGTGGAAACGTGTAGTTCTCCAGCTGCTGCTTAAGTGCAATTTCTCAATCCACAGCAAGTCTTTGGCTGTCCTGTCCAAAGGCTTTTCTTTGTCTTATATAACTTCATAAAGTATTACCCTGCACTATTATATGAATGTTCACACTTTGGATTGGCAGTATATCTACATGTTAGCAGTACTCCAAGTGAGTATGAGCAGTGTACTATGCAATATAAACGCTTCAAAGCTCAATGCAGCGCATGCATTCATATAATAAAGTTATGCAGTCATGTAAACTTGTCATGGGCTCTAGCCCCGAATCTATTACAAATCTAGCAATGCCCCTGGGTGCAAGTATGGTGTTTATGGGGAGGAGGTTCCAGAGTCTGAGGGCGTAGACAGAGAAGGTCTGTCTTCTGGTTCTTTCTGGTTCTTTCTTTTCTGCACTGGCGGAGTTTCAGTTGCACATGTCTTGATACTGGTGGATTGCATGCCTCATGAAATGCTCTCCCCAAGATAAAAGGTTATTTTGGGGACTTCAGGGTGATGGCCTTGTAGATGATGCAAGATTTGAAGGTAAAAGATGCCTGAAACAGAAGCCAGTGCAGTTTGATGAGGGTTGGGGGATGTAGTCGAATTTGCAGAGTACTTTGATAAGTTATGCTGCAGAATGTAGGACTCATTTTGGGTGTGTGAGGGTGGCCACCAGAAGGCCTTCAAGTGGGGCACTGCCACCATTAAGGTGGGAGACGACTAAGGCTTGGACAGCAGATTTGAAGTTGTTTGCTGGGGTAAAGCGTGTTATAAAACTTGTAACCAAGCAGTTTTTGTCTTCCTTGTAATATGCTTCTAAAAGGGGAGGTGTCTGTCGATGCTGAACCCAAGGGACTTGGCGCAGTTGGTCAGCCTGGTGTGAAGGCCTTGAGTTTCATAGTCAGGAGTGAGGTCTGGAAGTAAGATTGTTCTGTGCTATTAGCAGTAAAAATGTGGTCTTGGAGGGGTTGAACTTCAGATAAGCACTTGACAAGACTGGATCAATGTGAGGCTAGCCTTGAGCCTGTGAATTTCGTCGAAGAAGAATTTTACGTGATATGCCCGAGGTGGCTGACCGACCCTAGAGGTAACAGCCTGCCACCCAAGTTTAGAGCCTGAGTGCAGCGAGGGTCCCTTAACAAGAGTGGCAGGCTGTTACCTACAGGGTCGGCCCACCATGCGGGGCATATCGCCATTATCACCCATGTAGTTTGCCACACAAGTGCTAATGTTTATTTTTTTAATATAAAGTATTTTCTTTCCATGAATGGGACACTGAGAGAAAATAAAATACAAACATGGCTGCCATGGACTAGGAAGGCAGGGCTCTGTATGGAGCTCTTCTTCATTTCCATGGTGGCCAAATGCAATGGAGACCAGAGCTGCAGAAATCAGATAAGTGGAGATTGGGTGGTATACAAAAAAAAGCAGGGTCAGGGGAGGGCGGGTGGGGGGGGGAAACCAGCCATCAGGTGGCTTGGAACACGGGCTGACACTAGCAGTGCCAGTCCACGTTCCGTGCCCCCTGATTGACTGTCTCCCCCACCGAGGGTGCTAATGTGCCATAGAGGTGCATGTCATCTGCGTATTGGTGGATATTTATATTGTGTGGGGTGTTTGGGAAAATTGCACTTACTGATATTTTACCTCTCTATTTTTGGACCCCCCAATGTTTTTACTTATGTTACAGCCTTCTGTCCTGACTTTTGCCAGGGGACCAAGTCTTCATCTGCACTCCACTGGGCTTTCGCTCATCGTTATGGAGAAAATGACTAGTACTTCAGACAGTCCGTACTGAGAAACTTTGTTTCTCTTAGTCGTATGACTTAGTTGCCACTTTTGGCAACTGTATTTCAGTGCGCAAAGTACATTACTGTACCGGGCACTGGGGTCCTTGCAGTTTCCGGCCCTAGTCATCCACTAAGGATGTTTTGGTAACTGGACAATGTGCCTAGGAGTAAACTGGTGGCAGCAAAAGCTTTTTCATGTATTTTTAAGAACTTTTTCGGAGCCATACTGCGCTTACCACGTTTGGCTCATGACTGTGGCTAGTGTCTGTCATGGCTGTGCCACAAGGTCTTTTGTCTTCATCTTTGGCCATTTTGTCAGTTGGTCTTCTTCCTGGTCTTTATGACCTGGGGAGTCCTTATTTGGGCATGAATTTTCACACAAAAGCTGCCAGTTTTCCCAGGCTAATGCATGTCACGTGTGTAGGTACCCAGGAAGTGGATTGGGACTGTCTCATCTCAATCCACACTACTGGTGCCAGGATGCCCTGGTCCTCTCCAGGCAGCCCTAGTCCTCTCCAGGCTGGACTATTGCAACAGCCTCTTTCTAAATCTGCCTGTCTCTACTCTTCAACCTTTACAACTCATCCAAAACAGGACTGGAAGATTTGTCCTTGGCCTCAAGCCCAGGGATTATATCTCTCCAGCTCTGAAATCTCTGCACTGACTCCCTGTGGCTGCAAGGATCAAATTCAAGAGCCTTTGCATCGTCCACAAGGCTTTCTGGGGACAGGGACCGCACTACCTCCAGCTTTCTCTTACTAAACATCTTCCTCTTGAGCTCTCTGCTCATCCGCCTCTTATTCTCTGAGGATAAGATGCTTTTCCAAGCAGTGAATGGGGGGCATATCTCTTGCCTCGGCTGGGGCCTCCCTCTGGAACAGCCTCCCTGTCTCTCTCAAACTTGAGCAGAACCACCTCTGGTTCCGGAAGCAACTCAAAACCTTCCTTTTCGCTTCTGCTTTCTCTCTTCCTCTCCCTTGCTAATGCCCCTGATAGCTCTGCACACTGGTCACCTGGCCACCCCTGAACTCTGGCCCAGGCTCCTGCATGTCCAGTTGCCCTTGCACTGCCTCTGGCCTCCCTCAGCACTTAAGGGTATGTATCTGTAACCCTACAGTCCCTTCTCGTTGCACTTAAGAGCCACCTTCTGGCAGCACTTATTGAGTCACCTTCACCTCTCCTCACCCTCCACCCCCCTTGGAACTTCTCCCCTCCCCTCTTCCACGCACTTGTGCGGTCTGAATGACACAAGGACTAGTAACATCGCTGTTTGTAATCCTTACGTTTCCCCCTCCTTGTCTTGTCACGCCTAGAAACACTTTTGTACAGGCTTGTTATTAATAACTTAACATATTATATGATATCATGTTTGGTCTGCAGGAGGGCATGAGAGCTGCAGTAGTCCCTGATTGGACCACTGCTGGTGTTCATGAGTGAGGCAGATCTCCTCATTGGCCAGCTGGGTGAAAGCACTCACTGGACTTTGGGATATGACGAGGGGTCCTGACTGCACACCATCACTAGGTCCAAATAGACCTATACATGGAGCCAAGTATCCAAAAGAACTAAGCAGATCCCAGGATTATCCGGAACCATACAGAAGAAGGTTGGAACCCTGAGCCAGATGTTGTCCCGGTATAGGTCTGCTTTGCGTTCGATCTCGGAATACCTGCAACAGTGTTTCAACCCCTTGCTGTGGTGGGACCGATCACTCTCTATGCCTTCTTGTTGTCCTGAAAAACGAGCATTCTTGGAACTGTCCCTGGGCCCTTCAGTGGACTGACCAGCTTGTACCTTGGCACCCATGCTGGAACGTTGTTTCATCAAGCTTCATCTCGGGCTTTGTGGAAATTCTAGTTTGCACTGCAATGCATCTTCTTGCCAAATCTTGTTGTCCCAGCTGCTTTGGGCCACGCGAGAGAAGAATGTGCCAGAATATGAGAATTGGGTGCCCCTGCGTCACTGTGCAAGAGTGGCGGTCACTGCTGGTGACTTTCCTGCCTTTCTTCAAGTGTCCTGAGACCAGCTGCATCAGTGCTTTCTTACCAGCTGCATCAGTGCTTTCTTTGTCCTGCAATCGTGACAAGAGATCAAGCTCCAGTTGTAAGCCGGACCCGCATCCGGAGCTGCAGCACCTGTGCATCTTGAAGCTTAACCAAGGGTGGGATTAAGTACGCCAGGTGGCCCTCTCGAGACCTGCCAAGTTTGGACCCAGAATGAGCTAAAGGCGTTGAGTAATCATACCACTTACCGGTGGCCTCTAGTTCATCCATTCCCTTTTTACGCATAAAGGATCCCTTGTGGTTCTTGCTTTGGCTTAGGTGGCCTCCTCTTCCTAAAGCCATCTGAAGGTTGGGCACAGCTTTGTTCTCTGCAGCAGAGCCTCCCCTGACTCTCGAACCAAATTTCTACACTCTAGAATCTTTGCTCTAACTTTTGTATCCCATTGCATAATATATTTTGTGTCTTTAAGCACGACCGAGTGCTTTTACGCACAAAGCTGACATTGAGCACAAGACTCCAATCTTCGTAGGGCTGGACTTATAAAGTTAGGGTTATCCATCTCTGGAAGTTGACAATGTGATCAAGTGTGTCTGCTTTGCCTCCTTACAGGTTTTGGTGGGACACCACACTTTACTACATTGACCAAAAGTGACTGTACATATATTTTAAAATAATGTGTGTTTATGTAGTGTTATTACTGTGTTTTCCATTATTCCCATGTGTTTGCTCTGGGCCTAACAAATTGTGTACTTTTGATATAATGCTGCCTAAGGGTAATTCCTGTCGTCCTACTGTGTGTGCTCATCCAAGACCTTAGATCACCCTCACTGCTCCTGAGACTTAGCCTTGACTGCCCTCCAAGCTACGTTTAATTGTCCTGGCTAACTTCTCAGAAGTGTCCCCTATTTCACTAACAAGGGTGGCCTCCTAAACATCTGTTCAGCAGAGCAGAGTTTAGAAATCCATTCTAACATATTGGTGTACAGCAGTGGGATAAGAACCAAAGTACTTGGGTGTTGCACACTGGCGTGGCACTGGATTACATTTATACCGTAACACACAAGGCCTCATTCCGGAAAGTTACTGCCGGACTCGTATTACCATTCCGCCTCCGTGATTGCCGGAATCACCGGGGCATTACAACCCCGGTGACCCGGTAATTCCGGAGGCGGAATTCTGTTAATCCCCATTCCCATGGAGTCCCATAGTCCCATAGGACTCCATGGGAATGGGGAAATGGAAACACCGGCACCTTGCTGTAATGGTGCCGGTGTTTCCATGTCTGCCTGCAGGCGGGTGGTGTTAAACCCGCCAGGTCAGACCTGGCGGGAGTGACACCTCCCACCTGCAGGACTCTTAATCAGCCGGTCCGGAAAGAATGGTGGTGGCGGATTTACCACCACCGTTCTTTCCAGACCGGCAGGGTTGTAATGAGGCCCACAGACTTTTAATAGCTAGTAGTATTAAACCACTTAACTTAACTTATAAAATTAAATCATTCACTGATTTTACTTTGAGTGCTTCTAAATCTGAAGCACTAAGGAGGCTATGTGCAGAAAGAGGTATCACTAACTCTGGCAAAAAATCTGAGCTAATCCAAAAAATTGTTGATTGGCAGGAAAACAGGATTGTACCTCTTCCCTCTTATGATAGTGCAGAAGGTGCTGGGGATGCTCACTGTAACAGTCATGATGTCTGTTGCTGCCATCATAGAGAGTGAAGATGAGGATGATGATGCCCAATCCATTGTATCATCTGTTTCCTTTGAAGCTGAGGTTGTGTTGGAACTTAAGAGAGAAAAGCTTAGCCTAAAATTAAAGAGCTTAAGTTTAACATGGCTAAACTGGAGATGGAAAAGACGGAGAAACAAAACTATAGGGATCATCAGTTGGAACTTGCCAAGCTTCAAGCTGCCAATATCTCCTTAAGGCAGTCTGGGAATGGTTCTGGTCCCTCCTCACATCCTAGATTTCCTAAAGATCTGCTCAGTGTGCATGATGAGAAAAATGACATCATGGACTGGCGGACTGTGTTTGAGTATACATGTGAAGTACAAGAAGTAGTAGATGTTTATAAGATTGCATGGTTGCTCAGTAGACTGCCCCACTCTGGCTGCAGTGCCATTGTGGAAATGTCAAAGACTGAGAGAAAAGATTTTGCAAAATTGAAGCAAACCCTGATCTTGAAGTTTGGGAAGATTCCTGCCCAATACTTGAAAGTATTCAAGGAGTACAAGAATAATGAAGGCAGTATTTGAGTCACATATTTTACTGAATCTTTAAAGAACTTGACTGGTTGGGTGGAAGGTTATAAAGTTAACACTTCTGAAGGCATAATCCATTTGGTCATGTTGGAACATATTTTTGTCTCGTGTTCTCCTGAGCTTAAGCTGCATCTGGATGACTCTAACTAGATAGATCCTAATAAGTTAGTCACTGCAGCATATTTATGGTTATCCCACAGGTGTCCCATAAGGACAAGCCTGCTTCTGGGAAGCAGGAAGAAGGGAATAAGCAAAAAGAGAAAGAGGGGGGGGGTAATCTGAAAAATCTTCATCCCAACAGGGTCATAAAAGGTTTGAAAAGGGTAAGTCACATGCCCATGTACAGGGTAGTGGGACTAATCATCCCAAGCACAACTCTGGTTATTCTAAGCCTCCCCATTTCCCAAGACCCAGTGAACCTTGAGTGGCTTGTGGAGCAAATTACCATGTGGAGAGGGACCCCAGATGTAAGGTCAAAACCTTGGTAGTCCACTCTGTGAATGTGGTCTTCTCTCATGGTGAGGAAGAAATGCTCACAGGGGCATCCTTCTCTCCTGATTCCTTACCCTGCGGGATAGGATCAGAAGTAGTCTTAGTTTCCTGGTATCCTGGGAAGCTAGAGTAGCTGAGGCATATGTGACCATCCCTGCTATACAAAGCATTACTTCAATAGATGGTGTCTTGGTAGATGGTGTAGCCACCTCTGCCATCAGGGACACTGGGGCCAGCAGAACTGTAGTTTTTTTTCACTTTGGTAAACTCAGAGGAGCTAGTCCAATCCCCTCTGATGCCCACTAAGTTGGCTGATGGACCCCCTCTCAGGTTTCCAGTTATGCCTGTAACTCAAGCTGTGAGAGTTCTTCTGGGAATTGATCTCAGAGAGGTATGTCTTGTGGGAGATACAGCAGAACGACCCTGCACTATGTCTCAGACCAAGGCTGCCCTGGTCAAGTCCAAGGCTGAGCTAAAGTCAAAGGGGAAACCCAAGGCTCAAGGAGTCAGAAAGCAAAAGAGAGGAAAATGAAATATTCCCCCCAACTCACGTAGCCCTTAGGTGGAGGTAGTTGGCCAAGCCCCCGAACCTGATGAGTAAGAGGGGCTGCCTGAAATACTTAACCCACATGACCACCCTGAATTGCAGATATTACTTCCAGAAGGTGGTCCTGATAGGGAAGAGTTCAGTAAGGGCCAACATGAGTGCCCATCTTTGGAAGGCCTTAGGAGACAGGCCTGTTCCCAGCTTGAGGGTGAACCTCCTGGGAAACACAGAATGTTTTGGGAAGGTGGACTACTATATAGTGAGCCCACACGGCCCACTGAAGAAGACCATAGGAGGATGGTGGTCCCCCTTCAAGTGAGACCCTTCCTCATGCAGTTGACACATGAGGTCCCCCTTGCAGGTCATCTTGGTATCAAGAAGACTAAGGAGAGGCTATCCATGCACTTCTACTGACCCAAGATTGGGGTCCAGGTAGAAGGTCACTGCAGGAGATTTGCCACTTGCCAAATCTCTGGAAAACGTGGCACCACAATGCAGGCTCCATTGGAACCACTCCCTGTAGTGGGTGTACCATTTGAGAGGGTGGGGATTGGCATTGTAGGGATCACCCTGACCCTCCAACATCCTCCGGCAGCAGGTTTATTCAGGTGTTAGTTGACTATGCCACCAGATATCCTGAATGTAACCCACTGAAGACAGTAACTGACAGGTCAGGTACTAAAGCATTGCTTGGCATTTTCACTGGGTTCGCTTCCCTAAAGATTTTGTGTCTGACAGAGCCAGCAACTTCATGTCTAAGTACATGCAAGCCATGTGGAAGGAGTGTGGTGTCTCCTATAAGTGTTAATCAACTTATCATCCCCAGACAAGTGGCTTGCTTGTGAGATTTAACAGAAGCCCCAGAGGAGAAAGTGGGATCTCCTCTTACAATGCTTACTCTTTGCCTACAGAGAGGTCCCTCGGCAAGGGGTTGGTTATAGGCTTTTTGAACTTCTCTTTGGTCACCTTGCTGAAGCAATTCTCTGCCTTTTTTTCACTCACTCCAAGTTTGATGCCTTGGTGCAACGATGACATTCACACTGGAGATAGTGTGGCTACCAAAAGTAGGAGTTATAGGATGACAGACAAAGGTAGGTCCCACATCAAGTCTGAGGTCAACAAGATGTTGGATCTTGGGGTGAGTGAATACTTCAGTAGTCCATGGTCCAGTCCTGTGGTTCTGGTGCCTAAGGCATGTACCTCTGAATTGAGGTTCTGTGTGCATTAAAGGGCTCAGAATGCTGTCACTAAGACAGATGTTCGCCCACTAGCAAGAACAGACATATTGGTAGACACGCTGGGTGCTGCAAAGTATCTCAGCACCTTTGATCTCACTGCAGGGTATTGGCAAGAGAATTCCAAGGAGAAGACAGCATTTACAACTCCAGAAGGGCTTTACCAGTTCCGGGTAATGCCATTTGGTTTGAAGAATGCACCTGCCACATTCCAGAGGTTGATTAACCTTGTTCTGAATGGGTTGGATGAATTCTGAATTGCATATCTGGGTGACATAGCAGTCCTCATCCCCACTTGGGAGGAACATGTGATAGAACAAAGGGATTGTGTTACAGGCTCTTCAAAAGGCCCATATGACTATAAAGGCTGGCAAGACTCAAATAGGTCAGGGTTCAGTGGTCACCCTTGGGCATGATTATGATGGCGGTAGAATTCAGCCTCTCCCCAGTAATGTACAAGCAGTACAAGACTGGTCTGCCCCCACAGCCCAAACCCAAAAGAGATCTTTCCTGGGCCTCACTGGATATTGCAGGAACTTCATGGCAGACTATAGTACCATAGCTGCCCCCCTGACTGCCCTGACTACTCCAAAGAAACCCAAGAAGGTCTCCTGGTCTGAGGAGCGTGAGAAGGATTTCCAAGGTTTAAAGGACTGTTCTCAGGGCCCCTGGCTGTGGTGCTGCCCGTAATGACGGGCTTACGCGGCGGCGTGACGTTGCACGCCGCCGCCGAATGTATAAATAAAGGGGCGTTCCCGGCCACGAGCAGAGCGACCGGGAAGCCCGAACCGAAAGGCTGTGTGCGTGTGTCCTTTCAGGTGGGGGGGCTTACGGGAACGCAGCGGGGGGGCTCAGGACCGCCCCCCAACAGTGGCGACGAGCGAGTGCGGATGCCCGGGCCCGGCGGTGCAGGCTTCCAAATTTTTCTGCATATACGGAGCGCCTGCATGCTCCGTCTTACGCCGTGGCTGCGGCTCGTACACGCGGCCGACGGCCATTTTGTCTGACAGGCCGCAGATGTTCTCCGAGCTCCGGTTTGGAGGGGGAAGTGAATCCGGGCCAAATTTTTGGCAATTCTGCTTGCAGGCAGCTTGATCTGCACACCCATGTTTGGATTGTGAATTTGTATGTAGTTTTGGTGCAACTACGTCGTGTGAAAGCCAGGAGAAGGGTTAATATGGCTGGACCTGCTTAGCCTACTCCATGCTCATGGCTTAATTTTTGGGACACCTATACATTGGTGGATGCCAGCGGATGGAGACAGCAGTTTTCTTCGTCCCCTTCATCATCAAGTCGCTGTGGTATCTTCTTCATCCTCTTCATCATCGGAGAAGGTTGTGATTGAGAGACATTCACGCCTGCATGCTGTGTTCTTGGTCCTTGGAGCTGGTGCCCGTCCCAGGTGAGCTGTCAGGCTCATAGTGTGTACCTGGTATCGGATTTGACTGTTGGATGCACTCACACTGTGGTTGGTGAAGGGTGGGTGAGTTGCGGCCTCCAGAACAACTGGTGGGGGTCCCTGTGCGCTCAGACCTATGCTTGACTCTGAAGACTCGGATGACGGGGCAGGGGCTGTGCCGATTCCTCAACAGCCTGGGCAGCCTCCAACAATTTCAATGCAACAGCCGGTACCGGCTCCACAGCTGCCCCGGCAAGGACCTCCCGCAGTGCTGCCGGCTGCCCAACCTGGAATCCCCATCATGGCTCAGGCGAGAGCACCTGCGGCCCACGCTGCTCTGCAGCCCATTCCGGAATTTGATGCATCGGGGCCACCTTCGAGCAGGGGCCCCCGGTGGAGGAGATGGATGAGTCGCCTTGATATGCATTTCAGGGCCTCTCAGGTGACGGACGATGACAGCAGAGTGGCCACCATGCTGTACTCCGCTGGGCCTGCGGTCCAGGAGATATTTGAATCCCTCACACCTGCTAATGCCTCCTATGATGCGGCCAAGGCGGCACTCCTTGCACATTTCCTCCCCCTTGCTAATGTGGACTATGAGAGATTTGTTATGCTGTCGGCCAAACAGAAGGATGATGAGACACTGGACACCTTCTAGGGTCGTTTGCGCCGCCTCTCCCTAGGATGTGCGTGGACGGACGCAGAAGACATGATGCGCACGATGTTAATCCAGGCATGCTCCTCCGGCAAACTCAGGAGGCAGGTCCTCAGAGAGCCAGGCATCACTCTGCCCCGCATACTGGAGCTCGGCCATTGCCATGAGGTGGCAGAGGCTCGGGCCAATAAGATGGAGGCAGGATCCCGGTCAGTGAGTTCGGAGGAGGTGTGCCTTGTGTGGCAAGGTGGCAGAGGCATGAGACGTCCTGGTGGAGGACCCCGTGACAGGGCAGGCAGAGCCGCAGAGTCATGCCAGAAATGCGGGTACGACCTTCCTCACCCGACAGAATGTCCGGCGGTGGGAAAGACCTGTGGCAGATGTGGACTGGCCGATCACTTTTCAAGGGTATGCCATGCAGCCCTGCCTGTGATGGTGCCGAGAGGCCAGCCACGGACGTGGATTCCACGCCAGAACCCGCCGCCGAATGTGGCCCAGGTGGATCAGGGAGAAGTGGATCCCCAGGTGGAGGGTGCCGAGGAGGAGGACGAGGAGAACATCTTCTTCGTCTCGAGCGTGGAAATTCTGAAAAGGAAGAGCCGGAGACAGCCCAGATGTGTGGTGGAGGTCAACCACTCTCCAGTCCCGGTGCTTGTGGATATGGGGGCCTCCGTCAATGTAATGGCCAGAGGACATTATGACACGCTTGAACCCCTCCCAGGCCTGGACACACCGAAGGCTCACATATTTGCTTTTGGAGGGCTGGAACCGATACCACTGGATGGTGCCTTTGTAGCTTGTGTTGAACATGACGGCTCACAGATCAAGGCTTGCTTCTATGTGACTCCTGTGAGTGACAACACCCTGTTCAGCTGTGCCGCTGCCGAGGCCCTGGGGATTGTCAGTTTCGCCTATTCAGTCTATATGGAAGACATCAATGATCTCCTAGACAAGTACGCAGCACTCTTCAGTGGGATCGGGAAGATGACCGGCGAACCGGTTCGGCTTCACATTGATGAGTCGGTCCAACCGATTGCCCTGAAACATCGTAGGGTACCATTTCATCTGAGAGAGCAAGTGGACAAGGAGCTGGACAGTTTGGTAAACCTGGACATCATCGAAAAGGTGGAGGGCCCGACCCCCTGGGTGTCTCCGATCGTAGTGGCCAGAAAACCTAAGCAACCTGGTTCAGTCCGCATCTGTGTCGACATGAGGCTCCCTAACAAGCCAATAAAGAGGGAGCGGCATCTCACACCCACGATCGACGACATAATTGCGGAAGTACAAGGGGCTCGGTTCTTCCCGAAATTGGATCTCCGAGCAGGTTACCACCAGGTCGTTCTCCACCCTGAGTCCAGGTACATAACAACGTTTACCACCCACCGGGGGTTGTACCAATACAAGAGGTTGAGTTTTGGAGGTGTTCCAGAACATCATCAAGGGCGCCCTGGCAGATCTCGAGGGCGTCCTCAACATCAGCGATGACATTCTGGTGTTCACAAAAACAGAGGTAGCCCACATGAGGAGGCTTGGTAAGACCCTGGAACGACTCCAATCACTGGGCCTTACCCTTCATAAGGAAAAATGCGAGTTCATGCGCACCTCCATTGAATTCTTCGGTTTTGTGTTCAAGGAGGGAGGTGTATCGCCCGATCCAAGAAAGGTCCAGGACATCAAATCGGCACAACCTCCCGAGTCGGTGTCTGATGTGAGGAGTTTTCTGGGGATGGTGACCTACTGTGGGCGTTTCATCCAAAACCTCACCTCAAGGTCGGAACCACTCCAGGCCCTGACGAAGAAGGAGTCAGCGTGGCACTGGGGCCAACTTGAGCAGGCCGCTTTCGAGGACATCAAAGCTGCCCTCACGACGGAAGACACCATGGCATTCTTCGACCCAGCCCTGGAGTCAGAGATCGTTGTTGATGCCAGTCCTTTTGGCCTGGGGGCCGTGCTAACTCAGGTGGATCACAACGGGGGAGTTCGGCCAGTGGCATATGCCAGCAAGGCACTCTCAGAGACTGAGCAGAGGTACTCCCAGATCGAGCGGGAGGCCCTTGCGGTGCTGTGGGGCTGCAGACATTTTCGACTCTATGTCTTGGGTCGCCGGTGACGGTGGTAACTGATCACAAGCCGTTGCTTCCAATCCTGGTGGGGTCATCGTCAAAGCCACCGGCAAGGATTGAGAGGTGGATGCTCGCCCTCCTTGAGTATTCTGTCACCCTGGTGTACCGGCCCGGGGCCAACAATGCGCGGACTACCTGTCCCGCCACCCGGGGGTGTGCGGGGGAGAGGGGCATGATGTCTGTGAAGAAGAGGCTGACAGCCATGTACGGATGGTGGTGGAGGCGGCCACACCAAACGCGATGCCGCTGGCGGAGCTGGAGGCCGCGGCGGCCCAAGACGAATGTTTTCAAGTACTGAGGCACTCGATGCAACCCGACTCCTGGAAGTCCGTCCTCGAGGCTGTGGCCGGGCGGACACGTGAGGCCAAAACAACACTTGAGCAGCTGTGGAATGTGAAGGACGAGTTGTCGTTTTCGGAGTCGGGCCTGCTGCTCCGGGGTGACCGGATTGTCGTCCCCCTGTCAAAAGTGAGGGAGGTCATCACGTTGGCACACCATGGACATCAAGGCGCAGCAAAGACCAAGGCGCGACTCAGGTTGAAGGTCTGGTTTCCTGAACTAGAGAAGAGGGTTGATGACTTTGTAGCGGCATGCGTGTGGTGTCAGGCAGCCTCTCCTCTGCAACGGGAGCCAGCAATAGAAGTGATGCCCCAAGGCACCCGGCCTTGGGAGGTCGTCCACGCGGACTTTGGATCGACGTTGGTGGGCACCCATTTCCTGGCAATTGTCGATGAGTACTCTAGATATCCAGAAGTGGAGTTCGTCGAATCCGTGGCGTTTGTGCATGTGGTGGTGGCATGGAGAAGATCTTTGCAGCCCACGGGTTTCCCCACACCCTGTGCTCAGACAATGGGGCTCCTTTCCAAAGTGAGCGGTTCTCCGAGCTAATGGAGAGCTGCGGGGTGCAGCACAGGAAGGTGTCACCGCTGTCACCCCGAGCAAATGGCGATGCGGAGAGACTCATGCGGACTCTTAACAAGACATTCCGGATCGCCCAGGGACAGGGTCAACCCCTACAACGGGCCCTGTACCAATTCCTGCGGGTTTATCGAACTACACCGCATGCCTCAACTGGAGTGGCTCCTGCAGAAGCGCTGTTCAAGAGATGTCCCCAGGGTCTGCTACCTGAGGTTGGGGAGAAAGAACCGGTGTGATTGACAACCAGCGGGTTCCAATGGAAAGGCGAGTGAGAATTGACCAAGAAAACCTGCGAAGGGGTCTCCGGCCTCAACGGCTTGAGCCGGGAGACGAAGTTCTAGTCCGAAACCGACACCCCCATGGGAAACTCTCACTCCCCTATGAACCCGAGACTTTGGATGTTGTGGCTGTCAAGGGATCCATGGTGACGGCCTCGGATGGGCGATCTGCCGTCACCCGGAATGTGAGTTTCTTCAACAAACTGGGTGATCCCCGGACTGAGACTCTGCCTGAACCTGACCCACCAGAGGACCCCGACGCTGGAGATTTACGGGACAAGGCCCCAAACTCCCCAATCAGGGGAGCAGCAGCTGAGGGACACCATGGGCCGGAGGTAGGCAGGAGGTACCCCCAGAGGGCTGGGCGAGGGAAACCTGCTTACCTCAGCGAGTATGTTCTTGGACACTTAGCGTGTAAGGGATCCGGGTGGTTGACAATAAAGGGGTGTTGGGTGTGCAGTGGTGGTTTATAGTGTAGCTGTGTGTTAAAAGTTATGATCATTAAAAGTGCCGTTGTTGTGGTTCCTCCCGAAAAAGGAGGAGTGTGGCGCTGCCCGTAATGACGGGCTACGCGGCGGCGTGACGTTGCACGCCGCCGCCGAATGTATAAATAAAGGGGTGTTCCCGGCCGCGAACAGAGCGATCGGGAAGCCCAAACCGAAAGGCTGTGTGCGTGTGTCCTTTCAGGTGGGGGGGCTTACGGGAACGCAGCGGGGGGGCTCAGGACCGCCCCCCAACACTGGCTATCATAAATCTTTTATTGTGCACACAGATGCCTCAGACACTGAGATAGGTGCAGTTATATCACAGCTAGATGAGAAAGGTAGGGGGAACCCCCCCACGGTGTCTTCAGTCGCCAGTTTAAGGACAGAGAGCTCAGGTGGTCTACTGTAGAAAAAGAATGTTGTTCTATTGTGTAGGCTCTAAGGAAGCTCAGGCCCTACCTCTATGGGACCAACTTCACTGTGCAGACTGCACATAAGCCCTTAAAGTGAGTGATGAACATGAAGGGTGAGAATCATATGTTGCTCAGGTGGTCCATTAGCCTCCAAGGCTTTGACTTCACTATTGAACATAGGCCAGGTGTCCTACATAGCAATGCTGATGGATTGTCCTGAATGTTTAACCAACCTGAACATGAGACTCATCCAGGGTGGATTAAGTCTCCCTGTCCTCAGTCTAGGAAAGGGCGAGTGTTAGAGAAATGTTCACTTACTGCTATTTTACCTCTCTCTTTGTGGGCCCCAAAAATATTGCTTTTCAGTCTTCAGCTGCACTCCACCGGGCTTTCATCATTATGGGGAAACTGACTTGTTCTTCAAACAGTCAGTACTAAGAAACTTTGTTTCTCTTAGTCTTATGACTTAATTGACACTTTTGGCAACTGTATTTCAGTGCACAAAGTACATTACTGTACCGCGCTATGGGGTTTTTGAGTTTTCTGGCCCTAGTCATCCACTAAGGATTTTTTGGTAGCTGGACAATGTGCTTAGGAGTAGACTGGTGGCATCCGAAGCTTTTTCATGTATTTATATGAACTTTTACTGAGCCCTACCACACTTACCATGTTTGGCTCATGACTGTGGCTAGTGTCCGTCATGGCCGTGCCACGAGATCTTTTGTCTTCTCCCTTGGCCATTTTGTCAGTTGGCATTCCTCCTGGTCTTTGTGACCCGGGGAGTCCTTATTTGGGCATGCTTTCACCTGCAAAAGCCACCACTTTTCAAACGCTAATGCATGCCACCTGTGTATATACCCAGGAAGTGGGCTGGGACTGTCTGGTCCCAATCCACATTACTGGTGCCAGGATGTCTGGTGTGCACAAGGGCTTAGGGCCGCAGTATTCCTGATTGGACCACTGCTGCCATGCATGAGTGGGGCAGCTCTCCTCATTGGCCAGCTGGGTGCGAGCACTCACTGGACTTTGGGATATGAGGAGCGGTCCTGACTGTTCGAATTCACTTATACAAAGAGCCAAGTATCCAGGAGAGAGAAGCAGATTCAAGGACTAACCAGAACCGCACAGACAAAGTTTGGCACCCTGAGCCTGCTGTTGTCCCTTTGCGCTCGATCTCCAAAGACCTGCAAAGGTGATTCTACCCCTTGGAGCCACCTCCTTGTTGTCCTGCAAAGTAGCATTCTCGGAAGTGTCCATAGGCACTCCAGTGGACTGACCAGCTTGTACCTTGGCACCCATGCTGGAGCGTTTTTTCATCAGGTTTCGTCTCAAACTTTGGGGAATCCTAGTTCACACTACAAAGAATCGTCATGACACAAATCTCGTCACAGCTGCTTTGGGCCACAAGAGAGAGGCGTACAGGCTGCGAGACTTGGGTGCCTCTGCATCACTTTTGGTGACTTTTGCGCCTTTCTTCGAGTCTCCTAAGGCCAGCTGCATCAGTGCTTTCGTTGTCCTACAATCAAGATAAGAGATACAGCTCCAATTGTAGACCGGAACCGCATCTGCACCCGCAGCACCTGTGCATCTTGAAGCTTAACCAAGGGTGGGATTTCGAACTCCATGCAACCCTCTCCAGATCTCCCAAGTTTGGACCCAGAGTGAACTAATCGCAGTGCTTAATCATACCACTTACCGGTGGCCCCTAGTTCATCCATTCCCTTTTTATGCACAAAGGATCCCTTGTGGTCCTTGCCTTGCCTCAGGTGGCATCTGCTTCATAAAGCCATCTGAAGGATCAGAACAGCTTTGTTCTCTGCAGCAGATCCACTTCTGAATCTCTGAACGGAATTTCTACACTGCAGAATCCACTCTCTAACTTTTACATCTCATTGAATATTGTACTTTGTGTCTTTACACACGACTGAGCACTTTTACGCACAAACCTGACATTGAGCACAAGGCTCCAATCTTCGTAGGGCTGGACATAGTTAGAGTTATCCATCTCTGGAAGTTGAGAATGTGATAAAGTTTGTCTGCTTTCCCTCGTTACAGGTTTTGCCAGGAAACCGCACTTTACTGCATTGACCAAAAGTGACTTAACTCATATTTTACACAGAGCGCCAGGGGACCACTCCGGTGGTGATAAAGCATGGTGTAAATATCCTTTAACATTAACATTAACATTAACATAGTGCGTGTTTAAGTAGCTACATTACAGTGTTTTCAATTTTTCACTTGTGTTTGCTCTGGGCCAAATACATTTATATTATGTATTTTTGAACTACTTACTACTGCCTAAGGGTAATTCCTGCCTTCCTACTGTGTGTACCCATCCAAGACCTCCAAGACCTCAGATCACCCTCACTACTACTGAGACTTAGCCTTGACTAATCTCCAGGCTACCTTGAATTCTCCTGACTAACTTCTCAGAAGTGTTCCCGGTTTCACTAACAAGGGTGGCCTCCTGAACATCTGTTCACCAGAGCAGAGTTCAGAAATCCATTCTAACATGGATTCATGGGGTTTCTGAGTGGTTCCATGTAAAAGTTGAGGATCATTGCACAGGTGATGGGCAGAGTTGGTGATCTGGGCGAATCCTTTTGCCCAAATGGGTGGTGGGGAACGGGGTGTGATTTGTACCAGCTGAAAAGCGTCTTGCTAATCCACAAGTGGCAATGTAGAATTTTGTTGAGTCCTTCGCTCGGGTCGTTAACTGGGGCCACGGGTCATTACCTCCCAGTGTTGCCCATAGAACGGGTACATAATGCCACATCAATGTCCCCTCAACCCTGTCACATACAGCCCAATGAGGTGTTATCTCTTTTGTCTGAACATTTCTGGAACAGCTTGTATCACAGGGAGATTGTGCCTGGATAATATTGTCTTCGCTTGCTCTAATTCTGGTCTTGATTATATTTTTAGAAAAATTAGTGTTCCTGAACTACAAGTTACCTGATGGTTTTTAAACGTACTCATTTGATTACTGTTCGGCTGCTGCCAAGAAGTCATTCTTCCATCTTGACACAGGCCACTGATCACATTAATACGCACATTTCACAGTAACATTCAAAGTTCACCATTAACTGTTTGAGAAACTCTCATAAGGGTATATAAATTGACCTTTTCAAGAAATTCCAGGGTCTCTCAAAAGATGTTCTCAGAATTTATAAGGCTGTCTCAGGGTTCCTAATATCGGTTTATTCATTACACGGGGTGTCATCAGTGTGTGCAGCTTGTTTAGGTATGTTCTTCCTTGGTCTCTGACTTCCTTCCTTTTAAGGACATCTTCCTTTCATCTCTTTTCTGTATTCTGTATTGGAGGAGATATGTGTTAGACACTTATCTTTCAATCTTTGCAGCTACTTCTTTGTCACTTTTTCATTTTCTATAATGAGGCCCAACCTTTGGGCTCTTCTTCGTTTTGTTTCTTTGTGCCTCTCAAGCTGATGACATCTCTTCTGTCCGGGAGGCCTCCATTCAGCTTTGATTAATGGCCCAGTTCTGCACTGGTGAGGCTTTGTAGTGCAATATTTGGGGCTGGGTCTGCTTTATTCCCCGAAAGGTTTTTCCATTAGTTTTTTTCTTCATTATATATGCCCTTAAGAATTTGCAACGTTTTCCAATCTTTACACAACTGTACACAGTATTCTCCTCTGGAGCTGTTCTAAAGTCCCCATAATGTGTTTAGGGCATTGGGGAAGCACGTAACCAACCCACTAATCTGAAAGTGTAAAGCAGGAGAAATGTGCAGCATGGTACCTAACACTCAGTCCGAAATGAATGCCTAGATAAAGCCAACTTTGCCAACTTGATCAAGATGCTAATGAATCCCAGGGTGCCAAGGGACATGCATTCTTCTCAGGAGCATCGCCTCAGCTTACTCACTGACAGGATCCATGTACCCGACTACATACCTGCTCCATGAGGTAACCAGGGGGTGACAGAACTAACAATGCCCTCCCTAACATCTCAAAGGACATCCCCACCACTGGCAGTGGCATCAAAGGCCTTTCAGGCAGTTCACTGCACTTATCAGGCAACTGGTAAGTCGGCCAGATCCTGCAGAAACGTGCCACGTTTACTCAAATGCTATGCTAGTAAGCGCAGGAAGACACCACACTGTCTTTTCGACCCCAGGGTTGGCAGGCATTAACTACTTCCATTCTTCCCCTGCTGCGCCACACCTCCCTTCCAGTGTTTCCAGTATTTATTTTAAGCTTTTTCACCCTCTTATCTTTACCTCACTCCTTTTCTTTTTTCCAGCACACAAAGGTCTGGATACCCCTGGAGCAGACATAGTACTAGTACTCCACTCCACAAACATGCATCAGCACTCTAATACTACTAGAGTGGTGATTTGGTGCAGTATAAAACCACATTTCCATCACATGACACAACTGGCATAGTGAAGGAGACCCTGGTTAAATGCTTCTCCTTTACACGCAGGAACAGAATGATTTGGCACTGAAGGCCGCAGTCCCACAAAATAGCTGCCCACAACCCAAAGGTCCTCTTCACAATGTTGCATTTGCTTCTCGCTGCTGCCTTGGCTTCCTTTGTGAAAGCAAACACAGGACGGAGGCATGCCGTTCCTTGCAGAGCTCCCTCCTTTCTCCCACTGCTGTGCACATTGTGGTGCACATGCAAGAGCGGGATCATTAATAATTATGAGTCCACCCGTGTTATATCATGAGCCCATTTGTCCTTCACAGATTTTGTGCATTTTGCCTATGACAAATAACGGGGTGATCAAAGAGTTGGGAATATACACAGTGCCATATAGAAACCAAAGGATGGGTGTCCCCTTCATCGTGGACCTGGGGATCATATGAAATCAGAAGAATCAAAGGGCGTGGTCACACGGGCAAAACCGGGTATTTACAGAATAGATGAAAAAATTCGACTTCAGTATGCAAATAAAAAGGGGATAGACTTGGTCAGGCAGAAATTACATATTCATATTTTATTCATTAATTACAAACAATAATAAAAAGTCACAGTAACACATAATAGATCATAATACCAGTAGAAATCCTTGTTAAAATCAACCAGCTTTGATATTAAACTGAAGTGGTAGATCTGTTTGTAGAGAATACCATAGTAGGGTAGTATACATTTCAAACATGACCCATTTACCTATACCCCGCTGCAGTCAGGGTTAATAATGGTATTCGTCTCAAAATGTACTATTCAAAAATAGGCCAAAAACAAGGCAGTTTTTTAGCACCATACATCATAAGGTGCTGCCTCCACAGTGCAGAACATATACAGAAGATATAAGGTTTATACTGTGGATAAAAGAATAGTATCAAAAAGTCTCGAAGAACAAATCAATAAAGTGCTGTATCATACTTGCCAACCCTACCGATTTAGGCGGTACAATACCGCTTTTTAAGCAGTCCTACTGCCTACCGATTTATTGGCAACAAATACCGATTTTTTTAAAAAACGTTTTTTTTAACATTTTTATTTTTGGCCACACCAGCTCGGGGGAGTCTTTCAAGGGCTCCCCCGAGCTGGCGTAGCGGGAGAAGGCACGGCATGCAGGCTTTTGATGTAAAAGGTGCCCACGGCAATGGGCTAAATGCGCCCCTCCGCCGCGGTGCCTTTGACAAAAGGCGCCATTAGCCCCCCACCACGCCAGCTCAGGTGTCATGATCTCTGCTTCCAAAAGGTCAGGGTTTTCCCAACTCCCTTGGAAGCAGATCCATAACCCAGGTTCCGAGTGCCAACCAGTCCCAATTGGGACCTTTTGGACCCAGTCCTGGCGCCAGTGGCACCAGGCTCATAAATATGCCCAGTCCCAGCGCTGGAAGCGCCGGGCTCATAATGCTTGGGTGGACTTACCTGCAGCAGACCATGCTGCTTACTTGCCTGCCAGTTGAGCCTCTCATCCCCTTCTGTTTGGAACTACTTTTCCTGTTGGGTGGGGCTGGAGCCACTCCCTAGATTCAGAACACTGGAACTCTTCTGGAAAGCAGGAACTCTTTTCTTACCTAGGCGTGGCTGTGGAAGGAGACACCAAAGCACTACAGGAGGCTATTTAAACCACACCCGGTGGATGAATCTTGCTTTGCGTTATTCTGCAACCTCTGCAGCAGAACGCTCATCGTGTCTTCTGCATCCGGTCCTGGGCCTAAGGAAAAAGGCTTACCATCCTGAATCCAGTCTTCAGCAACACCTATAAAGACAAGAAAGAACAGGTTAGCATTCCGGCATCTGAAAGGCAAAGGCTTACCATCCTGAATCCAGTCTTCAGCAACACCTATAAAGACAAGAAAGAACAGGTTAGCATTCCGGCATCTGAAAGGCAAAGGCTTACCTACTCTTCGTGCGCTCCGGAGGTGTTCACACTGCATTCCGGCATCTGAAAGACAAAAGCTTACCAACTCTTTGCACGCTCCGGAGGCCTTCGGCGCTGCATCCCGCATCTGAAAGACAAAACAAGGTGCGTTTAAAGACATTGGGGAACTTTAATACTCACGTGCCATTACTCCTTTCCACATCTAACCCAGTGGGTATTCCGGCACCCTGCAGCCGCTCCGAACTCGTACCTGCAAAATAAAAAGACAGTTAGAGCGCATCGTGAAGCAGGCAACAAGCGCTTACTTACGTGCTTCCAGGGACTTCTATTCATCACACGGGCTCCATCTTCAACTCACTTCAGCCCGTCATCCGCCATCGCCGGAACCCTGCAAAACAAGAGACATCATTACTAAAGACTTTAAAGACATTTGAATGACTCGAAACTTACCGTTCGTGCAGTAAACGACGGACAGCAGTCCTCTGAAGTCAAGAGGCCTGCGCTACCTATCCAGTGAAGAAACTGGTTACAGAACCCTGCCCCGAGGCAGATGGAGAGCTCGGCATTCACTTACCTAAGACATCTTACTCTACACGTCAGGCATACAGTGCACAGAGGTCCAGCCCAAGAGCCAACCGGGTGCTACACATCACCTTTGGAGATACGGTAGTCACCCAGTCAAGACCGGCGCCTCTGCGAGAATCAGGTGAGCGTTACAGAACGCAAAGCCCACCGCAAAACTCTCGCCCATGCGCTATGGAAACCTCGGATACTAACCCCCTAGCCCGGTTACTTGGGGAACTAAGGGCAGAAGTGCATGCAGCTCGTCAGGAAACTAATGCTCTAAGAAGGGAACTAATTATTTCCAAGGAGAGAACAGACAATCTTGCTAGACAAGTGCTACAGTCACAAGCCGGACAGACCCCGTTACCCGCATCAGGGGCAAATCTTCCTTCAACATCCTCTATGAATCCAGTGCAGATCAACCTACCTGGGAATGTACCTCTGGCTCCGCCCGAACGATTTTCTGGTGACCCAAAGAGGTTTGCAGTATTTATCAATCAGTGCCGGTTGCACTTCTTATGCCGGCCAGCAGCCTTTCCAACTGATCAAGCAAAAGTAGCTTTTGTACTTTCGTACCTTAGTGGCAATGCGGCAGACTGGTCGATCCCTCTAGTTAATCAAGATGATCCGGTTCTCCATGATTTTCAAGCCTTTCAGCTTAGTATGGAAAAACTGTTCGCAAGACATTCACAGGGGCAGGCCTTGGACAATGAGCTTCTTTCGTTGCGACAGGGTAATCAAGACCTTTTGGCTTATATTGCATCTTTCAATAGACTAATAGTGGAAACTCAATGGCCTGAGGACAAAAGGATTACGCTGTTTTATAGAGGTCTACGTGGAGAGCTCAAAGACGTTTTAGCCCAAGTAGTGAATCCCCCACAAGACTGTTCGGATTATATAGACTTGGTCGTTCAAATAGATCACAGGCTGCAGAACAGGAAGGCCGATCGTTCCAAGTTTGATGCTCGAGTATTTTCCAAACCGCCAACTCCTTCCAAAGGAGTAGACTCCGGGAAACCCATGCAAATAGGGGGTCTGAAAGGTCCTCTAACACAAAGGGAGCGGGAAAGGAGGAAACAGTTGCAATTATGCCTATATTGCGGAAACTCAGGGCACTTTCTTCGAGACTGTCCGGTGAAACCTGCCAAGAAGGCAGTAGGAGCTGCAGTTACCAAAGTTACAAACTCTGAGCAGGGAAACGACCTCGCCCGACAAGAATAGAGGTCCTCTTGCCGAGCGTGAAAACCAGTTCCGTGACCTCGCATTTCGTGATACCTATGGTCCTCATTAGCCCTGATAACCCGGATCGATTACATGCAATTGAAGCTTACGTCGACAGCGGTGCCATCGGCAATTATGTGGATCATGAAATGGTTTTGAGGATGAATCTAACTCTTTGTCCCAAGGCTGTAAAGGACGTCATTACTACGGTGGATGGTACGGAGATAGCCTCCGGGCCAGTAACGCATACCACTCAAGAGGTGACGCTAGTAAGTCAAGATGGACACCATGAGAAGATCGTGTTCGATGTGATCAAGGCCCCTCAGTTTCAGATTATTCTAGGAATACCTTGGTTAGAGAAACACAATCCTCTGATCGATTGGCGAGCAAGAACGGTCCAGTTTCCAGAATGTGTCTCTACTTGTCACCCTCCACCTGGTATTGCACTGGCCGCAATTTCTTCAGAGACTCCCCAGTTACCTCCCGAATACCTAGAATACCAAGATGTTTTCCGGAAGGATCAGGCTAACTCTCTACCTCCTCATAGGTCTTATGACTGCCAGATAGACCTGATACCTGGATCTACTCCTCCTTGTAGTAGAATTTATGCCCTCACCGAGTCTGAGAACCTTCACCTTCGACAATACCTGGATCAATACCTGGCAAATGGGTTTATTCGTCCTTCCAAGTCCCCTGCTTCTTCAGCTTTGTTCTTCGTTCCAAAAAAGGAAGGAGACCTTAGAACTTGTATCGATTATCGCTCCCTGAACCAGATCACCGTTAAGAATAGATATCCGTTACCTTTGATCCCTGAACTCCTGGACCAAGTCAGAAAAGCATGCATATATACAAAGCTGGATCTTAGAGGAGCTTACCACTTGGTACGAGTAAAAGAGGGCGATGAATGGAAGACGGCCTTCCGCACCAAGTATGGGCTATTTGAATATCAGGTCATGCCCTTCGGACTTTGCAATGCCCCGGCCGCCTTTCAATATTTTATGAACGATGTCCTCAGAGAGCTCATAGATGTATGTGTTGTTGTTTACATTGACGACATCCTCGTTTATTCTTCATCGGAATCTGAACATCGGAAACACGTGAAAATGGTCCTCGAAAGATTGCGTCAACACAAAATTTTCGCTAAGTTGGAAAAATGTGTTTTCAACGTGACTGAAGTTGAATTCTTGGGATTCATATTATCACCTGGCGGAGTGCGTATGGATTTGAAGAAGGTCGATGCAGTTCTCAAATGGCCATCACCATCCTCCGTAAAAGGTGTGCAAAGCATGTTAGGCTTCGCTAACTTTTACCGCAGGTTTATCCCCGAATTCTCTCGAATAGTCCAGCCCATCACTGCCTTGTTAAAGAAAAACAAACATTTTGAATGGTCTACCGAGGCGGAACAAGCTTTCCAGGATTTGAAGACTAAATTTATCTCTGCACCAATCTTAAAACACCCTCGCCCCGAACTCCCCTACATCGTGGAAACTGATGCTTCAAGCCTTGCCATGGGGGCAGTTCTATCACAAAAGGACCCGGTAACCAATCAGTTGCATCCCGTGGCATTTTGGTCCCGCAAATTCTCGCCTCCTGAAATCAATTACACGATTACTGACAAGGAACTTCTGGCTATCAAGTCTGCCTTTAAGGCTTGGCGGCATTACCTGCTGGGGGCCCGACACACCGTTACTGTGATTACGGATCACCGAAACCTGCAATATTTGAAAACCGCAAAAGCCCAATCCTCTAGACAACTCCGTTGGGCATTATTCTTTGCCGAGTTTGACTTCATAATTACCTATCGACCTGGTACAAAGAACGGTAAAGCTGATGCCCTTTCTCAGATGGGAGTGGAAGAACACTTGATCAACCCCAAACCTGTACCAATCATTCCCGAACAAAGAATTCTGGGTGTAATCGCCACCGAATCCATAGAGGAAGTTAAGGATAAAGCCAGGCAACTTGTAACTCCAGCAGACATACAGAATTGGCATCTGCAGGGAAAGGACTTTGCAGTAAAGGACAACTTATTGTATTTCCAAGAACGATTATACCTACCCAGCACAGATTTACAGAAAAAAGTAATCTCTTGTTATCACGACTCTTTAATGGAAGGTCATCCCGGTATGGCCAAGACCTCAGAAAAGATCAAGCGCTACTTCTGGTGGCCGTCTTGGAAGAAAGATATCAGAGACTTTATAATGTCCTGTGGAGTATGCGCCCAAAACAAGAGTCAAAAGGAAAGACCAGCAGGCCTCTTACGCCCTATTGACATCCCACCTCGCCCTTGGCATACGCTTTCTATGGACTTCATCACCGATCTACCTCCATGCTCCGGATACAATACGATTCTAGTAATCGTGGACTTATTCTCCAAGATGGCGCATTTCATTCCGCTCAAAGGCTTGCCAACAGCAGCAACTCTGGCCCGAGAATTTCTCGAAAACATCGTCCGACTGCACGGTTTTCCTTCGGTTCTAATTTCGGATCGAGGTAGTCAATTTATTTCTCATTTTTGGCGAAGTTGCTGTCGGTCGGCTCAAATTGATGTGAGACTATCGACCAGTCACCACCCTCAGACCGACGGACAAACCGAGAGGACCAATCAAACTCTGGAACAGTATTTACGCTGCATGCTGCAACAAACTGAAAAAACTTGGAAAGATATCCTTTGGATAGCCGAATATGCCTACAATAACTCTGTCCATTCGGGAACTGGGAAAACCCCGTTTTTTCTTTTGTACGGCAGTCACCCTCGAACCTCGGAGTTGCATCCCCTCCAAGATCTTGAAACACCAGCAATAGACTACCTGCATTCTACAATCACCCAAGCCTTTAAGGAAGCTGTTTCTCACCTTCAAAGGGCTAAAGAACAATACAAGAGAGGAGCAGATCAACATCGGAAGGAAGCCCCTCACTATCAAGTAGGGGATCAAGTCTGGTTATCCACCAAATATCTATCTCTAAAAGGGCCACGCACATTCAACCCAAGATACCTTGGTCCCTATTCCATCACTACCATAGTAAACCCAGTAGCGGTCAAGTTGGACTTGCCCCCGCACATGAAGATACATCCGGTCTTCCACGTCTCTCTATTAAAACCTGTGCAACCTCAAACCCGACTAACCAAATCTCCAAAACCTATCCTAGTTGATGGAGAACTCGAGTTTGAAGTTAAAAGCATTCTGGACTCCAAGATCTCCAAATCTAAACTATTCTACCTAATTGACTGGAAAGGCTACGGCCCCCAAGAGAGATCCTGGGAACCTGCTGAATATGTCCACGCTCCTAGCCTAATCAAAAGATTTCACCGAACATTTCCTGACAAGCCAAAACCCCCGGAGAAGCCCGGTTTGGGAGGGGCCTTGAGGGGGGGTACTGTCATGATCTCTGCTTCCAAAAGGTCAGGGTTTTCCCAACTCCCTTGGAAGCAGATCCATAACCCAGGTTCCGAGTGCCAACCAGTCCCAATTGGGACCTTTTGGACCCAGTCCTGGCGCCAGTGGCACCAGGCTCATAAATATGCCCAGTCCCAGCGCTGGAAGCGCCGGGCTCATAATGCTTGAGTGGACTTACCTGCAGCAGACCATGCTGCTTACTTGCCTGCCAGTTGAGCCTCTGATCCCCTTCTGTTTGGAACTACTTTTCCTGTTGGGTGGGGCTGGAGCCACTCCCTAGATTCAGAACACTGGAACTCTTCTGGAAAGCAGGAACTCTTTTCTTACCTAGGCGTGGCTGTGGAAGGAGACACCAAAGCACTACAGGAGGCTATTTAAACCACACCCGGTGGATGAATCTTGCTTTGCGTTATTCTGCAACCTCTGCAGCAGAACGCTCATCGTGTCTTCTGCATCCGGTCCTGGGCCTAAGGAAAAAGGCTTACCATCCTGAATCCAGTCTTCAGCAACACCTATAAAGACAAGAAAGAACAGGTTAGCATTCCGGCATCTGAAAGGCAAAGGCTTACCATCCTGAATCCAGTCTTCAGCAACACCTATAAAGACAAGAAAGAACAGGTTAGCATTCCGGCATCTGAAAGGCAAAGGCTTACCTACTCTTCGTGCGCTCCGGAGGTGTTCACACTGCATTCCGGCATCTGAAAGACAAAAGCTTACCAACTCTTTGCACGCTCCGGAGGCCTTCGGCGCTGCATCCCGCATCTGAAAGACAAAACAAGGTGCGTTTAAAGACATTGGGGAACTTTAATACTCACGTGCCATTACTCCTTTCCACATCTAACCCAGTGGGTATTCCGGCACCCTGCAGCCGCTCCGAACTCGTACCTGCAAAATAAAAAGACAGTTAGAGCGCATCGTGAAGCAGGCAACAAGCGCTTACTTACGTACTTCCAGGGACTTCTATTCATCACACGGGCTCCATCTTCAACTCACTTCAGCCCGTCATCCGCCATCGCCGGAACCCTGCAAAACAAGTGACATCATTACTAAAGACTTTAAAGACATTTGAATGACTCGAAACTTACCGTTCGTGCAGTAAACGACGGACAGCAGTCCTCTGAAGTCAAGAGGCCTGCGCTACCTATCCAGTGAAGAAACTGGTTACAGAACCCTGCCCCGAGGCAGATGGAGAGCTCGGCATTCACTTACCTAAGACATCTTACTCTACACGTCAGGCATACAGTGCACAGAGGTCCAGCCCAAGAGCCAACCGGGTGCTACACATCACCTTTGGAGATACGGTAGTCGCCCAGTCAAGACCGGCGCCTCTGCGAGAATCAGGTGAGCGTTACAGAATGCAAAGCCCACCGCAAAACTCTCGCCCAGGCGCTATGGAAACCTCGGATACTGACCCCCTAGCCCGGTTACTTGGGGAACTAAGGGCAGAAGTGCATGCAGCTCGTCAGGAAACGAATGCTCTAAGAAGGGAACTAATTATTTCCAAGGAGAGAACAGACAATCTTGCTAGACAAGTGCTACAGTCACAAGCCGGACAGACCCCGTTACCCGCATCAGGGGCAAATCTTCCTTCAACATCCTCTATGAATCCAGTGCAGATCAACCTACCTGGGAATGTACCTCTGGCTCCGCCCGAACGATTTTCTGGTGACCCAAAGAGGTTTGCAGTATTTATCAATCAGTGCCGGTTGCACTTCTTATGCCGGCCAGCAGCCTTTCCAACTGATCAAGCAAAAGTAGCTTTTGTACTTTCGTACCTTAGTGGCAATGCGGCAGACTGGTCGATCCCTCTAGTTAATCAAGATGATCCGGTTCTCCATGATTTTCAAGCCTTTCAGCTTAGTATGGAAAAACTGTTCGCAAGACATTCACAGGGGCAGGCCTTGGACAATGAGCTTCTTTCGTTGCGACAGGGTAATCAAGACCTTTTGGCTTATATTGCATCTTTCAATAGACTAATAGTGGAAACTCAATGGCCTGAGGACAAAAGGATTACGCTGTTTTATAGAGGTCTACGTGGAGAGCTCAAAGACGTTTTAGCCCAAGTAGTGAATCCCCCACAAGACTGTTCGGATTATATAGACTTGGTCGTTCAAATAGATCACAGGCTGCAGAACAGGAAGGCCGATCGTTCCAAGTTTGATGCTCGAGTATTTTCCAAACCGCCAACTCCTTCCAAAGGAGTAGACTCCGGGAAACCCATGCAAATAGGGGGTCTGAAAGGTCCTCTAACACAAAGGGAGCGGGAAAGGAGGAAACAGTTGCAATTATGCCTATATTGCGGAAACTCAGGGCACTTTCTTCGAGACTGTCCGGTGAAACCTGCCAAGAAGGCAGTAGGAGCTGCAGTTACCAAAGTTACAAACTCTGAGCAGGGAAACGACCTCGCCCGACAAGAATAGAGGTCCTCTTGCCGAGCGTGAAAACCAGTTCCGTGACCTCGCATTTCGTGATACCTATGGTCCTCATTAGCCCTGATAACCCGGATCGATTACATGCAATTGAAGCTTACGTCGACAGCGGTGCCATCGGCAATTATGTGGATCATGAAATGGTTTTGAGGATGAATCTAACTCTTTGTCCCAAGGCTGTAAAGGACGTCATTACTACGGTGGATGGTACGGAGATAGCCTCCGGGCCAGTAACGCATACCACTCAAGAGGTGACGCTAGTAAGTCAAGATGGACACCATGAGAAGATCGTGTTCGATGTGATCAAGGCCCCTCAGTTTCAGATTATTCTAGGAATACCTTGGTTAGAGAAACACAATCCTCTGATCGATTGGCGAGCAAGAACGGTCCAGTTTCCAGAATGTGTCTCTACTTGTCACCCTCCACCTGGTATTGCACTGGCCGCAATTTCTTCAGAGACTCCCCAGTTACCTCCCGAATACCTAGAATACCAAGATGTTTTCCGGAAGGATCAGGCTAACTCTCTACCTCCTCATAGGTCTTATGACTGCCAGATAGACCTGATACCTGGATCTACTCCTCCTTGTAGTAGAATTTATGCCCTCACCGAGCCTGAGAACCTTCACCTTCGACAATACCTGGATCAATACCTGGCAAATGGGTTTATTCGTCCTTCCAAGTCCCCTGCTTCTTCAGCTTTGTTCTTCGTTCCAAAAAAGGAAGGAGACCTTAGAACTTGTATCGATTATCGCTCCCTGAACCAGATCACCGTTAAGAATAGATATCTGTTACCTTTGATCCCTGAACTCCTGGACCAAGTCAGAAAAGCATGCATATATACAAAGCTGGATCTTAGAGGAGCTTACCACTTGGTACGAGTAAAAGAGGGCGATGAATGGAAGACGGCCTTCCGCACCAAGTATGGCCTATTTGAATATCAGGTCATGCCCTTCGGACTTTGCAATGCCCCGGCCGCCTTTCAATATTTTATGAACGATGTCCTCAGAGAGCTCATAGATGTATGTGTTGTTGTTTACAATGACGACATCCTCGTTTATTCTTCATCGGAATCTGAACATCGGAAACACGTGAAAATGGTCCTCGAAAGATTGCGTCAACACAAACTTTTCGCTAAGTTGGAAAAATGTGTTTTCAACGTGACTGAAGTTGAATTCTTGGGATTCATATTATCACCTGGCGGAGTGCGTATGGATTCGAAGAAGGTCGATGCAGTTCTCAAATGGCCATCACCATCCTCCGTAAAAGGTGTGCAAAGCATGTTAGGCTTCGCTAACTTTTACCGCAGGTTTATCCCCGAATTCTCTCGAATAGTCCAGCCCATCACTGCCTTGTTAAAGAAAAACAAACATTTTGAATGGTCTACCGAGGCAGAACAAGCTTTCCAGGATTTGAAGACTAAATTTATCTCTGCACCAATCTTAAAACACCCTCGCCCCGAACTCCCCTACATCGTGGAAACTGATGCTTCAAGCCTTGCCATGGGGGCAGTTCTATCACAAAAGGACCCGGTAACCAATCAGTTGCATCCCCTGGCATTTTGGTCACGCAAGTTCTCGCCTCCTGAAATCAATTACACGATTACTGACAAGGAACTTCTGGCTATCAAGTCTGCCTTTAAGGCTTGGCGGCATTACCTGCTGGGGGCCCGACACACCGTTACTGTGATTACGGATCACCGAAACCTGCAATATTTGAAAACCGCAAAAGCCCAATCCTCTAGACAACTCCGTTGGGCATTATTCTTTGCCGAGTTTGACTTCATAATTACCTATCGACCTGGTACAAAGAACGGTAAAGCTGATGCCCTTTCTCGGATGGGAGTGGAAGAACACTTGATCAACCCCAAACCTGTACCAATCATTCCCGAACAAAGAATTCTGGGTGTAATCGCCACTGAATCCATAGAGGAAGTTAAGGATAAAGCCAGGCAACTTGTAACTCCAGCAGACATACAGAATTGGCATCTGCAGGGAAAGGACTTTGCAGTAAAGGACAACTTATTGTATTTCCAAGAACGATTATACCTACCCAGCACAGATTTACAGAAAAAAGTAATCTCTTGTTATCACGACTCTTTAATGGAAGGTCATCCCGGTATGGCCAAGACCTCAGAAAAGATCAAGCGCTACTTCTGGTGGCCGTCTTGGAAGAAAGATATCAGAGACTTTATAATGTCCTGTGGAGTATGCGCCCAAAACAAGAGTCAAAAGGAAAGACCAGCAGACCTCTTACGCCCTATTGACATCCCACCTCGCCCTTGGCATACGCTTTCTATGGACTTCATCACCGATCTACCTCCATGCTCCGGATACAATACGATTCTAGTAATCGTGGACTTATTCTCCAAGATGGCGCATTTCATTCCGCTCAAAGGCTTGCCAACAGCAGCAACTCTGGCCCGAGAATTTCTCGAAAACATCGTCCGACTGCACGGTTTTCCTTCGGTTCTAATTTCGGATCGAGGTAGTCAATTTATTTCTCATTTTTGGCGAAGTTGCTGTCGGTCGGCTCAAATTGATGTGAGACTATCGACCAGTCACCACCCTCAGACCGACGGACAAACCGAGAGGACCAATCAAACTCTGGAACAGTATTTACGCTGCATGCTGCAACAAACTGAAAAAACTTGGAAAGATATCCTTTGGATAGCCGAATATGCCTACAATAACTCTGTCCATTCGGGAACTGGGAAAACCCCGTTTTTTCTTTTGTACGGCAGTCACCCTCGAACCTCGGAGTTGGATCCCCTCCAAGATCTTGAAACACCAGCAATAGACTACCTGCATTCTACAATCACCCAAGCCTTTAAGGAAGCTGTTTCTCACCTTCAAAGGGCTAAAGAACAATACAAGAGAGGAGCAGATCAACATCGGAAGGAAGCCCCTCACTATCAAGTAGGGGATCAAGTCTGGTTATCCACCAAATATCTATCTCTAAAAGGGCCACGCACATTCAACCCAAGATACCTTGGTCCCTATTCCATCACTACCATAGTAAACCCAGTAGCGGTCAAGTTGGACTTGCCCCCGCACATGAAGATACATCCGGTCTTCCACGTCTCTCTATTAAAACCTGTGCAACCTCAAACCCGACTAACCAAATCTCCAAAACCTATCCTAGTTGATGGAGAACTCGAGTTTGAAGTTAAAAGCATTCTGGACTCCAAGATCTCCAAATCTAAACTATTCTACCTAATTGACTGGAAAGGCTACGGCCCCCAAGAGAGATCCTGGGAACCTGCTGAATATGTCCACGCTCCTCGCCTAATCAAAAGATTTCACCGAACATTTCCTGACAAGCCAAAACCCCCGGAGAAGCCCGGTTTGGGAGGGGCCTTGAGGGGGGGTACTGTCATGATCTCTGCTTCCAAAAGGTCAGGGTTTTCCCAACTCCCTTGGAAGCAGATCCATAACCCAGGTTCCGAGTGCCAACCAGTCCCAATTGGGACCTTTTGGACCCAGTCCTGGCGCCAGTGGCACCAGGCTCATAAATATGCCCAGTCCCAGCGCTGGAAGCGCCGGGCTCATAATGCTTGAGTGGACTTACCTGCAGCAGACCATGCTGCTTACTTGCCTGCCAGTTGAGCCTCTGATCCCCTTCTGTTTGGAACTACTTTTCCTGTTGGGTGGGGCTGGAGCCACTCCCTAGATTCAGAACACTGGAACTCTTCTGGAAAGCAGGAACTCTTTTCTTACCTAGGCGTGGCTGTGGAAGGAGACACCAAAGCACTACAGGAGGCTGTTTAAACCACACCCGGTGGATGAATCTTGCTTTGCGTTATTCTGCAACCTCTGCAGCAGAACGCTCATCGTGTCTTCTGCATCCGGTCCTGGGCCTAAGGAAAAAGGCTTACCATCCTGAATCCAGTCTTCAGCAACACCTATAAAGACAAGAAAGAACAGGTTAGCATTCCGGCATCTGAAAGGCAAAGGCTTACCATCCTGAATCCAGTCTTCAGCAACGCCTATAAAGACAAGAAAGAACAGGTTAGCATTCCGGCATCTGAAAGGCAAAGGCTTACCTACTCTTCGTGCGCTCCGGAGGTGTTCACACTGCATTCCGGCATCTGAAAGACAAAAGCTTACCAACTCTTTGCACGCTCCGGAGGCCTTCGGCGCTGCATCCCGCATCTGAAAGACAAAACAAGGTGCGTTTAAAGACATTGGGGAACTTTAATACTCACGTGCCATTACTCCTTTCCACATCTAACCCAGTGGGTATTCCGGCACCCTGCAGCCGCTCCGAACTCGTACCTGCAAAATAAAAAGACAGTTAGAGCGCATCGTGAAGCAGGCAACAAGCGCTTACTTACGTGCTTCCAGGGACTTCTATTCATCACACGGGCTCCATCTTCAACTCACTTCAGCCCGTCATCCGCCATCGCCGGAACCCTGCAAAACAAGAGACATCATTACTAAAGACTTTAAAGACATTTGAATGACTCGAAACTTACCGTTCGTGCAGTAAACGACGGACAGCAGTCCTCTGAAGTCAAGAGGCCTGCGCTACCTATCCAGTGAAGAAACTGGTTACAGAACCCTGCCCCGAGGCAGATGGAGAGCTCGGCATTCACTTACCTAAGACATCTTACTCTACACGTCAGGCATACAGTGCACAGAGGTCCAGCCCAAGAGCCAACCGGGTGCTACACATCACCTTTGGAGATACGGTAGTCGCCCAGTCAAGACCGGCGCCTCTGCGAGAATCAGGTGAGCGTTACATCAGGGGATTCTTTTGATGGCTCCACCGAGCTGGCGTAGCGGGAGACGGCACGCATGCAGGCTTTTAATGTAAAAGGCACCCACGGAGGCAGGCTAAATGCGCCCCTCCCCGCGGGTGCCTTTGACAAAAGGCGCCATTAGCCCCCCACCACGCCAGCTCAGGGGATTCTTTCAAGGGTTCCTCCAAGCTGGCGTAGCGGGAGAAGGCGCGACGTGCAGGCTTTTGATGTAAAAGGCACCCACGGCTGCGGGCAAAAGGCGCCCCTCCGCCACGGGTGCCTTTGACAATAGGCGCCATTAGCCCCCCACCACGCCAGCTCGGGGGAGTCTTTCAAGGGCTCCCCCGAGCTGGCGTGGTGGCAGAAGGCGTGGCAGGCGCCTCATTGTCATTGAATGCACCTGCGGCGGCAGGCTCATTCAATGACAATGGGCTGCTGAGGAGCCCTATTCCTATCATTACCTCCTCGCCTGACTATTTTTGAAACTTTAAGATTCCTACAGATTTTTGGTCACCGAATGTTGGCATGTATGCTGTATTGATAATAAAAAAAACTGGAGGCACAGAATGC
This sequence comes from Ambystoma mexicanum, assembly GCF_040938575.1. Lineage (NCBI taxonomy): Eukaryota > Metazoa > Chordata > Amphibia > Caudata > Ambystomatidae > Ambystoma > Ambystoma mexicanum. The sequence continues at coordinate 639,902,263 of NC_090937.1, forward strand.
TAACTGTCCATATACACAGTACCATGCTGTGATGAGGCAAGTTCCTATTTTCCTGTGCTATCTAATTTCTCACACAAAATGAGGAGGAGGGGGCCAGAGCTCGAATCCGCCGTTCTTGTTAGAGATCCGTGTTTGTATTCATTCATCCCGCTTGAAAGAAGGGCGTGTTTCTCTGGGCGCCTTCAGACAGCTTCGTGAATATGTAGCCAATAGCACCAAAGGCAAGGTATGCATCAACGGTTTTTTCGAGCTGCGCAACATAAAAATAAATGCACAAGGCTCGTAACCTTACTGCGTGCCTTATCGAAAGCTGACGGCTCTGTCACTCTCGGCTTCCTTTCAGATAAACCGCCAATGTTTGACCGGTATTCGGAAGTGGGTCCAGCGCGCTGTCGGAGACGTTGACTCGGGCAAGGAAGCAATCAATTCTGCGCTGTTACTCAATGCGATTATCGAGTTCATTTCCTCGCTCTTACTTCGCCAACTAATGGCTGCACGTTCAGAAAGGCCCTTGAAAGAGGACAGTGCCCTTATGTTTTAGAGGTTGGAGGGTAGGTTCTATTGTTTTGCATCTGTGTATTTGTTGGAAGCTCGTTTAGTGACTCAACTCCACGGACAAGCCTCTGCGCTCTGATACTACTAGAGTTGTGATTTGGTGCAGTATAAAACCATATTTCCATCGCTTAACATAACTTGCATAGAGTAGTCTGTACGCCAAAAACTACGTTTTGTTTCGAAACTCGCAATGAAGTTCCTTAAAAAGACATATTTCGGGGTCCATTGAATACAGAAAAATGCTCCGGTTGGTCTTTGATTTAAACCCTTTTATTGCTTTCATTATTGACGAACAATAAACCTAATATTGGAAAACTCAAATAATGACAATATTCAAAAATGCATAATTTCAGTGTTACAGGTATGGTAAAGCAGTCCATCTGCAACAAAATAACGAGTGTTGATGAATCACTGCCCCCTCCAAACACACATCATGCCAGAGATCAAAAAGAAAAAGAAAGCAGAAAGGCACATACGTAGTTTGCTTATTGTCAGTCGGTAACTGGCAATCTGCAAGAGCAACTACACATAAGAGCAGAACTTCCTCTACTAATCCATGAGATCAGGCACTCTACACTGTGTGAGGCACGCGAAATGTTTCACTCTCCATTGTGAAGGCTAAGGAAAATGTTTCACTCTCCGCTGGGCAGGGCAAGGGCAATGTTTCACAATGTGTGAGGCAAGCGAAATGTTTCACTCTTCACTGTGCAGGGCAAGGCAAATGTTTCACTCTCTGCTGGGCAGGGCAAGGGCAATGTTTCACAATGTGTGAGGCAAGCGAAATTTTTCACTGTTCACTGTGCAGGGCAAGGGAAATGTTTCACTCTCCGCTGAGCAGGGCAAGGGCAATGTTTCACAATGTGTGAGGCAAGCAAAATGTTTCACTCTCCACTGGGCAGGGCAAGGGCAATGTTTCACTCCGCTGGACAGGGCAAGGGAAATAGTTCACTCTCCACTGTGCAGGGCAAGGGACATGTTTCACTCTTCACTGTGCAGGGCAAGGGAAATGTTTCACTCTCCGCTAGACAGGGCAAGGGAAATATTTCACTCTCCACTGTGCAGGGCAAGGGGAATGTTTCACTCTCCGCTGGGCAGGGCAAGGGCAATGTTTCACAATGTGTGAGGCAAGCAACATTTTTCACTCTTCACTGTGCAGGGCAAGGGAAATGTTTCAGTCTCCGCTGGGCAGGGCAAGGGCAATGTTTCACAATGTGTGAGGCAAGCAAAATGTTTCACTCTCCGCTGGGCAGGGCAAGGGCAATGTTTCACTCTCCACTGTGCAGGGCAAGGGACATGTTTCACTCTTCACTGTGCAGGGCAAGGGAAATGTTTCACTCTCCGCTAGACAGGGCAAGGGAAATATTTCACTCTCCACTGTGCAGGGAAAGGGGAATGTTTCACTCTCCACTGGGCAGGGCAAGGGCAATGTTTCACAATGTGTGAGGCAAGCAAAATGTTTCACTCTCCGCTGGACAGGGCAAGGGAAATATTTCACTCTCCACTGTGCAGGGCAAGGGACATGTGTCACTCTTCACTGTGCAGGGCAAGGGAAATGTTTCACTCTCCGCTAGACAGGGCAAGGGAAATATTTCACTCTCCACTGTGCAGGGCAAGGGGAATGTTTCACTCTCCACTGTGCAGGCCAGGGGAAATGTTTCAATCTCCACTGGGCAGGCCAAAGGAAATGTTTCACTCTCCACTAGGCAGGGCAAGGGGAATGTTTCACTCTCCACTGTGCAGGCCAGGGGAAATGTTTCAATCTCCACTTGGCAGGCCAAAGGAAATGTTTCACTCTCTACTGTGCAAGGCAAGGGGAACGTTTCACTCTCCACTGTGCAGGCCAGGGGAAATGTTTCAATCTCCACTGGGCAGGCCAAAGGAAATGTTTCACTCTCCACTGTGCAGGGCAAGGGGAACGTTTCACTCTCCACTGTGCAGGCCAGGGGAAATGTTTCACTCTCCACTGGGCAGGCCAAAGGAAATGTTTCACTCTCCACTAGGCAGGGCAAGAGACATGTTTCACTCGCCACTGTGCAGGGCAAGGCAAATGTTTCACTCTCCACGGGACAGGGCAAGGAAAATGTTTCACTCTCCACTGGGCAGGGCAATGTTGGTTACAACCACACACCAGGCTGTCAGACTATGCCGCTCTCATGATCCATAATAAGAATGAAACCTGTTTGCATCCTCGAGAACTGCTAGTCTTGAGCCTGAGAAGCTATGTATATAATAGCATTGCCCTACTCAACAAAGGCAATATTCTGGAGTTGAAGGTTTGCCTTTGGGCTCATTTGGATAATCTCAATGCTTTCCTCTTGTGGCTGAAGGTGACATTCCAGTGATGGCTACCGAATGGCGCTGTGGCATGCATCATCATACTGAATTGGCTTATTCTACTTTCATGGCTTTACAAATTCGGGAAAAGTACTCAAAATAAAAAAAAGAATCTGGATAAATAACCTCTGATTAAAATAAAAATATATGTATTTCATTGATAATTAGCCAGCATATTTTTTCATAGCAAACGTTTAGTGTGAGATCCATGTAGATTTCCAGAATCCTGCTACGATCATATGTGCTGCTAACTGCACCTTCCATATAAAAGCTCCCAAGAGTTGCTCAGTGTATTTATAGTCTCCACTGATTTCCCCAATAGATGGAACGGAGAGTCCCTGGAAACATTCTATGACTGAACTGTTTCTTATTATTTTTTGGAAAATGGTGGTGCATAACCTTTCCTAATTAAGACACTTCCTCGAATGTGCAAAAACCTTCCACCACACATAGACCCGCTCTGGCAGAACCCTGATTTTCCCCAGCCAAACATTTTAATCTGATCCCAGATCCAATGCCATCTGAAGATAATTTGGATTATCGGTTTTTATGTTGGGTGCAAATAGAGGAGATGCGAGTCCTCCTAGCAATAACTTTCCAAATTTCAATATCCAACACTGGCCCTAGATCTTTATGCTAGGCTTTGATGTAGGAAAACCTGGAGTCAGAAATGGGAGAGTTCAACAATTTATATAATTTGGATATTAAACTTTTATCTTGTGGGCCAAAAAAGAACAGTTTCTCAAAATGTCTTATGGGAGGGTTCACTCCTCAATTCACTTCCTTGTGGAGTAACCAAAGCCTCTGCTGGAAATAGCAAAGCTTCTTCCCCTCCATTAGTCCAAAGAGCATATTACACTGTATGGTCTTGATTGTCCCATCAACAAATAAATGCATAGGAAATTTGCACCCCCAATTCCTCCATTCCTTAAAATCCATACTTTTTTAGAAGAGCGAGTAAATTATGGGTTACCCATTAATGGGCATGGGAAGGTGGTTTGCTTTCTCCTGATCTTAAGCCTATCCCTAAGTAGTATAATGGTCTTTAAAGCAGGTAGCTTGTAAACTGCCACCTTTTTGAGGAGCCACAAGATATGCCTCAATGGACTGCCACAAACATATTCTAAAACCCTCCAAGATTTAGATGAGTGTGGGTTAATCCATTCCCTCAAAGCTCTCACCTGGGCTGGTTGTATATATGCAAAATGATTTGAAAATGGCAAACCCCCAGACTTGTGATGAAGCAACGAAACCATCTTAGAGATCTGAGACTGAGAGTTCTTACAGATACATGTCATCATATTCCTCGGGAGAGAAATCAAGGCCTTTCCTGGAAACGTTATCGGCAAGGTTGGGAGAACATAAAGCAGCCTGAGGAGGATATTCATTTTGATAGGGACCATCCATACAAAACAAGAAGATGCCAATATCCTTCACAATTGCATGTCCTCTTTACTGGAAATTAGCATTGAATAATTTCCTGACAACTGCTCTGAAACCTTCCCTGTAAGATATATCCCCAAGTATTTCATCTGCAATTCACAGTCCTAATGGTCCAGAGAAGTTAAGAAATACATCAGATTTTACGTAATTAAGTCTGATTCCAAAGGCCTTCTTGAACTTTCCTGAAGATCTAACAAGGTGGGAATATAAGCCTCAGACCATGACAAAGAAAGAAGAATATAATTTATGAAGACAGAAACTTTATAGTCTCTTCCACCATATTCATTGCCTAAATACTCTGTAAAAAATCCCTAAGAGCTTGGGCAAACGGCTCTATTGTTAGGGCAAAATGTAGCGGGCACATAGGGTACCCCTATACAGAGTAATTGGGTCTGAGAACAAACCGTTGGCTCAATACCCAAGATCTAGGTCTCCCACAAACGGCCATCACCACCCTCTAGAATCCATCTACTAATCCAATTCTGCTCATTACCTCCCATCAGGGCCCGCATCAATGTTGAATTAATTTTAATAGCCATTAAGATGTCTACTTTGGTTATTGGTTTTTGCAAAGTTGCTAAATTTTCTGTGTGATTGCTTTCACCCAACCCATTAAACTCCCACACCCAACCGAAAGCCCAACCTAGCCAAACTCTAGTGAAATTAAAGAGAACCCTGCTGAAGAAACCACCATTAAGGGGCTGAGACAGAATGATCCTGGGGGAAAGAAACAACCAGCACTGGTACTTCTCTGAGTAACCTCATCCCAGCTGCTATTGAATCCTGTTCCCACACTACAAGATCCAATCAGCAGCAATTCAAAATTGATAGCTAATATACTATAGGACCAAGCCCAACCTAAAGATGCAGTTATTTGAAAAAAAGACTTGGTTGAGACTCTCCCAGGGGCCATCCAGCCAAGAACAGGTCAATGGGCCATGTTCATGCTGGTATAGAGACTTCCAGAGCCCCCTTGTTTTGCATATTAAGTAACTTTGGGTCTTACCCTAAGTTACCAGGGGAATCCAGACGTGGACCCCTTGCTCACTGTTCTTAGAGAGGCAAAGCTCCACCTCACTGATGAGGCCAGATTAGGCTGAAAGAAGTGTCTGGTGTTGCTGTTGGTACTCTTGTTCAGAGGAGAATTGTCTAGCATTTGGGTGCTGGACTGCCCCTGGGCAGGACAAATGCTGATATGCAGGGATATTTCTCCTCTGTGAAAGGGACAGTGAGCTAAAGACTTGGTTGAGACTTTCCAAGGGGCCATCCACCCAAGAACAGGTCAATGGGCTGTTTTTGTGCTGATAGAGAGACTCCCAGAACCCCCCTTATTTTGCATATTCAAAGAAAAGGCTTGTAAATTCCCCATTAAGAATATTTGAGCCACGGTCGATACAGGAATCATCTACCATTATGATGTTGCTTACCTAGATCATGTCCACTACTCTACCTACAGAAACAGGTTTTGGCAGATGAACAGCTTCTTTATCCTGGAACTGAGGATGTATAAGAATGAATTGAGGACTCTATGTTCTGTCGACGACCCATGTTCTGTTTCCATGTTTGATCAGATCTGCTCCATCTAGAGGTAAGTCTTCCTATAGACTTTATTTCTATTGCCGGCACCCCCCATATCTGTTCAGCCTCTTTCAACAAAGCGACCCTGTGTTCCTTGTTTTCCAAATAAATAACTTTTCAGTAATATGTCCTAAAGCCATTCTCTTTTTAAGGGTAACTGGAGCGGCGCCCTGACACAATGACAGGGACTTTCCCTGAAATGAAGTATTTGCCTGGCTTGAATTTTCCAAAGGATTCCCTCTCGGTGGGTGTACCATTCACAAAGTCTCTCACACGGCCTACCCTATGAACATAATCCACGATGATTCCAGCATCAAGTGAGTCAGGTTCACTGTGGGCCGCAATACTCTACTCCCCCTTGATTACTTCAGTACCTGCAATTCAGCCTTTGGGATGTAGGTTCATCTGCCTGAGTCCATTTTCTAGGTAGTCATTTGTATTTTTGGCCATATACCATGCTTCTTACTAAACCACTTTGTACTTCACTTCTTCCAGCCCGGCATACAACTCCCTTATCGCCTTTTCATTTTCATTAGCACTAGATTCTCCAACTGCCATTTCTTGTGTTTTAGCTCTCTCATGCTAGCATTATTTACTTTTGTGACCACTGGAAATTCATCTGCAATTTTTCTAGCCAATATCTTCTTTTAGAGTGACCATACAAGTGAGCAGATTGTTTTTAGTTAGGGACATCAAAACCACGCCTGGAGCTTGATCAATGCACAGCCCAGTGGGCCAGGAAAAGCCTGTTCTCCTCTGGGGTCTTTACAGTCTTTTCTCTTCATGTTCAGGGACTTAGTGCAGCTCCAGAGATGGGATATTGTATTCCTGTTATTGGTACCCCTCATTCTCCTCAACCAGGGTGATTTATTAGGGCCAGTGAGTTGCCAGATATTGTGTATGCAGTCATGAGGTAAGGATTATTTAAATTGGCCCACCCGTTAACCATCTAATCTACAAGTGCCCCGATCATTACACACATTTGGCCAGGTCAGTTATCTGGAGGAGGAATATTGATAATATGGCACCAAATTATAAAAGCTTTCAGGCTGTGTAGTCACCCCACTCCCTTAAGGCCCAGCATACTGCATGAGATCTACAGCACAGTGCACCTGCTCATGGAGATCTATCAGCCTCATCATCCACCAATGCTAAGTGGTAGAACACCCAGCGTGCTGTGATCTGATCCCCCTCTTGTAGAACACTGACTTGCAGCATCTGGGGGGGTCTCCAATTATCTAGACAATGGGACTGCTATCATTGGGGAGGAGCCCCCACCAGCCACTGGTCATTTAGCACTCTGCAACCAAGGTCCACCTTTACATTTGAGCATTGGCTGACATGGGTCCGGCTCCACCTATCCTTCAGTGGACACCAACTGAACCCATGCAGAGATTATCGGAGAGTGTAAAAAAAGGGGGCCCCTTTGTATGAGACACGAAACCTCGACAGTACTGCAAAATCTGATCCCTGGACGGTGAGCAAGCTGTTCGAGAGGGCATCTTGACAAGGGTCCCCATATCGAGACAGGCTCTTTGCCAAAATCACCAACCACGAGGATCCTTTGTAATCTGATCGGACCTCCTTAGTTTGACATCAGGTGAGTCGTGCCCCGATTCCTAAGAATCCTTTTATTGGTTGCAGTTTTGTACTCATGAGCATAAACGACGCCAGGTAACACCAGTAATCTGACATGTCTGCGAAATTGTCTGCCTGTTTCAGGGATTTATTCCGCAGAGACAGACAATCTTTGGGACAAGGCCAACCAGCGCCACTTGTTGGCTCACCGGCTTGTTTAATGTACTGTAAGTACGGCCTAAATAGTATTGTATTTAACGATATTTGGCACAGACAAAATAGACATGCTACCGAATTTCAGTGGCCAGTTCATGGTAGTTTTGAAATTGCCCATATAGAATATTTAGAGTCTATATTGTCGAAGAAAAAGGCTATGCCTGAAGCATTTCATGTAATTAAAGATTGGAGGAAGGAAGCTATGCAGCAATTTAGGAGTACAGAAAAACACGCACGTTGACACATGTCTAATACTAAAAAAGCATTATTGTATGATCAACAAAAACAGTCAGAATCTATTAGAAGTATACATAGGGCTTTTCAACTTGGAGTACAGAAAATATATCCGTCTCAGGATTTTCATACCTCAGACAAGCTGATAAATAAGCTATTGAATGAACGTAGGACTGTTGCCACTGCACCACCTCCTTATGTGACTCTCCCTGTTGTTTTACAACCTCCCGCCGTTGCACTTCCTCCCATTGTTGTTCCTTTTCCTCACGTTGTTGCTCCTCCTCCAGCTATTGTTCCTCTTCCTGTTGTTGTTTCCCCTTCTGCATCCTCGCCCTTACCGACAATTGCTGTTCCCTTAATTCCATCTTCACCTCCAGCAGTAGTGTTTCCACTGCCTATTAAACAAGATTTGTCTGAACTTTCTTCTCCAAGTGGTTCTGCTCCACTTGTAGCGATTGAAGCGGCGAGTGCTGATTCATGAATAGTGACTTGTGGTACAGTATCTAAAGCTAGAAAAAGAGAATTGTATGCATGGGCTAAGAACTATTTAGAAGAAGGTGAAAAATCAGCTGTCTTAACTGCGATTTCTGACCAAGAAAGTATTCCCGAACAGAATATTTTGATAGAGGGGATGGGAATGCATTTGGCTGATATTTGGAGAATGTCCCACAGGGGTTGAGGGATTTTAATGTCCCGGCTCGCTCAAGGGACACTGCAGAGAAAGTACATGTGCATGTTGAGAAGGTATTTGAGTTCAAGAGGGAGTTAGATCGGTTACAGAATGATGAAATAGATGGTAATAGATTGGAAGCCTCATATGTGCAGAAACAATTTCTTCCTTCATGTGAACCAATGAATGAAGAGACGAATATTTGCACAAGAGGCATGCTTAGATGGATTTCGGATGTTTCAATTTCTCCCATTGAAGTGTATGACACGTTTAGTCAGTATACTCTGTCTATGCAAAGGAAAGTGTTACAGGTAATGGTAGAGTATCTACAGGATGAGTTTATGAGGAAAAAGATTTGTTGTCCCACAGATTTGATGGTCATCTATAAGAGAGCATTTTCGCCCGATACTGCTTTGGCTACTTTTTCACTTGATTTTGCTTTGTTGCTTAATGAACGTTCAGAATTGCCTACTTCTCAATTGCCAATGAGGGAGGTTCCTCTGACATTTGTTCCTAAAGTAGAAATTCCAGCTAATGCCGTAACAGGCGCAGCAGCCACTACTATTGAAGCTCTTTATGTCTCACAGTTTGGTCATGTCCCATTTTCTAGACAGAAAGTGAATACCATCAGACAGACGATTCCAGATATTTGAATCTATCTTGCATTCGTCAATTTTCACGCTGGGTGATATAGATTTGGTGTTCCCTGTGATCCTACCTGCTGATTTATGGAAACAGATTACAAGTGTAGATGATCAGGCAGAACTGGGTGACGCATGGGTTAACTTGGGACGGATAGATGGAGAAAGGAATGCTGGTGAGAAACCGCCACAGGTGATATTGACAATAGTAACTAAATTGAAAACTTTGGTTCCAGAGAGAAGAATAGTTTGGGACAAGCTTACAGCTTGCATCCAGGGGAAATCTGAAGGTGCTACCGAATGTTTTAATCGGGTCAAACAAGTGTTTTCAGATTTCAGCAGTCAGGATTTAAGTACCGAGTCAGGAAAAAGGCTGTTGACACACTTGTGCGTGTATTGTTGGCTGAAATCCAATCACACATTATGACTGAAAGCGCCTGGCAAACAAATCACAGTCTGAAGTATTGCATATGGCTCAGTATTATGAGAATCGGGTTAATACTGAAAAAGAGAAGATAGAAAAGAAGAAGAGAGACTTGAAGACAAAAGTATTGTTGCAGCAAATAGTAAGAGGAACCATAGGTGGGAATACACAGTTTAGATGTCAATTTGCACCACAGATTAATGTGCAGATGGGTCCTGTACACATGAACCAATGTGCCTTTTGCAGACAGGAAGGTCATTGGCAAGCACAATGCCCGATCCTTCAGCAGCGATCGAATAACATGTATGGTACCATGGGTAGACAATCCAGAGGCCGTCCTGGGATAGGGGGTCCTGGTAGAAGTCAGTTCGGCCAGAATCAACAGTCATTTTCACAGGATAGTCAGCAGCATAGTGTTAGTAATGGGAACACTTTTGATAATCCTTTAACTGTCTATTTTTCTAAGGATCTTGCATTTGATGATGTACTGTTCGAAAGGACAGCCCGAAGCAGAGTCTGGAACCTATACCTATTACCATCAATCAGAAAGAGCCATACGTTGAGATGAAGGTGGGGAATAGGAAGCATCTATTGTTGATAGATACAGGAGCACAGAAGTGTTCCATTGATCATTCGCAGGTTCCAGGTATTCCACTGTCAGGGCAGAACAACATTTCTGTAGGGTTCTCTGGTACACCAGTGGTTAGTCTGGTCTCTCAGCCGGTACCAATTTCACTGGGGCCATTTACTGATTCATGTCAGTTTCTTTTGATGACGAATTGCGGCGAGAACTTGTTGGGGTTGGATCTGTTGAAAGAATTTAATGCTGTAATTTACTGTTCTCCAGATGGAGTGCATTTAACGATTTCACCTCAACGAACTTCTGTTTCACAATTCTTGACTAGACCTTTACTGACTGAATTGGATAAGGTTCCGGCATGTTTATGGGCAGTTGATGATAATGACGTTGGTATTTTACAAATTGAGCCTGTTAAAATTGTGTTGAAACCAGGTGTTAAACTACCACGTATTCCACAGTATAAGCTTTCCGTTGATGGTGAACAAGCTTTGAAGAGTATTGTTTCTGATTTTTTACATCGAGGAGTGATTGAGGAAATTCCAGGAAGTATGTGTAATAGTCCGATCCTACCAGTATATAAGAAAAGGGATAATGCAATTCCTTTCCGTTTCATTATTGATTTGCACGCTATTAATAAGATTGTTGCTCCACAATTTCCAAATGTGCCTACAATATTGACAATGATTCTGGCCCGCTACCCATTTTAGCATTGTGGATCTAAAGAATGCTTTCTTTAGTATTCCTGTACATGTTAACAGTAGATATGTGTTCGCGTTCACCCTAGGGGGGGCGCTCGTTTACATTTACTTGTGTGCCACAAGGGTACACTGAGAGTCCAAGCATTTATAGTAGAGCATTGAAGGAACAGCTTGATACTCTTGAGTTACCTCCTGCCTGCATGTTGTTGCAGTATGTTGACGATCTTCTTTTAGTTGCAGATTCTGAAGTTGCTTGCACGGAGGGCACAGTGTTGCTGCTTATCCATCTAGCAGAACATGGGCATATGGCTTCATTAAAAAAGTTTCAATATTGTCGACAGGAGGTCACCTATCTAGGCTATCTCCTGTCAAAGGAGGGCAGAAGACGGACACCTGAACGGATGCAAAGCATCTCTAGCATGTCTGTCCCAAATACACAGAAAGAGGTCAGAGCCTTGATAGGCATGGCTTCATACTGTAGACAGTGGATCCCTAACTTTTCATTAATGATAAAACCAATGTTGGTATTGACAAAGAAGGGCATTTTTTTGCCTTTACCGTGGAACATGGATTGCCAGAATGCTTTTGATCTGCTCAAGGCTGCGTTGTGTTTAGCATCAGTTTTGGGCGCACCAAATTACGGCAAGGCCTTTATACTGTATGTGCATGAATGTGATGGATGCGCTTTGGCTGTGTTAACGCAGGAACATTGGGGAAAAAATAGAAAATGCAGTTATTTTTCCTCCATGTTTGACCCTGTTGCATGCGCTTTGCCGAAAGGTTTGAGAGCTGTTGCTGCTGCATCTGTAAAACAAAGTGAGGGTATGGTTCTGGGTCACTCCTTAACCGTGATGGTACCTCACTCTGTAGACATTCTATTAAACAGAACGCAGACGCAACATCTCATATCAGCACGAGTAACAAGGTTACGAGCTGATTCTATTTGCACCGCATATCCAAATTAAGAGATGTTGCTCATTAAATCCGGTCAAACTATTGCCTCTTCTGCAAGAAATTGATTGCAGTGACAAAATGTCACATGACTGCCTCTATACCACAGAACTAGAGACTAAGGGCAGAATTGATCCAAGTGATACACTGTCAAAAGATCCACAAGGGGAGCTGTTTTGCGATGGCTCCTGCTTCAAACTTCTGGATGGTACATCCACTGCTGTTTATGCAATCACTATATTAAGCACTATTGTGGAAACCAAAAGAATTCTGCATAACTTTGTGAAGGCCGCAGAGATTATTATATTGACCTGAGCTTGTGAACTTTCCGAAGGGTTGATTATGGGCAGAGAGAGGTTTCTTGACCTTTCATGGAACTAAGATACAACATGTTACTCGGCTACTTTCAGCACTTGCGCTTCCTACTCATTTAGCAATAATGAAGTGTGGAGCACACCAGAAAGTAACAGATGATGTGGGGAAGGAAACGCTTTTGCTGACAGAATAGCCAAACACACTGCCACCGATTTGCATTCCAAAATGTATATAATGAAAGAAGTCACTAACACTTGTGTGATAGACATAGCAATTGGTTGCATAAAAGAAATTCAGGCTGATGCCACTCCAGACGAACTTAAACAGTGGGCTGAGGGTTCAGCAAGTTTAGATGATGAAGGTTTTTGGGTAGATAATGGAAAGCAAAAATGGATGCTGCCCGATGCTTATGTCACCGCTATGGTTACGATGGCTCATGGTCCATATAGGTGCCAAAAAGATTTGTAAATTGTTAGAACCTGTCTGGGTTAATGTAAATATTTCAAAAACTGCTGAGTGTTTTGTCCAAAATTACATGGTATGCTTACAGCATATTGTTGGGAAAGGTACATCGACATTGAAGGGTAGTTTTGGTCCCCCCTTTATATCTTTTGAGGTTATACACTTTGACGTTATCGAAATGGAGCATTGTCAGAATTATAAATATGTTCTAGTGATTATTGCGCTTTCAGTAAATTGGTCGAAACTTTTCCCCTAAAAGATGCCACAGCAATGACGACCCTGAAAACCATGCTGAAGGAATATTTTCCTAGGTTTGGTTTGCCGAGAGTCATTTGGTCGGACAATGGTCCACATTTTATCGCTGCTGTTATCCTGCAAGTATGCACAGGATTACAGATCGATAAATGGTTCCATTTGACCACGCTCAGAGTGCCGGACTTGTAGAGCTCCATAACTGTATACTAAAGAATAAGATAGCCAAAGGGTGCGCGAACAGCAATTTGAAATGGCCAGATGCCTTACCGATAGCTTTATGGTCAATGCGGACGACCGCACAATAAAAGACAGGGCTCCCTCCTTATGAAATAGTCATGGAGAGACCAGCCAATATTTGGAATGTACCTAAACCTAAGCTTTTAAAAGATGTAGAGCATTTACTCCTTTCCGAGTACTGTGTGTGACCAGTTAACTCAAAACTTGTATTTGATTCATCAACAGGTGCGAGAAGCCCTCCCAATAAAGTATGAGGGTCCAGGTCATTGACTCCGACCTGCTGACTGGGTGCTCATTAAGTCATTTGAAAGAGCCTCCTGTCTTGCACCGCACTGGAGAGGACCGCACCAAGTCCTCTTGGCCACACAGACCGCAGTACGAGTGGAAGGGAAGAGACACTGGATACACGCAACACACAGCGAGAATATTCCTTTTCCTCTGCCCTACGACAAAGGGGAAGGGAAGGAGAGTGTTCACTTTGATGCTCACCACAAGCATGTTTTGTCCACGGAAATCCTTCCTGAGCTCGTGGGGCCTGGGGAGACTGCTGCTGTGCCTTCAAGTTCTTCTTTGAATCTCTCTTCACCATTGAGTAACCTTGCTTCTGCTGCATCACTTCCCTCAGGAAGCGACGACACTCTGTTCGCAGATCACACCGTACCTGGAGTCTTGAGGTACGATCTGCGTCCAAGACTTCAGACTTACGGCGCAGCATCGGCTGTGCCCACAAGGAATCATCGTTGAGCCAGTCCCTCGTTACTCTTCCGCTGAAAAATAAATAAGAGGCGGGGACAGGCAAAGTTACCTTCATGCAAGATGGGCCACGTGGTCAGGAGCCACCGACGGATGAACTAAAAGAGCCTAACGGAGAGACTTCTAAACAGACTCTGAGAAACAATGTACTTTCCTAAATCTACTTGTGCGGAGCAAGCTATTGGTCTCTTAGCGGATAAAGAATCTGTTCACCCAAAATCATAGTCCTTGAGGACCCAACGTTTTCTGGTCATAGTAACAATCTGTTTCATAGTTATATTTACGCTTGGTTTCTGGTATATAGAACAGGTGCATCTGCTTGATATTCTGTTACCCACTGAAATAATCCCCACTGTGTCTCCACCTTTCGTGCATCTGCACACTCTTCCTCCTCGAGACTCCCAACATAGAAAGGGTTACCATAATAACACTCTCTTAATGATTATGGATGCGAACCATGCGATTCTGAACAGAACAAATTGCTGGGTGTGTTCACATTTGCCACAACATGGAGAAAAGGGACTGGGCTGTTATATTCATTCTCTTCCATTAGCTACTGCATACTATGCCTTGCTCAGAGCACTATTCTTTGGTCATTGGAATGATAGTATTTCTGGGAACTTCGATGGGACTAATCTAAATGAATTTTTAAAAAGAGTCTGAACACCTCTGGGATGTTCTCTCTTTGCAAATAGAAGCAAAATGCTTCTATTAGGCCTTCTGATAGACTCTAGACATTTTCAGTCATTGATTTCCTTCAATATGGCTCCGGTAGGAAACTGGGATGCTATGCCTCCTTCCTATACTATTAATCATAGCCCCAACTCTGTTTCTTTCTGTATACAAAGTGAAGTTTCTCAACCAATGGGTACATTCGAGGGTTGTATTAACATTGCACATCTAAGCAGTGAGGACAGACCTTTGTATGTAGGAGACCCCATTTACCTTGTTTGTGGCAATGAGGCCTATCCTTGGTTACCCAGAGATTGTCAGGGTACTTGTTACTTGGGTATCTTGTTACCAGGGGTATACATGGCTACCACCACTGATGTCTCTAGAGCTTGTCCAAGGCTGGATGAGAATGGTGACACACCTTCACAAGTCATGGGTGATGTAGCAAAATCCTTTATGCCATTTTGTGGACAGATAATGAACTCTGATGATATTAGAAGACTAGCAAGGGTATTGGAAAAGACCATCAATAGGACCACTGATATTCTGTACAACATGACGCTGGAGCAGAAGGCTATTAGTTAGTAGCCCTCCAAAATAGGATTGTGTTAGACGTCATCCTAGCTGAGCGTGGTGGGGTATGCAAATTGGTGGGATCTGTGTGTTGTGTTTTTGTACCTGATTCCTCCCTTACCATATTCAAAGCAATGCAAAATCTACATACCTTGAGTACTGAAGTACATGTCCCAGAGGGGAACTGGAATCTTAGTACTTGGATCTGGGACTTGCTTCAATCATGGGTTTGGAAACTCTTTGCAGTCCTAATGATAGTTCTTGGTATTCTACTGTTTTGTTGTTGCTGTGTACAATGTCTCCCTGTCATATGCTCGATGTTAGGAGGATGTTGTGCACAAATGATAGGTACACTACGACCTAAGGTAAATACGCCCAAGAAAACTGCTAATGCTTTTGTAATGGAGGATATTGCCATCAAGGAACTCATGGTGATTGATATTTCTGAAGAATGTGATCCAGGATGTATGGATACTGAGGCATGGGTTTTTGAATAAAGCAAATGTTTGGGTCATGCTCTTGGCTTAGGCCAAAAGGAGGGTTTGTTAAACTATATTCATATAATACCGTCTTGTTGTGAATATTGGCCTAAGCCCATTCACGCTGTACAGAAAACAACATTTGAAATGCTCCGATTCAAATCGACTTGGCCACCATTTTAAGAACCCTCTGCCATTTTGATTTTAATTCTTGCTTTGTGTCCTAAAATGGTGGACTGTGTTTTCAACTATAGCTGAGCCGAATTACCTTTGAGCTACATCAACATTTAGGCTGCCAAGAGCAGAATGTTTGTTCTGTACAAAGAAACCTTGTGACTCATATGAACTGCAATCTGGGTGTTGTCCGCGCTCATAGCCTCATCCTCATATAAACAATGAAACAATGTAGAACAAACTCAGACGGTGTGTTTTTGCGGAACTGCATTGTGTTCATTCTTGAAATAAGGCTTACTGTGGATTGGAGTACCAACGTCGCCATTGAATTTTCATGGACAAGCAAACTTGTTAAATGTGTTAAACAATATTGTCATATTTGTCATGTGAACTGAGCACGAACCCTTGCATGTAAATTATTAGTTTGGAGAGGAGCTGCACAATGATTGGACTAATGTTTAAAAGAGCCTGTATTGAGATGTCCAGCACTCTCAACCCTCACTGTGTCTGTTGGTACACACTGTGAGGTGTTGGGAGCCAGATAGCTATCTGTTTTGCTTTGAAAGTGTACAGAAATAAAGATACTTGTATCTTTCGACCCGTGATTGGCGTATTTCATTTTGTGGTACTAATCCTCGATATTCCTTTGGTCTTTCACATGTCCACAGATCATTAACACTGTGTACTGTAAATATACTGTATCCCAAACTCATCCAAAATTAAA
Source organism: Ambystoma mexicanum (assembly GCF_040938575.1). Classification (NCBI taxonomy): domain Eukaryota; kingdom Metazoa; phylum Chordata; class Amphibia; order Caudata; family Ambystomatidae; genus Ambystoma; species Ambystoma mexicanum. Next base: position 639,918,809 of record NC_090937.1, read on the forward strand.
TTCAGAAAAAATGTTGGCTAAAGGGATGTTATTGTTCTGTGACAAACCTTCCTTTTACAGGATAATATGGGTCCAACACAAAATGGTACAACCGTAATATACTTATGGGTTCTTATGGGTTCTAAAGCAACTATAACTGTGCCAACCCCATTGTAAAACAATCATAACTCGGCCTTTGAGATGCACTGCACCTGGTGCTGCATTTTTCAAGTCAAATAAAAGGCGTGTTCCCATGCTTAGCTCAGATCTTGAGCAACAAGAGGAAGCTAAAGAAAGAACCCCATAGGCTGGCTATGGCCACACTGAATTTCATGTGAGGGCCAACATGCAACCAAATGCAAAAATAAATCTGAACATCTAATTCAACATAATAACTGGCCTCATGAGAGGTGGCCAAGTACGGTGCACAGTTGTGGGGCTTTTATTGTTCTGTGCCGTAATCATGGAATCCTGTTAGGATATATGCATGCCGCTGTAACCTTTATCTTTAAAGCAGTGAAATAGTACTTCTGATTCCTGCAGGAATAATTTACGTGGAGTAGAATTTGAAACCTTAGATATTTCACACATTGTTTGTTTGAAATCACGTGAGCAGATCTGTTCATGCATGTGCACTGGATCAATTATCTTACAACTGCAGTTGTTTATTGGAATGTTTCATATTGCTTCAAGCTGTTTCGTCATGGGATGTATTCACCTTTTCAATGTGATCAAATTAGTCATAGTATGTTATTTCTCCTGGCAAGCACACAACAGGAGATTGCTTTCTTTTTTACCAGGAATATTTAAGTCAACAATATTAAGCTCAAAAGGAGTCTACATATAGGACACATTGCGTTGCTACTGAATCCCTGTATGTTATTTTGTTTTGTCCTGACTGGTTTATGACTTTTCTTTGCTTAACTCTGATCTCACAGCTGGATTGATTCACAAATTCTAATAGGCAACATACATAGTACCTTGCCTTACTACTGACCATGAGGTGCCCCCATTTATAGATAGGTTTTTAGAATAATATCAGGTTGCACTACATGAATGTACTCTACAGCTGCAGCTACTCTCTACAACCTAAAATCCAAGGTACGCTCTTGCAGTCAAATATCATTTCTCCCTGCTGTGCGTGAGATATGGATATTGTCACATATGCACTCTCTGCTCCGGGATGTCGAGAAGCATGGTGTGCCTGAAGTGAGCCCATATCTTGAGCTGTTCCTTGGGAAGAGGTTTATCAAAGTTGAATGTGGCAAGTCTGGCATCAACCACTGAATTGATGGCTGCCAAACGTTTGTGGAGAAATCCAGTGATTGGGGATCAGGAACTCAAATTTCACTGAATTTACCACAAATGTTGTGGGCCTTCTCTGTTAATGTGTTGATGTACAGGTGAAGATGGAGTGCTGAAGCCTTCTAAAGATGCTGTAGGTTTTTGCAAGCCGCCTAACGGTGAATCCCAGAACTTTAGGATACCAGATGTTTCATGTTCAGCTGAGAGAACTGGACTATTTCTCATCTCGATTGCCTTGGTGGGACTATCTTGGACAAATGTTCAAGTGCTGTCACTTTCTCTGCTCAACAGTCCTGGTCATAAATGTGACCGTAATGCTGGAAGAGGGAACCCGTAGAAACCTAATCAACCTATAGCTGACATAAGAAAAACCCAAAGTGAATAGTCACTCTCTATCTTAATTGTATCACGCCTTGCCAGTTCTGCAGAGAGCTCAGCATCATTGTTTAACCAGTGTTACCATTAGGATAGCAAAGGGCAGCTGAAAGAGCTCTATGTGACTATCTTGGAACAGTACAGGGTCTCTACCCTAAAACCTTTGAAAAAATCCAGACATCTGTCAGCAGTGGTAAAGGCCTAGTAGCAGACAACAGACAATACTAATTGCAGCACAGAAAAGTCTGGAACAGGCTAGTGCTCAAGAAGAACTAGTGTGCTTCATGTTTTACTGATAGGGCGAGCTTCTGCATAGTGAGGTTGAAAGGCAGCAGTCTGGTGCCAACTGGAGGCTAGTTTGCGCCACAGATGCTGCATATTGCAGTTAGAACAATGGCATTTGCCAACCATTCATACATTCCCTTGCAAGATGCGAAGAAAGTGGAATGTATGTTCCCTGACTCATTCTCATGCAACTTTCAAGATGTCACATTTCTGCAAATGTGATTTGCAATGAAGACCTTGCAGGATACTGTACTTTGGTGGTATTTAGCAGCTGACTTTTAAAATGTTCCTACCCGGGAATAAGACTAGTTTAATAAAAATGCTATCCATATGTAACCCTTTACCCCCTAAATATTCTAGCTGGGGATCATTTACAATTCTAATCCAGTAATAGAAATTTGGAGACGGTTATTTATTTTGGAGACCCCAGGGGTAAGGTACCATGAAATCGCTCATGGGGACTTTTGACAGAATACTAAGGTATGGCGAAGAAAGCATTTCATAGTACAAAGTATGAACAGAATGACCAATGTCAAGCACACAGAAGAGAGAAGCTGCAGGCCTAGCAGATCATGTGGCTGGCTGTAAATGCCCCTTCTGAATTCTAGCCACCAGTCACGTTCCAGACTAAAATAGAGCAGAAGATAGTTCGAAAGGGTTTAACCTTGGAAAAGAGGGCTTTACATCAAAGTACTTACACTTATAGCTGGTGGATAGCTAGGTGGATATCAAACACATCTGGGGAAGCTATCTTAAAGGGTCGCCTTAGAGGGTAGATCAGCTATTTATTCTTGAGGTAGCAAGTCTAATGTCTTATGAGTCAGGAATAACATCTTGTGGATTGCTTCATTGGTAGACATTACAGGGCTTTCAAAGGGTATATGACCATATACTTTGAAATTGAATGCTACAGTATGGTATGGACTGGTGTATTTAAAGGCATGGTCTAGTAAAAAATGTTATTGTCCCTACGGGGCGGCCATGTTTTTTTAAGCCTAAGTGGCTCAATTTTAGAAAACTTTCCTATGGACCTTACCCGAGTTTTCGTCCATTAAACGCACGCGAAAACAAGCACCAGGGAGCCGCCATTTTCTGATAATCCTATCTTTTCCCCGATCGCCCTGGCTGACCTGCTTTTGCGGCACTAAATCAATTCCCCCGCCCCTGAGCCTGACATTATCAAAACATTCATATTCCCAGCCTCTCTCCGTGACGTTACTGTGCTGCGTCGGCAAACGCGCCCAGTCGTCTTCTGCGCGACTCCACACAGAACCCGGAAACCAACACAGATCAACTCACAACACAGCGCGCCACAATTCGGAATATGAAACTGTACTTTAAAATGAAACAGCAACACGGTACATTTGGTAAAGTACATTTATTTGACATTAAATGTTTAGAGAATATTCAGCAATTGCCATATGAACTCTGAAAGCCATTTATTTTCTTTTATCTGTATCCGCAATAACTGTTCCGTTTCATCTTGAGTCACGCGCTGTTCCTTTATGGTACACAGGGTGTTCATTTTCGTAAAAAGAATCACTTTGGAAGCATGGTGAACTGCAAGGCTGTTCCATCAACTAGGCACTAGTCCAGCCTAAAGGTTGATATGTTGCTTCTAGCCACTAGTACAGCGTAAGGGCATGTGGGCCCTTGGCGATCGTCCCATAATATGGTGATCGTGCTCCAGTTGTTGACACGAAGCTGCAGGTGTCTGCTGAAGAATCCATCCGCCGGTGTCTCAAACAGATGGCAGTGGCAGAATGGGATGAAATACCTGTTATGAAAACAAAAAAATTATAATTAGTCTCGCTAGCCGAACTTCATTAATATTACTCATTTTATTTATTACGGTCGATCAGAAACTATTTGCTTGCAAGGATAGTTCAATGGAGTATGCTCGTCTCTAAAATCAATGCGAAAAGTAACGAGATAAATCGAGGCCAACACACAATGATAAACGACAGTTAGTCTACATGCGTGAGGAAGGATATGATATATGATATGGCATTTGTAACGCGCCTATACTCAAGTGTTTCTAGGCGTGACGAGGCAGGTGGGGAACAAGGGCAGACAGACAACGATCCTACTAGGCCAGGTGTCTTTCTGATCGCGCATGGGGAAGGGCTGTACATGGTTAGTTGAATACAAATTAAATAATAGGGCCAGCTGGTGGCAAGTGCAAGGTAAATGCCGGGAGAAGGGGCTGAAGGATACAGAGACAGTCCCGTAGTGCAGGTAGGCAGTGCAGGGAAAAGTGGCTGGGCCAAGGACCGAGATCAGTGAGACCAGTGGACCTGCATGCCCATGTGCCCACTACGAACACGTTTTACTTGTTTTTCCTAGCTCTTCATTCATTCATTTATTCATGCATCCATTCATTAAATCTTCATTCCGGTATACTTACATTATATTTGAAATTTCCATTGTGTCTCTTCGTAATGCAGTCTGTAAAACGGACCGTGCTCTTGACAACGATTTTTCGTACTGAACTAAAATGAAACTCGGTCTAGTTTCTGAATTTTCTGCCTTATCATCTCTTACGTTATTGCGCACTCCCTTCAAATGTAGTTCTTTCGGCATGGTCCCTGTCTCAAGGTCAAAAAACAATAGACCCTTATACTTCCAGTGCGACTTGTGGGCCTCATCTGGGCGCTGTCCTTCGCATTCTTTATTTGCAACATCACGTAGTATAGGCATCTGTGAGAACTTGAAGTTTAGAATCCGTCTATGTAGTGCACCTCAATGTGCAAATGAGAACTGGCTTCTCTCCCAAATGCCACGGCCCGCTTGGCTGGCGCGTTCTAAGTGCCCCAATTTTGTCCCCGTTGTCTGCGAGCTTTGCAGCCCAAATTGAGACATTTAATTTTTGGCGGAAGGTCAGGGAAAGTATAAAGTACCACAGGAGTTGAGTTAAAAGTGAGATTTATTGTTTGTTTGTTTGTTTTATTATTTGCAATACGCAAGCCTCCCCTCCGTTAACAGTGTGCAGCATTTACATTTACATGAGATGAGACATGAGAAAAATATATACATACACATATGTGAGGTGAATAGAGAGAATTCAAAGATGACACCCAGCATGTTCGCCACCCATGATGGTGAAGGTAGGGGTTAGGTTTACAGGTACACTGTACAATAACATTTATTTACAAAAAGACAATCGTATTGCAATTATTTAAACCGGGATTTGTACTTCACAATCAGCTGTGCTTTGGGTGGGCATGGCACAGTCGCAATGTTCGGTGGCAATGGATCACTACTCTGCACAGAAACGTCCAAAATTCCATATCTGTGCTTCTCTAACACAGCAACAATAAGACCTTTCACAAAGTCGAACTGCATTTCATCATAGACTGGTTTGATCACCCATTGCTTACTTCGTTTTGAAAACACCTTAGTGTAGCGAGGCATCCTTACTTTACCCCTAGTCCTAGATTGTTCACATCCGACATTGCTGTTATGGGCCAAGACCGCTAGTAGAGTGCGATGTTTCATGCCCCGAAAGCTAAAATGCAAGCGCTTTGGCCTGTACTTTAGGCACATATTGTGGAACACCTCCAAATCTCCTGTGTGACAGAATTCTGTCAGTCCTCTCAAATCTCTTGATAGAGTTTTGTCGAAAACAATCTTCTCAATGGCTTTGTGTGTCGGTGAAGATGGAATCAACCACTTCTTCTTCAGTGCCTCCTCTGGGGACAAAGGGCCATGTTCACATTGGTGGAAATGTTCATTTGCTGTCCAGCGGTGAACGTTGGTACAGTGGTGCATCAGTGACCGCCATTTTTCAAGTAGTATTTCCACTGACCCCTCACAAGTTTTTGAGCTCCACCAAAGATGGTTGGTGATAGAATGTGACCACTGCAAAATATTTTCAAAACCTTTTTTTTTTTTTTTCCCTGCAGCCGAGATTTTCTTATTGATTGATTTAGCAAGATGCCATACGTCAAATTGATGTTTAATATGTGGGAACTGCTCTCTCATTGTCTTGGCAATTGAAACGTGTCTATCCGTGGCTATGAGGTCGATGTGCATTCCCCTTGATTGTAGATATTCCACTGATTTTATAAATCCTAGTTTCTCCATGGCCACTGACGATGTACGTTGTGTTACCTGCACGACCACCGAACTCACAATTTTCTTACTATCCATGTCCTGAAAGTGGTAGGTGAGTACTTGGCAGAAAATCCAGGGCAGTCGCACTGTCCATCGCCGGCTAGCCTGAATCGTTTGCCTTCGAATGTACTTGCTAGAGACAATTGTTCAATTTTCCAAGCATCACTAATGGCCGGAAACAGATAATCACGTTGGTATATGTAGTACAGCGCTTTAGAAATGAAATGGAGTCCCACAAACTGAAAGAAAGCCTCTAACTTTCTAAAACTGGAGCCACTAAAAAGTGATGCAGCTGCACACAGTAGATTGCCTGCTGGCAGTTTCCCCAGCATCGGTTGTGCAGACCATGAGAACCTATGATTTAATCTACAGGCGGCATTTATTTTGACGTTACTGCCTTTTATTTGACGAGTCACATTAATCAATGGCTTCCCACATACTTTCCCTCTAATGGAATGCACACATTTCAGCATACTTAAAATTTACATCAAACAACTGTCGAATACAATGTATTTGCTATCTTTCATTAGACTGTCATCCTGCGTCAACGTTGTTTCGGCCTGTGACGTTGTGGAGATTTCAACACATTGGAAAGTAATATCGCTGATATCAAGTTCTGATGCATCTATGGATGCTGCGGCTTGTTCATTCTCTGTCATTTCGACATCTATTACTTCAACATTGATGGGAGAACACAACAATGTCGACAGGTTTTTTGGTGGCAAATTTTTGGCGGGTGTAGATTGTGTAAATTGATCTGCAACTACTTCAGAGCTATCTTCAATACATTCAATAACATCTTCTTGTGGTGGTGCGGTCGCACTGTAGCTATGGTCCAATGCAACTTTGCTGTAGTCTCCAAACACAGTTAATTCATGTTCTGGCCATTGGACATGAGCATCTCGAGCCTGAGCACGTCTCGCCTCAATTAATAGTTCCTCCATAGTGTACACGGTCTGGCAAGCCACATCTCTCATTCGCTTCACTTTCTGTGTGTGTATAGTTCTGACACCCTCGGGTAACTGGAGGAGAGATTGGAAAAGGGATGTTCAGTTTAAATACAAGATGGAGTGTAGTAGAATTGACTGGAAAAAAACATAAAATAGTCCCCAGCACAAACATTTTTTTAAAGTTATGAACTGTTTGTAACTAAACTTTTTTTGTTTTTTTTTCTTTGCAACTTTTTTGACTCGACCTTCAACATCTGCACGCTGTAGCTCCGATTCGTTTCCGCATGTCCTCCCTTCCTCTTGCGCTGCACCGACTATATTTTCTGTATCCGCATAGACAGCACGGAATGAGGCTCCATCGTCTCCCTGAAACATAGTACTTTCATTACTATGTATCAAAATATTGTTAGCATAAAACACACGTGAGGACGAACACACAGGTACATCTCAATAGCCAAACACGATTTAAACATTGTGTGCAACAATCAAACGACAAGTATTCGACCAGTGATGATCTATTTCGATAGAACTGTCAGTATCCATACCTCTGGCTCTGCATGGACTGCCATGAATGGTTGTATTGGAGAGGAGGCATCCGCATCTCCCTGAAACACAGTACTTGCATTAGTATGCTTTTCAATATTGGAAACACAACACACACTTGGGGTCGATGGCACAGGTACATATAAAGAGATAACCACAAATGATGCATTGTCCAAAAGAATCAAGGAAAATCCAAATATGATCACATTTCATCGACTTCTTTCACCGATTCCTTTACAACTGCATCATCTAAATGAGATGTTGTGATTGTGGTGGAAGCTCCGTCATCTCCCTGAAACACAGTACTTGGATTAGTATGGTTTTCAATATTGGAAACATAACACACACTTGGGGTCGAACGCACAGGTACATATAAAGAGATAACCGCAAATGATGCATTGTCCAAAGGAATCAAGGAAAATCTAAATATGATCACATTTCATCGACTTATTTCTCCGATTTATTTACATCTGCATCATCTAAATTGGATGTTGTGATTGTAGTGGAAGCTTCGTCGTCTCCCTGAAACACAGCACTTGCGTTAATAGGGAAGAAAGTACAGCAAATGGAATCACGTTATATGATCACGCATGATGGAGCTGTCATTATCCATACCTCGTGCTGCTGAAGAATATCTATGGATGTTGCAAATGTAGTGCGCACTTCCGAAAGCTGTTGAGCCGATTCGTATACGCATGGTCCAGCTTCCACTTCCCCTGGAATTACTTGAATGTCAGGCTCTGCATCAAGTGCAGGGGTTGACGCTCCATCAACTGCCTGAAACATAGTACTTGCATTAGTGAGGATAACAATAGTGAAAACATAACACACACCTGGGGTCGACAGCACAGGTACATATCAACGGCTAACCACGAATGAAACATTGTGTAGAACAATCAAACGACAAGAATTCCAGCTCTGATGATGACGCTCGATGGAGCTGTCAGTATCCATACCTCCAGCTGTTGAACATCTAGAAATGTTGTAGATGTGGCGGATGCTTCAGTATCTCCCTGAAAGACAGTACTTGCATTAGTATGGATAACACTAATTATAACTGAAAACAAACACCAGTGGACGATAACTAAGGTGTATATCAATTGGAAAGCACTAACCAAACATTCGGTAAAATGATTACACGATAAAATAAAAATATTACTTGACATGCATAAAACAGGTCTGTAGCGGATTAACCTAGTAAGATTACCTGATACGCGCTAGAAGTGGTTGATAACTGCGACCACGTCAAGGATGTAGAATGTTCTTGCTTCAGATTCAAGGGATAGTCAAGAAGTTGTAAAGGTAAATTAATGATTGATAATGAAATGCCAATATTAAAAATAGCCATGTAAGGCGACAGAATACTTGTACAATGCTCAATACAGCACAGTTCCCTGTTCCCATATATATATACATTGCGTTTGTGGGTTATGAAATCGAAAAAGAATATATTGGTAAATGTCATTATTCAAGAAACTATACACTCATATCAATATCGAAATTATTACAAGGGATAGAACACCTACAATATCAATTAATCCGTTCGGATACCTACACACTACCGCAAGGCCTAAAGCTAAATCCGGACACTTGACTCACCGGTGGCGGAATGTGGACGAATAGAGTGGGAATAGCGTTTTCGAGCAATTTCCGTGTCGTTCGCCGTTTATTCTTCTTTGTTACCCAGGATGTTGTGTACATGTCCAAGGAAAATTGCCGGCTGCAGATGCGGTATTGATCACCCCTCTTGTCCTGTAAGACTTGTTGGACTCTACTTTCCAGCTCATCCAGTGGATATCCGCAATGTCTGACCCATTCTCTTATTCGATCAACAGTTTTCGGGAATACATGCATTGTAGTGCCTTCAGATTTAGCATGGGTCTTCGAAGGGCAACCGCTAATCGAACAGGCAGGCATTGTTGATAAATCTTAAAAGTAAATATCGACATTATTATACACTCTTCAAGAATAAAGATTTGATACAAAAGTAAATGAATCATAGAATGATCAATGCAAGGTTTGTTTTGGTCGCAGGAACTATACCAGTTCATTATGTGCGGCTTAGTATTTGCATACGTTGCAGAAATGTATAAATGATGTGACTAAAAACTGAACATGTGACTCATCCCTTGGATGTTCTGTATTGCACGAGAAGGAAACATGCTTACATTATAGACTGGACCCCCGAAGGGTGCAATTCGATGACAATAGACACAGATGAAAATAAATAGATCTATTGATAGCATAGCAATGGAAACTCAAGTCAATAGCAATGAGACCAATGAACCTAGCACTATTGTGTACTCAACTCGCAAATAGATAGAAATTTAAATATCTGAGAAATATGACTAGGATACATGGCCTTACCTTGACCAACAAACAGTTGTATTCAGCAAGCAGAGCAGTATGTTGCAGGAGAATAGGTGGGTGGCCACAGGTAGCACACTGATGGGTTTGCTCTAAGCGGTCACAGAAGTTCACGGATAGCACGACGACAAGCAGATTAGCGTAGATCTCAGTGGTTGCCAGGTAACACGTTCAGGAGTTGACTTGCAAAGCACAAAGATGTTCTCATGAGACATATCAAGTGGTTTATAAAGTATTAGAAACAGGGGTGTGTTTGTGAATGAATGACGTATGTAAGTCGTGGTCTTCGGGGGGCGGCCTGCTTCAAGGGGAGGCCTGGCTGGAGACACGGGGTCTGAGGAGGCCATGTGACCGATGGCCCCTTGGCGTGGGACACCTTTTGAAGTGTACATGTAGTTTGGCACCTTGGCCTTTCGCGCCCCCGACAGCCCCCCATGCCAGCGCGCCTCCACCGGCACAAACCGCCTTTGATACAGGGGGGTGGGATGGAAGGCCTGGGGCGTGCAGATAAGGCACAGGAAGACTGCTGAATGGAGACACACTTATGTGGATTGCAGGGGGGCGGCCTGCTTCAAGGGGAGGCCTGGCTGGAGACACGGGGTCAGAGGAGGCCATGTGACCGATGGCCCCTTGGCGTGGGACACCTTTTGAAGTGCACATGTAGTTTGGCACCTTGGCCTTTCGCGCCCCTGACAGCCCCCCATGCCAGCGCGCATCCACCGGCGCGAACCGCCTTTGATAGAGGGGGGAGGGATGGATGGGCCTGGGGCGTGCAGATAAGGCACAGGAAGACTGCTGAATGGAGACACACTTATGTGGATTGCAGGGGGGCGGCCTGCTTCAAGGGGAGGCCTGGCTGAGACACGGGGTCTGAGGAGGTCATGTGACCGATGGCCCCTTGGCGTGGGATACCTTTTGAAGTGTACATGTAGTTTGGCACCTTGGCCTTTCGCGCCCCTGACAGCCCCCCATGCCAGCGCGCATCCACTGGCGCAAACCGCCTTTATATCAGTATATCGTTGCTTATCAATAACAAATGCCACATACCGGAGATTCTTGTGAGCACAGACCCACACTTCAACCGGTGTATTATAGTGGTCAAGACCCTAAGGCCTGTATAATCCAATGGTAATTGTTAGTATAGACATATGTGTGACTTTTATAGAGACATAACCCACTGAAAGACTTTGAACAAGTGTTATTTAGTGCATGCATTATCGAGAATATGTTATGTTAGCTTAGATAGATAGTGACCACCCTGCTTCACAGCGACCAGACCTTCACCCATTCGGAGCACAGATGTCTGACGTCCATCCTTGAATGGAGACACACTTGATTAATTTAAAAAATCGAAACAACCGTTGTTAAAATATATGTGGTGTTTTATTTTGTATCTTATTTTCATGACACAAAATACAAGACTTTAAAGATTATACAGGTCAGGTTGCAGCACAGCGAGAGAAAATCCCCTGTACTGACCGCTGTCACTCGGGAACGTTTCTCTAATGGCACGAACGTCACAGGCGGGTATCACTCTTCGAACGCGGTTTCCAAGCCTCCCGTGGAGCCACCATGTAAAGGAACGATAGGCCACCAGCCTGTACCACCTGTGAAAAGGAACGAAACAAACTGTTTTTAAATGACCAAGATAAGTTTAATAAACGTTTGTTGTCAATGACAATTCTTGTAACTAATGGCATTCTGCACGGACAAATGCTATCTAGACAATTCACACTATTGAACGACTTACATGCGTTACAATGATATGTAGATGTAATTTTGGATATAGTAGAAGAACATGAAATAGGAGTGGCATGACAAGCAGAGTATACTTACTCGTTACTCGGATTACGAGGACGAACAGTTGCGCGAAGTTCGTGCATAAGCACCATCATTATTCTCAACACGGCCCGTGTGAGGCAGGCTGCCCTGAAGTCTGGCAGCTCGGTGATGCATTGCGGTCGTGGCTCGCCTTCCGAAATGTAGGCCTGGCATCCCGAGTTTTCTCGGCAGCAGCAGTTCTCGTCCTCAGTTGGCATTAGCTTGCACCGATTGCATGTGCACCAGGTGGAGACGCCGTCCATTCGACTAGGCCCAGGCTCTTCATCTGTTGATTCGTCCTGCCAACTGCCGTCCGAATCCCCATCGTTTTCGTGTGCTTCCCTTTCCAGTAGTTCCTCCTCGGTATACTCAGGCTCGTACATGTAGGGCATTATTGTAGCCATTGGGCCTCATTACAACCCAGGCGATAAGGGTTAACGCCGTCGTTAACCCTTAACGCCTGATTCCAATTTGAACGGCTGCTTTTAGCAGCCGTTAAAATCCATGGTGCTAAACCGCCTTGGTGCTAATTACGGCACCGTAATTTACGGTGCCGTAATTAGCGCCTTCCCCACTCCCATTATGCCCTATGGGGCAAAAATGGGAATGGGGAAGGGTAAATGGGAAATGGGGATTTACCGCCCCACTCACCTTGGAATGGGGCAGTAAATCCGCCATCCACCATGGTGTAAACAAGTCGGTGTACTTACCGCCTGGGTCGTAATGACCCCCATTGTGTGTTAAACAAACTAAAATAATTTATAGCGCTGGTACTGGTATCTGTTCACACGGGCTACAAGCGGCGAAGGTAGCTGACCAGAGCACTGAAACGAGTCACAGAATACTCAAAGTAACACAGAGAGAGGAATGGAATCGAAAATCTGCTGCTGTGTGTTGTGAAACGGTCTGTTTATACTTATTGAGGAAAGAGGCGTCCTGCCATTTCCATGGCGACACGTCATTAGCTGAAGCGCAGCGAATGTTGACACAAGACGTGCTTTGGCGTTGGGAAATGGGCGGTACGAGTCTGCTGATGACAGGCTCAGGGGCGGGGGAATTGATTTAGTACCGCAAAAGCAGGTCAGCGAGGGCGATCGGGGAAAAGATAGGATTATCAGAAAATGGCGGCTCCCTGGTGCTTGTTTTCGCGTGCGTTTAATGGACGAAAACTCGGGTAAGGTCCATAGGAAAGTTTTCTAAAATCGAGCCACTTAGGCTTAAAAAAACATGGCCGACCCGTAGGGACAATAAACATTTTTACTAGACCATGCCTTTAAAAGTGATGGGTTGTCCAATTGATTGGTATGTGAAATATGTTGTGATGATGTATCAATCTAGTATGATATGTTGTGAAACCGTGGTGGATAGTGTGATAAAACAGAGTATAGCCGTTGGCAAAAAGGGCCCAGCTATTGCAGCTAAATGGTTATTCTCTGAGTGAATACATAGGAAGAAAGACAGAGACACCAGGGTAGCAAATGATTTTATTATTTCAAACGTAGTGCAGTGTGTGTTTATTTATTTGTATGTTCTGTGTGGGGGAGGCCATCCAGCCCACCATGGGGTTGGATGGAATGTTAAAAGAGGGGAACAAAATAACAATAGGAAATAACTCCCCCTGCCCAAGATTGGGCTGTGCAGGGGAGAGAAGAGAATCCAGAGGGATTTAAAAAAAGGAACAGTTGAAAATGACAGTTAAAAAAGAAAGACAGAGAGAGAGAGACTTACATATGAATCCATCCAGCAGTGTCAGGTGGTGCTTAGGAGAGCCCCCCAGAGACTGTTAGCAGGGGGGCCAAGCTGCTATGCCAGGAGCAGCTTGGCCACCCCAGGACCATGGCATCGGTCAGCCCACCCGGGGGCCAAACCGGATGGGCCCTAGAGCCATTCTCGGTCCAGGTTGCAAGGGCCAACTTGGCTCACAAAGAACAGCCCGGCCAGGACCACATGTAGGGGGTGACCCCGACTGGGCTGCCAATCCGTGCCCCCAAAGGCCTGCTTCATGGCCAGTGAAGTGGGCCCTTTATCATTACAGTCATGCCGGGCTGCGGATGCCAGGAACAGCCCAGGAGGTGAAGCAGAGTCACGCAGCGGAAGCCTGCTCCACCCTGGAGGGTGGAGCGGTGAAAATATAGATCCGGGGTAGGCTTCAGGGTCAACCCGGGTGAAAAGAGGAGACAGGGAAGTCCAGGCCCATTCCGTTGAATGGCCCGCGTGAAGACACAGCCCGCCCCCATGCATTCAACAATGCAGTTCTGAGGGAGCCAGCCAGGAGGAGGCTGTGGTGTGTAGCTGTGAGCGTGACAGCATCCCCATAGCTGCAGGGTGACTGCCAGAATCCAAGATGGTGCCCGGGTCGGAGCAGTGACATTGGGCAGGCCCCCCAGGCAACAGGGCCCACCCATTGAATTTAAAACATGCCATAGGTTGCGGCAGTAACATCAGGTGGGCCCCCCAGCCAATGGGTCCCCCCCTGAAGTTTTATAAACACAGCAGTGTGTGGCGGTAAGTGTGAGCGGTTCCCCATGCATGCAGGGGGCGGCCCAGGACAGTTTTGGAATGTACAGCGGGCAGCAGGGTGAATACCGGTGGCCCCACATGGTGGAGGGGGCCACCATGAAGCATGAAGGGGGCCCAGCGCCCCATCAATCATCAGGGGGCCACCCTGAGGCATGAAGAAGGCCCATAACCCCATCAGGAGTCATCAGGGGACAGGCCCAGCTTGTAGCCAGTATGCCACCAGACCACAATCCAGAACTACCAGCCAGCCACCATCCAGGAGCAGCTCTGCACCCACTGGCCCAGAGGCAGCACCCCATGGTGAACCCTAAGGTACTGTGACGTGGTGACTGATTGCAGCAGTTTTTTGTTGGATATTTGTTGTGAGTCTATGTTTATATGTATGAGTAATTATGTGCATATATGTTAAGTAGGGTGAATATTAATTAGGGGGAAGTAGTGAGCTGGGGCATTTGGGGGTATGTTAAGTAGGGTAAAAGTTAAGTAGGGGTAGGTTGTAAAGATGGCTGTGGTTTTGAGTAGGGGGTAGAAGGGAGGTGCTTTGTCCTGATGTAGCGGGATAGGTTTGTGCCTGAAGGGTAGCGGTTGCTGCAGACTCACCCTAAGGGTCCCTGTGACCCTTCCTAGGAAGGGTGAGCAGATGTAGCTGGTACCCATTTAAATGGGGCTCATGCTAGGGGAATCCTGGGGTAAAATGTTATGATCTGAAGATCTGAAGATGTTTAGTAAAGAGGGGTGCCTGTTGGGATCCCTATAAAAATTAATTCTAGTGTCTGTGTCCATTTGTCATCTAAGAACTCAGGGTGTAGCCCATCTCCTGTTAACAGCTATTTCATTTTAGCAGCTGCAGCATGCCTCCCTACCCAGAGGGCTGGGAGGGTGAAGGTGCTGGTATCAATGGGAACTGTCCCTGCTCCGGGGAAGGGAAGAGCACACCTTGCATGGATCAGGGCTGGGAAACAGGGCCTACATTGGAAGCACTGCTGAGATGGGCTAGGCCCTTGAGGGCCCTGGAGTATCTTCATAGCTATGCCCCCTAGTGTCACTGTGAGTGGCATTCCTGGGCATGAGAATTTCCTGAAGGGGGGAGTAATGTAGCCTGTGGCCTCACAGGGCCCAGCTAGTGTGGTTACATGCTTTTCCTCTGAGGGAATACCGCAGACACCAGGATAGTAAAGGATTTTATTATGTCAAGTGTAGTGTTGTGTATGTTTATTTATTTGCATGTTCTGTGTGGGAGAGACCATCCAGCCCCTCATGGGGCTGGATGGAATGTTAAAAGAGAAAAAAAGAAGAACAATAGGGAAGAACTCTCCTGCCCAACAATGTTCTGTGCAGGGGAGAGATGAGAATCCAGAGGGATTTACAAAAAGGAACAGTTGAAAAAGACAATTAAAGAACAGCGACATATAGAGACTTACCCATGGTGGGTCACTTC
Source organism: Ambystoma mexicanum (assembly GCF_040938575.1). NCBI lineage: Eukaryota > Metazoa > Chordata > Amphibia > Caudata > Ambystomatidae > Ambystoma > Ambystoma mexicanum. The sequence continues at coordinate 639,934,508 of NC_090937.1, forward strand.
ATCGAGTGTCCCCCCAGGGCCTTAATCCACCCAGAAGCACTGGGTGGCGCATTGGGGAGCCCCCCCCAGACACTGTTAGCAGGAGGGGCAGAGCTGCTATGCCATGAGCAGCTTGGCCACCCCAGGGACATGGGTCATGTCGCCCCACCCGGGGGGCAGAATGTATAGGCCCCAGACACATTTTAGGGCCAGGCGGTGTGGCAAGGGCTGCCTGGGCTTACAAAGGGCCTCATCACGACCCAGGCGGTAAGTTACCGCCTGGGCCGTGACTTTACCACCATGGCGTAAACTATGTTTACGCCATGGTGGTTGGCGGACTTACCGCCCCATTCGGACCTTGCCGGGGCGGTAAGTCCCCAATCCCCATTTACCCTTCCCCATTCCCATTTTTGCCCCATAGGGCATAATGGGAGTGGGGAAGGCGTTAATTACGCCACCGTAAATTACGGTGGCGTAATTAACTCCATGGTCCCTTAGCGCCATGGATTTTAACACCTGCTAAAAGCAGGTGTTAAATTCGCCATGGCGCTAAGGGACCTCGTACTCAGGCGGTAAGGGTCGGCGCTGTTTACGGCGCCGTAAACCCCTTACCGCCTGGGTCGTAATGAGGCCCAAAGTAATGAGGATGCAGTAAATAAGGAGAGGTATGTGGGAAAATAACTGTCCAAAAAGTGCTTATGTCTCAGCCAGTCCTGGAGTTGTAGATAACATTGATCTGTGTAGTCGCGCTGTATCTTCCAGTAAGAAAGGGATATTCTTAAGGGCTGTTTTGAAGGCATGCAGTGCTGCAACTTGTGTAAGGTTCTGCAGGAGAGCATTCCAGCGGGAAGCTATTGTGGGTTGTGGCAAAGGATCTGCATCCTGAGTTTGAAAAGCCGCATTCTAGGATAGTCAAGAAATGCGGCATTTGGGAGTTAGAGGGGCATATACCAGTAAAACAACTCATGTATTTACCCTGGTGAGAAATTAGTGCATGGTACAGTTGCATACTATGAGCGAGATAGACCGACTTTAAAAGGTGGAGCTAAGGGATGATGTTGGAAGACAAAGCAGGGAACAGGGGGCAACATTTAATAATAATAAGGGACACTAGTGAAGGCACTGTTAAAGAATTTGTCTACATGTTCACATCAATATCCTTGGGTATAGTACCAGTTCAATAATGTCTAATATACCAAGGCACCCTATTCATGTTTGTTTAAAATTGGAGCAGTTCATGAGTGTGGATAGTGGGAAGGACACTGCTAAGCTTTTGTGAATCAGTAAACATTGGGACTCATTACGAGTTGGGTGGTATGGGGTAAAAGTGGCTGTAAGGGAATTATCATCACTTTTACCACACCACTGAATTTAGGGGTTCATGAAAATAGCCACGTGTTCCGCTGATACATTTTGTGCCGGCGGAATCGGCACATGCAGATTTCCCGCCAACATATGGCGGGGTTAGCATCAGTGATAATTATCCCTGTGGAATTACCACAAAGAAGCAAAATGGTATTTACGCTGCATTACAAATTGAAATACAGCTAAAATTACTGCCAGAAATGGGCTGTAATTCTGCCAAAAACACAATGCAGTAACCTCTACCTAAAAGGTGGAGGTAAATGCATCCAAGGTGATGGAAATCAAGTCACAGGTATACCAATCCACTCAGAAAGAGTACAAAAGGCCCACGTCTGACCCAAACACACTTTCCAACACCGTACTGCCACTAGTAGTCACTAACTGGGACATGCAGCACCTCCTGCTCCACATTGAGCGACAGAGGCAGGAAGAGCAGCAGAGGGCACATGGCACACAGAGGAGGAGATGCTATGCAATGTGAATGCCCATTCCGGGTCATTCCCTCACTCTGGGCATTGACTGATGCCCAAATCATTAACCTGTACCGGCGGAACAGGGTAGCAGAGGTACTGTACATGATTCACGATAACATCCAGAGCAGCATCGCTATCCAGACTGCCCTACCCCTGTTTCTGAAGCTTGTGTCATGGGTGCATTTTCTTACCAGTGACACATTCCAGCACACTGTGGGCATACTGCATGGAATGTCCCAACCACTTTATTGGTTCTGCTTGGGCAGGTTATAGAAGCATTCCTGTACCATGCATCCCGTCACATCCCCCTGACCCCCATCCTGGCACAGATAAATGCCACAAAGTCACATTTCTATGCAGCAGCCCACATGCCAACTTTAACTGCTGCACTGGACTGCACCCATGTGTTGTAAATTGCCCGCCAGGCATCCGAATAGACAGTCCACAACAGGAAGCAGTTCTGCTCAATGAATGTGCAGGTTATGCACAATGCTGACCTGAAAATAAACACTGTTGTACCTGCACCTGCTTTCCTGGATCCACCCATGACACCGTTGTCCTGCATAATAGCACCCTGCCTGAGTACACAGACAGCCACAGAGGACCACGGACATGGATGCTGGATGAGTACAAGTGCCATCACATAATACAATCTTGCACAAGTTGAATGCTATGTGAAGGGGGTTGCAACTACTACTGATCAATGCATGCCCTGTCAAGGCCCAGTACATGTAGGACATGCCCTTTCACCCCGCACATGACATCCAACAATATACAAGACTAGGCCCAGCAGGACTATGCAGTAGTATGTCAGCAATGCATGTTGCCCCAACAAGTTACTCATACACAAACAGAGGACTACATGAACCACACTGCATAGGGCACACATACCTACACAGCCAATGTAACAGTTCAACTCTGCACAATGGCAATGCAACAGTGCCAGACAGTGACGGTATGTACACTATAAATTATGTGTATAAATCCATTGCGGCAGGAATGCAGAAACCACAAAGATGCACAAGAGCAGCCAGACACCCAGCAGGTCACATGTTTGACATCACAGGGTCAACACATACAACATACACATATGAAAAAAAAAAAGAACAATTTGGCACCCCCTCCCGCCACGCCCCTGGCCAATTGGGGGGCAGAGGGAGTGGAGGCACCAAATGTCTTTTTGTGGTGGGAGAAGTGTCCTTTTAAAATTAAATGCGCTTGCAGGCACATTTAACAACAATAGGGTGCTGCAGCACCCTATTAAGAGGATGATCCCCCACTCCCGCGCAGGAGCAGGGTGGTAATTATCTCAATAGGGTGCCAGCACCCTATTGGTTTTACATGCGCCCACACTTCCCCAACCACGCCAGCTCAGGGTAGCCCTTGAAAGGCTCTGCCGAGCTGGCTCCCTGGGGGCTAATGGTGCCACGTGCGTTCGCCCGGCCCGCCCTGCCCTAAGGCCGGCTCTGTCTGGTACAACTTGTTTGTGTGAGCTGTGTCCACAGTGTATCTCTAAGTGACAATGCACATGGAGCTCTCTAGTATATCACACTTCATTTAATGACTGGGAATGAAAACCATGTTGTAGATAACTGCATCAAGAGTGTCCATCAACAAGACATGTACCATGCCATGCATTTGCAATGCCCTGTGACTGGTAGCTGTGTCTTATGCTCTAGCAGGCGACTCTGGTTACCCCCAGCTTCCATGGCTGAAGTAACCTGTGCCAAATACATGTATGCCACAGGAGGTGGCCTACAATGAAACACACGCCAGGACCAGGCTCTGCCTTTGGCCTGCTGAAGGGAAGTTTCCAGTGACTCAACTATACCGGAGGGGCCCCGATGCATAAGCCAGAGAAGGTTGGACATATTTGATGCCTGTGCCATGCTTCAGTACATCTGCATCAGCCAAACTGTCCTCCTGCTCCTGATGTGGACATGCCTCTCCAGCAGCCAATGATGCACTGTCTGCAGATACAGTGCTGCTTCACAGTGGGCGTGAGGAAGTCATAGACAGACATCTGATGCGGCAAGTATATATTGAATGTATTTTCTAGACACATTACTTTTCACGTGAATCACACCTTTGTATATAGGCACATTCTGAAAACATCACCTTCACACAAAAATCTCTGTCATTGCAGTTCTTCAACTGAACTAACATTTTAGACATAACTGTGCTGAGCATCCATCCCCATCAACCCTTCCCAGCCACCTCCCCAACCCAAACATCCCTTCCAACCCACTGTCCTGATCCCCAACACCCATTCACACCGCACTCCCCCATCCCCAACACCCCTTCACACCCACCTCCCCATCCCAACACCCTTTTCCACCCACCTCCCTTGTGACCAGTGAAATAGTGCTGTACATTCAAGTCATTTTCTTGACCTCTTGCCCGTTCCAGCCTGCTCAGACAGTGTACAGGCCACATTGCGCAAGGAGTGGCGCCATGGGTTCTCAGGCAATGGCCCCTCCTTGGAGGTGACGTATGTGGAAGGCTCAGAATCTGCTGGCCTGCATACATTTGGCAAAAGTCAAAATGCCCTCTGTGCTCCCTCATCCTGGGGACAATTTAGAACACTATCCCTGCATATTGTCAATGTTGTAGCAAGTAGGGCATCAGAGGGGCCATGTAAGGTTGGAATATCATAGTGAAGTTTTGTTTTCAAGTAACTGGGGTGAACTGGGGGTCCGACAGGAAATTTCCAAGATGGACTCATTGGTCTCTTTTAAAGAGAAACAATTAGAACCATCGAAGGGCTATCTCCCCCACCCCACCTACTTCTCTCAGATGTTTTAGTAAGTCCCATGATTCACCATATCAAACGCAGCAGATAAATCCAACATAACCAGCAGGGACAGGCCCCGCTGGTTCGCCGTCTCCAGAAAATCGTTCCATACTGTCAACAGTGCCTTCTCTGTCCCAACACCTGGTCGAAACCCAGATTGCAGCGGATCCAACAGATTCTCCTGATCCGCATGTTCATATAGCTGGGCTGTCACCATTTTTTCCAGAATTTCGGCTGGCCATGACATTCCTGCTACTGGTCTGTAATTCTGAAAGTTTTTGGGATCCAAATTATTCTGTTTTAACAATGGCGTAACCACAGATTTCTTCAGGATCATTGGTACTACCCCTGAAATCAGAACTTTATTAACAAATTTAGTAATAAAAGGGGTAATATCTGAAGCTGTTCCCTTGGCTACTGAGGATGGAAGGACAAAGAGCGCATCACTGGTTGCCTTTAGCGCAGAGAGCAACAAACCCTTTCTTCTGAAACTTCAGTAAACATAAATGACTTCTGGTCCGCCCCAGTCACCACATCCTGGGCTAAAGTTTTTTAGTTAATTTCCACCATTGCCTCTGGTATTTTACTAATGAAAAAGTTATTAAAAGCATCCGCCTGTGCTTGTGAAGATTCTGGTGCTGCCGATGCACACCCTGGGTTTACTAACTGGGAGATTATTGCATACAGTTTCCGTGGCCTGTTCATGACTTTATCAATCCTCTCAGTTATGAATTTGGATTTGGCTTCAAATATAGCTGGATCCATTATTTCCCTCCTCAGAGATAAAGAGTACGGAGCAATTTTACAACACAGTTAGAAGAAAAAAATGATTTTAAAAGGGAAGACATTTCGATGTTGGTAAATATTTCAAAGCTGAAATAATGGGACTGTGAGCCCAAGTGGCTATGACAGTCACCAAAGATGGAAAAACAACAGAAATACATGAACTATCAGAAATGCCTCGCTTCCTACAACAACTGGATACAGGAACCATGAACACAATGATCCCAGAAACAGCACTACATCGAAACGAAGAATAGTCCAATATCAAGAAGACAGAATATAGGTGGGGCAGATTTCACTACAAACAACATGAAAGACATCCTCTATTTTTCGACAGGATCGGTCTGCCCATCATTCTGCCAAAGAAGAACATTTCCATGCACACTTTCACTCAACTCTGAAGTCACCTAAACTCCTTGCTCGATCTAAAGCATCCCCAACTTGAAAGTCTTAGATCACCTACCATCATTACATCCTGGACACTTAGTAATGAAAGCGCTAATATCAATATCCATAATTGTTAATGGCTTGACTCACTTCATAAAGTGAAAAAATGTTGCTTTACCTGAGGTCAAAAGCACCTGATGGAGTGATATTGCTTATGACCCATTTAGGTATGGAGAAATCTCAAAGGTTGAGTGAGGATTGGATCAGAACTGTGGCAGGGAACAGAAAGAAGTGTTGTGTTGCTGTCCTCTTTCATAAGGTTGTAGAGGAGGAGCCAAGTACCCATACCTCAATGACCTCACCTATATTGCCTATATGTTAGGAGCCCGGATGGGAAACTTGTGCGGTACCAGTGAAACTACCGACACCTAGGAGAATCCTGGAAGCAAGGTTCCCATTGAGAAAACCGTACCTACATACAAGAAAATATGATGGCCGTTTTAATGAAATACAAGAAGAAGAAGAGTAAATTAATGGTCAAGATGAATGGTGATGTCACACAGAAATGAGCTGATGTACATAGAAGAGATGCAGAGCCTAGAGAATGCAGATATTCTATGAGGCATCAAGAAAGTATCAAGGATAAGTGACATCTTGGGATCAAGGTGAAGAAGCTTAAGCCATAAAATGGATGAATATATCCAGTCAGTTTACATGTGTGCAGATGCTAAAGAAACGCAAGCAGATAAAGGATTCTTGAGTCTAGCTTTATAGTGAATAGATTGTGGCATGCGCCAATATATACATATATGCATAAAGAGTAAAGGATGGATGTTTCCACTACGTGTTATAGCAGAGTTGGACTAAAAATGGTGTGCCTTATAGTGTGGGGCAGTAAGAAAACACATGAACTAAAAGTGACTCTCCAAAAGACGAGGCTGGATAAACCATGAAGCCAAGCCAAGAAGCCAAGGTCTTATCAGACTGGAGTGAGTTGACATTGGATACAGAATCGTGTGAAAGAACAGCTCCTGTTGAGAAGGCATGAACAAAACAAGGAAGACATCAGAGGTCTATTAAAAAATAGTATTTTAAAGACAGTAAAAGCTTAAAATCATGAATGAAGTTGGATGAGCAAGATGTTCATTCCTACGCATGAGGGCAGAGCGTGCCTTCACTCCCCTGATTCTCCACAGTACAGAACAAACTCAAGGCCGAGCTTCAAAGCCTAATTGACTATGCTGACCACTGAAGTGATGAAAGATTGATATGTTAATTGGTGGGAAGCTGGGGTTAAGATGAGTTCACCAGCACCTCAAGGTCCAATATGGGTGCTGCTAGATGTAGGTGGAAAAGTACTGATGAAGGTTAGAGTGCCAACCAATTGTAGGGCACCACACAATTAAGGGTCCTATAGTTTGTGTAGCCAATGGGACGTTGTGTATTTAGTGGTGTTCATAGTGGGCATTTTAAAAGGAGGGCTTAGTTGCCTCACCTTCTGTTAAGAAAACTATCACTTTCACTCACTATCCCATACTAGTTTGAATCATATTATTAGATATTCCTTTAGGGCCTATCACAGTTGTTATTAGGTTTTTGTAGTTTGCTACGTAGGATGACATTGGTAATGACATAGGTCAATGTCAATGATGATGAGTTTTTGATATATAAGTTCAGTTTTTTATGAAACTCGTTAAGTAAGAGGATCGAGCAAATTCATTGATGTTCGTTGGTCTACCTGTTTTAGACAATTGAAAATAAAACAGTTATCCTTTTTACCAACTAACTGAGTAATTATGATTATTGATGTATGAATAAAATGTGCATCCCAATCCATAGCCAGGGTCATTGCTACTCATCTTAAAGGGCTGAGGTTATTCAGTTTACTTGGTAGGAGAGGTTGGTTTAAAAAATCCATCAACATAAGTAAACTTTGGAGTCCCTGCAATATTGCACGACCTCTGCCATTTGGCTTCCAGGACGTGAAACTCCCTGTAGATAGTGGTCTAGTTTAAATTGCTAAAATCTTGCAAGTAGGGTGTGACGGGTCCCTCCGGTTTCAGATGGAATCCCCTCCCATGGTCTACGAAAAGCTGAACGAACGGGAAGTTGGAGAGGCAGTAAAAGAGACGTACAAACCCGAGAGTCGGAAGACGAACGTGCAAATGGTGAGTAAAAACTGAGCAAGTTGGCAAAACGGTGTATGGGTAATGAGTGATAAGAAGTGATAAGGGAAAGAAGTGAAACGGAGGGAGGTAGGGTAAACATAACTTGAGAGGTAGAGTGTTAAATAGTGAATAGAAATTGACTTGTGTGAGGCCAAGCAATTCAGAGGTATTGTGAGGAGAGTGCCACGATAATAGAATACGCCCTGTGCATCCATTTTAAAAAACGTACAGAAGAAATCTTAACCTAAAATCCCATAGCGGAAGCATTAGACAACGAGTTTGGTTAAAGACGTAACTTAAAGATTTTGATTTAAACTTTGTAGGAGTATTAATTTAGAGGGAAAGACAGGTCTTAGAGAAAAGATCATGAGAGATAAGAGATATATGTGACCGGTTGAGTGTGTCTGTTTGTCTGTTTATTTTATGTATTGATGTTTTGGTTATGATGTAATAGTTAAAAGTGAGTGTTGAAAAATGAGAAACACAAGGTTGAAAAATGTTTTTGGTTGTTTGACTTTAAGTTGATGGTATTTTTTAGTGAGATTATAGTAAAAAACATGATTTAAAGGGATTGGAGCCTGCGACGATTGGTGCATGCTCATATTGTATTATTTTTCTGAAACATACTTCTTTTTAAATCTGTGATAAAGTAAAAGAGTATTGACAGTCAAGAGGAACGAGTCAAAAATGGAGGATGTTACTCCACTTGTGCACCTCTGCAAGCAGTTGCCGAAACATGCACCCAAGCTTAGAAAGTATAGTGCAGAATGGGTTAAGGGAACCGCAGACAAAATGTTTATGCCATGGCCGCAAGGAGGGTCACTATCGAAGGTAGTCTTGCAGCATATGATGACATATATGCATGCAGCGTATACGGGAAAAAAGCTAGACAAGCAACTAGCGAGTTTAGAACTTTGGAAAATATACCAGGAGGAAAGAGAAGAGCTGCCTCCTATAAATTGGATCCCTAATATATGCAAAGAGGGGGGTGAGGAGCCTTCTTCTCCCCTCACACCATCGGAAATAGACAGCGAAAACAAGAAAGACGATGCGTTATTCCCATTGAGGGAGCTTAAGGCAGCAACAGTCTATAGTAACCTGGCATATGAGTCACCTGTGCAAATCAGTGACAAGGGCTCGGAGAGAAATACTGAGAAAGATGTAATTCCTAAGGTCCCGAGGGACAAGGAGAGACGCGACAAGGAGAGAAGTGATCGAGCAAGCACATCTTTAGATATAGGAAGAGAAATAAAGAGATGGGAGAAAGAGATAAAGTTGACGAGTTAGCACTTCTACAGAACGAATGGATGGGTGGACAGATTTTGCTTAAACTCGATGGTAAAGGCATCAAGGATGTAAGACAAAGGGAAGATCAAGATGGGCAAGATAAAAAGGATAGAGAAAGGGAAGAACGATTGAAAGAAGAAGAGACAAAAAGGAAAAAAGACGACAAGAGCAACTATATCAAGATGAACAGTTGAAGACGCAGGAAAGAGCAGGGGAATAAAGAAAACGAGATAATAGACAAAGGGCAATCGATGAGAGGGAAACGTTAGAAAGGAAAAGAATAGAAGAGGAGGAACAGAAGTTAAGGGATAAGAGAATGCAAAGGCGAAAGGATGAGGAGATACAGAGAGCAAATGAAAGAAGGGATATGAAGAAAAAAGAGGAAGATGGGGTATGGGAGAAAGCAAGAAAGTCTAGAGAGCTTGATAATAGCTATAACATGACACCTTGCATCTCAAACAATGTCTAACTATAGGCGTTGTATGTAATTATCTTTAGGAGTTTAGGATGTATTGATTTATCTATTCCTCCCCTTTTTTCCTTTGCCTTTCATTTTTCTGTACTATGGTACAACAGCTAGATTCACTCTGTTGTTGTGCTGTTTTTTTGACATGTTTTGATGGATTAATGTGTTTTTTAGCCTTTTATAAAACATTTATATGATTAAAATTATATTTTCTTTACTTGTTGTTGTGTTGGGCTATTTGTACAGCTCTTGGTTCATGAACATCATGCATTGTCTTGATTGTAAAATGTCTAGCTGTCTGCTTCATTGTTTGTGACAATAACTGTTCAATCACTGTTGCTAGAGTCAAAGTAGTGAGGGATAATCAATTATCAGTGCCCCCGGAGGCACCCCTGTATTTTCGAGAGCTTGATGATGACATAGAACAAAAAAAAGGCAAAGAGCACGCGATCTCGAACGCCTGGAGAAGGAGGTAAGGAATCCCGATCCAGAAGTAGCATGTGATGACATAGAGGAGTTCTTCCTGGGATATGAGTCATTACCAGGCTTGTCTAGAGTAAATCTAGAGGATGAGTTTGACTCTAGAAGCATTGGGAAGCGATTGATAAAGTCTATCATGAGAGCCCAGAAAGAATTAAAAGGAAGGGAAAAAATGATCGACTTGAGAGCACACAGTTGTAGGATACAGAGGGAGCCTCATGTAGCACAAGGCCCCCCAAGGAGTTGTCTTTAGAGAGACTGACTCTACACAGAGATGAAGAGGAGAGAAGTTATATGAGTTGGATACAGGAAAGGTCAGATGAAGACAGAGACACCTTTTGTGGAGAAGAGAGGGGTGACATATGTGGTCTGTCCTGAGGGTTGTTGGATAAGGACGTGAGTTGGTCAGATTTAGACGTGCCTCTACCTCAGGCGTCAAGGTGAGAGGGGGCAATCGCCACAATATGTGAGCAGATTAAGGTCACTGCCGGGAAGAAGGCGGTGCGGAAATATTGTCCCTGCCGTGAATAGACTGACGATGGGAGATGAGAGTGAGTTTGGGGTTTCACAGTTTCCCTTGCTAGAGAAAGGGGGAGCTAGACCACAGTATATACCTTGGCACCAGATGGACAAGGATAAATTAAGGTGTAAACCTCTGAGTTTAACTTCTGGTGCTGGGAAATTGATACATGAATTAGAAAAGAGGACAGGAGGAAATACATTGGCTCTAGGGGACATTAATTGAGGTCTCCTGATTGCCATCCTTGCAGAGAGAGCTGATGACGTTTGGTCCAGAGCAGGGTATGCTGGTATTACTACGGTTAACACTGCTATTCACGGATAACTGTTCAATAACTGCAGAGCAGCTGTCTGGAAAGCACTTAGAGTACTGCATCCAGACACGTCCAAAATGGGAGCTATAATGATGAAAAAGATGCAGAAAGGGGAAGACACGCTTGCTTACATTCAAAATTTTCAAGAGCAGTGGAGCTTGGAGACACGCAAAGCTTGGGGAACATCTATACCTGTGTTCTATCATATATTATGCCAAGGGCTGCCAGACAAGCAACACACAGAAGCAGCTCAAGAAGTTAGTGGGTATGGAGGAAAAACCGTGGTCCGAAATTTAGCTGACCATTGCACATTATTGTAGACTGTTGCAAGAGAAGAATCGTAAAAAATATATCAGGAAATGCACAGAGGTGAAGTTATTGCAAAAGAAGTTATCTAAGTACGCCATTGAAGGGGCAATGATAACTAGTGGAGACAGATCGAATTCACAGCAGGTAACAAACATGCTGTAGGGGAATAATCAAAGGCAGTTTGACCAAGGTAACAATTGGTTTATGCTACGAGGAAGGAGAGGTTTTAGATTAAGGGGTTTTCAGAATAATCAGGGGTATTTTCAGAACAATCAAGGTGGGTTTCAGAACATGCAGAATGATAATGAAGGCATGCAGGGAGGACAGATGGGGAGACCTCCTCCTGTATGTTGGGCATGCAGAATGACAGGGCATTTAGCTTTTATGTGTAGAAGCCAAGGGTTTGTGCAGAATGATCCATTTTCAATAGGGAGGACTTCAAACCCACCTGCGTATTTACAGCAGAGTGGAGATGGGTTTGCTCAGCATCAAACGGTGCAATAGGCACAAGCGCCGATAATGCAGCAAGATTTGCAAACGCAGCAAGCAGTGGTGAATCCGCCACAAGGGCAGTCGCAGCATTCACCTATGCAGATACAGCAAAGCACACGCATGGGACAGTTAATGATTCCTAGGATAGGAGGTGTCGCTGTAGAGGGAGGGAATCCTTTTACAAGTACAGGAATGAGGCTGTATCCACAATAGAACAGCTCACTGGGAGACTTGACGTGTTCAATACTATCTGTGACGCCAAATCCTCACAAAGAACCGAGGGTAGACGTCGGTATAGGAGGCAAACGTTTTTCGTTTTTGGTGGACATGGGTGCAACAAGCTCATGTATAAAAGAGGGAAAATGTTCAATGTCTGGCAATGCCATGAATACTCAAGGGTTCACAGGAGCTACAAGCAGAGCTCCTTTTACTGAAGACTTACCAGTCTCTATCGGAGAATGTGACATGTTAGTGCCACTGCTGTATTCAAGACAGACACCTGTCAATATATTAGGTTGAAATTTAATGACTAAGTAGTAGTAGAAATTTAATGACCACCGAGTAGTACTGCTATCATTGAAGTAGGACTCTGACAAAGAAATTTCCTATGGATTGTGTTGTCACGTTGTGGACATGCAGTGGGGGAAAAGAGTTCCCCAGTCGAATTACAACTTGCGGAAAGGCGAGACACCACCATTGAAAGAAGGCAAGGAGAACAATAAGAAAGGCAAAAAATGCAAGAAGAATTCAATAAATCCAGTGCCTGTGGTGCAAGGAGCTATTACAGACTTTTTTGGTGTGAATCCACCACCGGAAATAATTTCAACAATCAATGAGGAAACAGCTGTACCAGGCATTAATGGCAGCATCTCACTAAATTCCACGAATTTTGAGGATATTGATAACAACTCATTACTTGACCTCTGTCTGAGTATTCAGAGAGGTATGGCATCGCAGAATCCACAGAGGGTAGCTAACAATTTAACTCATCAAAAAGAAAGCATCAGTACAACATTGGAGGTATTTAATTCTGAGGCCAGTTGTGGTCGCCTATCTGCTTCTCCAAATCTAGCGATGGCCTCCATGGAGGATGGCCCTGAAAACGAGGTCGAAGAGGATAACAGCCCGCACGCTAATATTACGGCAATAACCGAGCTCCAATCGTCAGTAGCTTCTTTACAATTTGCACTTAAAATACTCTTGCAAATGTCAGGGCGTATATTGACAAATACTAACACCATTACGAGGGCATTGGAGCTTAAGGACTTCCCTCGTGACGAGGTGGAAGCGAACCTTTCGGATGCAATTCATATTGTGGAAGAGATGGAAGAGCCGGATAAGATTATTGAGGAAGCTGCCGAGCATCCTGTCCCTAAGGACAACGCCCTAGTTGAGGAACTTTCAGTAGCAAATGTAGAAGATCAAGAGATTGCACAAAGTCCTGGGACCTTTCCCACACGGAAACAATGTAGACTAGCCAAAAGGGCACTCAAAAACAAGAAAGTATCAACGAACGCCCCACTCCCTATTGTGAGACCTCAATCAGCCCCGGAATCTCGCTCTAAAAAAGCCAGAAAAAGAATGGCACGAGCGGCAGCTCGAGCTATAAAAGCAAAGGGGCCTTTGTCAGACTGGCTAGTACCGGGAGAGAAGTCTAGTGTGGTGGATCTAGATGAAGTCTCACGGGTGGACTCTGAGCAAGACCTAGACTACAGTGCTACATTATATCCTGAAGATCCCATAGGGCCAGGCGGAACAGGAGAAACACCTGAGCCAACACGGCCCGTACAAAGAAGCTCAGATGAGGAATGTAATCTGAGTCGCATCTGCTACATCAAGAACCTCTATCCTAGTGGAAAAAATCCCTGGTTGTCGCGATCAGAATTTTTAACTAGACTCCACTATATTCCTCAACTTCGAGTTATGAAATCTGATGACTTCTTGTTTATTGAACCCCTACAGGTCCCTAACTCCCATGTCTCTGCCATACATTGTACTTTCTTGGCTTCTGCACAAATGATTAGAAAATTTAAAGAAGAACTGATAGCGGTAGATATTGCCATTGATGTTGATCCACAGGAGAGGGACTCAAATGAGGAAACTGAGACCACTGATATACAAGCCCCCTTGGCCAAAGGATCCAATCTGGTGGCACTGGAAAATTCGGCGATGACTGAAATACAGCAAGATCTTAAAACATTGTTGGAAGCTCTCCCGCGAATCACACAGAACCATTGAAGCTTTTCTCTTATTTCGTGGAACTGTCAAGGCTTTGTCCATCTCCTGAGGCCAGAGGGATCAGTGGACTTGCTGTCTAAGCATAGTTGCATATGTCTCCAGGAAACATGGACACTGAATCCACTATTGCTGGATGGTTTTGTAGTATATCAGTCACTTGCCAAAAGAGGGGACAAGGGTCGCCCATATGGGGGTTTACTCACGCGGGTGGTTAACACGGTCAACTCTCGGAAGATTCAGTCCAAAGCCGCTGATTACCTTTTGGCGGTTGAGGTGGACTATCCAAATGAAAATGGGCAAAGTAGATTCTTATTGATTAACCTCTATAATCCCCCTGGAGCGTTGTCAAGAGAACCACTACAAGAGGCTATTCATGAGGTATTGTCATCTTGGACACAAAGGTCTGGTAATTTAGCGGTAGTGGTTATGGGGGATTTTAATTGCCATATGAGGGGCGATCATCTGGTTTCTCCTAACCCCGTCCTGAGTGAAATATGCTTGATGTCTCATGGGAAAAGGGAGAGCAAAGGGTTAGGGTGGTTACAACTGTTTGAGACCTGGGAATTAACCATGATTAATGGTCGAACATTAGGTGACCGGCCGGGGAAACACACATGGTCCAATGGCACATCATTTAGCACTTTGGACTATATATTTATGTGCCACGAAATGCAGTCCATAGTTACTGACATGAGGGTCATACCCAATAATTGGAGCGACCATGCGTTACTTCTTTGCTCTCTCCGTCTCCCTCTCCCCTCCGCCACTCATTTGAACATTGGCAATATTCAAACTAATTGCGCAGGATCCAGAATAGTATGGTCGGAGAGAAACATTAGAGTGGCTACAGAAGCACTTTCATCTCCCGCCCAGGGGTCTCTTCCTTATTTCGAACAGATGACCGCAAATGAAATAGAAGAATAGATCCTGGGATTCTCGGGTCTCCATGCCACCATAAAAAAAAGACACATGATAAAACTGGGAGGTTCTACTCCCCCTTATAATAAGGGTATACGTGACGCCAAGAGAGGGCTAAGAGCAGAGTTGCGGGGTCTTAAGCACTTGCATATAGCGGGAGCCACCTATTACGACAAAGTCAGAAAAGCCAAAAATAAATACAGAGCTTGTATTAGGAACATCAGAACAATAGAGAGGAATATCAGAAATCAAAAGCTTGTTAAAACCATTTGCTCTGGAAACTCGCGTAATATATGGCTACTATTAAATGAGAACAGAGAGAAGGTCAAGGGCCACTTAGACAACCCCATTGGTGAGGAAACATGGGTAAAATTTTTATTAGATCGTAATTCTGGAGAGGTGGATGATCCAATTACATCAGTAGCGAAGGTTCCCTTTCCTCCGCCCCTTGATGTCTCGGAAGAGGCCATATTTAATAAAATAGCCACCTTGAAAGCTTCCAGAGCTCCTGGCCCCAATGGGTTGGCCAATGCAGTTATTAAGAACCACCCTGCTTTTTGGGCACACCTCCTCTCTATACTTTTCAAAAAGGTCTTAGCCCAGGGGACGACTCCCCGCTCATGGCAAACGGCTATATTGGTGCCGGTGTTCAAAAAGGGTAGCCGCATGGATCCAAATAACTATAGGCTCCTTTCCATGCTTGATACCACGGGAAAACTTTTTGCAGCACTTTTGCTTATGGAGCTGCAGAATTGGGTAGAACACACCAACATTCTTAGCAAATTCCAATGTGGTTTTCGCCGTGGCTTCTCTACCACGCACAATCTGTGGGTGATGGATACGCTCCGAATGCGGGCGCTTAGCAAGGGACAGCCCCCGCTCTATGCACTATACATTGACTTCAAGGCTGTCTTTGACTCCATCCCAAGAGTTAGGCTGTGGACTAAGCTAGAAGCCATGGGTTGTCCGCCAGGTCTCCAACACTATCTAAGACAGTTACATTATAATACCACGGTGTGCCTCAGATTAAACCAAGAGGGCACTATGACTAGACAGGTGAGACAGAACAGGGGGGTAAAACAGGGATGCGTAACAGCACCCCTGGTGTATAATCTATACGTTTATGATATCCCATTATCACTGGCCGAGGCGAATAACTGCCCACCCAAAATGGGGGAAGCACCGTGCACAGTCTTAGCATATGCAGACGACCTGGTCATCTTTGATAACACTATAGCTGGTATTAGGCGCTCTGCGGTGACTCTATGGGAATATGCTAAGATCATTGGTTTGTCGATCAACCTAGACAAGAAAAAGGTGATCAGATTTACGAAGAAAAGAGTATCCCGAGTCGAGCTCTAGGTGTATAATAACAATATACTATATTCCCCTTCCTATCGGTATCTAGGTGTTGAAATTGAACCGCTGGGCGATTATTCCCTGTGCAGACAAGGGCGAATAACTAGGGCGCAGCAAGTAACAGCTTTAATTGCGTCATTCACCTGCAAGCAGGCCGGTTTTACCCTATGGGGGACGAGACAGTTATACATTCAAGTGTTTGCGCCCATGATTACGTATGGGCTGGAAGCCCTTACTTCATTTGACCTGGCCTGGTTGCAAGTGATGGAGGGAAAATTTTGGCGACGTATACTGGGATTGCCTCCGAGTGTCCCTATGGCCCTGATTAGGCTTGAGCTGGGCCTTCCTTCACTCAAAGCACTGGTACTTAAAAAGAGGGCGGGCTTCTATCTCAAGATGAAGAGCAGTTCTCCTAACCCGTTATTGGCTATCATACATCAAGAAGTGAGTAAAAAGGACACCACTTCCCCCCTCCACAAAGAAATGATCAAATTTCTCAGAGACATAGGTTGGACTCATAGAGGGGCAACTGTTTCCCAGGACGTTTTAACAGCGCTTGGTAAAAAGGTAGACCTCTGGGACTGGTTAGAGAACTTCTCACACTTGAGAAGTTTAAAGTCATCTGCTTTTGTTAAATATAGAATCTATAATTTTATGAAACCTCAAGCCTATTTGTACCTCTGCCCCTCCATAAGGCTCAGACGGTTTATTACTCTATTCCGCTTGGAGCAATTACCGACTTTGTATAATTTAGGATCCAGGAAAAAGATCTCTACTGCTGAGCGAGTATGTCGTTTATGTAACCTCCCTGAATGCCTGGAGACCGCCAAGCATCTACTAACCGAGTGCTCTGTATTGGGATCCTCAATTACCAAATATCTTGGGGAATTTGTGCACGACCTGCAAACTATATGTGAAAGACAATTCTGGCTTTATTGTACTAATACTTCTAACATGCATCTTTATATTGCATTGTATAATGTATGGCTACAGATCGAAAAAGTTATGGGCGCCTTGATTTAAAATGTCCTAATAGGAAGGTTTTATTAATATTCGAGTGACTCTGATCGGGAAGAGGTAAGTCTTCTCCTACACAGCTAATGGGTATAGAGGCATGATGTCTCTGGTAGGGGTGTATAACTCCTGCATAACCATCACAATGTGTGTGCTAACATGTAGCCAAGGATAACTGGCTATATGGCATTTTGTATTTTACTTTACTTTCTCTTTGAAGTAATTTTGATGTTTGTAAAGGAACTATGTATTGATGTATATATTTAAGTTCATATTTGTAAAGAGCTTATTTTTCCATGTAATTTGTAATATGTGTAAAGTTTGAATTACTTTCAATCTGTATCACATTAAAATATTATTATTATTAATGACTAAGTTGAATATGACAATCTCGTTTACCGATAAAGGTATAGTGTGTTCAACACCAGGAAAGCATTATTTAAACGTGAGTGAATTCATTATGGCGTTTGCAGGGCAAGTGACCATAAGAGCAGTCCCGTTGGAACCTGAAGTGTTTCATTATGGGGTACACATTTTGTTGACATGGCTACCAGGCCTAGTAGGCAGAACTATGAGAATACTCAATGTGTTTCCATTCAGGCCAAAGATACCTATGGATGAAGAGGAAGGGGCAATCTTTCCTTTAGAATTACAAGCAGCCATAGTGCGAGGGGAAATGGCTTTGCTTGATGGGAATGATCATGGTGGCAGACGATGGTGCACAGTGATTGCCATTGGGAGGGCTACAGATTGACTGACGTCACTGATGAGGACATGTTTGGAGATCATCCATCAGATGACAAAGTGATATTTGAGATGAGTATTACTTATTGGGTATGAGCCATTAAATGTGAGGTTCTCCAGAGAATGATGCTAGTCTCATTATGGACTACAGGCCCTCATGACATAGGCCTGTTGAATGGAGTTGGAGAAGTGAAGATTAAATTGAAGCCAGGAGTAATTTTACCTCGAGCACAAAATTTTACCATGTCTCGAGAGGCAGATAAAAGTATATTAAGACGATTTCTGCCATGATGGATCAAGGCATCTTGGTGACGTCAGAGTCACTGTGTAATATGTCAGTGTACCCTATCAAAAAATCTAAGGGGGGGTCATGGAGGCTAATTCAAGATTTATGACCGATTAACCAGTTTGTAGAGTCTGAGTTCCCTCCAGTTCCTAATCCTGCTACAATCTTATGTAATATACCTGTTTAAGCACGATATTTCACTGTGATTGATTTGAAGAATGCATTTTTCACAATCCCCTTACACAAAGACTTGCAGGATCTGACGTCATTTACATTCAGACAGACTAAGTTAAAAAGCATGTGATTACCTCAAGGGTATTGTAAGTCTCCATCAATTTTCAATAGGGTTCTCCAGATGGATCTGAGCAATATTGATCTGGAAGGTGTTGTGTTGCAATACGTAGACGGCATTTTAGTATGCAGCACTTCAGAGAAAGGATGCAGGTGTGAATCTATTCAGTTGATGATTACACTTTCTGATAAAGGATATACGGCTGACAAAGAAAAGTTACAGTATTGTCAACAGCAAGTGTTGTACATAGGTCAGATGATTTCGCATGAAGAAAAAAGGTTACTCCTGAGAGAGCTGAGACCACGAAGCCACACATGATAAAGCACATACAACGATTTCTGGGACTATAAGCCTCATTCCGAGAATGGAGGTAGCCACGGCGCTATTTGCGCCATGGCTGCCTCCAATACCGGGTCCAGCACTGGTCTTGTTCAATGGGGATTTACTGGTGCATTCGGACCCTGGAGGGACCGGTAAGTCCCCATTGAACAAACCATTCCCCATTCCCATTTGAGCCCCCATAGGGCTTAATGGGAATGGGGAGGGTGCTAATAACGGGCTTGCGACTAGCAAGACCCATTATTTGCGCCCTGGTGCCTTAGCGGGACCCGTAAGGAACGTGTGGTCAGACCACACGTTCCTTACGGTTCCCGCTAAGGGACCTCGGAATTGGGCGGTAAGGGATTACCGGCACCAGTCTCCTTATCGGTGCCGGTAATGCCTTACCGCCCAACTCATAATGACCCACTATGTAACTATGTCAGAGCATGGGTCTTTGATTACAGTTCATGTACAAGGCCTTTATTACAAGCTCTAAAGAAAGCACAGGCGACACAAGAGAAAACATTTTTGAACCGAGGAGATGGAAGGGTTTGAGGAATTGAAAAAGTCAATTTGGACAGCTCCTGTTTTCGGGATTCCCAATTATACTGAGGAATTCTTTTTGTTTTCCATACGGATGGTACTGGTATGGCAGCAGTCCTTATACAGAGAACCACTTTGGGGTACAAGCCCCTTGCATAGTACAGTGGGATTATGGACCCAGTAATGAGGGGTCATTTTCAGTACAAACAATATTTGGCAGCCGCCGCGTTAGCCATTGAAAAGGCTGCAAGTCTAGTGATGGGATGCTCTATGACGTTGTTCATTGAGCATGCATTATTTGCCATCTTGGAGAAACCAAAAGGGACATTGACTTCTCAAAGGGCTTTAGCCTACGAAGTAGTCATATCAAATCCGGCAATTAAAATAGTTGGATGTAAGCTAGTGAATCCAGCCATATTTGCATCTGAACCACTGGCAGAGAGTGAGCATGCACATGACTGTTCGAACTATGAAGAGTTCTATGATGAAATCCCTAGGATAAAAGAAAATGCTTTAGCAGAGGGAGAAATTGATTTTATTGACGGTTCGATCAAAGTGATGGACAGAGATATACAGGTGCCGCTGTGGTTAAACACATGGCCAATGGGTAGTTTTAAACAGTGATAAGTGCACAACTCTTGCTCACTATTCAGCACAGGCTGCAGACCAGGATTTAACGGTATACAGTGACCCCACCTATGTGATGTTGACAGTGCAGGCAGGATTAGCACATTGGAAAAGTAGGGCTACCTCCGAGCGGATGGCATTCCAGTGCAACCTGCTGCCTTATTGGACAGGCTTATTAAGGCATTGCAACTCTCAGTAGCCATTGCAGTCATTAAATGCACAGCTCCCACCAAAAAGACAGATTTTATCTCACGTGGAACTCAGGCAGTGGATGATGAAGCCAAACGCGCTGCATGTTCAGAAAATATCATGTCTTTCGATACGCCTAATGTAAATGAAAAAATGGTGGTGATTATGAGTGTGTCCGACACATATAGTAATCTTTCGAAGACACATTAATAGAGGTTCAGGGAGAAGCACCTCAAGATGAGAAGGATATGTCGAAGCGAAGAGGGTGTTCTTTAAACCCCTCTGAAGCATTGTGGTGACAAGACAGCACTGGTAAACCAGTAATGCCTTTAGCCTTATTAAGGGTGGCGCTGGAACAGCTACACTACCCTGTGCACACAACTAGAGAAAACCTTGCTGCAACTATTGCAGAAGATTGGTTTGTACCAAATTTGTTAGAACACGCTGCATTCCCATGTATTGAATTGCATTGTTTGTCAAAAGTTCACTGCTGGGCACACATTGCGCACAGTTAGGGGAGTTATCCCAAGACCTAATGGCCCCTTTCAGAATTTGCATATCGACTATGTCGATATTCTGCAAGTATGTAATGGGTATAGATACATGATTGTGGTAGTTTGTCCCTTTTCATGATGGATTGAGGATGGTCCGGGTACACACCCAGATTCCACCTGTGCAGCAAAATTCTTAGTGGGGGAAGTATTTCCTAGATGGGGAATTTGGGAACTATTAAGATCAGATAATGGCCCTCATTTTGTTAACACAGTCCTTGAGCAGATAAGTTTGTTGCTTGGTATAAAGCACAGGTTTTCTTCGGCTTCCCATCCACAAGGAAATGGGATCTGTGAGAGGCTCAATGACTTGCTTAAAGAAAGAATAGCCAAGTTGAAGATTACCTTGAAGAAAGGGTGGTTGCATTGCAAACCACTGGCATTATATGCATTGACGAACCAACCAGGTTCGGACCACCATCTTACTCCCCATGAAATAGTGACAGGGAGGCGAATGAGGACACCCCTCACACCTCCATCCAAAGTTAAAAGTGATGCCCAGCCAACGTCAGAACTGTTAGGAATGGAGTTACGTGTCTATCTTACGTGTATGACCTCAAATATCTCTGTCATTTCAGATCAGCTACGGCGAAGAGGGTATAGGGCAGCGCAGAACACAGAAGGAAATGCTTCAACAATTGGACTTCAAGAATTATGTGTTCCAAAAGTGTTCCCTGGAGATGCAATCCTAATCCGCAACCATACGAGAAACAAATGGGATGTGCCCTGCTTCAACAGTCCTTTTATCGTAGAAGACGTCACGCCGTCTGCAGTCAGAGTGCAGGTTAGCCGTGCTTGGACTATTCTATGAGACGTAAACATTTATACTGGAGGGACCCCATCACCCCTGCACCCCTCGGAAGCAAGCACTGGGGAATAACCTCAGCACGTGCAGACAAGGTCTATGCCGAGGAAGAAGGACGCAGAAGCTGTCAAGTAAAGACCATGAGTTCATTTGGACTGTGGCTTATTTCGAACACTCTTTTCAGTCATTTAGAGGAGAGTTAAGGGAAGATATTTTCTTTGAGCCACAGGAGTTTGTGACATTGGACTAAGGCATGCTTAAGCCTTAATAAGAAGAAAAATATGCCAGATCTTGATTTCATTTTTTGACAATTGGAAGAGGGTACAGTACCCTGATTCATTCATCTCTGAGTTCCTGTTTGGATTTGCTCATGGTGATGCCCAATGACAATGTTTCAGAGATCATTTTTGCTTTCTTTGAGTTTGTATTGCGCGCATACCCTTCACTTGTGGGGAGAACTAATAGCATTCCTATTTTCCTGCAAGATCCTAAGAATGGCTCAGTTAAGAGAAAATTGCTTATAGTGCAAATTCCCCTATCTGCTGACAACGCGCATAGACTGGTTAGTTTGGTATTTTATTACCTGGTTGAAGAGTGTCCACAGCCTGTTGGAAGACACACAGATGTCCGTACGTTCGTAAGGGATCCGAGAAATAATACAACATTGAATGAGATTTTGAGAGACATTATATTTCAAGTAAATGCTTATTCCGAGAGAACTGAATGAGGCTTTTTCTTCAAGGGACAGATGGAGGAATTGCTGGCTTAAAAGAACCCTTGTTTCATGCTGAAAGAAAATCATCACGTCATCTAGTGAAAGGCAGATTTGAGGGGTTCACTGGGAATTTGTGTTCATCATCCAGTAAGCATTCAGCTGGCCAAGGAAGGTTATCGAGGGAGATCAGCAGTTTCCAGAAACCAGTGCATAATGGTGCCATATTAAAGTTTCAATTTTCCTTCCTTAGGCAATATAAATGGGCAGCATTAGTAATGATAATGATGTGTTATTTATATAGCGCCTTAATCCAAAGCGCTTAACAGAGCATATATTTACATACAATATCACCTAACCGAAATTGCTACTCATTTATCGACCTCGGAAGGATGAAAGGCTGAGTTGGCCTTGCTGGGATTGGAACCTGCAACGTGCAGATCACGGTCAGATCGCACCAGCGAGCGCTCAACCCACTGAGCTATTTTACCGGTCTTAGTAGCAATATCATCATGCCAGATCCAGAGAGACATCCACGTTGTGCAATAAATCGATGCTGTACACTTTCGTATCTCTGTGCTATTTATGCTTGCAGTCTGTTTCTAATAATACTGCTTTCACTCACTGTGTACATAGTTGTGCAAGGAGCAAAAACTCCTGAGAATTTTCCTAAGCAGAAGGAAGGTATAAACATGGCAACTACTAGGCAGACAAGACTCTATGGGCCTCATTACACGGACGGCGGTAACCATGGCGCTATTTGGGCCATGGTTGCCGCCGGTATTTTACCAAATCCGCCATGGTGAATGGTGGAATTACCGCCCTATTCCAAGGTGTGTGGGGGCGGTAATTCCCCATTCATCATGGCACTTCCCCATTCACATTTTTGCCCCCATAGGGCTCAATGGGAATGGGGAAGGCGGTAATTACGGTACCGCAAATTGCGGTACCGTGATTATCTCCAAGGTCCCTTTGCGGGTCCCGTCCTTAACGGTAAAACCAGCCGTTAAGGTAGGGTCCCACAAAGGGACCTCGTAGTAAGGCGGTAAGGGTTTACCAGCACTGGTACCCTTACCGGTACCAGTAAACCCTTACCGCCATCCGTATAATGAGGCCCTATGTAATTATCCCTGTTCCAAAGAATGATGAGGAATCACCTAAATCTGACGTAAAAATGTTACTGACAGTCAATCACATGTGAAAATTGTCTTAAAGATTATTTTTGGACACCGGAGACAGGCTTTACAAGGGAGACAAAAGAAATGGGTGTTGAAAATTGAACCTACACAGAAAGTTCATGTAACCACACCCGGTTCACTGACAGATGTGCCTATGATTGGTCCAGTTAGACGGAGTTATGCTGACATGTTGTATGAAATAATCATGGCACACCATAAGAGAAGAATAAGACCTAAGAGGGATATTGGGGAGGATGACTTAGAGCTAAATGATTACCTGGATAGCACAGCACATTTGGGAAACAACATATGGTATCAGCATATGAGGGAAGTGGGAAGTGGGAAGAAGAACCCCAAAGGAGGAATGCTTTGTATGTGCACTCCTGCCTTATAGTATGGGGAAGTCTAAGATCTTCATAGCTATTGAAATAGACGTCCAGACAGCACATTGTCTTTCTCACATAGCACTTTGCCGAATAAGAGGCCAGTTTTTGGGCCGAGATGCTTATCTCAAATGGGCAACTGGATGGACAGATCCAGATGAAGATGAATATGTCCAGGACACAAAGACAATAAACAGAGATCACACTAAGAACCATGTGATCAGATACGAGAAGCCTGGAGTGAAAGGAGCTGGAATCAGATGCTAAATAAACAAAAGAATGGAGAGTCCAGGAAATTCTGCAGAATAAATTTGTAGATGGAAGAACAGAGGCCAAATGCAGATCTGGGGATCAGTGTTATCACCAGACAGAAGGGAAGAAAGAGTGGTCATCTGCAGAGCCTGGGTGGTCATTGGTTGTTATAAACATGCAATTGACATATTACAGAATGGTTGTAAGCCACCATGGCCAAGACCTGCTAAACTACTGACCTGGGTCGAAGACAGGGGAGGACCCTTACAGATAGTTTAGTTTAGTTTACTTCAGTGTATTTATTTGTATAGCGCAGCCAAACCCTGGGGTAACTGGGCGCATTCGACTTAAAGAACAACATGGGTTACAAATGTTACTGAGGTTAAACATATAGTATAGAGCAAAGGAAAAAAGTAAATGCAATAATAACATAAAGGCCAAGGTTATAGGATGGTCCGATTCAGAGAATAGCGCTAGAATTAATGGATGGACTGGGTTACAGAATGGTCTGAGTCACAGGTAGCACAGTTATGGTATGAGAGCGTGTAACAAATTATTGCTGAGATGTGAGCAAGGCCTTCACCTTCACTCTGAATGACCAGAATGAAGAATCTGATCTGATTTCCGAGGGGAGTCCGTTCCAATGTTTCGCAGCTAGTACAGGGAAGCTTGCTCCCCCTGCTGTTTTCAGGTTGAACCTAGGGATGTTTAGTTTGTGCAAGTATAGGGATCTAGTCGTTCTGGATGTGCTATATCTAGTAAATTTGTCTGATAGGTAACGTGGGGCTGTTAGGGATAGGCATTTATGTGTAATAACGAGAGAGCGTAATTTGATCCTGTCACGAATAGGGAGCCAGTGAGCCTCCTTTCTGAAAGTGGAGATGTGGGCCTTGCAGGGAAGATTGAGGGCACATCTGAGGGCATTACTCTGGAGAATCTGTAGTCTATTCAGATTGTGGTTAGAGGAACTAAGAAAGAGTGTGTTGCAATAATCCAATATGGATAGAACTAGCGCTCTAGCCAGTGTAAGTCAGCTGTTGGTGGATAAAATTGGTTTACAGGCGTTGATAAGTTTATTGGTGTAAGCAGTGGATGAGATAGTGGCGTTTATTTGTTTTCAAGCGAGAGTGTGGAGTCGAGATACACACCCAGTGTTTTGACTTCTTTTCAGACTTTTATAACATCTCCATCGATTTTGAAAGATTGGTACCGGGGGTCAAGTTTTTTGAGACAGGCCTGGCAGCCCACAATCAGCAGTTCCGTCTTGTCGTCATTTAAACACAGACTATGGGTCACCATCCATGCTTGAATTTCAAGGTATATTTCATTTAGTTTTGCAACATCTTTCTCATAGCATCCAGTGAGAGTGATGAGGACCTGGGTGTCGTCAGCATAATTTGTATATGAGACACCCAAGTGGTTGAGCCGGTCAAAAAGGAGCTTGGTAAAGATGTTGCAAAGCGTGGGGGAAATACAAGACCTTTGGGGAACTCCACATTGGATTGGGACGGGGTGGTTGCTGCAGATGGGGCGAAGAACCTCGCCATTCTGTCGGATAGAAAGGATCAAATCCATTTAGTGGCATTCTGAGAGAATGCGGCAGCCGAGGAAAGTTGTTTGGTCAGAATTTGATGGTCGACCAAGTCGAAGGCTGCAGAAAAAATCCAACAAGAGTAAGATGAGCAGTTTACCCTTGTCTTTGGCTTCATCCATTTGGATTTTTAGGTCTGGGTCTAAAGCCAGATTGTCGCAGACCTAGGAGGTTATTGTCTTCCAAATTTTGCTGTATTTGGATGTATGCCACTCTGTCTAGTATTTTCAAGAGAAAAGGGACAGTCGTGATGGATCTGTAGGTGGTCGGGATATTGGGGTTAGGTTAGGTTTTTGGATAAGTGGTAGGACCCATGCCTCTTTAAGGTTTTTAGGGACCGACGAGTTCTCAAATGACAAATTGATCAGGGAGGTGAGGAAAGGGGCTAGATCCATCCTTAATGATTGAGGCGGGGCACAGGTCACCTTGGCAGTTAGAGGGTTTTAGGCTAGCAATTATGTGGAAAACTTCATCCCCAGTGACTGGGGAGAAGTAGAAGGTGGGGAAGTCTGGTTTAGTAGGGTTGGTTCTGTAGTAGAGTGGTTGATGGGGGTGAGGTTAGCTTTTTTAGATTCTATCTTGGCTTGTAGGAGGGCTATTTTATTTGATAGAGCTTGTTGGATGTTTTCACACCAGGCTTTGTTCTTGATGCAATTATCAGTGGGGGGTAATAGTGATTCCAATTCTCTTAGGATGGAGAATAACTCTTAAGTACCAGATTTGGCATTGTGAATTCTCGTATTGAAGATCACTTTTTTAGCGTTAGTAATAGCTGTTTTATACGTGGCTGCTGCAGTGGAGAACCTTTCTTTAGTGGAGAGCGGGGGAGCTTATACCTTTAGTACCGTTGGAGAGTGCAAAACTGTGCTTCAGAAATAATGGCACAAGAAAAGTTGGAGAGAATCAGAACTGTGGTTGAATCTTTGATGTACCAGGAATGATACTTGAAACAGCAGTAATCATGGATCATTATTGGTCTTGTGGATCCAAAGCATATATCAGGCTACCCAAGGATAGGGGAGGACGATGCGCACTAGTGAATGTTCACGTTCCAGCCTTGGTGATTCCTAAAAGTGATTTAAACCTTGACAGTTTCCCGAAAGCAGATGTTCACCTGAGAAAGAAGAGATCTATGGAGCTGATGAGAAGAATCAAGAGAGAGAACTATTTCTCAGCATAATCTATAGAAGCTTTTGATACTATTCCCTATGAGCACAGACTATTTAGCCAGACAGCTTCAGTGTTTTCGTTGATCTTCATGCTAAGTGTCCAGGTTGGAGCAAATACCAAATGGCTGCAGATTACCAGATGGCAATTGCTACAGACAATTAACACTACCATAAAGGGATTCAATGCTATCAGAGAAGAGTTGAAAGCCATACGACTGATGACTCTCCAGCAAAGATATGTCTTGGACATGATCACTGCTATGGATGGAGGTATTTGTGCAAAAATCAGAAAATCATGTTCCACATTCATACCTTCTCATGATGACGAGAATGGAACATTGATGGAGGCTGTCAGGATTTGCCCCCGGAAATCAGGAATGTTTGAGAAAAACCACTTTCCCCAAAACAGATGCTGCTGCTCGTAATTCACATCATGCGTTTCCCTGGACTCGCTCTTGTTTCTTTTCCACTCACTCCGCAAAGTTGCCATGGAGACTATGGCGTCCGTTCCATGTTTGTCACATGACTCAGTCTCGGAGGGGCAGAGCTTCAGCAAGTTCGTCAAGTTCGCGGTGACCCGATATAATGCTTCCAGGTTGCCGCACTTGCCGCTTCTGATTTTGTTTAGGAATCTAGGCTACGCTCCCGAGTTCCTGCTTGGTACTTTCTTGTCCTTGTATCTACCTACATCGCCCTGCCCTATTTCCTTCTGAAGTCTTCCTGTTACCGACCTCGGCCTGTCTTACTACCTGTCTTAGCCTCATCCTCTGCTAACATTTACCGCCAGCACGCTGCACGACTTGGAACGCTTATGACCTCGCTTCTGTCTCTCGGATTAGTTACGACGCCACCAGCAATAGAACAACCCGGAACAAACCTCGACCACGCTTTGCTTTTTGGATTATAACAAACACCTTGCTACCAAGTTGCCAGACACGGAATGTTTGACCACGTTCTCATCTTGCCGCGTGTTTCCTTTCATCAGCGTGTTGCCATTCTCACGCTGCACCTTGGATACAAACATCCGAAACAGGAGATCCCACTTCTGTCTACTTCACCTTCGTGTGGTAGACAGGGCTGCGAAGGAGTCCTTTCTTTGCCAGAAAGAAACTGCTTGACCCACTATATAGCGCTTGGACTAGAGACTGGCTATTTTGGCGCTAGAGTCGACAGGCGTCCTCGTTCCGTCGGGATAGGCACTGGACTATAGACCTTTTGCTCCCGCTTAGGCGTCCTCGTGCCGTTGTGGTTTCAGGGTTAGATTGGGTTGCGCAGTGTACCTTTCTGGAAGAATTGGTATATTGCTTTTCAACTCTGTCCTGTTAATCTGGTACTTGTTCATTGTTTTCTCGCGATTACGATTCTAAGCCTGTTTACCTATGTAATTTTTCTAGTTGTTGGTGGAATCAAGTGCGTTGTCCTTTGCTGCACCCTATGCTCTTCCGGCCCCCTCCGAAGTCCGGTCTGGTGTTCCATCTTCTGACTAATTGGTCCCTTGGTACTTATTTTGGAGGTACAGAGGGGCACATTGGTAGGGAGAACTCAACTACTACACTACGAGTTCAACTACCGGTTTCTTGATATTTGACAGAGGCCATAGGTATGCAGACAAAACTTCAGGGCCAGCTGATCTACGAAGTAGAAGATATTACTGATGACAGCTGGTTTGGATCACTCTTCTCTTGGGTTCCACAATGGATGGCAGACATTTTTAAGTTCCTTGGTGCTCTGATACTAATGATATGCTTGGGTTTTCTGTGATCAAGATAATAATCTCCCAATGCAAGAAAACAGCCAATAAAGCCGTAGGGATGAAGATTATGATCGATGTTGAACCACGATGGAAAGCCAAAGACTTGACAGAAGAAGAAATGAGAGACTTTGTGAAGGCCAGTATCCATGCACCTGAGGGGACAAAGTTTCTGTATCCAAAGAATGATAAGAAGTATGTGGGAAGATGGAACTATTGTAGTCCCAATGGACAATGCAGTTTCATGACATAGAATAAAGATGAGCATGTGAAATCAGCAGGATGCCTGAAGGGAGTCATTAAGATACGGATCACAAAGAAGTTATTTTTCAGACCAATATGTCTGGATGTGAAGGATAATGAGAGAGTGGTCGATAAATCGCACAGAGGGGGGAGTGTGGAGGAGGAGTCAAGTATCACCACCTCAACCACCTCACCTATATTGCCTATATGTTGGGAGCCCGAACGTGAAAATTGTGCGGTACCAGTTAATCTACTGATACCTAGGAGAATCCTGGAGGCAAGGATCCCATTGAGAAAACTGTACCTGCAAGAAAATATGATGGCCGTTTGAATGAAATCCCGTAGGAAGCAGAGCAAATGAATAGTCAAGGCGAAAGATGACATCACACGTAGCTGAGCTGACGTACATAGAAGAGATTCAGAGACTAGAGAATGCAGATATTCTACAAGGCATCAAGAAAGCATCAATGATAATTGACATTTCGGGATCAAGGTTAAGAAGCGTATGCCATAAAATGGATGAAGATATCAAGTCACTTTATACGTGTGCAGATGCTAAAGAAACACAAGCAGATAAAGTATTCTTGTGGCTAGATTTATAGTGAATAGATTGCGGCATGCACCAATATATACATATATGCATAAAGAGTAAAGGATGCATGTTTCCACTACTTGTTATAGCAGAGTTGGACTAAAAATGGAAGGCCTCATTCTCAGTGTGGTGCGGTAAGAAAACACATAAATTAAAGGTGAATCTCGAAAAGATGAGGCTGGATAAGCCATGCAGCCAAGCCAAGAAGCCAAGGTCTTATCAGGCTGGAGTGAGCTGACATTGAATACAGAATCTTGTGAAAGAACAGCTCCTGTTCAGAAGGCATGAACAATACAAGGAAGACGCCAAAGGTCTATTAAAAAATTGTATTTTAAAGACAGTAAAAGCTTGAAATCATGGTCTACAGTCACGGAGAAGGATGAAGTTGGACGAGCAAGATGTTCGTACCTGCGCATGAGGGCAGAGCGTGCCTTCACACCCCTGATTCTCCAGAGTACAGAACAAACTCAAGGCCGAGCTTCAAAGACTAATTGACTACGCTAACCACTGAGGTGATGATAAATTGATATGCTAATTGGTGAGAAGCTGGGGTTAAGACGAGCTCACCAGCACCTCAAGGTCCAATCTGCGTGCTGCTAGACGTAGGTGGAAAAGTACTGACAAAGGTTAGAATGCCAACCAATTGTAGGGGACCACATAATTAAGGGTCCTATAGTTTGTGTAGCCAATGGGACGTTGTGTATTTAGTGGCGTTCATAGTTGTAACGCTCACCTGATTCCCGTAGAGGCGCCGGTCTTGACTGGGCGTATACCGTATCTTCAAAGGTGATGTGTAACACACGGCTGGCTCTTTGGGCTGGACCTCTGTGCACTGTATGTCTGACTCGAAGGGTAAGATGTCTTAGGTAAGTGAACGCTGTGCTCTCCATCTGCCTCGGGGCAGGGTGCTGTAACCAGTTTCTTCACTGGATAAGGGGAGCAGGCCTCTTGACTTCAGAGGACTGCTGTCCGTCGTTTACTGCACGAACGGTAAATTTCGAGTAATTCTAATGTCTTTAAAAGTCTTTAGTAATGATGTCTCTTGTTTTGCAGGGTTCCGGCGATGGCGGATGATGGGCTGAAGTGAGTTGAAGATGTAGCCCGTGTGATGAATAGAAGCGCCTGGAAGCACGTAAGTAAGCGCTTGTTGCCTGCTTCACGATGCGCTCTAACTGTCTTTTTATTTTGCAGGTACAAGTTCGGAGTGGCTGCAGGGTGCCGGAATACCCACTGGGTTAGATGTGGAAAGGAGTAATGGCACGTGAGTATTACAGTTCCCCAATGTCATTAAACGCACCTTGTTTTGTCTTTCAGATGCGGGATGCAGCGCCGAAGGCCTCCGGAGCGTGCAAAGAGTTGGTAAGCTTTTGTCTTTCAGATGCCGGAATGCAGTGCGAAGACCTCCAGAGCGCACGAAGAGTAGGTAAGCCTTTGTCTTTCAGATGCCGGAATGCAGCGCGAGGAGTTGGTGACAGCCGATGGACCAGGTAAGTGAAGCGCTGTCACTGAAGACCGTAATGCTAACCTGTTCTTTCTTGTCTTTCTAGGTGTTGCTGAAGACTGGATTCAGGATGGTAAGCCTTTTTCCTTAGGCCCAGGATCAGATGCAGAAGACACGATGAGCGTTCTGCTGCAGAGGATGCAGAATAACGCAAAGCAAGATTCATCCATCGGGTGTGGTTTAAATAGCCTCCTGTAGTGCTTAGGTCTCTCCTTCCACAGCCACGCCTAGGTAAGAAAAGAGTTCCTGCTTTCCAGAAGAGTTCCAGTGTTCTGAACCTAGGGAGTGGCTCCTGCCCCACCCAACAGGAAAAGTAGTTCCAAACAGAAGAGGATCAGAGGCTCAACTGGCAGGCAAGTAAGCAGCATGGTCTGCTGCAGGTAAATCCACCCAAGCATTATGAGCCCGGCGCTTCCAGCGCTGGGACTGGGCATATTTATGAGCCTGGTGCCACTGGCGCAAGGACTGGGTCCAAAAGGTCCCAATTGGGACTGGTTGGCACTCGGAACCTGGGTTATGGATCTGCTTCCAAGGGAGTTGGGAAAACCCTGACCTTTTGGAAGCAGAGATCATGACAGTACCCCCCCTCAAGGCCCCTCCCAAACCGGGCTTCTCCGGGGGTTTTGGCTTGTCAGGAAATGTTCGGTGAAATCTTTTGATTAGGCGAGGAGCGTGGACATATTCAGCAGGTTCCCAGGATCTCTCTTGGGGGCCGTAGCCTTTCCAGTCAATTAGGTAAAATAGTTTAGATTTGGAGATCTTGGAGTCCAGAATGCTTTTGACTTCAAACTCGAGTTCTCCATCAACTAGGATGGGTTTTGGAGATTTAGTTAGTCGGGTTTGAGGTTGCACAGGTTTTATTAGAGAGACGTGGAAGACCGGATGTATCTTCATGTGCGGGGGCAAGTCCAACTTGACCGCTACTGGGTTTACTATGGTAGTGATGGAATAGGGACCAAGGTATCTTGGGTTGAATGTGCGTGGCCCTTTTAGAGGTAGATATTTGGTGGATAACCAGACTTGATCCCCTACTTGATATTGAGGGGCTTCCTTCCGATGTTGATCTGCTCCTTTCTTGTATTGTTTTTTAGCCCTTTGAAGGTGAGAAACAGCTTCCTTAAAGGCTTGGGTGATTGTAGAATGCAGGTAGTCTACTGCTGGTGTTTCAAGATCTTGGAGGGGATCCAACTCCGAGGTTCGAGGGTGACTGCCGTATAAAAGAAAAAACGGGGTTTTCCCAGTTCCCGAATGGACAGAGTTATTGTAGGCATATTCGGCTATCCAAAGGATGTCTTTCCAAGTTTTGTCAGTTTGTTGCAGCATGCAGCGTAAATACTGTTCCAGAGTTTGATTGGTCCTCTCGGTTTGTCCGTCGGTCTGAGGGTGGTGACTGGTCGATAGTCTCACATCAATTTGAGCCGACCGACAGCAACTTCGCCAAAAATGAGAAATAAATTGACTACCTCGATCCGAAATTAGAACCGAAGGAAAACCGTGCAGTCGGACGATGTTTTCGAGAAATTCTCGGGCCAGAGTTGCTGCTGTTGGCAAGCCTTTGAGCGGAATGAAATGCGCCATCTTGGAGAATAAGTGCAGGATTACTAGAATCATATTGTATCCGGAGCATGGAGGTAGATCGGTGATGAAGTCCATAGAAAGCGTATGCCAAGGGCGAGGTGGGATGTCAATAGGGCGTAAGAGGCCTGCTGGTCTTTCCTTTTGACTCTTGTTTTGGGCGCATACTCCACAGGACATTATAAAGTCTCTGATATCTTTTTTCCAAGACGGCCACCAGAAGTAGCGCTTGATCTTTTCTGAGGTCTTGGCCATACCGGGATGTCCTTCCATTAAAGAATCGTGATAACAAGAGATTACTTTTTTCTGTAAATCTGTGCTGGACAGGTATAATGCCCAACGGAGTTGTCTAGAGGATTGGGCTTTTGCGGTTTTCAAATATTGCAGGTTTCGGTGATCCGTAATCACAGTAACGGTGTGTCGGGCCCCCAGCAGATAATGCCGCCAAGCCTTAAAGGCAGACTTGATAGCCAGAAGTTCCTTGTCAGTAATCGTGTAATTGATTTCAGGAGGCGAGAATTTGCGGGACCAAAATGCCACGGGATGCAACCGATTGGTTACCGGGTCCTTTTGTGATAGAACTGCCCCCATGGCAAGGCTTGAAGCATCAGTTTCCATGATTTAGGGGAGTTCGGGGCGAGGGTGTTTTAAGATTGGTGCAGAGATAAATTTAGTCTTCAAATCCTGGAAAGCTTGTTCCGCCTCGGTAGACCATTCAAAACGTTTGTTTTTCTTTAACAAGGCAGTGATGGGCTGGACTATTCGAGAAAATTCGGGGATAAACCTGCGGTAAAAGTTAGCGAAGCCTAACATGCTTTGCACACCTTTTACGGAGGATGGTGATGGCCATTTGAGAACTGCATCGACCTTCTTTGAATCCATACGCACTCCGCTAGGTGATAATATGAATCCCAAGAATTCAACTTCAGTCACGTTGAAAACACATTTTTCCAACTTAGCGAAAAGTTTGTGTTGACGCAATCTTTCGAGGACCATTTTCACGTGTTTCCGATGTTCAGATTCCGATGAAGAATAAACGAGGATGTCGTCAATGTAAACAACAACACACACATCTATGAGCTCTCTGAGGACATCGTTCATAAAATATTGAAAGGCGGACGGGGCATTGCAAAGTCCGAAAGGCACGACCTGATATTCAAATAGCCCATATTTGGTGCGGAAGGCCGTCTTCCATTCATCACCCTCTTTTACTCGTACCAAGTGGTAGGCTCCTCTAAGATCCAGCTTTGTATATATGCATGCTTTTCTGACTTGGTCCAGGAGTTCAGGGATCAAAGGTAACGGATATCTATTCTTGACGGTGATCTGGTTCAGGGAGCGATAATCTATACAAGTTCTAAGGTCTCCTTCCTTTTTTGGAACGAAGAACAAAGCTGAAGAAGCAGGGGACTTGGAAGGACGAATAAACCCATTTGCCAGGTATTGATCCAGGTATTGTCGAAGGTGAAGGTTCTCAGGCTCGGTGAGGGCATAAATTCTACTACAAGGAGGAGTAGATCCAGGTATCAGGTCTATCTGGCAGTCATAAGACCTATGAGGAGGTAGAGAGTTAGCCTGATCCTTCCGGAAAACATCTTGGTATTCTAGGTATTCGGGAGGTAACTGGGGAGTCTCTGAAGAAATTGCTGCCAGTGCAACACCAGGTGGAGGGTGACAAGTAGAGACACATCCTGGAAACTGGACCGTTCTTGCTCGCCAATCGATCAGAGGATTGTGTTTCTCTAACCAAGGTATTCCTAGAATAATCTGAAACTGAGGAGCCTTGATCACATCGAACACGATCTTCTCATGGTGTCCATCTTGACTTACTAGCGTCACTTCTTGAGTGGTATGCGTTACTGGTCCGGAGGCTATCTCCGTTCCATCCACCGTAGTAATGACGTCCTTTACAGCCTTGGGACAAAGAGTTAGATTCATCCTCAAAACCATTTCATGATCCACATAACTGCCGATGGCACCGCTGTCGACGTAAGCTTCAATTGCATGTAATCGATCCGGATTATCAGGGCTAATGAGGACCATAGGTATCACGAAATGCGAGGTCACGGAACTGGTTTTCACGCTCGGCAAGAGGACCTCTATTCTTGTCGGGCGAGGTCGTTTCCCTGCTCAGAGTTTGTAACTTTGGTAACTGCAGCTCCTACTGCCTTCTTGGCAGGTTTCACCAGACAGTCTCGAAGAAAGTGCCTTGAGTTTCCGCAATAGAGGCATAATTGCAACTGTTTTCTCCTTTCCCGCTCCTTTTGTGTTAGAGGACCTTTCAGGCCCCCTATTTGCATGGGTTCCCCGGAGTCTACTCCTTTGGAAGGAGTTGGCGGTTTGGAAAATACTCGAGCATCAAACTTGGAACGATCGGCCTTCCTGTTCTGCAGTCTGTGATCTATTTGAACGACTAAGTCTATATAGTCCGAACAATCTTGTGGGGGATTCACTACTTGGGCTAACACATCTTTGAGCTCTCCACGTAGACCTCTATAAAACAGCGTAATCCTTTTGTCCTCAGGCCATTGAGTTTCCACTATCAGTCTGTTGAAAGACGCAATATAAGCCAAAAGGTCTTGATTACCTTGTCGCAACGAAAGAAGCTCATTGTCCAAGGCCTGCCCCTGTGAATGTCTTGCGAACAGTTTTTCCATACTGAGCTGAAAAGCTTGAAAATCATGGAGGACCGGATCATCTTGATTTACTAGAGGGATCGACCAGTCTGCCGCATTGCCACTAAGGTACGAAAGCACGAAAGCTACTTTAGCTTGATCAGTTGGAAAGGCTGCTGGCCGGCATAAGAAATGCAACCGGCACTGATTGATAAATACTGCAAACCTCTTTGGGTCACCAGAAAATCGTTCGGGCGGAGCCAGATGTACATTCCCAGGTAGGTTGATCTGCACTGGATTCATAGAGGATGTAGAAGGAAGATTTCCCCCAGATGCGGGTAACGGGGTCTGTCCGGCTTGTGACTGTAGCAATTGTCTAGCGAGATCATCTGTTCGCTCCTTGGAAATAATCAGTTCCCTTCTTAGAGCGTTCGTTTCCTGACGGGCTGCATGCACTTCTGCCCTTAGTTCCCCAAGTAACTGGGCTAGCTGGTCGGTATCCGAGGTTTCCATAGCGCCTGGACGGGAGTTTTGCGGTAGGCTTTGCGTTCTGTAACGCTCACCTGATTCCCGTAGAGGCGCCGGTCTTGACTGGGCGTATACCGTATCTTCAAAGGTGATGTGTAACACACGGCTGGCTCTTTGGGCTGGACCTCTGTGCACTGTATGTCTGACTCGAAGGGTAAGATGTCTTAGGTAAGTGAACGCCGTGCTCTCCATCTGCCTCGGGGCAGGGTGCTGTAACCAGTTTCTTCACTGGATAAGGGGAGCAGGCCTCTTGACTTCAGAGGACTGCTGTCCGTCGTTTACTGCACGAACGGTAAGTTTCGAGTAATTCTAATGTCTTTAAAAGTCTTTAGTAATGATGTCTCTTGTTTTGCAGGGTTCCGGCGATGGCGGATGACGGGCTGAAGTGAGTTGAAGATGTAGCCCGTGTGATGAATAGAAGCGCCTGGAAGCACGTAAGTAAGCGCTTGTTGCCTGCTTCACGATGCGCTCTAACTGTCTTTTTATTTTGCAGGTACAAGTTCGGAGTTGCTGCAGGGTGCCGGAATACCCAC
Organism: Ambystoma mexicanum; assembly: GCF_040938575.1. NCBI lineage: Eukaryota > Metazoa > Chordata > Amphibia > Caudata > Ambystomatidae > Ambystoma > Ambystoma mexicanum. The sequence goes on from NC_090937.1 coordinate 639,970,833, forward strand.
TGGGTTAGATGTGGAAAGGAGTAATGGCACGTGAGTATTAAAGTTCCCCAATGTCTTTAAACGCACCTTGTTTTGTCTTTCAGATGCGGGATGCAGCGCCGAAGGCCTCCGGAGCGTGCGAAGAGTGGGTAAGCTTTTGTCTTTCAGATGCCGGAATGCAGTGCGAAGACCTCCAGAGTGCACGAAGAGTAGGTAAGCCTTTGTCTTTCAGATGCCAGAATGCAGCGCGAGGAGTTGGTGACAGCCGATGGACCAGGTAAGTGAAGCGCTGTCACTGAAGACCGTAATGCTAACCTGTTCTTTCTTGTCTTTCTAGGTGTTGCTGAAGACTGGATTCAGGATGGTAAGCCTTTTTCCTTAGGCCCAGGATCAGATGCAGAAGACACGATGAGCGTTCTGCTGCAGAGGATGCAGAATAACGCAAAGCAAGATTCATCCATCGGGTGTGGTTTAAATAGCCTCCTGTAGTGCTTAGGTGTCTCCTTCCACAGCCACGCCTAGGTAAGAAAAGAGTTCCTGCTTTCCAGAAGAGTTCCAGTGTTCTGAACCTAGGGAGTGGCTCCTGCCCCACCCAACAGGAAAAGTAGTTCCAAACAGAAGAGGATCAGAGGCTCAACTGGCAGGCAAGTAAGCAGCATGGTCTGCTGCAGGTAAGTCCACCCAAGCATTATGAGCCCGGCGCTTCCAGCGCTGGGACTGGGCATATTTATGAGCCTGGTGCCACTGGCGCCAGGACTGGGTCCAAAAGGTCCCAATTGGGACTGGTTGGCACTCGGAACCTGGGTTATGGATCTGCTTCCAAGGGAGTTGGGAAAACCCTGACCTTTTGGAAGCAGAGATCATGACAATAGTAGCCATTTTGAAGGGAGGGCTTAGTTGCCTCACCTGATGTTAAGAAACCTATCACTTTCACTCACTATCCCTTACTAGTATGGATCATATACTTAGATATTCACTTAGAGCCTATGACAGTTCTTATTGGGTTGTTGTAGTTTGCCACGTAGGATGACGTTGGTAATGACATAGGTCAACGTCAATGATGACGAGTTTTTGATATATAAGTTCAGTTTTTTATGAAACCTGTTGAGTAAGAGGATTGATGGAATTCGTTGATGTTCGTTGCGCTCCCTGTTTTAGGCAATTGAAAATAAAACAGTTATCCTTTTTACCAACTAACTGAGTCATTTTGATTATTGATGTATGAATAAAATCTGCATCCCCATCCATATACAGGGTAATTGCTACTCTTCTTAAAGGGCTGAGGTTATTCAGTTCAAGGTATTATAATAAAACACACTAAGACATGGACGATGTAAAGGTAGAATAGTAATGGCTAAAATATATATGTATAGTTGCAAACTTGAAATTGGCTCAATATATTCCCCTAACACTTCCAAGTTCGGATTTATATGGTTAGACTCCTAAAGGTTGCAAACGATTCTGGGAAGGGATAGCAGATTAGCAATGACCAAATGCTGGGTAAATCAGGTAGACCAATGTGACGACTAACAGGGACAGTGGTTACAAATATTCTGCATTATCACAAGTTACTGCTGCTGTAGTATATTATGCAACCTACAGATAGGAACTACATATTTCTCATTCACCCATGGCACTTCTGACCAGATCCACTATCACATGCCATCCAGCAGATTGCTTGGCAAATTAATTGACTGTCAGATTATATCTGATTACTCCCCACTTCCATTCGCTATAGCCACTGATATCAATAGACAAACCCTTACTCATTGAGAAACAAGAGCACGCCTATAGTTGTATCACCACAACATCAGTCTTACCCCAACTGAACAGGGCACAACATGAATTGATGAACATAGACTGATTTTGCCCTGTTCACAATAAAACAACAGCAATAGAAGCAAGGAGCAAACGCAGGCGAGTTATTAGCATTGCAAATTAAAGAAACTAAACAAACAGGATAAATTGCTTTCCTATTGTGAAAGGATGGTTCTTTCATCTCTTGTCTGGTAGGCATTACAGATTATTTTGGAGGTGCTGGAATGTGTGCCAGAAGCTGGCTCATTGAGTATTGAGTGAATAGAAGGTGCAGCCTGGTACGTTTGCTGCGTTGTTAGGTTGAGACGCTGAGAGGTCCTTTCCTCTATACTGTGTGCCGTTGAGCAAGCAAACAAGTGAACATCGAATGTGACGGTACATGGCAAGGCTGGGCTCGACCCCTGGCGGTGGCTGCTGATTTCCGTAGATCTGCAGCACCTTCATGGACCTGTGCTTCTGAAGTTATGGATTCTGTGGTGCAGAGTGCCCATGGGTCAGCTGCAGTCAGTGTCGCACACTGTCCCAGGATTTACCTAGCAAAGACATGTGGTGGGGGCCTGTGTTACGAGCTCCCCGGTGAGAGGACTGAGAAGCCATTTTGAGGTTATCACTTTTTGGATTCCTCCTCCTCCTGCCTGGCTAGTCTTGGTGTGTTCGCTTTTGCTCCAAATTAGTGGGGTGGGGCCATAGAGGGGCACCCAGCGTTGATTACACTGGATGCAGAGGATAACCTGTGACAAGTGGGGCACAACCACAGATAGCCAAAACCTGTGGTGGTTGAAGAGTGGTACCAGCGCAAAGTTCCAACGAAGTGCAGTTGCTGTAGCTTCTGAGACATTTGTGGTTAAGTCAGGCAATTCTATATGGTGGGGTAAGGCTTACTATTTCTTTTACTTATGGCTGCCTATGAGTTACGTAGCAGGGTTAACACCCAAAAACCTGACCCCACGTCAGTAATGGTTACGGAGGTGGTCAAGACGAATGATCCAATCGTGTGCCCAGTGAATTTATCCATAAGTGAATCTTTATCTGTCACCTTGGACGGTGTGCCTTTAAAATAATAAGTTACTTTTATAGGCCATATGAGGAGTCCCATAGTCTGCACTTGGTGCCAGAACAATCGAGAGATGTTGACGGCTGAAATAACCGCTGATTATATTGCCTTATGAGATAATCTGCCTCCACCTAATCAGCTTGATTTGCAGCCCACAACGGATTTGGTTTCTGATGTGTCCATCCTTGCTCATGTGCTTTCCCAAGAACAATTGAAGCAAGTTTGCTTATCTTGTAACCGTGTTCTGCAGTTACACCTAAAGGCCCTTCTCAGCGTTACTATCTACCCCCATAAACTCTTATATAATAGGCATAGCTGGAGTAATGTTCATTCCCAGACAAAACACATAAGAGATCTCATGCATGCAACTGCAACCATGCAGACCTCTCATGAAGATATGGGGGCAAGATGTGACAAGCTGTTTCCAGTACATTCGGAACTAGGAACAACAATGTTTTACTGCACTCGGCCAAAAAGTTCACTTGCTAAGTCCCCCAAACTATTTGTTATGAACTTGCAGTCTCAGGAACCTGGCAGCAGTTCTCTGTTGTAAAATGATGCTCATGAGCTATCTGTTTCTCAAATATCTCGTGATCGAGGGTCCACAACTCAAGACAGGGAACTTTCTTTGGATTCCCCTGTTGGGGTGAGATGTTAACTACACTTTGAATCAAATCTCTGATGAAAAAGATTCAAATTCAGCTAGCCTGACAACATGTTTTGTTTTTACCTCCTTATTGAAAATGTATGAAAACATCAATTTGGACATAGAAGAGGTGAAATCAATGCTGAACTCTAAACTGAGCTTCTTGGAAAGTTATATTACGTCCAGGAATAGCCAGCCATCCAGTCCAGGATAGCCATCTGCTGTCATGGAATAATTTGCCATCTAATATTTCCAACAATGCAATGCCAGACCTCGCTACTGTGGGTCAGCACACGTCACCTGCTCCTTTGGAAAGGGAGCAGTGTGCTGCCCTATACTTCAGTCACACTCTGATAGAAGTCGAGAGTCCTGCGCCCTGTGAGGTGCCTGTTGAAGAAAGACATAATAGTCCTCTACGAAGAACTATAGGCCAAAGGTAGAAACATACATCCTCACATGATAAAGGGGTGAAGGGCTTTTCCTCAGTAGTACCCAAGTTGGGGAAAAAGTAAAAAAATATGAAAGCTCCTAAGCAAAAGGGAAATTGTGGCTCTGAGTTTCTGTGAAAACCCAGATTTCAGGTATCATTGTCACTGGGGGATGCTGTTAATGGAGGCCCTCAACAGAAATATGGCCAACTGAATGACAGCACTTTGAAGTCCTGGGGAAAACCTAAAAAGAAGACTCAATCCAAATGTGAAACTCCAGTGAAAATGAGCTCTGACGTGGGCACCATAATCCTGTTTCATGATAAAATCAAGGCCTGGAGGGAGGAGGAAGAAAGTGTAATCTGTGAGAACGATTCTGATGTTCTGGAAGTCTTGGAGGACATGCAAGAACCAGTTTCTGAGAATGGGGATGCATCCTTTTTTCTGGCAGAGGGGTTAAATATGCCTGAAATTGTATCCAAACCTTTGGTGGTTCACAAGGTCTTCTCCATCGAGCAGGGGTCTGTCCAAGTCCCATATGTAACAGCTACAGGAAGAGAACATGTAATCTTTTAGCCAACATTACTCCAATTACATTCCTTTAGAACAAGTGGGAGTTCATGACATTTTGGGACTGGAGCGAATTTCAAAATCACTTTAAGAGGTTCTTCTGAATAAAGCACATGAGCTGGACCTTTTTTCCAACATCCCCAATTTGAGAAACATCTACTCCAGTGACCTTATCTTGGTGGAGTTCTAGAACCCCTAAGACGTGATCTGGTATTTTTGCATATAAAGTCAAAATATGTTTTCGAACCTCTACTACCTGAGGCTGAATCAGTGCTCCTATGGGCTATGATCTCTTCAGATGCTCAACAAGCGGCAGCTCCTGCTTAGGTGGCAAGTGGAGATAATAGTACAAGATCTGTGTATGGAAAGGAGGGGAGGGTAATCGCAAACAATGTGGAGTCTGACTGGCGTTGGCTCCTGGGTTGTTTAGCAGGGACCTGCATGAAGGGAGGGATCACATTCCTGCCGTAGGATAAAGTTATGAAAGTGGTCTCCTGGAACACAAGAGTCAATTTACAAAGAAAAGTAGTAATCTTGAGTTGTCAATGACGTAATTAATATTTAGGCGGTCTGGCTGATGAAGGTGCCCTTTCTAGATGGGTGTACAGTGCATTTCTAGTCTGCAATGCACCGGCCAAAAGGGAGACCATCGGGAGGGCCTATTATAGCCATGAAGAATAATTTAGGATGGGACAGCAGGTGGCTTCATTCCCCTAGCTCTGTTATTTTGGCCTTAGAGGTAATGTTATATCATGGAGGGGAGGATATGAGGAGGAAAATATTGTTGATCAATATTTACTGGAATCAAATTGTTGATGAAATGGATCTAGTAGAACAGGTGGCTGAGCTGTTGCAAGAATTATATTCTTTGGGAGGTAGAGATTCTGAGATTATAATGGGGGATCTATATTGCTATTGTGCAAATAATCCAAGCAGTAAGGAATTTAAATCATGTATAATCCCAAGGTCATAGTGAATGTTCCGAACTGGGTGATGCTTATGAACGAATGGGAATTTCAATGTGTGAATGAGGCATTTGCCATTGGCAAAGCATTGGAAAAAAATCTGGCAGTCAAGTAAGGCCTCCTCTACTATTGATTATATTTGTATTTTCCAATCCATGAAAGATCTTTGCTGTGGTTTTGAGATTACTAAAACTGAATATAGTGTTCACTCTTTATTATAAAGATTTGGATTTAACAGATGTATTAACTTAAAGGTCAATAATTTACCTACCCACCTGATCTGGAACCTGAGGCTAATTGATGATTTTAATGCCCTCTTGGGAGATAACATTAATTCGGTTTCTAGACCGGCTCTTGAGGAATTTCTGTCAGCATCAAACTTTGTATTCTTCATACACTCTAAAATAAAGGCCTTGGGGGAAACTTATATTCAAGGCTTCCAGGGTACAAAAGGGAGAAAACAACAATTTGATGCTGAGGTACAGTCTGACAAAAAACAATTGAGGAAGGATCTACCCATTCTTAAGAGAAATACCAAAATCAGTAATTATTGGGTTAAAATAAGAGAAGTGAAGCAAGTATTTATAAACTGTCTGAAAGGGCACAAAAACAAATACATCAGGAGAAAGTTGAAACATGTTAAAAACGTTGTGCAAAAGCGGCGGAAGGGCCTTTTAGTCAATGAACCTGGAACTTAATTTTCTAAACAATTAAATTCTATTGCAGAATCAGTGTGAGTAGATCATTTGACCCAACTGTATTCCTCTGGTAATCGGTTGAGAATATGGTTGAGCATCAGGGGACAATTTGTGGTCTCCTACATTTGATAGGCAAGACATCAAATTGCTCATTTGTGCAGCCAATCCGTCGCAAGCTGCTAGCCCAGACAGACCTTCACATTATGTAATGAAGGCCAATCCAGAGTTGTGGGCTGACATTTTGGATTTATTGTTCAGGGACTCCATAGCGCGTAAAATGATTCCAGAGTCAAGGAAATTTGCAAACCATAATCCCGATCTTCAAAAATGGCGATAGGTCATTGCCCTGTAATTACCGTCCAATCGCACTGCTCGATGTGAGCAGTGAGATTTTCGCATCCTTAGTGTTGAATTCTCTGAATCAGTGTACTTGGAGTGCTGGTAGACTTTACAAAAATCATGCTGGGTTTAGCAGAGGATTAGGGACTCACCTAAATGGTTTTCTACTTGCTCTTTTGATTAGAACAATGAGGCAAGAGAAGAGACCTCTCTACCCCTCCACCACTCATTCATAGATATTTCTTCTGCGTTTGATAGGGTGAAAAGGAAAACACTGTGGTCTAAGCTCTGTAAACGGAACATTCCACAAAGACTTTAGAGGTTTTAATGGCTCTGCATTCTAATACTACGATGAGGGTGAAATTAGACTGTAAAGGCAATGTAACTATACCACAATCTACTGATAGAGGGATAGGCAAGGGGTGTGTCTTGGCCCCCGGCCTTTTCAGTCTTTATGTCTTGACCATAGTTTAGCTGAGTCAAGCTAAAGCATTTCTGCGAAGGCTTGGGTCTCTGCGAATTCAATATTTATAATGTGCAGATGACCTGGTGATAGTCGACCAAACACCTATCAGACTTCAGCGCTCTCTTTCAGCTTTTGTTAATTTATGAAGGCTCATGATTTGGCAATCAATGTTCAAAAGACAAAAATAATGATCTGTGGCCCCGGTAGGAAGAAACTCACTTTTGTATGGAAAATCAAAGGAGTGCAATTAGATCTGGTGGACGAGCATCTATGAACTATATATAGCCGCTCAAGAAAGAAACATCATTTTGACTACACGAAAAGGAAGTGTGTACATTTTTGCGCACAACTAAAGAGGATTAATATGATATTTGGCAAGCTTTCCTGTGTGCCATTAATAACCTATTATGGAACCAAGGTCTTGCCAGCACTTTTAGAGGATGCTGACTTACTCTCCCTCACCGAAGCCCTAGACTGGGGGTCTTAGATGGCCTTATCTGGATGAGTGTCTTATGTCTTCCAAATTGTGTGCATGCCTCCATAATTCTCCAGGAGCTTGGTCTACCCTCTATAACAACATGGTTAGAGTGGAACACTTTATCTGTCTATACGAAGTTCAGGTTACCTCCCAATAACTCTTTATTTTTTTAATTGAAGATCTTAATGAATGATAATAGCTCTCGATGCATCACTAGTTGGATAGCATCATGTGAATTGTTGTTACAGGATTTAGTGAGCTTCAGTGAATCCTTGGGTTTTTCCACGCATAAGGACTAGAGAGGCAAATATGAGATAGGACCTGTATCAAGACATGTTATCAATCCCAAAACCTATGGCGGAATGCAAGACATACAATAGACAATTTCCTTATCCATTCTGGAGGAAACCATTCTTAAAGTTCTGTATGAATTTATTAGCTACTGAAGAAGTTGAGGGTGCTAGAAGGGGAGTTGAACAACAGAAAAGAACTTGTAGATTTGTAACTTAGAGGGGTCTCCAAGAACGTTGAAAGATCTGTTAACAGATTGTCCCTCTACTCTCACTATTAGGCATAAGCATGTTAATAATTTTTATCTGGCCTTAGGTTTAATAGTGCTGCTGAGTTTTGGAATTAGATTTCAGCAGGCATATATGCCTCTTTCATTCTGGCTAGCACCAGATATATTGAGGATATTTTTAATTAAGAAGTATTTGTCTTTGTTTATACTGCCAGTTTGCCTCTGGGATTTTTATAATTGCTTTTTATTGTACTTAGTCTATTGCACTGTATTTGTGCTTGGTATTTTGATGTATAAGGACTTGGCTGTTTAGGGTTCCAGTTTTAAACTGACATTTTGAATTTTAAAAGTCCTATGTATAATGTGTGATTTATTATACCATACAGATCGCTGCTTATTGTATTTCATATGTGCAAGGTTTTTATGTAAAACCATGGACACAACAAACAAATTACTTGTTTGCATACATCCGTAAAGATCATTTGTCCCTCATAGTTGCTAAAGTATATGATGGGGTAATTAAGAAGCTACAATGTAGAAGGTACAATGCTTGTTGAATTTTGCAGAGTCTTCATTTCTGTGTTCCTCATGCCAGGTAGAGAGTGACCGAGATCTAGACATTTTCGACAACATTTGATATTTAATGTAGATATCACATCTTTACAGATGTCCATGTTGTCAGATTTCAGATCAACATACCTGCAGTAATTAATAGCCCAAGTGCAGCCTATGTTCCAGGTTGAGCACCAAAGAATATTATCATGTGTTACAATATATGAGGAAAGAAAAGGACACATTAAGGCCAACACTCACTCTGTCCACAGATGATGACAACGCATTTGGCAGGGTCGATTTATTTATTTGTTTAGAAGCTTTTTCATGATTTTGCATGGTGAAGCCTTTATTGAAAAGACTATTAGTTTATTTACTATCTTAACTACAAGGAAATCTTTTGCTGAGTCCTCCAGTGCAGAGTTTTAATAAATGCCTCTTACAATTGTGTCTTACACCAGTCTCATAACTTCACCCACCCTGTGTTACTACCCTGTACCATGGATTGCATGCCCTTGACGAAGGTCCTCTTGAAAGACACCAGGGATAATATTCCAACAGCGAACAAACACAGAAAATCACGTTTTGCTGTCCTAGATATTTCCCAATGTTTGGAGATTGTATACGTAACGATCAGATAACAATTGAACTCTGATACTGATGTCAAGAAAAAAATTCTGTAGTTATGGGACAGGTTGAGTAAGCAAAAGATCAATGCAGAAGCTGATTTACTGAAAGGATGGCAAACAATAATACAAATATACCTGCATGCATAGGTAATGGTAGACAAAAACAACAGGGATTCTTTGTAATTGACTTGTATATTGAATGCAGGCCCTAAAGTTTTTTGCTGAATTCTTAAACTATTCACCTTTTGATGCACGTGACTAAATGTAAATCTTGAAATCATTTGCGTTTCGAGAGAATACTACCTTTCATTTGATGCAAAAAGTGCTAAAAAAGCTCCTCTTGTGAAGTGCTGTCTTGCGGATAAGTTGAAAAGGGCAGAAGGTGGTAGCAAGGGACAGGATGGCAGCTTGATTCAGCAGTTATTTTGCCACAAAAGGCAGAATAATTGGATATCATCTATGGATATGTTTCAGACTCAATATTTCAGACTCAATGGGCATCATTACGAGATTGGAGGTAGCCATGGAGCTGTTCGCTCCATGGCTGCCTCCGTTCCGGGTTCCATTACCGGGTTCCTGCAATGGGGACTTACCAGGTTACTCCGACATAGGAGGACCCGGTAATTCCTCCTTGCAGGAACCCATCCCCATTCCCATTGAGCCCCTATAGGGTTCCATGGGAATAGGAAGGGAGGTAATAACGGGCAGATTACATCTGGCCCGTTATTGCCTCCCGTTTCCCCTCGCGGGACCCGGAAAGCACGCCTGGTTTTAGCAGGTGTGCGATCCGGGTCCCGAGATGGGAAGCTCATAATCGGCGCTCCTGGAATGAAGGGAGCCAGTCCCGTACCGGCCCCCTTCATTAGGGGAGCGCCAGCCTTATAATGAGGCCCAATATATCACAGATAAGGACGTGTCTCACTGTAGATGAGGCTAGGAGAAAGTCACTTGGGTTCATTATGATTTTGGCACTCTGAAAATATGGATGCCGGTAGGGGCACGGACCTCCTGACAGGCCTGACCTGCTGGGAGTTCAGGCCCCTACCGGCAGTTTTTACTGAAGCACCGGCACCATTACCAACGGTGCTGGTACTTCAGTGCCCCCATTCCCGTGGAGGCCTCTGGAACTCCACAGGAATGGGGATTTATAGTTCCCGCCGCCTGTCATGATATCCCGGTGGCACCGGCAAGTCAAGCAGCAGAAATTGTGTTACGGAGTTGCCGGTAGCCCGGCGTAATGAGGCCCACTGTGTACATAAATGATGTCTCCATGGATTTAATTTGGGGGCCGCGAGGGCATGCAGTTGCCACCCTTATGGTTACCTTTGCAGCCTCTGCACTTGTAGGCTCTCAATCTTTGCTCGATCAATTGCCTGACTCTCCAGTAGTAAAGAGAATGGATGCATGGCGTCTATGTGCACGGCTCTATCACCACTACTTGCCAGGAACCATACATACAGATGCACACAACTGATACCAGGGTTGCAATCTAGACTACTTTGTTGTTCTCTGTGACTTGTATGCCTGTTGTTCATCTGTGCCTGTTACATTTTTAAGTTATATGTTTTACACTTGATGTCAAATGTTTCCTCCACTTTCTAAGAATGTGTCAGATGATGATTGAAGTCACACATTGGTATGCCATTGGGGTCAATTGTCATGTGGTATTACTTCCTGTAATGTCATCAGATGGTTAACAAGTGTGTGATTGCAGAACTGCTACACAATAATATTTATGATACAACACAAGAGGATATCTCTTGAATACATGACAGAATCCTATGTGCAATCCATATTTAGCACTAGTCTATCTTTTGTATTGCTGATGAAGCATTATCCAGCTGTTTCAGATTATGGCTTTCAGCCCAATGACAGCGGGTGCACATGGCTGGTAACAGTCTGCCTGCCCGAGGACCCCGGTGAGGGCTTTAACATCCATGTCCCCCCGCCAACACGTGGATGAATGCCATTCGCACCCTGGGATTAATCTGGGGTGCGAATGGTTTATTTCTTTTTCTCTGGAGATTGGCTGCACTTATTGCGCGATGCCAATCTCCTGAGAAAAAATAAAATAAAGGTGCCCGCCACCATAGGGAATAGGGACGGAGTCAATTTTCCATTTCTATGGCGGCTGGTATTGGGAGGAACGCAAGGATCAGAGCACAAAGCTCCAGTCCAGCAGGTATGTACAGCAGGTATGTAGGGTGGTTGGGAGGGGGTGGAGAAGGGGTATGGTTTGCTATGAGAGGCAGGCCTGATGTCAGTCAGCGTCTAGGGGGCGCTGCACCAGCAGTCCACATTGCTAGAATACACGTGTAACACATTTGTTTCCTAACATTATAAAAATGAAGGTGCCTGTTCATTTTTATAATGTTAGGAAACAAACGTGTTACACGTGTATTCTACCACTGGCACTGCTGCAGGCTGTGGCCTCGGTCAGGGCAGTTTCTAGTCCATTTGGTGCCCAGGGCAAAACATTAGGAATTCACCCCCGGCACCCTATCCCATGCGCCACTCCCACCACACCCCGTGCTCCAATCCCACAGCACCCCTCGCACCACTCCCACCGCACCCCACGCACCACTCCCACTGCACCCTGCGCGCCATTCCCAAACTACACCGTTAAGGAACTCCTACCCAAAAGTCAACAGTCTGTCACACAAGGAAGAATTGCCATTTGCAACGGTGGGCCACTTTTTCACTGGTGCCCAAGACAATTTTATGCCCCAGACCCACTTAGGCTGCAGATAATGAGGACTGGGTGGACCAACCAAGAGACCATGAATATGGCACAGGATGCAGTATATACAACCAACAAAGAACACAAGATGCTGAAGGGGGTTTGGAGGCAACCTAAGCCAAAAGGGCAATGACAAGGAGACACCTGAACCCAATAAACAATCACTTTAACATTCTTTGAATGGGAATCAAGGGTTATGCTTTGATACAGTAAAGTCTTGACTGTTGTAAGGATACATGGACCAGGAATTTGTATTTATTCATGCAATGTTTGTCGGGTACCTGCATATTTATTTATTTATGCAATGTGTGTCGGGTACAGGTATCCGACAAACATTAGATAAATAAATAAATTATCTGTCTCCATGTACCCGACAAACATTGCATAAATAAATAAATAAACTGGTTTGTAGCTTAAAGAATATTTACTCAACAACACTGGTCAAAACTATTATCCGCATAGTGCAGTAACTCATCACCAGTGCCATGGAAGTGGTTTAAAGTGGAATTGATATATAGTTTGGAAAGGAAGCGGCATGAAAGAAATAGCGCTGCTTTAAACTATTATTTTGGCCATTTTCTGGGCTTGCAGGGACGCACCATGGGCCCAAATGGGTCTCTGTTTGTACCGTGTCGTGCCCATGGTGCGTCCCTGCAAAGCACGCCCACTCCCCACAGCCCACTGCACCTCCCCTCCCATCTCAATGCCAGCACGAAACCATTTAGTGACTAATGGGCCAACATTAGCAGTTTCCTGCCAACATTGTGATGCAAGAGGCTGGTCTTAGCTGCAGTGGGACCTAAAGTGTTTTTATTGGTGTGCTTATGCCCCCACCCCAAGTGGCGCGAAAATGGTCAGAGGGAGCATCTGACTTCTGTAATGTCACGTAGTACTTTTGTACTATGTGGCATTTCAGTCGGAAGGGGCAGCGCCAACACCTGACCTGCAGAACTTTCCCTGCGTCAATGTGCCGCCCCACAAACTGGGGAATTCCATCCCCTCCAGAGGCTCCAGGGACCGGGGCAATTGCGCCCCTGGGGCTATTGCGCCCCGGGCAGTTGCCCGCCTCGTCCAGGCCAAGAAATGGGCCTGGCCTTGGCCCTCAGGCAGGGCAGGGCAATTGGCAAATAAATTAGCAACATTTGTTACTTTATTACCTTCCTCCAGCCCCAGGTGGCACCGGCACGGCTGGCACCAGCCAGGCCCATGGGCGCACGTGCGGTGTGCCCTTCTCCAGGCTATGGGCACGCACTGACACTGAAGTGTGGTTCGATTGGGGCTGCCTGGTGTTGTCGGATCCGGCCATTACAGAAAAGAGGAGCGAGTGGGTCACTAAATCCTGAAGTTGTTCCAATCACAAGCACACACTGCCAAGCAGCAGCAGAATCAGCAAATACAAGCAGTTGCTGCATTCTACCCTCGCTGATTGGCCTTGTTTCAGGAAACCCGGCCGTAACTACAGCCTGCCAAGGAAAGCACACTTCTTTCCTCCTGGTCCCGTCCTCGCAGGTGAGAACTATTGCTGCATAGGCATTTTATTTATTTTAAAATTGTATTGCGTAGATGACTGGTCCATCCAAGAACAGCCTCTGGAGGCCACAAAGCTAGACACTTTTGTCAAAGCTCAAGTAGTCATGAAAAAGGATGCAAGCACTGGTGGTGGACTCTCCTGAGGAGATCAAAAGTCCGGTTCTCGGAAGACCTGGGCAGAGTGTCACCGTTAGCAGATCTTAGACAGTTGCACGTTCCAGCCGGTTTGGATTGGTCAGTCCGTTGGCCGGACCAAAATCACTTCGACGGTGAGGCCCTTGGGGACGGTAGCACGCTTGGACCAGTTTGGGGGTTACTACGCCCCGCTAATTCCCGCTCCCGAGCATATTGTTCATCGTTACCTCTTTCCTGGGCATGCACTGCTGACTTTATTTTGTGCAGGAGTTTCATACATTTCACTGTTCGCTCAGACTTGTCTTATACTCTTCTTTGTCATTGTGCTTCTTTTGTTTGGAATAGCAACCATGCTAGTCTAACAAGATAAACAAACAACTACACGAACGTGCCTTGTGAATGATGGTGTGAAGGATGGATGCAGGCGCTGGACCAAAAGCTGAGCAAAGTCTGCACAGCAGCTGGCTTGGGAAAGCGACTCAGCAACTACAGTAGAAACTGTTTTCTCGGACGGTTGGCCCGTCTTCCGTATAATGCAAATACCCAGACTTGCAGGATGCATGCTTCACTTTCTTTATTCCATTGGGGGCGACATGCTGTAGCATCAATTCATGGCCTTTAACATACCCTTCACGGTGCAGCTTCCGATCTCCATTAACACAAGCGCTGGGAAATGGCAATGACTAGCTAACGCCACATTAATCAAAGCCAGGTCTCTAAAGAATGGTTCAAGTGTTGGGGAATTACCTGCTCACACTTTCTGTCATGTGACCAACCAGTGCACAAAAGATGTTTCAGAACATGGCGTTCTTGATGGCACCCATTTCTGCATTTGCAACACCAGCAGCTAAACACACCCTGGGGAGGCTGCTCCTTCTGCATAGTCCATATCTCTCCCAGGCTCGGGACAATGTTCTTTACCATAATGGAGAATGTGAAAAAGCACAGGGCTGCAAGGCTGAGGGGTGAGGGTGGAGGACAAAGCGCACTACACTTTGGGTAGATTGGAGATGCTTCCCCTGAGACCCGCAGTACTCCAAGTCCCTTGAAATGAAATTCTTCTATACACTGCACAATGTGCAAGGGCCGTTGTTATTCAAGCAGCACGCAACTAGTAATTTGCAAAAAGTAAACTTAACAAGTCATCTTCCACCCTTTAAGAATTTGATTGTTTTTGTTTTTATGTTGGGATGGTAGACATTGTTTTTCTTTGCGATCTTACATTTTCATGGTGCTGTCGGGTGCTAAAATGAGTGATCACGAAGGAAACATTTAAGAATTTTGAGAGCTCACAAGCATGAGTGAAACAAACCCCAATACTCGAACTGCCATTTCTCTGCCACGGTAATGCACTGCAGTGTGTTTCAATGTAAAGCCCACATTGTAATGTCATAATTTTAGAACGCAACCTCTCCAACGTTAACATTGGGAGCTATGTTGAATTGTACATGCATGTTAACTCTCTGCATATGTTTAAAGTAGACTTTACCTCTCACATGAAATAGTGATATTGTTTACGTGTGTCCCCCCTAAATATATTTAACTTCCTTGAAATATTTGATGCAATACATATTGCATAAATGCATATATTTTAATGCTGAGATAGACGGGCTTGTTCAGCTATCGGTGGGTATGTTGCTGGTGCTTGTTCTTGGAGGTTTGAGTAACACTGTTCAAGACCAGTTCATCACCTTTTAAGAGTGGCTAAATGTTTGAGGTCAATCGAATGACATTAGTGTATATCTGAAATTGTCGATTCTCTGAGCCTGAGTCACAGCAGTAAACTGGTCATTGTTACTAAAAATGAAGAGCAAAAGCAAACTAACATAACCAGGCTTGTTCGGGTTTGACCCTCTTATTTCTGTTTTCTGAGCTTCATGAAATGCAGCAGATGCCAGCATTGACAATTTTGTTAACTCATAGTCCCCACTCCCGCTGCTCAGCCCATGGCACATGCATGAGATCACAGGTCGGGGGAGGGTGCGCCAACGATGCTTCCCGCCTGGGGTGCAATCTGTTGTAAGACCGGCCCTGGGTGGGGAGGCAACGGGGAGATTCTCCCTGTTGCCTCCCGGCATTAAAAAAAGATGGTGCCACAAGGGGAAGTCCGTGGGTGGCTCGAAACAGGCCACTATTTTCATGTCAACTGTCCAGCCACCTGATTGGCTGAGCGCCCTTCCCCACGTGCAAATGTCATATTGCCCAAGCATTAAACTGGCTTGTGTTGTCATTAATAGGTTCCAAAGAACAGTATGCAGGGGGGTGACGTGCAAAAACAGTACTGGTGGTACTCTGGATTTAGCTGCAATATGAATAGGTATGAGTGGGGGGACGGGAGCAAAGAGTGGGTAAAGGTCTGGCTAATACAGACCAAATTGGCCGTTAGTTGACAAGTCTTTATTCATCAAAAGGAGATTTCAAAGCCTCTTTGTCTCTGTTCACACAAAATAAAGGCAAATTCTGTTTAAATGCTGGCACATGTAGTCTTTGTGCTTCCTTCATCACCATAATTTACAGTTGTGTAAATCCACAAAGAACTGCAGCCCCACACTGAGGCAAGGTCCTGCATTAATGCACAGGATGTGGTGCTATGGGAACTGGAGGCATTGCGGTGCACAAGTTTGGGATGATAACCACTGAATTTAGATGAGGTACTGCAGTAAAGTACAGAAGGGGGTGACTAAGGCACTGCAGCACTGGAGGTGTTGCACTGTGCCATTCAGGAATTGTCATCTCTGAATTTTTGAAGAGGCACTGCACTGCAGTAAAGCACAGGAGGGGGCACTGCACGAGTCTGAGATTATCATTTCTGAATTGTAGATGATGAACTGAATTGCATTAAAACACAGAAGTGGGACTATGGCACTGGATGCGTTGCAGTGTATCAGGCTGGGATCATCATCTCTGAGTTATAGTTGAGCCATTGGTTTGCATTAAAGCACAGGGGTGGTGCCTGTAATACTGGAGGTGTTGTAGTGGGCCAGTGTGGGATTAACATCTCTGAGGTTTAATTGAGGCACTGCACTGCAGTAAAGCACAGGAGGGGGCACCAAGGACAATGGTGGCATCGCACTGCACGAGTCTGAGATTATCATTTCTGAATTGTAGATGAGGAACTACATTGCAGTAAAACACAGAAGTGGGTGATTATGGCAGTTGAGGTGTTGCAGTGTACCAGGCTGGGATCATCATCTCTGAGTTATAGTTGAGCCACTGGATTGCATTAAAGCTCAGGGGTGGTGCCTGTGATACTGGAGGTGTTGCAGTGGGCCAGTGTGGGAGTAACGTCTGTGAGGTTTAATCGAGGCACTGCACTGCAGCAAAGCACTTGAGGGGGCACGTCCGGCACTGGATGCGTTACAGTACACCAGGATTGGATTACCAACTCTTTACTATAGTTGTGGCACTGTAAGGCAGTAATGCTCTTGAGGGGGCACCAAGGACAAAGGAGGCGTTGCAATAGGCCAAGCTAGGATTATCATTGCTAAAGTGTTGTTATCTATTCTTTGTAGAGTGTTAGTGACTGAGGGCATGTTCGTAGGAGAAAGATAGCAGGAGCAGCTCAACAATGCAAAGTTCATCTATTTTAAATCTAAGACGTCTGTCAAAATATTTGCAAAAGAACACATTTGCCTAGAAAATGTAAGCACCTTTTAGAGGAAGTGTCACTGACTTGTGAATATTTCACATTTTGTCTTAAAAAAGCAATGGAATGTATTAACAATGTTGCCTCAAACACGTTTACCTTTTTTGAAAGTTGCATAAAGTTAAATTGGAGTTTGAAAAAATGGGCATTGTTTGCTGAAATAACAATCCTTTTTAACATTTGAATAAGCTGCCCTTGTTTCTAGAAATTGTCCCCAACTACTAAGAAGCAAATTCAGTAATTGTATATACATGATTTTATTTACTTATTTATTTATTTGTGTCTTATAAATGGTTATACAAAAAGACAACCTTTAGACACAGTACAGTCGAAGTAAAAGAAGAGAAAAATGAAAATAACATAAAAAGAAAACATTCAAACAATCCATAAAATAAACATATTCCTACATTCATGTGCAAAAAAACAATCCACTGTCTTAATCGTCAATATTATGCACAATTTTTCTCCAGACAAGAGAATCTTCCACCATTCCTCAAGTGATCTTCAGGCATATTTGTTAATTACCTCAGTCATTCGATTTGTACATTCTGTATTTAAAAGTGGACAACTCATCACAAGGTGCTTTAGTGTTTCTGTGGATTCAGAGTCTTGCCATAGTCTACATATAAGTGATTTTTTTCCACCTTTCCTCCACCATTGGACATCTCTTGTGGGTAATAGGTTTAGTCGGAAAAGCAAAAAAAAATGTTCTGAAGAACCAGTTGGGAAATAATTGTAAATATCTAGGTACATTGTTTAGTTTTTGTGTTTCTCCAATAGCTTTTCCATACCCTTTATACCTAGATCTTTCTTCTTGAGTGATTATCCAATCCTGGATGAACAGTTTCTTTTTAATTTTATTTGGATTTCTCACTAGGGTTTGTATAGATTCTTCTAAATCTGTTATTATAGTTTTACAGTTAGACTCCCATTGCATTAATGTTGGTTCCTTTTTTCTGATAGGGCCTTTTTCAAGACCACAAACCCTCCCTTTGGATTTTTTTTCAATGCACTTTCTGAAGAACGACAGGCTTTTCCAGTTTACTATAGCCTTAAGTGACATCAACCCCAGTTCCATGCGGATAGCTTGTATAGGAGTGGATTTTGGTAAACCCAGGACTTCCTTCCAAAATAGACCTTCGATCTTTGACCAGTTTGTCATTTTGAAGTTGAAGGAAGACTCCGCTCCATATGTTAGTATTGGGGGACTTTTAGACAGTAAAATGAAATTACCGAAAGGGTTGAAAATCCACCATATCTTTTCGAAAGGATTCTCCCTTGAGCAGCTAGATTCAGCGCTTTACCACTTAGAGACTTTAATCTTGGGGTGTTGGAGGCACTTATGTTCATGCAGACTCCCAAATATGTTAGTAAGTTTACCACAGGGATCTGTATACCCTTTAACCACCAGCTTAGGCGTTTCTTTCCTCCTCGTACCATTCTTTCTCCCAATGGTAAGATCATTGATTTTTTGGTGTTGATCACAAGGCCATTAGATGTTATGTAGATTTGCAGTGCTTGCAACTGTCTTTGCAACCCAATCGGGGTCTGGTCTATCAAAACCACATCATCTGCATATAAGAGTCTTCAATGATGGTATTTGCAAGACCAGGAGAAAAGCTTCTAATTTTCTCAAATGCTTGGTCAGTGTGTGAAATAAACAGATTAAAGAGCTCTGGAGCCTGCAGGCATCCCTGCTTCAGGCTTTTGTTGTTCTGCAAGGCTTTGGTCAAAAGACCCGTCGTGTTTAATCGAATTTTCAAATTAGTATCTGAGAAAAGTTCTCAGATTAGCTCAAGCAGGTTATTTGGGCTGACCCATTGCTCTAGTTTTCCCCACAATTTGGCTGCGTTATCATTTCAAAAGCCTGCGTTAGGTCTATAAATGCTAAATATTTCTTCTTCTTTTTATCTCTCTCTGTTCTGGTTTTTAAAAGGTTTAGGTTAAAGGTGTTCAATGTCGTCCCTACTCCTTTCACGAAACCTGCTTGCCAAATATCTCGATGACCTAAAGTGTTTCACCATTTAACTAAGCATTTCAGAATCAAGGATGCAAAAATCTTCCCTGGGACATCCATCAAGGCGATGGGACGATAGTTTGATGGATCTGCCCTCACACCTTTTTTTATAGATTGGGACGATTATAGATGACTTCCAGGTGATCGGGATCTTTAGAGACTTGACAATGTATTCAAATATGACGGAAAGGATGCTGGCCCATTCTACTTTATCTTGTTTAAGGATAAAGTTACTCAGCTTGTCCTGCCCTGGTGCCCGAGAGTTAGATGCTTTATTAATGATGTTAAAAATAGCATCTGAATAGATTTCAAAAGCATCCCATTTACTCTCTTGAAGCTGAGTGGAAGTTATGGAATCATTTTCAATATTCTGATCGTAAAATTTGCTGAAATACGTCACCCAAGATGTAGCCGATATGGACGTTAACATAAGAGCTTCCTGTGGGGTGTCAGTGTCAAATTGATTAATTAGGGCCCACATCCCTCCGTATGTCTTGCTTTCAATTTAGATAACATTTCTTCTGCGTCTTTTCTCAGCTAGTTTTTCTTGTATAGCCTCTGCCAGTTTTGATATTGTTGACAGGCCTTTCGCTTTAACAGACCTATTTGGGGCAGATTTCTTTTAGTGATGTCAGCAATTTGCCTTTCAACATCTTCTTTTTCATAACCACCACTGGATCGTAAGCATGTCGATGTTTAATACTCGGTCGATTTGACATCCCCTTTTTTTACTTCAAACTTTGAGAGTAAATCTAAATAGTCAAGTCTTCCAGCCTCACAAATCACTTCAGATTCACTACTCAAATGATTAACATTGTACTTTCATTTTTTTAGATGACGAGCTGCAATTTTCAGTCTATTACGCCCCTGAGTAACTTCCAAATCTGTGGCGTAGAGTTGATTATGTTGATAGAAAGCCAGAGAAAGCGACAGGCTTAATATGTTATGATCACTGGATGTCATATGTTCGACCTTCATAGTATCTGCATATGCTGCAATTTTTTTTAAAATACAGATATAATCCAAGATCTGTCCTCCATTTTCCCCATCTCTGGTTATCTTGCCAGGTATGCCTCCAGGGATGAGAACTTTAACTATTGTCAGGTCTTTTAGGTCCATAGTCTGCCTCCACATGGTTCCTCTTTTTTCTGCTGGAATTGGATTTCTAAAATTGAATTCCAAATGTTCACCATTTTTGTCTAAACAAATGCAGTTCTGATCTCTACATAATATAAAACAGGGGTCGCTCCAATTGGTTCGACATTTGTCAATCTGCGCCGCCACCTATATTGAGAAGTTGAGACTGAGACTGTCCATACTCGCTGGGTTCCAGTATAAGTTCACCAGGATCAGTGTTTTCTCTTTCTTGTCATGTTCTAAAGTCAGTTTGTCCACCAGTATCTGAATGAGGGGGATTGGCATTATTTATTTCTCCAATGTAAATTGGAGTTGGTCCTTTATTAGAATCATAAGACCAGACATCGGTCGACCCTTTTGTCCTTTTACTGCCGGATTTAGATAGAAAATCCATCAATCAATGGAACGGACCTTAACGAAGTTTCTTCGAGAAAAATTAGATCATGAACTTTAATTTCTCGTCCCGTTTTGATAAACAAATGAGAGTGTCCTATGGTGTTCCAACTTGCCACACTGAGGGGTCTGGTTTCCGGCAACTGAGCAGTCTATGACATTTTAATCTTATCTGATACCAGGCCCATCAGCCACTTCCAATTTTTAAAAAAAATTTAACTTGTTTTTGAGGTGGGAGTTTTCCGAATCTGAGAATTTTACTAACTTTGCAGGTTTTCATAAGCTTATCATACTTCTGGGTGTCAATATTGAACTTAAATAATTGTATGTGAATTCCCAAGTAGAAAAAGAGGGATGTATCATCCCTACTGCTCACACACATTGTTGCATGACACCCACTGTCTTTGTCTATTTTGTTAACTCTAGTGATGTTTTTGTAGTTCTATTTGTTTAAGAGAATGACGCATATTATGAACACAGATACATGAATATGTTCCTGCTCACCATATTTACTTTTGTGTGAAGTAAATATAAAAATACCAACTCGAACCCAGGAGAGAAGTAGTGGGAGTATGGGAAGATCAAGATACTGCTTGAAATATCCCCACTCTGAAATCAGGGTACCCCAAGAGGACCCAGCATTATGCTATTGACACAGCCCACATATTTCATGAACTGGAAATGAGAGCGTGTAATGGTCGTTTTCCTGAAGACAACCCACAAAATTAACATTCAAGGGGCACAATGGTACTCACATAATCGATTACATAATGATTACAGCAAAAGACTGGCATAGAGTGAGTAGATTTATGTCCCTGGAAAGAAGTGAAAGTGATCATAATCCTTTGCGTGTTGTGCTCCAGATAAACGAGTCTAGGCCTTCCCTGCCATTGGTTATAAAAAGGGATTAAATTATCACTTTAGTAGGCCAATCGCGTAAATAGGTAAGGTGGTCTAGGGTGTTGGAACAAGACCTTAAGCAAACCGTATATAAAGCAATCCTTGGTAATATCGAAACTATCTGTGCAGAAAATGTTCAAATTCCTACATTATTAACTGAATTGAACAGCTAAATTGAGAATTTGATCCCATTTGTAACTTGTACTCCCATAAAAAGAATGCTATTGTTAATACCAGATGGTATGACAAAGATTGAAAGGCTGCAAAACGCATGATAGTGGAGTGCTTGAATACATCGGGGGCAGAAGATAAAACCCAACTTCGGGTGTTAAGATCCGACTACAAGGCTGTGTTGGTAGAAAAGAAAAAAGAGTTTGCATCACTGAGATGGGTGGACTTTTTGTTAGCATATGAAAATGGTAACCATGTCTCTTATTGGAAGTTGATAGCGGGTGATGAGATAAATGGGACACACATTGTCATTAATGTATTTCAGGTGAAGCTTGGAGAAAGCACATCCAAAAATGGTATGATAATGATGTAGGGGATACTAATCGCCGTGTGCCAAGGGGCCTGTATTTAACCAAAGAATTTAGAGGGGAGATTCTGTGTTTTAATGTGGAGGAGATCTGGCGGGTAATTGCCAGTCAAAAAAATTGTAAAGCCTCAGTGCCGGACCGAAATCCTGGTGACTTTTACAAGGACGAAATGAAGATCTAGAGTCCGGTATTATGTAAAATCTTTAATGCCTTTTTGGTTATGGGCACTGTACGTACCTCCTGGTGAGATGCAGTTATCGTCCCAATTTATAAAAAGGGGCGAGGGACTTACCGGCCAATTACTATCTGATCTCCCTGCTCAATGGCGCAAGCAAAGTTTTTTGCAAAAGCTGTTTTGTTCCACCCCCCAGACCTGGGCTGATGGAAAGAAAATTATTAGTAATCTTCGGGCCGGATTCCCTACACAAAGGAGTAAAGTTGAGCAAAGCTTTTGCCTGCATCTGCTAATCCAGACATATACAGCACTGTTTAAGATGAAGCTATATGCAGTGTTTGTGGATTTGCAGAAAGCATTCGATAGTGTTTCCAGGGCTATCCTATGGCAGATTATGAAGAAAAGGGGCAAACTGCTTACTACCATCCAACTATTGTAGACTGAAAACAGGGCAACTGTGTGATACAGATTTGCAGGGGAGCAAACAGCTCCATTTGAAGTTCGATGGGGCGTCAGACAAGTGTGTGTTCTTGCCCCCCTTCTATTCAATATGTACATTAAAGAAATTATGGGGGAATTGGAGCAGGGCTCCCATGATAGTCCCAAGATGGCCAGGATATTTACCATGCATTATTTTATGCAGATGATGTCTTGATTTTATCTACCTAGCCACATGGTTTAGAGTGAATTTGAAACTCTTCATCATTAATGTAAGGCATGGCACTGGAGTTAAAGTTAAACACTGATAAAACAAAGACAGTGGTCTTTAAACCACAGTTCGCTAAACATAGTGTACTAATCATTAGTGTTGACAATTATGAATTGGAACAGACATTGTTTTACGATTACCTAGGCATCAGGTTCCAGGAAAATAGTGGGTGGAGTCTGCAGCTAAATAAAGCTTGTTCCAATCTTGGGAAATGTTCAGGAGCTACACAATCCTTCTTTAGAAGACATGGCAGCAGAGCGATGTTGCCTACCCTTGAACTTTACAGTAGGCAGGTGGTCACAGCTTCCACTTTTGGTGCCGAAATTTGGGGCTACTGCTCAGTGACGGCACTCAAATGAATTGAGAGCCGTTTTGAGAAGTTTACTTTTGTTGCCAGTAAGCGCTCCATCTGCTCTCTGATACTTACAATTATGTCTTACCCCGATTGAAGAGTCACTTGCTTTGAAACCTGGATTTTATTGGTCGAGTCTGTGGTGTACTGAGGATTTGGGCAAGTATCGTGATGCATTTAAGCACCTTATGAGTTTGGATGGAGGGAACGTCCATCCCGCAGGTTGCACATGTTAAGAAAAAGCAATTTGAACTGAATTTGGGTGAGTTTTGAGAAATTTCCAGATAAGATTGGAAAAAATGCTTTAGTTAAGACGGTATCCAGGCATTATTTCGAAAATATAGTTTCAAATGCCAAAGTTTCGGAAAAAAATGCATCGAAAAAATGTATTTTTTTGTAGGTAAAGTTTTTTTTTTACTAAAATGCATTTTTTCAATGCATTATAATTCGAAACTTTGCCATTCGAAACTTTGCCATTCGAAACGTTTTGAGAAGAGTTTACTTTTGTTGCCAGTAAGCGCTCCATCTGCTCTCTGATACTTACAATTATATCTTACCCCGATTGAAGAGTCACTTGCTTTAAAACCTGTATTTTATTGGTCGAGACTGTGGTGTACTGAGGATTTGGGCAAGTATCGTGTTGCATTTAAGCACCTTATGAGTTTGGATGGAGGGAACGTCCATCCCGTAGGTTGCACATGTTAAGAAAAAGCAATTTGAACTGAATTCGGGCGAGTTTTGGGAATTTCCAGATAAGATTGGAAAAATGCTTTAGTTAAGACGGTATCCAGGCATTATTTCGGAAATATAGTTTTAAATGCCAAAGTTTCGGTAAAAAATGCATGGAAAAAATGTATTTTTTTTGTAGGTAAATTTGTTTTTTTAACTAAAATGCATTTTTTCAATGCATTACAATTCGAAACTTTGCCATTCGAAACTTTGCCATTCGAAACTTTGCCAGTCAAAACAATCACTAGGAACCGTTAAGACAAAGCAAGCTGCATCATCAAGGAAAAATGTGCTGATGATACAAGCTGCAAGTAAGCTCTCCTTGGGCTCGTATTATCTGAGTGGGAAATCAACCCTGGGGCTTGAACATGAGTTATATCTACCTTCCATATGAGAGATCTCTGTACATTAGATATAGGATGGGAATACACAAACTCCCATTCTTTAGCAAATCTTGGAACCAAGGAAGTATGGGGACTTGTCCCCTTTGTGGAATGGGGATGGAAACAACCATTCATTTTTTGCTTATTTACCCAGAATCAGAGGCTTTAAGGCATAGCTATTTAAGACCTCTTTTTAAAGCTGTCAGTATACGGCTGACGTTGGAAGCTTTAAAACTTTGTATAAACGCTTCTGAGCAACATGTTGTTTTTACTGTGGCTCGTTATATTTATATGGCCTAGCTGCTCAGAACCACATTATTAGAGAAAATTGAGAGAAATGCTATCATAAATGTCACTTCAAAGTAAGGCGTTCCTATAAAAGGATATTGAATTATTATATATTTTAATAGAGGCTGCAAGCTTGCTCTTCTCTTAATATGGATGATTAATCGTTGTTATTAATATGGCTTTTATTCTGTGGTCTAGTATTTTCTAATTGGTGCCAATATTTTATGTCATTTTGATAATGTTCTAATTAAGTATTTGATTTTTATTGTATTTGAATTTTCTTTTCCCCCCAAAAAATGGTATACTGCTTTTATGGCCTTTAGCCAAAATAAAGATGAACATTAAAAAATACCAATTGCAGTTAACACATTAGCCAATTAAAATATAACAGATGTGTGTAAAGTCTGAACTATCGAAATCTTTAATCCATTTATTCACAACTCAGAGCAAGTCTTCAGAAAATACTTAGGGGCCGATTCATAGAATTCGGCGCACAAGTGGCGCACGCGGCTGGCGCACAGTGTGCGCGTGCGGTAGTCTGCGCCAGCCGCGTGCGCCGAAACACATTTCCGCGCACAGCGTATTCATGGATTCCAGCCACCAAAACCAGCCGTGGCGCACAGTGGCGCAGCGACCTTGCAGCAGCGCCAGTTACGCCCCCAAGAACGCCTTCCGCGCAGGGAAAAGCCATTAAAATCCCCAATCCAGCGCAAAGGGCTGCGCTAACCCTGTACCAGCACGGCAAGCGGGCTACGTGTATTACAGGGGTTCACGTGAAGTTTCACACGCGATTCCAGCAGGGTACGTGTATTTCAGGGGTGCGCGGGAAGTTCCACAAGCAAATAGCCTGGGCGCGTGTATTTCAGGGGTGCGCGGGAAGTTCCACACGCGAATAGCCTGCGCGCGTGTATTGCAGGGGTGCGCGGCAAGTTCCACACGCGAATAGCCTGGGCGCGTGTATTTCAGGGGTTCGCGGGAAGTTTCACACGCGATTTCAGCAGGGTACGTGTATTTCAGGGGTGCGCGGGAAGTTCCACACGCGATTTCAGCAGGGTACGTGTATTTCAGGGGTGCGCGGGAAGTTCCACACGCGAATAGCCTGGGCGCGTGTATTTCAGGGGTACGCGGGAAGTTCCACACGCGAATAGCCTGGGCGCGTGTATTTCAGGGGTGCGCGGGAAGTTCCACACGCAAATAGCCTGGGCGCGTGTATTTCAGGGCTGCGCGGGAAGTTCCACACGCGAATAGCCTGGGCGCGTGTATTTCAGGGGTGCGCGGGAAGTTCCACACGCGAATAGCCTGCGCGCGTGTATTGCAGGGGTGCGCGGCAAGTTCCACACGCGAATAGCCTGGGCGCGTGTATTTCAGGGGTTCGCGGGAAGTTTCACACGCGATTTCAGCAGGGTACGTGTATTTCAGGGGTGCGCGGGAAGTTCCACACGCGATTTCAGCAGGGTACGTGTATTTCAGGGGTGCGCGGGAAGTTCCACACGCGAATAGCCTGGGCGCGTGTATTTCAGGGGTGCGCGGGAAGTTCCACACGCGAATAGCCTGGGCGCGTGTATTTCAGGGGTGCGCGGGAAGTTCCACACGCGAATAGCCTGGGCGCGTGTATTTCAGGGGTGCGCGGGAAGTTCCACACGCGAATAGCCTGGGCGCGTGTATTTCAGGGGTGCGCGGGAAGTTCCACACGCGAATAGCCTGCGCGCGTGTATTGCAGGGGTGCGCGGCAAGTTCCACACGCGAATAGCCTGGGCGCGTGTATTTCAGGGGTTCGCGGGAAGTTTCACACGCGAATTCAGCAGGGTACGTGTATTTCAGGGGTGCGCGGGAAGTTCCACACGCGAATAGCCTGGGCGCGTGTATTTCAGGGGTGCGCGGGAAGTTCCACACGCGAATAGCCTGGGCGCGTGTATTTCAGGGGTGCGCGGGAAGTTCCACACGCGAATAGCCTGGGCGCGTGTATTTCAGGGGTGCGCGGGAAGTTCCACACGCGAATAGCCTGGGCGCGTGTATTTCAGGAGTGCGCGGGAAGTTCCACACGCGAATAGCCTGGGCGCGTGTATTTCAGGGGTGCGCGGGTAGTTCCACACGCGATTGGCCTGGGTACGTGTGTTTCGGGGTGCGCGGGTAGTTCCACACGCGATTGGCCGGGGTACGTGTGTTCCGGGGTCCCGTGAACTTTCACACGCGATTGGTTGGGATCCACGTGTGTACTGTCATCACGTGCAATGAGGGATACTCCCTCGCACGTCACGTCACAGACGCGCTCACGCGCTGAGGGCCTTTGGTCCAATGAAAATGCGTATGCGTGCAGACGCGCTTACGCGCTAAGGGCCTTTCCTCGAATTACACGCTGACGTGCAGAATTTTCACGTGCCAAATCACTCCGTATCAAGCTGGCCACACGTAAGCACACGGAAGACCACGCTCCTGCCCAGAAGGCCGAACTACTGCCCCCCAGAGCCCCGAGCACGCTCCCACCTGCCATCTGCTGCTGCCTGACTGCCTGCTGCCCACGTGCCTTGCCATTTGCTGCCTGCACATCAGCCAGGGGTGCTGTTGGTGTGACCACCCCTGCTGGAACCAAAGACTCCCGACTGGGATTCCATCGCTCCACAGCCCAGCCCCAGGACCCAGTTGCCCACCCACTCCTGCCTCATGTCGGGGCAAACTCCATCTGTGACCACTGACAACCCCCGGCCAGAGAGGCAGAGGGGCACCAGCTTCAGTGCCACCGAAGTTGGTGTCCTGGTGGAGCAAGTCCTGGGGCAGTATGATGCCCTCTTCGGAAGTTGCCGCGCCGACAAGGAAGGACGGACTCGGATCTGGACTGACATCGTGACTGCCATCAACGCGGAGGGGGTGGCAGTCCGCGACTTCCAACATGTCAAGAAGCGCTGGGAGGACTTCAGGTCCAGGACCCTGACCAAGGCCCGGCGCCTCTTGAAGGCAGCGGATGCCAAGGGGCGCCGGGGCCACTTGTCGGAAGAACAGATGAGGGTCCTGGAACACATATCCCCAGCGCTCCACGTCCAGGTCCTTGAGAGGCAGACCCGTCTGGAGTCGAGCGGTGAGTGTACATGCATCCTGATTGTGAGCAGTGCGTGTGGTGATTGTTCAGTAGTGTGCAGGTTGCACATCTGTTTGTATGGGGTCGAGTATGGGTGCGGGTGTACAGGGCCGTGGGGCTGACACATGCGAGGGCTGTAATGTGTGAGACATGGATGGTGCCTGTGTGTGTGGGCTTGCATGCCAAATGCAGTTGTGTGGGCACACAAGTTTGTATGAATGTGTATGTGAGTAGACATGTCCGTGATGTCACGCATGTATGTTGTTTTCAGCTGATTGTATCAGCGCTGTGTACATGTGCATGTGTGTGTATTTGACAAGGGTGCAACAGTGATGCAACATGGATGCATGTGACAGCGGTATGTGGAAGCCTGATTGGCAGATGTGACATGGATGCCCGTCTGATCACTGCGACACTTAGCAGAGGTGTACACATGCATGCAAGTGTGGTGGTTGGTGTGTACATGTGTGGTGCACTTCCTGTGTTGCATGTGATGTCTGGCTCACCTTTGGCTGCTGATGCTGTTGTATGTGTATGGATGGTGTTGGCAGTTGCAACATGGCTGTGGTATGGCTCGTGTGTGCAAGTTGTAATGACATGTGTGTTGGGGATTGTGATGACATGTCTGAGGTTTGCCAATGCCACTCATGTACAACTGTCATGTGTGTATGTGTCCATTGTACAGTGCCCTGATGCCTGTGTTTTTTTTCTCCCTGTCTGCAGCGTCAACTGATGAAGAGGGCGGAGAAGGTGCTGTGGAGCACAGCGGCGGGGATCCCACCGCCAGCCGGAGACGCAAGGCCCGGCTCCCCTCCCAGGTTGTCATCTCGTCGGGGAGTGAGGAGTCCGGTGCCGCGTCCCAGGCCGCAGCTGCCGGGGGGAGGTCCAAGAGGCAGAGGTTGCAGTTGGACTCCTCGGCAGCAGAAGGGGCAGCTGGGACCCCACAGGGCCCAACGGGGGAAGATGGCACAGAGTCATCCACGTTGGTGGGGGGTTTGGTGGAGGAGGAGGCCGTGCAAGCACCGGAGACGGGGTCTGGGGGTGGGGATCCCACTGGTGCTAGTGGTGCAGTGCAGGACCAGGGACAGGAGGCAGCACAGGCCGCCGCGGAGGTGCCTGTGTGCAATCCTGTCACTGATCCTGTCCCTGCATCATCTTGCACCAGCAGGGATGCCCATGTCCAGACCAGTTTTCAGGCAGGGGATGAGCTGACGTCAACTGGCCTTCCTCTGCCTGCGGACGTGGCTATCCAGGCCAGGGTTGAGCCTGTCCTGGCTGGAGGGGCGTTGCGTCAACGGGCCATGCGAGGTGACCTGCAGTCTTTTCATGAAGAGACTGCACATCATCTCGAATGGCTCGTTGACCACGTCAGCCTGCTGGGACAGGTCACCCAGGCCGGATTCCTCCGTCTGATGGGGCTTGCCACGACCCCCTCCTCAGCTGGACCCCCTACGCGCCAGTCGTCCTCTGTGCCATCTTCCCACCCATCAGTCACCTGGGTGCCCTGTGGAGCTGCCTCTGACGGTGCGGCCAGGCTGGTGGAGGAGGCATCCCTGCCGCAGTCGGGAGTCGGACGTCCAGCAGGGGTGGCCACGTCAACGACTGCACCCCAGCCGGCGGAGGATGTGCAGGCAGCAGGAGGCAGTGCAGGGGCAGAGGCACAGCAGCAGCAGCACCATGGTGGGAGCCATGAAGGCTCGGGGCCTTTGACATCGGAGGGGCAGGCATCGGGCGGAGGGCAGGAGGACCCAGGACAAAAAGTTTCTTCCGTGTGGCAGCGGTTGGGCCACGCCATAGATGCGGAGCGGCAGCGGGCGGAAGAGGCACGGCTCTCAATGGTCAGGGCGGAGAACTCCATGCAGAGGGCCCTGAGGCGGGTCGAGTGCCTCGAGGCAATCCGCAGGGCTTTGGAGGTGGACACGTCGACGGCCCTGCGGACCCTCGGGGCCATGGAGGAGGACCGCCTCCGGGACATTGAGGAGGAGTTCGATGATGCCCTGGCCCGGCACATCCAGAAGTGAGCCGTGGAACTAGCCCGCTGCCCTTGTACATAGTTATGTAGGTAGTGTTAAGTTTCATTTTTGTTTTTATTTCATTTGGACCTTTTGGACATTGGCCACATTTTTGTATATAGTTTTTTTTATTAGTTAGTGTAGTTAGTTAGGTTTCCTTTATTTTGTTGGGATGATGGACCCTGGCTTCTTGCATTGTACATAGTTGTGGACTTGTACATACTTTCTTTTTTGACATTATCCATGGATCAATGGCTTATAATTTTTTTTTCACATTGGATTTTGTTTGGTGGACATTGACTTTGTACTACATTACTTTGGATTTCTATATTCTTTAATTTTTATTTTTTTTTTGAACGGACATGCTTCTTTTCATTTTTTTCCATTCACATTTCTGTTTCTTCATTTTTGTTTCTATTCATCTTTCCTTTAATACATTATTTATTTGTTGCACTTCAATGTGTGGTGTCTCATTGTTTTCATGCATTTCATGTTATGTGTTTAGAGAATCACTGACACCCATTGGGTGTATGTGAGGGACATGTGTTTGTTTTGGAACTTGCAATTGGTGTTCTGTGATGTAATTGCAGAATATGAGTGGGTGGATGCAATACTCGGGTGGGTGTTTTGCATTTGGGGGCTGACCATAGAGACCAGGGATCTGGACTGTGATGACATGTTGGGTGGGGAACATGAGTTGGACATGGGTGGGGCCTGCTGGAGGCTGCCCCTGGTGGCTGGGGGTTGGGGGTGGTGGGAGACATGGGTGGGGGCCTGGTGGAGGGTTCCCCTGGATGCTGGGGGGTGGGGGTGCAGGGGGACATGTGTGGGGGCCTGGTGGAGGGTGCCCCTGGATGCTAGGGGGTGGGGGTGCAGGGGGACATGAGTGGGGGCCTGGTGGAGGGTGCCCCTGGATGCTGGGGGGTGGGGGTGGTGGGAGACATGAGTGGGGGCCAGGTGGAGGGTGCCCCTGGATGCTAGGGGGTGGGGGTGCAGGGGGACATGGGTGGGGGCCTGGTGGAGGGTGCCCCTGGATGCTGGGGGGTGGGGGTGGTGGGAGACATGAGTGGGGGCCTGGTGGAGGGTGCCCCTGGATGCTAGGGGGTGGGGGTGCAGGGGGACATGAGTGGGGGCCTGTTTGAGGCTGCCCCTGCACTGGTGGGGGGTGGGGGCCTGCTGGAGGCTGCCCCTGGTGGCTGGGGGTGCAGGGGGACATGCGTTGGTGGGCAGTAGTGCTAGTTGATATGTGGGTTGGCTGGTGGGCATGGCCATGGTGGATGGGGTGCCTGCAGGACATGTGCTGGGTAGGCCCCTGTGGTGTGAGCCACCTGCAGGGGCCGTGGAGGGTGTAGAGGGTACACCTGGGAGGACCCACACGTGCAATTCACGTGTGCTACTCCCCGCGCACCCCCGGAATCCACGTACCCGGCCAACTCGCGTGTGGAACTTCCCGCGCACCCCCGAAATCCACGTACCCGGCCAACTCGCGTGTGGAACTTCCCGCGCACCCCTGGAATCCACGTACCCCGCTCAATCGCGTGTGGAACTTCCCGCGCACCCCTGGAATCCACGTACCCGGCCAAATCGCGTGTGTCACTTCCCGCGCACCCCCGAAATACACGTACCCCGCTCAATCGCGTGTGGAACTTCCCGCGCACCCCCGAAATACACGTACCCCGCTCAATCGCGTGTGGAACTTCCCGCGCACCCCTGAAATCCACGTACCCGGCCAACTCGCGTGTGGAACTTCCCGCGCACCCCTGAAATCCACGTACCCGGCCAAATCGCGTGTGGAACTTCCCGCGCACCCCTGGAATCCACGTACCCGGCCAAATCGCGTGTGGAACTTCCCGCGCACCCCCGAAATCCACGTACCCGGCCAAATCGCGTGTGGAACTTCCCGCGCACCCCTGGAATCCACGTACCCGGCCAAATCGCGTGTGGAACTTCCCGCGCACCCCTGGAATCCACGTACCCGGCCAAATCGCGTGTGGAACTTCCCGCGCACCCCCGAAATACACGTACCCGCCCAAATCGCGTGTGGAACTTCCCGCGCACCCCTGGAATCCACGTACCCGGCCAAATCGCGTGTGGAACTTCCCGCGCACCCCCGTAATACACGTACCCCGCTCATTCGCGTGTGTAACTTCCCGCACACCCCCGGAATACACGTACCCCGCTCAATCGCGTGTGTCACTTCCCGCACACACCCGGAATACACGTACCCCGCTCAATCGCGTATTTTACTTCCCGCGGCGCCACTTTTTTGATGCGCTGGGACTCTACCGCCTGCCTTCGTGTGGCGGACGTGTTTCAGCTTGTGCGCGGCTTTGGCTGTGCGTGGGTTTGCCCTATTCCATTCCATGAATACGTGTGGTTCGTGTGCGTGTGGGCGTTACCTCTGCTTCCGTGCAGTGCATCCCCAGTTACGCCCTTATTTTCGCGTGTTGTTCCCCATTCCGCGCGTTACGCCCCATGTCCCGCCCACTTTCTGCTGTGTGCGCTGAGGTTGTGCGCTTTCACTGTGCGCGTCGCGCACCGTCGCGCACGCCTTTCGCGATGTTGCAGTGACTTGTGCGCCATGCACGGGTTTGGCGCACATCCCGCGGTGAACACGCGCAGGGACTTCCATGAATCGCACGCGTGCGCGTGCGCCTGTTTTTTTCCGCTTGCGCATGCTTGCGCATGCTTGCGCCTAGATTTTCGGCGCACGTTGGTTCCATGAATCGGCCCCTTAATATCTCTCCCCTGAACAGATTATTGTTTTAAATCTTCCTTAAAACTATGGTGATTACTTTGAAAATGCAAATTTAATTGAGTTTATATTTTATGTATTGCAACATACATGTTAATTAAATGTACGCAATTGCCTAATTTTAATAGACTAATTGTACCAACTTGGCACCCAGTGATTTTACACCGCTTATCACAAAGTCCCACACCAAAATTCGGCAACATGAAGCAATCTGGATTTGGACTTAATATTCTGTTTTATTAAAATAGTTAATCAAATCCAAAGGTGGTCACCTAAAGTTATGTTGGGGATATCACCAACAATGTTAAATAATTTGCTGCCAGCTTGTTTACCAACATATTAATTATCTGATTGTAATGACCTTGCTGATTTACAAAGCACACGTACATCCATTTGTGTAAATCCAATACATTTGTGAATTATTTCTAGACATAAAATGCAATGCTGTTTGCAGGGAGCTGCTTTTTTTGGCTCCCCTACGTCTTTAAGATGTCCTTTGACAATATGCGGCTCAATGTACTTTTTATGTTGTTAAATGGCAGATAATGTAATGTGTTTTATTTTCTCCAACATCAATGACAAATGTAGGTATCAGAGAAAGGTTCCAATTGAACATTCATTTGGGGTTTCTCTTACACCATTGACTTGTATTTGTTCTTGCACCAGAATTAAACATTTCCTAATTTACGCAGTCTTCCCATTGGTTCTCTTCCAGGGGTAGACACTCGCCATGAAAAGACCTCCTTATTGAATATGTCCAAAATATTAAGCCATGTAACTAGTGGTGGTTCTGTTCAATTTTGGGCACACATTTATATTTCAACCAAAACATTTTTTCTGGAATGACCTCATTATTTAGATGTAAAATTTCCAGATTGCACAGCGAACCTGCATCTGTAGACATGCACATATTTCTCAAAAGATCAAAAATTTCAAAGTTATAGAGAAAACGGTGGTGCATATTATAATGCAAATTAAAATGTACCCGTTTTCCTGTGCATTGGGGCTCAAATGTTTGGCAAATAAGGCTGGTTCATGTCTCTTGGAAATCAACCATCCATTAGGATTGGACAGATGGCATTTCATGTCTGAGCCAGAAATCAAAGGGAAACATCTGAGTGGAATCAATTTCTTTGAAGTATTTTTTTTTCTAAAAAGCAGATTTCATTCATAAAGAGTTGGGGAGAGGCCACATGATGTTCTTGACACAGGCTCAGATCATCAAAAATATTTTTTTCTAAATATGCATTTCAATGATTATTTTTCTAAACGTATACCTCAATTGCAGTGAGTGCAGTCCACCAAGTGGGTTTATCATATGATGGATGAAAGGCCGGCCTGGCTTTAGCAGATGGCTTCAAGTTGTTTGCATTCCAACAACAGGTCTGAACTCCATAATCCCTGTTAGGGATTTGTCTGGGAACACGTCTGAGCAATAAAATGTTGCTTTGCATTTGACTATCAGTAACATAAGTGAATCTAATTTATATATTATTTCTTGTATTCCTGGAACATTCAGACGTGTAGAGGCTTTAATTTATAGAGGCACCACAACTATTTCTATAACATAAGAAAATAACACAGTGAATATTGTCTTCTGAAAATAAACATAATTTAAAGTTAACTATGGGTTTCTACTTAACTTTAAAACCCATCCACCTCCAATAATATTGATAATACTATAGGCTGGGCTTTCACAAAAATACATTGCAACATGATGTGCAAAAGCAGAATACTATGCCCCTGGTGTATTTCCTCTCAGGTGAACCAAACGTGTATTCCTTTTGTATTTAAAGAGATATGCTTTGCAGGTTCTGTAGCATTGGTATAACCGAGTGGTAAAACGCACATTGTACATAAATACTGTAATTCACCATCCAACACTTCGTTTTAGAAAATGTGTGTTCTATTTACATTAAATAATGTTTACACAATACAGAGAGTTTTGCAATATTTGTGTTTGAACTGGTGAGGTGAGACTGAATAGAGTGGAATTAAAGGTGCATGTGTGGAATGCTTCTGTAAAATGAAGGTCCTTATTATAGCAGATTCTGAGCATCACAGGTCTGGAAGGACGCAAGTTCATAAGTGATCTCTAAACTTCAGAAATAATTGCCCCTAAGTTAGTTTATATGATGTTTTTTAAACAGAGAACATGACAGAATCAGATGCTCCTTAGTAGTCCAACCTAAGAAGTTAAGAGTTGTTATACACACTGGCCTCATTCTCAAAGATTGCATTTGAGTAAATTAGCAGTTGATGGTAAGTATCTCATATTTGCACCTGCTACTTTCTACCTGATTCACAAAGTCTAAATCTGGAGAAATTCTGGAGATGCCTAGCGCATCTTTGAAATGCTCACATGCAAGAGAGATTCATAAAGATTTGCTGAAGGGCCTCTTGGAGATGCTGCATGCATTGCCAGATTTGCTACAATATTAGGCTATTAGGCTTTGTGGCTCTGACACAATGTAGCAGATGCAAATCCGAGATGATTACAGACATTCCTTCATTTGCTCCAATGAAAATCTAGCAGGATATGAAACAAATGAGGCACGTGTTAATCAAAACTCAGTGCTGGCAACATGGATTGAACAGTGTATTTATATCACAGCAAACTGTGTTAGATGCATTTTGGAAAGTTTAAAATGTGAGGCTATTGGAATTACTGAATCCGTAGAATACTAAGTCCGTAGAAGAGAGAGTTGCCTTAATGTATGATCAGAACTTGAGAGGTGGCTTGATGTGACAAGGGACCAGGAGCGTATTGACCATTGCTTGATATGCACCTGAAACTAATGCTGGAATCTCGGGTTTTCCCCCACCTGTAACTATTACCTGTTACATCTAACCCAATGACAACTTACACATAAGAGCAAACAGGAATTTTTGGATCCCAAGTGAAAGCACTACATGTTTGATTCCCTGAAAACAAACCATCAAATCTTCAGAGGTGTGCGGTCCTACTGATCAGCTCCATTGTTTGTTGAAAACACAAGAACAGGACAGAAGAAATGGATGCACATAGCAAGTTAAGCCTAAATGGACGAAAGAGACCCTCATGCATGTGCAAATCACACATAAATGACCTCTCCATGGCAATCACTGACATTCAAAGGCATGCTGATATGAGGCCATTCCAGCAGAAAAGGTGAAATGGGTCTTCAGATGACATAGAAAGACGTGAGAAAACTGAAGGTATTACAGCATTTGACGTGGCATTAAACTTTCTTGTGTGTGATTTTCCTCCGCGTTAGCCCTATTTTTTCCTTGGCTGGTGCTGCCTTCTCTGCTCTCTCTCTTCGCCACTTTCTCGGCAGCGTCCTGCCGCTCTGTTATTCTTCTATCCTTTCACTCTCCTTTGCTCTGCCTTCCAGTCCTTGGAGTGTTTTGTTGCCTTTTCTGCTCCGTGATTTCCATTTCGCGGATCTACTTCCCTGCATTATCCTTCCGGATCCTGCCACTCCAGCTAATTACAACAAGCCTCCCCTGGATACTGTACAGAGCAAACTCCTGGAATATCCTACGTGTCTTCCAACCATCTTAGGGTGTATTGTGGACATTGGCTTTTTCCCCATGCTGAGCTACATCTGAGGGAAGACCCCTTGCTTCAGCTGGTCTCTTAAGCTGTGCACAGTGGCTTCCTCTCAGGGTAGACCCTTTCTCTACGAAGGGTAGAGATCTGCCAGAAGGAAGAACATAGCAACTACACCTGAGAGACATTCGTCAACATCTGCAACAAGCGATTCAGGTGAGAAGGATGCAGTTTGATTTGAGAGTTTGCAACTCCAAGAGAAAACCATTGCTATGGCAGAACAAATCCAGGAATTGTTTTCCACTGTCCAGACGCTCTCCCTTCAGGTTAAAGGACTGAAGCCGGAGAACGATGTTCTAAGGCAGTTAGTTACTGCAAGAGACACTCAGCAGACAGACCGTCCTCCATTATTGTTAGTCTTGGGCAAGTTTGAGGGCTCACCTAAAAGGTTGCGCAAATACATCAATGCCTCTGTGGTTTACTTCACTTTTCGCACTACCTCCTTTGCAACAGAGAGATCACAAAAAGGATTCATGAAATTCAATATGGTGGGTAATGCTTCAACTTTGGCCTCTACTTTGGTTACCGCTGCTAACCATGAGCAGCAGGATTATGCAGCTTTTGTAACTCCTATAAAAGACACCTTTGAAAGACCAGAGGTGGTTAATACCGCATGCAAATCCCTTTTGAACCTTTGACAAGCAACTTCCAAACGCACCACCACCGAAGCAGGGTGGCCTGAATCGGCAAAGTATATTGTGTTTAAACGTGGATTACATGAAGATATCAAGGACGAGCTTGTACGCACCTCAAGACCTACTACTTTGGGTGAACTTATCAGTTTAGCCCTTCAGATAGACTATCGGCTGTCTGAGAGGAAAGCTGACCACAAGATGGCAAGGGGATCACATTTTTCTCAATTCCTGGCAGTTAACCCTCTTCCCCCTGCAGAAGGGGCTGCAAAGGATGAATCTATGCAGATAGGTACAGCCTGAGGACCTTTAACTGAGAGAAAGAGGAGAAGAGACCTTGGGTTTTGTATGTACGGTGGCTCTAGTAAACACCTGCTCCGAGATTGTCCAGAAGTTCCACCCAGAAAGCATGGAAACAACAGACCCAGGTCCTAGAAGGGTCCACTAACCAGGATTCTCTGCATGGTCCCATTGTGCCTACCCCCCCTTACTCTGATAACCATTTGGTGGTGGTTCGAGTCTTCCTCAGTTATCCTGGAGGAAAGACTCTAGAAGGCTTCTAGTAATTTCATGGACATTTTGTGGGCAGACAAGGAAGGGATCCCCAGACAAGAACACAGAGTTTATTAGAAGGTTGAAGGGGTTGATGGCCAGCCACTATGTTCTGGTCCCATCATGCGCATCTACAGACCCATGTCGGTAACCATGTTCAAACATCAGGAATACTTAAGTTTTGATCTCATCAGAATAGCACATGTTCCCCTCATTCTGGATGTACCGTGGCTGCGACTCCACAACCTTAATATCGATTGAAAGAAAAACACCCTCAGCTTCACGTTAGAACACTGTTATTCAAATTGCTTCTATCCAGGTCTTTATGACCAGCAGACCTCTCCCACGTCGTACGTCGGTATCCAATCTACACTCATTGGGATTTGTTGTGTTCCAAGAAGGTACCAGGACTACCTTGACATGTTCCAGGACCAGATCCCCAAGGAATTACCACCTCACAGACCAGGGGATTGTTCCATAGAAAGTGTTCCTGATGCTATGGTACCCTTTGGGTGCATGTATTCTCTTTCTTTACCTGAAAAGAAGTCCCTTAGGGAGTATCTGGACAGCAATATCCAGAATGGCCTTATTAGACTGTGTAGGTCCCGTGCTAGGGCATCCCTTGTCTTCATTCCCAAGAAGGATTCCAAGGAATTAAGGCCCTGCATCGACTACCGGGGTCTCAACCGTGTAAATATCAGAGACAGGTATTCCATGCTTCTCAATAAGGATATTCTAGAGTCAGTCCAGGGAGCCATTGTTTTCACGAAGTTGAACCTGCATGGGGCACACCATCTCCTTTGGATCCGCATTGGAGAGGAATGGAAGACCACATTTCAGACGCCTTATGGGCATTTTGAGTACCAGGTCATGCCTTTTGGCCTGGCCAACGGGCCGGCAATTTTCCAACAATTCATGGACAGACTGTTTTCTTACTTGCTTTTCCATTCAGTTATTGGCTATTTAGACAACATTCTTGTTTTTTCATCTTCTAAAGAAATACATCAGAAATACCTAGCTGAGGTATTACACCGGCTACACGAGCATCAACTCCTGGTTAAATCAGAGAAATGCCTTTTTGATGTTCCTTTGGTTTCCTATCTAGGCCTTGTTCTTTCAGATAAGGGTGTGGAGATGGACCAGCGTAAGATCTCAGCCATTCTCCAGTGTCCTTCTCCATCCTCAGTCAAAGATATCCAGTGGTTCCTTGGCTTGGCCAACTTTTGTTGTAAATTCATCAGGAATTTCTCCGGTATTGTCCTTCCCATAAAATCCCTACTCAAGAAGGATACTCCTTTTCTGTGTACTACACAACCTGAAGGAGCATTTTTAAGACTTAAGATCCTGTTTTGTTCTGCACTGGTTCTCAAACAGACCGATCAAAATATTCCCTTCATAGTGGAGGCTGATGCCTCCGAAGGGGCTGTTGGAGCGGTGTTTAAACCGTTGGTCAATGACTAAGAATATGCTGTTGCGTACCTTTGCAAGACTTTGAGCCCCAGTGAAAGACACTACTCAATCATCGAAAAGGAACTACTGGTCATAGGATAAGCCTGTACTGAATGGAGGCATCTGCTACAGAGTGCTGTGTTTCCCTTTGTGGACCGCACTGATCACTGGAAACTCAGGGTCCTGCTGGTCGTACTTCTTTGCCCTGTTTGATTTCCATCTCACTTATATTCCCGGCAGTGAAAACTCTCTGGCGAATGCCTTATCCCAAAGCCATGCAGTTCTCAAAGAACCCTAAGTACCTTTAGAACTGATCATCCAGGAGGAGGAGATTGTGTTTCTGGTTTCCACATTTATCCACAATGTTAGCGAAGGATCTTATGATATTGACTGCCAGAACCAGAGAAGGACTGATAAACCTTGGATCTAGGAGGACAGACTATTCTTCTCATGGGATCAACTGCTATTACCTACACGCTCTTTCCAACTTAAGATTATGGCAGGTTGCCATGATTACCGATGTGCGGGACACAAAGGAGTGGCGGCTACTTTGGATATCCTCACTCGATCTCTCTGGTGGCCCACTGTCCACAAGGATGTCAAGACCTATGTAGACACCTGCCCCACTTGTGTCCAAGGAAAGTACAGTATAGCCAAACCTGTAGGACTACTCGAACAAGGTCTCACCCCCAGTAGACACTGGAGTCACCTTTTCACAGATTTTGTCATCGATCTATCACCTTTTAAGGGATGCACCGCTATCATGGTGGTAGTCGATTCCTACAGTAAAATGACGCATTTCCTCCCCCAACCAGGAATTTCTTCTGCTCCAGACATGGCTAAGTGTTCTAAGGAAGATGATCAAGACCAAGTTGTGCAGAGCAGGTCAAAACACACTGCTAAATTAGTGGTAGAGACTTGTAGACCACTGTATACTCAGACTTCTAAATCCAATTATTTGTTCATTTATTAAATTTGGTTCTGCCGAAAACAGTTAACACTTTACAACACTTATAAAAAGATAGTTTATCCATAAAAATCAATCACATTACTTTGTATCACTAAATCTATGCATACCACTCATCCATACACATTCATTTCACTTCGATCATATCGTTACACGCCACAAATAGCGTTCATTTTCACAAAGATTTGACAAATGATGAATCTGTTTGTCTGTTGACACGTGTTTCAAGCGGTGCTCGCTGGCGTTTTTTTATGCCAAATCCTGCAGCCGCCATCGTCAGGACAAGGAATGACTAGTTAATAGGCCGCATTCCTTTTTATACAACAAATAAATACAATTTTGTTTTAAGGAAGTCCTGTCTGTACAAAATATTTCTGAAATGACTTTTAATCATGTAAAATCAGTTAGCAATTACATCAATTCTCATATGAGAGTGCATACATTTTATTGCTGGTGTGCACTTGTTTCAGTTTGCTATTAGCCCTATTAGTAATGCCATTAAGAACATTATTCACAAAAATGTGCATCTAGCCTAACTTAGTGGCACTCTATAAAATAAAAACATGTTTGCATTCAAAAAAACCTGAAGCAAAAACTAGTACATACATACAGGTGTACAGGGGAAGAAACTATAGTACATGACATCTGGGGCCTACCCCCATTATTGGACCCTACAAATTGTGGTAACTGTATCTATCGCCTGTCAATATACCAATACCAAACATATCTTTGAACATGGACATATAAAGTGGGAATTACGAACGTACACGAATTGCAACACCAGAAATGTTATTTATATAATTCAATGCCCATGCAGTTTATTATATGTGGGCAAAACCATCAGGCCAGTGAAACAGCGTATATCTAAGCACCAGTCATGTATTACAAATAAAGTCCATGATAAACAGCTGGTTGTACACTATATCAGGAAGAAACACACAGATCGAGACATGACTTGGTTTATTCTACAAACCATCAAACCATACCCCAGAGGTGGAAATATAGCTCAACAGTTACATAGATTGGAACAACAATGGGTCTATTGCTTAAATACTGTAAATCAGGGTCTTAACATTTCGGTTGAGTGGAATCACCTAATCTTCACATGACTCATGAAGATAGATGAGGGGCTAACTATACATCTTCCCTTGCACTTCTGGAGATTTGATCTAACCCACTTGTGGGGCCAATTCATTTTTTCACATTTTTTCAAATTACCACCTTGTGGGTTACATGCAATCTTTGTGAGCCCATAAACAGCCTGATAAGGAATAGACAACCTTGCGTTGTTTCACTATTATTGGCACTGATTTCATCCGGAAACAATATGGCATCCCACTGTGGGCCATATAAGTTGGATGGCAAGTTACACAGCAGTAAAGAAAACTAT
Organism: Ambystoma mexicanum; assembly: GCF_040938575.1. NCBI lineage: Eukaryota > Metazoa > Chordata > Amphibia > Caudata > Ambystomatidae > Ambystoma > Ambystoma mexicanum. Next base: position 640,012,073 of record NC_090937.1, read on the forward strand.
GCTTCAGTCTGCTTTCTATGCCAATGAAGCAGAGAGGCAAAGAAGGGACCGCATTATTAAAGCAATATCTTTTGATACGCAGTTTATGCGTTGAACGCTAATGAGTCCATATTCCAAATAAACATTAAACCTGCAGGCTGGACACAAAGCGAGGCCAGATGCTATTTCAATACAGCAATCTGCTAAACTGGGTTGATTCTGGGGCTCGCTATAGTCCTCTTTCTTTGTCCATCAATTGAGATAAGGAAGGTTGTGTCCTACATTCACGTCCCTGATGCTGAGGCAGATATTGTACTGCAAAAAGAACAGCCAGCACGGTCAGAGCCCTTGAAAAACGTTCTTGAGGGAGAAATGTACGTTATGAGATAATATGTCAACGGACATATATATCAGATAAGGACTCTCTGGTTTGACGAGTAGCAACGCGGGTAATACTTGTTGGGTTTCTGCTTCTCTCTGAAGCGTCCCCTGAGTAGGCCCAGCTTGTGCCGTAATAATACGCGGGAGCCGGGGTATGCTGCAACCGTCTTTATTGAAACACATCGGCGGAACTGCCGAAACCTTCCCCGTCCCTCCCCCTTCCCCTGACGTCACGTCCGGGACGTCATGTCCTTTGGGCCCCAACGGAGGCCCGCCCACACAAACGATGTGGACAACCTGACATCTCCCCCCTTTTTAACATGCGAGTTCAGGGGCTCCCCTCTTACCCCATCTCCTCGATGAGTTGCATTGGCTTCATGCGGCTCCTCTGCGGTCGTTTTGCCTTAATCGGGGTTGGTCCTTCCCTGGCGAGTGTGGGGAGGTGCGCCTCGCCTTCTGACTCTTCCCCGTCTCCTTGGTACGCTTCTTCACGTGGTCTGTCCTCATCGCTGTCTCTGTCCCATGTCCATTGACCTTCTTGAGTCAGTCTGACTCGTTTGAAGTATGAGCTGTTCCTGGTCACCATTGAGCAGTCGTCCCTTTGCGCTGTGACCATGGAGCCCTTCTTGTGCGTCACGACCAGGGGTGTGGGTGCAAAGGTGGCTTCTTCTTTCCGATTCTTGGGTTTCCTGAGCCGTACTTCGTCTCCTGGTTGCATTATGTTCTCGGGAGCTCTCCTTTTCCTGTCCGTTATCTGTTTTGTCTTTGCTTTCCTCGCGGTGTCATTTGCTTTCGCTTCTTGTTCTAGCTGCGTCAGTTCTTGTGGCCTCGGGTCCTCCGGTAGTCTCGTGGTGATCGGTCTTCGGAACAGCAGGTCTGCTGGGCACACTCCCGTCGTGCTGTGGGGCGTGTGCCTGTATTCTCGTAGTAATTGGTTAAGGGCCTGCTCGAATGGCTTGTTTTGCACATGGGCGATTTGAAGGGTCCTCTTTATGTTGGCCATGAACCTTTCGACCATGCCGTTGGGCTGAGGCCATCGGGGGGGGTTATACGTCGATGTTGGAACCCCATGTACTTTGCGAATTGCTGGAAGTCTCGACTTATGAATGTGGGACCGTTGTCGGACTTTATGATCTTGGGGATGCCATAGGCAAAGAACATCCTGTCGAGTGCCGGAATGACACTCGATGTGGCGCTGCTTTCTACTATCTGGGCGTCCGGGTATCTTGAGTGTTCGTCCATGAGTACGACCACGTGTGTCCCGTTGTTCAGTGGTCCGAATAGATCTACTGCTAGCTCCTCCCACACTTTGTTTGGCAGCGGTGCTGACTGTAGTGGGTTTGGATGTGGCGAGGGTGCCACTTGCGCACACACGTGGCAACTTCCCACGACGGTTTCTACCAAGCGATCGAGTTGAGGGAACCGGGCTTTCTGGCGAAGGAGGCGCTTCGTGGCGACTAGGCCTCTGTGTCCTTCATGCGCTAGGTGTACTATCCTCTCCCGGAGCGTTGTCGGGATAACGACCTTGCATCCCTTTAATATAATGTTGTCCTCTACCACAGTCAGCTCTTCCCGGACCTGGTCCAGCCACTTAACGTCTTCCTTCGTAGTTTCCGATTCTCCTCTGGCTTGTTGTTTCATGAGGGTCGTCTTGTCCGTCTGTAGGCAGTGTCGAGCAATTCGCAGCGCTGGGTCCGCCTCTGACTGTATCGATAGTTCCTGCCACCCTACTGGGAGTGGTTGCAGGTGATGTATGATGTAATTTATGTACGCGTCCGCTATGGACGGTTGAGATGCTGTCGTGGGATGCCGGGAGAGGTAATCTGCAGGGTTTTCCTCCTTCCCTGGACGGTGCTGTATTTGGAATCTGTAATCCTGTAGGCGTAGGCCCCATCTGGCTATTCTCGGCGGCATCCTGGCCTTCGGGCTCCCGTATATGGTGAGCAGTGCCTGGTGGTCGGTGATGATGTTGAATTCCTTGCCAAACAGGAAGAGATGAAAATATTCGCAGGCCCAGACGACCGCGAGGCTCTCTTTTTCTGCCTTCGAGTATGCCTGTTCCGTGGTTGTCAGGCTCCGGCTGGCATATGCTACTACATGTGTGATGTGTGGCTCCCTGGGGTCTTTCTGGGTCAATATGGCGCCGAGTCCCACCGGGCTGGCATCCACTATTAGTTCGGTGTCGCGGCTGGCATCAAAGTATGCCATGTCTTCTGCCTGTGCGATGGCCTTCCTTATCGCCTTGAACGCTGCTTGACACTCTTTCGACCATATGAATGGCGTGTCCTTCCGGGTGAGTAAGCGCAGGGGGTTACTGACTGTGGCGTAGTCTTTAAGGTATCTGGAGCAGTAGCTGGCCAGTCCTAGAAACGACCTTAGGTCTGTGGTGTTCACGGGGGGCGTGGCTGAGTTGAGGGCCTCTACTTTTTCCGGGTCGGGTCTCATGCCTTTATCTGAGAAGATGTGTCCGAAGAATCTCAAAGATCCTTTTGCGAACTCACACTTGGATTTGTTAAAGGTTAGCCCTGCATCATCCAGTGCTTGGCATACCCTGTGCAGTGCCAGGTCGTGTTCTTCCTGTGATTTACTGTAGACCAGGACGTCGTCCGAATAGTTCAGGCGGTTGGGGACATGTCTGATCACCTTGTGAATTTCCTCCTGAAAGATCTCAGTGGCAGAGGATATGCCGAAGCTGAGTCTTTTGTATTGAAACAGGCCGAGATGGGTGACGAATGTGGTGATGTAGCGGGATTCCGGTGCGATTTAAATTTGGTGGTATCCTTTCGTAAGGTCTAACTTGGAGAAAACTCTCGCCCCGTGAAGCAGATGAATCATGACAGTGATCCTGGGCGCCTGATGCCTTTCCCTTTCAATGGCTGTGTTGGCTCTGCGCATGTCTACGCATAAACGTATGGATCCTTCTGGTGATTTCTTGGGGACGGGGACGATGGGTGATACCCATGGCGTCGGGCCCGACACAGGTTCTATGACGTTCATTTTGATGAGCTTGTCCAGCTCTTCTTCCACCTGTCTCTGGATATTGAATGGAATACCTCGATAATGTTGGGCCACTGGTTTGACCTGAGGATTAATGTGGAGGTGTACTTTCCTGTTTCGCAGTTTGCCTAGGCCAGTGAAGAGCTTTGGGAATGAGTTTTCGATTGCATCCGGTTTGGCAAAGTACTTGTGGGCCATCAGCTGGTATAAGATGTGCACTAGTCCCATGTCTACTGCTGTCCGGAAGCTCAATATGCATCCGCTGTTAACTTCGGTGTCCAAAATGTATAGCGGGACCTTTGCGGAGTGCCCTTTATGTGTGCACCAGGCTGTGATCATGCCTTTGCATGGCAGGGGTGTCGTGGAACCATAGGGATATATGTCTACTGTGGCTTTTCTAATTCTGGGCCATGTGGTCAGGGACTGATATGCCCTTTCACTGATAATGTTGACCGTCGCTCCGGTGTCTACGAGAAATTTTAGTGGGGTGTCGTTCACTTGAAGTGTCAATATGGGGCTGTGTTGGGTGGCCGCTGTGTTGTCCTGTAGGGCCCACACGTATCCTTTCCACCTTTGATCCTCCTCAGACGACGGGGTGTCGCTGCTAGTGGGGGACCTGGTCTCAACATACCTTACGAAACGCCGTCTGTGTGATCGTCTCGTGTCCTCTGACGAGCGTTTATCTTCGCGTGTGTATCGGCTTCTGCGGTCGCTGTCTTCTTTTCTGGCGCGCCTTCTTTCGTTGTCCACTGCGGGTCTGGGTGGACTCTGGCGGGTGTGCCGGCGCCTGTCTTGGTAGCGATGTTTAGGTGGTGTGTGAGTTGGGGCGTTTTTGCACATGGCCCTGTAGTGGTCCATTCCCCCACATGCGGCGCACTTTTGTCCTACAGCGGGGCATTCCCCTGTGTGTGGGCATTCGTAACCGCATTTATAACATGTGGCTTCGAGGTGTTTGTTGCCTTGATTGGGATGGGTATACAGTTTGTTGATCGACTCAGTGTTCTCACTGTGTTGATGTATGGACACTTTTCCTAGACTATCCAGTTGAGAGTCCACAGCTGCTTCCATGCGGGCCAGCGCTAGAATTTCTTCCAGGGATCTTTGTTTCTGTAGGGGCTGCTTGCGAAAAGGCTGCGAGAGGCAACCGGCGATTACTTGGTACCTGAGTGCCTCTTCATTGGAATATCTGTGGAATTCACAATGTTTCAGTTTGATGCGGAGGCGCATCACGAAATTGTCTATCGACTCCCCTTTTTCCTGTCTTGTTGTGTGGAACATGTGGCGTTCATAGTCTACGTTTGTATGTGGCGCAAAATATTCAGACAGTTTGGCGTGTAGCTCCCCGTATGTGACTGTTTCTACGTTCAGCAGCTCCCTCGCAATGTCTCTTACCACCGGTCCCACTGCCATGAACAGTGTGTTTTTCAATCTTGTGTCGTCCGTCAATCCTATGGCACCTGTGTAGAACTTGAAGTCCCGGAGCCATATGTTCGATCTGGGCCCTAGATTAGAAGTGTCTCTAATCTCGAAAGGGTTGGGCATGTGCATGACTTGGGATGCTCCTCCCTCCTGGTGTGCATGTTGGCTGTTATCTTGCGCTGTATCAGCATTTCCAGACGCCGTCGCCGCCAATCCCGCCCCTCCCGAGGAGGATGCCGGCGTGGTCGCCGTGTCCGACATGGTTGCGGTGCTGTAGTGAGCCTGTGTGCCCGTGGATGACTATGGCGCTTGTGACTGGGCTTGGGCTGCATGTGGTGTCCGCTCTGGCAGGGCTACTGCTGCGTGTGGGGGACCTTCTTCCTTCACTCACCCCTTTATTTTAGTGCGGCCTTGGTTCTCATGGCCTGCGCGGCCTCACACCGCTCGTGGGAGGGGGTCGTGATCCGTTCGCCGGGCTCGCAGGGCGTGCATGCACTCCCTCGTGTGGCAGAGAGGTGAGCGCGGGGTGCCCGTGTGCTGTCCCTGGGCCCTTGTCATGCGGGAGGCGGGGCCGCACAGAATCACTTCCCGTGCCCGACGCGCGCCGATGTGCTGTACTGCTCGACCGCAGACCTCGGCACGGCGCCAGCGGAAGTCCGTGCCCGCTCGTCGCCAGTGTTGGGTTTCCGCTTCTCTCTGAAGTGTCCCCTGAGTAGGCCCAGCTTGCGCTGTAATAATACGCGGGAGACGGGGTATGCTGCAACCGTCTTTATTGAAACGCATCGGCGGAACTGCCGAAACCTTCCCCGTCCCTCCCCCTTCCCCTGACGTCACATCCGGGACGTCATGTCCTTTGGGCCCCAACGGAGGCCCGCCCACACAAACGATGTGGACAACCTGACAATACTGTGCATACATCTTTTAAATAACAGTCTGCCGTTGTCAACACCAAGTTAACAAGACACTGTATGCACTAGGCTACAATGTCCAAGTCAAGCTAACAACAACCATCGCCTGTAAAGAAATAGGTTTAAACATAGAGAAGTACTCATTAGAGATGTCTAAAATGCCACGTGAGACATACATACCATGTAGTCCGTGACAATTTTTATTTTTACTTCTAGCATCCACACATGTTAGACTAAATAGAAGGAAGCAAATATTTCCTAATAAATGGTCTTGGCTTTACCCTTTAGGTATGTATACTGTGAATACCCAGCGTAAAGAATCATCGCTAAGTCCCATCTGGCGTCATCAAACATACATCGGATACATCCACAATGAGTATGTGAGTGTGTCAGCTGAGCTTTTGTTAACCATGCAACCAGCGTTTGAAATATTCCACGAATTATGGTCTGGAAAGATCTGTGGGGTGACCCTCTGTTATTCCCGACAAGCTCCATTCCATAGTCGCATCGACTAGCATACGACGGGTGAGAGAGCCTTACAGATAGGATATGAGTACAGTTATTTTTTACAACATACAGCCTACACTAACAAAGAGAGGCTATAAGCCAACTGACCCAAGTGCACACAAACAATAAAAGGTATGCACACTCATGAGAATTAACTTAATTGCTAACTGACTTTATATGATTAAGTCATTTCTGAAATATTTTGTACAGACAGCACTTCCTTAAAAGAAAGGTATTTTTTTTGTTGTGGACACCTTGGGCTACATCTGAGGGGAGACCTCTTGGTTCAGCTGGTCTCTTAAGCTGTGCACAGTGGCTTCCTCTCAGGGTAGACCCTTTCTCTACGAAGGGCGGAGATCTGCTAGAAGAAAGAACATAGAAACTACACTTGAGAGACATTCCTCAACATATGCAACAAGCAATTTGGGTTAGGAGCATACAGTTTGTTTTGAGAGTATCCGGGGGAAGCTTGTTGTAATTAGCCGGAGCGGCAAGATCCGGAAGGATAATGCAGGGAAGTAGATCCTCGTGATGGAATCGCAGAGCAGAGAAGGCAACAAAACACTCCAAGGACTAGAAGGCGGAGCAAATGAGAGCAAAAGGAAAAAAGAATAACAGAGAGACAGGACGCTGCCGAGAAAGCGGCGAAGAGAGACAGCAGAGAAGGCAGAGGATGCCAAGGAATTACCCACAATATTGGATATCATGAATCCTATTTGTGATCTGAGAGGTTGCTGTATCACAAACCTCTAGTTTTCTATAGTAGCAGAAACTGTGGTTGTCAAGTGGCAGCAGTTAGCAGCAGACATCTTTGTTTCAGCGCTCTGGAAATGCTTCTTTGTGCAATAGCTTCACAAACTCTCAAACAGCGTGAGGAAAAATAAGGTCTTATCTCTTTAAGGCCCTGGGGAAGCTGTGTGGAGCGGAAGTGCTCCACCACCCAGGTCTGACTCATAACCACGCCGGAACCGCAAAGCGGCCGCAAAATATTTGTCAAGTGGCAGCAGTTAGCAGCAGACATCTTTGTTTCAGCGCTCTTAAAGTGAGAAATACTTATTTGTGCAATTGCTTCACAAACTCTCAAACAGCGTGTGGAAAAATAAGGTCTTATCTCTTTAAGGCCCTGGGGACGCTGTGTAGAGCAGACGCGCTCCACTCGCCAGTTCTGACTGATAACCATGCCGGGGCTTCGAATGGCCATGAAGCGGTTGTCAAGTGGCAGCAGTTAGCAGCAGACGTCTTTGTTTCAGTGCTCTGGGAGAGAGAAATACTTATTTTTGCAATTGCCTCACAAACTCTCAACCATTGTGTGGACAAATAAGGTCTTATCTCTTTAAGGCTGTGCGGATGCTGTGTAGAGCAGACATGCTCCACCTCCGAGCTCTTACTCACAACCACACCGGAACCGCAAAACGGCTGTGAAGTGGTTGTCAAGTGGCAGCAGTTTGCAGTGAACATTAACATCAGAGAAACATCTTTCTGCTGCCTCCGATTAATGCACAGGTTGAGTTAACCTTAAGAAGACCAAAACCGTACGTACTACCGGTGCTTCACTTGCTTCCAGCGTAGTGGATGTTGATCTGACAAGGCTGCCCGAACGTGAAAAGAGCATTGGGACAGAGTGAGTCTTGGTGCTACATCTTGCACTTTTGTTGGAGTTGCTCTGTCCCCGCCTGCAACCTGGTGTGTCTGGAGCTGCTGGGAGACTGCAGGGAATATCACTGTGATCCCAGCGGCCATGACACCGGACGCGGAGTCAGGACAAAGCAGCCCACCCATGAGACAACGTGTGGTCTCACAGAAGTGTAAGTGTGCATGAAAAGGTGGGAAGAGTGTGCAGGCCCATTTAGGTCAAGCCGTCTCCATAGTGAGATATCGTCCGTCCACCAGTATGTCACAAGACACAAGTGGACGGGGCAGTATAGCAGATAAGGTGGAGGCGGCAGACAATACCCTTCAAAGCATAGAGTTGGCAAACATTCCGGAGATTGTATTTGGTGATGAGAGCATCATGATCTATCGAGCGAGCCAGGGAATCTGCTCACAGTGCAGGGAGTTTGCCCAATTGACATCAGGGTGCAAATAGGCTGCTCCACGGCCTCCCCTGACAACATCTTACAAAGGGAGGTGGAAGGGTCCTCCGGTAACTCGAGAACACCATTGGATGGCCTCTTGGAAGGCGATAGAGATTCTGTACTGAATCCGCAGGACATGGACGTGGCTCAAGAGCCAGTTGGAGTATTGGAGCCAGTAGGTCATAATAATACCTATGGTGTAGGCCACCAACGGCTCCAGAAGAACTAAAAAAGCAGATTCAACCTTTGCTAAAGACGATGTGGAAACCAAGTGGCCTTACCCCAGCAACCTTACTGTCTAAACAGAGATTTTTCTACCGTAAGTCGGATAAAGCCACCCCGTGGAGTGCATCAGATGAACGGGTTTTGGGAGCTTAGAATCCCAATAACCCTGTGGGGATAGGATAAACATTGAGGAAGCTACCAATTAAAAAGGTGGCCCTAAAGACCAAGATCAGAGGGCTAGTGACTCTAGAAGTGAACAAACAGTCCTGAGAGTTATGTTATGTTGTGTTAGGGTAACTTGTTGAGCGAAACGTTCACCCAGAGGTATCTTGGCGCTAGAGAGGTGGGAGGCTGGAGAGTTAGTCAGCGCGGACAGCCAGGTTGCTAGAACAGGATGGTTTTGAGTGTTCTCCTAAACTGTAAGTAATTCAACACATTCTTGACTGTCCTTGGCAGATCGTTCCACATTTGAACAGCAAAGACCGAGAAAGCGCAACCTCCAATACGAGATCTATGGAACCTCGGGACGACCAGAAGGCCGGCAGCAGCAGAGCGAAGGTGGTGGGCAGGGAGCTAGTGGGTGAATTTAGATTGAAGGTACTCAGACCCCCTGCCTGTGTAATGCCCTGTGCACAATGCACAAGGCCTTGAACCTAATCCGCTGCATGACGGGGAGCCAGTGAAGGGTGCGCAGCACAGAGGAGATGTGGGCCCCAACAGGGGTCCCTGTGGCCACCCGGGCGACTAAGTTCTGAAGACGCTGCAATCTCTGGGTGGTGCCTTTGGGCTAGGCCAGATATAGGGCATTACAATAATCAAGTTTGCTCAGCACCAAGGCAGCTGAAGTTACAGGTATCAGAAGGAGAACCTTTCTTAAGATTTTTAAGTGGAAATGACCCACTTTACAGGCAGTGGACCCTTGGTCTTTCATTGAAAGTGAAGATGAAAGAATGGCTCCCAGATTCCTGACCTTGGACATAGGGATAGGAAGGACACAGAGTGAAGAAGGCCAGAACTTGGACACCCAGACAGTAGGATCAGGAGGGGCACCAACCACCAACAGCTCTGTCTTGTCCCCATTAAATTTCAACCAATTGCGACTCATCCACTCAGAGGCACAACGACACCTCCGCCTGATCAAGATCTAAGCGTATCAGGATCTGGGTGTCGTTGGCATACGAATAGCACCTGACGCAGAGGGAGCAGATGAGACAAATCAATGGACAGATGTAAATGTTGAAAAGAACAGGGGACAAGGCGGATCCCTGCGGGACACCGCAAGATAGGCGGCAGGGGCCCAGAAGGAAAGAAGCCAGAGAGAGTACCTGAGTGAGATCAGCCAGAAAAGAGGAGAACCAAGATAGTACATGGCCTGAGATGCCCATTTGAGATAGGCTAGTAAGCAGGATGGGGTGGTCTACGGTGTCAAATGCTGCTGACAGGTCTACAAGAATCAGCACTCCTACCCCACCTGAGTCAACCAATCTAACCATGTTGTCAAAGACTGGAACCAATACACTTTCGGTGCTCTCCCAGCCCTAAAGCCAGGTTGAGCTGAGTCAAACAGTGTATAGGATTCCCCAAAGGAAGACAGAAGAGGAGAGACAAAAGATTCCTGCAGTTTCATAGAGAATGGTAATAGAGAGATAGGCCGGAAAATTGGAGAGTAGAGATATGTCCAAGGAGGGGTTTTTCAAAAGAGGAATAACTGTAGCGGTCTTCAGTGCAGCCAGGATGACCCCCGATTGGCAGGAGACCTTTACAGCCCAAGTGAGTTCAGGGAGAAGATCACGGGAGATAACCTTCATAACCTTTGAGAGTGGAAGACAAAGGATGTCAAGGCAGCTTCCCGGGAGGGATCAAGAGTAAAAATAATAGTGCTCCGTTGAAATTGGAGGACACACCCCGGAATTTAGAGAGGCCCTCACTATAACCTTGTCCCCATATATGAAACTGCATGAAACCCTCAGTGATCAGATTAGGGACCAGTCGGCATTGATGGCAATGTTACACTCAAAGATGCTGTTCATAGAAGGTTTTGTGACATCCATTCAAAGTAATCTGGACAAAAATACAGAACAGATCATGGGAATCTTACATAGCATTATTGATCCGATAATTAAAGACAAAAATAAAATAAGATTGGATCTTGAAAAACAGAGAAAAGATGGCTAGACAAGGAGACACTAGAGGGAGTAGTGTGAGTACAGCAATGCCAATTAAAGAGTCCTCAGAGAGAGGGTGTTATTTGCGATCTAAGGAGTTGAAAGAGAAGAGGCTAACGGCAACTACTTCCACGGGCAGCCAGAAGGTCCATCAGCAAGCGAGATGTCATAATGTGCTGGGGGTAAGGCATTGGTGCTGTGGAATCCTTAGTAAGTGGAATGTTGTTGTGGAGTGTGGAGCTTGGAGTGTAGAGGTTCCAGGATGTCAGTTGGTGATGGACAGTGAGCTGGGTGGATGGGCCAGTGTTAGTTCCTCCTTAGTACTTGGGAGCTTACCTATAAAACTGGCAAAATAAACTAAAAGTAACTTACCAGGTTCCTGTATGCTGTGCTGTGAAGGACCCCACACAAGTTATATGACTGGCGTCAAGGATTTGTCTGCTGGCACCAGGAGCTGCTGTGGGGTAGCAGCAGAGGGAAGACACTGCCCCCAAAAAGTTCCCATCCACCGGCTATCCCAGCTGAAGGTACCTCTCAGGCTGGGCAGTGTGAGGAGGTGTGGACGGTCACGGCAGGGTCTGCAGTCCCGGGGCGGATGTTCTGGGTCCAAGGAGCACCGCAAGAGCCAGAGCAGCTGTGGATGAGCGGCGCTGTAAGAAGTAGGAGCGGTGCTGTGAGCAGCGTTGTGAAGGAATCTGTACAGCTGTGGGCCGGGTGGCACAACAGCAGGTTCCCCTGCATAATTTGGCACGTTGTCAGGTGCTGACAGTGCAGGGACAAGGTGCCCGTGTCTACAGGGTGGACCCCTTTGTCTGGTGGCACAGTGGTGTGGAAGCAGCCGGTTTGGAGCCCAGTGAATGGGCGGTGCAGCAACGGGATACCTGGTTGTGTAGCTGGAGGTGCAGTGGCATCTCGGGAGTTTGGTGCTTGTGGCAAATGGTGAGGAGGTGGGGTGACCTCGGTCCTAGAGGGCACATCAGGACTTGGCAGCGTGTGGCGGTTTGCGGGAGGTGTTGCTTCCGCGGAGCCGGCGACTGTTGTGATGACATTGCTAGCTCCAGAGGAGGAGTGCCAGCTGAAGGGGCTGGAATGCAATGTTCATTTGGAACGCAACATGCCTTCTGGTGGCGTACAGAACTGCAACATGGGAGCTTTGGGTTGTGTGCATAAGGAAAGCGCTTCACGACATGGTGGCAATGGAGCCACCAAGTATATCGATGGATGAAGGAGGGTCTGAAACAGCAACGGTATGTCCTGGTGTTGCTGTTTGGAGGTGCGATCTGGAGCATGTGTGTGTGTGTCCCGTTACGGGCGGACACATCAAGATCGGGAACTGCGCCGAATGGGGGAGCAGGTATGACAGCAAAGGCAGGAACTGTGATAGGTGGAAGGGGAGCAATTATGAACACGGTGGAAGGGGCAGTGGCAGCAGTGCTGGAAACTGCAACGGATGGTGGAACAGTTATGGACATGATGGCCGGGGCAGTGACAGCAAGTGCAGGAACTGCTACAGGTGGAGGAGGAGCAGTTAAGGACATGGTGGAAGGAGCAGTGACAGCAAGGCTGGAAACTGCAACAGAGGGAGGAGCAGTTATGGACACGGTGGCAGAGGCAGCAGGACCAGGAACAGCAGCGGATGGGGAGCAGTTAAGGTTGTGTTGACAAAGGCTGCCACCATAGGTCTGCAGGTGTGATGGCGGGATCTGGTATCGTGTCAAGTCATTTGAAGGGTGCTGCTGGAGTGAGGAAGCATTTTATTTCTGTGGATTGTCTGTCCAAGGATGGCAGTATGGGTCATGGGAAAAGACGGCAATGCCCATCCGAGGAAGTTTTGAGTGAAGTTATATTCTCCATCTGCACTGTGGGGGTGGTAGCCCAAGAGGAGTTTTGTGAAGGGTGCAACTGCATGGTGAAAAACCTGATGGAGCTGGACCCGGATCTATGGGATTTATATATGCAGATTAAGGGCCTCACTTTGGTTTAAGACTGACTCAGGTAGGTGTTGGGGGAGGCCAGTGATTTTATGTTGTGGCATTCTGTGTTGTGGCCTCAGGGTTAGTGCTCGTGTGGTGGTGGTCGTAGTGGGTGGTCATGGGTTAATGTTGTATGGGCCGGTAGTTTGAGTATGAGTGTACATGTGGTGGCCCGGTTACCCCATATTGTGCCCACTAGGTTGTTTTGGGTATGAAGTTTATGTTTTGTTTTATTATTGGAACATGCATTCCCCTTTAGGGTCTGGACATTTTGCTGTATATTATTGCCCGTGGGTGTTTCCTTGTTCATTTTGCATGTGGGGGAGTGGGAGCATTCTTCATCTTGCGGGACAGTTGTAATTGGCTCCTGCATATGTTTATAGTGTTTTTTTTACAGGTGCATCCGGTTGGACGTGCGGGGGGGGGTCGGACATTGCAACCTTCCGTCGGCGACCAACATTTTCTTGGTCATGGGGGAGCGGGATGTACTTAGGTCATCAGTGTTGCTTCTGTTTAATGTTAATATGTTTTTTTCAGGTGGGCAGTTTGGTCATGCACGTGGGGTGGGTGGTAGGGATATCCCACTGCTCCTGTTTTATGTATATATCTGTTAGTTTTGGCTGTTGGTCACAGTCTTTTGGTTGCTGTTGGTTACAGCAGGATTTGGGGCTATTAGTATAGCCAAGTTGTTGACTGTTGGATACAGTTGGGGCATTTGCATTGGGCAGTGTGAGGTGCATGGCACTGGTTGACTGCTGGTTACAGTCGGGGTATTTGGTATGGTGCCATGGGAGTTGCGTGGTACCGGTTGACTGTTGGGTACAGTCAGGGCTTTGGCATTGGGCCATGTGAGGTGCTCGGTATCGGTTGACTGTTGGTTACAGTCGGGGCATTTGGTATGGTGCCATGGGAGGTGCGTGGTACCGGTTGACCGTTAGTTACAGTCGGGGCAGTTGGTATGGTGCCACGGGAGGTGCGTGGTACCAGTTGAATGTTGGTTAAAGTCGGGGATTTGCATTGGGCCATGTGAGGTGCATGGTATCAGTTGACTGTTGGTTACAGTCAAGGCATTTGCATTGGGTCGTGTGAGGTGCATGGTATCGGTTGACTGTTGGGTACAGTCGGGGCATTGGCACTAGGCCGTGAGAGGTGCTCGGTATCGGTTGACTGTTGGTTACAGTCGGGGCATTTGGTATGGGGCCGCGGGAAGTGCGTGGTACCGGTTGACTGTTGGTTACAGTCGGGGCATTTGGTATGGTGCCACGGGAGGTGTGTGGTACTGGTTGACTGTTGGTTACAATCGGGCATTTGCTTTGGGACGTGTGAGGTTCGTGGTATCGGTTGACTGTTCGTTACAGTCGGGCATTTGCATTGGGCCGTGTGAGGTGCATGGTATCGGTTGACTGTTGGTTACAGTCTGGGCATTTTCATTGGGACGTGTGAGGTGCATGGTATCGGTTGACTGTTGATTACAGTCAGGTATTTGCATTGGGCCTTGTGAGGTGCATGGTATTGGTTGACTGTTGGTTACAGTCAGGGCATTTGCATTGGGCCATGTGAGGTGCATGGTATCGGTCGACTGTTGGTTACAGTCGGGCATTTGCATTGGGCCAGGTGAGGTGCATGGTATCGGTTGACTGTTGGTTGCAGTTGGGGCATTTGTGTTGGGCCATGTGAGGTGCATGGTATTGGTTGACTGTTGATTACAGCCGGGGCATTTGGTATGGTGCCACGGGAGGTGTGTGGTACCGGTTGACTGTTGGATACAGTTGGGGCATGTGCATGGTATCGGTTAAATGTTGGTTGCAGTTGGGGCATTTGCATTGAGCCGTGTGAGGTGCATGGTATCGGTTGACTGTTGGTTACAATCGGCATTTGCATTGGGCCATGTGAGGTGCATGGTATCCGTTGACTGTTCGTTACAGTCAGGCATTTGCATTGGGCCATGTGAGATGCATTGTATCGGTTGACTGTTGGTTGCAGTCGGGCATTTGCATTGGGCCTTGTGAGGTGCATGTTATTGGTTGACTGTTGGTTACAGTCAGGGCATTTGCATTTGGCCATGTGATGTGCATGGTATCGGTTGACTGTTGGGTGCAGTCGGGGCATTTGCGTTGGGCCGTGTGAGGTGCATGGTATCGGTTGACTGTTGGTTGCAGTCGGGGCATTTGCGTTGGACTGTGTGAGGTGCATGGTATCGGTTGACTGTTGGTTGCAGTCGGGGCATTTGCATTGGTCCGTGTTAGGTGCATGGTACCAGTTGACTGTTGGTTGTAGTCAGGGAATTACATTCGGCCGTGTGAGGTGCATGGGGAAAGTGTTGGTGATGGGGCCTGTTGGTTGTTGGGCTGTCTGGGCATTTGCGTTGGGTCATGTGAGGTGCATGGTACCGGTTGACTGTTGGTTGCAGTTGGGGAATTGTATTGGGCTGTGTGAGGTGCATGGTGAAGGTGTTGGCGATGGGGCCTGTTGGTTGTTGGCTGTTGTAGGGTGCCTTTGAGAGGCAGCCAGTGTTTTGTTGTTGGGTGCAGTCAATGAGGGAGTGTTGGTGTTGATATTGAGGGTGACTGCGGCTTGCTGTTGGACACAGTTTAGGCAGCAAGCTGGGATGGATTGTTCATTGTTCATTCTGCTGGTAGCTGCGGGGGGGCGTTTTTTATTTGCTGTTAGTATATAGTGGTACCGATCGGGGGAGGTGGGTTGTGTTGGGTAGCGGTGCATATCACTTTTTCTCTTGTAAGGGCATTTTGACGACAATTGGCAGTTCTGGTGTATCTTTGGGCATTTTAGTAGTTGTGTTGGATGTTAAATTGGCGCATGCACAATGTTTAGGGGAGAGGATGGTGTAGGAGTTGTTTTGGATGGTGTAGGATTTGTTTTCCGTGGAGGTGTGTATCTGGAGGGGTCGAAGGCAGTCCAGGGTGTCGGTGTAGGAGTTGTTTTCTGTGGAGGTGTGTAGGTTGGGGTAAGAGTTGTTTTCCGTGGAGGTGTAACTGAAGGGGACAAAGATAGTCCAGGGTGTCTCCATAGTCGTTTCCACTGTTGCTTGTAGTTGTGTAATGGTGTGCTGGGTGCAGTTTTAGGAATAGGGTGCGGGTTGTGACTTTTAGCGGTGTTGCCTTTGGGACAATGTTCCTGTTCTGTGTTCTGTCCTCGTTGTTGGGGTAACTAACGAGGGGAGAAGTGTCATAATGTTCTGGGGGTAAAGCATTGGTGCTGTGGAATCCTTAGTGAGTGGAATGTTAGTGTGGAGTGTGGAGCTTGGAGTGTAGAGGTTCCAGGATGTCAGTTGGTGATGGACAATGAGCTGGGTTGATGGGCCAGTGTTAGTTCCTCCTTAGTACTTGTGAGCTTACCTGTACAACTGGTACAATAAACTACAAGTAATTTACCAGGTTTCTGTGTGCAGTGCTGTGAAGGACCCCACACAAGTTATATCACCAAACAAGAATCTGAAGCTAGTGAAATGGAACCAATAGAAATGGAAGATAGCGCAGCCAATTTATCTGCCACTAGTCTTCAAAAAAGAAAAGAGAAGGTTTGTCTGATAGAGACCGGGACCCAGCAACAATAGAATTGAAGAAGAAACATGTGAGGGGAGGGCTCAAAAGCAGTGCAGTCACCACAAAGCAAAAGAGAGTTACTAAAAGTGAAATTAACCAAGCCAAAGAAACAACTAAAGAAATCTACAAACACTAAACTGGACGCAGATGCTACATTCCGATACAAATTAATCATCAGAATTGTCCTCTTATTTTTTTGTTTAGTATAAAACAATATACCAAATACCTTGCTTCAATTGATCTAGCCCAGGTCTTTGACACTATTGAGAGACCCAAGCTTTGGGCGGAGTTAAAGGCGTGGGGTTGCCCCCAGGATAACAAAGAAGCTCTGAGTCTATTGTATTCGAACACCAGCTTACAGGTCAGACAAGACAAAAGCTAAAACCTGTCGGAGCCCATAAAGACATCGAAAGGGTTGAAACAAGGGTGCACCCTAGCTCCGGCTATGTTTAACCTATTCATCTCAGATATTGAGAAAGCCTTTGGGGACATCAGATTTTTCCCACCACGAATAGCAGGGGAACCGGTGAGTCGGCGAGGCTACAAAGACAGTTGAATGTGTTGGCTACTTACGTGGAAGAAAATGGCCTGAAAATAAACGTACAAAAAAGCTATTCCAAAACATCATGGTATTTAAGGGGAGAGAAAATCAGTGCAGTAACAACCATCACATTCTTGGGAATGTGTTTAAATAACAGCGCAGTGGATGCCCAAAGAGAAGTGATTCCAAGAAGTAAGACCAGAAATCTGGCATCCCAGGCATGCCTCATACAAGCAAAGCAATGCTAGTTCTCATTAATCCCTGTGATATAATTTTATTGCATGTAAGTGGCACCGATACTGACTTATGGGGCAGAGGCCTCATTCACACTTTCAGCTTCGGTGTGGCCTAAATTGGAGCGGATATTTTGGAGAAGAGTTCTTTCCCTGCCAAATTGCTTGCCTATCCAGGTAATAAGAGAGGAGTTGGGTCTACCCTTTACTTTACTTTACTTTTACTTTTCCTCTCTGTATTCTTTCACGGTATGGAAAATGCTGTTATTTTACCACAAATGCCTGCTAACAAAAACTGAAGGTGGCTTTAAAATACTAAACACCGCCCTGCAAAAGAACACTGAAGATCTTCTAGGAGCATGGATAACAGCTTGTATTGCGATATTAGAAGAGCTAAATACACTGAAAGACACCTAGCAGGTGAATCCAGTAAGGGTAAAATGCAAATTATTTGACTGGGACTGGATTGAGACATTCGAGAGTGGT
Organism: Ambystoma mexicanum; assembly: GCF_040938575.1. Lineage (NCBI taxonomy): Eukaryota > Metazoa > Chordata > Amphibia > Caudata > Ambystomatidae > Ambystoma > Ambystoma mexicanum. Next base: position 640,029,525 of record NC_090937.1, read on the forward strand.
AGTAAACGTAAACTGTACGGGAAACACTGTGTGGAACCGAGAGCAAGGGGCAAAGTGCCAAGGTATCTATCAAGATTCCCCAGCAGCAACTATAGAAGTCAGTTCATGAGATTCTGCCTTAACTTGAAGCCAACCAGAGAAATAATAGAAGCAAGAAAAGACAAAATTCGAAACTATGACTGCAGACTCTGCAAGGGAAAGCGTGAAACATTGTATCACCTGACTTTAACATGCCCTGAATTGCGACTTCAAAGATTTAGGTGGCTGGGAAGATTCCTTTCTCAAACATCAACGCTCTTGGTGGAAGACTGGTGCAACATTTGACTCCGAGGAGACTGTGTCTCGTTAACACTGGCTTTATCAACCTTTCTAAAAGAAGCTTTTGTAATTATCAAAAGAAAGTCAGAAATTTAAATTTAGAAAGTCACTTTATGGAGCAGGTATTTGGAATAGGAAATTGTGTTATCTGAAGCAGAAAAATAGAGGGGCATACAGCGCCTGTTAAGGTGTGGTACATTTTATTTTATCGCTTTTCTTATTACGTTCATGTATGGATTTCTATTTTTGATAATTTGGTATATTCCGTTTTTTTGTCGTGTGTAGCTATAAGGTTTCACTTTTAAACCAGATGCTAATAAAAACATTTTTTTTAAGGTAGTAGCAGAAACTAGATATGGGCGTTAGTGAGAGTCTGAAGAGGTTACCCTCTGTAAATTGTAAACAAGCATACAAATGAAAGCTTTCTTCATTGTAAATTACAAAATATTGTCTTTAAGACTATGTGGCATTCTTCTTTTGAATGTTCTGATTGTCACTACTTTCCAATTTTTCGATCTTTTTTTAAAAATTATTTTAATTGTAACAATTAGTTTACATGTAAACTTCAATTACAATAAACAGTGTTCCATCCAGTTTTTTTAAAAAAAATTTTTATTTTTACATCTCATCTATTCAGCTTTTCCGTTAGCCATGTTACTCTTTAAAACATTCATCACATCAAGTATGTGTATCACAAACACGACTGTCCAAAATTATGTTTTTGTGATTAATCGATTATTTGTCAAATGAACGGTTGATTCCTTAATTTATTGAGGTAGGTCCTCACTTAGCATGTTGTCTACAAAATCACAAACTGCACATGTGAAAGACACGTTTGTTCCTGAGAGTATCCCAAACCACCAGTTGTTCATATCTTCATCAGCTGGGGCAAAGGCTTCAAGATATCGTGTTCGTTGTTGTGTGATTTTGAGGCACTCGGTGATGAGATGTTTGATTGATTCCACCGCACTTCCACAGAACCTGCAAAGATTGTTCTCAATATTGTTCGCTCTTCTTCTCCAAAGAATCTCCTTGGTTTTACGTGTGTTCAGACGTAATCTCATGAATTGGTTTCGATGTTTCCTCGATGGAAATGTTTGTAAATATCTGGGCAGACAATCTAAACAGTTTGTTACCGGGCCCAAATCAATTGACGAGGTTAGGCAGTTTCTTTGTTCTAAGTTCTGGATCCAATTCCACTTCCTTAGTTTCTTTTTAGCGATCTGTGGTGTTTCTATAAGTGTCTCCCACTTTATCTCTGCTGACTCAAGAATTTTTATTAAACCACTGGACCAGTTTAGCATTATACTACAGTGCTGTTGTTGAACCATATTCGTAAAAATATGATATGCTGGTGCCTGGACCTTCAGTGACATCTTTTGTAGCATGGCTAACGATTTCCATATGACTATATTGTGCATCGATTCAAGCCCAAGTTCATATCTTATAGCAATCATTGATACACTCTTTGCTAACTTAAGGATATGTCTCCAGAAAATGCCTTCAAGGGTGGGCCAAAGCTGGTAATCTAGATTCCAACCCGCCTCTGCTCCAAACGTGATTGAGGGCACTACCTTTTGTGAATAAAAGGTTACCACCGGTTTTAGTGAGAATTTGCCATATTCAGCATGGAGTTTGGCTCCTTGCAGCGCACAAGTCAGCATGCGTTGTTTGAGGTCACAAATCCAGTCGTGTTCTCTGATTGAAGTATTAAACACAATACCTAGATATACCTAGATACCTAGATATCGTATACAGGGTGTAAGTTCGATCCGCACAGCCTCAAGATTCCATCTAAAATTCTTCATCAGTCTTTTAGATGAGTGCCCAATTATCATTATCTTTGTTTTCCCCACATTTATTTGCAGTGAATTGTCACTCAGGTACCTCTCCAGTGCAGATAAGGATCTCTGCAGCCCGATTGGTGTTTCATCAATTACGTCAGATATGAAAAGTTTAAATAACAGGGCGGCTAAGGGGCAGCCCTGCTTGACTCCTTTGTTGGTATATATCTTCTCAGTGAGCTCGCCGGCTTCATTAATTCGCACCCTGTTTGATGTCTCTTCATATAACGCCATAATGGGCTGCAGTAATTCAGGCAGACAGGACCACCTCGACAATTTTTGCCACAATTTTGTTCTGTTTAGGGAGTCGAATGCTTGTTTCATGTCGATGAAAGCAATGAAAAGGTTTTTCCCCCGGTGTAAGGCTTTTAATTTCAGCAGGTTTAGTATCGTCAGGTTCACTTCTGTTCCGACTCCTTTGGTAAAACCTGTCTGACGAATGTCAAAGTGACCAGAGCTAATCGCCCACTTGGATAGCTTCTGCTGCAAAAAGGATGCGAAGATCTTCCCCAGAATGTCTAAAAGGGCAATTGGTCAATAATTGGCCGGATCAACACGGCTCCCCTTTTTGAAGATGGGTATTATGATGGCTGTGTTCCATGATTTCGGTACCCTCTTGATCGTTGCTATTGTATGAAGTAGATGGTATATAAAGGTGGTCCAAAGCTCATTGTTTGCTTTTAATGTGACGTTGGAAAGGCCATCAGGTCCGGCTGCACGGGAGTGTTTTAGTTTTCTGATTGCTATAGAAATATCTGCTCTAGATTCGATGACATCCCAATTCTGACTAAATAACGGCGTTTTCTCATTCAGCTGGGTTACAGAACTTCCAAAAACTTTGGAAAAGTGTCGTTCCCAAGTTGCCTTAGTAATGCCATGATGGATCTTTGCCTGCTGGGATATTTGTTTGTTAGTTATAATGTTCCAGATGTCCTTTGTTTGATGACAGATCATCAGCTTCAGAATACGTTCTCCTCGTTCTTGGTCTCTCATTATTTTAAAGCTTTTCAGCCAATTTCGATATTTTGCCTTAAGCTGTTTCATTAGCACCCATTTTTTTTGACCTGTCTCTTTTTTTAGTTTTCGCAAGTCTCGTTGTAGTTGTTTTTTTTTAGAGGACACTAATGGACTGAAGTCGTGTGTGTTTGTGTAAGAACAAAACTTTGGATGTTTATAGTTTGTCTGTTATTCTGCCAACAGCACCGAGTAGTTTATTTTCTCATCTGGCGCTATCTCCTCCGAGGTTATCATTTCATTTAAGGCCTTCAGTTGTTTGGTGTTTATTTTTAATCTATTTCCTCTTTGATTCGCTTCTTATGCTTGATTGAACAATTCAACATTTCTTGTTAAGTGTGCCTTTAAGGACAATTCAAGTGGGAAATGATCGCTACTTGATGATTTCCGAACTGTCAACTGTGTGATCTCATTTTGCAAGGTGTTTGAGGCCCAAAAGTAATCAATTGTTGTTTCTGAAACATCACGCCTCCATGTGTAATTTGGCGGGCAGTCTCCTTTTGTTTGCCCATTAAGCATGAAACAGTTTCTTGCAGTCATAGCTGACTGGAATTGGAAACCTCGGCAGATTGAATGAGGATGGTTCATATGTTTTTTTAATTTCAGTTTTTCATCAAACCAGGAGAAGTTAAAGTCCCCGCAGATAATCACCTCTAAATCTACCAACGACTCCATATTATCATCGATCAAGTCTGTTATTGATTGAATGAACTTGGACGACGAAATCATGGCTGTATTCCAATATATATTAAGTAATAGTAAATGTTTAAATCGCGAGTTAGGTCTTTGGTTGTTTGTAATAAGTGTTCCTAGAACGAACAAATTTGGAGAGAACGATTTAATGATCTCCCAACCCAAGGAATTATTTATCATCGTCAGAAGACCAGAGAAGCGTCGGCCGTAATGATTTTTCCCAGCTGGATTTAACGTGATAGAATAGCCATCTCTTATTGGCGCCTCCCGAAACCATGTTTCCTGCAAACACACTGCAATGTTGTTTTCCAGCGAGATGTCAAACTTCTGGATCAGATGCTGGAACCCTCTGGTATTCCATGATATCACACCATTTTCCTCCTCCTTTTTGAATTGCGATAGCTAAGATCTATTTGCATGGTATTGGATAGTGGCTTTCGGGAGAGTATTTCGACTTTCTGCCGAACTTTCTTTAATGTGGAAATGTTTCTTTAAGGCTTCTCGACGATGTTCTTGCGTTTGCCCTTTGTTCACCTGCATTACTTTTCCATTTCCTTCTCTTTGTTTTTTTTCTTCGATGGTCATGTCGAAGCCATATAACATCAGCTCCTCTTTTGCTGCTAAAAGGGTATTTTCCACTGCTTGAGATGTGATGTGCAAATAGACCATGTCGAGAGAATCTTCATTGATATATTCGACAATGGCTATATCGTTGGTGGTTATCGTTCTCAGAGAAGGAAAGGTATTCAAGAGGCGCATCACATTATGCCAGTTTAGATTCACTTCGTTTTCATCAGAGAAAATATTTTCGAGTCTTGTTTTCCAGGATTTTTGTTTGCGTACTGGGTTGTCAGGCCTCGGTTCTTGTGAATTCTTTTGTTTTTGCAATTGTGCCTTCGTCATCCTAGGATTTAACTTTAAGGTGGTCAGTTTTGGTTGTTGTTGAACACCAACATTGGAGTCCTATGTGTAAGCTCTCAACCTGGGCTTATTTGAGTCTGCGTCCTTCACTCTTTGGTCATCAAACAATTTTCTCTGCTCTAGAGCAGATCTTGGAGCAGGACAAGACTCTGCATTAAGTTGATGAGACTGCGGCCACTCCTCTGAGTCAACTGAATAGGTTGATAGATCGCATAAATCAGTGACACTCTGATCAGAAATCTTTGATCCAGAACCCGATTCAATTCTTTGCCTTTTATTTGGATTAGATGGTCCTACCACATTAGTTTTTGAAAGTTCATGCGATGCCCGTTTTCTTGTGGGAGCACTTGCAGGCTCCTCTAATTGCATATTTGTTTGCGTGCAAAGAGCCCCAGCTTTTGAGGTGTTGAAAGGTTTCTCACAAACTGTTTGGTTTTGTTTCTAGCAGCACTTATTGGCATATGTTGCTTGTTTATTTTTCGGTTTTTCTCCTGGATTTTTGTGGATCTATCATTTGTTTTGGAGTTAATCGAGGGAACAAACAGTTTGGCTTCCCCAGTGAAAATGTCAAAGGAGGACACCTTTCCTTTTGCCGTCGGCGCAAGCACATGATTTGGCGTATTTGCTTCCACCATCGCAGCCTCAGGTAGGTTGTTATTTTTTTTAGCTGTATTAGTGCTACCAAGAGATATAGTGGGAAGAGAGGCACCAGCTTGTTGTTCTAAGATGGAATTTTGTTGAGAATCTGTAGGACTGGAAGAGTCGGTGTTTGTTTTTCTAGGCTGCGATGTATCAAAGCCATTTAAAGTGTCCACATTTGACGTCGAGGTGGTGATTGCCTCACCTTGATTTACACATTGCTTTGGGACAGGGGTAGTTCTTCTTGAGGGAGGCCGCACTCTCTCTCTATGTGGGCCTTCCGGATGACCTATACTGTGGGGTAGCGAGTGACGACACCACTTAATCATTTCTAAAATGGCTTCCATTTGATCGTTTTTATCTATGTGGTCTTTCAAAGCCATATCGACAAGTCGATTTTGCCATTGTAAAGAGATATCCGCTTCTCTTTCAACTCTTGATGTCAATCTTGGATTGTTTTCTTCTAGTGAAGTCATTTTGTTTGCCAAATTGTGTAGTAGGGCATTTTGATCCTTAACAGACTCATTTAGTGATTCAATGAGTTTGATGAAAGGGATCAAAGCTAATGATGTTGCAGCCAGAACGTTATTATGGATCTGGATTCCCGCTGCCACTGAAAGAATTTCTTTACTGTGAGTCGTTGACTCCAGCTCTGGAATTGATGTGTCATCAAGTTTGCCAGGACCACCATCGTTTCTTGATGCTTGGAGTAACACTTTTGTGTTACAATGAAAACACCTGTGTTCAATCGGATCTTTAGAGAAACACGTTTGTGTTTTGTTAATTACGGCCATGTTCGTATTTTTGCTGTTGAATGTTTCTTTTTGCTGCGGTGTACTGGTCCAAGATTTCGGCATCTCATTTGATTTTGAAGCACCTTTCGTTCCATTTTCGCCGTTTACCAGCGGCTTATGTGTTAAAGAGGAAACACTTTGGGAACTAGTGGAGAAGCTATGTATCAGTTTGTTTTTTACGGCTTGGTAGTCTGCAGTTAGTCTCTCCGTAAGCCGTGCTTCGTGTCCTGCTAAATCACTTTCTAAGCATTTTTTATGGTTGGAGATAGATGGCACTTTCAAGGGCGGCAGGAGCACGGCATGTATAGATGAACTTGCCATCGATCTTTGTTGTGAATCAGCATCTTTATCAAGAGCTTCTGACTCAATATCAACCCTGCTTCTTGATAAATTACTTGGCAAGTCGCCATCTAACGGCGGCACAAAGGAGAAGTTCGTCTGAGAATCAGACCCATTAGGTAACTTTAGGGCCATGAGTTCAGTGTCCGTTACATCGAACGGGGACAAAAAGGAAGCAGTGTTGATTTCAACTGTTATGATTGTATCATGAGAAGATGGCCTGTTTGCCGTGTGGGTCCCCGAACTTTGTACAACTGCCGTCTGAGCTGCATTTTGGTTTGCCGCATTCACATCTGCTTCGCTTATTTTGCTGTCGTTTCGACATTCCAGTGGTTGCTGTGGGAGAAAACCTGTAGTTTCAGCTGTCATAGTCGCATTTATGTTTGAATTTTTAGGCAAGCTCATCTTTTGTGCTGCCGCAATAAATGCATTTTTTCTCACACTGATTGCCGTACCAAGGCTTTGTGGAGTCTCATTGTTTGACTCTATAGCTCCAGATTCCTCAGCCAAATGTTTCCCCATTTGTACCACCGCTCTGTTTGGTGCAGCCGAAAAAACCACACTCGCTCCCACTGCCAGAGACCGCGAGGGGCTACTTGACGGACCCTCTGTATCCAGCTGGGCCGCGGGGCCGCCGCACGACGAGGAAGGGGGACATCCCACACCACAACCATCATCGAGTGGGGGGGACAGCGGCAGACAGGTGGGTAAGGTACCCGGGCAGGCGATGATCAGGGAAGGGGAGGGAGAGGAAGGGATTACAGTTTCGCTCTGCACAGGGAGAGCGACTTCCATATGAGCGGAAGACTCGCCACGATTTCGGGCATTTTGGGTTGTTTGCCGCCTCTGCGGTCGAATGTCAATCACCATTATTAGATCTTACCAGTATTAGCCGCCACCAGCCACGGTTGCAGGTCTCGCAACTTCTCTTGCTTTTTCAAGTATTCGATGACTTTCTCGACACTGAAGACGATGAAGGCGGACTGGAGGCAGACTGGACTCTGCTCCGGACACCGCGCCGTGCTCTGCGCTCTGGGAGTCTTTTTAAGGAAACAAACAGTACCAGTAGAAAAAGGACTGAAGCTCAGCAGCTCAGACTCGCGTCGTGCAGCTCCTCCCAATGGAAAACAAAGGGGACTGGAGGCAGACTGGACACTTTTCGATCTACTAATTAAGCTTAGAACCTAGGCTGCAGGAGTTCCTGGGCATTAGGCCTCAAGGGCCTTAAATAAGGCTGCAGGCACCTAATGCCAGGTAATTCCTGTCCCCCAGGTGCAAAGTTTTTTAGCCCCTGTGGGGCAGTGCGAAGTGTACAAAATAAACAGATGAGAGGGCTCAGCAACTTCCGCACTGCTGTGTTCATCCATGGTAACCTGACCGTTCTGGGGGGTGCCTGATTGGCTCAGCCAGCAAGTTTGGGAGGAGGAATGCCAAGCAAATACAGACTAATAGTCCCTGGAATTCCTCAAAAGTCCTCCTTCGGATAGGCTGAGCTGATCAGAATGTTTGAACCAGGGCGATAATTGAACTGTCTGTTACTGTGCCTAACACAGATGAGTGAAGCACACGCCTTATTGATAAGACATATTTTTTAATATCATTGGCTTCCTATGGAAACTAAGGACGTATTGGAAGTATTGTTTTATTCTTTAAATGTGTTTTGTTAACATACCAGTAGTAAAATGAACATTAAGAAAGCATAGCTTTTCTATCCCTCCTCCCCCCTTGTTTATTTAAAGATGGTCATGCATAGCTAGTGCACAGTTCTGTTACAGTTTCATCCATTTTGTAAGGGCCTGTTCAAGCTGATGAGCGATTTGCTGAATGTTGCTTTAAATGTGTTTCATTTTTTCATGCTGTCTGGTACAAGATGTTTTTTTCATTTAATTGCTGTTAGTGGAACTGTCTACATCAGTGAGAGATTGTCAGAATTATGTTTGTAAGTGCATGTTTGTTTTTCCCCATGGTGCTTGTATAGCCTATTACCACCCATGTGTATTAATTAGGTGGTGCAGTTATGCTGGCACAAGTAAGGCATTACTGAACAGTGGCACCTTTTTGCATTCTTAAAAATGATGTAACATCACTCTTCCTGTATCCCAGGCTCAAAACGTTAAATAGGGGGATATGAGAAACACGACAGAAAGAAGAAGCATGCAGACTTGCTGCTAAATGAGCAAAGCTACTCCTGAGTGTTTGAGCCATTTTGTAGAATCCCGGCCATGGTTTAAGCTACAGTTTTAGAATGAGCCCTGTAAGAGCTTCTTTAGTCTACACTTCATATTGCATTGATGTCTCTCAGCCATGTGTTGCATTTATATGTATTCTTATTCTTTTGTATAGGGAGCAGGTTGTGAGTGGATCATTCTGATGTGTGTGAGTATGCCACATTTAAATCTATTCCCCATGACATTGGGCCCAGGCACCAGCACTTGGTGTACAGGAGTGTACTGGCATAGGCTTTATACATTGGATGTACATGGTTGCAATACCTTAGGCTGTGAATTGGTGGCACGATGCAATCTGGCATCGAAACTTGCAAACAGCAGTCCACTGCCAGACAAGGTTAACAGGTTGTGCTGTGCAGTCTGGCACACGTAAAGTAGCTGCAGCCACACTATCCTTGCAGCATTTGGTCCAGGTGAAACACAGGGCTATAAATCAGTGTGTCTTCTTTTTCACAGGCTTTTACAATTTGTTTTTATTTATTTTATTTATTTCCATTTCTAAAGCGCTCAAACTGCCCTCGGGCTTCGAGGCGCTGTTACAGATATTCACTTAGTACAATATTTTAGGTGCAGGTTGAATGGTTAGGTACATACAGTACTCTTGTTCCAAGGTTACAGTTGGTGAGTTGGTGTGAGTATATGTCACGTTTAGGTCTGAGTGTTTGGGCTTGGTGTATTCGTTCCACTAGGTTGGGGGGTGCTGATTGTGATAAGCATCTGTGAGTGATTGTGAGTGTCTTGGAACAGTATACGCTCTTTGATCGTAAACCGGTGTGCCTCTTGTCTTGCTGGAGAGATATGCTCTCTCCTGGCGATACTGAGAGATGCTCTAAGTGCATTGTTTTGTTCAATTTGTAGTCTGTTCATGTTTTTGGCGGATGTGCCGAGTAGGAGGACCTTACAATAGTCAAGTGTTGCGCCTATGGTAGCTCTAGCAATGTTGAGACAGTTCTTGGCAGAGAGGTGGGGTTTTACTGCATTGATAATGTTAGGTGTAAGTGCTGCTGACGAGGATATGTAGCTAACTTGTCTATCCATAGACAAGGTTGAGTCCAGGAAAACTCCCAGCGTTTTTACAGCGGCAGAGACTGTGATTACAGTGTTCTCTATTTTGAAATTGCAGTAGTTGCTGTGTAGTTTTTTGAGGGTCTCTTTGGGGCCAACCAGTAAGATCTCTGGTTTGTCCCCATTGAGACAGAGGCCGTTTGCTGCCATCCAGGCCTGGATGATAGCCTATGTGTTTTTTAGGGTTTTGAGGTCATGCTGATAGTCACCAGATAGTTGGAGGGGAATTTGTGTATCATTGGCATAATTGGTGAACGTTATGCCGAATTCTTCTAGATCATTGAATAGTGGTAGGATGAATAGGTTATAGAGCGTAGGGGAGGTGCATGAGCCTTGTGGTACACCACAACCAATGGGGGATGGAGTGGCTGATGCTTGATCTGAGAAGACCCTCATAGCTTGGCCCTCTAGGAAGGATGTTATCCAGGTGGTGGCCTCACGGGAGAAGTGGGCAGCGTTTGTGAGGTGTTTCCCTAGGATCTTATGGTCAACCAAGTCGAACGCTGCCGACAGGTCAAGGAGATGGAGAAGCGCTGATTTACCCTTGTCCACGATTGTAGTAGTTGGTTTTTTAAGTCGAGCAGGGCTGACTCAGTGCCATGCTGCGGACGAAAGCCAGATTGCCTCTTTCCGAGAATGTTGTGCAATTCCAGGTATGACTGGATCGGCAAATATGCAGCCTTGTCAAGAATTTTCAACAGGAATGGCACAGTGGTGATGGGCCTATTGTTGTTTGTGGAGTCAGGGTCCAGTGTGGGCTTTTTTAGCAGTGGACGGACCCATGCTTTCTTAAGGGAAGAGGGTACCGTGCCAGAGGCGAATGATGCATTAATACAGGCTGTAATCAAGGGAGCTAGTGCTGCAGCACAGTCTTTGATTATGATTGCAGGACAGATGTCACCTTTGCATAGTGATGGTTGTATGTGCTTCATGATAGTTATGACTTCAGGAATGGTTACATTTCTGAAGGTAAAAGGCGGGGGCTTAGTGTCAGGAATGTTCGAGGGATCTGGTTCAAAGATGGTGTGTGATGGAGGGGCAGCCTTGGGCAAGTTGTTGAAGTTGGCTTACATTTTTTCTTGGAGTAAATTAATTTTGCCCAACATAGCATGTTGGATGTCATTACACCATTTCTCATCCTTTACAGTTTGATGTGTGGATGAGGGGGGTGGGGACCAGTTCATTGAAAATAGCAAACAGTTCCTTGGATTGGGATTTGGCTTTCTCAATTCTGATGTAGTAGGCAGTGGCTTTTGCTGTTGCAATGGTGTTTTTATATTGCTTGGCAATGGAAAGGTAGGAGTCACATGTGGCAGCAGAGGGGCAGGACTGCCATTTTTTCAAGGCTTGCCTTTTGAGTGCTTTTAAGTCGAGAAGCTCTTGATTGTACCAGGAGTTGGCGTGTTTGATATTTATTGCTCTTTTTTTCTCTAGTGGGGCAACGATGTCAACCGCTTCTTTGAGAATGGTGTTGTAGAGATCGATACATTCTGTGGGGTTGTTGGAGAGTGGTAGTGCTAGTGCTGATGCTTCCAAGAGGGGGAGAATTCTGTCTTTGGGGAGCATTTCTTTTGACGTAGCAGTGGCGGCTGGCATAGGAGGGTTCTGTTGGGTTGCAACTCGTGAAGGAAAGTTGAAATGGAGGTCCGTCCATGGGCGTGGGGTGTTGGAGCTGATGTCAACACCACAATTATGGTCAGCTAACCAATCAAGTATGCGTCCTTTGATCTGGGTAGGGGAGTCCACTTTTTGAATGAATTCTAATTGAAGGAGAGATTTAGCAAAGGCTTTACTTTGTTTGTCTTTTGTATTCTTAAAACCGAGGTTGAAATCTCCTGGGAGGATGGCTCTGGTGTCAGATTTAAGGTTATTGCCTATGAGGTGTAAAAGATTAGCTTGGAAGTCCAGTAGGGGGCCTCGAGGACGATATACTAGGTGCATCATTATGGTGTTGTTTGCAGAGAAGGATATTTTTACAGAGAGAGTGTCAAAGTTATCTGAGGTGGCAGACTTGATATGTCTAGCCTTGAGAGTTTCTTTGACTATAAGGGCGAGCACTCTGCCTTTGTGTGTAGGTCTATCCTGGCGGAGGATTGTGTAACCAGGGGGTAAGGACTGGCATTTGGCTGGATCGGAGGCTTCGTGTAGCCAGGTTTTAGTAATGGCTAGTGCGTTGAGCTCAAGGTTAGTAATCAAGTCATGGATTTCTGTAGCGTGGGCTTGCATTGACCTTGCATTGATGAGTGCAAGTTGAATTTGCGTATAAGTGTTGTTACCAGGTGGGGGTTTGACTGTGACCCAAGGGCGTGCAGTGCTTGGTTCATTAGATCTTGGTGTTGGGGATTTTCGCTGCCTGATTCACACTAGCCTATAGCAGCAGAACGTGCCCAATAACTGTACCACCATTGTGTTTATGCCTAATTCACACTAGCCTATAGCAGCAGAACGTGCCCATTAACTGGGCAACCATTGTGTTTATGTTTATGCCTGATTTACACTAGCCTAACTGTACCACTACTTGTTTGATCCTGTTGCGGCACCACACCACCACGCCACCACTGTGTTTAGTAATGCAACAGCGCTGTGCCCACAACATACTACACCAACCCGCCCTACCAGCCAATACCATGCAACCATCCATTAACATGGCCACACACCAGCCCAAGTCAGATCGGATTGCTGATCTATTTGCACTGTTGTCTACTGAACAGAAAATGGTCTGGCCCCTGACCTGACAATAAACATACAGCCCTCCCTGCTCTACCTGGATCAAGGGGTTCATGGCAGAGTTCTCTTTCAAGCTGTCCCAGTACTAAATTTCATCTGATGCTGGAGGCTTTGATTTCTTCGGTGTGAACAGAGGTACATTGGGTTAGAGAACGATTCTTGTTCCGGAGGTGGGGGCAAGACATTTTGCTGGAGTCTATTCAGACGCTTCTCCTTTCAGTGGTTATGCTGCTTATGGTAGTTACAGGCTGGGGACTAGGAAATTCACCCTGGTGTCAATCCTGTGAGGCACAGGATCCCCTTCCTCAACCCCTCCCTCTTGGCCTGCTCCTAAAGGTTCCCCTTCCCCCGTGTGGGGTCTGACCAAGGAGGTGCAACTGTGAGGCCATGAGATTGCTCTCAATATTCCTGACAAATGAGACAGTCGTTCATTGTGTACGTTATGAGTTCAGATAAGGGTTTGGTCTCCCAGCCTGTGCAAATCACTTTGAGATTTTGTTGGAAGTTAGGATTTATGTCTTCTAGCTTTAATATTACAGATTGTTTGGTGAATACCATGTCTAATATGTCCAAATAGTTTGCCAGAGACTCTCTTTTATTGTTGCTGGTATTTATCTTAATGTATTTGTTGTCAGTGATCAGGGATCACAGTGAACAGTCTATTTTTAGGTTGTTCTAAATTTGCACCCATTTCCAGATTATCCTCTGGCCACAGGACTTGTTGGCTGAAACTCTGTCGAAACTTCATTGTGCATTAACACCCTCATGAACAGACTTATATTGGCCTAAAAGTGGTTAAAACATTACATGAGAGTCACCTTTTCCTGAGCAAAATGGTGTTTGGGAATTCCTTCACTGGGATACCCACATCTCCTCGAGACCCTTGGTCATGTACTGTCACTAAACCATCTTCTTGATCAGTCCACTTGTTCCATTACACTTAATTAATTTCATGCACCTAAATCTATTGACTACGCCTTTGTCAGCATAGTGCATGTATGGGCATTAGGTGCATACCCACTAACATGTAATATGTTGTGAAAGAAAACATCCTTTTACATATTTTTCACATTTAATTGGTTTCTATTCCTAACTTAACATAACATTACCCTTATGTAAGGTCGCACCATGTCAAACTGTCAGTGTTGAACGCAGGTGGGCCTATTTTGTAGTTCAGATATGATTTACATTTTTAGCAGCAAGTTCAAGCTAATATCTCTCTGAATACCAATGTCATTAGAAGTTATGACCAGTCGTAGCCGTCATTTATGACCGGTATATCTTGAATCTGAAACTGGATTGTTTGTGTATCGCCTTTTTCAGGATTTTAACATCATAATTTGTATTTTCTATTAAACTGTGTGCTTGGTTGCACATCACTGTCAGCCCCAACGTGGGGATTTCTTTAAATGAACGACTGAATAGTGTGGTCCCTCAGAGCATGTTTGATAATTTCTAACAAGAAGTGGAAAACAAAAGTGCCAAAACAGTTGAAATTATCTTTACAACTTCGTTTTTCACTATGTGATGAAAAGAAGTGTAAATGCCTCCTGTAATTAACGATTGTAGGGGCATTTACTGCGGATTCTTATGGCATCCGTCTGATTTTATCTAATGCAAAAAGCAGGTGGATTTTATAGGCATCCTTTGGTTTAAGGCCAGCCTAAAAATGCCATGCTGTCTTTTAACCAATCGCATTTTCCGGCAGAATGCCAGGCAAGAACGGATATCCGATCCAGTGGCCCCACCCTGCCTGCAAGAATGAAGAAAATCTGCGGATCAGAGAAAAGGGCATTAAGAGAGCCCCCAGGAGAGCCAGAGACATCTACATATGCAGAGAGATATTCTCTTAGACAGCCATTCAAACCTTATTGAGTCAATGGGCCTCATTACACAGATGGCGGTAAGGGAATCCTTTACCGCCCTACTACGAGGTCCCTTTGCTGGTTCCAACCTAATGGCTGGTTTTACCAGCCGTTAAGGACGGGACCCGCAAAGAGACCTTGGACGCAATTACAGTACCGCAATTGGGGCTCAAATGGGAATGGGGAAGGGCCAATGGTGAATGGGGAATTACCGCCCCGCCTACCTTGGAATGGGGCGGTAATTCCGCCATTCACCATGACGGGATCGGTAAATTACCGGCGGCAACCATGGCGCTAATAGCGCCATGGTTACCACCTTCCGTGTAATGAGGCCCAATGTCAGTATAGATACAGGTGCTCCAACACAGGTCATGGACCCAAATGCCACGATGGATGACGTTGACTAATGCCGCGAAACCAAGGTTTTGACGTTATTAATGACACCAAGAGATATCAACATTAGTCACAAAGTACACTTGCAGCCATGCATGAAGTTACACAAACATACACGTAAACATGCAAAGAACATGCTTACACAGTTCTGTATACAGAGGACAGATACATCATGCTGTTAAAAGCTTTTATTGTTTTTCTCATTAGCTAAGTGCAGAAATGCTGAACGCAAGGCGAAGTGATGCAGAGCAAGCTTGCAGGTGCTTATGGCAACTAACCCTGTGGAACTACAGAATCTCATGAGGAACTTGGAAGGACCGAATATGACTAACCTATGGGAAACATAGCATGGTATAGATATGTAGAAATCATAGTATAAGTATAATGAGGATCACCAGAGGCCACAAGACACAGGACGAGAGACAAGGGTAAGCAGAACCAGGCTGCACAGAACACCAGGCCAGGGCTCGCAGCCAAGGTCAGAGACAAGCAACACATTCCAAACCCAAAACGACAAAGGGCGATGTGGAGAAAAACAGAATAAATCCTCATAAATTGCAGACCAGAAGAGCTCGATTTCGTGGTCCTCCACCACGTGATGAAGCTGAGCTAGACAATGTTTATTCACCCACGGTGGGAAGACTAGCGGTTCTCAGAAACACAGGCATGAAGTGAAACATGGACTTGTTAGCAACGTTGCAACATTGAGGGCACTCTCACAGGCAAAAATGGCCCTGCTAACAGATACATTGGAAACACATAGTCATTTTCATCACTGTGAAGAGGTGCACAGTGTACTGAGACCAGAGCTGGGTCACAGGCCTGGGGAGATCAGTTCCAGTCAATCAGGGAACAGAAATCCAGGGGTGGATGGCAAGGGGCAAAGGCCAACGGTAATCCTGCGACCCTACAACAATGTAATAGATCGTTTCTTGGGGAAGGGGCAGTCACCTGACATGCAAGGGCCAATAACAAGACATCTATATGGGCAATCTATAAGAGATACCACTCTGATCACCCAACCAGAAGATTGATAGGTTTTTCAGGGAAGGGCCCATGTTGTGACACAAGGGGACAACAACATAGCCCGACACGGGCTCGGGAGCTGTGATTCTGGGAATTTTCTACTGTCCTGTATGATCCCTGTCAGTTTGTGAAATAAACTACAGTTCTACCTTGCCCTTGGCTGAGTCCTCCATTTGTTACTGGCTGAGGGTTGTTGGGCCCTGGGAGCTGAACGGATATGCTCGTAGTGACCCCCAGACCTCTGGCATACCTAAGCCAACACAGCTATCTGTGCAACAATCACCAAGCAAGATGGCAGGTATTGCCCAGCTCACAGCGATGTTGGCCTGCCATTTAGCCAGGGCCACATTGGCCTACAGGCATGTTTCTTCATCCGGTGATCACCTGTGATGTGCAGATTATTATTGTTACACACAATCTGGTACATTTCGAGAGGTTTTCGCAGGTCATTTTTACATATTTGTGTTGCAAGATCATTTTTATCTCTGCCTCGTTTTTGAAATCACGTCTTTTGCAAAAGGACATTTACACTTGCAGATCACGATTTTTTAACATTAAGAAATAAAAAAATCCAGAACTCTGGGCAACTGTTTCAGTTGGACTGCCTTATGCCGTTTAGTATATTATAATGTTAGACCATAGTTTCCCCTTGCTTTCATGTTGTTTATGGGAAAGCAGTTTTGTTTTTATGGAACGGAAGCTCGTACTCCACACACAAATCATTTGTCATGGTGGTCTCTCGCAAATCTCTTCTGTTCACTGCATTGCATTTAGCTCACTTACAACGGGATAACGTGCTTACATAAGAATTGTAAAAACTTTATTGTCAGGTTGATCTACCATAATATGTGTACTAAATTAAAAGTCAGCTCTACATGACAGAGCATTTTTTGAGTTTAAGAAACCCAAATATTCCCAAATAATTGTAATAGAGCTGCAAAATAGTATTGCCAGGTGCCTCAATTGTAAACTGTGCACAAATCCCAACTTCAGCATGTAACAAAGTGTGTGCTCCTTTTTAACTTATTTGAACTCACTGTGCCTTACCTATCAAAATTGATAAAAATCCCTAGAGGTGATTACTTTCACCGTGTAAGCTATTAAATACAAATCTCACTCATGGTTTACAAAGGATGGCCAATTTTCAAGAGTAGTGTGATACTTTTCTTTACTGCCTGGGCATTGTGTCCTAGTGTGAGCCTGGTAATATTAAACAGAGTATAGAAAACTGAAGATGGAGGGTGGAAGCAATCGCAGGTGATAGGCAGATGGATTGTGTAGGACAGAAGGGCAAAGGTGAGAGGTAAAAAGAAGAGAACAGAAGATGGGGCAGGAAGACTTCCATAGTGCGAGCTGTGAAAATGGATGGGTCGAGCGAAGGAGGGAGGTGAAGTTACAGACAGCAGGGGGCCTACCTGCGAAGGCTCGAGATGGATGCACATGAGTGAGTTTGGAAAGAATACATGAGTGAAATAAGACAGTGATCGAATGGCACTATTGTTTAACTTTGCACCATTCACTTTTCTAATCTACCACTGACATGGAAGCGCCGCATATGTTCATGTGAGTTTAATGTTTAGTAACTAGTAACTAGTTGTAAATGTAATCTTGGGCATTTTGGAAAATGTGGGTTTATTCTGAATCACAACAGAAATCCATGTTTTCTTGAGTTAAGGCACTGATCCACCAAAGTTATGAAGGGAATGCTTTGACATAAATGAGTAGGTGGCACTGGAGATTCACACTGTTCAAGGAGTACATTATGCACAGCAATGCTTGCAGATGAATAATTAAAAAATAAATGGGGGCTAGTGGTGCATAGGACTCTCAGGGAACTCTGAGATCTGGAGCCTTCAGAGTGGTGAGTACATTCTTGACCCTTGGTCCTCATTCTGATACCATGATTGCAAGAGCTTGAAAGAGTGCAGAAGATAATTGTACATACAAGTGTAAACCTGTCGACACCCAGGTGTGTTGATTTTGATGAGTGTGCTAAGGGCTGCAGATAGACGCTCTGTCGGGGGTGTGTGGGGGTTATTCAGGCAAGTTTATTGTTGCTGGGGCTTTTGGGGTGAGTAGTGGTGGTCTGCCGAGGTTGTGAACTGACTATATATCTGATTGCGGGCT
Source organism: Ambystoma mexicanum (assembly GCF_040938575.1). Lineage (NCBI taxonomy): Eukaryota > Metazoa > Chordata > Amphibia > Caudata > Ambystomatidae > Ambystoma > Ambystoma mexicanum. The sequence continues at coordinate 640,047,518 of NC_090937.1, forward strand.
AGCTTTCGTCTTTTGTTGACCGGTACACTCTGGTGGTGGTGACACTTTAGCACTCCAGTGGGGTCTGGCATGATGGAAACACAGAGATACAGGGATACTGCGACCTTCTTTATAAATAGCCCATTACTGAACTATTGCACTGCTGATTCACCAAGACCTGCGTCTCAATCCCAGAACCCTTGAAACTCACCATAGTCAACTCCTTGCTCCAGCTACAATGCCGTTTGTAAGTCATAGTAAGAGAAAAGCCACTATGTGGCCACTGCTAGCTCCAGCAGCTAAAACAAATGCTCCCAGGGTGGTACATAACATTCTTCAGAGTGACCAGAATCCGCTGCCCCAGCAATCTGACTCTTGAGGTTTTACCGAGATTAGAGCAAGGCAGTCCATCAAGAAGCTCAAGACCCGGGCCCCCTCTGAGGTGATGGGGAAGCGGAGGCAGAACTAATTTAAAGAAGGGAGATGTGCTCCCAGATGCCTTTGTCATTTTACTGGGCGATCATCGCCAGGAGGCAGGTCATGACCTATTGGTGATGGTGGAGACTTGCTTTCACCTTCAGACTAATTTGGCCTTAGACACAACTGCTTTCAGGGGCCCTCGTTATGTCAATTTGTGTCTGCTTTGGTTCCTTGGGAGACACATTTTTAGTTGCCGCCTCTAATCCGCCGCAGACTGAGGTGACTCAGTCTGCAAATTCATTAGAAGAGGCAGCAACGTGCCCTCTAAGGAACTGGGCTGCCATTGTGAGGGTTGGGGGTTGGGGGGGAGGATTTCATGTAATCATCTGGGTTCTGCCGCCCTTATGCCATGCCCTTTTGACCATAAAGTGTTATGTGACTTTGCATCTAATGGTCATACCAACTGCCTGGACAGCTGGGTGTTGTGTGGTAATCAACTCTCACTTATGGGGGTTGTAATTGAAATATTCACTGTGTCGTTGGATAAGGCTAATTCAAAGATCGACCTGCTCCAAGTAAGGTACAGTAATCAGGAGGAGCAGAGCACTGGCTGTTCCATGACATAACCTCCTCCAGTGGAGTCCATTCCACAAAATTGTCACACGACAAATCACCCATGGTCACTCCTATGAATGGCAAAAAGGCCCACCTATGACTCTCTACGAGAGCAGATTCTGTCACTTGATCACAATCAGTAGGAGGAGGGAGTATTGTAGTGCATCCCCTCGGACATTACCTGTTTTGTTTATGTCATACTATCCTGATCACCCAACGGCCGAGACAGTTGGCAGGTGACACGCAAAAGGCTTTATTTGTGGGTAGAGGACCTCAGCGCTGAGCTCGGGAAATGGGAAGGGTAATGTCATCCCAGGCCTCAAATGCCAGGTAACATAGATTCAAATGAGGGTGAGATGATCATTGAGGGAGGTGAGTTTGCTATTAGCACTTCAATTCCTCTCTTTCTTGGCTTCAAAATAATGTGTGGATTGACTAGTACAGCACGGCCCACACCGTGCTCACACATGGCCCATATCGCCCTCTGAAACACTTGTGTACGAGTGCGATACAAATAAAATATCATCTCATCAAAGTCTGATGAGGGTTCCATGAAAGCCATGCCAATGGGTGTTTTGTACAATAAATTGTATTTTGCTGCCAATGGTTAAAGATTGTCTGCCTGCTACATGGGGCTAATGCCCACCCTGCATTCCCCTGTGCCCCATCCCGGGTAAGGTCTTGTTATTAGGCACATCATGTTATTATTCTTAGATGACCCATTTTCTCAAAGACTTTTGATGGTGCATCAAGACTGGAGACACAGCATAAAAATGTATGTAAATTCCTGTCCTTCTTCTTGTAAATTGGAATATCTGCCCTAAGGCAACAAGATGGCATGTCACCCCTATTCCAAATGTTATTTGAAACATGCGTAGATGCCCCAAACTCGAGGGTTGGCCTTCAACAAATCCATTGGCACATTATCTGGACTAGGTCTCTTGTGGGTTGCCGGAGATTTAATTATATGTATCCCTTCAGGCAATAGGAATTCTGCCCTTTGGTTTATGTTGCATTCCCCAGTTACAAAAGCCTCGATATCATGCAGTCCAGGTGACTCATTGCCGGGATTATATAAGTCTGTGAAAAACTTGGTCCAAGCAGCTGAAGTTATGTGGACTTCTGGATACTGAGCTGGCCTCAGGCAGCTAAGTTCCAGAATTCACTACTATAATTTCCAACTTCTCCCATGCTTTAACTGCTCACCCCTTTTTGCCTCATGACACACAGTTTTTTAGAGGGTGCTATTTAATGCAATCTACGCCAAGTTCTTCGGGCTGGTTCTTTGCTTTTTGGCTAATTTACATGAGGGACGGAAGCAACCAATTTGAGTTGCTGCATTTGCTGATCTAACTTCATTTGAACTACTGGCTTGATTTTCTCAAGGAAATCCTGGAAATCTATTACTGAGTACTGAGGAGCATCATAATTCCTAAGGAATGTCAATATCCATAGCAGTCACTTTCAATATGGTAAACATAACCTCGTTGGAGTGAGAGACGCCCACTTAATGGACCTCCCATCGCTAGTAAGAGAATCTCCATCCAGGGTGCCTTGAACTGGAGAAGTTAGTTCTTTGTGACATCTTGGTAGTTTAAAAGAAATGCTGATGGCGTTGAGATCACTCTCACTTTGTTCTAAGATTGTTCAGTCATCCACCCAATCCCAATCGCTCCCCTTCACTGTGAAGTAATCTAATATGGAGGCAGACCTGCCATCTTTAAAGGTTGCTTTCCCAAGTTATGAGAATGTGCTCTCCTCTTGACAGTACGAAACCTCATTCCACTGAAAGAGTGTGGCATCGCAGACCCTTTACATCGCAACAGGGATCAGAAGTGACAACCGCAAGAGGGTGACCCCATGCAAGTTCTTGATTAGTATCAAATGGGTAGCCAGTTGGTCTGCCATTCCCCCCAACTTAAGGTTGAAATTGCCAACAAATAACATACGATGAAACTGTGGTATATCCTCATTTTTAGTAATAGAAGTGGGTAACTAAAAAGCTCTGAGTACCATCAATGGTGATGGATGTGCATTTTTAAATGCTGAGTCATCGAACTTGACCAGCCACATGGAGATATGAATTTGGTCCTGCATTCAACGGGCAATCAATACTTATTTCCTCAAGTCTAAATGTCAAGGCAACTGCTACCAAAATGCAGATGCCTCCCTAATTGCATCCCTTGAATTTGTTTACCGCTGGTGTAAAGTAGGAAGCAAAACCATCAAGGTTAGGGAAAAGAAAGTGACCATGTCTAAGCAAACAGAAAACATCATACTTCTCAATAAATGTCACGAGGTTGTAAGCATCTGGTTTATTTTATTTTTTTATTGTGCATTTGTGAGGCGCTTATACATCAAGTAAATTGTGTTTCAAAGCACCCACAGGGCAACAGGGAGGGAACATGGGAATGAAAAGCAAATATAACAATGAAAGATAAAGGTGGACCTACTAGGCCCTGTGAGCATTCAGAACGTACAAGTGCAGAGCGAGAGAAAGGAAGAGGGAGTGGGGTGGTAATTGCTAGGTGTACCACAGAGGGAAGTGCTAGGGAGTCAACAACGGTTAAGTGACTAGGTGAGAGAGGTCAGCTACCAATAAATAATGGCAAGACTGTGGTGGCATAGGCCAGTGGGTGCCAAGGCAAGGCAAGGGCTGGGAGCGGGCGGAGGCTGAAGGAGATTGGGTGTGGGAGTTCAGGACTCAGGAGAACACATAAGGACCCTGGTCACCAATCTCAGCGACTGTGGGGTTAGCAGAGGAGGGAGGAAGGGAAGGAGGAGGTGACAAGAAGGTCTTGAGGAGGTTCCAGAATTTGAGGGGATCCAGCTCAAGACGAAGAGGAAGGGGAGGCTGTTCCATAGGAGGGAGCCTTCTGGGCAAAGAGATCGGCCACCAGCTCGCTGTTTAGCAAAGCGCTTAGCACACACAGAGTTGGTGCCGGAGGAACGTAAACATCTGGAAGGGGAGTATTTAGTGAGAGCCAGTTATAGATAGCTTGGTCCCTGGCCGCAAACAGCTTTATGGATGATGCAGAGGGATTTGAATTTGATCACTGCAGCAACCGGGAGCCTGTGAGAGATTTTAGTGCTGGAGAGATGCGGTCTCCGGGCTTGAGGACAAGGATAAGTCTTGCAGCCCTATTCTGGATTAGCTCGAGGGGTCGTAAAGAAGAAGAGGGTAGATTAAGGAAAAGGCTATTGCAGTAGTCTAGCCTAGAGAGAACCAGAGCTCTGGAGACATTGAGCTTCTAGGGGGAAAGTGAGGAAAGGAAGAATTCCTTTGATGAGGTGGAGTTGAAAGCGGGCCTTCTTGGCAAGGTCCTGAATGTGAGGGAGGAAGGAAAGAGAGGAGTCAAAGATGACTCGAAGGTTTCTGGCTTCAGAAGAAGGAGAAGGGGGAGAGCCCATGGAAGATTGCCAGAACATAACCTATCTATATTATTTCAGATTATGCCAAAAGTATGTCTTTTAGCTGTTACTTTGGATAATACTGCACACAGGGCTTTCTAAACAGATCCTAATGGACATTTGCTCAATAATGATGTGTAATAATGTGTCATTTATGTAGCGCTTACGCCTAAGCGCTTTACATAGAACATATATAGGTACAATATCACCCAACCAGAGTTGGTACTCATTTATCGAACTCGGAAGGATAGCTCAGGGCCGGGAAAATAGTTTAGGGCTGGTAAAATAGCTATTGGGCAACGCGTTTGCCTTGGAAGCAAGACGACGCATAGCAACACAGGTGCGAATCCCGGTCTCGCGCTTAGAAACTGGTTTCCTGTATTAAGTGCGTTATAAAAGAACAATTATAAATATGAACCTGCCACCTGCAAATTAGACACAGATTGCAGCAGCGAGTGCTCAAACTGCTGAGCTATCTTACCTGCTTGAGAAATATTATTACGAGTGTACCACGTTTTTTTCGTATTCATTGCACTCTGGTGCTCATGCTAGATATAGATACTGCCCCCTTTGCGACGTTCACAGCTAAGTGTCATGTGGGTAGTTCGAAAATCTGCCCAAAATGCTTTATTCACCAAGAGAATCTACTGCACTTCATGCATGTTTTGTATTTCAGTGATTTTTAATCCAGGAGCATGTGCAGGTCACTTGTACTGCAAGCTCTCCTACAATGCGTCGGACTGCAGAGAAGCATGTGGACAAAGTTGGTTAAGGCGCCATAAAACTGCCAATGCCAGAGACAATAAAAAGAAGAGCAAAATGCTTGGCAGAGATGATGCCTTGTGAGATCAAACACTGTTTCTGTTTGCAAGCTGTAATGTTTGCATCACCCTTTCCTGTAGAGGCTAATGAACCTTCCAAAAGTGAAATGTTTGTTAGCTCAATGCTGTTTGCTGATGCTATCCAGGAGAAGGAGAGTGAGCAGGAACAACAGATGGTCAAATATCATCGTGCCAGGAGAGTGCATCAACCCACATTTCTGCACACCAGCATGTTTGCCTAGTAAAGCGTAGCAGACTACTTGCTGATCATGGGCACCATAAATGCTACCAAGTCAAAAATACAAAATGGCCCCTATCTAAACAGCTTCATCGGGACGTTCGTGCCTCTGCTCTTGAAATTTAGTTAGTGCTGTATTTTCTGAAAATGATGATTGATTTTGCAATTGATGTCTATGAGAAATAGTCAAAATAGTTTGAGAAATGAATTCCCCCATTCGTCTACTTGTTATACAAAAGAGGGGATTGCCGTGATTGCCATTAACTCAGCACACCTCTCACACACCCATGACGAGGATACCCCGAGCTCAAAATGCACGAAACTTGAAAAATCGACATGGAGATTTTAAGTGCCTGCAATGTGTCCAACTTACCTTTCGGGGAAGATTCTAGACACTTGTTGCAGCCTGAACTGGTGATCCCCAGCCCCCTGCTCATCAGCCGGACATGGCTGTTCACTAGACATTCAAAACTGAAACACCATTGGAGGCCTGATTGTACTGTCTGCAGAACACTGTGTGAGTGGGGTGCTGCTGTGCAATGGTGACACCTTATACACTTTCCTCTTGCTTTAAACCTCCTGGTTCCATGTGCTTAGAGTGACTGAAATATGAAGAGGAAAAGAAAACTTGCAGAGTTCCCAATGGCGATGGTAGAAGAATTATTAAAGATGATATCATGCAGAATCTCTTTACCTAAAGTACAGTTTATTTGTGTGAACATAAACCTATAACTATTGCCACATTTCTGAACCTGATCTGGGTGAGTTCACCTTCATTCTCACTAAATGGGATACATGAAGTTTCTACTCTTGAGGACATTTTGGTCCCATACCTAGTTTCTATGCGTTTCCCTATCTCTCAACCTGTAGACATAGAGATAATTATTTGACCAAATCACCACAATATAAATGACCTGTGGCCACTGATCCCTAGAATAGGAGATAAGGACCGACACCTCAAACTATTGTGACATGGGTATCCTTACAGTGAGATACCCAGATGTTTGATATATTGCATTTACCTCTGAAGTACTATACCATCTTCCTTTATTTAATTCCTTTGTGACATAGCTATGAAGCTTGATCTTTGGCAGGATCATTATATCATTTACTGCTGGATGCCGTTGGCTCCTAACTCGGGAGGTAAGGCCAGAAACATTTATTTTTGTGCCGTGGAGATATTGATACCATGTGTCACAAGATAGATTGTTGGTCCCCTTCCTGATTTTCCGCTTTTTATCTTCTTTCTTTCCAGTGTGAAGTTTTACATTTGTGCACCTTTTGTGAGTGGAGGATATACTCATTTGATAATAGAAGTCTTTAGGAAATCTGTCCTTCGCACACATTCTAATCCAGGTACATGATTACTCCTGTCCATGGGAAAAAGTCTGTCCAATGTAGAAATATATGCATTTTCAGTACATTTCAGTATATCTCAGATTAAATGAGTGACCAAAAAAACTATACATTTTTCTCAAAATGTTTGTTTATTTTGTAGATGAGAAACATAAGACTCTGGAATGAGGATATAAAATACTTACTCCTGACGAAGGGTGGCATCCCGAAACACATAGAGCTCTAATGCTGACCCTAGATAATATTTTGTTTGATTAAAATAATGCAGTATTTTTTAAACATTTTGTCTCTCAACCCCTTAAGTGCCAAGGACGAGTATGCTTGTCCTTTTTCCATACTTTGCAAAATGTATATACCCACAGGGTGTATACAGACTCTCATAGCCTTTTATAATTATCCATTTTGTAGCAATCTCTTTACATGGAACCAATCATTGAAGTATCGTCAAAAATATTCTTGATTTCATATGAATACATGGAACGTCATGTATTTTTAATTCATTAAAAATACATGACTCATTCTGTAATGCAACAATTGATTTCAATTCCAACAACACACATCCAACTATGACCCGCTCTGCAACTCCTACAAACCAACCTTACTCATTCACATTCATGGTCCATTCATACAGTGCAAAAGGCGAAGTGTAAACAATTTATAGCAAGGGTAGTGGGTCTTCCAAATCGACCCAAAGTGCAAAGTGCTATTTTCACATTAAATACACCAATTAGTTGCAATGTTGGCATATATTGATAAACTAATTTGATATAAATATTCTCCATAACAATTAAGTAGACAGTCCAATGTGTGTTGTCTGATGGAGCTTAAACAAAAAGATGTTGACTCGAGTTTCGGCTCAGTAATCTACATAACTTCCTTAACCAAGCCATCTTCAGGACATAACAAAACCACATTTGTGATCACATTGATGTGTGTTGCCAGTTTGATATGTTAGATGGCTATATTAACAACATAGACAGAAGAAAAAAGAGAGAAATGAGAAGGAATGGGAAAGGGAGGGGAAGAGGGGACGGACCAGAGAAAAGAAGTCATTGATAGCCACTTCTAGACAGCGTCCCATTTCTCATTGCTTGTCAATAGGGATACACTGTCAACATTGACACATTCAAATTCAAGTCTTATTGTATGTGGAAACCATATTTAAGAAAAGCAAAGGGTCGCAAAAGCCCCATACTGAGGGATCCCTGTCTCCTGTATTTACAGCCAACTGGCTGGCATGGAAATGTACCATTCGAAAAACGACACGCATGTGTGAAAACAGTCAAAATACCACTTAGGGCGGGTTCCCTGCACATATACCTCACTGCCCATTCTGCAGTAATGGCTATTACTCCTCCCCCCTAACTTGTGGAGCTGCGCTCGAATGGACAGACTTGCCCCCAGGAGGGCCAGTGACATCGACATATGCAGACAGATATTCTCTCAGACAACCATTCAAACAGTATCCAACTGTTGTCTTCCTGGATACAGGTGCCTCCTTAATCATGGATGGAGCTGCCTCACTGCACCTGATCGACTAATGACAAATATCTAACTGCGCTGGTCTCATTAAAGACACCACGACATAGCAGTGTTAGCCATGAAACAGACTTGCATCCATGCACGAAGTTACAGGGTCACACATGTGCACACACAAAGAACATGCTTACACAGTTCTGTAGAGGTCAGATACATATACATGCTGTCAAAAGCCTTTATTATTTTCTCTCATTAGCCAAATGCAGAAACGCTGAAACGCAAGGAAACAAGAGATGCAGAGCAAGCTTGCAGATGCTTATTGCAACTAAATATATGGAACTGCAGGACTGTAGAAGCACCCTGCAAGAACCGAAATACTACATACCTATAAGTAGAATAGTACAATATAGACATATAGCAATTATGGCATAACTATAGTAGAATTACATGAATCCACATGCCTCGGAATGAGAGGTGAAGAAAAGCAGAATTAGGCTGCATGAAGCACCAGGCCAGGGCTCTCAGCCCAGGTCCGAGACGAGCAGAACATTCCCAAGTCTCAGAGACAAGGAGCCACCTGCAAAATAGCAGAATAAATCCTCACTAATTGCAGACCAGAAAGCTCAATTTTGCGGTCTTCACCCACGTGGTGCAGCTGAGCCGAACAACAGCCCTTTATTAGTGGTGGGAAGAGAGGCAGTTCCCAGCGAAGCAGACAGAAAGTGATACATGTGTTGTTTTACAACGTTGCCACCCTGTAGGCACTCTCTAAGGCAAAGTGGTAATACAGATTGCAACACTGGGGATATTTAGGGCCTCATTCCGAGTACGGCGCTAACCAATGGCGCTATTAACGCCTTGGTTGACGCCGTACCCGGACCGGCAGCGCCTTGGTGGATGGCGGAATTAACCGCCCCATTCCAAGGTTGGCGGGGCGGTAATTCCCCTTTCACCAAGGCTCTTCCCCATTCCCAAATGAGCCCCCATAGGGCTCAATGGGAATGGGGAAGATGCAAATAACGGTGACCGTTCATTACGGTCACCGTTATTGGCTTGGAGGCCCCTTTGCGCCCTCGACTTTAACACCTGCTCAAAGCAGGCGTTAAGGGCGAGGGCGCAAAGGGAACTCGGAGTATGGCGGTAAGGGATCACCGCCACCGGTCTCGTTACCGGTGGCCGCTATCCCTTACCGCCATACTCGGAATGAGGCCCATAGTCTTTCTCATCATCTTGAGAAAGAGCATGGAGTGCTGAGAACAGAGCTAGGTCCCAGGCCTGGGGAGATCAACTCCAGCCAATCAGGGAACACAAATCCAGGGGTGGATGGCCAAGGGCAAGGGCCAATGGTAATCCTGCAAACCTGCGACAATGTAATAGATAGTTTCTGGGGAAGGTTCAGGAAAGATACCTGACATGCAAAGTCCAGTCAGATCAACTCTATATGTGCCAGCTATAGGTAACATCACCCCAACCACCCAATTGTGCAACCTCTTAGGTTTGTGATGTCAGACCTCAACAAAAGCCTTTGACACAGGCTCAGGAGGTTTGATTGCTGGAGAATTTCCTGTATGATTCCTATCTGTTATGGAAAATAAAGGAGACTTCTAACTTGCCCTTGGCTAAGTACTCTGTCTGTATGGCGGGGGAGGGTTTGTTTCTGCACTGGGTGCTCTGAACGGTGAATGCGTAGTGTGAACCCCGGTCCTCTCTTTCATACCTATTACAGTATTCTAATTTCATAGGGCTCAAGGCAGACTGGGGTCTGGTGTAGGTTTGTGTCGGGCGCGGAGGAGTTGCTGTCCTGTAGAAGGTCCTTAATCATGATTGTGGTTTCTCAGGTTATTCTAGAAAAAAATATGAGAACTTGGTCAGCTCTTTAGTTAAGAGGCAATGGGAGATGGAAATTGGTACTGCACATGCATAGACTGTCACTTGGGGAGGGGGCAGGAAATGGGGCCCTCTCAACTGCCACCATGTTCCCCTGGGGTAGCCCTGGGTCTGGATTCCTACCTGGTACGCCCCTACCCCAGGCTGATAGGGGTTCCTTCCCCTCTTGACATGGTCAGGACCCTGTCACAAAGAGCATAAAGATTCCCCACTTTAAAATATATATATATTTACTGGGTTTGGTTGAGAAAGAAAACCTTTCACATTAATCCATTTCTACATACAATACAAAAAGAGAAAAAGAAAAAAAAGAAAACAAAGAAGATAATTCATAAAATCAATTAGCTTTTTAGAATTCATAAATCTTAATTAAACAAGTAAGGATATAGCAACAATATTACCTTTAAAACAGTAGATACCATCAATTTACTAAAAGCATGTTTTTTCTCTAATTTGATCATTTTAAAATATTACAATATTTAGTCAAATTAATTAAGAAAGATATTTCATTTCCATTCAAAATTCTCTGCCAAACCTCTGAAGACAAAAGGCTAGCTGTGTTAGATCGGAAGTACCCAAATTGATCGTTTACAAACGATTGTACGGTAAATCTGGCCAAATTCGGCCAGTACCAATTGATCGTTTGTAAACGATCAGTTTGGGTAATCACTACCAAACATGGGGCACAGGGTTTGCAGGGTGTCCCCCGCGACCCATGTTTGCTAGTGATGGCCTTTCGGGGTAGTGGAGGAGGGGGACAGGGAAAAATAAGCAGGAGGGACCGAATCGACGCCACAGGGTCACAAACAAAGCGCACATGGAAAAGGTAAGTAGCGGCTGGGTGGGGGAATGTTTTAGGGTGGTGGGGTGTTAAAGTCTGGCCCGATTTGACCACGTCAAAATTGTCTTTGCGGCCGAATTGACCACTTTGCATTATCCAATGAAGTTCTACATACATTGAATTGTGAGGCATCAAGATGTTCCAAAATATTATCAATTGTTTCCAATTACTGGAGCTCTGTATAGATTAGAAAGCCAGTTCATATCTAATGCAGGTGATTGTAACACAGCTAGGCAGATTTAAAATAATCCTCCAAAATTGTGCTTCAAATTTGGGCCAGTCTATGCTCACTTTTTCTGGGAGAACTTCTGCACCATAAGTTATTTTTGGAATAACTTGCATGCAAAAAATGTAATCGTCGGAAGCAATGAAAAGCGTGAAGCCTAAATATGTCCATTGTTCCACTAACTTGAGTTTGGCCCTATTTAGACTCCACTTAAATGAGCAGTTTTTACATCTTTGAAATATCATGATCTTGGTCTTTTTAGAATTAATGTCAAGGTCATGTCTCTTCATATATAAATCGAGAATTGTTATACTGTGCTGCAGGCCTATGGGTGTTCGAACAAGCAGATCCAAGTCGTCAGCATATGCCAGACAGTGAATAATCATGTCTACAAGCCAAGGGGGAAGGTGTTGGAAAACGCAAACTCATACACAAGTCCTGCGATATATACATTAGATAATGTAGGCCCTTGTGGGTAGGAATGAAGTAAGAGAATGCATCCAATGCGTTTAAACGGACTTAAACCTTAGTTTCATGATGAATATCTTTAAGAATGTTTAATAAGTGCAGAGGGCATTTCCATGCCGTCAAGTTCCCCCACATGTATTATCTATTAAGGCGATTGAAGGGCAAAGATGGGTCCACACACACCAAATACAAGGGTTGACCTTTCCTAGTGAAATAATTATGAAGAAGGGAGAGTAAGAGACCTTTTAAATTAGTCCCCGTGTGTTTTACTAAATCAAGATTGGGACTTATCGAAAATAGCACTTTCCACCAACCATTTTTTAAGTTTTGTTAAAATCAACATAGAGAAGATTTTACTTGATGAGTCGATAAGGGCTATTGGTCGATAGTTTGCTGGATTTCCCTGAATTGCCTATCTTGAAAATCAGTATCCGAAGGGAATGCGTCCAAGAAGGGGATAGACAGCAAATCACAACCATACAAACAGAATCTTTAAGGTAGCACTCAAAATAACAGGGTCTGAAGTTGGAAATACCATCCAGGTCAGGCCCTTAGGATTTCAACCAGTTCCTAAACTTTTGTTTTATAGGTTTGCGGTCACGCAAAGTACTTTCCAGATCAAGAACTGGAATCATCCTCAGGTCTCTCCTCGTCTCTTTTTTTTGGGTGTGACAGAGTATCACATAAATTTGACTTTGAGTCCTTTATTTTATGTATTGGTATGTTATTATTTGCCATTTCCCCCAGTATGAATTTTCCAAAGAGCTCTGTTATGAGTGCAGGTGTAAAACGAGAATCGAGTATGAATTATTGAGCTTTGAATTAAAGAGCCCCAAACTAGAGTTCAGAGCTGGTATGTTTCTAGGGTTCCACAATAGCGTTACCAGCTCTATTTATTCTTAAATCTCCTACTAAATGATTAGACAAATTATAAGTTGAAGAGGAAAAAGACCACTCAGTGTAGTATCTACTTCTGATACATGAGAGAATCTTTTGAAAAGCAGCCTGGTCACAACTAAATAGTGCAAGGTTGAAAACGCCAAGCCATGTTTCCAAGTTAGGCGAGAAGTTATGTCACTTGTTAAGTTTTCATTTAGTTTTAAGAAACCCCTAGTCTACATGGCACTCATCCACGCAAAACCTCTGGATAACAGAACCTGTTTTGTGATTCATGGTTGGAGGAGGTTTAGAGTGTCTCATCTCCTTTCAGAGGCAATTTTCGTTGCCTCCAATTAATATATTATTGTTTTTTGCCACTTATACACTATGGGGGTCATTACAACCCTGGCGTTAAGGGTTTAACGGCGCTGTAAAAGGTGTTGGCGCCGTTAAACCCTTAACACCTGATTATGAGGTCCCTTTGCGGGACCCGACCTTAACGGCTGGTTTTACCAGCTGTTAAAGTAGGGTGCCGCAAAGGGACTTTGGTGCTAATTATGGTCGATTTGCGGTACCGTACTTAGCGCCTTCCCCAGTCCCATTGAGCCCTATGGGGCGAAAATGGGAATGGGGATGGGCCATGGTGAAATGAGGAAATACCGCCCGTCAACCTTGGAATGGGGCGGTATTTCCCCATTCCACCATGGCGGACTCGTTACAACACCGGCACCAACCATGGTGCTAATAGCACCATGGTTTAGCGCCGGGGTTGTAATGAGGGCCTATATCACTTAGAGTCACCAAGCATTTATTTGTGATGATTTGAAGAGGATTTCAGTACGTCCTAATGAGCAGAATGTAATTTAGAGACTCTCTCTGCACTCCCTTGTGTTTCAGCATTATGGCCAAGAAATCAGTGGAGTTATCGTACTACAGTTAAGACTCAAAGGCTAAATGATGCAGTGGTTTAAGATAGGGCGATAGTTGAAAGGAAGGCAGGGGTCAAGGGTGGGTTTTTTAAGAAGGGACTTTACATGGGAGGTTTTGAAAGCCTCAGGAAAGATGCCTGAAGTCAGAGAATTGTTCATTATGGATTGTGCAACACTGCATGTACAGGTTGTAGATAGGATATTCTTAATGAGTGACTGTGGACAGGGATCTCCTGGGGAGCAGGAGGGGGGGCTTTGGAATAGTCGTTTCAGTAATTCAGGCTGAGATATTAGAGTGAAGGAGGAGATGACGTGTGAGCGGAAGAGGGGCTGAGAAAGGATGAGGAGGAGAAGAGAGGGGGTGGGTGATGATATCTTGGGGATGATGGGGCAGTGTCTTTCGATAGTGATGCTGTAAAAGTGGTCAGAAAGGGCATTGCAGAGTGTTTGGGGGATGGAGGGAAGGGTGAGGCAATCAAAGTTCGTAAGGACATGTTCAATGAAAGTGCTATGTGGAAAAGTCAAAAAAGTACTCTCCCCATTGTTCCATTCACCATGACAATTTCCACATTAAAGACCGTACTTACCCAGATGCTTGAGATATAGATTTTACTAACTGAATACACACACCTTTGCTTTTTTATTAAATTCTAAGGGCATTGTGCGTCTGTATAAAACACCAATACATTTTAATTAAACAATAGTTTAATTTTTAAAGCTCATCACCACAGAATTAAATTTGTCAATCAAGGTGGAAAATGTTTCTCGATAGGTCAAATTGGCGTCGAGACAGCTAGAAAGACAAGTAAGAGGCTTGAAGTACTTTGAGTGCCAAACAGGGGCACCTGCTTTTTCAGGGTGTGTGGGCGTCACTCCACAAAGAGGCAGACAACCTAAGCAGTGTGCACTGAGTCTGACTGCACACTGCAAATAGGCACTCTTCACCACATGCTACAGGAATAGTACTTTTTAATAAATTAAATAAATAATTTTGGATGGGTCCGATCATGGGGCAGGTATGGTGCTCTGGGGTAAGTACGTTTTCCTCATGTTCTGAATTTGGCTATATGCGCTCTGTGTGCAGATAACGCAAGCATTCTTATAGTGTTCCGATTGGATGTTTGGCGGCATGCCGGAGCTCTGGCCCAGCCAGTCTGAGTCATGCACAAACGTTTATTGTGATAGAATGTCAGTCAGACATTCTTAAATGGCTGTTTGAAACCCTATACAATTTGATTTGCAATGGGTGTGGGCGTGGCTGCTGTATGTGGGCGGATGTGGGGCAGCCTGGGTGGGGTCACCCAGTGGCTATTCAAGGAGCCGAGCAGCTGAGACACCCACGCCACATAGACCCATCGGCCTCGAAGAGGTAAGTTCATGACAAGCCCCTTTCCTATGCCTCCTGTTGTCTCGAGCCCCTGACTGGATTCCTTCTTCTCCTTGGCCCTCCCTTTCTTTTCATGCCCTCCTCCTAGCTATTCTTCTCCTGTCTCCATCTGACCAACAGTCTATCTCATGCCTCGAGACGCCCTTTGACGCGCAATGCCTCGTTCTTGCACTTCAGCCATGCCTAACACTTGCATGTTATTGTGCTCAGCACCCTTTCTATCTCAATCACTAGGCCGCTCATTCTATCAGGTTCACACACACATGCATAAAAACTGCCAAGTTTTCAGTCAAGTGCACAACCACTACGCCACCACCCCTTTGTTCATCAGGAGAAATATATGAAGTCCATACTCTCTCCCCATTTATAGTATTTAAAATTCACAGTCATCTTTCATGTGCTGTCGGCTTTACCTTTTCATTTCTGATTACAGCAGTGAACAGACTGTGGGTCTCATTATGAATATTACTTTGGAGGGGAGGATAGGTGGAGGATTCACCACAAGTTAAGAGCTGGAAGTAAATTCGCCACCTTTCCGCCCACAAATTGCAATTTTGGCAGAATTACTGCCGGTGATAATACCGCCAAAATCCCCCACGGCATCCTATGAACTCCAATTAATGGGGACTAACACCGCCTACCATCACTTGCCATTTGGTGGCAATACCTTATCAAGTGGCAGCAACAGTAATTCTGTTTGGTGGTACCACCAAACTTGTAATGAGGACCTGTGTTTTGCCAAACCACGTCACTTGTTACTTGTAAATTGCCAGTTCATTATTTAAAAAATGGTTTACAGAGACTTCAATAAGGTCACCGAGGGGAGAGCTGTGTGGTTGTAGCGCTCTCACCCCCCGGAGCCCATTACAATAAAGAAACAATATTGAGTGCTTTCCCCAGCCTGGGATACCGTATGCATACCAGCGGTGGAGGCATGGAGCAGTCAAGACAGTGGGAGGGTGAGGCTTTGACTCCTCTGAGTCTTGTGTAGTACGAAGCTCAGAGGGCAGACACGCCATCTCTGCGGCCAGTGTGGGCGGACAGGGGACTGCACCCGGTGCTGTCGGCACAGAGGGGCCTTGTTAGACAAGGTTGGTTCTTTGCAGGGTGAAGTGTGGGGGGTCACCCCCACCGGAGGAGCTTGGCAAGCGATGCAGGCTGGGGCACTGTTGGCCTGCCCCATTGAGAGCATTTGTGGAGGCCGCAATCCCACGATCACCAGCGCAGGAGAAGGAGGAGGCAGGACGCTCGTCCCCTGGCAGAAACAAGACCTGCTACGCGGCGGGCTGCTGAGAGGTCCTGTGGAGCCCGGCCAGGCGACCCTTTCCTGGAGTGGCAAGACAGCGAGGAATATTCAGGGGTTACATGTAATAATGTCCCTGCAAAAATGTCTCCTGACAAAAAAGTCACTGTTTTTTCCGGAGACATTATTACATTGAACAAGCAGGGACAACCCTGCAACTCCAGAATTTGTTTACAAGGGGAGAGGGGGACATCCCTGCAACCCGTCCCCATACATAATGTCTTCATATATAATGTCGCCAATGGCATTTCCTGGCGACATTATGTATGGGGACATTATTACCTGATACCCTTCCAGGAACAACCACTAGCAGACCAAAGGGAGCCCTGCCATGGTGAGTGAGGTGAGCAGGCCACAGCTGACTGGGGAGGGCAGACTGCACCGACCAGCACCTTTAGCACAGTGAGAAGCTGGAGAGTGGAGTGGGGAGAGCCCTAGCCAGCACCAGTGGAGGGAAGAGCGGGGGAATCCCCCAATGTCGCAGTGAGGGCTCTCTAGGCTCGCTGGTGGAGAACTGTAGCTGGGGTGCCAGGGGAGCCCCCCCTTAGTTGAATATACCTGCACATGGAGCAAGGCAGGGCAAGCAGGAAGTGCCTCAGGTATGCCCAGGGGGAAAGGAGCAGAGGGTGTTTTGGCCTCCCCAGTGGTGTGGAAGAGCGGCAGGAGCAAAGGAGGGGCCCAGAGTTCTCAACCAGGATCTCAAGGTGTACAGCGGAGTTGAGAAGTACCTCCCCCTCCCGAGACCCAGGGAGCCCTGAACGCAGAGCTGGGGATCAAGAGGGGCAACATCTGGGGCTCACGAGAGAGCACATCTGTTGGCCCAACTGTGTGGAGGAAGAGGGGAGCATCAGGAGTCAGTTTACGGTCACGGCAGGTCTAGGAGAAGGCTGTGCAAAGAGGCCCTACAGCCCCGAAGTAACTGCCTGGGGAGACCTTCAGCGAACAACAAAGCCCCCTGGGGAGGAGGACGGATCTGGATACCCGCCATCAGACCCTTCCACACTCATGTCCAAAACAAAGGAAAGGACTTGCAAGCGGTCCCCAAGTCGGCAGAGCGATCAGGGGCCCTCTGCACAAGAGGAGCCTGGAGATATGGTGGGGCCCACAAAGTACCATGTGATCACCCAGGAGGTCCTCCGGCAGTGCTTTCCGGACTTTGGGGACAAAATATCAGAAACCATTTGATTGCAGCTAAGCTAAGCTTGATGCGCGCAGAACTTTCCCAGTCGCTGCAGGAAGTGAAAGGAAACATAACGAAACTGGAGGAGTGGGCTGACGCTGCAGAGAATGCCACAGAGGGCATTGCTGAGGACACCAGGTAGACCAGCTGGCAAGGGTTATGCAGAATCTGGAGATCCAGAATGAAGACCTAAAGAACCGATCAATAAGATCCGATATCAGAATATAGGGCCTTGCCGAAGCGGTGATGGACAAGGACTTGCGAACGCCAGGAGGGCCAAATCCATTAACTATAAAGGGTCAGAGCTCAAACTATTCCAAGACTAAGCACAGGCCACCCTCGTAAAGCATAGATTGATGAGCCAGGTGGTGCGTGCTCTTGCTCGAGCTGATGTATGGTACAGATGGACCTTTCCTCGTGGATAACTATTTGAATGGGAAGGGAAACAACACTGAGTCACCACATGCGAGGCAAGCCAGAGGATCCTGAGGATGGGGGAGGAGGGGTCGCCACAGCAAGAATGGAGACCGGCAAGAGAAGTGCTCAAGAGGAAGATTTGGGACTGGCCAAAGGTCCTGATGAAAGACTCCAAAAAACGGGCATTGAGTGGTCCTAGTAAATTTGCTAACGAGAGGAAGGAGCAGAGGGTCCCTACCCGGATACTAGCAAAGACCCACCATGCTGAAGGAACTGGGGGTAATAAGAAGGTATGTATTACCCACCTGAAGGAGAGCGACGGGTGGTAGGGAGCGGGGGTGGGACCTGACATTCATCTTGATTGATATCATGGGTTTAGGGGGATCCGCACAGACTTTCTCTGTGTTACTAAAGGGGCTCAACTCCCGAAACATAGGTCTGGGTGGAATGAGCAGCTGGTTGAGCCCTACCAGAGTGGAGGGGGTGAGGGGAATGGGAAGGAGGTGTGGGGGAGGGGAGTGGAGAAGGGGGAGGGGCAGCAGAGGGCAGCAAGAGAGGGGCAGGTGTGGGAGGGGGAACAGCTGACCAAAAGGAGGGCTCAGGGACCAGGGAGTCACAGTTAGAATGCCAAAATTCAAGTTGAGCACTCTCAATGTCGGAGGACTTCATTCCCATGTGAAGAGGAGGAAAGCAGAGCACTTTTTGGAAGGGAGAAGCCAGACTGGATGGAACTGCAATAGACACGTATCCAAAAATCAAACAGGCATAAGATTAAACTGAAAGGATACCCCCAGTTGATCCAGGCAAATGCCAAGATTAAACAAGACGGAGTGCTTTTGGCCCTTCGTGCACAGGGTTGATTGTTATAGACACCATGGGAGCTCTCGAGGGCAGATACATCATGACAACTATCAAATGGGATGGAGTGGGATACACCCTGGTGACAGTATACACCCCCAATACCGGGCAGGATGGGTTCATGAGAACTGTCTTATCCAAAGTGGAGGTCTTTGCGCAGGGTAGGATAGTGCTCACAGGGGATTTTAACTTAGAATGGGACCCCAACAAAGATAGGAGCATGAGGATCCACCACAATCAGGTGGTCCAGTCCAAGAAAACGAAGGAAGGCATGACAAGGCTGGCTCTAGTGGACTCATGGAGGAAACTGCACAGAGAAGATAGATGGTATACCTTTTACTCTCACATGCACCGGTCCTTTTCAAGAATTGAATATGTATGGGTATCCCGTACCCTTCTAGGACAAGTGAGGGAGGTACATTTGGGAGCAATAGCGTTATCAGATCACGCACCCATGAGCCTATTATGCACTGGAGGA
The DNA here is from genome assembly GCF_040938575.1 of Ambystoma mexicanum. NCBI lineage: Eukaryota > Metazoa > Chordata > Amphibia > Caudata > Ambystomatidae > Ambystoma > Ambystoma mexicanum. The sequence goes on from NC_090937.1 coordinate 640,066,690, forward strand.
GGGAGGGCCCGGCTCTGGAGATGGAGGTTCCCGGAACAAGTTCTTAAGGACAGGGTGATAAGGGAGGACTTACAGGGAAGGGGAGGGGAGTTTTTCTTACAAACAATGGTTCCCGGGGAATGGAAGAACACTTCGTATGGGACGCGTTCAAGGCCATTATGAGGGGGGAACTGATCGCTATGAAAGCACACAGAGATAGGCAGAGGAACCAGATGCAGAGGGAGTTTGAAGACTATCTTAAGCAGGTCATGGCTAAAATGGAGAAATATACAAGTAATGCAATTAATAGAGAAAATAGGCTAATCAAGGGCCAGTTGGAGGTACTCCAGACTGGAAAAGCCGAGCAATCCCTCCTATGCCTGTAGCAAAAATATTATATTACAGCGAATAAGGCCAATAGATTTCTGGCTAGCTAGATGAGGAAGAAGGAAGCATCCAGGACCATTTTAAAGATTACAGTGGGGCAGGTTGGGGAGTGCTCTTCGAACATAGACGCCTTCACATAATTTTACGCAGGTCTATATGCATCCAACTCTCCAGAAGAGACAGTCCAGAGAGAGTATTTGGCAAGATGCCCCATGCAGAAGATCACACAAGGGGAAAGGGAAGAATTGGATGAGGATATCACCCCCCAAGGAAGTGAGGGCCGCGATTGTATCCTTGCCATCTGGTAAGGCCCCTAAGCCTGATGGCTTCTTGGGAAGTTTTCATAAAACCGTTAGGGAAGACCTGATTCCGGTTCTGGAGCACCTGTTCAACTCCTTCAAGAGAAAGGGACAAATCACCCCGTCAATGGAGGAGGCCTAAGTGGTCCTGCTCCCTGCGCTTAAAAAAAATGTCATGCAGTGTGGGTCATACCGGCCTACAGCTCTAATTAACACAGATGCGAATATTTACACCAAAATCCCAGCGTCCCGCTTAGAACGGCTGCTTGCTAAGTTGATTGGACTGGATCAGTCTGGATTTATTAAACACAGACAGACATTTGACAACACCCGCAGGATATGCCACCTCACCCTTGGATGTGGAAAAAGGCCTTTGACCAATCAGAGTGGTCTTTTCTTTTTTGCACCTTGGATGCAACGGGTATGGGGGAGATATTTCTGTGGATGGTGAGATCCAATTATCAGTACCCAACCCTTCGTCTGGGTAGCAATGGCCGGCTATCTCAGGGAATACAGGCGTCCTGGGGTATGAAAGAGAGATGCTTGCGCTCGCTGCTCCTATATGCTATCCACCTGGAGCCCTTACTAGCCCAACTCCGATACGCATCGGATGTCAGGGAATTAGCTTCGGGGGAGGGCGGAAATAAGGTGATCGCTTTTGCGGATGACATGTTGCTGGCGGGCACGTCCCCGGGGACATCATTGTCAGCAATTGGAAGGAAGCTGGAGGAGTTTGGAGGGGTACCTGGTTTGAAGATCAACTGCCACAAGTCAGAAATGCTCAAGCTGACTGTGTCGGGGGAGAAGGTGAGGGGACTGAAGGAGAAATACCCTTATGTATGGGCCAGAGCCAATGTTTGATAACTGGGAGTACAACTCACAGGGTTCATATGAGATTTATATAAGGCCAACTATCCGCCTCTCTTAGAGAGGATGAAGCAACTCCTGAGGGAATGGGGACCCCTATCAATATCATGGCTGTGGACAATAAATACCTTGAAGATGATGATCCTTCCTAAGATTCTCTTTCACTTACCCTTGAGGGTCCCAAGGCATTTTTTTAAGGATCTCCAAAAGCATTTGGGTGGATTAATTTAGAACAAAAAAAAAACATGAGTGTCCATGAGGCTACTAATGACACCTACTCGCCAGGGAGGTCTGGGGGTCCCGAATCTCTACTTTTATTACTTGGCGGCCCAGATAAGGGTTGTTCAGGATTGGTTTAACGAGGATCAAGGGATATGGACAGGGCAGTAGTGAGGAGACCTCTTCACAAAGTACTTTGGTACCCTAAGGTGCACAGACCCATGAACATGTGTAAGAGTAGGGTAACAGCTTTGCTGGGGGAGGTGTGGGACTCCCTGGTTCACCTGGTGGGCCTGACATCATTCCCATCCTCTTTCACGCCAATATCCTGGAATCTGCAATTCACCCGAGGCCATGAGCTGGGAGCCTTTGTAAAGTGGGTGACGGCGCAACATGTTCGAGGGACAGGACATCAAAACATATGTACAGAGTAAACAAAACTTCAATTTGGGAGAGGGAGAGAGGTTTCGATACTCTCCACTTCACCACTGGTTAAAAAAGTCTGAGGTCCTGTAGCATTCCATTGTCTATTGTAGCCAATCTCTACAAGATATTCTCCCCCCCCCCACCCCTCAGGGAGTGGTGAGGTGGCCATGTATGAATTACTGGAAGGATAACCTGTGACATGCAATAGAGGGGGAACGATGGGGGTGCTTGTGGGAGGACATTCCCAAACTGACCAGGGCGGTGCAAATTAGGGAAATGTGGATTAAGGTCATGATGCAGTGGCACCTTAAGCCTGTTAGGCTACAGAAATCCTACCCAGCAGTTTACAATCGATGTTGGAGAGGAACATATGGTGGTCATGTGTTAAGCTACTGCCGTTCATGAACTATGCACCATCTGCCATGTCAGGAATATTTGGTATACAGGTCTACAAGGACATTGGCAAGGCCATGCTAGGAATGGAGCACGCTTCGGAGTCTTTACCTACTAAAGTTCAGAAGAAGGCCTATATGATCCTTACCATAGAAGTATTATTACTTGTGGCTTGAAAATGGAAAAGCAGGCAGGGATATCAGTTAGGGGTCGCACATGAAACCCCTGAGGTCTCCCTTGCTAGCCCTGTGGTTTCCCATGCTATTCCTTGCTAAATTGAGGCTCCTTGGCTGTGGCTAGCAGCGTGTGGGTCTTTGTTTCTGGAGTGGCTGAGTTTCTGATAGCTATAGCCGGTAAGAAAGCTCCGTGGGTTGAGCACTCATTGCTGCAATGTGTGTGTGATCTGCAGGTTGCCGGTTCGACTCCCGGCAAGGTCAACTCAGCCTTTCATCGGTATCAGGTAATAAAATCGCAGCAAAAATGTCGCCGGAAAAATAAATCACAGCAAAAATGCTGTGGTTTGACCCGTTAAAAGTGTTCCCCATTATACCATTTAAGAGGAGTGGGGGTTGCAGGGGTGTGTTCCCCACTCCCCTTAAATGCTATAATGGGTCCGTGGGTTGGGGGGTGTCCCCTGCATTTTTGCCGCAATATTTTGTATCCACAGCCATTTTTGCGGCGATTTTAAGACATGAAACTCTTTCATCCTGCTGAAGTTGATAAATGAGTACCCACACAGGTTGGGTGATATTGTTAAGCTTAAGTGCTATATAATAACACATCATTATCGTTTGAACTTGGACGTCTGCTTGCATTCACAGTGATTTTCTTATATGGACCAATACGCACTGATATTAACGATACATATGGTGATCCATTCTTGTATGAAATGTGTATCACTTTACAGTGATATCGCAACCATATTTTTAGTAGTGTACTTAGAAACAATGCTATGTGATGCCACTTCCTGTTTTGTCAAAGGGTGAAAAGTCTTGTTCCATTGCTTCCTGTGATGTCACTTTGGGGTGGGGTCAAATGACATCACTTCATGTGATGTCATCAAAGGTCAAGGGTCATGTGGTTTCACTTCCACTACCCGTGGCATTTTGGTGAAATTACGCCCCTGAAAGCAGAGCGGGGCACACTGAACAGGAATGGTTTTTCAAGATCTGGAACTTTGTTGCCCTGGAGAGAGTGACACATTCTGTTCAAGGAGATCTGCAAAAATTTGGAGCAGGTTGGGACGTTGTCCTGTCCTTTCTTCGCAACAACTCGAGGTGAAGTCTCTGCCCACAAAGACTTTGGGTGCTGGATCTGGTTTGAAGATTGGAGGGGGAGCACAACAAGGGCGAAATCAGTTGTTCCTTCTGGGAATGGGGGGGTAAGGGAGAGGGGAAGAGGGGGATATTATATGGCATTTATAATGCGCCCATAAACAAGTGTTTCATTTATAACGCACCTATACAGTGGGGAAATGTTATGCATTGTTGAAAGTGGCAAAAAAAAACTTTTGGAAAAAAGCTGTTTACTATTAAATATTTAATTTCTGTTACAGTATGTTTACAATTCTCTTTTCCTATCTACAAATGTACTTCTATTCTACTTAATGGAAGGTGGAGCACACTGGACTGCCACCAGGGGCAAACGACTGTTGCCCACTAATTGTGAGAAGAGCAAGGCACTGATTGGTTGGGGTTTTTGTATTGCAGGCTCATCAATAATGCAAGTGCTCAACCCTAATTACCAACTCAGTTACTGTTAAATGCGCCAAGATGTTTACCAACTAAGGTATACAGCATCATGAGACAGCAGCAAACAGACCCGTTCATACCCACACACTCCAGTGTACCTTAATGCAAAAGCCATGAAATACAGTGCCAATTCGGTGTGAGGAAGATGTGGTGGGCAGGACAAAGCGGGAGGGAAGGAGAGGTTGTGAAACACATTTGGGTTAAACAGAGGAGAAAGAAAGTGTGAGCAAGACAGTTTGAAAGAGAAAATAGCAGGGCACAAACAAAAGTGCCATGGCACACATAGAGTGGGGCAACATGAGAGAAATAGGCAAACAAGTAGAAGAATGAGGGTAAGGGTGGCACACAAAGAGAGGGACCCACTTATAGAGCAGCAATACTAGTGCTGCTCAAATAGAATCTGAGACAAATAGAGAAGGACTCTAACATAGAGATACTCAGCGAGGGGCACGAATGAAGTGGGGTTTATTGTGGGACCGGCGGCGGTCACATGGCTGGCCTCACTGGTGCAAGGGGGTCCAGCACCCTGTTGATGCGCCAGGGTCACCCGGACTTACTTAGTTGCAGCGCAGCACCCTGTGAGGCTGTGGGGACACAGCCTGGGTGCCGGAGCACCTCGGATGTCGACAGCATCCTGGATGGTGGGTGCCTGGGCTGGACCCAGGGCACCAGGCTGGTCTGGGAGGTTCAGACCAGCAGGTACCTGCAGGGCCGTGATCACACAGCGTGGGCCTGCAGCACCGTGATCACAATGTGTAGGCCTGCAGGCCCAAAATGTGAGACAGAGGCAACAGATGTTCCATGGTTGGTAGTCTGCAGCCGTTCTGTGCCTGCAGGGGCTCCTTTTTTTAAATTCTTTTACTTTTTTATTGATTTATGGTTTCAAGTAAACCTTTATCAAACATTCAGACATTATATCTAGAAAAGGGAAACCTCCCAAGTAAAAATAAGATCAAACAAATGAAATTGCTACTCAGCAGTGTAGGGTAGGGTCCAAGAGACAATCAAGAGAATCCGAGAGGGTTAGTTGATCTAATCAATACATCTTTTAAGAAATGCAACAGGGAGATAGTAGCCGTCAAACTCTCTCCTCTCAACTAAAAGGACCAAATCTCCCTCTCGCCAGAGTCCTGCACGAATCAATCATTTTAATGAAGTTTCTAGTTCTTAAATTCGTCAGACCTTGGCAAAATATTGACACATGCTTTAATGATTCCATAGTTTCTTCCTTCTGACAAAATCTACATCCCTTCATAGCAGCTTTCTCTTAGATTTTTAGTAATTGATTTGTAGGATACACATTGATTTGTAGAATACAAATCAAATCTGAAACGAAGGAATCGATCTCTATACCAGCCGTTAGTAGCTTTGGCTAGGTATTTCGGGAGGAGTCATGGTTTCATTTCTTCTTTTAGAGAGTCCACAAGGCGGTGCAAATTTCTTAATCCAATCATTACTCCAGAGCTTAGTTTTGACCTTTTCTGGGATATTACACAGTTCCTCCCCGTCTGATTGCAAACCTTTCAAAATGTGGTGACAGCAATCGAACCACTGCATCATTAAGACATTGGGCCTCATTACAACACAGGCAGGCTACCTCCAAACATGCGAAAAAATCTGGCACCCGTGAATGGGCAATTACCGGTCATGCCGTGTTTGGCGGAACCGGTAATTGCCCATTCGCGGGTTCCGGTAATAAGGGACTCCCCATCCTCATTCACCCCCATAGGGCTGAATGGGAATGGGGAGGGTGGTAGCACCGGTATCGTTAATACCAGTGCTACCATCATGTTCTGCTCGCGGGTGCCGGTACGGCCACCAGGTTAGACCTGGTTAGACCTGGTGACTGCAAGGGCACCCGCAAGCAGAACTCGTAGTATGGCGGTATGGTAGCGACGGTGCCGGTAGCAATACCAGCGCCGTTGTTGCCTTACTGCCATACTTGTAATGAGGACCATTGTCTGTTCTCTCTTGCTTCAATTTCAAGATTTTATATGGAACTGCCAGAACAGGCATTATGGTTTTCCGCTAAAGTGACAACGATTTCCATATCACACAACTTCTTAAAGAAATAAGGCCTAATTCCGATCTAATCAAGGCCGTCCAGGTGGCCCAAATTTTCCCAGGCGGTAAGTGGAAATGCCTCAGATCCAAAGGTCAAAGAGGGAACTACCTTTAGACTATAAAATGAAAGTATCGGCCTGATAGAAAACATTCCATATTTTTGATGGATCCTTCTCCCCTGACAGATCAATATTTTAAGTCTGGACTTTAGATGCAATTGTCGTGGTGGGCCACAAGTGCTGTTATTAACCAGGGATCCAAGATAAGTGATCTCTGAGGTCACTCCTAGTCTTTGGCCTTCAATGTGCCACTTGAACACTGCTTTTCCGTTAGCTCTTTGTGGTCTTAGCGTCATTATACTGGTCTTCAACAAATTCTTGGAGAGGCCATTATGTTGTAAAAAGTTGTTTAATGCTACAAGAGATCCCTGAAGGCCAATCAGAGTTTTGCCCACCAGACAGTTCCATGTCCCCAATGGATGGAAGAAAAGATGTTGCTGCCTTTTGTGGTCACTCATGTCTGACAAGAAAAGACTGAATAGAGTCGGAGCTAGCGGACATCCCTGATTCAATCCTCTGAACGTAGGAATAGGCTTAGTCAATGATCTCTAAGTGTTCAGCCGGACTTGAATTTACAAAGAGTCATTGAGAAATTTAATTGCAGCCAACAGGGGAAGGGGGCAGTTCCACGTCTTCATCTTTTTCCAAAGAAGCTGTCGGTCCACACTATCGAAGGCTTTGCTCAAATCCACAAAGGCTAGGTATATTTCCATTGTAAGTATTTCCCTTCAGTATGTTAAGCAAGAGAAGGTTTAGTTCCGTCCCTGTTTCCTTCAGAAAAACTGTTTGTCTAGGGTCAAATCGGTTTGACGATTGTATCCAGAGTTGTAGTTGCTTTAGAAGAAAAGCAGCAAACAGTTTACCCAGAGTGTCCAATAAGCCAATGGGACAATAGTTGGACGGATCCCTCCTGTTGCCTTTATTATAGATCAGGAAGATATTCGCTTTGTTCCAAGATTCCAGAATGTATCTAGATTTGAAGATTTGATGGAAAATATCTAGAATTAACAGGATCCAGAGCTCTGGAGCATGCTTTATCATGTTGTTAGTAATCCCATCTGGGCCAGGAGCTCTCGAAAAGTTTGCAGTTTTAATAAGGATCTCCACATCCTGGTAATCTAAAGAAAAAGGCCAGGAGGGGGCCTCATCTTCAAGTTCTTGTCAAGGGATGTTGTCTTTTGTTTCAAATAGCCTGCCAAATAACTCAATCCAGATTTCTTCCGGGACGACATTTGGCAATGACATCGAGCCCAGGTGAACTGTCTTGTTAAGAAGTTGCCACGTCAATCTAGTATCTTTCTTTAAGATCAACGTCATCATCACCTCTACGTCCAATTGCAATAAAGACGCCTTTTCCCTCTTTCACCAGTTCTTATAGTTCTGCATTCTGTTTCTAATCATTCTCTGTTGCTGGTCAAGGGCTGCATGTGAAATTCTCCTAAAATCTCTACGAAGAAGGATTTTCTGTTCCTTTCCTACTGCAGCAAAGGAGTGTCTATAAGAGAAGGCAGTCGTGTTGTTTATTCTAGGTATAAACATGAATTCAAGAAGGAAAAGTGCATAGTTGGAATCGCCCCCCTTTTTCAAGTGCTCAGCAAAACAAGCATTTAAAGAGAGAATATCTTGATTTTTCAGTCTCCAGCAGGTACAACCTTGAGTGGTCTCAATGTTCAGACATACTTTTTCTCTCACATCTTGGCGATGGAAATTCCAAGTGAGGTGCAGAAGGGCATGGTCACTTGTATTTCTACGAATCACGGCAAAATCACTGCAAAGTCAGAGACTTGATGAATCATTGTACTAGAGACGAAGACATAATCCAGAATATTGGTTTTACCTTTACCAGACCAAGTACACTTTGCTGGAATGTTTCCACGAGTTTGACCGTTCAAGATATGCAGGTCTTTATCATCCATGAATTCACATGAATTCACATAGTCTTTCAGCCAATGGCAATTAAAGTCCCCTCCCACAATGATAAAGTGGGGATCCTGAGTCAACGAGAGATCGTCAATAGAGTCCATCATTATGCTCAGAAAGGCTTCCATAGTGAGTTTCAGGGGGTTCAAATAGACATTGATAATTTGGATTACTTCCATTGCTCCAGTTTCGTCCTTCCTTATGGATAGAGTCACCATTTGTAAGAAAGAATGGGACTAACAATGCCTGTTATAGTGATCCCAACTCCCAGCTTCACAAAGGTCAGTAGACCTGCAGCTGGATGTCCTCTCAAACCCTTGTATGCAGGGTTGAGAAATGCTGCGTACCCATCCAAAATTGGAAGTGTTGTAAGCCAAGTCGCATGAAGACAGATGACCTCAAATATGCCAGAGAGAATCATAGGGTCTGAGCTTAAATGAATAAAACCCTTAGTATACCAAAATGCCATCTGGAATTGTGACACTTGTTGATAGTTTGGAGAGAGCGGTTGTATCTCAGAGCTCCTCCTACGAGCGTGATCTCTAACTTGGATTTGGACAAGATGTTTCAGGACTGATATTGATCTCTTAGGATGAAGATCTCCTGTAACTTGATTATTCTTATTTCTCCTTTTTGCACACCCACCTCATCGCATCTCTCATCTGTGGGGGATTTATATGTTTGCCCCATTTGCTGACTGAGCGAAATCCCGGTACTGATCTCCTTATCTTGTCTTTTTGATAGAAAGGGCTTTCTGGGTTGATTGGAGTAATTGTTCAAACCTAGATGGAGGATAGGTCTCCCTTCTTCGCCTAGGGTATCCATCAAGTCATAGCCCACAGGTAAAAGGCTGTATGCTGCCTCAAGAAGCATAACTTTCACACCCCTAGATTTTAAATGGAGAATCAGTCTATCAAGGCAGCCTTTTTTGGGAAACTCCACTATGGAAATATCATCAGAGTTTAGAAAGTGAAGGATAGGTAGCTGGTGTACTACCAGCATCACGTTGGCAGGATTTAGGATAAAGCCATCGTCTGACGTCCATAATCTTGATAGAAGCACCTTGTGTGTGTCTTTTTTAATGGCTTGGCAATTTGATACCCATCGTGCGTTAGGCTCCGGCCTGTCAGTTAAAGCACCTATCGCTAGGTGCTTCTTGTCAGGCCTACTCATTTCCTGATCCTGAGCGCTTTTTTCCAGAGGAGATCTATCGAACGATGTTGGTTTACAGGTAAAAGTAAGCCTTTCTAGTCTTTCCTGTAAAATAAGAAAGGAAGACTGTTGCTCCACGGCATGCAAATTGTTTTTCAAGTGGACGATTGATGAATTAAAGGATAGGTCCAGCTCTTGGGAGAATTAAATGGTCTGACGGGAGTCAGGCTTCTTATCTGTTTCTGCCCTGTTCAGATCATTAGGTAGCCATTCTAAAATGGTCACATCTTTGACTTCAACATTTCCTGTCTCTATTGAATAGGTAGTAAGGGCCAAACATACTGCCAGTGAGTCGCCAAGAGAAGGATTCTCCTTCGAGAGGCAGTTCGCCTTAAGCTCTTTCTCCTCCTCCAAGGAAAGGATGTCCTGTTTATGTCTTTGCTGGGAAGGCTTTTGATTATGCAGGGATAGGCACAGTTGGGTTGGGATCTGAAGGTTTCTCAAAAATGCACGGCTATTATTCCTATTTCGATTTCGTGGCAAGGAGCGGTTCTTAGGTTTTTTTGTTCTTGGTGCTGATTCAGGTGGGAAGGTAGGTTCTTTCTTTTTTCTATCTTTGTCGAAGATCTGAAATGGCGCTGCAATTTTATCTGAACTCTCCTGGTCAGACGTCTGTGATGTCAAATGGATTACTTCCAACTCTGCCGCCCGACATGTTTTTTCTGTGCTACCCTTCATGTGCAAATTAATAGCAGGTTCTGTCTTTTTTCTCCTGATTTAGACCCAAGATGAATTTTTGGCAGGGAGTCTTCCTCAAAGCTAGGGTCTGCGGCCTGCTTAGAAGACACATTACCATCTTCTTTGGCCAAATGAATTTCAAAACAGTCTGCGTTATTTAGAGTACAATCCTTTTTATTTCGAGCACTGGGACCATCTTCTTTTCTATTGTGTACCAGGGATTTTAACTGAAGAAGTTCCAGTACGGAATTTAAAATGTATTTTTTATCAGCTCTCTCCAGGTCCAGGGTGTCCTGCAGTTTTTTTCTGCACAATATATGCACATTCGGCTTCATAATCCACCCTAGACTGTAAGGAAGCAATAAAGGACTCAAGAAATATTACTTTAGAATGGATCATGGGCAGTAGAGGGGCCTGGTCTTTCACGCTATCGTTCATAGTCTCGTGAAGTTTCATGTAAGGGGCCAACGCAATGGAAAGAGTAGACATACTAGTCTGTTGCAAATTAAACACCCCACAATGAAGGTCAGGTCAGCACCCACTACTTTCAATATTGTAGCTATCGAGGCTGTTTGGGTTTGCCTATCTACCTGGAGCCCAGTAGACTGTGAGGAAGCAGTAGGAGGACAATTTGTTGAAAAGGAGATTACTGAGCACTGAGAGTTGTTCTCTGGGGCCTCCGCTGAAAAGAGACAGGAAGCATTAATTCCCTAAACTGACACGTCTCAGTGTGGGCAGAGGTTTGGGGAAGAGTGGACTCCTCTACCACATGATGGTTCTTGATGGTGCTAAAAGGATTCCCCAAATGATCGCTCTTTGCCCACAGAGGGTTCCGTAGGATTGGCACCTCCTCTCCAACATTTGGCCCATCATCTCCACTGAGCTCGTCAACAGGCAAAAGTGACTTTGTTGATAGATGCACAAAAGGAAGTTGCAGCCCAGAAAACACGTCCGTAGTTACTTCAGAGTTTTCAATGGCAGCCCCACGCTGTTGCGATCAGGGTAAAAACAAAGTGAAGTAGCAACATTTTGAACCCTGACTAGTTCGAATTGTCATGATGGAGGATGAGAGGACGTCACTGTTATCACTGTTATTTTCGTCGCAAAAGCGGAAGGCATAGAAATTTAATTTCCTACTTTTCCAGTCATTGGTGACAATGTGGGCATTACATAGTCTATCTTCTCGCGCTGCACAATCTGCATCAGTAAGATCCGCCTGGCACTCACACGGAGGGGGCAAAGTAAGTCCCGGAACATTAACTGAACTGTCCAAGGAAATGTTCAAAGAAACAGAAGCAGCAGGTAGCCTGCCAGAGTTCAATAATGATGGAACAGGGGTTGCAGGAATTTTGTGTGTTTTTTTCTCTTTCAGAACATGGACGAGACCTCCATATTCAACTCCCCCCTTGGAATCCTGCAGCCAAGTCTTGGCATCCTTCATCATGGCAGCCGGACAGGAGTGTGCCTATCTATAGAGAGTATCCTCAGGGCGGCTACATTTTGCTGCAATGGGCTCTCCTGAGTAGAAATGGAGGGTCACTCACCCGGGACTTGGATTGAAGCCTTGTCTGTGGCATTGGAAAAAATAGCAGCTTCTCCATGTTCCAGGAGGGTGGTGGTCTATGTCAACGGCATATTCAAAAGGCCCCCAAGCACCCAGCAACTCAGCCAACACAAGCAAGACTACATTGCACTCTGCGTCGCTCCGTGATGGTGATGGAGTGTTTGTGGGTTGGCTCCTCCTTCACAGATCAGCAGCGATGACAGACTCAAGAAACAAAACGAGTCGCAGCAGAAAACAAAAGCACTCGATCTTTCCTGCAACTAGCAACAGTCCACTGCACTCCTCCCTCTCCACACAGTCATGGTCCATCTTAAAAGGTCAATACACGTGGGAGGGACGTACACCTTAAAAAAGCAATACACATGGGAAGGTCACACATGACAGCGGTAAATAGAGACGATGAGCGGAAAAACCAAAGAAGGGCAATGACACAGAAAATGAGAGTTCAAACTAGAAGGCATGCAAGAAAGGAGACAGAGAGAAAGAAAGACAGCGAAGAAAAAGAGTGAAAGTGTCAGTGAAAGACAATCGTAAGGGTGAGATTCAGGGAAAGGGGCAGAAGGAAACCAACCCTCCCCTGCTCTCTGTAGTCTTTGATCACAACCAATTGTGTACTGCTCATCCTCTCCCTGCTTTTCTAGTTCCCTTGCTAGTCCCTATCTTGCACCATTTTGCATTTGCACCTGATCCGACACCCCAATCCAATCCCTGTCATGTTTCTTTCCCCAGTCTGCACACGCAATTTAATACTTGCAGGGTGCACCAGAGCCCCCCTTGGATCCATCCTCCTTTTAATTTCTCATTCTCTGCCTGCCCTCATGGCGCCTCACTTCATGCACTCCATCTTGGTCCCTGCCTTTATCATTCTCATTCCCAGGGCACAAGTCGAGCATACCAACTGGTGTCGTTCGGGCTAGAGTAAAAACAAGTAACATAACATTGAGCATTTCTCCCTTAACTTGTATGAATGGTTTTGACAGTTTTCCGATTGCCGTATCAGGATCAAAACACTGATAGTCAGGTTGTCAACATAGACACTTACCCCCACAACCACATCTAATTGCAATGAACCTGTGTGAAATATAGCATTTTCTTTTCAGGGACTAGATCAAAAGCTGCACTCCTTTTATTTGTACACCAACATTACTGGAAATGTCATGTAAGGTTGGTGCAAAATTAAAAGGTGTGCAGCTTTTAATTTCAAGATCTGTGTAAATATAGTGCATGCAAAGAAAGTTGTGAAGGCGAGAATTTTTGAGTCCCCTCCACTGACTTTCCATGTGGTTGTGACTCGTGTGGATGTCTGAGAACCTGACAACCTATGTTCGAAACCTGACTTCGTATGCTGAAAACATGCAAAAGCATAATTTTCATGCGTTTTGAAGCAAAACAAACCTGCGAGTATCAAACAAACCTGCATGTTTTGCCCCCCACGTTTACACTGCAGTGTCTTTGCATCCTACTTCTAATTCTGTCTTGTTTTCCCTATCTCACCGTGTCTTTCAATGTCCTCCTCTCTTGCTGTTTTCATCTTTATTTCCCCCTCTCCCACTTACGTTTTTTTCTTTCTCTCTGTCTCGTTCTCATTACCCCCCTGGGTCTCTGCTGATCTCTCCCTCATTCTACCAAGTCTGATTGTATCCCTCTATATCTTGTGCCTTTCTCTCTGTAAATAGCTTTCTCTGTTTTCCCACTTTCCCCCTGGGGAGACAAGTGATACATATAGGCTTCATTTTTCTCCAAGCTCGCCTCCTCTTGCTCTGGACTCACATCACTCGCTACTGCATCTGTACCTACCTAGGAATCCTCACAAAACTTTGCAAACAGAAGTATATGGCCCTGTCAGATTAATTGGTGAGGTTTCGTCTGGGAGTGGGGAGGAGGGGGATAATGTTATAGGCAGGGTCCCAAAATGTGTGTTTTTTCCCATAGACGCAATGGAGAAGACTACATTTTGCTCACGCCTACAGCCCAAACTGCTGGACTGATTTTCACCAAATTTTCACCAGGAGTGGCAGCTAGGCCCCGAAAGTGTGCTTTTGTAAATTTGGTGTAAATCCATCCAGTCGTTTTTTTAAAAACAAACAAAAAGTAGCTAAAAAAATTAGTGATATCTGGGTTCGGTCCACGGATTCACTTCCCTTTTCAGTCTGCGGACGGGCCTCCTATTGGCCCTGAGAACGGCGTGATGTCCGTGGACATCGGACGTGCCTACTGATTGGTTAAAAAAACGCGAGGTGTGTCAAAAAATTTGAAACGGTCGCGAATGCTGGATTCACGCACAGCCATAGTTGTCCACAGACATTGTGGTAAAAACATATTAAAAAACATAACATTGCACTTGTCAAACTAATGAAAAAATCCCTGGGGAATTCAGGGGTGATGAAGATGGAATATGGCCATAAAAAGCTACAAAACTGGTGTTTTTTCATCTCTGAAGTCCGCAAACATCTCAGATATACGGGGCCAGCCCTGTGATGTTCGCGAACATCTGAGATGTTCGGGGACATCCATACATATTTCTGCATTAGAGGGTTGCTGAAAAGCAGTTTTTGGATGGCTTATAACTTTGGCACCACTCAATGGGACTGCATGAAATTCTGCAGTATCATGTTGGACTCGACCCTGAATGGTTCTGCAAGGTTTGGTGCTGTTTTGCCAAGGGGGAGCAAAATTTTTGAAAGGCTTAACACTGTGTGCCGTTTGATAAATTTGCACACATGTTTGCAGAAAGATCTTAGACCTATATTCAAATGGTTATGCAAAGTTTGGTGGGATTTTGTCAAGAGGGGGCAAAATTAGAGGGGGGGTTTCAACATTTTTAGATGGCTTATAACTTTGTTGCAGTTTGACAAAAGTGCACAAAAGATTTCAGAATGATTATAGACCCAACTTTGAATGCTTTTGCAAAGTCTGAATCGATTTCGGCAAGTGGGGGCCAAGTTATATGATTGATGTATGTACATACATTTTGACACTTTTCAAAAAATAAAACATTGAGGGATTTGCAGCAAAACCTTTGAAGGAGCATTGGCAAGGACCTGAAAGCGTGATTTTGCAAATGTGTCTGTGTTTGATTTTTTGAAAAGTGTCCTAATGTAGGCACATACAATAGTGACATACCTTTCATGACTTAGGTATAGCCTGTGGTCATGGGCAGTGGCCAGGTTGCTCAATCTGGCTACTGGCCATAACCATGAGGGACCAGCAATGAGGTTAAAGTGGGCATGGCCACTTGGGACCGGCTATGTGGTAAATCTTTTTGAAATTTGGATAGGTTTGAATAGGAAAAGAAAATCTGCCCATGTCTACAGCCCGAAGTGCTGGACCGGGTTGCATCAACAGATCGCTGTGACTACCGCTGCATACACTGCAAGCCCCAATGGAGACAAATGCTAATCAGCAAATAATGGATGAACACACTGAACCAAATCATCAACCATTACTATTTGCGACCATACCGGGAAGAGATATTGGGATTGCATCCCAGACACATTTCCACAACCTTGCAGCAATGACTGGCCCACAATCCACATGCCTTAAGAAAGACCCTAGAGGGTCTGAACTCGTGTCGGCTGACTTCTAACAATAAATATAGCACCAACAATAGTTTAATCGGATTAACAACAGGGTAATCCGATTAAAGTACTAGATCAAGCGCAGTGATCTACCCATTCTACCACTCTGCAATTACATCATAATCGTGTACTTTAATTGGCTCATTGGGGCATGCGGCTTGGCCAAAGCTTTTGTTTTAAATTCTGCATGTGGCAGCAGGCCAAAGTTCTGTATGGATTTGCAGCACACTCATGCAAGGAGCATTGGCAAAGACCTGAAAGCATGGTTTTGCAAATGTGTCCATGTTTTATTTTTTGAAAAGTATCATAATGTAGGTACAAAAGATTGAAATATACCTTTGTTGACTGGGGTATAGCCCTTGGCTATGGTCAGCGGGCACATGACATGGACAATCTGGCTACTGAACAAGAAACAACATAGAACTGTGTACCCCTTCCTTTGCACTTACCACCTGTGTGTGTGCGCACCCAATGAACCTCAGAATTACCTCCTGATTTGGTCAACAAAATCATAGAGTGACAGAAATATATATACAAAAATATCCTATTTTATTTAAACAATTATAAAAGCCTTAACCTTAACATGCAAACAATCATGGGACAGGATAACTCTAATGATATACTCTGCATTGTGGTCTTCAAAGGGACTGATGGTTAGTAAAGGGTGACTTGTGCACAAAAAGGTGATAGCATCACATTGATGTTTGCAATAACCCGATACTCTGGTGAGTTAATCGTATAATTAATATACAGTATCCCTTATGGCACAAGTGAATTTTATGAAAATCGTCGACACGTGTTTTGGCCTTTAGGAACACAGCGCTTACTCCCTTGCGCTTGTGTGCCTTACTGGTCAGGCCTCATCAGGATGTGGACTTGGTGAAGGAGTGAAAGAGATCTCCAATGTTGGGTTGGAAAATGCTAGAAACACAAAACAACATGGAAAAGAAAAATTTCACTCTTGATACTGCTCCATTCTCATTGGGCATTTAAACTAGAAAGTAAGAGGCGTGCTAACCTGGATATGTGATCCAGGTCGTACTAGGATCTAATAATTTGGACGTCGGGATCATAGTAGCCCCAGGGGAGTGCTGTCATCACTTCACTCTCTACAAGAAACAACAAGGATCAAACAGAATCAAGGTTCCTGTCTCTGTTCCTTCATATTCCTTATATCTCAGTGAATTAATGATGGCTTCATAGAACATAAATTCACTGACCTGCACTTCTTGTGCAATGGCTTATTCTCTTGAAGCAGTGGTAGGTAGAACCGGAACATCAATCTTGTTTATTCCTGTCTTAGCCTAAGAAATGGCAAAAAGAGGAGAAAAAAGAAAAGAAAAAGAAACACCAAAGGAATCAGTTCTGGGTAATGCACAGCAGATGGAAAAAACATTTTTTTGATCTATTTTAACATATTCCCCTACTATGTGTGCCTAAGCGTGGCTTGGCCAAAAGGCACCCTATTTTCCTGCCATTGCGGCAAAACAGCCAGTCTCGCCCCATGTACAGGGACCGCACAGGCGAGACCATAACCCCTTCTTATTATCTTGCCTTAAGCTGTCAAGAGGTACAAGTACACAGTTGCACTTACCACACGAAGTTGGCTGAGGATCACCAACTCATTGTTCGAAGGATGGAACCTTAATCGCTGTGTTTCTAACCGCGCAACTGGTCATCCCATATTGTTGTTTGTGTCCAAGCCTCATTATGACGACGAGGCTCACGGCACACTGTCCATGCATGCATGACTCGCTTTCACGCAGACGTAGGCTCGGAGTAAGCAAGCATACTACCCTTCCATGATTTTCCAAAGCGGCTTTTAGATCTTTATTAGTGACAAATTAAACCAATTTTTTTGTCGAACACTTTTATTTGTGAGTACAATATTTATAAAAAACACTTTATGGCTGGATGGTCTAATTAGCAACGAAACAGATATTATTGACATCCAATTATTACCACACAGAAAACAAGAGGTTGTAATATGTGGGTTGGTCTAGATATGTCAGGGATAAAAACAGTATCGAAAAGAATCAAAAATGAAACAGGATTGGATGATTCCAAATCATCAAGACAAACAGGGCTTCAGGTGGTATGCCCTTAGTCTTGGCTGTGTTGATGGGCTCAAGAATAGCTTTCACAATAAAGTGGATGACATACAACTAAAGTGTCACCAACAGAGTGACCATCCGCAAGTGGTGAGCATATTGCAGTACATTCACAGACCCACATAGGTAGCTATGTTTTAAATCCATGCCTCCACATTGGGAAATTACTGATCGCTCGACTTGAAAAATGATCACTCGTGCATGAACAGACCCCATTCGATGCTAATGTTCTGGTCGTTCTTCACACAATCTAATCTGAAGATCCATTTTTGTTCAAGCTTCCTCGGCATCAGATCTCGATCCACACCTCTACGGGCTGCTTTCACTTTCTGAATCACAAACCAGAATATATCAGTTGGTTTATGCTTGTGCTGGGTGAAGTGAGCCACCAAGGATTTGTCACCTACTTTATTCTTAAAGCAAGCACGATGTTCACATATCCTTTGTCGAATCTCTCACTTGGTCTTCGCTATGTATATATCATACCACATGGACAGTTGATACCATGTATCAGCCATTGAGAGCTGTAATTGGTAAAAGAATTGAAATGCCAGTGCAGCCCGTAAATATCGATCTCTTTCATATTCTGTGTTAGGCTACATACCAAACTATTTCCACATTTATAATGACCTGTGACTGGAAGAAGTGCCACAAGGTGCTCTGCATTTCTTTCTAATGGATGCACCTTGGATAGTGATAGGTGTGTAACAACATATGTCATATGTTACACGTTGTTTCTTAATACCAAATCTTGGTTTGGTGGGCATGAATTTTGGTGTTTGTATCATTTGCCAATTTTTAAGGATCAGTTTTCTGAGATGATTACTTACAGGGCTAAATGTGGTGACACATGTAATTTTATCTAACTTGGTTTTCTCTTATGGGGTGAGGCATGTCTCTCGATGGGTATGTTTTGCTCGTTTGTGTGCATTCCGAATGAAAGAGGGAGGAGGAACTCTCTGTTTCAAACGGGAGCACAGATCTTTGCTGTGTCGGTTGAAGTCCATTTGAGTATTATAGTTCCTGCAGACTCTTTATAATTGTCCCACTATTAAGTTATATCTTAAACTCAGTGAATGGAAGCTATCATATCGTAATCGAGTGTTCTTATCAGTTGGTTTTCTGAATAATGAGGTTTCAAGTGTTCCTTCTGTTGATTTATTAATCAATAAATCCAAAAAGGCCATGCGGTTGTAATCGAAAGGCCCACATATATGGAAAGTGATTCCAAAAGGGATCCTATGGCTGAAACAATTGGTCAGCCTGGCGGCGTGATACAATTCTTATGAACCATCGGTAACAAGTAAAAGGCAGGAATAGTGGGGTTGAATCTGGTATGAAATTATTGCTCATCTCTATCAATCCATCCTTGTTGTAAAGCGTGCACCAGAAGACTATTAATCTCATCTTTGAGTCTGGCTGTTGGATCTCCTAACAGTTTTCTGTAGCATTTTGAGTCATTAAGGTGCTTTTTTTTTTTTTTGATATAGCTGATAAATCAACTTTTCAAATATACATCAAATATTTATATTTTTCCTAGATCTTCACATAAACCAAATTTAAATATACAACTTATCTTGACACAATACCTATATCAACAAATGCATAACAATTCATTATTACAATATTTAAAAAAATAATTTTAAAGGAAAAGAGAAAAAATGGATATAAAACACATGTTCTAATTAAGAAGTTCTAGCATTAACCTCAGGATATACTTCATCAAGGAATTGTACAATTGATTTCCAAATGGTGAATTTGACACTTTGGAATAACGTAATCCATATCTCTTCATCATCTACAGCATGTAGGAAATTTAGTTTGTTGGATAAATGCCTTTCACGTTGAATATTTAATTGCGGGCAGGTAACTATAACATGTTGCAGTGTTTTACGTTTTGTTAGATCTTGACAAAATCTACAAAATCTACAAAAATCCAAGTTGGGTGGTACAACTTTCTGCCTAACAAGGATTTCTCTAGTCGGCCACTGATTTAATCGTAAATATTTCTTCCTTATGATTGGGGTAGGACACTTCAGCAAATAAGAGGACATACATTGTAATTTCTTATGTCCAAAGGTGTGAGTCTCAAAATCCTTATATTTTAAACAAGTTTCTCTATTTACTATCCAATCCCAATGGTAGAATTTGATTTTGGCACGGGTTTGATTTTCGAGGAGTGACTTGATGGTTATGTCTGCTTCAGTTAATGTATTCAAAACCAAGTTACGCCGTTTGTTTGGGAAATTAAGTTTAGATAGGGCTAGTTCACGGGCTACCAAACTCAACATGTTATTGGTTTCTAAACCTGTGAGACATTTTCTAAAAAAGGAACATATGTGCCATTTAACTCGAGGGATTGTATGCTGCTTGTGACCATGCAACAATTCTTCTGCCCTTATCTGCAGGTGTAATCAGGAAGTCAGAGTTGTTTTGCAATACCCTCAGAGCCTGTTTTCTTTCTTCAGTTTGTAAAAGCTAAAAACCCCAAAAAACGGTTCTTTTAAGAGCCACCTATTTTGAGCGGAAAGAAATTCCAATGATCGCAATTGTCCCACACTGGAATTTTGTACATGTCCGTGGACTACTGTGTTTTTTTCCTCACTTCTATTAAGGACTTGCATGGCCATTTCCAGGCCGGAACGTTGCGCGATCGAATCCATGAATGCGTCTCGTGCCCATTTTTGGTGTTCTACCCTATTCCCAGCCCTCTGCGCAGGCCACTCCCACGCTCTGCTCGGAGTCTCATGCAAGGCCCTCGGTGGATCACACAGACATGCTGAGCTAGTGCGAACTCCACGCAAGTCTAGGAAAAATACAGTGCATTCGATTCCATGAATCGACGAAGGTGGTTTTGTGTGCAGTTGTGCGCGCAAGTACTCTCTTTTCCATGCAGATAATTCCATGAATCGGCCCCTAAGTGTTTTCTGTGGTACTCGACATTCCCTTGGCTACTTGCATTGGGAGAAGACGTTGCAGGATTTCTATCGTTGCTCTGACATGTGAACACAGAAATACGAAAAGAGACACAACATGTGCAGCATGCCTCAGGACATAATTTGCCCAAGGAACATCGGAGGAGAATTTAGGAAAGACCATACCACTACCTGAATCCATATCAATGCATTGCTTAATGCACTAATTAGCTCATGATATTTATTCAAATGATCCTTGACACTTTTTGGTCAACATTGTAAGAATCGCTCCTACAGAGTTTTCATGAAAAGTAAATGCACATATGATGTCATCGGTAATGTCATCAATGACATTTGTGATGTCATCTTTGATGTCCTGGGTGTTAGTGTTAGCATTGCACGGTGGCACGTGTTATGGTTGCTTATCTTACCATAACTGCCGAATTTCAGGGGTTTTTCGGTTTTACTTTGAACCATAACGTCCCTTTAACACAGTTTTTTTACTGAATTTGATAGGTTTTTAGTAGCGCAACTTACCATAACGTCCATTTTAACAAAGTTTTTTCATTGAATTTCATAGGTTTTTATTAGCGCAACCTAACCATAACGTCCCTTAAACAAAGATTATTTACTGAATTTCATAGGTTTTTAGTAGCGCAACTTAACCATAACGTCCCTTTAACAAAGTTTTTTTACTGAATTTCATAGGTTTTTTCGTAGCGCAACTGAACCATAATGTCCCTTTAACAAAGTTTTTTTTACTGAATTTCATAGTTTTTTAGTAGCACAACTTAACAATAATAACTTTGACTTTATGTACATGCAATATGGAACATACTGAACCCTTTCTACTGAATTTGACTGTCCGCGGACATGTTCGAGCAACAGTACCACCACCTAAAAACTCTGGGGGGGTATGTGTAATTGTTATATCATAACATAGGAACATTTAACAAATTCACAAAGCAGCACACATACAAAGTATATGTAGTAATACTTAAGAAATGTAACCCATATATGTAACACACTAACAATTCATTTAAATACAATATGTTCTAAAATGGAATATACCAAAAGAAGATAAAGTGGCTTCCAACATAATTACCTCACAGACACTCCACAACTAAGAGCAAGACCAGACGTACAGACTACTCATCACATACTTTCCTGAAATAGTAAGTGCACTTCATTTTACTCATATATTTATAAACTTTCTGTGTACTACTCTGGAGTGGCTAGAGGAGCATTTCCCACAAGACGAAATGTCAGAAGATAGTGCACCTAATGGTACACACTTTACTACATAAACCAATTAATAAATATTATTTTGTATACATTTAACATATACATTTTTTTTTACAGACCATACAAAAATTGCCACTACCACAGAAAAAGAAGCGGTGGATAACACTCTGGAACACATTAACCAAAAAATTGACCAACTTATGGCAAATTTTAACGATTTAAAGAACTTTGTGGAAGATCACCTAAAACTACCAACAACATACCATTGTTCCACCTGTACTTGTCCCCCTCACCATATCCCACTCATTTAACCCCAACCCCTCTCCATGGACCAAAACATTTTGATGACATTTCCATCCCTTCTTCACCTGATCCCAATTATGTTGAAATCCCTAATTCTCCTGTTTTTGTTTCCGTTTCTGCTCCACCTTCTCAGTCATAAATTGTTTATATATGTCACATAAAGTTACTTTTTTATATTGTGTTGTAATTACTTTCAGTTCTTTGTGTTAAAACCAATTTAGGTGTCCACGGACAGCGCAGTTGTTCGAAAATGTTCGTAAATAAACAAAACTGTAAGTGTCCTGAAGACACTCTATCTGTCCGTAATGTTCTCATGCAAGTTGAAACTGTTCTAAGAACACTCGTACTGTCTGAAATGTCCGTAAATAAACGAAAATGGAGGTGTCCTTAAGAACACTATGCCTGTTTATAGTGTTCGCTAGCAAGTAGAAACTGTTCTAAGAACACTCCTGGTGTCCTGAATTGTTTGTAAATAAACGAAAATGGAGGTGTGCTGGGGACGCTATGTCTGTCCGTATTGTTCGCAAGTAAGTTAAACTGTGCTATGAACAAACAGCTGTCCGTAACTGTTCGTTTTACGTGTGACGCACTTTTAATTAGTTCAGGACCCGAACACTGTCCGTAGAACATCAACACGCATGCGCAAAACAATGTCCGTACATTGTGTATCCTGCGGACGGCCACTTCCTTAGCGAACATGCTCACGAAGCAATCATGTGACCGCGTCCACGCTGATCGCGTGTTCTATATGTGGACACTGTTCGTATCCCCGAACAGTTTAAAAGTACATTTCCAAGTAATCAACAATATTTCTCATTAAAAACTCACCATACCACAAATCCCACATACTAATCCTAAATTTCCACATAGTTTTTGTGACTTTTTGAACCTTTTTCGGTCTTCGATCTGTCTTGCAGACGGCGCGCATTTCCGCGGACCGCGTACAAGCACCCCTATAAAAAACCACACCCTAGAGCTCATTCCCATTGTGTTTCTGGCTATTCCACAGAGCACACTGCATTTTGCTGCATACTTTGCAGATTTTGAGATTTCCATCTCCAAGACGATGACATCCATGGCTCCACTATTGCCACCTGGTGCTACATCTGCCTCAGCACCACCACCACCCCCTCCACCACCACCATCTCCCAAAGGGCCTGAAGAGGGGAACAGGAGTGAGGATATAGAGGAGGAAGAAGAGGATGACGAGAATGAGGCAGAGGAAATCCCTACTACCCGCCCTCGGCGTGATTCTTGGGTGTGGCGGTTGTTTACCGTTCATGGCAATGTTCCTAAGGCTCGTGCGAACCGTGTCACCTGCAATGAGTGCAAAATGGTACTCAGTCGCGGGAGGCATGGTGCGTACAGCTTTGGGACCACGACCATGAAGCGACACCTGAATTCATTCCACACTGGGGCCATTCGCCAGGTTGTACCTTGCGAAGAGCGTAGTAGGTTGATTGCCTCTACTTCATCCTTCCGTTTCTGATCCTGTCACCACAAGGAACACCTCTGTGGGACAGCGTCTTCCTCAAGCTGCCTCACAGGCCATACAGAATTCTGATGACCCATACCTTTCGAGGGTCACAGTTGTATGTATGTACTGTGACACGGTACTCTGGAGGGGGGAGCGACTTCGGAGTGCTTTTGAGACTATCATCTCAGAGCACGAGAAGACCTGCTCACTACCCAAATAAAACCCACTCTACATCTTCCTCTCTGAGCTCGCCCTTTCTTATCCCTGTGGTTGGTGTCCCCCCCTTTACCCTCCTTTACCCTCCTCTCCTAGTGTGTCGTGTATAAAAAACCAAAAAAAATACAAAATAACAAAAATTAAAAAAAAATAAGGCTCTTTTCAGAGCCGCCTTTCACAGTTAATAAATAGAAGTGAAGATAAATAAAGCAGGGCCCTTTGTATATCTTAAAAGTCTGCGGACAGTTCGCGAACATTAAAAAAATTGGGGTGCTACCCTATTGTAACCATTGGATTTTTCTCTGGGAGCAAGTGGTGGCTCTGAAAAGAGCCTTTGGCAGGGGTTTGTATGTCAAAAATTTTAAATACTTAACACCTACTTCAAAATGGATGCTGTATTTCTAAAAAAGGTTGCAATGCATTTTGTACATTTCTCAGAAAAATCTGATTGCCAGCATAAGTAAGATGGACTCCATCTCTGCGAAAAATGTATGTACTACGAAACATAATATTTTCATTGTGAAAAGAGGACATGCCAAAATCTCTTAGGAAGGCACAAACAGCCTTATTGACATTACGCCTTGCTTTCTCCATTTGTGGACCACATGAGAAAGAACGAAGCCACATTTGTCTCTGCGCAATCCGTGAAAGAATTGCTTTGGAGTTTGGAAACATGTCCATGATCTTCTGAAGTCCTTCTTTCATTGCAAATTGCAAAGAAATTCCAGACACATGTCCTAAACTGTTCCCTCCACAATGAATTACAATTATGTCTAGATGTTCCTCTATCTTCAAAGTTGCACAGAGAGGTAGCAAGTCCAACCACTTCATTCCACGCACTCCATGCCAGTGCACTTCCACATGTGGGAATCCAAGATCTATAGATACTCCACAGCTTTCTGCATGCACCTTCAACCAATATATCCACTAGTCTCCCAAAATCCACACAATCTGTTTTTTTAAACACTCAGCCATAGCTATCTGTTCTTCTCTCAGCAAAAAGAATATCTGAGAAAACCTCTCCTAGCACAACACACTCACTAAACTTTACTGACCAATCCCTTGCTACATTCAATCTCATTTGCATGCCTCCCCACCCCAAATTCCCCGGATGTAATACGCGGTGTCCTAGAACTACCGACATGTCCGCGAACATATCGTAATATTGACAGCCCTTCTACCATTTCCACTTCACTCTCTGTACCATTCCCTCATTGGATGTGGCTAAGAAATCGCATGACCATCCACCAATCAAATCCAAGACCTCTACATGTAACTGCATCATCATAGATCAGCACTGCAAATGTACAGTGAATCTCTCGGACTACAAGTCTCATACCATTGGCAAGCACGATCTACGAGAAATACTATACAAGTCTCCAAGATTTCTACTTGCAGCTTCGTCCATATCCATATGCATGAACACAAACTACAGGTATGCATATTTTCTATACAGTACATGAACACATTTTCTAACCAACTTTTACCTTGTATAATCTGTAAAATGAATCTACAATAATTTTTTCATTGTCCTAAAATGAACTGTGACTTACAAACCTTTATACCGTTTAATGTCTTCATACACACACACACACACACACGCAAATAATGTTAAACCAACATTTTTGAAATAAAATATATAGACTACATATAACCAAACAAAATTACATGCATACTCTATGATCAAATCTCAAACAATAATATTTGTACAAACACATAATTGGTTTACATTTTTTCAATTTATATAATTACTTACATTTATATAGGACAAGCAGGCTATGACATTGACTCACTATTACGTGGAAAAGCAGGCTATGACATTGACTCACTATTACGTGGAAAAGCTTAGATACAGGAATAGTGGTATACAGTGCTACATTATGAATTTCACAAGCCATAGTAAAGATATTTTCTTTCCTACAGTTAGTCATAAAATAGTTTTAATGGTTTTGAGGAAGGCGCTGAGCATTTCAATTTAAAAAATCTATGTCTAAATTAAAAACAGTGCTATATACAAACCAAATTACTAATTTCTTTCTTTTACAATTGCAGTGAAGACCATTCTCCAGAAAAGAAGCAGCCGAATTTGAAGTACAAAGAACAACTAAGAAGCAAACTGCTCATTTTAGAAAAAAAAGTAAGTAAAATGTTACCATAATATTTGAATTATTACTCAAACACACTGTAAGGTTAATT
The DNA here is from genome assembly GCF_040938575.1 of Ambystoma mexicanum. Lineage (NCBI taxonomy): Eukaryota > Metazoa > Chordata > Amphibia > Caudata > Ambystomatidae > Ambystoma > Ambystoma mexicanum. The sequence goes on from NC_090937.1 coordinate 640,092,549, forward strand.
CATGCTATTTCTGTGCCTAAAAATAGAGATTCTGCACCATTCTGACCAAAAATCCCCCCGTCTTAAACAGTGATTTACTGGCAGAATGGCCCACAACTTCCTATTTTTCGACACACAAATTACCCAACTCAGCCGCTAGAATTTAGATGTTGTAGAACAAACAACTGTTTTAATTGTATAGCTTTAGATATACTATTTATACTTCTCCAAACCACTGGCTTACTTTTTTCTGTCATCTGAACCCCAGTTTAGTAACACATTAATTCAAGAATACCCATCCCTAGTAGTTGTACTTCCCAAAGCACAATCACACACCATTACATACATCTTTATCATCTTGCTCAAACACTCATGCACACAACACACATGCATTCCAGAACACCCCAACCCATACCTTCTGTATTTATTTCAACAGACCCTAAAGAATGCCTACCAAAAAGAAACTCCGTAGAATGGAACGCAGAAGTAGAGCAAATGAAAAGAAAACTCTCCAACATAAACATCCATCTATAGCAGAATTTGTAAAAAAAGTTGAAACACAACAGCTAATACAGTCATGTAGTGAAACAGAAGAAGTTTCTAGTACAAAAACTGTGCCTCCTCTATCAAAAAATAAAACAAACCAAAAAAACAATTAACAGAAAATCAACTATCACTACAAATAAAACTTCTTCTATAAATCTTGATGTATTACAAAGTAAGCATACCAAGAAAAGTATTTTAGCCAAAATGTTCCGTCACAAAGTCCTTCAAAATCTTATGAAAACAGGAGAGAAACCAGGTTCAACACTTCAAACCTATCGTAGAAAAGTAATCTTAGAAGCGTTGATAGACAGTGCAATTCTTCTCAAAAGAAAGTTATTTATTTTAGTGTTAAACAGAATAAAACCACTAACAAAACTAATAACTAAATTACAAAAAAGGCTTCTCAATAAACGAAATGTCAACAGAAATAACTTCTTAAATATCTGTGGAGGTGAATGGAGTCACACTACAAGCACAGGACCATACTTTAATGAAGAAGCGTACAAACAAAAGCAAACAAATACAATTGCCATACATAGCAGTGGTCAAGGTTATGAACAAGTTAATAATACCATAATGGAACAAGAAGTACTCCTTACAAAAATATGCCCTGAAAACGTAGATTTACCCCTCCATTCAACTGAATTAGAACATCTAGTGTACAAATGGCCATGCACGTCAATGTGTAACATTCCCAAAAAAAATTTAAAGTCTTTACGCCAATTCCTCAATCAATATGTGAAAAGCGAAGACAAAATCAAAATTAAACTACTGCAAAATATGGATGCTTGTCCAGTACGCAAGTACACAGGACTACAAGGACATTCATTGGCCTGCATTACAGGACCTCCTTGCAAAACAACCTTCCATGATATCAAAAGGATATCAACATATCATGCAAGTATAAGAAATCTAGTTTATAAACTGTACTATGCTAAAAGGCCTGCTTTAGCACTAGCCAATTTAAATAACATTCTTCTACATGGTACAGCAAAAGACCTACTAAAAGAAATCGACTATATCCAGACAAAATATTTTGGAAGTGAAACCCACTTACAAGATGAATTAGCTGTAAACCAACTTCGTAACAATTCTGCACATGGCAACCTTTCACTACACACATACAAAAAAGAAATACAAAAATTTGAAAGTACTTCAGCTGAAGTACCAAACCACGTGTGTGTATGTTGCCGCAGAACTTTTTATAAAAGTAACACGAAAACTGTAGACCTATCATACAAAATAGAAGACAATGAAGAATCTAAATGGTTTGAATTAGCTCTCTACCTTATAGCAGAAAACAAATACAAAATAACTGACCCCATAATACTTTGCAGTTACTGCACTACAAAACTAGACAACAACCAAACACCTTCAGGTGCTATCACAAATAACTTTGAATTATATCCACTACCAAAACCCCTTTTAACAACGTAATTTATATGAGAGCATCATAATTCAAACAGTGCACCCATTTCAAGTAATAATACGCCTTCCACCAAAAACTGCAAAATTACCTCTTTCTGAATTAGTGAAAGGTATTCGTGGAAAAGTAGTCTATTTACCATTATATCTAAAAGAAAATGTGCACACTCTAGGAGTGCAACGTCCAATGCAACATTTTTTAATTATCTTGGTAAATGGAGTACCTACAAAAGACAAAACAATTTGGCAACAACTGGTAGATTTACATAAAGTTAGAGAAGCCCTGCAATATCTTAACGAGAATAATGAATATTACAAAGAAATTAATATTGAAGAAAACTTGAAAGATACAACTGAAATAATTCAAGAGACACAAGAAGCTGGTCAATTTCAGCTCCTAGATCCTGCTACAATATCAAATACTTTAGACCATTATACAATTAATCCATTGCACTCTAATGACACCATAGAAGATGCACTGGAAACGTACCAAATGCGTCAAACAAAAGGATCACCAATCAGCATATGGGAAAAAAGTATAGAGGCACATGCTTTTCCTCTACTCTTTCCAACTGGCAAAGGAGGAAGATACGATGATAGACCTATTCAAATATCAGCATCAGAATATCGCTCATTACGAATGTATTCTGAAGATCCCAGATTTCGACAAAATGTGGAATACATATTCCACCTACTCTTTGAAAGTGAACTAGCAACTTTATGTTACGGAGTTCCACACATATTAAAATCAGGATCACACTTTCAAAATATGACAGCTACACAATTATTACAAAAAGTTCAACAAAAAGATGAGGTTTTACAAGCAAATCTTACAAATCTATTAGCAAATATGCGTGGTACTAAAGAGTACTGGTTTCGACGTCATGGAGATGTACGTTGTATGATCAGAAACCTTGGCCCACCCACTTGGTTTGTTAAATTAAGTTGTGCAGAATATGCATGGGAAGATTTACATGCTTTCCTACGCATATCAAATGAAAACAAAACAAACAAAGATATACTAACACCTGGAGAACTTTGTTCTCAGGATCCTATTAATGTTTCAAGATATTTTCCCCATCGCTTCATTGCTATGCTACATTTTATTTGTAATAAATCTCTTCCTCCCCTTGGAGAAGTGCAACACTTCTTTTGGAGAAAAGAATACCAAGCCAGAGGAGCACCACATGTCCACATGCTTTTATGGATTAAAGATGCTCCTAAATTTGGTCAAGACAGTGATGCCAGTGTTTTACAGTTTATTGAAAAATATGTCAGTTGTGAAATTCCATCAGAATCCACAAATAATGATCTTCATGCAAACATTTTACAATTCCAAAGACACAAATGTGGCAAATATTGTCATCGCAAATACAAAAACAAAGGGAAATACTACACCAAATGCCGATTTGGTTTCCCTAGACAAGTTAGAAATACAGGTCAAGTGAACAACCTCATGTCTTCAGTTAGACATAGTGTTAAAGGTAAGTCACCTAAAAATACATATTGCATAAAAAGAAAAGAAGAAGAAAAATATATCAATGATTACAATGCAATCATTGCCCACTTATGGAATGTAAACATAGATGTGCAGTACATTGCAGACAATTCTACTGCAGTTGCACAATATGTCACAGCATACTTAACCAAATCAGAAAAGACAGAGCTCCAAGGACCTGTCATCAGATAAAACAGTGTCTCAAAAAATATACAGCTTGGGCATAAAATGCTGTCCCATAGAGTATGTGGATCCTATGAAGCAGCTGATCGATTAACTGGTACTGCATTGTATGCTAAATCTGCAAATATAGTATGGCTAAGTTTTGGTCCCGCTAAATCTAGAAAAAGAGTTCTAAAATCATACGAAGATATAGAAACAATAGCCAAACATGACCCCAACAGCCGAGACATTTTAAAAAACAAATTTATTGGACACATAATACCCAAACAGGAGTACCACTTTGGAAACCATGTGTCTATACCACATAGCCCAAAACTACACATACAAAAATAATATAAAACCTGATGAACAAAACCATAAATACAAAGTGACAAACTGTGAAGGCAGCTTAGTAAAACTCACCAAACCAAATTTAATTAATCATATCAAATTGTCATTAAGGACTCCTCAACATAAAGAAGTATATTACATGTATCTGCTACAACTCTTTAAACCATGGAGAAAAGAAGAAGAAATACTAGATAACTATGACTCATATGAAGGCGCTTTCAAAGCAAATGAAAGCAGTATAACTGATGTAAACTTTGCACAGTACAAAACAATGTTGCACAATGAACAGCAACACAAAGAAGAACTCCAGGCCCAACTAGATAAGGACACTCCTGACAGTAGTAGTACCTAATTAAACTAACTATCAAACAGAAACTTAACTAATTAAACTAAAAGAAAAATAAAAAATGGCCACATACGACCCGGAGGGGAGGGCAGGAACCCAGGAGGGGGGAGGTACAGGGTGCTGCTCAACATCCAACTGCGATGATGCTGAGCCAAAAAAAAAACTCCATGGGCTCAACGCCTGCACAGCCCGACCTATGTGGGAGATAGATGGTCGTCCGAGTCTGGCTCATCCTGGAAAGGAAGAAGTGGCACAGTAGCCTGGCCACGCCTAGCCGCAGCTTGCCCCTCTTTGGCAGCAAGTCTGCCGGACGGGTGAGCCTGGTTCTGTGTGGCAATGTGACGTAGGTCTGCATGCAGAACCTCACGTGATACACGTGCTTCCTCTTGCAAGGTAGCATGTGTAACACGGAGTTCCTCCTGCAAGGCCTGGCTGGACAACCACTGCACCTCCCAGCAAGCCTGTAGCTCAGCCGAGATGGTCCGCTCAAGCTGTGCAAACCTCTCCTCTGCCCGCTGCCTCTGGGACATCATAAGGACACCCAGAGTGGATCTGAGGGAAGCATACTCCTCCCTCAGGGCATCCATGTGCGCCTCTGCGTGAGCAGCAATTGCTTGATGCAGAGACGACATTTCAGCCTGGCGTGCCCTGTCTGAGGCCGCCATGCCCAGCCTGAGCGAGCGGGCCGTGGACCGTGCCGCCTGCTGCTGGAGAAGCACCTGCCTAGCAGGGGGGACTACAGATCGGGCCACACACTCCATGCTCTCAGCGATGTTCTCCATTGCTGCCCCCTGCCCTTCTGAATTGGCAGTCATGTCTTGCTCCCACTCAGTATACTGCGGTTGCGTGCGGCGACCGCGTTGCCGGGCTTGATCCTTGCGGGACCCAAGGACCGGGGGTCCTCGCTGTGTTGGCACCGCCCGCGGCTGCACGACTACATGCCCCCGTCGACGTGATGTCCCAGGCACATCAGTGACTGGTGTGGAGGGTGACCCTGCATCCCGATCCACCACGGGCAGAGGAACCAAGACTGTCTGATCCCTCAGTGCAGGTGTCGCAGACAGAGGAGTGTCCACATCAGAATCACTCACCCCTGACACATGGACTTGATGCTCATCCAACACAACATGGTCGTCAGAGTCGTCATCAAGGCTGGACTCATAGGCAGCCAGAGACAAGATGGACTGTAGCACTTGGGGGGTTTCGTGGCCTACCACCCCACGACCCCCACTAGTGCCGGGTTGATGTAGTGGTAACAACCCTGTGTCTGGCATGACAACACCATCCTCCGCCTCCATTGCGTCATCACCTGAAAAATAGAGAGAAAAAAGGTCACTACACATGTCAGAAGCACACAACACACACACACACCGACAGCAAACGCATCAGGCAGATATGTGACACACAACATATAACCTGGCATGCATGCTGGGTCAACTTTGAATTGCTTCTGTGATCAGACCTGTTGAAAGGTGGCAGTTTCCATGGAAGTGGGTCTATGCAGTGCAGAAAATGTGTACGCCACTCACTACCTACATGTACAAGGACTCCATGGTGTGTGCCAGGAAATGTGAAGGCAGTGCAATGTCAAATTCAGACATCACGTGCATTGTGCATTCAATGTGTACCATATCTAGAAGCCAAGCACCCCTCCACCCCAGTACCAAAGCAGGGATGCCTAGCATGGTATCAAAAGGCTGACCATACACCTGTGTATTGACAGGCAGTGTTGACCTGCATCAACAGCTTAATGTGATTCAAGTGACAACACTGCAAATGATGCTGGGACAGTAAGCAGGACACATGATGAAAACTCTGGATTCCGCCCATGTGTGAAGAAGACACAACAACAGTTGGACTGAGTCATTGGCCATTGAACAGGCTGAGGCCTGTGAGCCACACAGATTGTCAGACCCTAAACATGTGTGCAACACAGGACTGAGCCACAGTTGACATGGGAAGGCTGATGAGATGGCAGGCAATGTATGTAACCAAGGACTTGTATTACAGTGATCATCCAGTCAAGGACACATAGGGGCATGCGTGAAATGCACATGGAGCATGAATGGGCACTCATGTCCCTGCGGGACATATGACCTATGCACAGTACAAGTGAGATACCCTGCATCAAGTACTAAGGCTGTACCACACGGCATATGTCTGGCAGATTCTACGCTGGAAGTTAGCATCTACACAGGACGCATGAACAAGAAAGTACACATTGGCAAGAGTGAAGAAAACCAGTGCAAATGTGGAACTGGGGTGCAGAGTGGCGGATGAGGGGCAAGGGAGCATGCCTACATGGAGTCCCCGCATGCAGGCAGAGGAGACACGCATGACGGAAGCATTGCATTACTTACACATCAGAACCATGTACACGTCACATGTAGTGGCAATCATGCACAACACATCCCACAAGTGAAACACACACGTCCTCAACAAACACGCATCAACACTCACTGGACTGGGCATCAAAGTCCAGCATCTCTCCCACTCCTTCGACCAATTCAGGTGGTATGAACTCCGAAACGAGTGCCTCATGCGGAGTGAGCTCTTCCTCCTCTGGTGCAGGCCCACCGCCAGTCACCAGAGTCAAGTTGTAATTAGAGGCACGCTTAGCCTTAGTGCTGCGTTTGATGTCATTCCTACGCCTTTTGCACTCTTGCGCCGTGCGCACCTCATGGCTGAATGAACTGACATGTTCCACAACATGCTTCCAGTGGGTGTCACGTTGGGCAGCCGTAGTCTGACTATTGGCACCCACTAGCATATCACGGCTGTGGCCCCGCACGTAGTCCACGAGGAAGTCCAGTTCCTGCTTGCAGAAAGGCTTCTTCCTCGATGTGCAGGAGGTCGTGGCTGTGTGTGGGGTCCCAGCCTGTGCTGCAGGTGCAACCTTCCTCCTCTTGGACTGTGGCGCAGACCCTGGCTGGCTAATGCCACCCTGACCAGTATGGCCAGTGGGTTCAGTGGATTGAGCCAAGGGAGTGGCAGGTGGAGGGATGACAAAAGGCCTGACTTGTGTCAGTGGCAGCTGGGTGCCCACTAATGGACCCTGCGCAGCAACATCAGCTGTGGCAGGGTCATTGACCACAACGTTCCTGGTTGGCAGACTCACAACCAGGGTGTTGTTGGGTGCATCTGCCCCTGCACTTGCCAACACCTGGCTGTTCGGGGCAGCAGATGACATGACTGCCCCAGGGGCACGTGTCTTGGTCTGAGAAGCCCGGCCTGCCCCTATGGTTTCCCTCCTGGCCTGTTGGAGATCTACCAAGGGCTCCTCAAGTGCCAAGGCAGCCTGCGCTGGCAGACCCTGAGCCTGGGTGGCGGTGTCCACAGCTGCACCTGCAGCTACCACTACCCTTGGGCCCGTGGCAGTCGATGGAACGGACTGCCGGGTCACACGGGCGCCAGTGCCAGATGCAGAAGCTGCATCCCCCGGAACCACAGGGGGTGGTGCATGACTGCACTGACACATGGCACAACATTGTGCTCAAGTGGCGCACCCCTGCCTCTTCCCCCTCTGTGGCCACCCTGGACACCCTGGAGTCCCCCTACTCCCTGGTCACCACGGCCACGTCCCCGACCACGCCTGCCACGAGGACACCCAGCTGAGCGCCCCTCACCTTTGGTGCTTCCCAACCATGGCACAGATGTAGTAGTGCCGGCACAGATGGAGTGGTGCCAATTGGAGGTGTACACCACAATTGACCTGGGCAATTGGGGTGAAGGGGGTGGGAAGCCAGATGTTAACAGCCCCCCTGCACCTGCAAGGCTGTATGTGACCCTGGTGATGTAGTGATGCGTCACGCAATGCTCAGGCACCCCAAAACTGCAGGAAAACCGTGCACGCAACCCTGCAGCCTACGTGCGTGGAATTAATCTCCCGCAGTATGAGGTGGCACCCAGTAACACGAAAGACGCGTAGGCATGGGACACGCAGGCTACTACGACCTCGAAAACGGGTACGCGATACACAGGGACACCCGCAGTGGGAAAAATAGCGTGCGTGACTCACCGTCTGACTAGCGCGATGCAGAAAAACATGCGTAGCCAATACCCCCGCCAAAAGAAGAGATACGTCCTTGATAGCTGTGAAGTTATGATGGCGCGCGAAACAACAGGAAGCAGCAACACACGTCGGTCTCCATGAAATGCACGTACAGCGAACTGCTGGGCCCGCTCACCTTTAACCCGTGCTGAGGGAAACACCCACGCGTGTCACGTCACTTACGCGCATGGGCCCTTTCCTCGGATTACACGCAGATGTGCAGTTTTTCACGTGCGCTGAAATGCCCATGCACGCCTGTGCGCGTCACGTCACAGGGGTGCTTGCGCTTGAGGGGCCTTCTGTCCAATGAAATTGCGTATGCGTGCAGACGCGCTTACACGCTAAGGGCCTTTCCTCGAATTACACGCTGACGTGCAGAATTTTCACGTGCCAAATCACTCCGTATCAAGCTGGCCACACGTAAGCACACGGAAGACCACGCTCCTGCCCAGAAGGCCGAATTACTGCCCCCCAGAGCCCTGAGCACGCTCCCACCTGCCATCTGCTGCTGCCTGACTGCCTGCTGCCCACGTGCCCTGCCATTTGCTGCCTGCACAACAGCCAGGGGTGCTGTTGCTGTGACCACCCCTGCTGGAACCGAAGACTCTCGACTGGGATTCCATCGATCCACAGCTCAGCCCCATGACCCAGTTGCCCACCAACTCCTGCCTCTGGGGTTGTCATGTCGGGCACTGCAACATCTGGCACCACTGACAACCCCCGGCCAGAGAGGCAGAGGGGCACCAGCTTCAGTGCCAGGGAAGTTGGTGTCCTGGTGGAGCAAGTCCTGGGGCAGTATGATGCCCTCTTCGGAAGTTCCCACGCCGACAAGGAAGGACAGACTCGGATCTGGACTGACATCGTTACTGCCATCAAAGCGGAGGGGGTGGCAGTCCGCGACTTACAACATGTCAAGAAGCGCTGGGAGGACTTCAGGTCCAGAACCCTGAACAAGGCCCTGACCACTTGTCGGAAGATCAGATGAGGGTCCTGGAACGCATATCCCCAGCGCTCCATGTCCAGGTCCTTGAGAGGCACACCCGTCTGGAGTCGAGCGGTAAGTGTACATGCATCCTGATTGTGAGCTGTGCATTTGGTGATGTTTCAGTAGTGTGCAGGTTGCACATCTGTTTGTATGGGGTCGAGTATGGGTGGGGGTGTACAGGGCCGTGAGGCTAACACATGCGAGGGCTGTAATGTGTGAGACATGGATGGTGCTTGTGTGTGTAGGCTTGCATGGCAAATACAGTTGTGTGGGCACACATGTTTGGATGAATGTGTATTTAAGTAGACATGTTCGTGATGTCACGCATGTATGTTGTTTTCAGCTGCATGTATCAGCACTGTGTACATGAGCATTTGTGTGTATTTCACAAGGGTGCAACAGTGATGCAACATGGATGCATGTGACAGCGGGATGTGGAAGCCTGATTGGCAGATGTGACATGGATGCCCATCTGAACACTGCGACACTTGGCAGAGGTGTACACATGCATGCAAGTGTGGTGGTGTGTGTACATGTGTAGTGCACTTCCTGTGTTACATGTGATGTCTGGCTCAGCTTTGCCTGCTCATGCTGTTGTATGTGTATGGATGGTGCTGGCAGTTGCGATATGGCTGTGGTATGGCTCATGTGTGCGAGTTGAAATGACATGTGTGTTGGGGATTGTAATGGCATGTCTGAGGTTTGCCAATGCCACTCATGTACAACTGTCATGTGTGTATGTGTCCATTGTACAGTGCCCTGATGCTTGTGTTTTATTTCTCCCTGTCTGCAGCGTCAACTGATGAAGAGGGAGGAGAAGGTGCTGTGGAGCACAGCGGCGGGGATCCCACCGCCAGCCGGAGACGCAAGGCCCGGCTCCCCTCCCATGTTGTGATCTCGTCGGGGAGTGAGGAGTCCGGTGCTGCGTCCCAGGCCGCAGCTGCCGGGGGGAGGTCCAAGAGGCTGAGGTTGGAGTTGGACTCCTCGGCAGCAGAAGGGGCAGCTGGGACCCCACAGGGCCCAACGGGGGAAGATGGCACGGAGTCATCCAGGTTGGTGGGGTGTTTGGTGGAGGAGGAGGCCGTGCAAGCAACAGAGACGGGGTCTGGAGGTGGGGATTCCACTGGTGCTAGTGGTGCAGTGCAGGACCAGGAACAGGAGGCAGCACAGGCCGCCGCGGAGGTGCCTGTGTGCAATCCTGTCCCTGATCCTGTCCCTGCATCATCTTGCACCAGCAGGGATGCCTACGTCCAGACCCGTTTTCAGGCAGGGGATGAGCTCACGACAACTGGCCTTCCTCTGCCTGCGGACCTGGCTATCCGGGTCCGGGTTGAGCCTGTCCTGACTGGTGTGGCGTTGCGTCAACGGGCCATGCGAGGTGACCTGCAGTCTTTTCATGAGGAGACTGCACGTCATCTCGAATGGCTCGTTGAGCGCGTCAGCCTACTGGGACAGGTCACCCAGGCCGGATTCCTCCGTTTGATGGGGCTTGCTGCGACCCCCTCCTCAACTGAACCACCTATGCGCCAGTCGTCCTCCGTGCCATCTTCCCACCCATCAGTCACCTAGGAGCCCTGTGGAGCTGCCTCTGACGGTGCGGCCAGGCTGGTGGAGGAGGCATCCCTGCCACAGTCGGGAGTCGGACGTCCAGCAGGGGTGGCCACATCAACGACTGCACCCCAGCCAGCGGAGGATGTGCAGGCAGCAGGAGGCAGTGCACGGGCAGAGGCACAGCAGCAGCAGCAACGTGGTGGGAGCCATGAAGGCTCGGGGCCTTCGACATTGGAGGGGCAGGCATCGGCCGGAGGGCAGGAGGACCCAGGACAGAAAGTGTCTTCCGTGTGGCAGCGGTTGGGCCACGCCATAGATGCGGAGCGGCAGCGGGTGGAAGAGGCACGGCTCACGATGGTCAGGGCGGAGAACTCCATGCGGAGGGCCCTGAGGCGGGCCAATTGCCTCGAGGCAATCCGCAGGGGGTTGGAGGTGGACACGTCGACGGCCCTGCGGACCCTCGGGGCCATGGAGGAGGACCGCCTCCGGGGCATTGAGCAGGAGTTCAATGATGCCCTGGCCCGGGACATCCAAAAGTGAGCCGTCGGACTAGCCCGCTGCCCTTGTACATAGTTCTGTAGTTAGTGTTAGGTTTCCTTTGTTTTTGCATTTTTTTTGGACCTTTTGGACAATGGGCCACATTTTTGTATATCGTTTTTTTTCATTAGTTAGTGTTGTTAAATAGGTTTCATTTCTTTTGTTGGGATAATGGACCCTGGCTTGTTCATCTGTACATAGTTCACTGTTGGATTTTCTTTTTATTTTACAATTTACCCATGGAGCAATGGCTTTCAATTATAATTTTCCATTTGATTTTCTTTTGTGGACTGTGACTTTGGACACCATTCCTTTGGATTATGATTTTTGGTTTTGAATTTTTTCACAGACATGCTTCTTTTCATTTTTTTACATTCCCATTTCTGTTTGTTTATTTTTGATTCAATTTATGTTTCCTTTAATACATATTTTTTGATCAAACTTCAATGTGTAGTATCATCTCATTGGTTTCATGCATATCATGATATGGGTTTTGAGATTCACTGCCACCCATCTGGTGTATATGAGGGACATTTGTTCATTTTCAAACTTGCAATTGGTGTTCTATCATGTTATTGCCATTTCTAAGTTGGTGGATGCAATACTCGTGTGGGTGTTTTGCATTTGGAGGCTGACCATAGGGACTAGGGATCTAGATTGTGATGACATGTTGGGTGGGGAACATGAGTTGGGGCCTGGTGGAGGGTGCACCACAGTGCTGGGGGGTGGGGGTGCAGGGGAACATCGTTGGACATGAGTTGGGGCCTGCTGGCAGGTGCCCCACAGTGCTGGGTGGTGGGGGTGCAGGGGAACATGAGTGGGGGCCTGGTGGAGGCTACCCCTGGTGGCTGGGGGTGAGGGTGATGGGAGACATGGGTGGGGGCCTGGTGGAGGCTGCCCCTGGTGGCTGGGGGTGCAGGGGGACATGCGTTGGTGGGCAGTAGTGCAAGGTGACATGTGGGTTGGCTGGCCCATGGTGGATGGGGTGCCTGCAGGACATGTGCAGGGTAGGCCCCTGTGGTGTGGGCCACCTGCAGGGGCCGTGGAAGGTGTAGAGGGAACACCTGGGAGGACCCACACGTGCAATTCACGTGTGGTGCTCCCCGCGCACCCCTGTAATACACGTACCCTGATGGAATCGCATGTGATACTTTCCGTGCACCCCTGAAATACACGTACCAAGCTGATTTTGCGTGTGATACTTCCCGTGCACCCCTGGAATACACGTACCCTGCTGTTTTTGCGTGTGATACTTCCCGCGCACCCCTGGAATACACGTACCCTGATGGAATCGCATGTGATACTTCCCGCGCACCCCTGGAATACACGTACCCTGCTGATGTCGCGTGTGAAACTTCCCGCGCACCCCGAAATACACGTAGCCAGGACATTCACGTGTGGAACTTCCCGCGCACCCCTGATATACACATACCCTGCTGATATCGCGTGTGAAACTTCAAGCGCACCCCAAGATACACGTAGCCAGGACATTCTCGTGTGGAACTTCCAGCGCACCCCTGGAATACACGTACCCTGCTGATATTGCGTGTGAAACTCCCCGCGCACACCGAAATACACGTAGCCAGGACATTCTCGTGGGGAACTTCCAGCGCACCCCTGGAATACACGTACCCTGCTGATATCGCGTGTGAAACTTCCCGCGCACCCCGAAATACAAGTAGCCAGGACATTCGCGTGTGGAACTTCCCGTGCACCCCTGGAATACATGTACCCTGCTGATATCGCGTGTGAAACTTCGCGCGCACCCCGAAATACACGTAGCCAGGACATTCGCATGTGGAACTTCCCGCGCAACCCTGATATACACGTACCCTGCTGAATTCACGTGTGAAACTTCCCGCGCACCGCTGATGTCCATGTACCCTGATGGAATCGCGTGTGGAACTTCCAGCGCACCCCTGGAATACATGTACCCTGCTGATATCGCGTGTGAATCTTCCCGCGCACCCCGAAATACACGTAGCCAGGACATTCGCGTGTGGAACTTTCTGCGCACCCCTGATATACACGTACCCTGCTGAATTCCCGTGTGAAACTTCCCGCGCACCCCTGATGTACAAGTACCCTGATGGAATCGCGTGTGGATCTTCCAGCGCACCCCTGAAATACACGTACCCAGCTGAAATGACGTGAGGTACTTCCTGCGCACCCCAGTGATACACGTAGCCCGCTTGCCGTGCTGGTACAGGGTTAGCGCAGCCCTTTGCACTGGATTGGGGATTTTGATGGCTTTTCCCTGCGCGAGAGGTGTACTTGGGGGCGTAACTGGCGCTGCTGCAGGGTCGCTGCGCCACTGTGCACCACGGCTGGTTTTGGTAGCTGGAATCCATGAATACGCTGTGCGCGGAAATGGATTTTAGCGCACGCGGCTGGCGCAGGGATTCGCACGCGCACACTGTGTGCCAGCCACGTGCGCCACTTGTGCGCTAAATTCTATGAATTACCCCCATGGTGTTTTCTAGTTCTATCATAGCTAATTCTGCCTCATTTGTTATTAGTGGGTCTCCCAGTGGTTATTGGCTTCCTGTGACAGAAGGTTGACCATAGTTAGCGTAATTAGTTAATATAGTATAAAATTGCTTGTCTATTGTGCTTTCATGTGACGGTGCGGTGCTTTGTGGCTTTTGAAGGCACCCAATGTCTGTTCCAGCTGGGCCCTTCAGGCTTGTCTTGTGTATGTGTTTGCTGCTTGGGGTCCTTGACTCACATATGCCACTCCTGCCTCCCTTATCCATGGGCTCGCAAGGATGGTTCGGTGTCACAACCTTTTACACAAGGGCTTTGGACTGTCATATCTGTGGCATGTCTGGTGCTGTGTGACTTGTGTTTACACCCCTAGTGGGGATGATTTTGGTGTTATTGTCCACTGTTCAGCTTTTGCTAGATGGGGTGTTTCATGATTAATGTGTACATTCATTGCTATGGATTGTGTAGTATGTTTCTTATCTTTACTGTACACGTGCTTGTTGCAATTCATGCTGTAGATAGTGTTCCACACTTTGGATGTGAAAGACGGACTGATGGTGTGATTTATGGTGTGACTCTCTGACATGGTCAAGTAATGAGATGCCTGAAGAGACACACACAGATGACTTTGAAGCATTAATCATGTGTTTCATGCCCTTTCTGCAGGGGGATGAGCCTCCAGAGCACCTTTGCCAGCAGACATGGCCCATTGGACAACGGAATTCTGGACACATTTGTTGGTGCCCACATGCACATGTGTGCACAAGCAGAGGCACAGGGATTGCAGACCTACATCCTAGAACTCCTGACGTGTTCCAAGGAACTCCAGGCAAGGTGAGCAGCACAGGGGGGCCACAACACAGCAAAGCTTGCACCAGGCGAGTTGCACATGCAGGCTTAGTCACAGCACTGAGGGTGAGCTTGGACGAATATTGGTGTTGAAGCACACAATGCAGCTCAGATGTGTTGGTGGACTGATGGCTGTTGATTGTAAGGTTGTCTGGGACACCTGCAGGGGCAGTGGCACATACCCTCCGGTACACCAAGGTCCATCGAGGCACTTGTATCAACCATGTAGCCTTCCGAGACATGGAAAGGGGCAGCTCACAGGGACATACAGCAAGGGACATACTCGGGTGCAGTGCATTTCATTTCCATGTACATTATGATAAATGCACTGCCAACTTTGTTTCGGTCATGGTGGTACACAACTTGCTCTGAAGTCATGGCTTGCTATATGGGTATGTCTGCTTACCCAGGGAACATTGCATGTTGTGTGAATTGTGACACATTGGTGTTCCATTTGCCACGCACCCACCGGCGGCTGACTTTCTGCATTGACTGCGTATGACCCATCACAGGGGTAATGTTATATATGGGTACGAAGCATCTACACCAGATTGTCTGTTTGTAGAGTAGTTTGTTGCTATGGGGCATGTTTGGTGGTGTGTTTTTGTGTAATTGGCACGTACAGGTTGTTGACTGTGGCTCTCTTTGCAGCATTGCAGTGCTCCTGTAACCGGACATGAGAGTGCGCAGGCAGGAGGCCAGCACTCAAAACCAGAGCTAAGTGTCTTGTTGTTTTTCTTTCAAACTGCTCTGCATAGGCTTGCTGGGGGGTGCACTAATGCATGGATGAATGTGTAATTCAATTTGGTATGTTTTTTCCCCCTAATCACCCGGAATCCTACGCAATTTTGAACCCTGTACCCTCTACCCGGTGTTCCTGCTTCCCATACCTATCCAAGCAACGTTCCCTAACCCTCTTTCCCCGCTGGGGTTGGGGATGCCTGTGTAAGCCCCAAACTTGCAGGCGCCAAAACCCTAGAGGGGGTGGTTGGTTCGTGCCACTCCTAAGCCTGGACTACAGAAGGCCATGACAATGATGTCCAAGTTTGTTTGGATTGTGTATGTGTTCATGCAGGTAGTACATTCCCTACTTTCATGTGTCATTCCTCCTCCCCTCTCCTGCCACTCATTCCAGTTATCCAGTGTGCCAACACCTGTCCCGACTGCATATCCCTGAACCTCCTTCCCCACCAGGGTCTCAGGGGCCTGTGTGAGTTTGACCTTGCAGGCACCCGGGACACGGTGGGGGTGGTTGTTTCGTGATACTCCCGCGCCTGTACACGGGACCTGTTCATGGTGCATCATTCTATGTTATGTACCACACATGGTTCACATCCTGTTGTGACATTGTTTTACTGTGCTACCTTGGTTTTTGCATCATTGTGGTAGTACTTGGCCTTTGTGAGGTACTGCTACGTCAAGTCATCTACTGGAGGGTGTTCTGGTTCGTTTTTATGCCTTGGATTTTGTGATTTTGAAAATGAGTGTGGATTCTGAGGGTGCAGGCACCTTTTTACACACAAGGTGGGAGATGGCGACGAAGGGTAAAGGTGATCCTGTGGCCAGGTGGAATTGAGGGTTGAAGGCTCCATGACCCAGGTGCAGTCGTTCAGTGGGTCATGGTCATTTCTGAGGGAGGGGGGGGGTTGTTGTTGATAGTTGCCTTGCCCTGCAGTGTGATGGGAACCCTGACATTGTAATGGTGGTATCCTATGTAATTGTTGTGTTCTGCTGATTAATGCCTGTTCATGTGTTGTGTTTACCTTTCAGGTGCGAGGGGATAGTTGTGGTTTGACATGCTGGGGTGTACACATGGTGAATGTTCACATGTGATGTGTAGAGAACACTGATTGTCACTTGATTGCAATGCATATGTTGAGTGCATGTCCTTGCTGACCCACACACTTGCACTCTGATGCGCTACATGTACTACCACTCTTGCATATCCACGTGTACACTGTTTTGCCTTCTGGTGCACACTGTGTCCCTGCAGCACATGTTCTGTGACCAATTATGGATCCTGTACATGCCTAATTTGCTTTTTGATGTGGTCTGTCGCTTAGATGTGATGCTCAGGGTGTGCATCACACACAATGGCTGTTCACTGTGCTGTGCACTGAGCAGTGTGTTGCAGGAGTAGGACACAGCACACAGTAGCTGCAGTGTTGATTTTGCAATGCACAATGTGCATGTAGACAGGCATTCATTGTTATTTTACGTCTACAACTCTTGTAATGCATTTGGAAATGACTTATTTTGGGTGGGAGGTTGTTGGTCAGTCATTTCATCTGATTTCAGGTCAGGCATCATTGTCTGATGCCACTGTACATTTTGGACATGGCAATGTGTACCTTATTGTTACTGTGTTGGTGTATGGGTATTGCTTGCCATGTCATGTTGTGGTTTGGGAGGGTTTGAGTGACATAACAGTGATGGCCATGGCCTGTTTTGCAGGTGTGTGTTTCACACGTTGCATGTCAGGGTCATCCGCTTCTCAAAGCAACTAGCTGGGGGTAGATCTCTCTCCGTGGCAGGGCCCTCCCTCTGGAACAGCCTTCCTGCCTCACTGGAACTTGAGGAGAACCATCTCCGGTTCGGGAAGCACCTCAAGACCTTCCTCTTTGCTTCTGCTTTCTCTCTGCCTCTCCCTTGCAAAATTCTTCACTGGAACTGCGCTGGATCTGCAACTGGGCCACTCTCACCGACCTCAGTCCCTGGCCCAGCCACTCTCCACTTGCACTGCCTCCCTGGCAATCCCTGCACTGCGGTACTGTCTCTCTATCCCTACAGCCCCCCCTTCCCAGCACTTGTCTGGACTTACCTATGCAGTTGCCACCAGCTGGCCTATGTATTTGTTTTTTGGTCTACTTACCCTGTACTGCACTCCCCCCTCCCCTTCCCCTTGCACTTTTTCCTTTCCCCCACCCCTGCACTTGCACAATCTAAATGACACCTGGCCTAGTAGTACCGTTGTCTGTCTTCCCTTGTTCCCCCCTCCCTGCCTCATCGCACCTTGAAATACTTGTGTATAGGCCATATCATGTCATGTCATATGAGTGCCTTTTGGTCACACAGATAGCTTGTGTTTAAGTAGCTAGGGATGCAGACAATGTGGCACTTCCATGGCAACTATCTCAGGGTGGTAGGGTTGTGACAGTTGACTGTCTCTTTGTCATCATCGATTGTCACCTGATATGTGCCAGGCCTGTGTGCACTCCGCAGGGGTTGGAGTTTAGGTGAAAAATGTGGCCACAAGCTGGGTCCGGGCTTCCTCGCCATGTGCCCTGTCCCCTCCCATGGGCAGCGCCTGTGCCTGTGGTTGGGGATGTGGGGGCACCACCATGTCCACCGGGACGCCCTGCCGTGTTGCAACATTGTGCAGGACACATGCTGCCACAATGATCCTGCACACTACTGGTGGTGCATAGAGTAGCTGCCCGCCAGAGCGGTCAAGGGAGCGGAAACGTGACTTGAGCACTCTGAATGTGCGCTCCACTATGGCCCTGGTTGCAATATGGGCAGCGTTGTATCTTACCTGGGGTGGTGTGGTGGGTTTCCGGATTGGCGTCATCATGTGGTTGCTCAGAGGGTAGGCACTGTCCCCTGGGGAGGTGTAAATGGTTGTGATTATTGGGGTTTGTTTATTTGTGTGTGTTTGTGTGACATGCATGCATGTGCAAGGGCATTTGTACTCACCTAGGAGCCATGTGTCGCCATGCTGCCCAGCTTCCAGGGCCCGGCTCAGGGCGGACATTCTGTATATGAAACTGTCATGGGTGGAGCCAGGGTAGTTTGCATAGACAGAGGTGATGATTCCCTTTGCATCGCATACCACCTGTACATTGATGGAATGCCAGTGCTTGCGGTTTCGGTAGATGTGCTCAGTGGCCCTAGGTGGACGTAGGGCCACATGGGTGCAATCTATGGCACCAAGCACTTCGGGGAAGTGTGCCACCCTGAAAAAATCCAGGACAACGGCCTGCCTTTCTGCGGGTGTTCTGGGCATGTATATGTGCCTGCGGACTGAGGGGCGCGCTGTCATGATTGCCAGTACCTGGTGTAGGCAGCATGACTGCGTGGCCTGTGAGACCCCCCCCACTATGGCAGTAGTCCGCTGAAATGACCCAGTGGCCAAAAAATGCAGGACATTGAGCAGCTTCTCCAAGGGGCTCAATGCTTGGGAGCAAAGGGTGGGGGATGTAAGGTCATCTTCCCACTCCCTGTCCAGGTCTAGGATGATGTGGGGTGGAAACCTATACCTGCCATAGACCTGGTCATCAGGCATCCCAAAAAGGCTTGTCCGTGGAGCGAAAATGCGTGCCCTGGCTATTCTCCTCCTCCTGCGGTGTCCCACGATCAGTGCTGCGACAAATGGTGCATTCATCGTAGCTGTATATACGTGTTTGTTGTTTGCGCGCACTTTTATACTGTGCGCGGGGACGCTTCCACCTGCCTTTGTGTGGCGGACGCGTTGACGCCTGTGTGCGTCTTTTGCCGTGCGCGTGTTTCCCGTATTCGAATACATGAATACGGGCTGTTCGCGTGCGTTTGGGCGTTCCATGTAGTTCCCTGCAGTACTTCCCCAGTTACACCTTCTTTTTCACGCGTTATTCCCCATTCCGTGTGTTACACCCACTGTTCCGCCCACTTTGGTTGTGTGCGCCGCGCTATGTGCGCTTTTGCTCTGCGCGTAGCGCACGCCGTGTATGCCTGCGTGCGCCATGACTGGATTGGGCGCACGGACAGCGGGAAACACGCACAGCGTCTTCCTTGAATCGCACACGTGCGCGTGCGCTGCGTTTCTCGCGCTACCTTGCGCCTGCTTGCGCTGGGATTTTCGGAGCACGTTTGCTCCATGAATCGACCCCAATGTGTCAGTATGAAGATAAAGAAGACTTAACTATACTACAATCAAAACTAAACAATGAACAACGTAGCATTTTTCAAGAAGTAACAAAAGAAATTACACATGGTGTACAACATGAAAGCAAAGAATGTACCTGTCAAAATTACAAACCTATACTATTGTATGTCAGTGGTGAAGCTGGTTCTGGCAAAACATTCCTAATCAAAATCATCAGTAAGTTCCTTCAACAATTGACAAACAACAAACTGTCAGCTGTTGTCACTGCCCCCACAGGTTTAGCTGCCTACAACATAGGTGGTGTCACTTTACACTGATTACTACTCCTGCCAGTAGAACACCAAAACAAATTAGACTATTACAAACTTTCTGCTGAAGCTGCAATGGAAATACGCACAGTATTGAAAAAAATGAAAATGCTACAAATAGATGAAGTGAGCATGGTGTCCAACCTAATGTTCTCCTCAGATTACAAGAAGTACTTAAAACAAACCATGAAGAGCTCTTTGCAGGAAAACACATTATTGTTTTCTGAGATCTTCTTCAATTGACACCAGTAAAAGGTGAGCCTATTTTTAAAACATTAGGACACAAACTTTGCCGTAAAACTGTTGGCAGCATAGGAAATGTCAACCTTTGGCAACATTTCCAATACAGAGAATTAACAGAAAACATGCGCCAATCTGCAGATGTCACTTATGCCAACATATTAAAAAGTATCAGAGTTGGTATAATTTCTAAAGAAGCAGAAGCAATATTGAAAACCCGGCACATTCATGCACTTTATGGCGATAATGCATGTGCTACAGATGTTATGGAACAATTAGCCCACAAAAATGTCAATTGTATGTCCTTAATGCCAACTCTTGCAAACTGTTTCAAATTCAATGAAATAATGTTAAGTAAAGAAATGCAACCAATAATGGAAATTAGCGCCACAGACAAACTAGATGTACATGGAATGACACTACCCATGTGTGACCAAGCCACTACAAGACTAAATAGTTTAGAAAAATCAATCTCAAACACATCAGGCTTGGAAAAGATATTAAAATTATCCTTAAATAGCAGAGTAATGCTGAAACGTAACCTTGACGTGGACCAAGGACTAGTTAATGGAGCACTGGGTACAGTTGTTGGCTTTCAAACATACCCACGTGACAACAAAATTCAGTTTGTCAACATTCTCTTTGACAAACTTTCAGAAGTAAAAAGAATAGGACGCTCAACAGCTTGATTCGTTCTCTTCAAAGACATGTATGTACGCAGAGAACAATTTTCTCTAACTCTTGCATACGCAGTCACCGTTCATAGACAAAGCAATGATAGACATTGGTAACACAGTCTTTAAAGAAGGCATGAGCTACGTAGCACTATCACGCTTACATACACTTGACGGTCTATTTCTAATCAACTTTGATGCAAGTAAAATAAACGCTAATATTCCTTGCATTTTAGAATACAATAGACTTCGTTCACTATACACTCCCCATCTAAACACATATTCTGGTCCACAAAAAGTAAAACATTATAAAAGAAAAATAAATCAAACAGAAAAGCAACAGGATGCCACTGCAAATCCTCCAAAGAGAGTAAAAGAAAGTAATACTTCATCAAGTGCCACAAGCAAAAAAGAATCAATTAGGGAAAGTAAACCAGGTACTTCTTCAAAGAAGGAAGACAAACTCCAAAAAAAGCAGTCAGATATAGAACTACCTGTCCATTTAAACTCTCAAATATAGTTGGTGTAAGTTGCTACGCAAATGTAGCAATGAATATTCTATTTCAATTACCACCAATTGTTGAGAACATTTACTTACACAGTACAGACCCATTGTGTTTGCAAATGTTAGTACTTCACAGAAATGCAGCAAACAATCCTGACAACACATATAACACATATAGTGTTTATGGAATAAGAAAACTACTGTGCTGGAATGGTGAAATTAACTATAAACTCACAGGAAGATCCACAAGAATTTCTAATGTACTTAGTATTAGTACTGGAAAACATAAACATACCTTTAAATGAAATCTTCCAGATTTCATACATGTGGAAACATACATGCACTCTCTGCAACAATGTGACACAAGAACAAATCCCCAATGAACGCTTTGTGTATATATCAATACCTAATTGTGAATCCGTTCCATTTCAGCAACTTGTACAAAATGCAAACCATGGTAGATTATGTTCGACCTGCAATTCAGATAATCGCTCCACGTTAGTAATACAAACACATAGTAAATACGTAATACTAATGCTTCTACGTTACAATGAAGATGGTACCAAAAACAACTGCAAGCTGACTGGATTCACACATGGTCAAATATCACTTGGTAGGAAAACCTTCACAACAATAGGTATAATCTACCACGCAGGAGCCATAACCAATTCAGGGCACTACACTGCATATATAAAAAAGAAATGTGGATGGTTTGAATGTAATGCTAGTACCATTACTCTAAAGCAGAGATTACCAGCAAATCTTACAAACGCGTATTTAATGTTCTTGAAACCAAAATTTGATAACTAAACTGTACTTAAACCTTAAGTACACGTGTAGTAAAAAAATATAAACTGTCACAATATTACAAAAGCTATCTAACTGCCCAAAGATGCTACAACAACTAATCAGATAAATTAATATCACTCAAATAGAGAAAAAAACAGACAGTTAGAATACGCCAATTGGCATCTAACTGTCCCAAAATTTAAAAATATCCAAACAGATAAATCAATACCACGAAATTATATCAAAAAATAAACAGTTAGAATACGCCTACTGGTATCTAACTGCTCCAAAATTTTACAATATCCAAACAAATACCTAATATCTTACTGCTCCCAAAAACTGGAACAATCCAATGTATAAAGCATTAGCCAGAAACAACAAGTAAACACTGAAAACAAACAAACAAATAAACTGTAGCATAACACAAAAAGTTTTTTTTTTTAATCCAATATGGATTTATTTTCTCCCACAGACCCAATGATTTTAGCAACAAACACAGAAACTGAGCAAATTCCACAGTACTCTGGTTTGTCATCTACTAAATATGAGGGTCAAAAAAAGAAGAAAATGTTTATTGTACAATGTAATAAGTCTTTATAAAATACTAATACTAACATGCTATTTTCTTTTATCACACAAATGAACAAGAAAAACATGGACTCCCGTTACTAAACCAAATAATAAGTATAACATGATAAATACAACCATCGCGGCATATCACACCCATATTGGCTTATAACAATGTTCCTTATAAATTTGTTTTTGACCCAAAGTTATAAGCCACTATGAGTGTGATATGATGCAGTGCTTGTGGCCAGAGCATAGACTCTTGCGTGCATGGCATATGAGTGTGATATGCTGCGGTGGTTGTGGCCAGGGCATAGAGTCTTGGGTGCATGGCCATGCACCCAACATTTTATACCCTGGCCACAACCACCGCAGCATATCACACCCATAGATTCAAGCATTGCGACCATTTTAATGTCCGCGGACACAAGGAAGTTCCTCAAACACATTCAACTTGCCAGAGGACGATACGGACAGCGTCCTCTGGACACCCCATTTCTTTATGTACGAACATTTCAGGACACCGCAAGTGTTCTTAGAACACTTTCAGCTTGACAACGAACAATACAGACAATGTCTTCAGGACACCCCCTGCGAACATTCCAGGACCCCACGAGTCTTCTTAGAACACTTTCAACTTGACACCGAATCCATTCTGCTTATTTACGAACATTTCAGAACAGCCGTGTTGTCTGCAGTCAAATCGAACACAACAAAAGCGTCTCGCACATACAACATTGCACCTATCTCATACTCCCCCTCTCTCCCCACTCTTACACACCAACACACTCCACTAAATACAATGTTTAAACCAAGTTTCACCTCGCTGTCCACGGTCGTCCGCGAATGCAAGATGGCGGGCGCCACAGAAAATCTGACACGCTCCACGCACCATGCCGTCCAATCAGCAAACACGTTGCATGTCCGCGGACATCACGCAAGCCGCTCGGCCAATCAGGGCACTGTCCGCGGAGCGAACCGGGAAGTCCGTCCGCGAAGCGAACAGAGATATCACTAATTTTTTTGCCTTACATTTTGGTCATTTAAAAAAAAACTACTGGACGGATTTACACCAAATTTGCAAAAACACGCTTTCTGGACCAAGCCCCCGCTCCTGCCGCAAATTTGGTGTAAATCCGTCCAGCGGTTTGGGCTGTAGGCGTGCGCAAAGTTTTTTCCCATTATGTCTATGGGAAAAAACAAAAGTTTTGGGACCCCCCCTATAACTTTGCCCCCCCTGGACCAAACCTCTCCAGACTTTTCAGAGTGGGCCATATACTTTTTTTGTAAAGTTTGGTGAGGATTCGTCCAGAGGGAGCGAAGTTATAAGCCACCCAAATCATGCTCTTCCTATGGAACACCAACTTAACCATAACATAACTACATGTAATATATACATATATATATATATATATATATATATATATATATATATATATATATATATATATATATATATATATATTCATTGAAAAAACTTTGTTAAAGGGACGTTATGGTTCAGTTGGAATAATAAAAACCTATGAAATTCAAAGATAAAACTTTGTTAAACGGACATTATGGTTCCAAGTAAAACCGAAAAACCCCTGAAATTCGCCAGTTATGGTAAACTAAGCAACAATAACTAGCACCACCACCATGCACTGCTAAGACTAACACCCAGGACATCAAAGATGACATCTTGCAACTATTTCAACTAGTTTTGCATCCGTAGACATCTACGAACATCTGACTCCATACCGGACCTTCCAGACAGTGCCACATAAACATACGCTGGTGCGTGGCATGATGACGTGTCTGAAAACCCGTCCGCACTTCACGATAAGATCTCTGCTTGGTGGACAGTTGGGAACTGCATTTTCTACTGATCTAGGAACTTCCAACTTCAAAATTCCCCTTGCACAGCTCCAACACCTATTCATATTCATTATCCATTAACAATCTAGTACACAGTACATACTTTTAGCAAAACTGCTATTTATCTTAAAATGGCATCAGCTAATGCCATCCCTCCTCCCCAAGAGCCACCAACACTGCTGTAATCAAGGAGCATGAGAAACACTGCCCCCTAACTTAGGAATAACACACGCGCAACATTTTCCCTTGTCCATCTACCCCTCCATATTAGTGTTGGTTGCTCTTCCCTCATTTCCCTCCCCACCTTTCATTCTCAGCTCTCCTGCCAAAAAAAATACATCCAAAAACAACAAACGACATATTCCTTTAGGACCCACCTTTCACAGTTAAAAAATAGAGCTAAAATAAAAATGGATGACTCCATCTACTTTATATTTCTCAGTAAAGTACATAGACTAAATAAGATTTTGCAACATTTCCATTTGCATTTTGTGTTATGCTAATGGGAATATTGTGGCGTTCATCCTCTGTTCCAGTGATTGGAATGGTGGATACCGGCCCAGAAGCCCAAGTTATCAGCCCAAGCGAAGCGAGGGTGCATAACGAGGTCTCTGGACCATTATCCCCCCATTCCAGCCCCTGAAATGGGGCATGAAGGCCATTAGCACCCTAGGTTCCCAAAGCATAGATTTGAAAGGGAAGAAAAATGTGCTTGTGGTAATATGGTCATAGGGTTCTCTTTTTGCCTTCTGAAGGCTGCTATGGAAAGTGAAGAGGGGCGCTAAACCCGGGGTGCTAAAGAATAGGCTTTTTCTTCCAAAACCGGGACACCTGCGGCATCCCGGTGTAAGAAGGAAAATCCTTTTTCAGGATGGCCACCGTGGAAAGGGAAGGTGAGGGTTCCATACAGGGCCCCTCTTCTCTTTCCATAGCAGCCTTCAGAAGGCAAAAAGAGAACCCTATGACCATATTACCACAAGCACATTTTTCTTCCCTTTCAAATCTATCCTAATTTCAAATATCTTTACCACAAAGCCAGTCCCAGGTGGACATGGCCACTTTAATCCTATGTTTTGTCCCTTGTGGTCATGGCCAGTAGCCAGATTGTCCGGATCATGACCTTATTCCATGACCCGGACAATCTGGCCACTGCCCATGGCCACAGGCTACCCCTCAGTCACTAAAGGTATACCGCTATTTTTTGTAGTCAAATAATAAAACACTGGCACATCCATTCAGACATTACGAAAACATCTAAATCTAGATCTATAATCTTTTTGCAAACCTTTGTGTAGATTTGTCAAGTGGCTCCACATTTGTAAGCCTTTACAATATTTTGGGACCCCCACTCTAATGTTGCTCCCTCTCAACAGAATCCCGCCAAACTTTGCAAAAACATGTATATCTTGATCTATTATCAGTTTTCCAAATGAAGTGTAGATTCGTCAAATGGCACCTCATTTATAAGCATTTACATTATTTTGGGACCCCCCCTCTAATTTTGCCCCCTCTTCACAAAATCCTACCAAACTTCAGAAAAACATTCATATCTAAATGTATTATCTTTTTCCCAAATTAAGTGAGGATTCATCAAATGGCACCTCATTTATAAGACTTTACATTATTTTGGGACCCCCCTCTAATTTTGCCCCCTCGTGACAGAATCCCACCAAACTTTGCATACTCACTCAGAATTAGCCCAGGAATATACATGCAAAATTTCCATTAAGTTGTGCCAAAGTTATAAGCCATCCAAGAACTGCATTTCACCAGCCCTGTAATGCTAAGGTGTTTGTGAACTTTCACAGGACTGTTCGCAAACATCAGGACTGTTCGCAGACTTTCGCGGCAAAAAACACCCTTTTTTTTGCTTCTTGCAGCCATATCCCATCCCATCCTCATCACCCCTCACCTCCCCAGAGATTATTTGATAAGTTTGACAAGTGGAATGCTGTGTTTTTTCATATGTTTTTACTGCGATGTCCACGGACATCGGCCGCTGTCCGCAAATCCAAGATGATGGGTGTTTCCAAAAATCTGATGCACTTCACGCTCCTCACCATCCAATCAGTGAACACGTCGCATGTCCGCGGACATGACGCAAGCCGATTAGCCAATCAGGACACTGTCCGCGGACCAAACAGGGAAGTGTGTCCGCGGACCGGACATAGATATCACACATTTTTTGAGACCTACTTTTTGGTCATTTTTTAAAAAACTACTTGACGGATTTTCAGCAAATTTACAAAAGCACGCTTTCAGGACCAGGCCGCAGCTCCTGCTGTAAATTTGCTGAAAATCTGTCCAGCGGTTTGGGCTGTAGGCGTGAGCAAAGTTTTTTCCCCCTTCAGTCTATGGGAAAAAAAGACGTTTTGGGACCCCCCTATAACTTTGCCCCCCCTGGACCAAACTACACCAAACTTTGCAGAAGAGAATTCAGAGTGGGCCATTTACTTCTTTTGCACAGTTTGGTGTGGATTCGTCCAGGGGGAGTGAAGGTATAAGCCGCCCAAAAAGTGCTCTTCCTATGAGTTTTGCAACTTAACCATAACTACACGGCCACTACTGTGGCCGTGTAATATGTGTATATATATATATATATTGTCTGATGAATGCCTAACCTTTGAATTATTTAATTAAATCTGAGCCATTGTATAAAGATTGGCTAAAAACAAAATGAAAGGAGTAGTGCACTCAAAAATGTTATTGTCCCGATTGTTCGGGCAAGTCATTATAAGCATACAGTGATCGATCGTAAAAATGTTTCCGATGCATCTTACCTTAGTTTTCCTCACTTTTACACATGTAAAAATAACGTGTTGTGCGTGGCCATCTTGTGCTAATCTTATCCGTGGATCGATCGCCCTAAGTTCAAGTGCACTCCAAGCAATAAATCAAAACACCCGCCCCTGAAGCTGACATCACTTGTCCCTATGATCTGCTCCACCTATTTTCATTACTTTTTGTGGCCAGCATAGCCCAACGTGCCACGTCATCATCCACGTCTGCAGAAACAGGAAGATAAACACAAGATAATCACACACATTCACAAAACAGCGTACATTCTCTGTCGTGCCGTAAACAGCATTTCCGTATGCAATATTTCAACAATACATCAACAATAGTCTGCAATGTTGCAAGTGCTTTTAGTTTTCAAAGATGTTCACATGGAATTATAAACTCCAGGAAATGAATGATTTTTTAATTTTGCAGGTAAGTTAGAGTTGACGACGATCGCATGACCCTTGAGCTATGCAGATTATGATGAATGCTCAATGTTCTTTGTTCTTGTCTTGCCATATGGCACAACATCAAAACAATACAATGACTCCCCTTGGTGCCCCGTGTGGGAAAAGACATGTCTTTTTTGCACTTACAAAGCGCAACGCTCTCGCTTCTCCGCTTCTTACATCATGAATGCTGAGATGTTGCTCCTTATTGCCGGAAATGCAAATGGACATATAGGGCCATGTCAATTGTCCCACATAACGCTGATCAAAAAAACACTGCTTATGGTAATCCTCCAGTGTTGATTCCAGAAGCCATCTGCTGGCATCTGGAAGCTATGGCACAGGCAGTACAGTACAAAGTATCTGTGAAAAATATGCAATAAAAATACATTTCAGTAGGCGTTCTTTATTTTAATATAACAAGTTACCGTATAGCTCATAATTGTTTGAAACCTAATCATAAGCACAACACAAACAATATTTAACACATCAATGAAAATGAGGTGTACTACTTCAGACCATGTACAATTTGAGCGCTGTGAAGTAGGTATAGCTCCCAATGGGATGGAGAACCACATGGTGAAAACGAAGAATAAACATAGCAACCATTCAGTTTGAACCCCAGAGCGATGTGATGAAGCTTGCAAGATTACTGTTCAAAAAGCAATCCCCACCGTCGATTAATTATTATGCATACAGCACCACACCCTACTCATTTTCAATCCCAATAAAAATTTGATGTAAACTTGAATTTACATAATTTCTGAAAATTCCATGGTTAGTCGCCGAGCAACCGCTCTGTACGATGTATCACACACTTTCACACTAACTTGGCGGTACATGACCGCTCTTAATATAGTTCACGTTATCTTTCTATTTTGTATTCCCCACAACGTATGTCCTTCGAGAAATTGCTGCCTAGCATTCAAGGCCAAATTACAATAAGGCACTTGTCCTACTCAAAGGCAGATACGTTTAGCTTTCGATTTCGGCAAAGAATGCAGGGAAATTGCAATGCATTGAGGCAGTACAGTGTTTCAGAACAGGAAGCACAGCTTGAAACATCCTTCTAAAGATATGTTACGCCACGTTAACGTGTCTACATTCATGAATTGTGTGTGTTGATGCAATGCACGAGTGTCTATCAGCCCTTAAAGGAAATTCCTAATAAAGGTAACCTCACCCCCGTCCAGAACTGTTTCATTCAATCAAGCTGATTACCTGTTGATGGAGTAGCCGGCTCTAGCATATTATTGTGTCTTTCGCAATGTAACTTGTGAGAGTTAGATAGACCTTAGCATTATATACATGGAGAGATGTTCTAGCTTACACACGCTGCAATCAATAGAAGTCTGAGCAAAAAAACAATTGTAGCCTTTCGCCCCCTATGTAATACTGTTATGTACACTGTCTTACCAATGAACTGTGAATGTTCAGACACTGTGTATGATCTCATTACTGGCACTTTGGCCATCCAAAAAGCACCTGGGACAGCCCTCTCTGTAACCATCATGCAACACAGGTGGCATAACACAACCCTGAGCAGTGTGTCAACATGTTTTTTAAATGGCAATAGCTGGTGAAAATGCATGATTGTGCCGCTGAATGAAAAAACGGTTCTTCTTGGGATATCTGTGTCAAGTCAGCAAGGGGCAGGAGGCATTGAAGAATTGGTTGCCACTATTCGAGTAGGGTGTGCCCTTGGGTCAGAGCAGTTTTCAGAAGTCTGAGCATACCTGGGTGGCACAGGTTAACAAAGCCAACATGGAATGTCACAGTCACTGACTGTCTGCTATCCTGGAGCCTTGTGCCTCCAATGATCTCACCTTCATCCAGACGCTCACTGTGTCTAGAGCACTGGTTCTGTCTAGGCCTTTCCAAAGGCACCTACATTCACTCTGTACTGAGAGAACATTCATGACTTTTTTTTTCTGTAAGAAATCACATACTAGAATGGACTGGACAATATATTTGTATGATCTAGTTTGAGCAAGGGATGTAATATTCAAATACAGTTTCTTTTTAAATCAAATTTAATTTTTTGGCATTTATGATTTGGCATTGATAACACCTCCAGATGTGAATGGGAACGCATTTTACAGAGAGCTACAAATCATTTCAATCTAGAACTACTCATTATGACAAGTTTGGATTTTGGAGGACAAGGCTCGTTTGCAATGATTTGTGGCATTGCATGGGTCCTGGGAACAAAATCAGATTCCAGTCCACGAGTATGCATGGCTAGCACAGTCAATGTCAGATCTTTGACAAAATTCAAAATTCATTTGCTCGTATATTGGCTTGTCCACCACATTGTTTGCTTCGTTTTGTAAAGGCCTTGTAGTAAGGTGGCACCCCCAATTTTCCTGAGGTTCTCGCTTGATCGCTACCTACGTTATTGTTATGGGCAAGTACCGCTAATCTCGTTCTTGCCTCCATACCGTCTATGTCGAAGTGCAATCTTTTGGGCCTGTACTTTAGGAGCATATTATGGAACACCTCCAAATCTCCAGTGTGACAGAAATATGTGAGTCCCTTCAGATCCCTCGAAAGCGTTTTATCGTACACAATCTTTTCAAGTGCTTTCTGTGGAGGTGAAAACGGCACCAATCACTGCTTCTTCCGTTCCTCCTCCCTCAACAACGGTCCATGTGCACATTCGTGGATATGTTGGTTTTCTCTCCATGCGTGGACATTGGTACAATGATGCCTCCATGAACGCCATTTCTCAAGTAGAATTTCCACAGATCCATCACAAGTTGTGGAGCTCCACCAAAGATGCATGGCCTTCGCTATTGAAACATGCCTGTCGGTGGCTATCACATCTATTTCCATTCCCCTGGATTGCAGAAGTTGTATGGATTTGATGAACCCATGTTTCTCTATGGCAACAGATGATGAACTCTCCACCACCCCTTCCCCACCCACCTAATCCCACTCCCCTAGTCCCCCTCCCCATCAGTTCATTGCTCTTTTCACTGTTTTATCGAATGATTCATGATGTAATTTTGCTTCATCTGTTACATTGTTGAGGTTGTTATGTATTATGTTGTTCCACTGTACAGCGCCTTGGTGTAAAGCGCTCTATAAATCAATAAATCAAATCAAACATTCAGACACCTGCACCACCACAGAACTCACAATGTTTTACTTTCTATGTCTTAAAAGTGGTAAGTGCAGTACTTTGCGGAAAATCCTTGACTGTCACACTATCTGTCGCAAGCTAGCCAAAAACGTTTGCCGGCGAATGTAATGTCCATTGACCTCTGTTTAACATTACAAGCATGACTAATAGCGGGGAATAAGAATTCCCTTTGGTATTTGTAGTATTGAATTTTAGCAAGGAACTCAAGACCCACAAACTGACAAAAACTGGAAATCTTGCTGAAAGTGGATCCGCTGAACAGACAAGCTGCTGAACAAAGTAGATTCTCAGCTGGTACTTTGCCAAGCATCGGTTGAGCAGACCATGTAAATGTATTATGGAGGTGGACACAGGTTGCTTGGATTTTCAGGTTGGTGTCTTGTAATACGCGAGTCGCATTCACCAATGGCTCCCCGCATATCTTGGCCCCGATTGTATGTTCACATTTGAGCATGTGTACAATCTCTATCAGGCAGCTATCGAACACAATGTACTTTTGCTCCTTTAGTAGCCAATCGTCCTGTAGTACTGATTTTTGTGAGTCAACGGTGGTGGACAAATCCTCAAGACTTTGCAATCTGAAGTCGAGATCTTATTCAAGATCATCAGTCAATTTAATTGAAGCTTCAACCTCTGTCAGTTCATGATGTGATAATTCAACATGAATCGGAGAAACAGCTAACTTTGAACGTTTTTTTGGTAAAACAATTTTTAGCGGGTGTAGAATGTGTGAAGGGGTCGGCAAGCAGTTGGAATGCATCATCACTTTCTTCATTTTCATGTGTTCGACCTGGCACAAAGTAGCAATGATCCAGGCTGACTTTGTAAGGGTTGCATGTGACATTCCATTCATTTTCCGGCCACTCGACAAATAGATCACTCGTCTGCTTGTTGACTGTGCCACGCTGCGCCTGAGATATTAGTTGATCCAATGTGAAATCAGTTTGGCAAGCGACATCTTTGGTTACAAGAGAAGTCTGCGTCTTTATACTCCTCTTACTTCTTTGCTTCTAAAAGAATAAATAGAAGAAGATGCTGAATGTATTGCACACATACAGAACACATGATCTTGCAACTAAAAACCTAGAAAGACTAAAATATCTGCTCAAAAGCTTGTGCAAAACAAACTGGCTTGGTTTCTTGATTTGCTTCGAAACAGTGGCCTTCTCTTTGCGGACGGCGACATGAAGCTGCAAAACATTTTTTTATATGGTTTTAGTACAGCAAGTTTAATTTCAAAGCAAATAAACATAGCTACATATCTACAAATCGAAAACAACTAGACGGACTGGAAAAGATATCGATATAATGAAAATGTATTCAGAATGCAATGTGATGCCAATTTCACTTCATAAATGTATACCTCGGTTCCATGCACCTCGTCTAAGTCCACATCTGGAGTACACTCCTTGAATAGAGTAATAAACCAAAAAATACAATGTCAGCCAATGTGCACAATAAAAGGTTGCATTTGATAGAGCACCTCCAAGCTCAGTATTTTACATAGACTTTGACCCATATACTGTTAGGGTTGCTGTCGCAACACAAGTAGAATGTTAGTTTGGATAAAACCCCGAATCGAGTGTACGTGACTTGATCATAACATGCAGTTCATATTTCACCTGATATCCATCTGAGTTCAAACATGGATTTGATTTGAGGTCACCCTGTAAAACATAGTGATTGAAATGTTGCCCTGCAAAGTATTTTGCTTTGTAATGTGTCCTTGGCAACTGCTACGCATTAGGGGGGGAAATCCAACGTTACTACCAAAATCAGAAAAGTTTTAAACAGTACACGATCACGTACATTTATGTCTTAAAGTATATCCAATTTTGATTGTACTGTGATTCTTGAAAGTGAAATGTGAATAGAAATACCTCAAGCTGTGGACCTGTTCCAAAGGAGGACGAGATAGTAGTCGAAGTTGCACTATACACCTAGAATACAGCACTTGTTTTAATACCGATTAAAAAGCGAAATGAAACAGAAAAAATGCAATGCAGAAGAAGGTACATACTGAACTGAATTGCATACAATGGTACACATGTACACAAACCCATGCCTGCCACTTTGTACAAATAGCCAGTTCTGCACATAATACATTTGTATATGTTTACATTGAAAACATACCACATGCAAGTAGTTTGATCGCATACAAAGAGTAGTGTAATATAATTACTTGGTATGTGTATGAGGTTGATGTTGACTCCGAAAAATTAAATTGATGAAGACACTTGCTCCTTCATTTTCAGCCCAATGTACGAAAATAGTACAACGGAAAAGGAAAATTAGTTCTTGAAAAGTGGATTCATGCAACGCTATAACATTTCACTTTGTGTGGGTCAGTAGGGCTCACCATTGGGATGGAAGGGGTGATGGTGGTTGCGTTGCTTGCGAAGGTCTGTTCTTCCATCAATGTTCTCTAAGTGAAGACGGATATGTCAACCAACACATTTTCCAAACAGAACTTCCAAGGGGCACTGTGGAAGTTTTCTTCAAGGATAACATTTACTGGTCAGAGGCTCCAGAAAGAGGGGACAGATGAAGTATACTAAGATGACATATTTGACACTTGTGTTTAATCCGGTGGCTATGGAAAATTGAGTAATAGAACAAAGATGTAGATAAAGAGATGGAAGATAATACTTATTAATGCAGACCATCGTCCTACGTGCCAACAAACATAAAAAACTCAACGTTCACCACTCACCTCACCATCGGCATGTGGAAATTGAGTTGGGGTGGCATTTGGAAGCAATTTAGGAAGAACTCAGAGTTGAAGTTTTTTTGTGTACCTTGACTGGTCGTACATATCCTGGGTGAAGTGCAGGCTACAGACGTGGAAACGATTGGCCCTCACGTCGGCCAAGATTTCCTTGGCCTTAATTTCAATCTCATCCACTTTACAACCACAATTTCTAAGCCATCTTCTTATTAAATCAATATCCTTTGGGAATACATGCAGGATAGTACCCGCATCTTTGACGTGGCTTGCAGAAGTGCAACCGACAAACACACATGATGGCATTCTTGAAAAGTGTGTGAGATCTGAATAAAGAAATATGAACTATTATCACAAATAACACAGGATGAATGTGAATAAAGCAATCTGCACCAGAGATTTGTCTTTAAAATGTAACTAGAATAAAGACAGAAAAGCTGTGTGACCTAGCCCAGTGAACTCTGTGACAAATGTATTATACAATTGTTATGCTGCACATTGTACTACAATGCACAGTGACGAATTGTGGTAGTTATCGAGAGGAAAATACCGGAACTAATCGCTAATACATAAGTCTTTCAGATGCATGAACATTAGAATCCTGGGTACATTTGGTGGAAATCGATGTAACCGTTCATAGTAACGTTCGATGAACATAGGAAGTAATTAGTTGACTTACCCTTACTTTGGGGAACAGATGAGCAGATTCAGCAAGCAGAGGAACAAGTATCCGGTGAACAGGTAGCTTGATGACAATATACTTAGTAGATCTCCCAGATGTTCTCAAGGTAAATCTCAAGGTGTTTAAAAAGGCTTACAGAAGTGGGTGTGTATGTGAATGGATGACGTGTTCATCGACACCCACTCTGCCTCCATCCCAATGGTTCCCATATGCCATATGAGCCCACCCTGTCGCCTTTCTAGTGCACAGGCATCGGCCTACTCGAGCAGGAGATAGGGCAATAGGGCCAGTCTTATAACACAAACGCAAACCTGGTTGTCATCAATGTTTGACAACTTGAACGGTCACACCCACCCAGCCCACTTGGGAGCGCACGGTCATAGGTGTGAAATGCCATTGATACTGGAAGGTTGGGTGGAAGGGCATGAGGCGAGTGCGAAAAGGCTGGAACAATGCTGAAGGGACACAAACGTTTGTTGATTGCAGGGG
The DNA here is from genome assembly GCF_040938575.1 of Ambystoma mexicanum. NCBI lineage: Eukaryota > Metazoa > Chordata > Amphibia > Caudata > Ambystomatidae > Ambystoma > Ambystoma mexicanum. The sequence continues at coordinate 640,127,391 of NC_090937.1, forward strand.
CTGGGCTTTGAAGAGGGGAGTCTGGAGACACAGAGTCTGGGGAGGCCATGTGGAAAATGATGAACGTGCGGCAGATGCCTTTGAAGTGTTCATGGTGTTTGACAACTCGAGCGGTCACACCCACCCTGCCCTCTTGGGAGCGCACGGTCATAGGTGTGAAATGCCATTTATACTGGAAGGTTGGGTGAAAGGGCATGAGGAGAGCGCGAAAAGGCTGGAACAATGCCGAAGGGACACAAACGTTTGTTGATTGCAGGGGCTGGGCATTGAAGAGGTGAGTCTGGAGACACAGGGTCTGGGGAGGCTGTGTGGACAATGGGGAATGTGTGGCAGATGCCTTTGAAGTGTACATGGTATTTGACAACTCGGCGGTCACACCCACCGCGTCCCCTTTGGATCGCGTGGTCATAGATGAGAAATGTCATTGATACTGGAAGGCGGATGGATGGGGACAAGTAGAGTGCAAAAGTGCACCAACCAGGGCTGGACTGGGCTACTGGGTACTGTGGAGATTTCCCAGTGTGCCTCTGCACTCTGTGACTATTTTGTATTTTGTTTTCACATTATATCATATGAAAAGGGTGGAGCTAGATAAAAATTTGTAATATTGGACCACTTTGCAAATTATTTCCTGTGCCTCCATTCGTTCACAGTCCACCCGGGTAACAACCATTCTAGCATGACATTCATAGACGATTGCACGTGTTCTTGACTCACTGAAAAACTCAAAAAATATCTTTATTTACTCAGATGTATTTTATTTAATTGGCTGATGTTGATCGCACCAAGAAACTATACATTGCATACTTGAGGTTGAAGTACAGTATGAAAAAATCCCTTGTACTGTCTGCTGTCACTGGGGAATTTGTGGCGAATGGATCGAACAACGCAGGCGGGTTTTACTCGTCGACTGCAGTATCGAAGCCTCCCATAAAGCCACCATGTAAACAAACGATAGGCCACGAGCCTGTACCACCTGAGAAAGAGAAACATACATATTTTAATTGAATGAACCTGATAAGTCTAGCAGCCAACTTCAAAAAGTGCATCCAAAATTTGATGGCATAGTTGCCCTTAGAAAAATGAAGGCGGCAACCCTTACAGCACAAGTCCCCACTTCATGATAAAGGCAATAATTATAACACACCACAGAGGTTTGATCTACCATCTGCCTTGCTTGGATCCTAGTAATATAGTTGGAGGTGTGTTGCTTTTGGGAGAATATACTGATTCACGACATTAGGGTTGTGGTGGGTGTTCTGGAATGGTCAGTGCAAGGGGGTCAGATGAGTATGAGCATGAAAGCCACTGGAGGGTCGGGGCTGGTGGGGCCCCGGACCATAAGGGTTGGGGTTGAGAGGGCACAGGCAGTTTAATGGAGATTAATGTACACTTGGGATATGGCCTGTCATGGTCTCACACTCTCTGCAGAGCACATTCTTTCGGTAATTATACTACCGAATTGTAACAATGGCATGGCAGGACTTTCGTAAGAACAGTGCTCGTGCAGAGTTGACAGTGGGAGGCGATGGTGTGTGTGGGCTTGCTGTGCAAGGCACTGGGGAAGGTAGAGCTGCATTTCTACAGAGGGATGGATCACAATACGGAGAAAGTAGGAGAAAAACATGAAATTCAAATGGTCTAGGTAGTAAAAATTACATCACATCTAGAGTATACTTACTAATTACTTGGACTGCACTGCCGAACTGTTCCGCGAAGTTTGTGCATAAGCACATCATAATCCTCAACACAGACCTTGTAAGGCAGGCTACCGTGAAGTCATGCAGCTCTGTAACGCAAAGCGGTGGTGGGTCTTCTTCGGCTGTGTAGCCAGAGCATGCAGAGTTTTCTCAGCAGCAGCAGTCATCCAACTCGGTTGGCATGACCTCGCAATGATTGCAGGTACACGACGTTGAAACGTCTCCCATGCGACTCAGCCTTCTCTTTCCATTAGCTCCTCCTCTGAACACTCAGGCTCGTACTGGTAGGGCTGACTTGTTGACATTGTACGGCAAAGATTTAACCAAAACGCAATTAACGAGTGAAATCATTTCTGCTGCTGTAAGTAACAGGTCGCAGGGACTTCGTACTCATAAGATAGCTCAACCAAGCAGAAACGAGCCAATGGGATTCTAAACTAAATACAGTGAAACTGTTGACTAAGAAACTAGAGTGTTGCCTGATCAGAAAGGGTCTGTTTATACTTCTTCAGGAAAGCAGCATCCTGCTATTTCCATGGAGACAAGTCAATAACTTGCGGACAGAGAACGTTGAAACGAGACGTGTATTGGCGTTGTGGAATCGGCCAAACGTGTCTATTGATGTCAGCTTCAGGGGCGGGTTTTTTGATTTATTGCCGCGAGCACACTTGAACTTAGGGCGATTGATCCACGGATAAGACTAGCAGAAGATGGCCATGCCCAACACGTTGTTTTTGCATGTGTAAAAGTGAGGAAAACTAAGTTAAGATGCATCAGAAAAATGTTTACGATTGATCACCGCATGCTTATAACGACTTGCCCGAACAATCTGGACAGTAACATTTGTGAGCGCACTATTCCTTTAAACCAAAATGTTAAATGGGGTGGGGGGACGTGTAGCCCTTCTCCCTTTCCATGGCGGCCTGAAGAAACACGGAAGAAAGGCGAGGACCGGCGCGAGGGATGCAGTGCAATGTGAGCGGGATTACCAGAAGGTAAGGCTTGCAAATCGTCCAGTAAGTGAATGGCTTTCTTTTTTTTTGTGCCACGCTGGGTGGGAAAAATGTATAGTAGGATGCAACACCAAGGGCTGGCGCTAATCAATCACTGACATTACAACTGGAGTATTTTATAAAACGAACGTCTCCATTATAATGATGCTATTTGGGAAGTGTGGAGGAATGAATTGGACTGTGGCTAAAGCCGATGCCTCAATGTATCAACCCAGTTTAGTGTGCTAAAAAGTCAACTTCAATTTAAATAAATTGTCTAAGTGAGAGATTGTTCCTCTTGTACGTGATTTTGTAATAATATGTGATTTGAGCAATATGACACTTGCACTAATACAATATTAATTGCTAGCAGATATTTGTATTGTTATATTTCTGATACCTGTCAGAATCAACCTCCTCAAAATTGTAGGATATCCAAACAAAGCAAGCATCAAAATGTTTGATATTCTCTTTTTATTCTTAGAAGCAATGTGTATAAATAAAACTTTTTGTATACGAACATCAATCCTACGTACACAAACAATGGTCTGATGACCCATTGTGGGGGTGCAATACGCCTAAGACAAGGGTTCTATGGTTTACAAATATTATGGTGGTGCTTCACTGCAGCACACAAGCTCCCTCTGTTTCATCCCCTGGTTACTTGGAGATCCATTGCTGACCATTGCCCTACCGCCCCCGTTAGATCCCACTCCCTTGTTCTATGCTCCCTAACCTTATTCTTCCTCCTATGACTGTGTAGCACTCCATTGCTTCCTGAAGCTAGGTCCGCCCTCAAGAAATACCATAATAATAAGAATAATATAGTAACGTAACATACCTTAAAAGCCTCAAAAAGTATAAGGAGACTGCGCCTTTCTCTTCTTCAGCTCTGAGTCTGTAAATAACTGCTGCTCTCTGATTATGGGGATACAATCACACATCAAAACATTATTATTCCTAGAGGTAAGATAATCCAAAGTTTGCACGTTAGCATAAGTAATGCATGAAAGGGTACACATCACTTCAAATAATTGAATCAAACACTAATTGCAAAGAGTTATTAGAGTATTTGGTTCTTTTAGACCAAGTGCACGTGAGATATCTCGAAACAGCATATACACAGTCTGTTGAAAGCAAAGACCTACAATAAAATAAAGCGGTAGACAAACTGGATATGCTGCTATTCCTCAGCCTAGGGTTAGGCAGCTTTTCCGAATATGAAGATAAACTGGGCCTAGGAATAAGAAGTGTTGGCGAGTGTCCACATTGTTCCTTCATGCGCAACAAAGCTCAGAGTTTTCCAAAGTCCATTCTTTTATTAGAATTGCAATGGGTAGAAGGCCTAGTCTCAATTTCATTCAAAGGGATCTGGTAAAGTGACACTGTGCAAGATCCAAATAGTCCTCATAATGAGGTGCACTTTCTATTTTAAAATAACTTCAATAACTTAAAGCAAAGATTACAATTTGAACAGTTAAAAAAAAGGATTGTTGGCACCAGGCAAAAGGTGTCTCCTTAATTAACCTGCTTACACCCGTATTAATGGAGCGTGGATTGTCCCACAGCGTTGACTCACCAATTTCATATAAGAACCTTTTCACGTGTCTAATCCAGGGAATTTGACATACCCCATTTTGGTTGAGTAGATCAGGTAACACACCTCTGTAGACTAGTAATTGAGGTCCCGTGTGGAGTTGTATCCAGTGTAAAACTACTCTTGATGCTGCAAGCATTTCAATAGGTAGCCCGTCCAGCCCATAATGGACAGCAATATTTGAGGCTCATAGCGGGAAGACCTTATATTTGCTTAAGGAACTTATTTCCAATCTGGGCAATTGTTCTAGCCCCCAAATCTCGCTGCCTAATTTACTGGCTTGTCCAACCGTAGCTTTGTAAACAGACAATGCTGGCTTTGTCAGCATAGCCTCATTTTCTCATCATGCAAATCTTAGAACTGCCCCCGAATTCTTTTGTTAAAACTAGATTAGCCTTAATATGTTGTTCCTGCAATTTCCAGATTTACTAAATCTAACTCCCAGGTGATCAAGGAAGGGCACCTTCTGAAAAGGGGAATTATTAATAGTTAAATTCAATCGTTTAACTTTCTTTTTACTCCAACAGAATACCATTGAAAGAGGTTGTTGCACTCTTGTTCTGAGAGGCAGGAACCCCTTCTATCGTGGCCACGTCACTTACAGAACCAGGTACATGCTTAATATTGTTACATCACGTCTACACAATTATATTCTGACAACATTGAATCTTCTGCTTTCTTCAGGATCACACATAGGTGTGTTGATGTATCAGTGTGTTTACGGCCTATACCACTGCAGAGAATGTGTTCAATCTGCAATGTATCACTTTTTCACAGAATAAAGCATAATCACATTCTATTCGATAGCCATTGGTCAAGCCCCATTGGTCTGCGCACTGCACCATGGGGTGCTCTGATGAGCGCTGCACGATGGACCAGGGGAAATTATGGGACTCCATTATAAGGACACTAACTGCGATTTTGTATCTACTGACATACAGTTACTGGCACAATTTGTGTGGCCCATGTGTTTTGCATCATCTAAATTTAATTGTGCACCTCCACCACTTAAGCCTTGCCAAATCCTTCACAAACAATGTATTCGGGTTGAAGGGTGAGCCTAAAGAGTGGTGCCTTTAAGGCAGAGCACGGTGCAAGTTGTCATTCAAACAAGCATTGCCAATGCTAACAGTTTTGGCTTTTGTGTAGGCTTGGGAAATGCACTTGCAAGGCACAGCCGTAGTGGTAATAACGGGCCATTGCTGGTAGCAGGTACAAAATCGTAAGAGTACCCGGCCATCTAATAGCAGTGTATGGCAAATTCCTAATACTTATACACAAGAAATAACGTCTGACTTTGCCAATACTTGTTTTTAACAGGGCTTCAGTGAAGGACAGGTGTGGGGCTTATGAATTGAGTGAGAAGGCAGAACTGGTTGACATTTTTATTACACCAGTAACAGGTTTACAATTCCAATTAAGCTATCACCTCTCTGCAGACTACTTTGAAAAGACACTCGCAGTGTCGGGTGCAATGTTAGATGGTAAGGCTAGAAAAAAGCTAGCTCAAAGAGCTCCCATGAGGAGATGTTTTGGGCGGGGAAGTGTAAGAACTGTGTGGGAATGGCCATAGGGATTAGCATGGTCATGGGTGGGCAAATAATCAAACAACACCTACAAGTTACATGTCGCTCCACAAGTGCCATTTCTCCCTATCTGTACTCTAATGCAATAGTTTCGACAAGCAACACCTAATAGCCCAAGCTAAAAATGCAGTACTGTAATGTCAGGCACAGAATGGCTTTTGGTCTGCCCTTTCTCCCATGGCATCCGGCTGTGTCACAGAATGGGCAAGTGTCACAGGAGCACTTCTCTATACCCTCACTGTGAGCAAACCACTGAGGCTGCTCAAGGCTGTAGCTGAAATTTCTTCAAGAAGGGACCTCTGAACGTATTATCTGCGTCGCCATGCAAGGTGGCACATGGCGTCACAAACCAAAGTGTTACCAGTTGAAAGCTTTGTACATTGCTTGAGTTCTCGTTGCACTGCTTGGAAATCATTGTTTAGCTGTGGAAGGGAGATGATCTTAAGGCTACATGAACAACAAAATCCTGGTTCTCCTTGGTGACCTCGCTTCTTCATGCGGTGACACTCATGCTATTTGATTTGGCCCATCTCCCAATGCACCAATTCTTTTTACAGCCCACATCGACTACATGGACAGTTCACCAGAGGATTGTGCACCCTTAATATTCAACCACAGCGTGCACACTGTACCCCTCGCCCTCTTCCTGCCCCACCAGAGGTCCATGGTTTAGCTCTCAATATCAGTGCTTAAAAGGTCGATTCTACTTTCATAATCGCAGCTTATAGACACAAATTGCAAAGTACATACCATTCTGTGTGTTAACTATTTGGTTATGCTACTTTGCATTCTATCATTACTCATATTGTTGTTCTTGGGTCTATTTACATTGCTGTTCTTGTAAGTCTGAAGATGTGCAGCTAGCATTAATGCTGTCAACATCAGTTCTTAAAAGGCTATGTGCGATTGGCTTTGAAGAGAGGGTCCCAGGAATTCCCCTCATGAACATGATGGCCCGAAGAGCCAAGAACGCCCAAAGTCACTCATTGTTGGGACAACCCCCAAGTGCACTGCCGACTGACACGTATGCAGAGAGGTATTCCCTCTAATAACCATTCCAACTTATCCAGTGCATATCCTCATGGATACAGCAGACTCAACGGTGATCATGGATCCGAACACCATAAAGGACTGAATTGATTAAATGCCAAAGAAGCCACGGTAGTGCGGTCATTAGTGACACCACGGCATAGTTGCATTAGCCACGAAGAACACTTGCAACCATGCTCAGCTTACACAAACACTCACTCATATACACCAAGAACGTGCTTACACAGTTCTGTAGATAGAGGACAGACACATATACATACTGTCAAAGCTTTTATTATTTTTCTCATTAGCCAAGTGCAGCAACACCAAACACAATGCAACAAAGAGATCCCGAGCAAGCTTTCAGATGCTTATGGCAACTAATCCTAAGGAACTACAGGAGTATATATGGAGCCTGGTACGACCTTGTATGACTAACCTATAGGACACATAGCACAATACAAGTGTGTAGCAATCATATTCAATTAGTCTTTATTTGTTTTGGTTAAAATATTTCAACCTTTTCAATTTACACATTTCTAGCAATCATATTATAAGTCTAATAAAAATCACAGAAGGCCTTAATCTGCAGGACACCAGACAAGAGAAGCAGACTCAGGCTGCACGAAGCGGGAAGACTGAGCTCACAGACAAGGTGGAGATAAAAAAGTGCATTCCAAGCTTCAAACGACAAGGTGCAGCTGCAGGAAAACAGAATGAATCATCATAAATACAGACCCAAAAAGCTCAATGTTGTGGTCCACAACCACATGATGCAGACAATCTAGACAATGGTTATCCACCCATGTTGAGAAGATGAAGCCTTCTCAGCAACCCAGACGAGAAGTAAAACAAATGTTGCAACTTGGAGTGCACTCTCATAGGAAAAGGTGGTGTTACTACCAGATAGAATTGGGACACATAATCACTTCACATCACCTTGGAGAGGTGCACAGAGGGCTGAGAACTGAACTGGGTCCCACGCCTGGGGAGACCAGTTCCAACCAATTAGGAGACAGAAATCCAGGGGTGGATGGCAGAGGGCAAGGGCCAATGGTAAGTCTGCGACCATGCAATAATGTAATAGATAGTGTCATTGGTAAGGGGTAGACTAGCCACCTGACATGAGAAGGCCAATCAACTAAGATGCCCTTAGGTGATCTATAGGCTATACTACTCCAAGCACCCAACCAGAAAAGTGGATATGTTTTTGGGTAAGGGCCCAGGTGATGATGCCATTTGGTATAAAAACTGTGAAGCACGTCTTGTGAAATTGAGAATTACTGAAGAATCATGATTGTCCTGTATGGTCCCTGTTGGTTTTTGCAATAAACAACTGTTCTAACTTGCCCTTGGCTGAGTCCTCTGTTTATTCTGGGGAAAGGGTTGTTGGACCCTTAGGGGCCGGACGGCATACCGGGTTTCTCTCCAACAAGTTGGTAGCAGAGGACAGTCAGGCTATGCCAGTTTGACATGAAGCCGCCTCTTCTGGCGCAATGCCTGGAGGGCTGCGGGACACTTCACAGGTTTTGAGAAGACGGGAAAGTGCACTACATGCAAAGGCCATCAGGAGCCAATTTGGAAATATCCTGCCTGCGGTCCGTGAGGAGTCCAGCAGACTAGAAGGGTGGTGTGGCAGCTTTGGGAGACCCAGAAGCCAAACAGCGGCAGCAGATCAGAGTGTAAGTATTGACCCAGCCACACAGCAACTAAGGGGAATGGGAAAGTAACAGGGGGTGCGAGGTTAGTACTGAGTATTGTGGAGCACCGTTGGAGTATTGTCAAGTATTGTCTAGTAGTGTCGAGTATTGTCAAGCTTAGTAGGGAAAGGAGCAGAGGAAGATGTCATTTCTGTGCGTAGGGCACATTTGGTCTTGGAATAAAAGGTACTGGTGAATAACCTAAACTCTTGACTTAAGGGTACATATTGCAGAGGTTGTGTGAACATTGGATTTCCTGTGAGTTGGGCATTTTAGCTTGGGTCATAGATGATGGTATCTCCATTTAAGTTTTAGCAAAGGGAGCTGACCTACATTGCGTAAGGTGATTCATCTGGTTAAGTCTTGCAGAGACGTTTTTTCTACAAGGCGACGCTGTGGGTACAGATCCAACACAAAGCATATTGGTATCCCATGTTAGGAGGGAGGAAGACAGCTGTGGATTCATGTGGGGTTTTCTTTATAAATGTTTGTGTAATTGAGACTTTAGCAATGTGTGCTCTGTAAGTGATCTTTAGCACTACCTTGTTCAGAGTGTTGGTGACGTCACCCATTAGGTTTGTGCATAGGACTTGGAAAGCATGAGGTGTTGTTGATAGGTGGTTAGAAGCTTTAGATTGACAGAGGAGGTTGTCCAGGGGTGGTGCGCAGAAGGCGCATGCACAAAATTGGTGGGTGTGCCTGAGGAGGCATAGAATCGTGGAAGGGCATATGCGGAGCATGGCTGATAGGTTGCTTTGAGGCTAGAGAGGCTCAAAAAAAGTTGAAAGAATTACCATTGTCTTGTGTTTTTTTTTCCAACAGCAGATTGTCAAAAACCTTGACTTGAGGTCAAGTAAGAATAAATTCAATATATCAAGGGAAGTGCAGGGTTGACACGCCCCTACAGCAATTGTCTAAGACCCTTCCACCCTATAAGCACAAGATTTGTAAATATAGCATGGAATGGACGGCAAGCACAATGGGTAAATTGGCTAAGTCATGGCCACAATGCAGACATTTCGCCAAAGATGTGCAGCAACCACTATTGACACACTTACAGGACACTTTTAAGGGGGAGAAATTAGCCAATCGTATGGCGATATTCGAACTCTGGCAGATGTTCCAGAAGAGCGAGGGGGAAGCAGCATGGTGTCAATGGATGCTAAGCGAACAGGAGAAACTGGGCCAGCGTCCCCAACCTCTCCTGTGAGTGAAAAAGCAGGGGACACTGACAACAAGCAAGGGCATTACCCACTACGGGAGCTAAAAGCAGCAGAAGAGTATTTGAATCCAGTATTTCAACATCCACCATATACCAAGGAGATGGGGCAGTGAGGGGTCGGGGGGACAGGCAGTGGGAGGGGAACACGCTGCAAGGCTCAGGCATGCACTAAGGAGGGGCTAGGGGCATAGCTTCGTACAAATGGGTAGGAGGACAGATCCACTTGAAATTGGAAGGAAAGACAATGGGGGAAGTAACAGGGGTGACCACAGAGATGGAGGGCCTTAAGGGGTGTAACGAACAGAAGGGAAAGGGAAGAAAAAGCGAGGCGTGAGGAAGAGCGCATAGACAGGCAAGGGGAGGAAGAGAAAGAGCATGAGCAGCGTGAGAAGAGGAGGAGGGAGCTTGCAGAGGGAAGCAAAGAAGATGATAAGGAAAAGCAAGTTTTGGTAAAGAGGGAGCAGAGAAAGTGGGAAATAGTGACTCGCAAGAGAGCGCATATGCAAGCAAGAGGAGGACCTCGCAATCAGAGACATAAGGACAAAGTGGGGAATGGGCATGGGGATGTCAAACTAGAGGGAAGCGGGTGAACAGAGCCAGACAGCATTGTCATACAGGATGGGACTGCTACATCATCGGACAGAATAGACATGAGGTCATTCAAAGAAAAGGACAGCAATGACTTGACTGACTTTGCAGGGAGGCCCAGTACAGACTTTGCCTCTAGGAGACTGAGCTTCACAGAGACTTCTTGCAGTGATATGGACACCGACTCAGACAAAGACACAAAGGGAAGTGGGCATGCGGGAAGCATGAGAGAAGCAGGTAACTCAAGCATAAGTGGACAGGGAAAAGCACAGACAGATGTGTGACCTGGGACATGGGAAAAGGCACAGGAGGATCTAGGGGAGACAAGGACCATCGAGCACAGCAGTCGATGGATGCCTTATGTAACCCAGAGAACCTGATTCCATATGTACAAAGGCTTAGGGATCTCCCAATGCGACAGAAAGGGGAGACAGTAAAATCATACACTGACATTAAAGATGCCGATGGACAGATCAGGGTGGCACAAGGAGAGAATGGGGGATCGGATTCACACAGTGCCCCTACTGCGAAAGGGAGAGGGGTGACCATGGAAGCATATAGACAAAGAAAACTTGAGATTTAGACTGTGCTCGTTAACCGCAGGTGTGTGCAAGTGGGAATATGAAATGGAAAGAATGACAGCAGGACAGAAATTAGTAGTGGGGACATAAAGGGGCTACTAGTGGCAATTCTTGGGGAGGCCGCTGATGATGTATGGAGAAGGGCGGGATGCCCAGGAGTAACCACCCAGGACATGGTGCACAATGGTTTGCCATTTGCAAATTGCCGAGCAGGCTTATGGCAAGCCCTAAAGACACAATACCTAGACACATCAGAAATTAGTGCAATTATGGCACACGAAATGGGGAGGATGAATATTCCTTACACTACATTCAAACAATTCAAGGGCTTTTTCATCTTGAAATGCGAGAACCATGGGATAAAACAGTAGCATTATTCTACCAAATATTGTGTCAAGGGTTACCAGAACCGGTGCAGAACAGCTTAAGAAATTAGTGGGCAAGGAGGCCAAACCGTGGTCATAAATACAGCTCACGATAGTGCACCATTGTAGGCTACTGCTAGAAATATGAGGAAAAAGCATGAGGAAAGGAAGCAAGAGGAAGCTAAATGAGTGCAGAGGAAGCTATCTAAATGGAAGGGGCAGTACTGACAAGCAAGGGAGGACAAGTGACACCACAGCCACAGTACGCACCGTGGCCTGTGGGGGGATGATTCATGGGGCAGGGGAATGTGTAGCATGGGTTCCGAGGAAGGGGGGCCACCTAAAGGACGTGGGTACGGGCCACAGATACATGACAACCAAGGGGGGGTTCGAGGATACGGACAGCAAATGTAGCAGGGCCAAGGGGATATTCTCAGGGTTTCCAAAGGCAGTGGAGGGAGCCACCAGAGTGCTGGGTATGCAGACAGATAGAGCACATTTCGAGAGTGTGCAGAAACAGGGGGATGCTACAGAATGGGGGGATGCAATACCAGCCAGCATACCATGGGGAAAAGGACAAGTATTATACACAGGACCAAACACAACAACAAGGACAGGCACCACAGATGCAAGCACCTATACCACAGTATTTACAGTCACCACAGATGCCCCAGGTGCAAGGTAACACACAGCACGTGTCCACAGAACAGCAGGTATAGCAGGCAGAGAATAACGCACAACCAAATGATGGGACAATAGCACACACAGGCTCCATGGCAGCGGCCCACATTAGGAAACTGGGGGTTCACCATGGTGGAGAACAACCCATTTCTGGGGAACAGGATGTCCTTATACCCCCAATAGGACAGACCACAGATTGACTTGATGTATTCCATACTGTAGATTATACCCAACCCTGCGGAGGAGCCATACATAGGGGTGACAATAGGTGACAAAACCTTTTCCTTTGTTGTGGACACAGGTGCGACTAAATCCTGCATGCAGGAGGGATAATATAGGTTGTCAGGTGATGCCATGATTGCTCAAGGATTCTATGGGGCTACGGAAGTGGTTCCTTTCACAGACAATATTACACTTTCTATAGGGGAACATGATCTATCCTTGCCCCAACTTTACTCCCAACAGACACCTGTAAACATACTGGAGAGAGACATTATGAGCAGCCTTAACAAGAGCATTTCATTCACGGACAAGGGGATAGTGTGCTCCACACCAGGGATACACCATCGCAATGTAAAGGAAATCATTCAAGCTTATTGAGGACAAAGGGTACAGATGGGGCTGCCCGTGGACTAGGAGCTGTTCCAATATGGGACTGAGATTGCAATAGCATGGCTCCCAGGGATTCAGGAGAAGATGTGGCACATTCCAAATGAGTACCTGCTCAGATCAGAGATACCATTAGATGAAGAGGAAGGGACGATAGTGCCACTATAATTAGAGACAGTAATCGTGGGAGACGAGTGGATAGCAGTACACGGGACAGATGACACAGGGTGACCATGGCGAGCAGTGATCGCCATAGCTGAAGGATACAGGTTGACCACAGTGAAAAACAAAGAATTGTTCCGGGACAACAGATCAGACCATTAGATGGTGTCCAAAATGAGTGTAACATATTAGGTGAAGATACATTACAGAGCGGTACCACAGAGAATGGCGATGGGGCTGAAGGCACTGCCGACCTTCCTCGAAGAGGATCTGGCCAAGGTACCCTGCATCTTATGAACCACTAGTCCCTACGATGTGGGGCTTCTGAAGGGGATGGGAGCAGTGAAGATCAAGCTGAAGCCAGGAATGATTTTACTGCAAGTAAAACAGTACCCACTCTCAAGGGAGGCAGACAAAGGTATCTATGAAACCATTGAGGCACTAGTGAAGCAAGGCATCCCAGTACCATCAGAATCACTATGCAACACGGCCGTGTACCCAGTCAAAAAAGGCGACAGGGGGTTGTGGTGTTTTATACAGGACTTGCACCCTCTTAATTATATTGTAGATGCAGAATATCCTTTAGTTCCGAATCCAGCGACAATTTTGTGCAGCATCCCAATGGCGGCTTCTTGTTTTATGGTCATACATTTGAAGAATGCTTTCTTCTCTATACCACAACACCCAGTCTCACAAGACTTGACTTCATTTCTATATCAAAATAAGAAGTGGAAACATACAAGACAGCCTCAAGGGTACTGTGAATCACCATCCATATTCAACAGGGTCCTTCAGATGGACTTAGGCAACGTACAGATGGAAAGCACGGTCATCCAGAACGTAGATGACATATTAATCTGTAGCACGACCAAAGAACAGTGCAGCAATGACTCAGTACACATGTTGACAGTGTTAGCAGACAAGGGCTACAAGGTGGACAAGGCCAACATGCAATATTGCCAGACAGAAGTACTCAACATCGGACAGATAATCTCCCAAAATGGCCGTCGAGTGACACCAGAGAGGACAAAAACAATACAAAGACAGGAAAACCCACAACAGTCAGAGAGATGCAGCAATTCTTGGTACTATGCAATTATTGCAGGGCATGGGTATTCGACTACAGCACATATACTAGACCCACACTAACTGCACTAAAGGAAGCACAGAAGGAGGAGAAAATAATACGATGGACAATAGAAATGACTGAAGCATTTAACAAGCTGAAGGAAGCAATATGCACATCTCCAGTGTTAGGGATCCCAGGCTATCAAAAGAAATTCTTTTTGATTTCCAAATCTGATGAAGTGATAATGACAGCAGTACTGACACAGAATACTAGTCTAGAGCACAAGCCACTAGCCTACTTCAGTGGGATACTAGACCCGGTAATGAGAGCACGCTATCCATGTGAGCTAGCATTGGCTACAGCCGCATTGGCAATTATCAAATCAGCGAGTATTACCATGAGATGCAGCACCACTCTTTACGTGGAGCATGCTCTCTTTGCAATACTGAAGAGACCAAAGAGGATACTGACAACACAAAGAGCATTGGGGTCTGAGGTGTTACTATCCAACCCAGCCCTCAAGGTAGTGAGATGCAGACTTGTTAACCTGGTGACATTTATCGCCGACATTATAGAGGACGGTGACTACTTACATGATTGCATATCACATCTGGAAGAATTCAGTGACAATTGCAAAGTACAGCAGGACGCACTTGAGGGGGAAGACATCCTCTACATTGATGGGTCATCAATGATTGACCAAACAGATGGGGAAAGACATACTGTACACAGCAGTAGTGAGATTGAGAGAAGACAGGACTAGTGAGGCAGTGACACGTGCAAGACTGCCATCACATTACTCAGCACAAGCAGCAGAGCTATAAGCTTTAATATTGACCTTAGAGCACAGCAGGGGAAAGGAAGTGATGATTTACTCTGATTCAGCCTACGTGACATCCACAGTGCATTCTGGGCTGTCATGTTGGATGAGGAGGGGCTTCAGGAATGCTTATGGATCCCCGGTGCTGCACCCCCTTCTATTGGGCAGGTTGGTTGACGTCATACATCTCCCAGAGAAACTAGCAATAGAAAAATGACAAGCATACACAAGAGGGGAGGAAATTAAGCAGCAGACACATAAGCAAAATGCACTGCATATTTTGGGGACCTTTGAGAAATGGAGGCTTCATCACACGCATGTGATTATGGAAGGACAATAATACTAAAAGAGGGATACAATATACTACCAGCGACACAAATCAGGGAGCTGCAGGAAGCTGCACCCAGGCAGGAGAAGGACCTCTGGCTTAGGGTGGGATGTACAGTATCTCCAACAGACTAACACAGAGAAAGTGGTCATGCAACTCGCATTGTTGCACACAGCACTGACAGAGCTACATTATCCAACACATACAGGGAAGGAAGTGCTTTCCGCCCATATTGGAGAAACATGGTTCTGTCCTAACTTGGCAGAACATGTGGCCAAATTCATGAGTAATTATTTGACTTACAATCAGTTTACTGCATGACATACATTGAGAGTTGAGAGGAGACATACCTCGCCCAGTTGGTCTATTCCAGCACCTCCACGTTGACAATGTCGACATGATCCAAGTCTGCCAAGGGTACCGCTACATGATAGTGGTTGCATGCCCCTCTGCCACGTTGGATCGAGGCTGGTCCCTGCTCTCATCCTGATGCCCTCAGAGCAGCAAGATTTCTGGTCCGGAAAATGTTCCTACGATGGGGCATGTGTGAAGTCCTGCGCTATGTCATTGGCCCTCAATTTTCCTGTGCTTATCACCCACAAGCGAACAGGGTGTGTGAACGCCTCATGGGCCTGCTTAAGGAATCTAAGGCCAAGACTAAACAAAGTCTCAATAAGAATTGGCTACACTGTCTGCCCTTACCCCTGTTCACATTGCATGACAAGGCGGAATCCGACCACCATTTAACCCCACACGAGGTGGTAACAGGACGGCGCATGCAACTTCCCCTGGCTCCTCCCACTAGAGCCATGAAAGATGTGCAGATCACTGTAGATGTATTGGGACAGGAAATGTATGAGTATGTGACTTCCTTGATTGCTAGTGCCTCTTTTATCTCTCCCCAGAAACAACGACACCAGGAGTGGCCTGAAGTCGGCAGAGACAGCAACGGCATCAACAGCACAGAGGACTTACCTAAACGGCCACCTGTGTACCCCGGAGACCAGTTTCTCCTCCGGAATTTTACCCGGTGCCGGAATGCACCCAGTTCACGGGTCCACATACTATTGAAAAGGTGACTGAGTGAGCAGTTAAACTGGTAGGGAAGACGGTTTGGGATCATATCGGCAACATCAAGCTTTCACCTGGCAGCAAGCTCGACAGGTCCAACAATCCTCAGCAACAATTGCAAGGAGACACTTTGGAACCAGCACTGCTGAGTAGAGGACAGCCAGTGGTTACTCGCTCACGGGCAGCAAAGTTAGGGCAAGGAATTCCTACACATCCAGAGAGACTGTACACTGCCTGTTTGTTATCTTTCCCTCTACACATATTCTCTGTGAAAGTGCAACTGTTTTTATTGCATAGCTTTTCATGATGCCCAATGATTAACACCTTATAATTTCCAGAGGCAATTTGTCCACTTCATCAGAAGGTCCAACAGATTCTGAGCACATCCTCCTAGTGTGTATTACCACATTTTAATAGCATATTTGGGCCAAGCTTATACACAACTCGAACGAGGAAACCCATCTGTCCTTGCGGTACACAGAGACCATAGAAATATAACTGTGTGGGAACAGCTTTTACACTACTACAATAACAAACAGTTTTTGAGCATTTCAGATGGACAACTGATATCTTCAAGCTGCACAAGAATCCAGCAACAAAGGTAAATGGAAAGAGTAATTAAGAACATTCTCATCTTGTCTTGCCCTGTCAGTATTTTGCATTTCTCTTTTGCGCGAATATCTCTTGTGTCTAGTGAAACCGCTGTATCCTCTACTAACATTACCCCAACCACAGCAGGTTAAACAACCATGTCAGGTGGACAGGGGAGCACTGTGAGCATGGTAAGGAGAGATAAGTGCAGTGCTGACACAGACATGAGGGGGTGGACCTATATATCACTGACACTGCTCGCGTGTCTAACAACATTTGGTATAAACATATGACCAAAGTAGGTAAAGAAACCACTGGGGAGAGCTGCTATGTCTGCTCACTAATCCCTTATGCCATGAGTGCCTCCAGAATGTTAATAGCAACCGAAATACTGGCAGCAAGAGCACAATGTCTCATGTACCTATTATAAGGAACTCATGGTGGCAACAGTAAAGGCAGACACAAGTGATCACAGTTCAAGGGTGTTTATTGAACTGTATGCAGGTCTGGAAAACGCATAATCTATACCTAAAACTAAGATGGGAGCAAGCGTTGACCATCAAATGAAAATAAGACAGTCCTAGTAGCATTGTGTCAACTAAAAAGGGGCCTATACTAAGAAACCTGTTGCCAGACCTTACAACTAATTAAAAAAAGGATGTCAGATGGTTTTCAAGGAAAGCAAGAAGGGTTCTCAATTAATATGTCAGGATGCAATAGCTAAATTCTTCCTTCCCCAGATTTTTTACCACAGGGTAAGGTGTGATCTTGGAGCAAAGCATGAGTCCACAGTTCTGTTCCAGTTCCAGTTTATCAGTAGCCTCGATGGTCAAGTCTTGTTTCTCTTGAAAGTCTCTTGCCTTTGAGGGTCTGACATTTTCAAATAACTAAACAAAAGTTCCTTTAACAAAATGAAAGTTTTTTTCCTGGTTTTACTTAGGGTGAGGGCTCTTCACCCCTGGGTCTCCCACTTCCAGGCACTGACCCCTATTTCTTGTGGTGTTGGGTGATTGCTTTTCACCCCTTGGATCTCTCTTCCAGGGTTAAATCCTAAAACAGTTCTTTTTTCACGTATTCGCTGGAGGGGTTGGTGTACCGCTGGGTCCCCCTCTTCCGGGCGCTCACCCGTCACAAATCGTACCTCAAAATAAAAGTTCACTTTTCTCAATGGATTTTGGGTGAGGGTTTAACCCCTGGATCTCCCTCGTTCAGGCTCAGATCCCTCTCAACTGTTGGCCTCCTTCTAACGTGTTCACTATGGCTTTCCACAAATCTCAATGTCTTTTTATACAGTGCCTGTGGACATCCCTCGGCCAGGGTCACTCTTGACAACACACTGTTTCTTGGGACTTTAGACTTGCCCCCTTTTCGTCAGCATCCCTCTTCTGGGTTCACTCTTGCCAACTTCACATTAACATTCAATTTCAATGTTCACAGGATTCACTTCCCTTGCTTTCTGATATGGCGGGATTCACTTCCCTTTCTTTCGTTATAGTTCTTAGGTCAAAGGCTTTCAATTCTACAGGGATTTTGCTTGACCTCCTGTATGACCACTTTGCAAGATGACTATCTTGGCTGCTCTCCTACGGCCTTCTGGTATCTGTAGTTTCACTCAGATGGGGATCGACCACAGTTTCTCAGAGCAACACCCACGTGTTGCCAGTCCCCCTGTGCAGCTGGTCTCCGCTTTGTAATATCACAGTTCTTTTGAGTTGCTCTTGATTTTGCCACTTTGCAACTTTCATTCCCCACAGCCTGGTTCCTATCAGCTCTCCCATCGACTCACCGGCTGTAATGAACTACTTGGCTTTCTCCTTTACTGGAGTCAAGGCCGGACCCATGGAAGCAGGAATTTCCCTCGCTATGGCATATCAGCGTTGATACGCTCCATTTACCGTTGACATCTGCTGCAGCACACTTGGGCTATTGGGCCTCATTACACGGATGGCGGTAAAGATTTACCGGTACCGGTAAAATACCGGTATCGGTAAATCCTTACCGCCTTACTACGAGGTCCCTTTGCGGGTTGGGGGATTTAACGCCTGCATTTTGCAGGCATTAAAAACCAACCTGCAAAGGGACCCAGGGAGCTAATTACGGTACCGCAATTTGTGGTACTGTAATTAGCGCCTTCCCCATTCCCATTGAGCCCTATGGGCAAAAATGGGAATGGGGAAGGGCAATGGTGGAAGGGGGAATTACCGCCCCACCAACCTTGGAATGGGGCGGTAATTCCCCTTTCCACCAAGGCGGTGCCGGTATTTTACCGGCATGAACCAATGGCGCTAATAGGGCCATGGTTCTCCGCCATCCGTGTAATGAGGCCCATTGTCTTCGGTCTTACGTTTCTTTTAGCAGAAGGTTTGTGGGGTTTTGTCGAAAAGGGCAAGGTTGTGTGTCTCCTCATCAGCCTCTCGATATTTGCCGCCTTTCTCCTCCTCTTGAACTGCTGGGTCTGGATAGCTGTTTCATTGTGCGTTATGGCCTCCTCATACTGTGTTCTCTTGCTACACCTTTTATCCCTATGGGGAAGGGAAAGGGCCATCAGATGTGTGTGATTCTGATTAATTGCCTGACTTTGCCTGACCCTTGTATTGGGTACATGTCAGGTAAACGGCTCTGGTGTTAGTCCGTTCTCTGGTGTGTCGTGCGAAAGTGTTCGTGTCAGAAATGGGGGGGCAGTGCTTTTGAATGTCCTACATTGTAGTATGGGGAAAAGGTGTTGAAAGAAGGGGGATACTGCGTCTCACCCATCAGTGTCACACTTTCACTCCCAGAGGACCCCCTATCCTGGTGATCCTCCCTCACTGGTCTACCCCAGGAACAGGATCCAATAGCGATGGCCATGTCCTGGCCACCTGGATGACAGATCCCCAAGGACTAGCTAGGGAGACACTTTCAGGTTTCTCACCCTATCCATGTTTACAACCCAAGAAAGATTCCAGGGGTAAGCAGCAACATTGAGATGGATATCTCAAGCAACATTACCCTTTGAAGACAGCTACATAAAGACTCTTGACATGATGAACAATTACTGGCAGTTAGACCGAACTATACAATGCATAACTGATGACCCTCAACAAGCCGAGATGAAAACAATAACACTGAAGAAACTACTGTGCCTGAAGAGGGGCATCAAGGAAATAGGAGGAGAACGAGGATGTTGGGAAAGACCACAGATGCTTGTGTATGGCCAAGTATACACAGAGGAGGGATGGAAAGATGGAGTAGTAGGAAGCAAAGCACACACCCTAGTACAGACACCAATGAACACAGTGCAAGGAGAAAATGATAAGTGCCTGAAAGAATGGGATGCAAGTGCCAAGTGGCTCACCTGGGTAGACAATGAAGCTGGACCGATGCCCATAATACCACTGAAGAAACCAGGATTGTGCTACAAGAATGAAGGTGCAGTAAAGGTTGGAAATACAAGAGAATGTAGGTACACAGAAAAGCATCCAGCAATGAAGGTAGGCACAGCAGTATGTATGGACCACTATTGGGAGTGTGGATCCAAGGCATACGAGAAACTGCCACCAAACTGGGGAGGGGTTTGCTCATTGGTGCACATCAGTATGCCAGCACTGGTAGTGTCACAGAAATAAGTAAGATAGACGACTTCCCGAAGATGGATACTAACACGAGAAAGAAAAGGGCAGTGGAAGTAAAGGAAAAGGGAAGAAAGAAATGGTCTGTGGAAATGAGTAGAGTGAAAAGAGACAATTATTTCTTATCAGAGTCAGAAGCATCACTAGACGATGTACACCTGAACATCGGTCATTCAGCAGGACAGAAATGTTCTTTGTGTCAGTGGTTCCAGCAGTACAGACGTATACAAAGGCGAAATACTGGCAGATAACCAGATGGGAGCCAATGCAGACAATAAACTCTACACTAAATGGTTTCAATTCAATAAAGGAAGCGCTCCGAACAGTAAGGTTGATGGCACTCCAGAACAGATATGTTCTAGACCTCCTCAGAGCAATGGAAGGAGGAGTTTGCGCCAAGATCGGGAGTTCCTGTTGCCCATTCGTGCCTACCAATACAGAGAGAATAGCACACTGACAACAGTACCACAATTATCAAAGATGCATGCCAAGATAGAGAAAGAACCAAAGGGATTGGAAAAGACCAGAGCTTGTTGACGTACCTATGGTCCAGGATGCCATCATGGCTGGCAGACAGAATGAAAGTATTACTAGGGGCACTAATTTAGTACTAGTTGGACTGTGTGTGGTGAAGATCTGCATTACCCAATGCCACACAACTACTGGGAAATCAATAGGGATGAAAGTGATGGTGGATGTGAACATGGCAGAAGAAAGAGACAAGATAATGGAAGAATGAAATAGCTTAAGGACCAGGATAAAGGAATGCTTGATGTTTCCGACTGAGTTCATAAAGTTTGACAACCCATATGACAATAACAGATACTGGGGGAAGTGGGTGTGGTGTAACCCAGAAGGAGAATGTACCTATATGACCTGGAGTTTTGATGATCATGCACATTTCTATAAACACCATGGAGGAGTGACAAAGATATGGATGCCAAAAGCAAGAGTGACGAAGTATGGAGGATTGGTTGACAAGTCGGCCAGAGAGGAGACTGAAGAGAAGGTCCCAGAAATGCACCTCCTCACCCCATGAACATGACGACCCACAGAGTCAAGAATGACCAAAGTCACTTATTGTTTGGACAACCCCCAAGTGCACCACTGACTAACATGTATGCAGAGAGGTATTCCCTCAGACAGCCATTCCAACCGTATCCAGTGCATATCCTGACGGTACAGGTGAATCAACGGTGATCATGGATCCAAACACCATAATGGACTCCATTGATTAAATACCAAAGAAGCCACGGTGCTGACATCATTAGTGACACCACAACGTAGATGGGTTAGCCATGAACAACACTCGCAAGAATGCACAGCTTACACAAAAACCCACTCATATGCACGAAGAACATACACAGTTCTGTAGAGGACAGACACATATACATACTGTCAAATTTGTTTTATTTTTCACATTAGCCAAGTGCAGCAACGCTAAACGCAAGGCAACAAGGAGATCCTGAGCTTGTCGATGCTTATGGCAACTAAACCTATGGAACTACAGGGGTATATATGGAGCCTGGTAGGACCACATACGACTAACATATAGGACAGATAGCACAGTCTAAGTGTGTAGGAGTCATATTTTAAGTTTAATGAAAACTACAGAGGGCCTTAAAATGCAGGACACCAGACAAGGGAAGCAGACTCAGGCTGCATAAAGCGGGAAGACTGATCTTACAACCAAGGTCAGAGATAAACAAGCACATTCCAAGCTTCAAAGGACAAGAGGCCAGCTGCAGGAAAACAGAATAAATCCTTGTGAATGCAGACCCAAATAGCTCGATTTTGTGGTCCACCCATGGTGGGAAGACGAACCATTCTCAGCAACCCAGACGAGAAGTGAAACAAATGTTGTATCATGGAGCATACTCTCATAGGCAAAGTTGGTGTTAATGCAACACAAGAAATTGAGTGGAATCCACACAGTTAGCAAGTCGCTCACAAACTGTGCCCCATGAGGGGTTAGTCTAAAATTGCAAAAAAGTCAATATTGGAATTATCCCTTCCAAAATGTGCTGAATATTTTCATACTTTAAGTGAAGCAAGATTTTCAAACCAAAGTCATGATTTTTATGCTAAAAGATGAGTAGTTTTTAATTTCCAACAGAAAATTAGACCAGCTCGTGCCTCTAATAGTCAAAAGCTCTGATGTCTATGCATTTCGGAGTACACTACTCCTTCATCAGGGCTGAGCCCCACAAAATGTTATAATGAATCAATAAGTAATGATTAGCAAATTCAACACAGTAAAACAACAAAAAATATGTATACAGTAGTGAGAATGCAGCCAAAGCAATGTGCAATCAAAATAAAGGATACCATACATACCGCATTTTCAGTAAGCAGAGGTGTAAGGAAAATAAAACAAACAACAAAATGAGGTTACAATATTGTTATGATGATGTTATAGCGGATGTTCACTCACTTTGCTGCTCTAAAACAAAAAGAACACAGGTCTATCAGCTTGCCGTACAAAGAATGGATGATTACTGTACACACAGTTGGTGTTACTACCAGATACATTTGGGACACATAATCACTTCACATCACCTTGGAGAGGGGCACAGCGGGCTGAGAACCGGACTTGGTCCCAGGCCTGGGGAGAGCAGTTCCGACCAATTAGGAGACAGAAATCCAGGGGTGGATGGCAGAGGGCAAGGGCTAATGGTAAATCTGCAACACTGCAATAATGTAATAGACAGTTTCATGGGCAAGGAGTAAACTAGCCACCAGACATGAGAAGGCCAATCAGCTAAAATGCCCATAGGTGATCTACAGTGTATATTACTCCATGCACCCAACCAGAAACGGGGACATGTTTTTGGGGGAGGGCCCAGGTAATGACATCATTTGGTATCAAAACTGTGAAGCGTGTCATGTGAAAATAAGAATTACTGGAGGATCATAATTGTTCTGTTTGATCCCTGACGGTTTTTGTAATAAACGACAGTTCAAAACATGCGCTTGGCTAACTACTCCATTTATTCTGGGGAAAGGGTTGTTGGGCACTTAGAAGCGGGACGGGTAAGCTCTGGCATACCGTGTTTCTCTCCAACACCTTCCTCATGGTGCAAACAAGTTCACAATTTTCCACTTGGTAAATGTCTTTTTAAATGTGTTGCTCTACATGTCCACTCAAGTTTTTCCTCACACTTGTACATTTTATTTTCACACATCCTCCTAAGCATCCTCCTGTGGGCTTCCACTTGTCAGGACACTCCTGTGGTAAGTTCGAAGTGATACAGTCATTGATCGTGCATCCTCCTGTGGGCTGTCACCTGGCAGGACACTCCATTGATAAATGGGAAGAGATGCAACCACTTTTTTATATATCCCTCTTTGTGCTACTGCATAGCAGGGCACTCATGTGATAAATTCGAAGAGATAAAACCATTTTTCATGCATTCTCCAGTGGGGTACTGACTATCAGGACATCCCAGAGAGAAATTTGAAACCTTGCATGGTTACCCCTGTGATCATCGCGAAGCAATGCAATCATTCACCGTACATCCTACTATCCCCTAACAGGACACTCAATTGATACAGTTGAATCAATACAACCAACCCACGTCCTACTCTGGGCTGCCACCAACAAGGACACCCCTGTGATGATTGCAAAGCAATGCAATAATTTCCCGTGTGTCATCCTTTCAACCAAAAAGGACACTGTGTGATAGATTTGAAGAGATGCATTCACTTTTCATGCAGCATACAGTGGAATATTAAGCATCTCATTCCAGGATTGGCGGGTTTGAAAGTGAAAAATACACCTAATGAAAATCTGTTGCTGGAGCGTTACCACCTTGGAGCTGCTGGTAAATCCTACATGCTACAAGGATATGTTATTTCCCATTTTCGAGTCCCAAATGACTCCATTGGGGTTTGGAGAATGTGGTAAAATTGGTGGTAATTTTGTTCGATCCATTTCTTTTAACACACTGCCAAACTCACAATGTTTGTTTTGCCTCTCCGAGCTTGGAAGACATTATAATGCATCATGGGAGGAAGGAATGCAGCAGTCTCATAAATATTGAGTTAATTTTTGTTTAATGCTTGCCAATGGCCTGTGAGCATTAAACATGCAACTTTACTGCGTGTTGCCTCAGAACTCACAAAATATAAATGACAAAAGTAGTCTAACAAAGGGTGTATGCCAGGCAAGAAGTAACTCTATTTATTCTGGGCTCAGATACAGCTGTGAAAATGAAATTCAAACAGAATGCAGAACATAACTGCATGAAAGGTGCTGTTGAAAGTACGCCCCTAAAATGAAAGCTTTTATAATCATACAAACTACTAAGCATCAGGTCACATTGCAACATTAGGTCAACACTCTAAGTGAGTCTAATTAGTAGAGCTACGTAATTCCCCTTTAGTGGAACATACATTATCAAAAAAGCGATTGAGTCCTGCAAATTTTACCACACCACCCTTGACCATCTCTGTGATGTCACAGTCCAACCCTAATTCCCACATCATAGTGCCAAAACATTGAGACATTTCAGATGACCAGCAGATCTTTATTCATCTCCAATAGTCATCCCCATCCAATAATCATGAGAATGCAACTCATGATGACACTGAAAGAGCCTTGAACCATTGACAAGTTACCATTTTAATGTTGCACCTTAGAGACTCCTCAAACCTCTTCCCAGGCTTTCATGTGCAAAAGGGCATTTTGAAACCTCCATGGGGCATTTTGAGACCGCCAGTCGAACTGTTTCATAAACTATATTCCAAATTATA
This sequence comes from Ambystoma mexicanum, assembly GCF_040938575.1. NCBI lineage: Eukaryota > Metazoa > Chordata > Amphibia > Caudata > Ambystomatidae > Ambystoma > Ambystoma mexicanum. The sequence continues at coordinate 640,152,445 of NC_090937.1, forward strand.
AAAGGATCATGCAGTCACTGCCTTCCCCCCGGCACACATAAGCTTAGTTTCCTGACCTCAAAAGTACTGAAGGGTGCTCTTTTCATACCGTATGATCCTGGGAATGTGCAGTTTGCAATGTGCTGCCAGCCTCGGCGGCTGCTAGGCAGATTAATAAAATGCACATTCGTTTCTAGTGAAAGCAAGCTCCAAGGCCTGTTTACAGTGCCTAGGACTAATGTAACGCCTCACATACTCACCGTAATTCAAACTTTATTACCTATAGATTATTTACTTAAAACACAATTATTTAAGGCCAGCCTAGTGCATACAACTATGTGGCTATCTACAATGCCCCCTCCCTTTTTAGTGGGCTAATCCTGCAGCTGATAGGTTTGCGCCTCTTTACCATGCTGAACTTGCATTTTTGCCACACAACAGGGGTGGTGGAACTGGGTCACCATGCAAAATGTGAAATGTCCACTTCCATTGTTCATTGCACTGGCCCTCATTACAAGGTGGGCGCATAGGGATACCGGGCACCGGTAATGACACCGGTGCTGGTAATCCCTTTGCGCCCTACTCCGAGGTACCTTTGCGGGTCCTTTCCTTAACGCCTGGTTTTAGCAGGCGTTAAGGACGGGACCAGCAAAGGGATACTGGGGTCAATAACGGTACCGCAATTTGCGGTACCGTTATTGCTGCCTTCCCCCTTCCCATTGAGCCCTATGGGGGCTCAAATGGGAATGGGGAATGGCTCTGGTGAATGGGAAATTACCGGTCCCGCCGACCTCGGAATGGACCGGTAATTACTCCCTTCACCAGACCGGAGTCGGAACGATTTTGGAGGCAGCCATGGCGCTAATAGCGCCATGGCTACCTCCAAACTCGGAATGAGGGCCACTGTGTGGCTAATCCATTGTTCCTGTTTACCATTCATGGAAGAAGTGCATTCATGCTAAGTGTTGCCTCCATTTGCCATGTATTCCATTTTTGCCACCCCCCCCTCACTGGACACAGTGTTTTCCCACCTTAGGAGTGGTATATATATGATATGTATGTTTCCCGCTAGGGAGCACATTTAGGATTGGGGCATAACGTAAATAGAAGGCTACAATTTCCGTTTCCCCTGCTCCTTTCTGCTCCGCTATACAAATCCTCCAGCATTTGGGCTTGCATGCGTTTTCACGCAGACAGAAATGCGGGGATCCCTGTGGGGATCCTTATGGGGTCCGCCTGCTTTGTGCACCAGCAAAAAGCAGGCAAACCCAATAAGGATCCATTGTTAACACTGCCTGCCTTGCGTACATAGCAGGACTCGTTGGTTCAGTGCAAAAGGATAGGGCAAAAGGCGGCATACAACCCAGGCGAAAACTTGCTATCAGGGAGTCACTTATGTTGAAGTGTTCACGTAACGGCACCCTGCCGCCAAATTACAAGCTTTCAAGATGAGCCCCTTGGTGTTCACATCTTCCCTTGCAGTGCGAGTGTAACATTTGTGTGTAAGAAAGAAAGATGTGTATTATCCTGAGTGAATGAATACACAAGTGGCTGACAGTCTGATGTGAACAATGGGAGGATGCACAGACTCATGAGCATGTCAGCAGAGCATTTTCTCCTAGAGAGGCAGGTGATCATGTGAACTTAGTATATGGATGCCCGCTGGGCGCTATATCCTTGATCGTAATGATGTGCTCTTCATTGCCATGGAAGATACCTGAGAATAAGCTACAGCCCGATTCCTATGTCTAATCGCTCCAGCCTGATCTCTCCTGCGCGCAGCCGAATACTACCAAGTATCTTTTGAAAACAACTGCAATACACATTTCTGGAGCAGAAGAACCATATTGTGTTAAGTTATGTTGTGTTACTAAGATTTATACCACACATTCCTGCCATTTATATGGTATCCAGGCCCTATAGTGGATCTGAAAGTGAGAGGGCTGTGTTTGGTTAGTGTACAGGAAGGGAAACTGCAAGATAGCTTTGCTGTTGCACTGATGCATGTAGACTGGAAGTGCTCTGAGTTCTCTGAATGTGTTTGCTTCTAGGTGTTCTGTATCAAGAGCATCCAGGCTTTCATGTCCAGTGTCCAGCCCTGGTACTAGATGCATTGATGTGGGACTGTTGTACGTGTTTTGTTTCTAGAGATGCAGGGTTCTTCTGTTTGATTACTGTTGGGAGGGATATACAATTACTGGGTGTGAGTGGCTTAGTTGGTCTGAGTGTAGTGTCTATGATCACAGTAATTGAAAATATTTGTGCAGGTAGGTTAGTGACAGGCCCGGTGGGCAAATTGGAGCATTCATCCGATAAGGACATGTTGGCTTCTTTGTGGAGATGTCCATTAGGCGATGTCTCATTAGTGGTGCCCTTCAGGTAACGAATTTGTGAGGAGATGTTGTGAGGCATAGTGGCGTGGAATGGTATCTCTGGCAGTTGACAGTGTGCAGTCACATGCTAGTGGGGGGGTGGAAGTTGGGGGTAGCATGTAGCATACAAGTAGGAACCAAGTAGACAGTGGGTTAAATATTTTTCAAGGAGAGAGTCCTGGTGGAGTTCCAAGTAACAAATGAGCGGAACATTGGGGGTCATTACGAGTTTGGAGGCAGCCATGGTGCTATTAGCGCCATGGCTGCCTCCAAACCCGGGTCCGGGTCTGGTCTGGCTGAATGGGGACTTACCAGGACATTCCGACCTATGCAGACCCGGTAAATCCTCATTCAGTTAACCATTCCCCATTCCCATTTGAGCCCCCATAGTGCTCAATGGGAATGGGGCTAATAACGGGTCAGACCAGCCGTTCCTGCTGGGACCCGCTAAGGGACTTCGGAATAGGGCAGTAAGGGTTTACCGGCAACGGCATCATTACCGGTGACCGTTAACCCTTACCGCCCGACTCGTAATTGAATCTCTCAGGCTCAGCATCCAGTATGGGGTTTTGATATCCAGAGCCATCAAACGCAACGTAAAAAACAATGTGCACGACAAAACCTCAATAATCCTCAATAATCTTCAGACCACACGTCTGCAATAATGAATAAGGAAGTGGACGAGCCTGCAGCCCGCCGTTATAAATATGCATGCCCTTCATTTGCAGAAATGGTGAATGTCCCATTGTAGCATGTTTTAAAGACAGGACTGTTCAGAAAGCGACAGTTAGCGGCAGAGTACCTTGATATGGTATTTATACACATTGTTCCGCTCTCATGTGCACGAGAACTAGTTTATTGGTGGCAGGTGATTGAAAAGGAAATGATGGAACAGTAGGCAAAGGCATGGGTAATGTATTTGCCAATGTGTTGTAAGCAGAAAAAAAGAACCAGGCCCTCCCCTTGGCTGCAGCGAGGGTGGCTAGATAGAATAAGGGAAGTACTGTAACAGTGTGGCAATGAGTAACCAAGTGTTTACACGAGACCACCTTTGATAGCCTGTCTGCATAGTGTGTAAATCATTGACAGGAGTGCTATGCAAGCAGTCACTGGCACAGAGGGCTTCTGAATATCGACTTGCTAGCTGCAGTCTGTTGGTTTTCCTCTGAGAGAGACAGCCATAAGCTGAGGAACTAATGTCCATTTCATTATTTCATTTTAGATTGAAACGGTAATTATTCCAAGGAGACGAGGAAGCGACCTATTTTCAGAAAGTTTGGTCAACTATTGCAGGAAAAATGTAATTTACAAAACAAAAGTTGCGATCATAGCATCGATCTGCGAGTGGCAGGAGTTTAATTCAGTTTAAACATTTAGTCAAGTGCATTTTCCCATGCCTAGACTTGACTGATCACCTGCCAAGGCAACCATTGTGAAAGGGAGGTGAAACTCTCCTTTGTGTGTTCATTGTCAATGTGTTTACTTGTTTACTAGGCAGAAGGTGTCCTGACAGCAGCCCATTGGCAAACGGTTCTTTGTGACACCCATATAAACAAATCACTGTGTCGTAATAAAGAACCTTGGTAGAATTAAGACCGTTGTTCTGTGTTAACCATCATGTCATGTGCTGGCCTATGTAAGTACCTCTCGGCTCCCATTGAGCCTTTAGCTCTCGTCAAACATGCACTCACTTCCGCAGGGAGACTGCCCTGTCGTCTCTGGGCACCAAGCAAGGACCTTCAATTAAGTTTGCCAAGGGCCTTGTCGATGTAGTACACAAACATAAAAAGGCTGTAGGGTTTGGAACCATTGCATAACGTAGGGATATGTATCCCTATTCTTGACCAACCAAGTAGGAGGGATGTGATAGAAAGCAAGTGGGTATTTCTGCCCCAAGAGAAAGCACTTGAGGGAATCTATGGCACATTTGATGGCCAAATACTCTAACTTGAGGGTAGAATAGCTGACTTCCCTCAGTAGCAACTATTGCAGTAGTCTAGCCAAGAGAGAACCCCAGAGCTCTGGAGACCATGAGCTTCTGGGGGTAAGTGAGAAAAGAAAGAATTCCTATGAGGAGGTGTAGTTGACAGTGGGCCTTCTTGGCAAGGTCCTGAATGTGAGGGAGGAAGGAAAGAGAGGAGACAAAGATGACTGCAAGGTTTCTGGCTTTGGATGAAGCAGAAGGGGGAAAGCCCAAAGAAGATGGCCAGAGTGAGGGGAAGAAAGAGGGAGCAGGAGTCCCAATAGGAAGGATCTCAGTCTTGCTGGCATTGAGGCATGTAATGGCCAGTTCTCTAAATTGATTACATTTGTGTCCTTGCTAGAGACTAGAACTGGGTGACAGACTTTGAGATACTGGAAAGACATGATAGAGATCACAAGCCTCTGGTCACCGCTATGGTCTCGGGGATGGCGGGAGGGGGAACTTTGCCTATAGACCAGGCAGTAAATCAAAGTCAAGCTATTTCGGTGGTGGGCCATGCCCGCAGAGCTGTCACATGGTCCAATACATTGACCATGACACGATGCCAGGGCTTTATAATGCCATACTCCCACACATCAAATCTGTCTGTAGAGAGGGAACTCCTGATACTAAGATAATTAGAGAATTCAAGATCTTAATAGATGACATTCTCCCTATTTAAACCACATCTAAACGAGTGATCCAAAGGAAAGCTCTACATCGAACCCCCTGTTATGATCAAGAATGTGTCGAAGCTAAGACTGCTCTGCTAGTCTGCTTGTTAGCTGGTTTGGCAGGACTAAACTACGGGAGCACAGATCTGTATACAAAAGGCTAACCAAAAGTAAGAAGGCAGAGTACCTCAAACATGAGTGGAAGCTCTTAGCGACTGCCCACGACTAGAGGGACAGTACGACATTTTGGAAGCTTGTCTCTGGTGCTGAAATAGACACTAGTAGGGAACTAGTGTAACATTTCGTTCACTGCAAGAGAAGAAGGAAGAAGAAGCTGATCGATTGTTCCCTCCCAGGCCACCACTGCATCCAGTGTTTTTTGAGCAGTTTCTTGAAGGTAAACCCAAATTAGGGCTCTGAAATCGGCAGGCACTTGCCCTTTAATGTTGCCTTCATCAAAAAGCAATTTAGCAATTCACCTCAAAGTACATCTGCTGCGTGTGCAAAATGCACCTCTATTGAAGATTGTGTCTGATAAATAATTTGCAACAAAGTGTTTACTTTTGTGCTGCATGAAAGTGCTTCAACATGCTGTAATTGGCAAAAACAAAATCTGCAGCATCGATTCTGAGCACCTTTGGGCACTTTCTAAGATAGCCGCCCCTGTTCTGGGCAGTGGAGTCATCCTTTGTCCTAAGCCTGCTTCCCCCCAATATGCTGCCTCCAGCCTATTTCAGCCAACCACGAGCACTGGGACGCAGGAGACGGCATCCATACTGAAGGCCCTCACATGAGGACCTGTCTGTGCCTGTCCCAGCATGGTGGGGCTCTAGAGGGTCCTTGCCTCTCAACAAGCCATAATGATGGACAACTCGGACCTGTTCTACTAGACGTTATACTCTGTTTACCACTCACATGAGTGATGGCTGGACTTCCATTGTCTACCTCTCCTCTAACTATTGCATTGTCTTGCCTTTCTCATCCGACTATTCTTCTCATTGCATTCTGTGTTCAGCTAATTAGTTGTTAGCTGTGGTATCTTCTTTCCTACACCACCTCCTGCATTTCACTGTGTTCTGTCCCATTTAAAAAAAAAAATCAGATTTAAGTGTGTTTTATTCCATCTGTGAACTTCCGGCATTTCACTGTGTTTTGCCCCCTTTTTTAAAGATCGGATTTAGGTGTGTTTCAGTCAATCTGTGCACCTCCTGCATTTCACCGTGTTGTTGCCTGTCATTTAAAAAAAATAGAGTTTAGGTGTGTGCTCATCCCACTTTTTCCTTGTACTGCGCTAACTGGTTACTCCCTTTCCCACTGTTCTCTTTGTTTTCTGTTTCTCCACCCTCTGCAGTTCCCGCTGTTTCTTCCCAGTCCTATTGTGTCCCCTTGTTCACCTACTCCCCTTGCCTACTTGCCTCATACGCACCTCAGCTGCTCTGCCTGGTTTAAGTATACCACATTCTGTGCCCCTCTCTATGGCACTTTCAATCTCTCCTATCTTCTCCAACTGCTTCTCTATTTCCTCTCCTTCTACTCTCACTAATTCTGGCAGGAAGAAACTCAAGAAGGTCACACTGGACTCCAACCCAGGCCTGCCCATTGCTGGCACCTATGTTAGTGCTTCCGGCAAAGAGATTTTTACCGACATCCTCTTTGTCGTTCCTTCTCCCGACCTATGGAGTCTTCATATGGTCCCTCTGCTCTCTCCTTACTGTTACTCACACATTAATGGTGGCACCCACTGGGAGGTCCTTCTTGCCTTATTCTCCACCACCAGGGTCTATGGAAATTAAATGATACCATCCTGGTACAATGGACTCAACTCAACCTCTTACTTTTTGATAGGTTTCCTCCTCGCCTTATCAACTTTCCACTTTCCTTCTCATAGGCTCCCTTGCCACCTGCTTCTACGGACGCCCAGAATCCCTTGCCAGCTCTGCCCACCTTGGCTACCTTGCCTCCTACTAACCTCACTGTCTCTCTCACAACTGCTCCCTTGGCACTTGCAATGGTACAGGCTCTCTTGCCTACTTGCACGGCTCTGACAACCTTAGTAGCCTCCACCTCTCTGGTGCCCTTGTCACCCACTGTCACTGCATCTGGGGCTCCCTTGCCCCCTGTGGCCCCTCCTACACTGGCTCCCTTGCCTTCTACTACTGTCCTGGCTCCCTTGCCTACACGCCCCTCACCAACATACTTGTCAGCTTCGGCTCCTCTGCCCCTTCCTACCTCTGTCTCTCAGACACTACTGCCGCTCACTGGGGGGACCACTATCCCCTGTACCCCATTCATAAGTCCTTCAAAACAGCAATCTGCTCCACATTGCCATGCTGAACTCTCGCTCTGCTGTCAAGCACTCCTCTGATATCTGTAACCTCCTTGAGTTCCTGGATCTCGATGTTACTAGCCCTTACTGAGACATGGTTCAAGGACAGCTTGGTCATGAGTTTTGACACACTCATCCTTGATGGCTACAAGATCCTCTCTGTGCCCAGGCCTAACAGAGCAGGAGGGAGAGTAGCCCTGATCTTTCCTGAGTGGATCCCTGTTTCCATCATTCTCACTCAGGTCTACTCTTCTTTTGAATGCCTGGTCTGCAGGCCCTCTATCTCCCCTGTCTTCTCTCTCACTCTGGCCACCTTCTATCAGCTGCCGGGCCAGCCCACCCTCTTTCGCTCTGAATGGGCTGACCTAACCTCTTCTCTCCTTTCCGCCTCCTCCCAACTCCTCCTTCAGGGCTATCTCAACATCCATCTTGATTCTCCTGACTCATCAGTTCTCTTCCACAACCTATGCAACTGCCTTCCTCTCTCCACTCTACCTTCTGGCTCGCCGCACACTGCTGGCCACACTCTAGATGTTTTTATCTCCACAGATATCCCTCTCTCTATCCCTCTCACTACCTCACTCTCCTGGACTGATCATTCTCATCTCTCTTCCCACATGAAACACTCTTTTCGTCTAGCACCAGCACTCCCTTCACTACCTCCTGCCTTTAAAGTCATCTGATCCATGAAAACTGTGACAGTGGCTGCCTTTGCCTCCACCTACTCTCCTCTTTCTACTCCTGCAGCCGACTCCCACCCTGAAACAGCCCTCTCAAACGTTCACCTCTCCATCTCCAATACTCTTGACATTCTTGCCTCTGTCAAGAGGGTCCGTCTGAAGCCTTCCAAAAAGTGCAACTCTTGGTACGACTCCAAGCTGGCTGCCCTTTAAAGAGCAGCAGAATGGAAATGGGGATCTTTCGGTGCACCAGCTGTCAAACTGGCCTGCCACCTTCCTCAAAGGCAATATAGACTCTGCATCTGCTCCAAGAAAAGAGTTTATATTGAAGCCAGCATCTCAGTGGCATCTAAGAACACGGCTGAACTCTTCAAAGTCTGAAAGGAACTGGCCAATCCTACTGCAGCCTCATCCTCTAGTGCACCCACCTAGACCCTTTGCTCGGCCCTTGCTGCCCATTTCACTGCCAAGAAACAGGACATCCTGTCCTCGCTCTCCCCCACACCACCTTTGCCTGCACACACTTCTCTTGGGATCCCATCTGCTCTTCTTTCCTCCATCTCCCCTGTCACACCTGAGGAGGTCTCTAGTCTGGTCCATGAAAGCCTCCTCCAAACAGGTTGACCCTTGACCTCATAAAACCATCAAGAACAACATTGATTTTCTTGCTCCAGCATTGGCTGACCTTTGCAACCTCTCTTTTGCCACTGAAGTTTTTCCCACTTCTCTCAAGCACTCTCTTGTGCACCCTCTGCTAAAATAAAAACCTCTGCTGACCCTTCTATCCCAGCTAACTATCACCCAATCTCTATTACTCCTTTCCTGGGCAAACTCCTGGAGAAATAAGCCATCTCTCAGCTCACCCTCCATACTGAATCTGTTGTTTGTCTCCATGACCATCAGTCTGGCTTTAGAGCATCCAGAGGCATGGATACTGCTCTTCTGAACACTCATGAAAACATGCTCTGAAATCGTGAGTGTAACTCTTCTTCTATCCTCATTCTTCTTGATCTCTTTTCTGCCTCTGACACTGTAAACCACAACATCCTGATCTCCCTTCTTCGTGAAACCCTGAGTATCACAGATCTTGCCCTGGCGTGGCTTGCCTCCTTTCTGTCTGATCTTCTTTCCCGTGGAACTTGGGTCCTTTCTCTACTCTATCACTCTCTCCACTTGTGGCGTCCCCCAGGCATCTAACCTATCCCTTTGGTTATTCACTGTCTACATAGCCCCTCTGGCCCACTTGAGCTCTACCTTCAGCTCTAACTTTCAGTGTTATGCGGATGACACACAGCTCTCCTTCAGGCTACCATCGGCCTCTTACTCCTCCTCGCTCATTACAGACTGTCTGTCTGCAATTCAGTCTTGGTGGCTGTTAACAATCTCTGTCTCAATGACAGAAAAATAGAGATCGTCCTCATTGGTACCTGCCCCTGCTTTCCCAATTTCCTACTGGCTAACCTCCCTTAATCAAGCACCCTCACCTGCTGGTGAGGCAAAAAACCTGGAGGTCATTTTTGATTCCACTCTCTCCTTCCCTTCTCACATCTCGGACTTCTCTAAAATGTGCCACTACCAGCTGCATCTCCCCAGAGGTACTGTACCTTTTCTGACCTTCCCCCAAAGGCTCACTGTCTCCTGAGCACTGGTTCTCTCTCGAGGCTGGACTACTGCAACAGCCTCGTTCTCAATCTGCCTGCTTCTACTCTCCACCCGCTACAATTTATCCAGAACAGAACCGCAAGACTTATCATTGGCCTCAAGCCCAGGGACCGCATCTATCGGGCGCTGAAATCCCCCCACTTGCTCTCCGTGGCTGCTAGGATCAAGTTCAAGACCCGCTGCATAGTCCACAAGTCTTTCTGGGGCTGGGGCCTGCACTATCTACAACGCTCTCTTCCTAAATACTCTCCTTCTAGAGCCTTCTTCTCGGCCTCCTGCAACTCTCTGCATGTGAGCCATTTTTCCAAGCAGAGATTTTGCCATAGATCTTTATCCTCTGCTGGTGCCTCCCGCTGGAACAGCCTCCCTGCCTCTCTCTGCCTTGAGCCGGAACTCCTTAAGTTCTGGAAACTCCTCAAGACCTTCCTTTTCTCTTCCTCTTTCTCTCTCCCTCTCCCTTGCTAACCTCCGCTCTCTCTCCAGCCTCACTCCTCCATCTCTCCCCTAATTCTGGTCACTGCCGGTCTTTGCATTTGTCTCTGGGCCTCTGCACTATGCGCAGCACTGCACTTTCAGCTTTCGTTCCATGAGAGGGGTAACCCCTACTGCACTTCAGCATAAATTCCATGAGAGAGGTAACATCTCTGCACTTAATCCAGGGCCCTGCTAGACTGGGTGCACTTGTTTCCTCCTCCCCCTTCCTTGCACCTCTGACTGTACCGTTGCATGTCCTGAATTTAATAGGCCTAGTAATTTCTGTCTTGTCCCCCTTTGCCTCCCCTCCCTAATCTGGTTGAGCCTGTTACACTTCATGCACTTACACTAGGTGAAATGCCGTCAGGCCTAATACGCTTTTTACTTTTTGTTAGATCATTCTAAAACTTCAATGCCTAAAAATGACTACTGTTTTTCCCTTGCTTCCTTCCTGCCTTGAAACGCTTTGAAGCACTTCACTTGTGTATGAGCGCTGTGCAAATAAACAATTACAATTGCAACATCACCCCAGATAAATGGGTTGAGCATTTCACGACTCTCTATGGAGGAGGAGTAGCTGAGTCCCATCTGACAGGGCCGAAAGTCGACGCATTGTTGAGTGGCGACTTGCCACACCCGTGTGCACAGGTCCTTAGTTAGAGATCGCGCCGCTCATTAGCTAGTTGTACCGTTTGTCCGTCCCATACGTGTTGTCTGTCTTCGGTCTCGCAGTATCAGTGTTCTATGTACAAGCGCCCTGATGCCTGCGGGCTATCGGCGCTATATAAAAACTAAATACATACATACATACATACATACACCTTGGGATAGACAGTGTGGCTATGGCCATGAGGTCACAAAGAGGGGGCAAGGCGCCAGGTCCTCACAGAGTTCCAGCCGATATGTTCAATGACGAACTGGCAATATGGGCACCCCTTTTGTGGAGGTTGTTTTTGGCTTGCATAAACACAGTTTCTATTCCAGAATCATGGTGCCAGTCCGTAATAGTCCCAATATTTAAAAAGGGTGGGAAAGACCTCCCAGCCAATTATTGCCCGATCTCTTTAGTCGACAGCACTGGAAAGATTTTTGAAAAAGTGCACATAAAATATTTCCAAAAGTGGGCAGATGATCAAGAAATTATTCACACTATACAGGCAGGGTTCCAGAAAGGTAGAGGAACCATTGAGCAATGCTTCTCACATTTTGTTCTAATTCAGAAATACACAATTCTGAAAAGAACCAAACTCTACGCTGTATTCGTATATCTTAAAATGGATGTCGTTAATTCGATTGTTATACACTGACAAAACGGCAGTGGTCCAATATGGGTTGGCGTGGGAGACACCATCACAAATTAAAGATACTAAGGGAGTGAGGCAAGGGTGTGTCCTCGCCCCCTTACTATTTTGTACTTATATTGAGGAAGTGATCAGCACTTTGCTAGAAGATTGGCAGGACCTGCCAAAATTGTGGTTTGAGAGATACCCAGCTCTTTTCTTTTCGTGAATACCGACAAGACTAAGGTGCTTGTGTTTAAGCAAAAGTTTGCAAAACAGGCAAGGTTAAATATCAACCTGGAAGGTCAGGCCCTAGAACAAGTTAAGTATTATGATTATCTGAGTGTTAGACTTCATGAAAACGGGTCCTGGACCACCCAAATAACCAAGACATGTGTGACTCTTGAAAAGCACATTGGTGTTGTGCAGTGTTTTGTTCACTTGTCACAGCAGAGGTGCTGTTTCCCTGGCCTTGGATTTGTATAAAAAACAAGCGCTTACTTCAGCCTCTTATGGGGCTGGAATTTGGGGATGTTCGAATCTGTATGCCCTAGAAAAAGGGGAAAATACATTTCTGAAGGGAATTTTTATGTTGCCTAGGGCCACCCCACATTCACTAATTCATATGGAGTTAGATGTGTGCCCCATAAGTATCGAACTTACCTTTTGACCGATTTCCTATTGGTTGCGACTGGTGTACACCATAGCCTGGGGCTTACCACAAGGAATTGAAGTATTTGATTGGATCGGAAGGGGGAGTGAGTCTCCCCTGGGTTAAGCATTTAAAGAAAGCCCTCCTTGACCTCAACGAGATCTCATTTTGGAAAAAACCTGCAAGGATAGATAAGGCTGCTATTGGAAGAGTATAAAAAGCTGTGAACATTCACTGCAGGGAAACCGTGGTGGACAATTGCCAAAAGTTTAAATTGGGTGAAGTCTACCTTGCAACTTAATTGGAGTTTGGCTACAATATGTACCTAGACTTTAAAGCTCCACCACACGCTCGTAGTCTGTTCATGGATTTTAGGATGGGTACCCTGGGACTGGCTTCATTCACAAAGAATTGGGGCAATGGAAATATGGATATATGTCTATTATGTAGTTAGTCATCGAAAATAGTAAACCTTTTTCCTTTCTTTTGTCCAAATTTGAGAATATTGAGACCTGCTTATTTTAAACCAATTTTTTAAACTAACAGGAAATCAGGTGGTAGTCAACACAGTGGCCATGTTTATTCACTGAGCTTAGCTACTTAGGCAGCACTCCTCAATTGGTAATACTGACCCACCAATGCTATCACCTTCATCAGCTGAATGAATATGAGTTATGGAGATGGGTTGCAAGTTTTCTCTCCCATTAGTATTAGTAATCCCACTTATTGCTTGACACCATTTGTTGGGATGGGCTGCGAGTTTAACCTCTCCCATTCATTTGTTTTTAACATTCAATTTGTCTAGGCATTATGTTTTGTTGGAACAATTTGCATTTGTCCAAATTGTAGTGAGGGTATTATTGTAGACAAATTAAAATGAATGGGCTAGATCATTTTTAGTAATATGTCAATATTGAGCATTACTTATGCGTTTTGCATGTTAAGATACTGTTTTAATAGGGAATTTGTTATGCTTTTCGGGGAATAATGCTAATATACATTTTAAATTGTTGGATTACGTGTATTTCATGTGTATTGCCATAGCTCTTAATGTTAAATAAATGTTTTTTGCTGTTGTATGCTTTTATGGCTTTGTGCCGGAATAAAGCTAATTTGTAATTATAATTGTTTGGTATAAACCAACAGTAATTGCTTTTTAGGCAGAGAAAAGCTCATAGCTTCATCTTAGTCTTCAAGGTTGATTTCTCTTGCATAGTCTGAAAGTTCCCCATTTAGTCAGGAGGACACCCGTTCCCGCCTGAAAGCCTAGATATTTGATGAGGGGGATAGCCAAGGAGCATTTTGTTGGTTTAGCTGTGAGTCTGGCCTGAGCTTTAGGATAGAAGTTTTGCAAGTGTTACTTCCAGCTAGTACTATGGATTCAAATGTCATCCAGATAGGCTCCGGAAATCTTTCGGTGAAGTCATCCATCATTTTGTGAAGTGTAGCTGGAGCACAATATAATCGATAGGGAAGTGCTGTAAACTGGAAGAGTCCCATAGTGGTAATACATGCTCTCATCTCTTTGTCTTAAATGGCTAACTGTACAGACCAATACTCTGTGCTGAGTTTGATAGTTGATATATATATATATATATATATATATATATATATATATATATTTCGCACCTAGAAACACTTGTGTACAGGAGCGTTATAAATGACACATCATACCATTTTCCCAATCTTTTCATCATTCTTATCATTGGGTATGCATATAAACATGAGAGTTCTTTAACTTTTCGGCAGTTTAGATAGAACCGTAATTTCTGGTCAGGCTAAGGAAAAGCACAATTGGGACTCAAAGAGGGCTCTATTACTCCAAAGTCTAACATTGTTCTCGTCAACAGTTTTCCTTCTTCCTTCAAGAACGCAATATGGTCTTAACTAGACAGGCTTGCTATGCAGAATCTCAGTGCAATGCATAAACCCTTTTCCTCTCACTCCAGAATATCAATAAACACATCTCGAAACTGATGTTAGAAACTGATATTAGGAGGTGTGCAGGTCTCTGGTATGATCCACTGATAGGTCAGAGGGAATAAGGCCAGCTGGTCTTTCATGTGTCTCCTCTTCTGGACCATCATGGTGGGTTCTCCAGAATCCCTTCAGGTATTTCACGCATTCATATGGAAGTCTTGCTAAGAACTTCTGTCAATCTATATGGTTCAATCCACTCAGCCAGGAGCTTCTTTTTTGCCATGGGTCCTAGTCCCAGAACTTGTTCTCCAACTTTGAATCTTTGAAACTTAACTTCCACATCATGCGATTTCTTTTGGATAGTTTGGGCAACATTTAGGTTGAGTTTTGCCAACTTCCTGACCAGCACCAGCCAGTTGCAGGTGGCTCATATCACCTCGTGAGAGCAAAAATCTGACGCTTCCTCTCCCTCACATGATTCTTTCAGGATGTACTGGACATGACATGGCTGTGGACTGTATGCTACTTCAAAAAGAAAATACCATGGATGCATGGGGAGTCTTCTATGTGGTGAATGGAGCCCAATCAATGAGTTCATCCAAGTCCTTTGAATCCTCACAATCCTACACAACTAGGTTCCTGAGGTGGCTCTCTATATGCCCTTCCATCAATGATTGGCAAAAAGAATTCTAGATGATGTCTATATGCAAAGTAGTTTCAACCCAAACGTAAGCCCGTGGTACCTACGTGTTTTCTCTCAGGGTCTGTCTCTTGGAAGTCTGGAAGGACTACTCTCACGCAGGACAAAAAAGCTTCCCTACGGTTGATCTAAACAGGTGAGAAGGATCTCTACCTTAGGTGGAAGCGACTTATTGTCGGTGTACCCTTGCAGAGGGTCCGGTAACCCAACTCTGGAGCTGCATGAATGACACAGCAAAATGCTCAGTACATCAGTTAATCACAGAGATGGCCCTCATTATAGGTTTGCCAGGAATCGCGCCAGGAATTATGGCGGGATACTGGCAAACCTGCCTTGCCGTCTCTGCTGCCTGATTACCGGGATATTATGGGCGGCGGAGAGCCTATAAGTTCCCATTGGGATGGGATTTCCCAAATCACTGGCACCGTTAGTAATGGTGCCAGTGGTTCAGGCATTTATTTGCTGATAGGCACCTGAACTCCCTGTAGGACAGACCGGCCGGGAAATCTATGGCCCCCACTGGCAAACTTGAAGTGTGCTGGTCCAGAAAAAATGCCAGAGCTAGAATTACCAGCATTTTTTCCAGACTTGCACACTTGTATGAAGTGCACTGTTCCAGTCCACCCCCTCATCTTTCTCAAGGAACTTACATTGACAATCCGCGGCTTTAGCGTGAACCACCAGGACCCATCTTCCATGTTGAACTCACACGGAGCACTTCAGCAAAGGAACTTCAGACCAAATACTCTGGTAATAGAAGACATTCCCTGAGATCAACAAGGATCCTCACGTTGGCATGCTGCAGAGGGGAACATCCCCGCCCGCCATCTTGGAAGGGGCACACATCTCACATTTTAGAACAGGAATCTTATCTGTCCCTAATGCGGACACTAGATGGCATCCAGTAGCAGCGACATATTGCCTAGTCCACCGGGGCTGCCAGCGCCTGCCAGGTAAGAGGGGGGCATGGGGCAGAGACAACCTGGAAACCCTTACAGTACAAGTCCCCCTCCAACTTCACTCCCCGGGAAAGCGCCTCATAAGCCCACAGGTTTACTGGGACATTTACCATAAAACAATTTAAGGAGTCGGGGAGCATTGATATCCCTGGTCGGTATCCACGAATGCTCCTCGGGCCCATAACCCTTCCAATCCACCAAGTCGTCCATCTTTCTGTGGAAGTATTGGGAGTGAAGAATCTGACTGATTTCATACTCTTCTTCTGGACACACCATAGGCGGATTGACATTGGTACAATTATGATATTTTATAGATTGGAGAACAGCTTTGAGGAGTGAAACATGGAACACTGGCTGGATTAGGTATGTCTTGGGTAATCAGAGCCTCATGGCCACAGTATTAACAACATTTTCAATGGCAAAAGGTCCAATGTATCTAGGTTTTAGTTTTTGGGGGCAAGAAGGCATGTAGATACTCTTGGTGGAGAGACACACATAGTCGCAAGGTACATATAAAGGTCCAGGTAAACGCTTCTTATCAGCTGTTTTCTTAGAGTTCAACTGGGCTTTCATTAATTCAGCCCAGGCCTTCTGCATGCCCTCACGCAAAGTAGGTATAATTTCCTTGACTGCAGGAACTGTGGAAGGTAATACCATTCCCAGCGTTATGGAAGCTGGATTGCATCCGTACGGTACATGAAAGGGAGAGTGCCCTAAGAAAGTATGTGGGTTGTCACTATAGGCAAAATCTGCCAACGGCAAGAGGGATACCTAGTTACCAGAATACTCAGAGATGTAACAGCAAAGGTATTGGGCCAACTTTTGGTTCATGCCGCTCTGTTTGTCCATCACTTTGTGGGTGGTAGGCAGATGAAAAACTGAGTTCTATTCCCAATAAATTATTTATGGATTTTCAAAACAGGGAGACAAACTGGGACTCTCATCTGAGATAATAGATTGAGGAAGGCCATGGAGATGTTATATATGCTGTATTAAGATTTTAGTGAGTTGCAGGGCTGTGGGGACCTGAGGTAGAGCCACAAAATGTCCCAACTTAGTAAAAGAGTCTATGACGGTCCAGATAACTGTGTTGTTTTCTACGCTAGAGAGGTCAGTGATGAAGCACATAGAACAGACCTGCCAGAGTCTTTCTGAAATAGGTAAGGGATTTAACAACCCAATGGGTTTGGGATGGGGGTTATTGCATGAGCATATACTCCACACCCTTCAATGTAATCACATACATCCTTTTGAAGCGTAGCCCACCACACATACCTTTCTAGTTTCAATTGTGTCTTGTGTATACTGAAATGTCAAGCAACAGAGAGTTCATGACTCCATCGAAGTGCCAAGAGTGGCCATTCCTTTTTTCGGCATCCAGAGTTTGTTCCCATTGCATAGGAATCCTTGGGGATATTGATATGATGGATGGGCTTCTAAGAAGGTTTTCTTAACCGCAGATGCGTATTCCTTTTTTAGTTTGGTTTCCCAGGACATATTACCATGACGACTCTCTCAGGAGGAATGACTGGTACTCCTATTTCTTGCTCTGTTTGTTTCATCGTGGTGCATATGGGACAAGGCATCTGCCTTTGTGTTCAAGGACCCTAGTTTATAAGTAACCAGGAAATCAAAATGAGAAAAGAAATGTATCCAGCTGTGTTGTCGTTGGTTCATAGCCTTAGCTGTCTTGAGAAACTCGAGATTACGGTGATCCATCAAAACCTTGATAGTACATTGGTCTCCCTCAAGAAGATGTTACCAGTTGAGGAAGGCCTCTTTAATAGCCAAGAGCGCTTTTTTCAAAGATGGTATAATTACGTTCTGCAGGATTCAAGGTATGCGAATGATAGGCATCTGGATGAAATGTTCTCGAGACAGGGTCTTTTTGTAGAAGCAAGACACCAATTGCTAAATTGGAAGCATCGGCTTCCAATACATAGGTAGACTTGGTTCAGGAAGACACAACATGGGTGATGTGGTGAAGCTTTCCTTCAATTGCAGAAAGGCTGTTTAAGTTTCTTGGTTCCATAGAAATGGTTATCATTCTTGAGTACACGGGTCAAAGAAACCAATAGTTTGGGATAAGTTGGGATGAAACACTGGTAGAAGTTTGTGAAACCAAGAAATCTCTGGATTTCTTTCATGCTCTTCGGGACTGGCCAGTCCGAGATGGCTTTGATCTTCTTGGGGTCCATTTTGATTCCCGTGGTAGATAGAATACATCCCAAATAGGCTATTCTTTTTTAATAACAGTATTTCGTGAGTTTAGAATATAACTGATTTTTTGTAGTCTTTTCAGCACTTCCTGGGCATGAGTAACATGATCGGAATAGGATGTTGAGTATACCAGGATGTCATTTAAATACATGACTACAAAAACATCCATAATATCATTGAACACATCATTGAGAAAGTGTTGGAATGCAGCTGGTGCATTGCACAGGCCAAAGGGCATGACGAGATACATGAAATTCTGAATCTGGTTCAGAAAGGTGTCTTCCATTCATCACCCGGATAGATACACACCAGATTGTAGGCCGCCTTTAAATCCAGTTTGGTGTTAAGATTACAATTCCATGCTTCATCCAGGAGAACTTGGATTAGTGGAAGGGGGGATTGGTTTTTGACTGTGATGACAGTATTCAATGCAAGGTCTTAATTCTGCCTCGTGTTTTTTCAGAAGAAAAAAATAGAGGAGCCACAGCTGGGGATGCGGGGTGCCTTATGAAATCCTTTTCCAGGTTTTCGTTCATGTACTCTTTAAGAATGAGGTTTTCCTTTTTGGAAAGGGCATAGGTTCTTCCATAAGGTATTTTTGCTCCAGATATGAACTCAATACGACAGTTGTATGACCAGTCGGGTGGGAGTTGGTTTGCCTCAACAGGATCAAATATGGAGGCGCAATCCAGGTATTCAGAAGGGATTCTCTCAGTGTTTGGGACGCCTATAACAGGTATGGTTACGGACTCCTGAGAACAGGGTTATTTCTCTTGCCTAATTTCCATGGATGTAGTTTTAGGTGTTCCAGAGACTTCCGTGGTAGAAAAACATAGCGTCAATCTCTGCACCCCTCTTGGGAATGTCCCAGAGGCAGCCTGGAAAACCTAACAGCTGGGACATTAATGAAGTGTCTGGATCTGTTAGGATTTCATTGGGAAACCCAGCCCTAGAAAAAAAAAATGTGATGCTGAAGGATAGGGTTGGTGGTCATATGTCTCATTCTGAAGACTTCAGACTATGGTGACCCACTACATCCATTGCTATCCTTTCAAATGGAGTCTCTACTATGGGTATCGGTTGCAGAGGTGATTTCCCTGCATCATTCTGAAAGTTCTCCTGGCAGGTGGCCTATTCCATACACTATTGGTTAATCTCCTTGTGTACCCCCATCCAAGAGAACATGGCCAGAATGCTGGCTATGTTTCTTGCCATAATGATCCTTGCTGGCAGTGCCCCTTATCTTGGTGTAGATTGGACAAGCCACACCCAGCAGTACCTTGATCTATCTCTTCCCTGCTGATGGTCTTTTTTTGACTGTAAATCCAAAATTCTTGCAGATTAACTGGGCGATGGGATCCCTATCCTGAATCAAGAATATTCTATTCCTGTGACTGAAGAGCAGATTTCGATGCAATGAGCCTCATTATGACAATGGCGGTAGCTGTGCCGATAAATACTGGCGCAGCTGCCGGCAGAGTAATTTTTTTTCCGGCACCCAGGAATGGGCAATTACCGGGACAATACAGCCTCGGCGGACCTGGTAATTGCCCATTCCCGGGCGCCGGAAAATATTAGTCCCATTCCCATTTGAGTCCCATTGTACTCAATGGGAATGGGGAGGCGGTATGCACCGGCACCATTCGTGAATGGTGCCGATGCATCCGACATGGTCTGCTTAAAGGTGCGGGTCTGCCCGCCAGGTCAGACCTCGCAGGAGAAAAGGCACCCACGAGCAGAACTCGTAGTTTGCCGGTCTGGTAACAACAGTACCGACAAGCTTACCGGTACCATTGTTACTGGACCGGCAACCTTATAATGAGGCCCAATGTGTCTACAGGTTCCTTCCATTAGAGTCACCACTAGTTCAGTGGACAAGAGGACCCACACTTTGGACAGCGCATCAGTGTCCTGAATGCAGTAAATATCCATGCCAGCTGAGCCATACTTGGCTCTGGTAGTGTGTCTCACCATTATGGCCGCTTTTTTATTCTTCAGGGTCTGTGCACAGAGGACAGAGTTGGCTTCCTTCATATGCTTTGTTGATCCCAAGGATAACACCATCTGTCAGAATAAGGTATGGTGGGACCCATAAAAGGCACAAAAACCGAGGACCTTCATTTCAAGTCTTTATTCCATCGCCCGAATATACATTATGGGTTAATCATTTTAGGGAACAGAAAATCTTGGATAACGCATTGAAATTAACAAGCCTTTGGGGCCTGCTGCCCACGATTTGGCACTCTTAGACTGTTGATGAGTAAAGTCATGACATCTTCTCGACCATAGCAGAATGCCAAGTCCTCATGCTGAACCGGCTATTATGGGTAAAGGTCTCTGGACTCTTAAGGTAGGGAGTGGTAGGTTTAGAGTTCCCTGACCTGGGACATTTTCCACCTATCCTCTCCGTACTCTGGACCAGGCCTACCCTTCTTACCACCATACCACATACCACATGCAAGTTCTTGCATTCACCCTGAGATCTACCCCGTCAGAAATGGTGTTACCCCCAAAGCAAAGGCCACCCTTCTAGGGTATAAACTCCTCTACAACTGCACCACATCGAACCTCACTGCCTTCTTCTTCTTGTTGTACACTAACAACTGCTCCATAACTTCCTTCCACTTTCCTAACCATCACCTCCTTAACGCCGCCTCTTTCCTTTACGACTCCTCCTTCCACATTGTGATGTTCAACCCTCAACAGCTTAACTTTGCCTCCATCCAGAATCACTCATCCATCTACCTCCTGAAGTTCAGCCATGTCAAACTAGCACCACCTCCATCCTTAACCACTCCTCCTTTCACACACCACACTCTTATTTTCTGCAGCTCTCCAGCTCCCTTCAAATGCTGTGCTTTCACTACTCCAACAACCCACAAATTGACTGTGATTAAAGGGTTTTTACTGTGATCTGACCCTTCACATGGGCTGGTTCTCGAAGCAATAGGTTGCTGCTGTCACTGTAGGGGAGGATTTCACTGTGTTTGGTTATGGTCACTTCCTTAATATTACAATCATGAGATTGTGCTTGCTGAAACATAAGCTATGACACGTGGAACAGCCATCTTAGTTATCACTGGTGTGCCCTGACTTTCCCAATCTGCCTGCTGTCTGCAGTTCCCACTTTCACAAAAGAAAAGTATGTGTTTCCATTTACAATTACTTTCCGGGCCCCTTTTCCACTTAGCAATTCTCTAAAGTGTTCTTGATCGTTTTTTCACCACAGTTTTACTACATTTCTGGATCTTAACAATTGTCGGCAGGACATGCCTGTATACATTCCTGAGGATTATATGTGTTCTCACAGGTTTTACCTGTCTTAAAGAGGCCATCTCTCTTGGTAGAGGGGAGAGGGAGAAGTCCTTTCCAGAACTCTTTTCCCTCAGGAATACTTTTGGAGCATTGTCTGCGTGAAGGGAAAAGGACTGGGATAAGCCTACTTTATATCCCATTCCAGCTGGACAGAGGGGTTATTTGAAATGTAACGCCTATGTGACTGACTTCTGCTAGATCAATGGACACAGTGGGGTGATCCAGCAGATCCTGTGTATACCTACTGCAGGGCCACGATCCTGAAGTGCAGGGGGGTCCCGGCCCTCAGGCCCACCACCCTGTTGGCTCCCACCTCCAAGCAGAGGACTTCATCACAGATTGAAAGACCGATGCTGCAACTGCAAGGATATGATTTTGAACTGACGGTAAGCCCCAGGCAAGAAAACCCAGCTGGTTTCTTGTCCAGGCACCAAGGACTGGCCATGCCTCAAGAACAATAAGAGGATTTGAATTGAATACAGAGAAAAAATGAAACCCTTAGACTGACTGCCTTCAAAGTTACCGGCACCTTTCTGGACCGGCTCACTCTGTGTTTGTCAGTGGGGCTGTGAACTACCAGGTAGCACCGGCTGGTAGTGCAGGCCCCTACCGGAAGACAATTCACTGAAGCACAGGCGCTGTTAACAATGGAACTTACCATTCCGCTGCCTGTAATATCCTGGTATTACCGGGATATCAGGTGACGAAAACGGTAAGCCAAGGTTGCCGTAGGCCACCTGCCGGCAACCTCGTAATGAGGCCGGTTATCACAATAAACAGGATTGGGGATTTTTTTTTAAAGTTTCCGGTATGAATATATGCTAGTTGTACATTGGCACAGCTCCATCTGATTAATTCTTTACTACTGTAGTTTGCATCATTGCAGAGGTTTGTCTGAGGAATGCAAGGTATAAAGGGGGGGCAGTTTTCCTCCTGTGTTACGTACAAAGGGCTAATGGCTAGTGGTTAGGGGCATGATTGGGGCATGCTTTTTGTGCCGGATATGATTTTCAGTTTAGAAAGATACTGGGCCTGATTTGATTTGAAGATGTGTACCGGAGAAAATCAGAAATGTCTCTGAGCATCTTGAATTTGATCCTTCTCCCTCCTTCCTGATTGACAAATCCAAAAACTAGAGCAAATATGGAGATTCATGGAGCATTCAAAGAGATGCGCACGTGTAAATAAGATTTACAAAGATTTGCTCAAGGGCATTTCATAGATGTTCTGGGCATTGTCCATGTTTGCTCCAGTTTTAGCCTTTGTGAAACAGGTATGATGCAGCAGGAGCAAATCAATCAGAGATTGATTTCAGATGTACTCCTGTGCCCACCTTTGAGAATCAGGCCCACGTTTTCTAAAGAATACTTAGTTAATATAATTTGTGCTGGATGAGGTTCCCCTCTAGGAAGGTGAAGCTGTCATTCTTTGAGGTTCATTCTTTCTTTTATGTGTAATTATCCTTGCAGAAATTCACTTGAGGAAATTAACTATTAATAAACGACTTTTGCAATATCATATATTTACTCTGATCAATTGCAATCAAAGAAATTGACCCAGATAAATAATAATAGATACTATATGAATGACGTCAAAAAAGGTAGCAGGCACTCCTCTCCAGAAAGAACATGGCATGATAACCTGTTCTGAGATGAGAGTTTGCAGCACACGCTTTTTGCTCACTGTACCTTTCACAGATGGGAAATATCCATTTGCATATCAGTCTTTGTCCCGCCCACATGGGCAGTCCAGCACCAAAATGCTATGGCAATTCCTCTCTGAACAAGAGTACCACCAGCAAGCCCATACACGTGTTTCAGCCTTGTTGGCCCTCATCAGTGAGGTGAAGCTGTGCCTCTCTGACCTTTAGATTCTTCGTTCTTCCACTCCAACTCTTTAAAATAAACAATACAAATATAACATTTTACCAGCACAACAAACATTAACTGATAACTCTTGTTTTGCTCTCTATACAACATCCCAAATAAACAGTGAATGCGACTGTATAAAAGCCACAGTAGCACCCCGACCCCTCCCAATTTTTTTTTAACCTATTGAAATACTGAAACCACTGAAAGTAAACCAAGGAATCATGGATGGGACTCTACAGTAAGTTTCTTGAAAACCCTGTTTGCTTTGAAGTATCTTTCTGATGTGCGCTAACAAACAAAACAAAGTGGTGGAGGACCAGGAGAGGTATTCAACGCATGCAGAGCTGACCTGTCCACCACAGTTGCAATGTATCACTGAAAAATGCCAAGAGGCTGTCAGGTGAGGGCTCCATAAGGTTAGATACATAGCTTTGCTCATTCTGGTCCTCTGCAATTTGGAACTTAGTCTCTGGCTGTTGGATGCAAACAAAACATGAAGAGGGTTTTCAACAATTATGATATCTTTGTCCGGTCAATTGATAGGCTTTCAAACCTGGGCGAATCTCTATCTTTAAAGAGAATTTCTTTTTATAATAGTTGTTTCCACTTCAGATAATAGAACTAAACTTTGTTTGCTATGAGGTATCTTTCTGATTTGCGCCAACTTCACTGCAAATAAATTCTTTAATAAAGTAAAACTGCTTTTCATTTTCCATTTAAAAGAAAACATTTTCCTTTTATTTTCATACATTTTTTCTTCAGAATGACAAAATGACTTTGTTTACTTTCATTTATGACTCATAAGTATGATTTGAATATTCACATTGATATAATTCTTCTCATTGCATCATATATCACCTCTCAACACGTGTTTCCCCATTTATTTTACATGGATCTTCATGTGCATGACACCAGTGGTTGTAACTATTCCACAGAGAGTCTTTGAAAAAAGGTATCCACTAAGAAAACCATATCTTATGTATCCCAGTAGAGATGACAATCTCATGGAGGAGATCCCCGAAGGAATATGAAAATGAGAAAAAGAGAATTTGGTACCTTCACAAGAAACGAGTGTTACACGCAGAGAAGACTGGCTGATGAAGAGAATGTATGGACCTTATAGAAACTGATGATGAAATAAAGAATCAAGTATACTTTCATATGTGAGATAAATATTGCACGTGTGAAGAGCACTGCAGAAAATGCAAGCTGTTTTATAACTGTACAGATGCAGCAACGCAAGTAGACTAAGTAATCCTAGAAGCTAGCTATACGTAGTGAAAAGACTGCAGGCAGTGCCACCATTGTATAGAAACTGGACATTGGTGTTACAATTTTAGTAAATTCAAGCCCATGAAGGAACAGGCTGAAGCTGTGTTGCAGCAAACAAGTATCTGAGATGGTGGAAAGGCCTGGAAGAGCTGCCTGGCGTGGTGTCAAGGCTGAAGCAGCCAAGAACTGGTTATCAATACTTGAAGAACAGTGAGCTTGAGACGCTGAATCATCCCTTGTTAAGGTGGAAAGAAAGAACACCATGGGTGCCAAGTTTATTAATTTAATACAATTAAATGCTAGAAAAGAGGCCGAATTGTGGTCTCCTGTCACGTGGGCCAAGGATGGAAATAGAAGGTGGGGATGCAGTCCAGAACCAAGATAGTGCATGCTCACACTCCCATATATTCTCAGGAGCTAGGATACTTTGCAAGGCCAAGTTCAAAAAACAATCTGCATGGCAGAAGGCATGGGTAATGAGAGATGGTGGGCTAATTGGGTGGGGAGGAACAGTCCAGTCCACCTCCTGACAGCTGGTATATGAGCTTACGTGCTGCTAGTGAGCTGAATGTTCCACAGGGGTGCAAGCGTACCAACCAACTGTGTAAGGCTATATAATTAATAGCCTTATGGATTGATAGTCAATGATGAACCGTGTATCTATTTACTAATGAAGATGACTTACACTACGGGTGGGCATGAGTTGTCCACCTTACTGTAGAGACCCTATCACAACCCGATCCCTTATAGAAAGTATACTTAGATGTTTCCCTTGAGCCAACCACAACTCCCAGTAGGTTTTTCTTATTTTCCACATAGTATGACATCAAGTATGATGAGTTTTTATTATAAAAGTGTTGTTTTTTATGAAATGCTTCGAAAGATATGCTGTGCAACGTCCATTGATGTCCGTTGTAATTCCCTGTTTTAGACAATTAATAATAAAACAGTAAACGCACTTTGCCGTCTTCCTGAGTTGGTTTGATTATTTGATATAAGAGTTACTCTGCATCCCATCTACTGCACAATTCGCTACCTGTTAAGGGCCATAAGCTCACGTGGATGCAGTGGTGGGATGGTTAGACTTAATCGATGGTTAAACCCATTGATTAAGTTAGCTCCAGTATTTCGGACGATTGGACATCCTCCAAAATCTAGCCGCAAGAACGCAGAGTTTTATGTGGAGAGCGGCCAAATAGAAAAACTTGCAAGATGAACCGAGACGGTGGGCAGGGTCCCACTTTGATGAAATGCCTACCTGGTTTCCACGGCCGCTTTGCCGATGGAAGGCGAAAGTGGTCGGTTGGAGGAGGAGATGATACCGAGGGACTTGAGTCAAACGAACGAATGGTGAGTAGACTGAGGGGAATGGCAAATTAAGGGAACGGGGTTGTGGTAATTTAAGAGTAATGGGAAATATTGTGTGGAGATAGAGATAAGAATCACCCAGAAGCCTGACCCAAGAGGGTCTAGAAGAAATTGTCTTACACTCAAGTCAGAGTCCTTAGGCTACGTATGAACAGGTTCATATAAGGAGACAATTTAAATCCTGTGACAGGATATTTGAATAGGGGCAGAGAGAAAAAAGATTTTTAGTAAATGTGTAAAGTCGACTAGTCTGTCTGTGTATTTGTGTTGAATCAAGGTGATTGAAGAGTGATATATGTTGTAAAGAAATTGAACCAGCATTTAGGAGCTAAAGGAACTATCTAGGGAAGTGGTTGGTACCAATCCAGAGAAAGGCAGAGATAATTGAAGAAATGGAGGCTTTGAGCAGTGGTTGTTTGAGTGCGCTCCGATTTTTTTTGTTTTAAAAAGTATTGAAAAATTGGTGAATGCACTTTATAAAGTCTGGTAAGTAATGACAGTCAATTGAGCCTCGTCACAATGGGAGACACTCCTCTGATGCATTTATGTAAGACATTGTAAAAGCATATGCCCAAGCTCAAACAGTCTAGTGTGGAATGGGTGAAAGGCACGGCAGATAAGATGTTCATGCCATGGCCACGAGGGGGATCACTGTCAAAGAGGTATTGCAACACATGCCCACATACTTGCACGCTGCATACACGGGGAAAATAATTGGAGAAAAGACTAGCTATCCTAGAGCTCTGGAAAATGTATCAGGAAGAGAGGAAAGATCTGCCACCCAAAGAGTGGATGCTCAGCCAGTATATGGAGAAAGGAGTAATTCAGCTTCCTTTACCTCACCCACAGGGAAAGGCGCTAGTGTGGAAGAAGTAGGGTTGTATCCTTTAAAGGAACTGAAAGCAGCAACAGGGTATAGTAATCTGATATACGAACCTCGCGCTTATAGCAGTGACGATAGTCCAGAGGAGTGTAAAAGAAAAGAGGAGAAGAGAAAAGTAAGTGATTGTATATATCGACAGAAATAGAATGAGAGATTAAGCGATGGAAAGGGGAGAAGGATAAAGCTGACGAGGTAACGCTTGTGCAGAACGAATGGATGAGAAGACAGATATTACTCAAGCTCGATGGGAAAAGCATCGAGGAAGTAAGGCAAAGAGAAGATCAGGACGAACAGGATAGAAAAAGACAGGGAACGAGAAAAAAGATTGAAGGAAGATGAGCAAACAAGAAAGAGCAAGGAGCGGCGAGGACAGATGTATCAGGAGGAGCAAGAGAAAAAAGTAAAACGGGCAGAGAAGCAAAGTAAGTATGACACCAGGCAGAGAGTAATAGAAGATAGGGACAAACGAGAAAGGAAAACAGAAGAGGAGCAAGCTCATAAACTAAGGGACAAAGGAGTACAGAGATGAACAGAAGAGGAAGAAAGGAGAGTAGGAGAAAGGAGAGAAGAACAAATACAAGAGGAGGGGAGAATTAGAAGGGAGGCGAGAAAGCAAAGAGAATTAGATGAAGAGTTAGAACATAGGAGGAGACAACCGGAGCCTGACATTAGCTTTATTTGAAAGGAGCCACTAGGACCAAGCACAGCAATACGATGGGACAGAATGGAAAAGTTTCTTCCGTTAAAGGGAGCAACGTCAGGGGTATCTAGAGTAATAATAGAGGAAGAAAACTTTGATATAGGAAATATCGGGGACAGGGTCGATAAAGCCTATCAAGAAATAAAGGAAAGTAGCAAATCAGGAAGTCGAAGGAGGGGATATCAATCCCTAGTATTTCAATCACGAAGAAAAGAAGAAAATCCATTTAGCCTCGGGCATAGAGACTTATCCCTATGCAGACTGAATTTAGACAAGGGCGAAGGGGACGAGAGTCACAATAGTTGTGGATTAGACATGTCAGATGATGAGAGAGAATCCTCCCGTGGGGAAGAGGGAGGAGGGGCATGTGCCCCTGAGGGAAGCGTGCAGATGGAAAAAAAAAGTAAGATGGAGCAACCTAAGGATAGGACGCCAGATACTATAGCATATCCAGAGCGTCCCAGGGGATGATCACATAGTGTGAAGGGAGAATCACTGCCATATGTGAGCAGGTTAAGGTCATTACCGACAAGGAGACGGACAGGGACAATTGTCCCTGCCATGGATAGGCAGACGATGGTAGCCGATTGCGGGTTAGGGTTTACACAGTTTCCCTTATTGGAAAAAGGGGCAGCAAGACTGCAGTACATTGCATGGCTACAGGTGGATAAGGATAATTTAAGATGCAAACTCCATAGTTTACCATTAGGTGCGGGAAAATGGATTTATGAATTAGAAAAAATGACAGGAGGAAATACATTGGCCATAGGGGACATTAAGGGTCTCTTGGCAGGCATTCTTGGGGAAAGAGCTGGTGACATATGGAGGAGAGTAGGCTATTCAAGTGTGACAGCACAGAACACAGCGCACAATGGAGCGCCGTTTAATAATTGCAGAGCAGACGTTTGGAGGGCTCTCAGGGTGCAGTAACCTGACACATCAGATATACGTGTAATTATGACACGTAAGATTAAGGAAGATGAAGAGCATATTGCTTACATTCAGGACATTCAAGAGCATTGGACTCTTGAAACGAGGGAGCCATGCGAAAAACAGTGGTATTATTTTACCACATCTTATTGCAGGCGTGCCCCCGAGCAAGTACAGAGACAAATGAAAAAGCAAGTGGGAATGGAAGCAAAACCATGGCCTGAAATAGAGCTGATGATAGTGCACCACTGTTGGCTGTTGCAGGAGAAATACAAGAAGAAAGATGAGCCAAAGAAAATTGAGGAAGCCAAGTTAATTCTGAAAAGATTGATAAAATTTGCCATAGAAGGGGCGGTATTGACAAGCGGAGAAGGATTGGGAATGCATCAAGCAGTAGGTACATCGCAGGCGAATATTCAACACCCGATAGACCAAATAGGGGATGGGTTCATCCCACGAGGTAGAGGCATGGGCTATAGAGGAAGGGATGGATTCCAAAACAATCAAGGTGGGTTTCAAAATGCATAGAATGAGAATCAGAATGTTCAAGAAGGATTCAACCAACAGGACTAGTCATCCGGGCTCCTCCTGGATGTTGGACTTGTGGGATGACAGAACACATTGCACGCATATGTGGGAGCCAAGGCAATTTACAGAATGGCCAGTTCTCAAGAGGTGGGACAGCTTATCCTCCACCATATAAAACACAAAATAGGGAAGGGTTTGCCCAAGATCAGACAACGTATCAGACACAAGCGCTGTGAATGCAACAGACACAGCAACCACAGCAAGTGCAAATGAATCAACTGCAAGGACAGTCACAACACTCCCCTATGCAGACACAACAGTATACAAAACACGGGACAATGACTAACACCCAGAATAGGAGGTGACACTGTGGTACGGAGGAATACTTTCACGGGTACAGGGGTATGTACATACCAACAATAGGAGAGCTCACAGGTCGACTTGATGTGTTCAGTGCTATCAGTGACACCAGACCCCCAAGAGGAACCAAGGGTCGATGTGACGATAGGAGGCAAATCTTTTTCTTTTTTAGTAGACACGAGGGCTACTCGTTCATGTATATGGGAGAGAAAATATCCAATGTCGGGAATTTCCATGAATGCTCAAGTGTTCTCTGGAGCTACGAGTGGTGTTCCTTTTACTGATGAATTACCAGTCTCTATAGGAGAGTGTGACATGTCTGTTCCATTGTTGTATTCATGACAGACAGCAGCTAACATTTTGGGAAGAGATTTGTTGACCAAACTTAACATGACAATTTCATTTACTTGCAAAGGAATGGTGTGTTCCACTCCAGGAATACACTACTTGAATGTGGGAAAATGTACACTGGCATTCACAGGGCAAGTAGCTCTGTGAGGAGTTCCAGTGGAGCCAGAGGTTTTTCTTTATGGGGTGAGCATTCTACTGACATGGCTCCCTGGTTTAGTGGGAATGACTGTGAGAATACCTGATGAATTCTTGTACAGACCACATATACATATGGACAAAGAAGGGAGACAGACTATCCCTCTAGAATTAGAAGCAGCCATAGTACGACGGGTGATGGTGATGCTTGAAAGAACAGATGATGATGGTAGAGCATGGAGATCAGTCATAGCTCTCGATGCAGAAGGGTACAAGTTGACTGACATTACTGATGATGATATGTTTGGAGATGACCCAACAGACGATGAAGTAGTGCTCTTTATGAGCATCACATACTGGATAAGAATAGTGAAAAGAGAAATCGAACAGTGAATGGCAATAATGTGGCAGCATCCAGCATTTTTTGGGAAGACTTGGAGAAGGTGCCCAGCGTCCCATGGACTACAGGCCCTTATGACGTAGGACTGTTAAAGGGAATAGAGGAAGTCAAAATAAAGGTGACGCTAGGGGAGATTTTACCTCAAGCAAAAGAGTACCCCATGTCTCGACAGGCATATGAGCGTATATTTAAGACCATTTCAGCACTGATGAAAAAAGGTATTCTGGTGCCATCAGAATCATTGTGCAACACTGCGGTGAATCCTGTCAAAAAAGTGGGGGTTGTGGAGATTCATATAGGACATGAGACCAATTAGCCAGATTATAGAGGCAGAGTTTCCTTTAGTTCCTAACCCGGGGACGATACTGTGGAAGCACGATATTTCACAGTGATTGATTTGAAAAATGTGTTTTTCTCAACCCGCTGCACAAGGTCTCACAAACATGACTTCATTTATTTTCCACCAGACTCGTCCGAAACATACTAGGTCACCCCAAGGGTACTATGAGTCTCCATCTGTCTTTAACAGAGTCCTCCAGATGGATTTAGGCAATGTTGATTTGAAAAGTGCAGTGATACAGTACATAGATGACATTTTAATTTGTAGCACAACATAGGATGAGTGCAGACAAGACTTGATTCAGTTCATGACTCTCCTAGCAGACAAGGGATACAAAGTAGATAAAGAGAAGCTACAGTATTGCCAAGAAGAGGTGTTATACATAGGACAGTTGATTTCACATGAGGGAAAAAAGGTGACACCTGAAAGAGCTGAGGTATTATAAAAACCGCAAAACAGCACACAGTGAAACATGCAACAATTTCTGGGACTATGCAATTATGTTAGAGCCTGGGTGTTTGACTACAGTTTGTACACAAGACTCCTTTTGCAGGCTTTAACCCTTTAAGTGCCATGGGTTTTTCCCCCCAGTACAAGGCCTTTTTTGGTGATTTCGGTATGTCGCCATTCAATGCCTTGTAACTTTTTTGTTACATGGGATATCTTGGCTAAATGTGGCCCCTTTTTTCCCCACTTGTAGGTGGTCATAACATCCATCACCCAGGAATCCTAGGTTGGTGTAGGGGGGTGAGAGAAAATAAGCAAAAAGGGCAAAAATGCTGGGTTTTAAAAATAAATGCCAATACAATGATGTACAAAGAAGCCTGTGTTTTTTTTCCGTGTAAGAGCTAAGAACAAATGGTTTGCTGTGCCAAATTCCACACATTCCTGGCTTACATGCACAGGTTGAATGGAAACGAAGAAAAAAATATTTTGATGTGGTTATCAACCGTTTTGTGAGAGGAAGGCGATTTTGGCCATTTTTGCCAATTGGACAGGTGTGGACAGAATGGAAGAAAAGGGTAGGAAAGACGAAGAATTGGAGAACAGAAAGACATACATTTCTGAAAAGTAGACAAAATTCCAAGTTTAGGAAGGGGTGATTTGCGCAGGTCAGGCAACAACTAGGTAGGGGAAAAGGTATGTGGTGGACATGGTTGGCTTGTACGGCAATGGCTTCGATGAATTTTGAGGAAAACAATGCTCCACTACATTCCCCCGACTCTTGCAGCTAGGAAATCACAAATTTTTTGTAGTTTTTCACAAAAACAACCAATACCACAAGCCAAACACTGAGCCATGCTACACAGGAGTTTTATGCTTACGCCCTAAACAGACGTACTTAGCATGTGTAAATCAGGGAAACCAATGTGGTGAGGAACGGCAAGCATAGATTTTTTGAAAGATCACAGGCAGACCTTTTCAAGGGTAGGTGACTTGTACAGGTTACAAATGTGTATGGTGCCTAAAGCAGCGACTAAATGTAGGGCACATTTGTGAAATTAAAGGGTTGTGTGACAAAGGGCACCAGCAAATGGGTCGAAATGTTATGAAAAACACACAAACACAACAAATGCCGATGAAAACGGTACCTCACATGTGGGGTGCACCTACATGAGGGCAAAGGGGAGAGCCAAAAACGCGGCTAAACCCAAGTCTTTTCCGACAGCTGAATTTCACGATATATTCAGAAGGGTGCACCATACAGATATGGGCCTAGGGTGTCCAAGCCACCAAGGAAAACAGAGAACCCCATGCATTTCCGAAAAGAGGACACCAGTAGGAATCCACAGAGGTCTGACTTGTGCAAATCGGCCCAGAATGTATTACCCGGAAAGCCCAGCAAAGTTCGAAATGTGGCAAAAAAACCACAATTTCCGCACATTTCACTCGG
The DNA here is from genome assembly GCF_040938575.1 of Ambystoma mexicanum. Taxonomy (NCBI): domain Eukaryota; kingdom Metazoa; phylum Chordata; class Amphibia; order Caudata; family Ambystomatidae; genus Ambystoma; species Ambystoma mexicanum. The sequence goes on from NC_090937.1 coordinate 640,184,653, forward strand.
CTCACCCACCGAAACACACCACCGACAACACATGACCTATCTTCCCGCATTTCCACAGGAGTCCCGACGAAAACGGTACCTCACATGTGTGGGTGTACCTACCTGGGGGCAAAGGGGAGAGCCAAAAATGCGGCTAACTCCAAGTCTTTTCCGACAGCAGAATTTGAGGAATTTCGTGGAAGGGCGCACCATATAGATCTGGGCCTAGGGTGTCCAAGCCACCAAGGAAAACAGGAAACCCCATCCATTTCCGAAAAGAGGACACCCCTGGGAATCCGCAGAGGTCTGACTTGCGCAAATCGGCCCATATTGTATTACCCAGAAAGCCCGGCAAAGTCCGAAATGTGGTGAACAAAACCCAATTTCCACACATTTCACTCGGCTTACCCACCGAAACAAGCCGCCAACAACACATGCCTACCTTCCTGCGTTCCCACAGGTGTCCCAACAAAAACGGTACCTCACATGTGTGGGTGCACCTACCTGGGGGCAAAGGAGAGAGCTAAAAACGCGGCTATGCCAAGTTTTTTCAGACAGCTGAATTTGATGAATTTTGTGGAAGTGCACACCATACAGATTTGGGCCTAGGGTGTCCAAACCACCAAGGAAAACAGGAAACCCCATACATGTCCAAAAAGAGGATACCCGTGGGAATCCGCAGAGGTCTGACTTGCACAAATCGGCCCAGAATTTATTACCCAGAAAGCCCGGCAAATTCCAAAATGTGTAAAAAAAAAAACAATTTCTGCACATTTCACTCGGTTCACCCACCGAAACACACTGCCAACAACACATGGCCTACCTTCCCGCATTCCCACATGTGTCCCGACAAAAACGGTATCTCACATGTGTGGGTGCACCTACCTGGGGGAAAAAGGGGAGAGCCAAAAACGGGGCTAATCCCAAGTCTTTTCCGACAGCAGAATTTGATGAATTTCGCGGAAGGGCACACCATACAGATATGGGCCTAGGGTGTCCAAGCCACCAAGTAAAACAGAGAACCCCATACATTTACGAAAAGAGGATACCCGTGGGTATCCGCAGAGGTCTGACTTGCACAAATCGGCCCAGAATGTATTACCCAGAAAGCCCGGCAAATTCCAAAATGTGTAAAAAAAAAAACAATTTCTGCACATTTCACTCGGTTCACCCACCGAAACACGCTGCCAACAACACATGGCCTACCTTCCCCCATTCCCACAGGTGTCCCGACGAAAATGGTACCTCACATGTGTGGGTGCTCTTACCTGGGGGCAAAGGGGAGAGCTAAAAACGCGGCTATGCCAAGTTTTTTCAGACAGTTGAATTTGATGAATTTCGTGGAAGTGCACACCATACGGATTTGGGCCTAGGTTGTCCAAGCCACCAAGGAAAACAGGAAACCCCATACATTTCCGAAAAGAGGATACCCGTGGGAATCTGCAGAGGTCTGACTTGCACAAATCGGCCCAGAATTTATTACCCAGAAAGCCCGGCAAATTCCAAAATGTGTAAAAAAAAAAACAATTTCTGCACATTTCACTCGGTTCACCCACCGAAACACACTGCCAACAACACATGGCCTACCTTCCCGCATTCCCACATGTGTCCCGACAAAAAAGGTACCTCACATGTGTGGGTGCACCTACCTGGGGGAAAAAGGGGAGAGCCAAAAACGGGGCTAATCCCAAGTCTTTTCCGACAGCAGAATTTGATGAATTTCGCGGAAGGGCACACCATACAGATATGGGCCTAGGGTGTCCAAGCCACCAAGGAAAACAGAGAACCCTATACATTTCCGAAAAGAGGATACCCGTGGGAATCCGCAGAGGTCTGACTTGCACAAATCGGCCCAGAATGTTTTACCCAGAAAGCCCGGCAAATTCCAAAATGTGTAAAAAAAAAACAATTTCTGCACATTTCACTCGGTTCACCCACCGAAACACGCTGCCAACAACACATGGCCTACCTTCCCCCATTCCCACAGGTGTCCCGACGAAAATGGTACCTCACATATGTGGGTGCACCTACCTGGGGGCAAAGGGGAGAGTTAAAAACGCGGCTATGCCAAGTTTTTTCAGACAGTTGAATTTGATGAATTTCGTGGAAGTGCACACCATACAGATTTGGGCCTAGGTTGTCCAAGCCACCAAGGAAAACAGGAAACCCCATACATTTCCGAAAAGAGGATACCCGTGGGAATCCGCAGAGGTCTGACTTGCACAAATCGGCCCAGAATTTATTGCCCAGAAAGCCCAGCAAATTCCAAAATGTGTAAAAAAACAAACAATTTCTGCACATTTCACTTTGTTCACCCACCGAAACACGCTGCCAACAACACATGGCCTACCTTCCCGCATGCCCACATGTGTCCCGACAAAAACGGTACCTCACATGTGTGGGTGCACCTACCTGGGGGAAAAAGGGGAGAGCCAAAAACGTGGCTAATCCCAAGTCTTTTCCGATAGCAGAATTTGATGAATTTCGCAGAAGGGCACACCATACAGATATGGGCCTAGGGTGTCCAAGCCACCAAGGAAAACAGAGAACCCCATGCATTTCTGAAAAGAGGACACCCATGGGAATCCACAGAGGTCTGACTTGCGCAAATCAGCCAAGAATTTATTACTCAGAAAGCCTGGTAAAGTCCAAAATGTGGTGAAAAACCCCCAATTTCCACACATTTCACTCGGCTCACCCACCGAAACACGCCGCCAACAACACATGGCCTACCTTCCCACGTTCCCACAGGTGTCCCAACAAAAATGGTCCCTCACATGTGTGGGTGCACCTACCGGGCGCAAAAGGAAAAGAGTATCCACTGGTAACCCCATGCCTTTCGGCACAGCACATTTTGTTCTTGTGGGCAACCTACAGATTTGGGCCTAGGGTGTCGAAGCCAGCAAGGAAAACAGAGAACCCCATGCATTTCCAAAAAGAGGACACCCGTATAAGTAGGAAACAGGAAACAGGAGTTGTGTGTGAATCGGGTGAGGTCAGAGGAGGAGGTGGACGTATACCAAAGACCAGCAGGAGGAAGGACAGATGGGCGGATCGTGGACGAGAGTTTTGGAGCAGGTGAGGCATTGGGTTAGGTGTGTTTGTGGTTCTGTACTGTGAGTGTGCATGTGTGTGAGATGCGTGGGCAGAAGGACAGTGTAGGATATGACTATGAGAAGACTGGTACTAAGTCACCGAATAGTATTTTCAGAGGGGTGGTAGTAGTGAGAGGAGTAATGGAAGAACGGGTAGAAGTAGAAGTGAGAGAAGGAGGGGATAATAGAGGAAATAGTAGAGGAAAATGGAAGGGTAGTAGTAGAGTGAGGCTGATCAGTAGTAGTAGGAGCAGATTAATTGTAGAATAAGGAAGTTGGAGCAGTATTAGTAGTAGCAGTGATAGAGTAAGAGGGGTGAGGAAGGAGTTAAAATCAAAAGGTGGAGGTAGGAGAGAGGAGGATTAAAACAGCTGCTGGACAGGAAGTTGGTGGGGAAGAGACAAGGGAGGAGGAAGTGGTAGAGTAGAAAGCAGAGGGAAGTGTGAACTTGAGCTGCACCAGATGAATATTATAGGAGCATATGTAAGGCACACTCCTTCTTCCCCATTAAACCACTAACATCTGATGAGAGTAGGGAAATTCCCTGAAGGAGATGGAGCACTTACTTTCAGGAACAACATCAATAGATTAAGACAGATATTAGACAGTAGGGGGTCAACAATCTCTAGTACACATTTCTAGATCCATCCTTGAGACTCAGAGTGTTTTCTGAGCCATCTGTGACACATGGTGTCAGAGTGGGATTCATCAGACGCCAGTACAGAGGTTGACCTACGTCACAGAAAAGTCAAAACCTGGGGACTCATGGATTACTGTCTGTGCAGACCTGTGGTGCCAAGAGATCTGGGAGAAATGCTTAGAATTGGAATTCCTAAGTCTGGACTCAGTACCTAAGGAGGGGAAGATACCAAGGGAGCCTGGGATCTTCTTAAAAAGTGGTTGAAACATCCAAGTTATAAGGAGGTCAAGGAAATGTTAATCCTTGAGAAATCCATTGACTCCCTCCCACCATATCACCAGAAAGTTATCTGCGAACTACGGAACCTTTCTCTCACACTCTCTTTCTATCCTTCTCTCTTTCTCTCTATGTTTCTCTCTCTCTTTTTTGGAAACCATTCAAACAGCCAACAATCATCAGCAAACCATCTACGTCCCAGAGTCCAGTGGGGGGAGTCTAGAAAACAATGGGTGCAAAACATAAAGTCGAGGAAGAGAGGAGAATCCTGTGATAAGACGACCTGGACCAGGTATATTACCTCCAGCTGAGGGTCGGTCCAGAACACCTACTCCCAGTGATATCTGGAACCCCGGAACCCAACTCATCCAATCCGATGTCCTTCGATGTTATGCTTGTGTAGAACCAGGTCACATTCCAGGTTTTGCCCTGAGAGACCGAAGTAGTGAGTAATGGATAACGGTCTTCTCCAACCAAGAAGCAACCTGAAGGAGGAGGTGTAAACCCCTGAACCAGGCCTCGACAAGGAAATAGATCCAGAGTATTTCACCAACCTATTCCTAGATGAGGAAGATGTGCCAGAGCTGGGGCCATGCGCAGTATGTACAACAGACGAGACAGACCAGAAATGTCACCTTCCCGTGGAGGTCCAAGATCTCTGGGGAAAAGCCCACCTAGATTCAGGGAGCAGGAAGACAGCAGTCCTATCAGACCTCATTACCATATTGGAACTGAACTCTGGGACACCTGCCCAAATCATCTGAGTACATGGAGATTCAGACCTGTACTCTCATGCAACATTAATCATAGTAAAATAATACTTCGCTGATGACGTTTTTTCCATTATTCAGACATAGTCTGATGAGAACAGGCCCCCCCTCATTTACCTGAATGGTGTGTAACAACTGTTCACTCTTTTTCTGGATATCAGCCGAAATTTGAGCTGATTTATCATCATCTTTTGTCATGGAATTTGCGTTATCTTCAGATTCTGGATTGGTATAACATTTCAGGGTATTTCCTTCCAGTGTGCAATGCCGCTCGAAACTGGCAGGAAGGTTCATTTTCAAAAATGGAGAAGGGTTCCCATCACCAGTTTGTTCTCCTACTGAGATAACAGTGACATCAGGGACTTGATTGTTCATAAAGTGAAATTCGATTTGGTCAGACCGTTGTTCACTCATGTGTCATTTAGACTCAAATAGTTTATGCTATGTTTTAGTTTTATTGGCCAGTTAGTCTGTGTCCAGAGGACCTTGTTCACACAGTCAATCAGGGGTGAGAACCTCCAGAGGAGGTCATTGCCCATGAGACAATATGTGCCCTCTGGAGTGGCGACTATCACCAGGTGTTTCTCCCTATGTCACCCAATGTTGATCTCCAGATCCGCAGTCCCTTTGATGGAAATGTCATTCATGTTGAAGTTTTGGAGATGTCCAGGAAGAGGTGTGAGGGGAATTTGATGACTCTCCCCCTTCCTGAATTCATCTGGTCAAATGCCTTTTGGACAGAAGGGTGGCTTGGGATCCTGTATCCACCAGCGCAGAAAATGCACCTTGGCCCTGTACCTTGACGGAGGCATAAAATCTGCCTTCTCTCTCTTCAAGGGGGAAAAGGAAATGTGCATTTTGGGGCAATCTGGCAATTATTTTCTTTATTTTAAACTCCAAAACTCTGTGATCTTGGGCGGTTTTCTGCTCGGAGTCCGGGAATCTGTAAAAAACGTTTGGCACCCAGATATCTGTGGGAATTCGGAATCACCTTTTTCTCCTGATTCTCTGCTGTCCCCCTTTCCCTGGAGACAGTCACTTGAACCAGTTTGGGGGGAGGATCCCTCAATGATTTCAGAGTCATTGGGGTGGCATTTTTGGGGTTCAGGAATTGGTGGTTCTGGGTCAGTCCCCATACTTATCCCGTCTGAGTTAATGTTTTTTGAGAACAATTATTTCTTGCGAGGAATCCCCCTGTCCCTGAAAGAGAAGATGTTCTTCCCTGAATCCTCCAGGGATTCTTCCCTTCAAACTGCATGATGCAGACTTCCTCCACATTTTGGGTTTTCTTTGTTCCTGGGTTTCTCCTACTTACCCTCTGTTCCCTAGGTTGCAACTTTTTGGGGGTAGGAGATTTAGGTTCAGAGGTTTCGAGGGGTTTTTCACAGGTAAGGAAGTTTCCTCTAGTGCTTTGCAACTCCCCTTGGCCCGGGCCTCCTCATCTGGAAACTGTTGATTGTTGGGATTTTCTCCTCGTCTAGACCCTGGGTTTGAGCTCTTCTGGGCAGTCATGTCCATCTGAGGGCTCTGCTTAGCCTTCAACATGTGACTCAGGTCTTGGGTCAGACTTTGGACCTGGCGCTTCAGTTGCAGCATGCTCGTTGGTTGGTATGGGGGTCTAGAGTCATACCTTTGCTGCTCTCAGGAAGGGTAGCTGTCCCTTCTCCTGGAGTAGGTCAGGTATTGAGGGTTTCCCTGGTAGCCCTCCATCCTTGGTCTCCCTTCGCAATGATGTGGGGGTCTACAGTCCTGAAAGCAAGGAGAGAGAGGAGGATTGTTCTGAAAGTTGAGGTTTTGAGGGTACCTGGGGAAGAAACTTAAATTGGAGGGTGGAATATTACTTCCCTCTTGAGGGAAGTTTTGGGGAAGTTTAGAGGGAAAAGTTTTGAGGGAAGTTTTGTGGGGCCGCACTTACCTGATTGCCCCCCCCCCTTGTGCCGGGGAAGTCCATACATACCCCAAGATGGGTCTGTTAGCCTTATATCTCAGGCTAATGTAGGTGGCAGAGTCAGGTGACACATTTGTTGGATACCCTGCCTGGCTATCAGCCACTTGGGATTGTTCAGAGGGTCTGCTCTGCCTCTCGTTTGGCTTATTAGAGGGAGGAGTAGTTTTAGGCCCCCCATTTCTAAGTCCAAAATGGGGGCATTCTTCACCTCCGCCACCTTGGCAGCAGCGGGGGTGTTGGATGGTTTGGGATTATTTTTGTTTTCAACTGGCTTAGATCCGGGTAGACTGTTCTACTTCCCATTCCAGGGTCCTTTGCTCATGGAAGTCCCTTACCAATTGGGTCATGATATACTTAGGGAGGGCATGAAAATATGTATTAATAAACTCCCTGCTATTGGTGCGCACCCGTCTAGAGGTCTGGGCAAATGCCCACTTCAGTTCTTGCACAAACTCTCTAGGTGCCTGGTCCTCTCTGCACTGCAGGTTGTAGGCTGCCTTGTGAGCCTCCTGAGGGTTCCTGTGCACAGAGAAGTGTTTCAAGATAGCCGCCTTGTAGGTAGACCATCTTTGATGATCTTGATCCTCTAGCCAAGCAAAGAAGCTGAAGTATTCCAGAGAGAATGTCCACTTGACAAAGTCCATGGAATTGTGATAATTTTTCATGCCAAATGACATCATCATCTGGCCATACAGCTCTAGATGCCCCCATGCTGAGTATTTTGCATTTTTGTGGTAGGGAGCCATGAAGTTTCTGATGGCTTTTATTTGCCGAATTGGGTCTGTTACGAGAGTTCTCTTTTGTTTGGCAGCCTTTTTTTTCTGCTGCACCTGAGTCCATTCGACCTCAGACTCAGAACTGCTGCTATTTGTGGTCCACTCCCTGTCCTCTAGGCGCTCCCTGATTCTTTGAGACTGGGAATCCCTCCCAGAATGACGGGGTCTGGCCTCTTCTCCCCTGTGGTACTTCAGGCTCTCTGGGTCACTTCCCTTGGGCTACCCCTTTCGCACAGGGGAGTACTCATCTTGCTCCTCCCTTATTCCGGGTGTGGCGGGGAACTCCCCCCACCTCCCTGAATGGGTGGAGGTTTTCAAGAAGCTATTTTGAGGCCTGGTCTCTGATTCTTCTCTATCAGCAAAGTGGACCAGATGGTCCCTTTGTAACCTATGTTTCTGCCAGTCTAACTGCCTGATTTTCTCATCATAGGAGCCCTCCTGGTCAGATGTATTTGCTAAGATATTTTTAAACCTAAATAAAGATGAATGTCTGACAGGGACTGGGCATCTGACTCAGTTATACTCGGCCTGATTGAGTCCAGCTGCCTCATGTTTCCCTGTTCTTGTAAATTGGTAAACATGAAGTTAGTAGTGCCCTGCGCATCTAAGGTGGGGAGTGAGCTTGAGACCCCTGGTAAAGAGGACATCCAATCGTGGTCAGGGGTTGCCCTTCCATACCCTACCTGTTCAGGGTTTCTCAAGGCCTGATTAAATCTAGTCATTTCCTTCTCCAATCCCTCTGCTTTATCTTTCTCAGCCCCTATCTCTTTGTGGTGTAGATAGAGGCCTGAGCTTTGAGCTCTGCTACCACGGCTTGTGTAGCTTCTATGGCCTTGCTATGCGCCACTACTTGGCCACTGAGTCCCTTGTTCTCCTCACAAAGGGCCTCATTTTCCCCCATGCGACCTGTACCACCTGGGTATACTCAGACCTCTTCTTTTGCAGGAGACTAATCTCCTCACTTTGTGCACTTTTGGTCTGTGTTGTCTTCTCTAGATCCAATTCTACTTGTCTCACATGTTCCATTAATATTTCATTTTCTACCTTCATATTAGTCAGTTCCTGAAAACATGACACACTTTTCTCTATGTCTGTCTTTAACTGGCACTGTTCCTGACACGGGGCACTTTTCTCCTCACTCAATTTGCTATTCTGTTTGCTGAGGCGATCTATCTGTCGTTTCATAGAGCTCAAATTCTGGCGGTCCTAGTCAAATTCTGCCAGGGAATGGACCTCTCTTATGATCAGCTGGCTATTCTCCTCTTTCAATTGATTAATCTGATTTTGAAATGCACAGATGTCCTCTAAGCAGGCTCTATTGTGCACCACCTGTTGACTCAATTTTAGTTGACTCTCTCTGCTTATGCTTAATTTGCATTCCCAATATTTTATTTCCACACACAGCCCTGAACTCTAGGGTGGAAGTTTGGATGGCACCTTCACAATGCAACCCAGCTTTCTATCCACTAAATGTAACAATACCATCAATGACTAGTCTGCTCTGTTGCACTGTCACGGGTGAACATGCTTTTCTCAATCATGGCACAAACCCCAAATGTGTCACGGTTTATTACACGGCACACGCAAACCAGGATCTCCTTTCCCTACAATGAATGCGGCTCACAATAAAAATGCTTTAATTTTTACCTAAGATTCTTTTGAGAATGCCTCCAATCCGTTTCGCGTACACCCTCCACAAACACCCTGGGTCACAATGGACTAGGAACCAGGCCAGTGTGTGTCAATAAGATATTTCTTAATTTATTATTTATGTCAAATTAGAATCAACCAATAACAACAGCCACCAATGTTGTGGCAACACAAAAATGCAAAAACAATATGGGGAGCAAGCAAAGAAGGGGAACATTTGTTTTTAAAGCACAACGGAAGAATGGGGTTTTTAATTATTTCTCACAACTGCTATGGGAAAGAAATAGAAAGACAGGGAACTCACTTGCTTATACTTAACAAGACAGGCAGGGCTTTTTGAAGAATACTAGTCAGCACACAAGGGGCAAATTGGTTTTAGGATATTCAACACATGGGCAAGGGAAAAGAAATGCAAATGGAAATTCATTTTTTTTACCTCACAATGGGGAAAGAAGAACAGAATGGCAAAATCGTGTTTTGGGATGTTAAGCTCAAATTCAACGGGAAAGAAAACTGCAAATGGAATTTGTTTTTTTTTTACTGAGGCTGAAAATGACAGGTAGGATCTGGGAAAGGAGGTAGCTCACAAAAGAAAAATCGTTTTTTTGTTAGGATGACAGATGCAATGTGAAAATACCGCTGCAGATGGAAATTCGATTATCAGGACACAATCTAAACACAGGGACAAATTTGTTTCTCAGATCACAATGGGATTAATTCTTTTGCGCAACAATTTATGACTATACCAGTTCAGAAGGCACTGGGAGAGGATGGTTGGTTTCGAATTCCAACCATACAAATCCTGTGAAAAAAATTGGGAAATTAATTGATTAGCTTACAAAAATACACCGAGGATTTACACAGGCATATGGGGATTCTCCACAGGGCAATGACTGAAATACAGACAAATGGGGATTTGCAAACATAAACAGGCAAACAGGGCAGTTCTTCAATGGGGAGATGACTAAAATGCACAGGCAATTAGGGTTTTTCAATGAGGAATTTTCAATGGGGGAAATATTGAATGTAATGCAACAAGAATACAGGGCTTATGCAATCTATGGCTTAGGGTATTTCTACTTACAGAAGAGGTCTGGACTGGACATCAGGGAGTGTCAGAGCACCACTGCTGGGACAGCCAAGGATTTCCTCTCTCGTCCAAGGGTTCCCAAGTCAGCTACTATGTCTCCTGTCTCCTCTGAAAGATTTTGGCCTCACTGCTAGTGCTGGGATTTATCAGAGCTCGGCAGCAGCTCAGCTCTCCTCAGATGTTAATGGGCAGAAAAAGTCCTGATCTGAGGCAGGGTGACTTAGTTATAGGGCAAATGACATCACTAATGTGTCATATTTCCCGCAGAAGGAATTGGTTAAGGTTCAATAGCTCACACCCACCTGGGTGCTGATAGATCCAGAAAATGTAGGAGTATTTTGGGACACCAGGGGAGGAAACCACTCCATCATCTTTCTTCGAGAGGGGGGCTTGGTCTGGGTCAGGGACATAGACATCTCACTGCATGACAAGTGCCCTTAAGCTCCATATTTTGGCACACATAAATGCATTTTTGAAACCTATATTTTACTGTGAGTCAAATGACACTACTCAGGAGTTGGTAGGTCATTCCTGTGCGGAGCTACAGGTTTTCATCATTTACTCCAGAATGATATCAGTGAAAAAATGTGTCCCTAGGTGGGCGGCATAAGAATTATATTTTACATGTTTTTGGTGCTCACATTCCTACGGCGGGCCACATCAAGTTTTTATTAATATCTTTTGGTATGTTGGTCTCACCAAAATCTTTTTTAGATGGTGAGAAGCGGCTTGCTGACACCTTTTCAGAAATCCTACCATGACTATGGGGAACCAAATATTACCAATTTTAAAAGATGAAAACCATTTCTCCATATTTACACAATGGACAGTCAAACCACTCCTTAAACCGACCCCCACTCAGGCCATGTGCCTGTTCCTGGCTGTGACGTCAAGAGGGGTCCTGTGTTGAGATTAGCTTGCACATTGCAATAGCTAATTGCCAGCTAAGGCAAGTTTTATTCCGGCCTAAGTGACCTGGGTCATAAAAGCTGGGGAACAGAGCTGCCTTTATCTCGTCCACATTGCAACTTTGATTTCTAATGGAATTTAAGTTTGTATTTTTAAAGGAAGGCCCTCATGTCTGTAGTGAGCCAGGCCTAAATCCCCATGACAACATGGGCTTTGGAATTTAGTTTCACATCTGAGGAAGTCACAAATAGAGAGAAACGAAAACAATGGTAAGAAACACACTTAGTCAACATTACCTTTTAACTCACATTTTCACTTTAAAATGACTCTTGAAAAGTACACAATTTTTAACGTGGATAAATGTCATTGTAATGTCGTTCCATGCATACAGGGGTTAAGTAAAATTACATTTTTAAAGGCTTGGGTGTAATTATGGCTTTGGAACATAGAAATGACATGTTGTTCCTTTCATCCATGAAAGGCATTCATTTTACTGCAGTTCAACATCCCCTTATAGATTATGTACACTGTTGTCTCCTCTGTGATGGGCTCATGATAGACAGAACCCCAGTTTATATTCAAAAGTCTTGCATACATTTTGATGAACATTATTTTAGTTTAAAGGGAAAAAACAGAATTCTCATTTTATTTATTGTTCATGACAGAAAGCAATCTGCTTCACTGCAACTGCAGCACACAATGCTGACATCCCATTGTGTGTTCTGTGGACTGTGGTTTCTGAGAATGTTATTTTAGCTCTCCAATAATTTGGCAAAACTTGCCACATGTCTTTCCTTTATGCCAGGCAGTTGGCATTTTTAAATGTCTTGACGTTTTGAGGCTCAATTCCACTCCTTCTCGCTTTGATGTCATAGGCTCATTTTCCACATTATTCCAGCGCAGGCCTTTTACTTAGGGGCAAATCCCTCACTGACTCTGGCCTTTGATTTATGGCATCCAGGGGCCATTTCACCCCATAGGATGCAAGGCTGGTGTCTATGTGCTGCCGAATCTTGTGATTTTGTTGAAGAATGTGTTCATGGTGGATTTTTTGATGGTGTGTGGTGTGGCAGGGTCGGGTTGCGATTTGACGCTGTTCTTGACCTCTTTGAAGAGGGCTCTACTTTTGTTGTCAGATTCTGCTATGGTGTTCTGATAGTTGGAGTCCTTGGCTGTGTTGATTAGTTGTCATCAGGTTGCTCGGAGATCTTTGAGGAGCGCCAGGTCAGGCACAAGGTTTTCTCTTGTTATGATATGATATGGCATTTATAACATGCCTATACACAAGTGTTTCAAGGCGCGACATGGCAAGGGAGGGGAAGAGAGGGAAGACAGAGACAACAACCCTACTAGGCCAGGAGACATTGAGATTGCACATGTGCATTGCAGGGCAAGGAGAAAAGTGCGGTGGGAAAGGGGAAGGGAAGTGCAGTACATAGGATAACAGTAAAATAAGTAAAGACAATAAATAAAAGTGTGGCCAGCTGGTGGCAAGTGCGAGGGTAAGTGCAGACACCAGGTGTCAAGTGCATGCAGGGGCTGTAGGGATGCAGAGACAGTCCCCGAGTGCAAGGGTCGCCAGGGGGTCAGCACAGGTGTGCAACTGGTAGGGAGGGTACCTGGCCCCAAGATCAGAGGATAACGAGGTAACCAGTGCAGTTCCAGATTCAGCCAGGAGTTGGTTCTCCTCAAGTTGCAGAGAGGCAGGGAGGCTGTTCCAGAGGGAGGCCCCAGTAGAAGAGAAGGATCTACCACCAACTTGCTGCTTAGAGAAGCGACTGACCCTGAGGGAGTTGGAGGCAGATGAGCGAGGAGCTCGAGAAGGAAGATATTTAGGAAGAGAGAGTTGAAGGTATTGAGGTACCAGGCACCAGTGGCCCTTGTGGCTAATGCAGAGGGTTTTAAACTTAATCCTCACCGCCACTGGCAGCCAGTGCAGAGATTTTAGACCTGGAGAAATGTGATCCTTGGGCTTGAGGCCAAGGACAAGTCTCGCAGTCCTGTTTTGTATGAGTTGCAGGGGGCGGAGAGTAGAGGCAGGCAGATTTAGAAAGAGGCTATTGCAGTAGTCCAGCCTAGAGAGAACCAGAGCTCTGGAGACAGTGACCTTGGGGGAAGGAGAGGAAAGGAAGGATACCTCTGAGGAGGTGCAGCTGGTAGTGTGACTTCTTTGAGACATTAGAGATGTGAGGAGAGAAATAAAGTGTGGAGTCGAAGATGACACCAAGGTTTTTTAGCCTCACAGGTGGGAGCAGGAAGTGGGCCAAAAGAGGACGACCAGAGAGTGGCAGGAAAGGAGGGAGCAGATGTGCCTATGAGGAGAATCTCTGTCTTACTGGCATTAAGGCAGAGATCATTGGCTGCACACCACTCCTGGATGGCGGACAGTCAGAGATGAGTGAAGGAGAAGAGGTGGTGGAAGGAAGCCTGAAAATTAGTTGGGTGTTGTCCGCCTAGCACTTAATGTTGGGGCAGAGAGCGGCAATGCGGTGGGCAAGAAGTGCCAGGTATTGGTTGAACAGCCAGGGAGGGAGGTTAGACCCCTGGGGAACACCACAGGTAGAGATAGAGATAGAGGAGAGGAAGGACCCAAGTTGGACCTGGGAGGGTCCATCGGAGAGGAAGGAGGTCAGTCAAGCCAAGGCCTGATATGTGATACCCTGGTTATCACAGAGATGGTTGAGCAGGATCGCATAGTTGACTGTGTCAAAGGCAGAGGAGAGATCAAGTAAGATGAGGACACAGGGGTGTTGGAATCGCGGTTGGAGAGCAGGTCTTCACGGATGTTGCTGGAGAGCAGTTTGCGTGCTTCGGGCAGCTTTGAAGCCAGATTGATGGTCATGGAGACAACGAACAGATTCAGTGTGAAGATTCAGCTGGGAGATGGCCAGCTTTTCCAGGGGTTTGCCCAGGAAAGGAGTGATGGAGATTGGACGAAAGTTAGCCGGTGCAGGAAGGGTCAGCAGAGGGCTTCTTCAGAAGAGGGTGCACAAGGGAGTGCTTCAGGGGAGTTGGGAAGACTCCAGTGGCGAAGGAGTAGTTGCAGAAATCCACCAGAACAGGAGCCAGGGTGTCAATGTGGTCCTTGATGGTTTTGGAGGAACAGGGGTGAACTTGTTTTGATGAGAATTTCACAGATCAGACTTGTCTAGAAGCTTCATCTGGGGAGAACAGGGGAAAGGCAGAGAAGGAGGGGGGAGAGGTGGCCAAAGAAAGGCCAGGGGAAGATCAGGGAGTAGAGGGAGGAGGGGAATAGGAAGAGAGAGAGGACAGGATATCCTGGGTTTTAGAGATGAAATGAGAAGCCAGGGCCATGCAGCAGGCCTTGGAGTGGACAGGAGAGTTAGAGACTGCAGCAGGATGGGCCAGTTCATTGCAGATTTTAAAGAGCTCAACCGAGTTGTTAGATGCCGTGGAGAAGCAGGCTTGGATGTGGGCTCTATTGGTGCAGACAGAGAGCCGGTATTGCCTTTGGAGCAGGCGGCAAGCCAGTTTGTCTGAGGATGCACCAGAAGCACGCCATTTCCTTTCAGCCACCCTGCACTTGCGTTTAAGGGTGACGATGTCTGAGTCATACCAAGGGTTGCACTTGTCTTTGGGTTTCAAGCGGATCCTCATGACAGGGGAAAGAACATCGAAATTATCCTAGATAGAAGAGTGGAGCATGGAAAGGGCTCTGTCAGGGTGTGTCAGCCAGTGGAGGGGGGTGGAGTGGCGGACGAAAGCCTCAACTGACACACACTTCATGGGTCGGATTACCGACAAGGTAGGTGGCAGTGCAGAGTTGGCTTGGCCTGAGGGGTAGAGAGGGTGAGATGGGATGAAAGGAGAAAATGATCACTCCAGGAGAGAGGAGTGGTGAGAGGGATCGAAAGGGGAAGGTCTGAAGAGATCACAACACCCAGAGTGTGCCCTGCAGAGTGTGTCTGGCCAGAGGGGAGAATTGTAACGCTCACCTGATTCCCGTAGAGGCGCCGGTCTTGACTGGGCGTATACCGTATCTTCAAAGGTGATGTGTAACACACGGCTGGCTCTTTGGGCTGGACCTCTGTGCACTGTATGTCTGACTCGAAGGGTAAGATGTCTGCAGATAGAAAATATGGGATTAAGGAACTGGGTTATTGAATGTCTCTCTCTTCTTCCCTTTCTCTTCTCCTGTAGAACCCCAAAGGTTAACGCTCTCACCTTAGTTAAGTGAACGCCGTGCTCTCCATCTGCCTCGGGGCAGGGTGCTGTAACCAGTTTCTTCACTGGATAAGGGGAGCAGGCCTCTTGACTTCAGAGGACTGCTGTCCGTCGTTTACTGCACAAACGGTAAGTTTCGAGTAATTCTAATGTCTTTAAAGTCTTTAGTAATGATGTTTCTTGTTTTGCAGGGTTCCGGCGATGGCGGATGACGGGCTGAAGTGAGTTGAAGATGGAGCCCGTGTGATGAATAGAAGTGCCTGGAAGCACGTAAGTAAGCGCTTGCTGCCTGCTTCACGATGCGCTCTAACTGTCTTTTTATTTTGCAGGTACAAGTTCGGAGCGGCTGCAGGGTGCCGGAATACCCACTGGGTTAGTTGTGGAAAGGAGTAATGGCACGTGAGTATTAAAGTTCCCCAATGTCTTTAAACGTACCTTGTTTTGTCTTTCAGATGCGGGATGCAGCGCCGAAGGCCTCTGGAGCGTGCAAAGAGTTGGTAAGCTTTTGTCTTTCAGATGCCGGAATGCAGTGTGAAGACCTCCGGAGCGCACGAAGAGTAGGTAAGCCTTTGTCTTTCAGATGCCGGAATGCAGCGCGAGGCGTTGGTGACAGCCGATGGACCAGGTAAGTGAGGAGCTGTCACTGAAGACTGTAATGCTAACCTGTTCTTTCTTGTCTTTATAGGTGTTGCTGAAGACTGGATTCAGGATGGTAAGCCTTTTTCCTTAGGCCCAGGATCAGATGCAGAAGACACGATGAGCGTTCTGCTGCAGAGGATGCAGAATAACGCAAAGCAAGATTCATCCATCGGGTGTGGTTTAAATAGCCTCCTGTAGTGCTTAGGTGTCTCCTTCCACAGCCACGCCTAGGTAAGAAAAGAGTTCCTGCTTTCCAGAAGAGTTCCAGTGTTCTGAATCTAGGGAGTGGCTCCTGCCCCACCCAACAGGAAAAGTAGTTCCAAACAGAAGAGGATCGGAGGCTCAACTGGCAGGCAAGTAAGCAGCATGGTCTGCTGCAGGTAAGTCCACCCAAGCATTATGAGCCCGGCGCTTCCAGCGCTGGGACTGGGCATATTTATGAGCCTGGTGCCACTGGCGCCAGGACTGGGTCCAAAAGGTCCCAATTGGGACTGGTTGGCACTCGGAACCTGGGTTATGGATCTGCTTCCAAGGGAGTTGGGAAAACCCTGACCTTTTGGAAGCAGAGATCATGACAGTACCCCCCCTCAAGGCCCCTCCCAAACCGGGCTTCTCCGGGGGTTTTGGCTTGTCAGGAAATGTTCGGTGAAATCTTTTGATTAGGCGAGGAGCGTGGACATATTCAGCAGGTTCCCAGGATCTCTCTTGGGGGCCGTAGCCTTTCCAGTCAATTAGGTAAAATAGTTTAGATTTGTAGATCTTGGAGTCCAGAATGCTTTTGACTTCAAACTCGAGTTCTCCATCAACTAGGATAGGTTTTGGAGATTTAGTTAGTCGGGTTTGAGGTTGCACGGGTTTTAATAGAGAGACGTGGAAGACCGGATGTATCTTCATGTGCGGGGGCAAGTCCAACTTGACCGCTACTGGGTTTACTATGGTAGTGATGGAATAGGGACCAAGGTATCTTGGGTTGAATGTGCGTGGCCCTTTTAGAGGTAGATATTTGGTGGATAACCAGACTTGATCCCCTACTTGATATTGAGGGGCTTCCTTCCGATGTTGATCTGCTCCTTTCTTGTATTGTTCTTTAGCCCTTTGAAGGTGAGAAACAGCTTCCTTAAAGGCTTGGGTGATTGTAGAATGCAGGTAGTCTACTGCTGGGGTTTCAAGATCTTGGAGGGGATCCAACTCCGAGGTTCGAGGGTGACTGCCGTACAAAAGAAAAAACGGGGTTTTCCCAGTTCCCGAATGGACAGAGTTATTGTAGGCATATTCGGCTATCCAAAGGATGTCTTTCCAAGTTTTTTCAGTTTGTTGCAGCATGCAGCGTAAATACTGTTCCAGAGTTTGATTGGTCCTCTCGGTTTGTCCGTCGGTTTGAGGGTGGTGACTGGTCGATAGTCTCACATCAATTTGAGCCGACCGACAGCAACTTCGCCAAAAATGAGAAATAAATTGACTACCTCGATCCGAAATTAGAACCGAAGGAAAACCGTGCAGTCGGACGGTGTTTTCGAGAAATTCTCGGGCCAGAGTTGCTGCTGTTGGCAAGCCTTTGAGCGGAATGAAATGCGCCATCTTGGAGAATAAGTCCACGATTACTAGAATCGTATTGTATCCGGAGCATGGAGGTAGATGAAGTCCATAGAAAGCGTATGCCAAGGGTGAGGTGGGATGTCAATAGGGCGTAAGAGGCCTGCTGGTCTTTCCTTTTGACTCTTGCTTTGGGCGCATACTCCACAGGACATTATAAAGTCTCTGATATCTTTTTTCCAAGACGGCCACCAGAAGTAGCGCTTGATCTTTTCTGAGGTCTTGGCCATACCGGGATGTCCTTCCATTAAAGAATCGTGATAACAAGAGATTACTTTGTTCTGTAAATCTGTGCTGGGTAGGTATAATCGTTCTTGGAAATACAATAAGTTGTCCTTTACTGCAAAGTCCTTTCCCTGCAGATGCCAATTCTGTATGTCTGCTGGAGTTACAAGTTGCCTGGCTTTATCATTAACTTCCTCTATGGATTCTGTGGCGATTACACCCAGAATTCTTTGTTCAGGAATGATTGGTACAGGTTTAGGGTTGATCAAGTGTTCTTCCACTCCCATCCGAGAAAGGGCATCAGCTTTACCGTTCTTTGTACCAGGTCGATAGGTAATTATGAAGTCAAACTCGGCAAAGAATAATGCCCAACGGAGTTGTCTAGAGGATTGGGCTTTTGCGGTTTTCAAATATTGCAGGTTTCGGTGATCCGTAATCACAGTAACGGTGTGTCGGGCCCCCAGCAGATAATGCCGCCAAGCCTTAAAGGCAGACTTGATAGCCAGAAGTTCCTTGTCAGTAATCGTGTAATTGATTTCAGGAGGCGAGAATTTGCGGGACCAAAATGCCACGGGATGCAACTGATTGGTTACCGGGTCCTTTTGTGATAGAACTGCCCCCATGGCAAGGCTTGAAGCATCAGTTTCCACGATGTAGGGGAGTTCGGGGCGAGGGTGTTTTAAGATTGGTGCAGAGATAAATTTAGTCTTCAAATCCTGGAAAGCTTGTTCCGCCTCGGTAGACCATTCAAAACGTTTGTTTTTCTTTAACAAGGCAGTGATGGGCTGGACTATTCGAGAGAATTTGGGGATAAACCTGCGGTAAAAGTTAGCGAAGCCTAACATGCTTTGCACACCTTTTACGGAGGATGGTGATGGCCATTTGAGAACTGCATCGACCTTCTTTGAATCCATACGCACTCCGCCAGGTGATAATATGAATCCCAAGAATTCAACTTTAGTCACTTTGAAAACACATTTTTCCAACTTAGCGAAAAGTTTGTGTTGACGCAATCTTTCGAGGACCATTTTCACGTGTTTCCGATGTTCAGATTCCGATGAAGAATAAACGAGGATGTCGTCAATGTAAACAACAACACACACATCTATGAGCTCTCTGAGGACATCGTTCATAAAATATTGAAAGGCGGCCGGGGCATTGCAAAGTCCGAAGGGCATGACCTGATATTCAAATAGCCCATACTTGGTGCGGAAGGCCGTCTTCCATTCATCTCCCTCTTTTACTCGTACCAAGTGGTAAGCTCCTCTAAGATCCAGCTTTGTATATATGCATGCTTTTCTGACTTGATCCAGGAGTTCAGGGATCAAAGGTAACGGATATCTATTCTTAACGGTGATCTGGTTCAGGGAGCGATAATCTATACAAGTTCTAAGGTCTCCTTCCTTTTTTGGAACGAAGAACAAAGCTGAAGAAGCAGGGGACTTGGAAGGACGAATAAACCCATTTGCCAGGTATTGATCCAGGTATTGTCGAAGGTGAAGGTTCTCAGGCTCGGTGAGGGCATAAATTCTACTACAAGGAGGAGTAGATCCAGGTATCAGGTCTATCTGGCAGTCATAAGACCTATGAGGAGGTAGAGAGTTAGCCTGATCCTTCTGGAAAACATCTTGGTATTCTAGGTATTCGGGAGGTAACTGGGGAGTCTCTGAAGAAATTGCTGCCAGTGCAACACCAGGTGGAGGGTGACAAGTAGAGACACATTCTGGAAACTGGACCGTTCTTGCTCGCCAATCGATCAGAGGATTGTGTTTCTCTAACCAAGGTATTCCTAGAATAATCTGAAACTGAGGGGCCTTGATCACATCGAACACGATCTTCTCATGGTGTCCATCTTGACTTACTAGCGTCACCTCTTGAGTGGTATGCGTTACTGGCCCGGAGGCTATCTCCGTACCATCCACCGTAGTAATGACGTCCTTTACAGCCTTGGGACAAAGAGTTAGATTCATCCTCAAAACCATTTCATGATCCACATAATTGCCGATGGCACCGCTGTCGACGTAAGCTTCAATTGCATGTAATCGATCCGGATTATCAGGGCTAATGAGGACCATAGGTATCACGAAATGCGAGGTCACGGAACTGGTTTTCACGCTCAGCAAGAGGACCTCTATTCTTGTCGGGCAAGGTCGTTTCCCTGCTCAGAGTTTGTAACTTTGGTAACTGCAGCTCCTACTGCCTTCTTGGCAGGTTTCACCGGACAGTCTCGAAGAAAGTGCCCTGAGTTTCCGCAATAGAGGCATAATTGCAACTGTTTTCTCCTTTCCCGCTCCTTTTGTGTTAGAGGACCTTTCAGACCCCCTATTTGCATGGGTTCCCTGGAGTCTACTCCTTTGGAAGGAGTTGGCGGTTTGGAAAATACTCGAGCATCAAACTTGGAACGATCGGCCTTCCTGTTCTGCAGTCTGTGATCTATTTGAACGACTAAGTCTATATAGTCCGAACAATCTTGTGGGGGATTCACTACTTGGGCTAACACATCTTTGAGCTCTCCACGTAGACCTCTATAAAACAGCGTAATCCTTTTGTCCTCAGGCCATTGAGTTTCCACTATCAGTCTGTTGAAAGACACAATATAAGCCAAAAGGTCTTGATTACCTTGTCGCAACGAAAGAAGCTCATTGTCCAAGGCCTGCCCCTGTGAATGTCTTGCGAACAGTTTTTCCATACTGAGCTGAAAAGCTTGAAAATCATGGAGGACCGGATCATCTTGATTTACTAGAGGGATCGACCAGTCTGCCGCATTGCCACTAAGGTACGAAAGCACGAAAGCTACTTTAGCTTGATCAGTTGGAAAGGCTGCTGGCCGGCATAAGAAATGCAACCGGCACTGATTGATAAATACTGCAAACCTCTTTGGGTCACCAGAAAATCGTTCGGGCGGAGCCAGAGGTACATTCCCAGGTAGGTTGATCTGCACTGGATTCATAGAGGATGTAGAAGGAAGATTTCCCCCAGATGCGGGTAACGGGGTCTGTCCGGCTTGTGACTGTAGCAATTGTCTAGCGAGATCATCTGTTCGCTCCTTGGAAATAATCAGTTCCCTTCTTAGAGCGTTCGTTTCCTGACGGGCTGCATGCACTTCTGCCCTTAGTTCCCCAAGTAACTGGGCTAGCTGGTCGGTATCCGAGGTTTCCATAGCGCCTGGACGGGAGTTTTGTGGTAGGCTTTGCGTTCTGTAACGCTCACCTGATTCCCGTAGAGGCGCCGGTCTTGACTGGGCGTATACCGTATCTTCAAAGGTGATGTGTAACACACGGCTGGCTCTTTGGGCTGGACCTCTGTGCACTGTATGTCTGACTCGAAGGGTAAGATGTCTGCAGATAGAAAATATGGGATTAAGGAACTGGGTTATTGAATGTCTCTCTCTTCTTCCCTTTCTCTTCTCCTGTAGAACCCCAAAGGTTAACGCTCTCACCTTAGTTAAGTGAACGCCGTGCTCTCCATCTGCCTCGGGGCAGGGTGCTGTAACCAGTTTCTTCACTGGATAAGGGGAGCAGGCCTCTTGACTTCAGAGGATTGCTGTCCGTCGTTTACTGCACAAACGGTAAGTTTCGAGTAATTCTAATGTCTTTAAAGTCTTTAGTAATGATGTTTCTTGTTTTGCAGGGTTCCGGCGATGGCGGATGACGGGCTGAAGTGAGTTGAAGATGGAGCCCGTGTGATGAATAGAAGCGCCTGGAAGCACGTAAGTAAGCGCTTGTTGCCTGCTTCACGATGCGCTCTAACTGTCTTTTTATTTTGCAGGTACAAGTTCGGAGCGGCTGCAGGGTGCCGGAATACCCACTGGGTTAGTTGTGGAAAGGAGTAATGGCACGTGAGTATTAAAGTTCCCCAATGTCTTTAAACGCACCTTGTTTTGTCTTTCAGATGCGGGATGCAGCGCCGAAGGCCTCCGGAGCGTGCGAAGAGTTGGTAAGCTTTTGTCTTTCAGATGCCGGAATGCAGTGTGAAGACCTCCGGAGCGCACGAAGAGTAGGTGAGCCTTTGTCTTTCAGATGCCGGAATGCAGCGCGAGGCGTTGGTGACAGCCGATGGACCAGGTAAGTGAGGAGCTGTCACTGAAGACTGTAATGCTAACCTGTTCTTTCTTGTCTTTATAGGTGTTGCTGAAGACTGGATTCAGGATGGTAAGCCTTTTTCCTTAGGCCCAGGATCAGATGCAGAAGACACGATGAGCGTTCTGCTGCAGAGGATGCAGAATAACGCAAAGCAAGATTCATCCATCAGGTGTGGTATAAATAGCCTCCTGTAGTGCTTAGGTGTCTCCTTCCACAGCCACGCCTAGGTAAGAAAAGAGTTCCTGCTTTCCAGAAGAGTTCCAGTGTTCTGAATCTAGGGAGTGGCTCCTGCCCCACCCAACAGGAAAAGTAGTTCCAAACAGAAGAGGATCGGAGGCTCAACTGGCAGGCAAGTAAGCAGCATGGTCTGCTGCAGGTAAGTCCACCCAAGCATTATGAGCCCGGCGCTTCCAGCGCTGGGACTGGGCATATTTATGAGCCTGGTGCCACTGGCGCCAGGACTGGGTCCAAAAGGTCCCAATTGGGACTGGTTGGCACTCGGAACCTGGGTTATGGATCTGCTTCCAAGGGAGTTGGGAAAACCCTGACCTTTTGGAAGCAGAGATCATGACAAGAATAGAGAGTGAGAGAGAGTTGCAGAGGTCGTGAAAGATTCCAGTGGAAGGACAGGAAGCATCCAGGTGGATGTTGAAGTGACCATGAAGGAGGAGTTGAGTGGTTGCGACCAGGAGAGAAGAGGAGAGGTCTGCCCACTCAGAGAGGAACGAGGAGATATAACCAGGTGGCCGATAGATGGAGCCACAGTAAGGGAATGGCCAGGAGAGAGAGAGAGCCTGCAGACGAGGCATTCGAAAGAGGAGTAGGCCTGCGTAGGAATGACAGAGGCAGGGATCCACTCCAGGAAGATCAGGGCTACACCCCCTCTGGAGCAGTTGGATCTGGGCATAGAGAGGATCTTGTAGCCCTCATGGAGGAGATTGTCAAAGCTTGTGACAGAGCTGGCCGTGAACCAAGTCTCAGTGAGACTGAGGACATCAAGGTCACGTTCCTCCAGGAGGCGGCAGATGTCAGAGGAGTGTTTGACAGCAGAGCGAGAGTTGAGAGTGAAAATATGGAGAAGGTTGCCATCTTCGAAAGCCTTCCAGGGAGGGGTACAGATCAGAGGTACACCCTGCAGAGGTGTAGAAGCAGCCCGATGGGGGCAGAAGAGGAAGGAGGAGAGGGCAAGGTAGCCAAGGAGGAGACAGCAGGGAGAGGTGGGGAAACTCTGACAGCAGGATAAGAAAGGAAATTGATGAGGAGCGGGAAGCGTCTATCAAAGAGGAGAAGGTTGGCTTGAGGGCTTTGGACCAAGACGGTACCATTCAAGTAAACATTTATGATTATCTTGGAGGAGTGGAAGGAGGCAAGGAGGGCCTCCCACCGGGTGCCACCATTAATGGGAGAGGAGGAGAAGGGAGAGAGCACAGAGACCATATGTAGAGTCCATAGGCCTAACGAGGGAACATCAAAAAGGATGTTGGTGAAAATTTGCCTGGAGGAGGCACTGGTATAGGTGTCAACGATAGGGATGCCTGGGTTGGAGAGCAGGATGTCCTTTTTAAACTTCTTCCTACCAGATTTAGTGAGAAGAGCAGGGTAGTCGATAGAGAAGCAGTTCAAAAAGATGGGAGAGACAGAGAGTACCACAGAGTAGGTAGGGAGAGAAGGGAAGAGGAAGGGAGTGGGAAGGGGTAGGGGAGAACACTAGCGGAGGAAACAGGGCAGGGTGCAAGCAGACGAGGCAGAGAGAAAAGACAAGTTGACAATTGGACAATACGACAGGCGCTTAGATAGAGGTTGAAAGGTTCAATAGATGAGTGCTTTGCTAGAGACAAAGCCACAGAACGGCACTACTTTCACAATGCAATTTTTAAAACAGGAGAAAACACACCTAAGTTTGAGAGTCCTGAATAGTGGGGAGACAGCCTAGATTTCACAATGCAACTTTAAATACTTTCACAATGCAATTTTAAATACTTTCACATAAAAGAGGAGAAAACACAACGAAGTTTGAGAGTCCTGTATAGTGGGGAGACGGCCTAGATTTCACAATGCAACTTTAAATACTTTCACAATGCAATTTTAAATACTTTCACATAAAACAGGAGAAAACACACCTAAGTTTGAGAGTCCTGTATAGTGGGGAGAAGGCCTAGGTTTCACAATGAAATTTAAATACTTTCGCAATGCAATTTTTAAGTTCCTGATGACTCTTTTGCTGAGGTTGAGTTCTTGTGTGTACCAGGGTGCTGACGGTTTCAGTTTGCAGGTGCGTTGTTTAAGAGGCACGTGTTGGTCGATGGAGGTCGAGAGGGTGGCGTTGATTGCTTCCATTAGAGAACTGCAGTTTGGTTGGGGGTGTTTGGTCCATGTGAGATGGAGGTTGACAAGGTCTTCTGTAAGGCTTACACCGGGAACTTCTTTAATGACCTGAAGGTTTGTCTGATGGGTTCGTGCTGGGAGTGCTTGACTGGGGTGGTGTGCAAGATGTTGAAAGGCATGGCCAGGTGATCAGACCAGTCAAGCGGGTGAGGAGAGCTGTTGTGGTGGGACTGTAGTGCGGTGATGATTAGGTCGAGGATGCTACCTTTCTTGTGCGATAAGTCTTTCGTTTCCTATGTGAGGCTGAGAGTGTCAAGAAGGTTGGGGAGAGCTTCCTTCATCGGTTTGGTGGCTTTGCTGCCTAGAAGGTTGAAGTTGCCTAGAAGATGTTGTTAGCATGCGTGAGGACATGGTGGCGACCAGGTTGGTGAAGTCTCTGATGAAGGCGGTGTTGGGTTTGGGTGGTCTGTATATGAGATGGAAGGTGACTGTTTCTGTTGGGGAGAGCAAGAAGTGTCAAGAGAGGACTTCGAAGGGGCCAATGTTTTCGACATCAAGTCTGGTGCCGCGTCATGAGGTCTTGTGGATGACTGCGATGCCACTGCCTGCCTCGTTTGGCCAGTCTCTGTGTTGGATACTGTAGCCATTGCAGACAAGGATGCCTAGGATGTGGGTGTCAGCGAGGTCGCGGTAATGAAGATGGCATCAAGGTTGTGTGAGTGAGGAGTTCAGCAATGTCTGCTGTATGGGTGGTAACTGAGCATGCGTTGGCGAGCATCAACTTCTGTGTTGTGGACAGTGAATGGGGTGCTGATAGGCTTGAGGCTGATGTGGGTGAGGTTGCTGCATTGCGGAGTCCATTCCTCAGGGGAGGGGCAATGTCATTGACGTTGGTGCTGCATGGTGATGGTGGGGATGGCCTGTGGGGATGAAGGGAGAAAATACATGTTGGTGCATGCTTACCTGTTGTCTGAGCAGGGTTTCGAGGACTAGGTCCTCCCGGTCAGAACCGGTACAAGCAGGAATTGCCCTTTTCTTCATCTGCTCTTCACTTCGCACACCCGAGCAAGAGACACCATTGATCTAAGAGTTAAGAGCAGAAAGGAAGAGGCAGGGCTAAGAAGGTGGGTGGGGCTTAGGCCACATTACCTTGATCCCCTTGCACCTGCTCACCAACTGCAAAGCAAAAGAGGCTGGAGGGCTGCTTAAGCAGGGATAAAAGGGCGGCAAAACAGGAAGGCACCAACAGTTTAGCAGTGATGGACAGGTGGGCAGGATTAGGCCATGTGACCTAGATCCACTTGCACCTGCACACCAACTGCAAAGGAATAGAGGTTGGAGAGCTTTTTAAATTGGGGAAAAGGCTGGTAAAACAGGAAGGCACTACCAGTTTAGTAGCGACTGACTGGTGGGCAGAGCTTGGGCTACGTCACCTAATTCCGATTTGTACCTGCTCGCCAACTGTCCTCCCATGGGGAGTAATGAAGGGATCTGTGTTAATACAGAGTGCAACTGGGGGAAGAGGTTGCAAGAAGGACATTTTTTGGGTGATGATATTCAGTACACATGGTTGTCGTGGTATGGGCAAACGTTGTTGGACAATGCTGTCATGGGGATAGTTGCTAAACTTAAAACATAACTGGCGGCATTTTGTAAATTCCCCATCTGCAATAATAACATCTAACTTCTGGATTAGGCTAATGACGACCTCACACTTATCACTTACGCTAGCATTAGTGAAATTCCTGATGACAATATTTGCCAGTATTGATAGGGTAATGGGTCAAGCCCAAACAGAAATAGAAGCACTAAATGGGGCTTAAATTTAACATTCTACTTTATCTGTTTTATGCTGATTATACGTGTGTTAGGAAGTAACAAAAGAATTGCAAAAGCTGTAAGAAAACCTTGAAATATTATTTTTCTTCCTTAAAATGAATTTTGATTACCTGATTTTGATGAAATGATGATACGATTATGAGATAATGTAAAAGTACTTTGTGTACTAAACATCAATATATTTAAAAAAGAAAATAAACAAAATAACTGGTGGCATTGCTCTGGGCCCACCCCGACCATTGCATTTCAGCTTACCATGACATTAAAGCAAGGGTAAGACAATATGCAAATCAAGCATGGTCACGCCCCAAAGGGCCAGTCCAGCCCAAACTATTAGTTGACATCTCTTCTGCACAATACCAGAAACAGCTCCAGATATGTTTCAGCCTCATTGGGCCTCATCAGTGTGGTGTACCTTAGGTATCTCGGTAAAGCAGACTCAGAAACCATGACTTGGCTTACCCCGGCCAGGTAACATTTACAAAACTAAGGGTGGATGGCTCAAAATGTTTCAATTAATCATACCTTTTGGCATTGCAATAGGCATACCTCCATAATATTAAGTGGTTAGCAGTAGGGGAAACAGACATGCCAAGCGGGCAAGATATTCAGGAGAGGATGGGGAACTGGGATGATTGGTAAAGGTGTGGTGTGGGGGTGGCATTCCAAAGTCAGTGACATTTTAGTGTGCAGGTTTCATGGAACACTGGTGTACACACCAAGCGATCTTCATGCTGGGGTGGCTCCTCAATGATATATTCCATATATATAGAAGACAGTGCCCTATTTTATACCTGGATCTCTGCAGCCATCTACTCATTCTCCTTTTGCACCGTCCTCCCTAACTAGTCCACATTGTTCCTTGGTAGGGTGAATTGAACAACAGTGTTATCTACTGGCTTACTGTGTACTCTTTACATCTCCACTCTATCATCCGGTTTGTAGGGAAGTTGGTCTGGCTCCACAACATTCTCCCACTCCCTGGTGTCATCCAGTGGGAATGCCTCTACCAAGACATTGTCCAAAAGAAAACTGGTAGAGGCAACACAGTTGTTAACATTAAAGAAAGGAGACATATAGTTTGTCAGTGTCATGGGCCCTCACAATGGGAAGAACACGACAGATCATACTACATCCCTAAACAGAGAGGAGACAACAACGGTAGTAGACTGTCTGAAAAAAAAATCATCCAGATTTGATGATTACAAATAGCAGCAAACTCCAGGACAGAAATCATGATCATATCCAAAAACCAGGAAAGCAACCAATACATCCCTTTGCCAACAGAACAAGGAAAAGTGCCTACGCCATCAAAAATAGTCAAAAACCTTGGAATCCTAATGGAAAATGAGCTAATACTAAAACCGCAAGTAACCCCAAAAATAAAGAAATGCTTCTTCTGACTAGACATGATCAAAATGATCCTTCCATTCCTCTCCTTTACACACAAAACACTAGCCATCATTTCCCTCATCATTTCCAGGATAGACTACGCCAATAGCATATACCTCGAAATGCCGGATTATCTACTGAAGAAACTGCGACGTATACAGAACGCAGCAGCCAGCCTCCTCCTCAAACTGTTATGAAGAGACGACATCACTCCTGCACTAAAAATGCCACATTGGCTGCCAGTGAAAAAATAATCACATTAAAAACAATGTGCATAACGCACAGAGCAATCCATGGCCAAGAAGCAGAATTCCTACAACAACAAAAAAATCACCATTTACCTGCCGACCAGAACATTCAGATCCAGCAACGACATCTGCCTGGAACCTAAACGGCACACACTGAAAATACTTAGTGGATCAGCCTAGCTGCAAAAATGTGGAACTCCTTCCCCAGAGAAATACGAAACATGAAGGAATGAAGGACCATCTAAAATTCAGAAAACCCATAAAAACCTGGCTCTTCAACTCAGTCCCGGAAGAAAACTAATGACCAAAGCCCACAACCCTCAGAATGTACACACATATCCCAAGACGGAGGACTAAAGCGTACCACAACTAGTGCAGGGAGGTGGAGAAACTTCCGAGTGGGAGGGAGACCCATGTTCCCATGGAGGGCTTTAATGGAGGCTAACGAGAGATATGGGAGCGTCCTAGGTTGAACCACAGACGGAGCACATAAGAGTTGAAGGGGAAAGAGTGGTCTGAACGGATAAACCACAGGGATCGCATAGCTCAAGTGCACAGGGAAGATGTTCCATCCCCCTGCCCCCCAAGGTGCCAACAAAGGTGATGGTGGCTGCACACCAGGTTATGCCAGAGGCCAAATCGGTGTGGAAATCCATTATTCGGGACACAGGGTTGGAGGGGGCATCACCACTAAATAGCCCTGCAGTCAACCCACAACCCTGCACAGAATATAGGAGGGAGACCACTCTCTCCCCTAGCACACCACAATACGCGACACTCGCAGGGATGCATATTACAGGCGGCCAAAGCGGAGGAGGTACAATGGAGCGCCACAACTAACCAACCCACTAATAATCTCATTCCTCTGCTTACACCTCTCAAATTCTAAACATACCACAACCATACCTATATTGCACAACAAACCACACGAACTTCACTACACCACAACAATGAAACAAACCACACATAGCCTCGAAAAACAGCACATGACAACTACTGACCGAAAAATCACACCTACGCTCAGCGGACGGTGTAAACTGATTGAAGCTGCCAACAGCACATCACAGCTCTCTTGCGCTTTTTCTCGCTCAGTCCTACTAGCTTACCCTACCCTCTCTTGCAGGTGCTGTCTCTTTAAGACAGGCCCCACTGACGTGCGTGACGTGACGTGAGGGGAGAAGGGGGATTGTGGGATGCCACGGGACGGAACGGCAGTTCCAGTTTGTAATTTAATAAAGAAGTTCCCATGTGTGCCTCTGGTGTGCGCCTCCTTCATTCTAAGAGGACACAACCTCTTAACACCCTCTTGCTTTTCAGATGCGCCAGAGCGCCAGGGGACCACTCTGATGGCGATAGTGCGAGGTATAAATATCCTTTAACATAGCATACAGTAGAAAATCCTTCTGATGCCAAATCAGCAATTAACATTTTCAAAGGGGGAACAGCCAGGACAGAGACACATTGTACAGTGCAATAAAGTGCTGCATCTTACCCAAGCCAGCGAAGAAGAACTTGGGTTTTGCAGGAGCCACTCAACATGTATTAGCCTTTAATTGGACATTCTCTTAAGAGTTTTGATGTTTCTTCCATTTCAGGGCAGATGCATTGCATCTCAAAGCTGGTATTTTAATAATAGGTGAGGATGTTTCTGTGTTATGGTCTCCTTCTTAATGTAGAACGCGTTGGTCGGTCTCCATTTAGAGATCAGTGTATTGGATTGGAGAAAGACAGGCCTTGGCAAGCACTGTGTTCAGAATTGAACCAGCATTAAAGTTGCACTTGCCCTCTGTTTTAAGCTCTACACAGTCTAGTTTTACCTCAGAGAAAGTTCTAGGAAGGAAATGGCTTTCGTTTTTTCTGGTTGAAGTGCTGCTATGCTTTGGCAGGGGTTCACCGGAATGGTGTCGATTAACACTCTCAAGAAAGGCCTTGCAGGGATGCCCTCCAAAGTTTCGTTAATGGCCCTGGTGGCCTGAAAACAGTCAATATTGGAACGCAGTTTAGTGCTAATGGATGGGGAGGGAAGCTTTAGCTGGAAAGTGATTTTAAACAAGCTGACACTGTTACCCTCCCAGCTGTGTGGGATACCTTCACAACCACCTTAGCTACTCTATGTGGTACAGTAAGTGTACTATTCTAAAATGAAAATAATAATAGTACAATAATAATAGTACTTCTTGTGGGGTCAAAGCTCACACAAGCTCAAACAAATATCTTTCCATGTAGCCTGGAATTACAGTGATCGATGAACTATGCCCAAAAACCAGTTATATTAGTGAAATGCCTCTTCAATACAGGGAATGCAGCGGCCCCAGTTACACAAAAACCTGCTGCACAGTACAGGATGCACTTGTTTTGTGAAAATTACTTTTAGTTGACATTTGTAATATCAGCCATCACAGAATGCAACCTTTACGGCGATCTTAGACACTTTTTCCTCCAGGAACTGTATGTGCTTTTTCAGATCAACCCTCTCAGTTAAAAGTGTACATTGTTTATTAGGTGTTACACATGACGCTTGCTTCTGGTGATTTTAGGGAGCTGTGCCCACAATTCAGTTTTACACTGGCATTAACAAAAGCCTAATGTGTGCTGCATTATTTTACAATGTCAATTAGCTCTTAGTACAGTCTTTAGAATAGGTGCCTCCATACATTTGTAGTATATTTGATATACAAAAAGAAAAATACAAAATAATAAAACAAAGCATAAAATACACTGGGCCTCATTGCAAGTCCGGCGGTAACTGTGCCGGTAAAACCAGCAGGTTGCTGACGGACTTGCAAATTTTACTGGCGTCTGGCTTGCCGGAAACACCGGGAGATTACAACCCCAGCCGGTGATTGTAAATCCCCATTCCCTTTTGAGTGGACTCAATGGGAGTGGGGACCACGGAAGCAGCGGCACCGTTAATAACGGTGCCAGTGCTTCTGTGTAACTGCGGGCGGGCGGCCATTCCGCCTGCCAGATCTGACCCTGGGGGGGGCGGGACATCACCCGGCCGCAGACTCGTATTGTGCTTGTCCGGTAAAAATGGTGCCGGTAGGCTTACCAGCACCGTTGTTACCGGGCAGGCACACTTGTAATGAGGCGCAATGATCATTAGGTCTATTGCACATATTGAAACTAACATTGGTGGAGTGGATCTAAACTGGTGCCCAGCTGACTGAGAGGTTCAGTTAATTGAGGGCTTCATCAAGATTGTAGCCAGGTTCACACTTTACTGCTGGTGCACCAGGTTGGAGTTCAACCTCATGTCCACTAATGATACAGAAATCGCCATGCACCTGTATGTTCTTGAAAGGATGTCTACTTCACACTCTGTTCCTCCTCACAGTGCATCCCTTGTTGTTGATGGCCAGGGCGTGCAGGTGGGGTGCCTTGACCCCATTGAATGATAAGGGGCCACCTAATAGTGAAAAGGTTGTGTCCACATGCATCAGAGATAAATTAAACCCAAAATAGTGCCAGATGTGTTTGGACAAGGAAAACAAGCGATATGTACAAATGTGTGCATTTTGTGCATCAGCAATGAGGCCACTACGAAATCTGGACTAATATCTCCATAAAGATGTATATAGGTTGAAAAATGTGATTAAGAATAATTGACTAATGAGTGACCTTAATGTCTACCACAGGTAGTCTCGGTAATCTTTGAGCAAATGCAATGTATGATGTATCATGATGACACCGGCAAATGTAGCAATTATATGCAAAAATGAATAAAGAATCATGTTTTGACTATCTGTACAATTGACATATTGGCGACAAGACAGCTGCTACTTTCAGAATCATGTGTACTGAAACTCACGAGCGCATGTACACAATTCCACTTGAAAAACCCACACCATATCAGACCATGGACTGATGTAATACGCTTGGCCTTACTTCTTTCCGCTAAAACACCTTTGGCTCACCGGCGCATACACATATGCACGTGCACGAGCTCCAGCAGAAATTAAAATCTGCGCCATGTTTCTGTAGCTTCAGACATTGCGACATAATTCCAGAACTGAAATAAAAGGGAGATGTTATTTTGGAAAGCACCAAACATGATCAGCGCTTAAGCTTACCCGTGGACTAGCACACAGCAAGAAAATGTTTGGCACATACATTACAGCACAGAGCGAAGTCTGGCTTTCAAATGTTTGGCCCAGACAGTGTCGTTTGCTAAAAAAGCAATACGTGACGTGCTGCCAGCTTGAACGCCGGGATGGAAAGCATGATTGTCTAAAAACACAAATTGCCTCGCGTGCATCCCACCCACGCTGTTGCCACCCACGCCCCCTATGCATGGCTGGCGTCCCGCGGAAAACACCTAGAAATATCCCGTTTACAAGGGACATTATTACCAGTTTAAGAGGTGATGACATCTCGAATGTGAGAATGAGGCCGCAGAGGAAAAACGTGGCATCACCAGCACCATGTTTCGCAGAACATGACACAGGTGCACCTAGAGAACACAGCAATATGTGATGGCATCACACAGCGAGGAAGTGCCTTCATGTATATATGAACGTATAGCACACTCAAAGCACAGGAAAGTTATAAATAGAGGAGGCACCTGGCTTCTGCTTATTTAAGCAGTTTCATGGAAGCCGAGCGCGGGAATTGCAACCCCAAGCGAACTCGGAAAACACTTTAGACTCATGACCTAATCAAATCTTTATTATGTAAAAAAAAAATGAATTAAAAAAATAATCTCAATGGCCACCTTTGTGCACCCACGAAGCCTCAGCCCATCGCACACATTCAGACCAAGTTCAACACTGCGAAGCGAAATAAAATGTTCCAATAACAACGTGTGTGATGGTTACAGATGGGCCTTTAAGTGAGCCCATGCTAGCTAGAA
The DNA here is from genome assembly GCF_040938575.1 of Ambystoma mexicanum. Classification (NCBI taxonomy): domain Eukaryota; kingdom Metazoa; phylum Chordata; class Amphibia; order Caudata; family Ambystomatidae; genus Ambystoma; species Ambystoma mexicanum. Next base: position 640,217,166 of record NC_090937.1, read on the forward strand.
CATCAAGTAGCCACTTAGAACCATTTTCCAAAGGTTTCTTCTGTTTTGCTCTCCACACTGGAAAGATGCATAGGCAAAACACATTGGTAAAGTGACTTGTTATTGGAGACCTTTCGCAGTTCCACAAATGATTAAAATCATGCAACTGCTGTGCAACAACAGGTTAACTGGGTTATCGCGTAACCGTGGGGATGGTTATGTGGACCATATGACCGAACCAGTCGCGGCTGGTGAGTTTGAAAGCTGGTGGGGCGTAAAGGTCCAAAGGGGAATAATGGGAGCGAGCGCGCACAGCGCGCAAGCCCACACTGGCCAGGTTGGTGCAGTGGGTTCTTCCCCCGCATAAATATTTGATAATTGGACTCCAAAATGTGCAATTTACTGTCCAAACCCACCGAAATATTAAAAGCATTAGGTTTTACATGCTAATGGTGGTACACTATTCTTACGTGTGCAAATGTGATAGTGCAGTTTGCAGCAGCTTGTATTGAGAATAGCTGGTACTCTGGTGTATGCATAAAAAAATTCATCATTATATAGTCAGTAATGATGTTTTTGTCATGCTGTTACTAGCATTCATTTGCATTCATCCTGTTACTGGTGGGGTTTTAGGCATTTTCTGAAAGGGGAGAAACTAAGCTAAAATATTACTTTTTACCCACTTAATTAATGCAACATTTGTCCTACCTCTAATGGCTGTCTGCTTCTCTGAGTCACCATTGCTTCAGTTGCTCAAAGTTGAAACATGTGGGATGCACAGGTTACAGAAATAGCAAATACATCAGACGATCTTCAGTCGTGTTTCTCAACAATGTTTTAACTCCATGGTGGAGAAACAGCGCTCAGACTCAGCTGTTGTCATGGGTGTAGCAATCAGAATTTTTAATAACTGCATTGTCTCACAAAAGTCTTCTTCGAGATTGTTTTCAATTAACAATTTTAATAATTTTAATAATTGCCTGACTTGCATTACAGAATTCTGGTCTCTCATAACCAATTGAAAGCTCAGTGCACAGTCTTTCTTTATTTAACATGGGGTACGCTTGGACAGTTGCAGTCAGTGCATCATTGGGAAAAGACTGTCCATCTGTTTGAAATAGGTCAATGCAACAATTTGGCCCCCTCCAAGTGTTTAGTAAATGCAAAGTGTTCTTGGGCTTGTGTAACTATGATATCACATACTTCTTTTCCCAAAGGATTTAAAGTGGTCATATTGATATTGCGAATTGCAAAAGTTGCCTCCGGTGGAAGTTTAGCTTCCAAATTGTCAGTGCTTGCACATACTCTGTCAATACACTTGATAAAAGTTGCAGTAACTTTCTGCACGTACACAGAATCAATATTTTGCTTCTGAAGCCGGTTATATAGAATGTCAACATGGGGCATTATGTAATTGAACAAAAAAGGAAGAAAAGGAACTCCTTCTCTTTCAGAGTTCGGATGAATTCCTGGGCCTCATGCACAGTAACTCCCTCAAAATCATCCAGTTTTTCAACGATCGCAAAGCATCTACGGAGTGTGTCCCTATGCTGATATATGGCTTTTACTACCCGAATATGGTAGCTGCAGCAAAAGCGATCTGGAACTTCGGGTCTTTTTGGAGAATGAGAAAAAAATGTAGAGACGCCAAAGATATTATTTAAAAAAAATTCGAGCTTCTGATATTTTGGAAAAAGCTTGTTCCATGATGAGGTTAAGCTGGTGTGCATAGCAATGTACATAGTGGGCATTTGGATACACTTCAGCTACTTCTTTTGGACTCCACCAGACACCCCCCTTATTACCTTATTACACTTGCACCATCATATGTTTGTCCAGTAACTTTTTTTTTCTGGCAATCTTCTGGGAATACTTTGTCCAATTTTTCCATTATGGCGTAGCAATGGTCTGTGCATTAGAGTCTTTCAGATGAGTAAATCGATAAAATCTCTCAACAATTCTGTATCGTTCATCAATGTAGCGATAGACTAGCACAGACTGAGTCTTGGTGGAAACATCAGTTGTATCGTCTGCCTGAATAGCCACATAATCTGTGTGTTTTAACTGCTCTCCCATGGTCTCTCTAGTGACTGTGAGCAGGTAGTCCAGCAGCTCAGTATGAATTGTTTTTGAAGTGCCGTGGAAAACTGTTGCATTCTTTAAATGCAGTTCCATTGCACTGTCTATGCTGGATACAAAGTCCACTAGGTCTCTAAATACGCCATGATTCAAAGAATGTTCAGTTTCATCATGGCCACATAAAGCCAATTCAAGTGCACTGCAAAAACGCACACAGTCGATTATCTTTGACAAGCTGTATCGGTTTTTATCCACATCCTCATTATGCTTCATCACGCTCCGGAGATAGGCATCGTCCAACTGTGTTGCAATGTTTACACTTCCCAACATGCACAGCTGTAATATATTCTCAATATGAGATTTGCACGATTCATGTCTCTTTCCTTTTTATGAAAAATGCTTTAAGTCAGTCACTCCTGTTTTTGTCCAGGCCATTTCACCTCCAAACAACAGGCAGGGGAAGCAGAACAAAGACCGCTTAGCAGCGCCATGTGACCAATGTCTTCTTTTCAAACCAAACCATGGAAAATGTGTGTGTATAGGCCTTTCCCCTATCTTTTGCAGACTGTTACATTTTTAAATCTGGGCGATCAGGTCTTAGTCTTTTCACCTCCAGTTTTTCACTGTGTGTAATTCCAGAAAATGGTTTTCAGAGCAACTGATCCACTGAATTCATTTTCCACAAGAGTGAACCCTTTTAATAAGCACAATTATTATGTAACTTTGTATAGGAGATCATGTAGTAATTGTTCAAAGGTATACTCTTTAATTACACACAAGTATAATTTGTCAGTACTAGGCACAGATACCATCTACAATTATACCTAACTCAGCTGTACTTGTCATTGACCAGTACAGTTAAGTTGGGTATGATTGGCGATGTTATCTATGCATGAGTTAGCATACATGTGCCAATTAGCAACTGTGACACCAGCCACACAGTACATATTGCAGCTTGTTTGGCAAATGAGTGCTTATGGAAGAAATGAGGCAAGTTTGTTCTGTTAATACGGTTACAAAAAACAATTTTTACAATGTGCTGAGAAATGCACTTTGATGTTTCTGACTGCATCACAACCAATACCCCTCCCAAGCACTGTGGGAACAATGGTAAAGAAAGAAGGCATTCTGATGTTTCAAAGGTCATGGGATATTTCAGCTATACAACTGAAATCACTGTATACCTTTCAACTGGAAGATACCAGGACACCAATAATTCTGCTTCTGTTGACCCATAAGCAGGATTTTTCGCATTATATGTCTTATGACTTTCCATTTTCACATGCCACCCTCTCAGATAGCCATAAATACCATTATTTAGTCTGTACTGTTCATCTGATTTTCCCCACCTCTTTGATCTCCACAAATATGGGCTTCTTTTCAATTTCTTTCAAGCAAGATAGCCGTGTGCCTTCTTTACTATAGAACCCAAACAGAGTTGGAGTGACCTGAGCACCCCACCCTACAAAAGACTCATGCTAGCTCACCTGCCTTGTCATTCTGGAGAATGGTCACTGCAATGAACTCATTCTCAGGCTATGGGAAAAGCAAATCCCGGAAGGTGCACTATGAAGGTTGAAATCTGATGTTTTTACTTTCACAATGACCATGGACTGGTTGGATTTGTTCATGCAAGGTGATTTTGATAGTCTGTAAAGAGAACGCAAGAGACTTATCTGAGAAAAGGCAACATATGCTCAAAGCAGAATTAAAATGGTTTCAGACGTGAAGGAGAGTTAACTGTTTGTAACACTGAAGCTGCACCAGAATAGTCTCATTACAATATGGAAAGAAGTTAGATGCACCCACACAAATAGTTTGCCCTATCCTCAAAGTCTATGAAGTTACCCGCCCTACATTTGAAGAGTTAGCTCCTCCACCCCACCAAAATGTGTTGCCTTATTTATAAAACAAATAATACAACAACTTAAAAGTTATGGTTATTTACCCACCCATTGACTGCCCATGGCCAAGCTAATCTGCATGGCGATTCCCACCCACTTCCTTCCTTTCCCCATGCAAAACACAACCTCCTGGGATCTCTTTGAGCTAGCTTTATCAAGCATAACCAACAAACTTAACTTAGCTTCCAGGCTGCAAGTTAAGTTGCTTAACTGAACTAAATCATCTACCTATTCAACTGTAGCACAGTGCCCATCACCTCTTTGTTTTTGCTTTGTCACCCCGAGTGGGACGGGTGTGCTCAGACATGGGTCCCGTGCCTGCTGGGCCTAGTGACCCAAGCTACTCCTGACTGATGAGCCCCAACAAGAGCAAAACATGTTTGGGGATGCCTGTGGTCTCGTGCCGAAGGGATGTGGCCTAGCAGTTCTCGCTGTACTGGCCCTTTTGTGGTGGGGCCAAGCCTGATTTGCATATTGTCTTTCCCCTTCTGTAATGGCTTGGCAGGCGAAGAACTGTGGTCTGGAGGGTTGCCCAGAGCATTGCCAGTGGTTAAGATTCATTCTAAACCTTCCAGCCATCACCTCTTTGTTTTTGCTTTGTCACCCCAAGTGGGACGGGTATGCCCAGATGTGGGTCCCGTGCCTGCTGGGCCTAGAGACCCAAGCTACTCCTCACTGATGAGCCCCAACAAGGGCGAAACATGTTTGTGGATGCTTGTGGTCTCGTGCAGAAGGGATGTGGCCTAGCAGTTCGGGCTGGACTGCCCCTTTTGGGGTGGGGACAGGCCTGATTTGCATATGGTCTTTCCCCTTCTGTAATGGCTTGGCAGGCGAAGAACGGTGGTCTGGAGGGTTGCCCAGAGCATTGCCAGTGGTTAAGATTCATTCTAAACCTTCCAGCCATCACCTCTTTGTTTTTGCTTTGTCACCCCAAGTGGGACGGGTATGCCCAGAAGTGGGTCCCGTGCCTGCTGGGCCTAGAGACCCAAGCTACTCCTCACTGATGAGCCCCAACAAGGGCGAAACATGTTTGGGGATGCTTGTGGTCTCGTGCAGAAGGGATGTGGCCTAGCAGTTCGGGCTGGACTGCCTCTTTTGGGGTGGGGACAAGCCTGATTTGCATATGGTCTTTCCCCTTCTGTAATGGCTTGGCAGGCAAAGAACGGTGGTCTGGAGGGTTGCCCAGAGCATTGCCAGTGGTTAAGATTCATTCTAAACCTTCCAGCCATCACCTCTTTGTTTTTGCTTTGTCACCCCAAGTGGGACGGGTATGCCCAGAAGTGGGTCCCGTGCCTGCTGGGCCTAGAGACCCAAGCTACTCCTCACTGATGAGCCCCAACAAGGGCGAAACATGTTTGGGGATGCCTGTGGTCTTGTGCAGAAGGGATGTGGCCTAGCAGTTCAGGCTGGACTGCCCCTTTTGGGGTGGGGCCAAGCCTGATTTGCGTATGGTCTTTCCTCTTCTGTAATGGCTTGGCAGGCGAAGAACGGTGGTCTGGAGGGTTGCCCAGAGCATTCCCAGTGGTTAAGATTCATTCTAACCCTTCCAGCCATCACCTCTTTGTTTTTGCTTTGTCACCCCCAGTGGGACGGGTATGCCCAGACGTGGGTCCCGTGCCTGCTGGGCCTAGAGACCCAAGCTACTCCTCACTGATGAGCCCCAACAAGGGTGAAACATGTTTGGGGATGCTTGTGGTCTCGTGCAGAAGGGATGTGGCCTAGCAGTTCGGGCTGGACTGCCCCTTTTTGGGTGGGGCCAAGCCTGATTTGCATATGGTCTTTCCCCTTCTGTAATGGCTTGGCAGGCGAAGAACAGTGGTCTGGAGGGTTGCCCAGAGCATTGCCAGTGGTTAAGATTCATTCTAAACCTTCCAGCCATCACCTCTTTGTTTTTTCACAGTGACAGACCACATCCCATTCGATGCAGCAGAGCCATGCAGGATAGGCCGCCGGAGGCTCCAAGTGACCTCAACGTGTGCCCCTCGCCCACCCTACAGATTACTTCCAAAGGGTGACTGATTATATATATAAATATATATTATGTATTGCAGAATCAATATTAAAGCACTGTATGAATACATTGCGATTAATAAACCATCAGCAGTGAATGAATGTTTTGGCCCAGTGCTTTATTGGCAGCACAGAACATTACACCGTTGTCACTTTCCCAAATCTGGAGTAGCTCAGACTGCCCCCATACCTGTCGCCAAGGGGCTCTGTGGGGTCAGGTATGCCACACCACCATCTCGTGTTCTGTTCCAAGGATATGTGCCCACTGTTAGGGGAGCAACTTTGGGTATGTGCTGGGGGCAAAGACGGCACCAGGGCCTTTCAACCTTTTTTTTAAAATTAATAGGGGCCTCGAGGCCCAGCAACTGTGCCAGTCATCTGTTGTATAACGCGGCAATAGATTATTTTCTATACTGTTTTCATTCTGGGGCTTTAAATGTGCGCTTTGCAGAGCTCGCATTACAAAATTCATTTGCTGCAGCCCTTCAGGCCTTTGCTTGGACTGGCCTATAGGGCAATCTGCCCATTGCTCAAACAAAAACACAAAATGCTAGTGTGGGCCAGTTTCTTTTGGTCAAAGTGGGTCACATTTTTGGCCATTGTGAGGCAGGTTGATGATCAGTAACTTCACCATGCAGCTACTCGTTTTTTTTTTTACCAGTGTTGCTGTTGCTGAGTAAATATTCTTAAAAATGCACAATTTGTACCACATTTTATCAATACTCATCAATCTCATTCCCATAAGTTATAGTTTCCGATTCACGTGTACGACACACCTGTGAATTATGGAATCTTGAAAGTACTCCATGCAATAAGCCTAGCCAAACATGTGATACACCTACTAAAATATAAAGCAAGTGCAAAAGCCCAATATAGAAAACCAGGTCTACAGTCTAATCAACTGAGGCTGGATCTTCTTTCCATCAACTCATGTGGTGGCCAGGTGGCTCATCCCTGCGGTGAATGTGGTACTCGGACAGACGGGGGCAGACTGCAGCGAGGAAGGTGGATAGAGGTGGGGGCAGAGGAATAGGAAACACGCTTTCCCGTGTGTCGGACGGAACGGAGATGCAGCGGTCGATGTGGGCGGGAGCGGTTGTGAGAGGTGCTCCTCTTTTTCAAAAAATTAAGTTTGACTGTTCCTATACTTTTATTTTTAAAAGAATCTGTTCTGGGATAGTTTTGTTTTAAAATAAAAGTGTAGGAAGCAGTTGAACATTTTTTGGGGGGGTTTGTATTGTGTGTGGGAGGTGGCGTGGTGACAGGGTTTGTGGGGAGCAGGGCAGGCCTGCAGGGAACATAGTGCCTACTTCTTTTCATACACTTTGACCACGGTCGGAGAGGGCTCACTGCATTCCCCCGCCACAAATAGAAGTGACGCATACTGTTCCGCCGTGCACCGCAGTAACTTTGGTTCTGTGTGACGCCCTTTTATCGAATGGGAAGCACAAGAGTGAGCACAAAAGCATACTGTCAGTTAGAGGCAAGCACATACTGATGTGCATGATTGTGTTGTCTATTAAGATTGCTTGCCAAGCAACAGACAGCACATGAATACAAGGCACACCAAGAGACAAACAATTGATCAAAACCAAAACGCACGCTCTGCCAAGGTAACAAAGTGAGAAACGTAGCTGTTAAAAGGAAATATAGAAAAGTAAAGGAAACTGGGAACACAGACTTAATGCAAGCTCTCAATGAATCTCCCTCCCGGATGAAGAACGGACCACTGAAAAAAAGAAAATGCATTTCCATCCAGGCATTGCCCCTGTACCACAAAGGATGTTAAAGGAGATTTCCCCTCAGGAATCACTTGAGGGGCAGGGACAGTGTTGTATTCAGCTTGGCTCTAAACAATTGGATTCATATTACTCTCAGAAGACCAATGTGGCAATTACTCACTTCAGCTTCTATTTGAGGAAACAAAAGCAAGAGGAAAGCAAAGAGGAGTAGATTACGGCTTTGCACAATTTGTCAGTGTCATGCAAGTTTGGGGCTGGTATTACTACTGAGGAACTGATCAGAGATCAAATGGCGGTTGTGTGGGGAGAAGAGACAGCGACAATAGCAAAAAAGATGAACGTAAGGAATTGTGCACAAGGGCTATTGAAGAGAAGAAATGAGTAAAAGAATCTGGGGGCACACTAGACAACACCAAAGTAAATCTTGACACTAGGAGAACAAGAAATAAGGAGAAGTATGGAGGACAAGGAAGGCAGAAAAGTTCAACAACACAAGGACCACGTAGTTTGCTACGTAGTTTGCTCCTGGAAAGAGGAAAGAAACTACACAGTTACAATTTGAAGGGAAAGTCTTTCAGATGTGGCAGGAGTGGTCACTATGCAGCACAGCTTTCGCCAGCATTAAGCCAACGATGTTCGGATTGCAGAGTTATTGATGTGTGCAAGTCAGGAGGCTGCCAAGAGGGCACGGTATGGGAAGCTTATCAAGCATCTGGCAGCTGAGGACCAGACCACTAAGGACCAGCCAAACAGCTTATTACAGCACCACATAGCATGGGTTTCTCGGTTTCTTGCCACAAGCCACTGACAGAGCTGTATGACTCCCAGTCGCCTTGAATCCGCCTCAAGGACTGGTGAGGAGAATGCATGCAGCCTGCAGCCACCGCAACTCTGTCTACGTCTCATGGAGGCCACCGGGATGAAGAGAGAACAGAAGGCCTGGCAGGAGTGTGACGTTACCAGTCACACTTTTTGTTAGAGAAAAGCATGCCAGGGTCCACATCGAGAGGTTCACACGGAGGATGGCACCGCAGGAAAAGAAGAGCTAGATTCAAGCCTGTACTACTGCACTCATCAGAAATCACCACTATTATCAAACCTTTGACAACACCATCTTCCAATCAACAAAGATCTGCACATCAGCTTTCACAGCTAAGATGCTTACTTGCATTAGCACCAAAAATGCACGCAGTAAGGTGCTCCGCAGTAAGACCACCTTCATTGGCAGCAGAGGGGTATTCTGCAATACCTACGAGAAACGTTTAGCCGCTGTGACACTATCCATCCATCTAACAACATGAACCATAGCAAGGAAGGAACATACGACACTCATACACAAGCATTTAGAGTTCTCACTGCTTTTTACTCTTCCTTAGCACACATTCCGTAGTGCATAGTCTTGGTTCCTGTCATAGCGCCTCAATGTGACAAGATAGAGTGTATTGTTAATGTTTGGAGGAGATGGAATGTGCAACTCCTAAAACGTTACTCGTAACATGGCATGGGGTGATGTGTACAGGAAGTGTTGTGTACAAGCACTGCATTTGTTTGGCTCTGCAAAGATCCTAGAGTACATCATCAGGGCCCAGTACAGTGCTTCAGGACGATCCGAGCACTGTCCGGGGCCCAGGGAAGGCCTGCTGCCCGGCCTGGCTGCGTGCAGCTGCAGTGCACGTGGCACACACTGTTGAAGAAATAGATTATTTTTATTCAGTTGCGTAACTTAATGTAAAGACTGCAAGTTAAGTTACTTAACTGAACAAAATTATCCATTAATTTCGACGATAGACGCCGAGCGCTTATGCTGCAGGGAGGCCCCAGGCCAGGGCCTACCCGGCCTCAGCCTGTCTTCGGCACGGCACCGGCCAACACGACCAGGACTGTCCGAAAGCAGCACTGTCAGGGCCCAAGGTGTCTCCAGCACCCCCCAGACAGAATTCCCTGCCGGTTCATGCCATGCTCTCGCACGAAAGAGGTGCCCGACTGGCTTCTGGATATTTTCAAGCACTGCACTATAAGCTCAAGTAAAAGTTGCTGTGTTAATACACGGCCAGCAACAGTGAATGACTACTTACCAGTGGGCTCAGAGGGCAAACTTCTTTGGCCTGCTCTTCTGACTGTTCTCTCTGGTGGGCAGGGCAGCTCAGCTCGTCATCCTCGTCTCTACACAAATACAAGGTGAAGGTGGCCCACGCACCCTGCGCCATCACCCCACCCCCACACACACGTTATTGGCTGCCTCCCTGCATAGATACAGTAACGGCATTGGCTGTTTGCCAGCCATTGGCAAACAGCCAATGACATTACTGTATCTATGCAGGGAGGCAGCCAATAACTTGTAAGTGGTAGGTGGGGTGGAGGTGGGAGGGTGTGTAAGCTGTGGAAAAGGAGGGCACTAGGCAAGGTGAAGCCCGCACTTAGGAGGCTCGGAGCAGCGGGATTACCATATGGTAATGCCCCTGCTCTGAGCCTCCTCAATGGCTGGGAGGCCTAAGCCATGTCCGTGCCGGGTACTAATAAGCAGTATTCCCCTGCTTGACATTTAGACTATGGTCTGACTGGCAGCTTGGTGTGCAGGGGTCTGCACCCTGTGGCACTCAGATGTTTTTCGACTACAATTACCATCCCCTTAGCCAGTATCGTCGATGACGAAAGATGAGGGAAGTGTAGCCCAAAAAATCTGTAGAGCCACAGGTTGCAGACACTTGTTGTACAGTGGATGATGTTTTACTGCCAGGCACTAAAACCTCAACTGAATTGTCAGCCAGAGGACACCTATACCTGATTTTATAGATGGAAACCCATTATGGACACCTACATCTGAAAGGAGTAAATACAACTTGATTAGATATGCACAAGTATGAACAGTGATACAGGAATCTGCTATATAGTGAAAACATTTTGTACCACTGGAGAGGTCAGTGGCTCCTCAACTCCCGTCCTGTGTAGAGTTTAACTAACTCTGTTAAGTTCAGAGAGATGCTAGCATCGTTGTATGCAGTGTGTCCTATTGGATCCACTGGCAATCTTCAACACTGTTGCACATTACTGTATTACACTGTTTGGCTGCCTTTAACATTCCAGGAGCAGCCATTGATTGCATTTCCTCATTCCTACCTTAAACAGGGCAATCTTCGCCTTTGTTTCACCATTTTGTTTGTTTTTTTGTTTGTTTGTTTGTTTGTGTGTTTGTTTGTTTTATTATTTATAATGCACACGAGACCTGGGGCTATCAGGGCACAAAAAAGATAGAAGAACTAGAATATTTTCAGCTTGGTTTACAGAGCTGTACAGACATATACAACAAGATGAGAGAAGCATGTTCTGTACAGACAGGGCTCATACGCATTAGATATTATATACAGGGATAAGTAAGGACGAAAACTAACTACAGGATATTGCAAAAGTAGCATTGTATACAATCCAATACATGATGCCAAAGGTATAGCCGGCGAGCCTATGCTCTACATTTTAGCGGTTATTTTCTTTAATCCAGTTGATGATATTGTGTCTGAAGTGCCGGTATGTCTGATCTACCCTCAGGGAAGCGGTTAAGGAGTTCCACAGCTGTGCGGCTTTAACTGGGAAGCTGCACCCTCCTACATTGGTAAGGTTGAACCTAGGTACTGTAAGGCAGTTAGAATTGGCAGATCTTGTTGGCCAATTGGAGGAATGTCTATTGAATCTTTCTGTAAGAGAGAGTGGGGCAGCATTGTTTAGACACTTATGTGTGAGTGAGGCAGTTTTGTAGCAAAATGTTATCGTTGGTAGTGAGCCAGTTTTTCTGTTTCTATGTCTCGGATATATGTTCTTTTTTTTTATACCTAACACTGCACTAAAGGGCGTTGTTTCGGAGAATCTGAATTTTGCTGATGATGTACTTGTTAGCCCCCAAGTATAGGGAGTTACAGTAGTCCAATTTGGATAGAATTAGACCATTTAGATATTGCTCCCATTCTTTGCATTGTGCCACTGTGTCCCTTAGCTCAGATTTTCTGTTTCACTCTTTGTATGTCTCCAGTTACATCTCTGAAAAAGGAATATTGCTTCCACTACACCATTTACTTTAACACTACACTAATCATCCTGAAATTCAAAGCTGATCTGTGTTACACTGCCACTAATTTAAATGCTGTGTCTCTGAGTAGTTGGGTCACATTGGCCCTACCACTTTGACGCTACCATCACTTTCCCATTTCACTCAGACTGTTGCCCTACTACACTTTCACAATTCAACTACACATTTGGACCATAACACTTTCAATGTTCCCCCAAAACTGCACTAGGATTACTCCAAAACAATACCAGTTGACCTATGTCACTTTTTGCTCCCAGAACAACCTCCTATTCGGCTTTCCCAATGAACTCTGAAAATTGCCTTATATCACCTTCACAATACCCACATAATATGTCCACATGCCATTTCCACCTTCTCCCTGACCATTGCCCTATTCAACTTTACTTTCACATTGCTCCAAAACATTACCCCAAGCCTCTTCCACGACATTCCCAGATGATGTTCCCAATGCCTATTGCCATTAATTCTATAACACTTTCATACTGCCCCTAGAAATTGCACTTTGACAATTTCATAATACCCCCAGACAATTGTTCAATGTCCTTTCAGATTTCTCCTGTTTTTAGGCCATGCCACTTTCATATTTCACCAGCACAATTGCCCCATTCCATTATCAAAATATGGCATGCTTTTTTAACAACACACCAGATAAGGGTCCCATGTCACTCTAACAATGCTCCAATACAAGCGTTCACATCATGTTTAAATTCTCACAGAACATTGCCCCTGCAACTTTCACAATATCAACATAAAACTTCCCACCTCACTGTCACAGTGCTAGGTTAAAGCAAAGGATATGGGAATCGCACAAAGTAACAGGTCTGTTTCTACAGATTTTGTGAGTGACAATATTGAATTATTAAATGTTATGCACCAGTATTGCACACCATTCTAAATGTTATTTTCTGAGTGTGTGATTTCTATGTACTAATCAGATCAGGATACAGGTTCATTTGCTATGTTTCAGTATAGCCCAGCGTAATGTTTGCTAACAACCACAATTAAAGCAAAACATGATCACAAATGGAACGATATGAAGGGATGTGCAAATACTGCTTTTTAGTGCCTTGACATATAGTGCATGCAAAGTGGTACAAAGGAAAAGTACAATGCTGCATCTGATAGTGCCAGCAGTCATCATACGCCACTGGCAGCATGCCCCATTCCAGCAGACTACGGTATGACACCTCTGTCAGGGACACAGTATGCCACCCTCTGGCAAGCCGAGGTGATCTGTTAGAAATACTATTGTGATTTGACAAAGTGTAAAAGTCAGAATGCAGGGCCATCAAGGGGACATTATGCGTGTGTTGCTTCTCAAGTAGACATAAAATGCAAAATGTTAAATCACATTTTCAAGATGAACCTTCCGAGCATGACATTGCTGTAAAAATAAAATAATGTCCATAATATAACATCACCGATGTGACAATTGTCCGTATAGTGTTTACCATTTTCTCTGCAAAACAGGCTGAAGCCTTGTCCTTGGCATTGCAGCCCAACAATGAGACATTTGTGGCAACTCCACCTTTATAACACATTGATAATATTCCAGCGAAAGAAAGAGGTTCCAAAAGGCTGCCATTACTATAGGATCAAGTCTGAAAACATTATCTGATAAAAACTGGTCTGTTGATGGTCCAGCGTACGAAACGGAGACTCAGATAGTCTAGATTATGACAGCCATGCCATGCAAATAGCTGAAGTTCATCGATAGACTGGTAGTGGGATGTGGAATGCCTTCCTTGAAAAGGAGAGTACATGAAAAAGGGGAGGAGAATGGCATCCGATGGCCAAGAATGTTTTAATACCCCATATAAAGTACCCGCAGAAGCTAAATTACTCCTCTGTACAGTGTGTTTCTTTCCTGTCTCTTCCACTTCTAAAATCCAGTGCATGTTCTATGAGCATTGAAGGAGTTTAATATAGAGGGATAGTATGTTTGTTTTCTTTACCAGGGTAAATTATTTTTAGAAAGAAACACACAGACCCATTGAGAAATTCATATTTAGATTTTTATGAGCACAATTTAAATAAAATCTACCAAGAACCATACTTCGCAAGTCACCCTCATCTTCGAGAATGTCACCTGCTTTCAGCTCCACTTTCCAAACAAGCCCCATGCCCTTTGGGGGAATCAGCCACTCAACAAAGAGTGATTGAGAGAGAGTGAGAGTGTGTGTGCGTGCGTGCGTGCGTGCGTGCGTTATATCACTTAAACTGGATCTGCTGCGAGACCAGCAGCATAGGTTTAGTGGAGGGTTCTAGCAGGGTCCCCTCCACTTGGTGGTACAAGCAGGGAGAGCCTGATGGTTAGAATGAGGGGGTAGGTCAGCCAGTTTGTACCCTTAGGTATTTGTGGCTTCTAGTGAGTGTTCGGTAATTTTTCCCTGTTCTCTCTGTGTGACAAGTGTATGTAACTAAATAACTTTACCGTCTAACTCTTTACACCATTTACGTTCCACCCACCTACGCTGCCCCCAGATTTATGCGCAGCCCCAGGTGAGGGATAGTCCACTTCCCAAGCTGTTATACTCACTGCCTGACTGGCGCAGACTACCTACCCCAGGTGTGCGTGGCTGGCTCTGCCAATGTACAGGTACATCATTGAGATCAAATGTTTGTGTCTAGTTTCTTCTTTGAACTCCTTCAGTCTATGATTTTGCAAGAGCAAGCGTTAACCCTTTGTTCTGCATTTTCCCTTTTTTTTGTAGTCCTTTGTGGGTTCCAGGACAGCTGTCTGGTTTCCTAGATACACTCTGGTGCTCAGCTAAGCAGTTTGTAAAGTACCTATGGTCTTTGTAGGCTATTGTTCCTCCCTCCTGCTATGCGCTAGGACTAATGTGTATTTTTGTTCATTTGCAGTTCTTTCCGATGACGGGTTGAAGATGCAGGCAAGCTTTTCAGGTAAATGATGCACAGGGAGTATTGCAGGTTTACTGTGGCATCCGTGACACTCAATGTGCACCTCCTTGTTTATTTCTTTTTCTCGTGTGTCTTTTCTGTAGCAGAGTGGAATCGGAGCAGAGGTTTCCACGGTCTGGGGAGCAGCAGCTCCAGGTAAAATTGGTCCTTACATTGGGAGCAGTTTAAATAACTTTTTCAGTAAGATGGCTTCCAAGTTCTCCCACGTCCAGCGAGAAAAACGTGGACTCTTGAGAGCGGTAGACTCGTTGGTGCCTTGGATTTGTTTCATGTACAGTGGCTCCTTTCTTTGCCTACACATCCAGATCCCTGTAACCTTACTCCGCTGCCCTGAACCAAAGTTTTTAGCGTGAGGACCAACTCCTTTGCAGCACCGGGATTTGTGAGGGTCTTTGGAGGCTGGAGACATGACAAGCTGCCACAGTGATGGACCTTAGACTGGAAAATATGTTGTAGGAGTCATTAGAGGCCAAGCCACTGATTTCCACTATCAAGTACGAGAAAGAGCGAGGGCCAGAACAGCTGCAGATGAACTTGATGATTGTAAAGTGGTATAAAAGTTGAAGGAAGTGGTGTAGAGGGGCTCATAAATTGAGAAGGAAATTGATTACAATGCAGAAGAGGAACATTCGGGTTACCACAAAACAGCCTGGAACCTACTGGTTTGCCCCATCTCTCACACTCCTGGATGCAGAGGATGATCTTGTAAGTGATTCCAATCCGGCACTTCACCTAAATCCATGCCTAGCGTGTGATGCACAAATGAAACCCTTAATTATTTATTTGTATCTATAAGTTCTTTTATTCTGAACGATGTACCACTTATATCACGCCCCTCGCTTTGAACCCCCCCCCCCCGGGTCACACTAAACCAGGAATTAGGCTGGTTTGCAAAGCTGAAATATTTATTTAGGTATTCACAATATAATCACACTATTTTTAATGGTTATGCAATAATCACCAATGGGGTGATGTCACACTAAACAATCTCTTTAATCATAAGGAGTAATAATGAGAAAAAACAATGCAGCACAGCAATAATACTTTTGTGGGTGTGTGTTCAAATCAAATGGCAATGTGGTTACTCTTTCCCCCTGCACACCTCTCAACCCCCCAATATGCAATGTAGAGATATAGGAGGAGAGAAAACAGGTTTCAGGAATGCAGAAGTCAAGCAAATAACTCAATCCCAATTTCCCCCCCAGCAACACAAAAGAGAAACAAAACTGATTGGCAAATTGTCAAAATGGTTTTAAAATTGGCTTTGAATGGAATAGTGAAAACACTAAATATGGGCTTAAATCACTGAAATTGTTGAAATTCCAATGGGAGCCGCTTTATACGGTTGCAAACAAACACTAGCAATGATTTGAGAGTAATGAGCAATGAGAAAACTTAATTTTGAGGTTGGGTGCAATGAAAAGCTATTTTACACGTTATAGAAATCTCCTGAGACAAAGTTTGCGGCAAACTTTTCTGCGCGCGGTAATCGTGATCGTGGGAGAACTATAAGGATTTGGGTGGTATGGAAAGCTAAGGATGTGAGCTACAAGCAGACTTTTAAATTTGTGTCTAGCATGAAAATTGAAGAAGTTATGAACGTTTTTGTGGAGGTTGGTATTTTCAGATAGAGGCAAATTGTAAAACAAAGATGCGCTTTTAAAAAGACAAACAGGATTTCTTTACACTAGGGATGGACTATGAAGATGCAAACTACACGCAGCACATCCACCAGCCCAGGATGTCTCTGGATCAGGTTTTGCCTGCCGAGAGGCCCGCCTTCTTCAGAAAAATATATATCAGCGCAAAGATCGGTTTCACACTACTAGTACACAAGAAACAATAGGGATGAGATGGAGAGTTCAGGCAGTTCAAAAATATTCTAACAATGCAGTTCTGGATATCATAGAGGATGGGTTTGGATAGGGATGACTATGGACAGTACATGGCTAGTGACAGTCCTATACTAAGGATACTCACTATATATGTTTGGACAGAACCGTCAGGGATTCAGGTCAGTCACGATTCCTGGACAGGAATTCTGCTGGGCACACCAGACTGGACAGCAAGGCGCTCTGGTCTGCAACCAGCAAGGCACTCTGGTCACCGCACGGTAGGACTGGACTGGATCTGCAATGGCTCTGGTTCACAGCTATCTGGTCACAGCACGGATCTACTGGGTTGGGTCTTTGGATTCTGGCAATAATTCTTAGCAGGAAAGCAGTACAGCACAGCCAGGCTGTTCTTTGGTCCCCCTTAGATGTCTGGGGTAAATTCTGGTTTCTGAAATTTTCAAGGCCTAGCTCAGAAGGGTTCAGCTTTAGAATGGACCTTTCCGCTTGCCAAGTTTCTGGAGTCTGGAATATGGATAGTTCTCTTGCAAAGTGATTCGCCAGCAATCAGTTGGTGGGTGAATGTGTGTGTCTTTCTAAGTCCTCAGCTGTCTCTATTTATGCATTTGATAAAGGGGTGTGTATGCTGAATTATCCTAAACAGACCCCCTAGGTAGTCTATTGGCTAGAATCCGCTCACTCCCTTGATTGGAGGAGAAAACAGTGTGTCACCATGATGATGTGGTTTTATGAGGAAGGGAATCCTTCCCTTGGGTTTTGAACATGAAATCTACTTTTCATATAATACATATTAACAATTTTGCAAACTTTATAACAATAGCATATCTAGATCACATATTTTGTGGAGCAAATGTTCTTCCAAGCCCCGTCTCTGTAGGATCTTGGGTCTGGATTTGACAGAATTTCGCCCTTTTGTCCGGGTCACACTCTCTAGTGTGTCCAAAATTGGTACACATGTGCGCATTGCAAAGGGGCATAAGAGTGTGAAGTTTCATTCTTCCGACATCAATATATTTGGTATAAAACCACAATTTCTACTGTTATGTCCCACAACATAGCACCGAGTTCTGGCTCCTCTTAAAATGTGCAGTAAGAATTTAGGTTCAGAAGTCCGGGGTTTATATATTTTTTACAATTGTCCACAGTAAATTATCAGTCTTATTAGAAATCTGCTTTTTGTCCATTGTGAATCAATAAAATTGTCTGTCCCTGCCTCCTTTTCCTTCTTGCAGCTTCAGCAGCAATCTCCACCCACTTCCTTCTGGTAGAGGCCCTTCACAATCCTTCCTGATTAGCATCTCCATGTCTGGGAGGAAGCCCATTGTGCTCTTCCCAGAGCAGCCCCAGTGCTCCTCCCCTCTTAATCAACACCTGAATGTGAGTTCCTGCCCCAGAGAGCAGAAGGGAGGTGCCTTGCTGAATCAGGCTTACTTTTAAAGTCAGTTTGCTACATTTGTCTTTGTTGAAAATAAACGTGCAATTTTAAAACAAACATCTAGAACACTGATTCCAGACTCTAAACCATGACGTTTAAATAGTTGCAACCTAGTTTGCTCTCTTGATAACAGGTCACTTAGATTTTAGACATTAGATCTTAATGGTACACATTTAGAGTTTAAAAACAGGCTTTTGAAACAGTCACAGGTGGCCGCTGGTACTGCGCCCAGGTTTTGACAGCTTTCACAGGCAGGCAAGCTGGCTGTGGATGTTTTTGTGACCAATTCAGATTTCCATACATTGCAATTCCACAATACTTTCTTGACTTCAATAAAATGTGACACCCCGCAAGAAGATTGGATGTTTGCAGGTGTTTAGGACCAGCATTTCATATTTTCAGCAACCAAGAAAAGATTTAACTGCCAGATTTCAGATTTCTTTCAGCAAGCACTACTTCTCATCTGTGCTCCATTTTTACATGTTGGCCAGCCCAATGACATGTTTCAGAAGTGCGGTCTCCATTCCACCATTGACAAAACACATGGTAGATTTGGCAGCCATCTTTCTGTGCCTGGTGGAGTGCAATTTCCTTAGGTTTTGGCGCGCATGCGGTTTTCGCAGCCATTTTGATGATTCTAGTGCCACCAGCACACAGTGATGCCGCAGGGTAGAGCAGAGTGGGTTAAAACATCCCACATGCTATGAATTGAATTGCCAGGCACATTATTTGTATCTTTCATGTAACAATGTGCATTGTTTAAAAGGTATTGTAGAAAAGGGTCATAGGGAGCTGCAGGGCGGATCAAGCACCATGGTGAAACACAGAAGGCACCGGGAGGGATCACCTCTAGACACATCCACAGAATTAAGTAATATCAGCAGCAGTCAAAGTTCATACCTTATACCCCACTCTTATATGCCTTCCACCCAAGAACCCCAACAACCTCAAAGATCACTACCAACACTCTTCAGACAATCTCTGCTTCCACACATTTGCCCATCAGCCCTATAAAAACCCCTTTAACACTCTGTGCAACAACACCTTTGGCACCAATGAAACACACCATGACACCTCTCCTCTTGACAGCATACTCCACAATAGCTTCACTCGTGCCACCACTCCCTTGTGTAATTCCTTTGAACACCATTGCAGTTGGTGCCTGTAGTAGCACACATGGGTCCAAGGAAGCAGAGCATATGTATCCTGACAACCTATTGACATTACTGCAGAGGGGAAGGACTTCATTGTTAGGAACTTTAAACACTGCAGGTGAGAAGGACCACATTCTCTTAAATCATTTGGTGAGTTGTGAACAGTTTGTGAAGTGGTTAAAACATGTTAACATCGATGGGTCAGAAAGCAAGGCATCCATAACTCTTAACTCTGATAAGGATTCTAAACTCTGTCCATTCAAGTTGTTACGTGATCACACCAGGCTCTTCAAGAATAAAGTGAATGAGTTCTTGACATGGAAAAATGGAAACCTTTCCCACTTTGCCAGACTTTGCGAACACACTTTGTCCTCTTAACGGTTCCATGTAATAATGTCTCCACAAAAATGTCACCTGACAAAAATGTCACTGTTTTTTGCAGAGACGTTATTACATTGAACATGAATGGGACGCCGCGCAACCCCTGATTTTTTTTCTTTTTACAAGGGGAGCAGGGCACATCCCCGCAACCCGTCCCCATACATAATGTCAACATATATAATGTTGCCAATGGCTTATACACGTATATGTATAAATTTGAAAAGGAACACATACTGGATCACCCATTTTGGTCATCAAAGATTCTACTATGGAAACGATTTATAGATTATATCTTTGGCATCTGGTGTGGAACAAGAAATGAACTAGACCTCTTCCTCGAATATCTGAACTCAGTACACAACGCAATCAAATTCACCATGGAAATAAGAGGACCATCATTACATTTTCTAGATGTGAGTCTAGTGATTAAGGAGGGTAACATCGACACGACGTCTACCACAAACCAACTGATGTCAACAATCTCCTACACTTCACCAGTTTTCATCCGAAATCCATGCTAAAGAGTCTTCCGTACAGCCAAATGCTAAGACTCAAAAGAATTATCTCAGACCCAGATGGTCTGGATTCAGAAGGCTCATTACTCATTGAACAGTTTGAATCTATTGGTTATCCAGAGATGGTAACAGGCAAAGCCCTTACAAGATCAGCTACACTCACGAAAGAACAACTTTGCACCCCGAAGGTTAAGGAAAAGGAAACACCACTACTATATATTTCCAAGTACTCACGCCAGAGTTGACAAATTAGCAAAATGCTGAGAAAACACTGGACTTTATTGCATAATGATCCTGATCTTTTGAGATTATTCCCTAAAGTGCCCATGATGGCCTTTAAATGGGGGCAGAATTTAAAGGACAGAATTGTAAGAGCAGAAAGACCAGCGAAGGAAAAGCGACTTCTACTAAGCACTAAGAAAAAGGGTACTTTCCCTTGCTGAACTGCACTAATTGCAATAACGTGATCAAGGGTGATACAATATATCACCCACAAGCAGGCAAGAAACTCAAAATAAACTCAAAATCAAGGACTTGCCACCTGCCTCTCAGTAGGAGTGATCTACTTGATAAAATGCCCCTGTGGTAAATTGTACATAGAGACCTGTGAAAGAGAGATGGTCTGAACATAAATCTACCATCAGGTGCAAGAACCTTAGATCCCCGTAGCGAGATACTTCATCGAGCACCAACACACTATAGCCCAAATAAAATTTCAAGTGGTAGAAGTTGTTTAACGACCACAAAGGGGTGGTAATTACCAAGCCCTCTTATCACTGCGAGAGAAATATTGGATACATGCGCTTGATACCCTGCACCCTAGGGGCCTGAATGATGAATTCTCTCTAAGCTGTTTTCTATAAAGAGGGTACGTGATTACTGAAGTGCTATACTTACTTGATGTTGTTCCAGGGATTCAATTTCCGTCTATAACTATAGGATTATGCATTGACCAACTTGAACATGATTTGCAAATCTAAGACTTTATTCCTTTTACCATTATGGTAGTCAACAGTCAATGTGAATGACTAATATGCTTCTTTAACTGATTGAACCACAATGATCATGAAGGATTGTCAACAATGTTACCGTCATCGCTATTTATAAGTAATGTAAATTGTGTAACATGTACTTTGAAAGTATCTTTTTCCTTGACTATGATGATGTAGGTATATCTATAGAAGCATACCAGATTGCCGCAACATGGTATTCTCTGTGCAATGGATCACTCCCCAGAGGAGAGATCTATCTTTAATTATGTATGTACACCTTTAATCAATATATCTCTGTGACTACATTTTCATGGAAAATAACATATATGAGCGCATGTAACTGTACTGCGCTATGCAATGGTCAGATACTAGCCATTGAGCCTGTCTAGAAGCCTGTTCATTTGAACATTCCCCTTTTAGCATCATTGCCCTTGATGCTACCAACATTGCACGTTTTATTCTGTTTATTTACATTTTTCCAGCACCCTTTTCAGGACTCCGTATTGACATTTAACCATTTTTGTTCCATTTTTGTCATCAAACATTTCACAACAAATAAAAGGTTTTTCCTTTTGTTTGGTTTTATATGTTCGTTACGCTTTAAATCCATTAAACTACACTTTTAACCTCTCTAAAATGGAGGACCCTGATCCATAGGCGGACCAGTGCCCTCTTCTGTTTCCATTAAACAGCAATAATACTTTACAAATATGGCGGTCTGCATTCTCGGCTTTGACCGTTTCCTAGGTAACGATCGCGCGGAGACTCTGCACGCCGCTCCCGGACTGCAAGAAGCTTGTGTTTGCTTGAGTCGGATTAACAAGGTATGTGACACTTTAGCTTCCAAGCCTTCGTAGATGAGCATATATCTGCTCATACAACATAACTATGTTAATGCAGCACTTTTAGCATTACACAGCTAAATGCTCGAACAAGATCATGACAAACACTGGGCACCCGCTTTGATTGCGCATCTACTTCTCCAAGGCAACGCTTACGTAGATCACTACTGTAATTCCGAGGCTCATGACTATGAGGTACCTTTTCTCTTCATTTTACTCTACTTATTATATACTCTACTTATTATCTGTTTCTGCTCACACTTGTCCAATGATGACGTGTAGGTAATATCCCATTCGCATCAAACTTAATATGTACTCCAATCTGTTTTCCCTGACTAGATATTTTTCTACACTCCGGGTACGTGAACCCTGTTAGGACAACATGTGGCATAGATACATTGCCACAGCGAATAAGGATATCACTATCACTTCTCGTCTGAAGCATCGTGACGAGGTATTTTGAGCTGCATAGGACCATTTTGTCAACATGTTAACAGCTATAGTATGAAGTACGTGATACTAGGATTTACTTCCACAGCTGACATTGATAGCAAACTTTCTGAACAAGGGCCCTGATAATTTACTGATATACATCAAATACGGATACAATGAGCTTGTCTATACACTTTCCGCTTGATATAGATCACAGTATGACCTCTATACGACCTCTATACAAGGGGGCTTGCCACTATTTTTATGTCACTAATGGAAGAGCTTTCACGCTAATACTATTATAACACAATGTTGTTGCCCTTTAGGACTAATTCTCCCCTTTATGGCGTCTGACTTTGGAGCTTAGTCTTCATTATTGAACACCATCACGTGAAAAGTCGAGGAAGACTCCACCGTTCAACAGTGTTATATAGCTCATTTACTATACCTTGATTGTACTATCTGCATGAGTCTAATACACTTACAAATATTGCCTTACATAGGTCCCTAACTACTAGGTATTTTCAGTGTCTCCTATCTTGAAGCTACTTACCTGTAACCTATCAATGATTTCTTGTTTTCCATTACCTAGATGGCTTGGATTTAGGACACATATTTAGAGGTACTCATACTTGAGTACCTGTTGTCCACAATTAATTTCTTACTATTACACTAATGCCTTGTGACAGGGTACCTCAACTGTGTCTTTAGCGATGTTGGGCACTTTCAGAATAGGCATGCAATACTGATTAGTAATTCTCCCTAACTAAGGCTCAATTGCTTTGTATCTGACTATTGTATTTATAACTATGCTCATATCAGTCCTTTATAAACATAATCTTACCTTATTTTTCTTTGTTTCTTTTAATTCCAATTACCAGTCCAATTAGGCCCTTTTTGAAGAAAAGGGAATCCTCGAAACGCATCAGCCAAAGAATCATTGGACACCACCACTTGTATTATGTGTTTTTCCTCGCATTAACTATATTGAATGTAATAAATTACTGTTTTTAATTGAGAGTGCCTTTTGCTCAACTCATTTTGTCAATTAAATTGTTATCTAAATCATGTATGATTTTTGAATATCTTAATATTTGAACGCCCTTAGGACGTATGTAGCAAGTGTGCAGGGGAAGGGAGGATCCCAAACTTGGGTCCTCTTACCTTTTTGACATTATGCATGGGGACATTATGTATGGGGACATTATTACCTGATACCCTCTTAACCTGGTAAGGGTCTCCCACATTAACACACTCAACACACATGCCACTAGACATCTATGCCTCCCATACTAAATTATTACTACAGCCAGTGCTTTAAGTGGTAACCAAAATCGAGCTGGGGTTCTTATGAGGGCAGGGGGGATGCGGCTGCCCAAAAAAGGGCCTGGCCTGGCCGAGGGTTGGCACTGCAATTAAAAGATAACACTTGCCTGAATGCTGCCTGTTTTTTTGCCCCTTTTTGCCTGTGGGCCTGTAAGAGCCCGAGCTCGATTTTGCGAAAGGGCTGTGTCCTAACAGGCTGCATTCAGGTCCGGGAAGTATTGCTGCTGAATTGTGGCTCCTACCACCTGCCAGGCACCCCCTTGCATCGATCATCAACCTTAACACTGGGATGAAAATGTGATGATCTTTGCATCTCCATTTAAAACAAGACTTTCTAAAGCCTTAATCTCCCGAATATAAACGAGAGCTTCAGGCTTTAGAACAAATGCCTTGGCTTATAGTGGGCTGGGATTACCAGGGGACTTTATGGAGCCCCGGCAGGGCCCCGTCTCGAACACAATTCTTTCAGAATGCCGGGGTTATGCCTGCTAGCCCCAGCCCGTTTAAAGCCCTGACCACAGGACAATCAGCATTCCCCAGAACATCCATCTGATTATCTGTGCCTATGTAATATAATTTTCTGTTTTTCTCTTGCCAAATTCATGTCAAGTCAATATATATACATGAAATGTAAAGTACAGTAAAACAAAGGGCCTCATTACTACTGTGGCGGCCCGGAAAACAAGGGTGCAGGTAAGCTTATGGGCACCCTTGTTTCCAGCCCGACACACTACAAGTCTGCCTGCAGGGGCCGTTGCGCCTGGCGGGTCTGACCCTGTCAGGCACAATGGCCCCTGCAGGCAGAGTTGTCATGGAAACACTGGTACCGTTAGCAACAGTGCCAGTGCTTCCGAGTCCCCATTCTGGTGGGGTCCTATTGGACTACACGGGAATGGAGATTTACCAAATACAACGCCTGACTTCCCGTGCCGCCGGGACTTGTAATGTCCTGGTGACACTGGGAAGTCAGGCAGCGGAAACAGTGTTTCGGAGTCGGCAGCAATTCACCAACGGCAACAGCGGGATACCGCCAACCTCTTAATGAGGACCAATATGTGTTACTCTCTGCTCATAGCTACTGGTGCCAGGGATCAGATCTTTGGACAACCAAAAAAGGGGAGCTGGTCAGCGCCCCACCCACATGTCATCATCAGTAAATGGACTAAAGCATTGCCTGGCTCTAGTATTATCTGCTCCCAGACTCTTGCTACTCTGAGGTGCCCCCACCACGGCTCCATCAACGCCACTAGAAAGAGTCAGACTATGCATCTACTGTATAATAACTGCCTGTTCAGAGTGGCATTATGATAGCACTGCTTATCATAACGGAGGACAGCTCATGGGAAGAGTAGTGTGTGCCTGTCCAAAGTGAGGAGGATTGACGTTCAGCAACTGACATGGAGCAGCACATGCCTATGATGGACATGGAAATGCCTGCCGCCAGTATTTGTTAAAGCAAATCAGCAGTGAATGTCTGGAAATAGACAAAAAGTGCCTCAGTGTTCAGCCAAAGGGTGCTCAACAACTTCCATATAGAAAGGACATTTCAGAAATCTTACACAGTATAAAATCAAAGTATTCATCACATGTGCATTTTAAATGGGTATAATTCCAGTGACCAACTATGAAAGAGGGAACTGTGGAGTATAGTTGCACTGCAGGCACTGTACACCTCACAGCACACCACTAGTAGATCATCTAGAGTATGATCCCAATATGCCCAGTGCACAGGTGAACGCAAAATCAACAGGATCGGAACTAAAAAGTACAGCACTTTTCACAACAAAAGGGTACATAGTATACACAATCTTTTTAAAAATTGAATGTGTATTTTTTTTTGCATTTTCTTATTTTTTATTGTAATACTGTTTGTGTAAAACAACCATATACACATTTTTGTATACATTTGTCACACTTGAAAAAGAAAAGAACAACAACTATACCTATCTAAACACAGAGATTATTAAGAACATGGACAATCCCACTTTTCACAGTACAGTTCTCCTCATCATTCTTAAAGAATACATCCACGCTTAGCACCAGTTCATTTTATTAAGAGGGAAAGAAAAAGGAAAGTCACACAATTAAAACCGCATTTCAAATCATATCCTACTCCACACAGTGCCAGTATAAACACCCTTGGGAGTATCCCATTCTGTGCCTATTATGATTAAAGCCTCACACGTCAAAACTACACAGAATCATTTAGACCATTAAACACATTACACAATTGTATTACTGAGGCTAATCTTTTAAACATATAATTCATATATTTTGTGGTGCACTTTATCCATTAAAACCCACGTTACTTAAAATCAAATTCTTTTCAAAGTTAAAGTGCGAATGCTAATCTAAAATGCTATTTTATACAGTACTTAAAAGCCTTTATGAAGTTAAAGTGCCAATGCTAGACTTAAGTGAAATCACGGTCTTGGCCCACCAGCCCTCACCACTATCATTTAAAAACGCAGTTCAATAAGCCCTGCTGGCTTAAGAAGTTTAATCACACTACAAGTCAAACCCGTCACCTCACAACTGGTAGCTCTATTATAAAATTCTAACACATCAATATATTGGAAGTCATGCACATACTCTGCATTCTCAATGGTTGTAGGGTCTCACATTCAATAACTACATGAAATCTTGTTTGGACAACTCCCACTCCATTACAACAGCCACAGTCCTCAATGGTGGCATTATTAGGGAAACTAGGGACAGAGTCCTCCAATGGGAGTTGGGGAACCTTTTCAAGTAAACTGCTAATGTTCCTCTTCTCTTATCAACTGTCAGCAGATGTTTGTATAAGTTATGGGAGTTCACACCGTCAGTTGTGCATATCCAATCGCAATCCAACAATTTATTTTTTGCCTTCATTGGATCGCTTATTAGACCCGCTGCCTGGAGATTACATTTGGTTACTATTGCCACCACTTCCTCCTCAAAATGTGTTAATAGCAGTGACCTGCCAGACAACATCGCCTCGGCCAGGTCCATGTACAATGAACCACCCATTGGGTCTAGTATACTTCTATATAAAGCCAAGACCTTCCAATATAAATGACACTTTAGCGATGTGAGGCCCAATTCAGAATGCAATGTGTCGACTGGGACGCAGTCAGGAAAACTCAAGGCCTTACGTCACATTCTAGCTTACAGTAAGCCCCAATAAATACATCTTGTGGCCCGGGCCGTCTCCACGCCATATAATAATGCCTGTACTGCCTTCATTGTAGCCAAATGACTGCATGGTATTAAAGAAAATCGACAGTATTTAAAACCGATCTTTTTCATCTGTGACATGAGTTGGACAACCTTCTCCACTGAACATGCAATCATAGTTTTTTTAGATGGAATAAAGTTGAGAAATAAACCCAGGTACATGACAAAGGTTTCAGGGACCATCACCTGGTTACCAACCTTCCATTTAAACTCAACGTCATTCCTGCATTACCCACAAAGCAGATGATGTTTGTTTTCTTTTCATTTAGCACAAGTTCATTTTATCATTGAAAAGCACTGAATCGATACCAGTTGCCTCTGCAACACTCTCTGGGTTTTGTCCATTAAAATTACATCGTCTGCATATGTGATATAAGGTATTGCAATACTACCAAGTTTTGGCAGAACAAAGCATGACTCCCCAGATGCTCCCCCAGATCAGCCAGGTATAGATTCAAAAGGCACAGGGTCAAGACACATACCTGTCTCAATCTCAATGTCGTGAAGATCTGCGCTCCAACCTGGACTCTAACATTCCCTCTGTCCTCATCCCTCTTGATCTCTCTTCTGCCTTTGACATGGTCAACCACACCATCCTACTCCGTGATAACCTGGGTATCACTGATCAGGCTCTTTCCTCTCTGATTGACCCTTCCCGGTCCAACTGGGGTCCTTCCTATCATTTATCTTCCTCTCTACCTGTGGGGTTCCCCCAGGGTCTAACCCCTCACCCTGGCTTTTCAACCAATACCTGGCAACTTTCGCCCACTGCATTGCCATTTTCTTCTCAAGTTTCCAGTGCTCAGCTCATTTTACAGCTGCCCTCGGCCACCTCCTCTCCCTCTCTCATGTTTGACTACATAACTGCCATTCAAGATTGGTGTGCCGCCAATGATCTTTATCTGAATGCCAGCAAGACTGAGATCTTCTTGTCGGGGAGTTTCTCCCGGGGTCGGCTGGGCCGTCCGCGGACCTCCGGGCTGGGAGGCCCCAACTCCTCCCGTGTTTCCCAACAATGGATATGAGACACACACAAGAAGCAAGGTGATTCTGCTGTTTATTGAACAACGGCAGGGATGGGTCTAGGATCGTACGCGTCCGTCCAGACTCTCAAAATTCGTGGGGCTCGCAGGCCCCTTTTTGCCTCAGTATGACGCGCTACTTGCGTCACCTGGGAAAGTTAGCAAAAAACCTATCGCCACTCTGGATTGGTTCCTCGAGTGGTAGGGTTAGTATAGCATACGTATAAAGAAGATTGTTAGTGGTTAAGGATCAGTCAGGTGGTATACTTGGGTTGTCCCTTCTATTAGATACTTGAAAATTGTTACACGAAGACCCCTAATGATTGGCTAATGTTAGTGGCGTCAGTGATGAGTGCCCCATGTTCTGATTGGTCCACTCGCGATCCCCCCAGCCTGGGACCATTGTTGTTCTCAGCTCGCGGTGTACCTGTCATTTGCAACAATATGTAACTATGTGTTCGTGCAGACAATGCGTGGATTTGCTCATAGGCCTGAGAGCAGACCATTCCCATCGCTGTAGGTGTCCATTGGGTCATTTCATTGTTGCAGCCTGTGTCCCAGACGTGAGACCCAGGCGACTTCTCCCTCGTGGGTCTGGCTCCTTGTCAGGTTTGGCTTGGTCACGTGAGGAGAGACCGTGGCTGAGGCAGAATTCTGCACATTTGAAGTTGTATTTGCCTCTGCGTGCCTGGTTTTGCTTACAGGTGTGACCTTGGCGCCGGCTGGTAGCATACGAGTTGCAACATCGCTCCCTTGGCTGCCAGCTCTCGCTGGGCTCGTTCTGCAGGGTCAGCAATTGTACTCTTGCTCGCTCAGTGTTCGTGGCAGCTCTTGCTTGCGGCCTACTTGGGCCTGGTTCATAGGTGGGGATGTGTAATGCACGGCACTTATGTTGCGGTGTCACATGGCTTCATAGGCGGTGTCATGTCTTCGTTGTATTTTCATCACGATGCAAGGGTCGGGAGAAGCGTCAGCAAGCATGTAAACGAGTGCTTTGTGCGTCTTGCGTTTCTGCATTTTGGAGAACCTATGTGAAAAATAATAAAGATGCGCGTCAGTGGGTGTGTCCGTCACCTACGTCATAGCACTGAGTATATTCTTCTCGTGGATTGGTGTGGGAGTGTCCAGTGTGCGTGTTCTGACAGTTGGCTAGGTCGTCATGGTATCTCTAACGATGTAGGTCCTTATTGTGGAAGGGCTTAGTCGAGTTCATCCATGCTGCAGGTATCGGCTTGAGTAGGGCAGGCTGGCGGGCAGGCTGGTGGGCACATCCGTATGTTCTTGTACCAGGGTATTTGGTCGTCTGGTAGATAGACGAATTCATCTCGTGGCGGGTGTCTGGGCCGCGATCCTCTGGGCCAGGGGCGCGAGGAGATTGGGGGAGTCTTTTCTCCCATTCTCCCACTTCACTCTTCATCGGCACACCATCTCCATCCTTTTACCTCACTCTTGGCCGGCCTCCCTTGGCCCTTCTCCTACCCCTACCTGTGAGGCTAAGAACCTCAGGGTAATCTTTGACTCCCCACTTTCCTTCTCCGCCCATATCTCTGAGGTCTCTAAAAAGTCAAACTTCCTACTGCACCTCCTCAGAGGTACTCTGCCTTTCCTCTCCTTCCCTCAGAAGCTCACTGTCTCTCAAGCTCTGGTTCTCTCTAGGTTGGACTATTGTAACAGCCTCTTTCTAAATCTACCTGCATCTACTCTCCGCCCTGTGCAACTTATCCAGAACAGGACTGCAAGACTTGTCCTTGGCCTCCAGCCCTGGGATCGTATCTCTCCAGCTCTGAAATCTCTCCATTGGCTCCCAGTGGATGCAAGGATTACATTCAAAACCCTCTGTATTGTCCACAAGGCTTTCTGGGGGATGGGTCCAAAATACCTTCAACTATCCCTCCGCAAATGCCTCCCATCTCGAGCTCTCGCTCCTCTACCTCTAACTCCCTCCGGGTCAATCGTTTTTCAAAGAAACAAGCTGGGGGTAGATCTCCTTCTTCGGCTGGGGCCTCCCTCTGGAACAGCCTCCCTGCCACTCTAAAACTTGAGGAGAACCATCTCCGGTTCTGGAAGCACCTCAAGACCTTCCTATTTGCTTCTGCCTTCACCCCCCCTCTCCCTTGCTGATCTGCTCTCTCTTGGCACTGTGCACCTGGCCACCCTCTGTCCCCTGGGCCCTGGTACCTTCTCACACTTGCCACCCTCCTGCAATGCCTCCTGGCCACCCCTTGCACTGGGGACTGTATCTGTACCCATAGAGCCCCTCCCCATTTTCTTCTTTTTCTGCACTTATTCAGACTCACCCAGTTGGCTGCCTTAAACACAGCACCTGCCACTTCCTGGCTGTGCTACCACTGTTGATTGCTTCCATTTTCTATTTATTTGTATTTATTATTATTTATCTGCTCTCCTCTGCTCCGCACTTTCCACTCTCCCTCTTCCATGCACTTTTTCCATTCTCCCTTTCCCATGCACTTGCGTGTTCTCAATGTCACTGGGCTTAGTAAGATCGATGTTGTGTTGTGTTCTTCCCTGCTCCCCTCCCTTGCCTAGTTGTGCTCTAAAACACGTGTGTAAGAGCACGATACAAATAAAATATCATATCATATCATAATCCTCTCATAGTAGGGATAGTCCTAATCAAAGCAAAGTGCCTGCTCAATTGTACCTGCAAAGAACTATTCTCATGCAACAGAGTCAGCATCGAGAGTAATTAGTTGGGATATTCCAAACATGCAGTTTTTTCCATAATAAATAATGATTTACCAAGTCGAAAGCCTGGGAATAGTCAATCGTTGCAGCAAAAATGGTGGAGGCACCCTTACTCCAGGAAGATATTCTTGAATACATCTGATGATAAAACCATAAAGGGTGGTAGAAAGCCCCCTACGAAAACCAGTTTGAAATTTCTGCAAATGACTGCTCGAAACTGCCAAGGTAAAAACTGATTGAGGTAAAAACATTGCTCTCAGAGCCTATCAACGAAATGGGACGATAGTTGTGCAGATCGCATCTATCGCCCCTTTTATGGATTGTAACTATCAACTGACCGACTAGAAGAGCTAGGAAAAGTTCTAGCCTCAATCACCACTCTGAATTAAAAAAACAAGATCTGTGCCCAGAGTTCAACATTCAGTTTCACCAGGAAATTTGTTAAGCCACTAGGGCCTGCTGCTCCGGAATTTTAAGTTTTCTCAATAAGGCTCTGTAACTGGTTTCAACCCAGCACTCCACCTAAGTCAATGCCTTGTATGGGATGCCCAATGGAAACCCTTATTTATATATTTTTATGTCAAAGTTCTTTTATTTCTGGATGATGTACCCTTATATAACGCCTCTCTCTTTGAATCCCCCCGGTCTCACTGAACCAAGAAGAAGGTTTGTTTTGCAAATTAAAAGATTTATTTGAAGAATTGAACAATTTATATATCACACTTTTATGAATATGAATAATATCTAAATATAACACTATTATGAATATGAACAATGATCAGCCATGGGTAGTATTACAATATCAACAATCTCTTTAATCAATTAGGAGTAGGAAGAGGAAGAATAATGTAGCAGAGAATAACTTTGTATGATTCAAGGAAATGCAATGATAGGAAAGAATGCAACACAGAAATAAAACTTGATATGACTTCAATCAAAGACAATGGGATCACTCTTTCCCCCTATTACTCACTCCCCCAATAAGCAATATGAATAGATGGAATGAGGGCACACAGGTTTCAGGAATAACAATCAACAATTGCAGTTTCAATCTCGATTCCCCCCTAGCAAGCTTAGAGAGAACAGTAATGATTTTAAAACAGGACAATTGCTTTTAAATGGGGTTTGAAATGAATGGAAAAAAATGCAAAAAATGATTTTAATTTGCTAAATAGGATTCAGAACTAGTGAGAGTTGCTTTGGATTGGTTCAGGGAAACACTAGCAATAAATGTTGAATGGTTAGCAGATGGAAAACGAAATTCAGAAGTTGAAAGCAAGAAATAGCTATTTTTACATGGGGTGAAATTGAGCCAAATGTGAAATTCAGCGTACGAAAAACGCGATTACAGCAAAACTATCAGGAGTTGGAAATCTGAGGAGATGTAATGAGAGAAGGATTCAGGATAGACACAAGAGATTCTACAATGCAGTTTTGGTTATGTTGGAATGGTTGGATTGGATTGCTGAATACTAAGAGATGACTATGGACAGTTATATGCTAAATACTCACTACTATGGCTTTGGAGTGGAATGGGCCCATCAAAGATCTGGTCAAAGGTTTGGACTGGACTTCGCTCGCCACCGGACAGGTCTCAGGCACTGGGTTCTGCTCTCAGCAAGGTACTCTGGTCTGCACGGCCTCTTGGACTGGATCTGACGGGTTCTGGGTTACAGCTCTGCTGGACTGATCTGGATCTGGGGTTCTAGGAAGAGTTCTGGGCCAGAGGTAGCCAACACAGCACAGCCAGGCTGTTGAATTGGTTAGACCCCGTGGAAGTTTAGGGGTTAAAATCAGGTTGCAAGATTTTAAAGGCCCACTGAGAAGGGTTCAGCATTTTGGATTAGGCCTCTGCTTCATTGTTCTGGAGTCTGGTTCTGGAGTCTGGAGATTGGTTCTTCCTGCAGACGCCTTCGCCAGTAGATCAGTGATGAGTGAATGTGTGTGTGTCTGGGTCCTCAACAGTCCCTATTTATCCATTTTCCAAAGGGGTGGGAAGGCTGATTATACTATGCCCAACCCTCTAAGAATCTGATAGGTCAGAGAATTCCCCCTCTCCTGATTTGAGAAGGGAACAGTGTGTCATGATGTGTCATCATGTGTCAGAGTGACACTGTGTTTAGGGTCCAGAGAAAATCCCTCCCCTTTGTTCTTACCCAGAAAATCTATTTGCACCCGCAAAGTACAGCTAAGTACTGTTGGCTGTATCGGCTGCATTAACTGCTACTGGACTCTGGTCGGAACATTGAGCCTTTCAACTTCATTTTTGCTCTTACGGCGATCAGAGCGGATCGGGTGCCTTTGTTTCTTTTTCGTACCGGAGGACGTCTTTTGCAGTGACTCCCGGCCTGCCTGGCCTTTGACAAAGGGAGAAGGAGATGTGTCTTGTATGGTGGCCCTGCCCCCCTGCCCTATGACGCCTATCCGGCCCTTTTAAAATCACACAGGCCAGTGCACTCGCGCTGCGCACCCGCGAAGTACAGCTAAGTACTGTTGGCTGTATCAGCTGCATTAACTGTTACTGGACTCTGGTCGGAACGTTGAGCCTTTCAACTTTATTTTTGCTCTTACGGCGATCAGAGCGGATCGGGTGCCTTTGTTTCATTTTCATACCAGAGGACGTCTTTTGCAGTGACTCCCAGCCTGCCTGGCCTTTGACAAAGGGAGAAGGAGGTGACTGTGTGCTTCCATATATATTTACACAGAAGTTTATTACATTACTGTGTGCTCCTTGCTGATTTTGTAACACGAAGCATTTCGCTCACAATTCCTTTCTTTTGTTTTTACTTTAAGGTGTGTCTTGTATGGTGGCCCTGCCCCCCTGCCCTATGATGCCTATCCGGCCCTTTTAAAATCACACAGGCCAGCGCACTCACGCTGCGCACCCGCGAAGTAAGCTAAGTACTGCCTGTTGGCTGTTCACTGGTGAGGCTGGGTTGGCTGGGTCAAATTAACTGTAAATCTATGCTTCTGCTTAAACTTATTAAGTTGATATGAGAAAATAATTGGTTCCTGTAGCCTGATATTTATTATTGTGTGGTTAGGTAAAGGTAAATATTTGAGGGGGATTGGAAATCCTATACTTCATTACAGCATATCTCTGTTTATAAAATCATGGCTAATGGCCTGCGGAATGGGCGATGCAATGAGGCACTTGGAAATGTCCTCACATCATACAAAATTGATTTCCTCGTGTGTAAGGGTCGTACATCTTATGTTGAAGTGCCGATATTAGATGTTTTAGTCAGGAGCATCTCGGATAAAACTGTGAGCTCCCTAAATATTGCTACTCATCTTACTCATTTAGCTCAAGTCCATGCTGATTGCTCTACCCGACCGCTCACTGCAACGACTGAGGATGAAAGGTGGTCTACAATTGGGGATATGAGTGAGGGCACGGTTTCACCTGTACTGTGTCCTTTAAGTGAAGATCAGTTTAAGATTACTATGCGGTCTATGGCCGCATTAGATGAACAGGTAAATTGCTCCATTAGTATGTTGACTCCACTGGTCTATGGGACGGTTAATAGGGTTAATCATATAACATCTAACAACAAGCACATCAATAACATAAACAATGATGCAGTTGTTGATGGAACCCCAAAAATATCTCTGCATGCATTATCTTTCTCCCCTGACCTGGCAGAGGTACAGAGTAAATCGCCCCATGTTGACTCTGAAGGGAGTATGAGTAATGCATGCGGAACTGTCCATCAATCTCCGGGTTCCCTCCCGGTAATCACAAAAATATTGGATTTATTGGACAAGGGACATGAATTGACGCATTTAGAACTTAAAGAAACAAAGGCTATATTGCATTACATATATTCCAAAATGGACAAAATTGAGGTTTTTATTACAGCCGTTGATACCCTGAGATCCATCCAGTCTGAATCAATATTTACCTGCAATTCAGGTGGCGATGTAGTAAGTCATAATAAAGTCGCGCAGCACAGTCAATATGAGGGTGATCAGGGATCGCTGTTAATTCAATTACCACTTGAGCCTGTGAAGTGCAACTGCGATACCAAATTAAAAGAGATCAAGGCCTCTGTTGAGGCATTGAACTCTACAATTGCAACTCACTTACTGAAAGTGGTACCTGCAATTGACACTCCTGATAGTCTAACTGTTTTGGTGGAAGAAATTGAATCCCAACATAAGATGGAGAAAGAAAACCCTGCATTAGACGAAACCTTTTCCTTTATGTCACGTCGTGCCAAAAGGATGCATATGCGTGTCGTTAAAAGGTATGCTTAGAGAAGGAAAGAAGCTATATTAAACAAGAATAAAGCAGCTGAAAAAGAACCTAAATCAGCTTCTTTGTTAGAAACATCAGATGACGAGCATATTGACTTGCAACAACTCTCAAAAGAAAGTCAAGAGGCACTCACACCTGCCCCTGAAATATTGGATCAAGTGAGTCAAGCGGCTTTTGCACATCCTTAATTATTGACTCAGTCGTACATCCCAAGAATGTAATAAATAAATCTATTAAATCAATACCCTATAGAACAGTGGAATCTGTGAAGGTCATTACCTGCAAGCCAGAAATTAAACCTAAAACATCTAGGTTGCCTCTAGGGGTTCTTGAAATGCAGTTAATGGAAAACGAAATGATCACAATTGAATCTGTGGCAATTAATTCTGTGAAATCTAATATGAATAATTACTTTCCGATAGTAGGCAGAAGTTGCACGATAAGAGATAAGGTTGATCTTGATTCCAAAAGCAGTGTTGCTCTTAACATACCTATCAGGAAATCATATAGCGAAGTATGTTTGAAGGGCACAAACTCAGACGCAATTGTAACCAAGGATAGCGCATTGACTACCAAGAGAACCTTAGATGTGGTGAATGGCATGGGCAATTAAATGAATCTGGCTGAGGTCGCAAACAATGGTCGCAAACAATGTACTTACACGGAGTCCCAAACCAAATAATATGGTGAATGGTATGGGCAAAAGTACAGATTTGGATGAAATCTCAAATAATGTACCTACAGGGAGTCCCAAACAAACAATATGCCCAATACTGACCCCATGAGTATCGGTCTAGATACCAATCGAATAACAATCCATGGTCTGCCATTAAGTAGGCTGATACCAGAAATAATTATTAATAAAAACCTATCAAACAGCAACCATGAACTTATGGAATCTTTGAGAACAGAACTAAACGAGGGTGTTCATAATGCTGATAACATTTCTAGAGCATTGCCAATACAACAAGCCCACCCAGCAGTAACAACTTTTGCGAAAGCAGTAATATCTAAAGATCTATCAACTAATTCAAATTTATCTGGGATGCAACTGGGTGATGATAAAAGACAGTACATCATTGGACTTGAGGGTAAAGCGGTGGCTTTGCAAGATGGACGCATCAACCGATCATTTATATTCTCTTTATTCTCAAAAATACCACAACTTAGAATGGTAAAATTGGAAGATATCATTAGGGTATCCTTGGCAAGAACCAATAATTTCAGGGCGGTATGCTATCTTGGCAGTGAGGCTGTGATGAAATGTATTTGGTTTAACCGTGAGGAAATCAAGAATGAAGGTTTGGTGCTTTCCACCTTCGAATCAGAGGTGGATTCGGCTGATTTCTTAGCATTCTCAAGTGTGGCTGTCGAGAAGGTATTGGATATGGGCGGGCCTGGTCAGAAACATGAAGCCGTGACTAATGGTGCAATTTTGGAGTTATTAAAAATAGCAGGTAATGCAAATGGTTTCCCTTGGTTAGAACCATTGCTTTCTGCTATTTTATCACCCAAAACACTGCTTCCTTTAACATAGCCATCTAATCATACTGAACTAAAAATTACATCTTGGAATTCTTGTGGATATGTGAAGTTAATGAATTGGCATTCTGAACTACCGCCTAATGATTTACCAATGATAATCATATTGCAAGAATCCATGAAAATTCAATCATTTATGATACCTGGCTTCACTACGTTCTGTCTGCCTGCAAAAAGATCCTCTCAAGGTTGTCCCTCGTGGGGACTAGCGATTGCCGTCAATATTTCCCTTAAAGCGCAATCAAAGCAGATTTGGGAATCTGCAAGCTAACTAGGGATTTCTCTCAATATACCCTTGATTAAATACTCCTCACTAATCATTATCTCTCTATACTGGAATCCTGCTAACATAACAATTGATGACATGCTAGATGAACTTGATATGTGTTTAGAAACTATAACTAGGAAGTATCGAGGTTATGAAATGATTGTAGGCGCGGACTTTAATTGTGATTGCAGGAATGTGAATGAGAGTGGTATAGCTAATCTATCAACATTAGAATGTACTAGAGGAGCAAAACTTAGGGAACCTTTGACTGATTGCGATATGGTTTTATTGGTGACTAACGATAGGAAATCAAAAGTATCATGGAAACGAGGATCAAAGAGCTCTATGATAGACTTCATATATGTTTCGCGCACTCTTTTGATGCACATGGCTCCTCTAGAAATAGGTGACATATCGATTAGTGATCATGTGCAAATTACCACTCTTTTGAAATTAAAATGTCCATTGCTTGGAACAAATGCAGCACACGCAGTGGTGGAAATAAATCGGCCCCAGCATTCTATTAGGTGGAGTCAAGGGCTGTGCAATCAGTTTGTAATGTCTATTTCACAACAAATGGATAGGCTTGGACAGGAAGGGGGTAACCTCTGTATGACATCGGAAGCTCAGTACTCACAAATGGTTAACTCGGCATTGATGTTGATTTATAAAAAACAAATAGCAATAAACCCTCACATCCCTATGATCACACATTTAAATTGCTGAAAAGAGAAAAAAATAAGGCAGTTAGACAAATTAAGAAGAATAATCTCGGAGGTGAGTGTAGCAGGGTATTGCAGAACCAAATTCTGAATGCATATAAGCAAAACTTAAGACATGCACGCATTTTGAGGTATAACAGGGAGAATTGTGAATTGGTGGGAGCAATCACGTCACATGACACCCGTGTAATTTGGCGTACCCTGAAAGCGGACAACAAAGGTGTTGCGTTGGCCATGCTGAATTGTATTCCGAATCAAGTATGGCAAAATTATGTAATGACTAAATATCAATTACCTCAGGAATTCGGGCATGTACCCGAAGTGTCTTTGTGTTACAGCACTCTCCCTCGGATGAAGTGGAACCTTACTGATATCATTTGGGCAATTTCTCGGTTATCATATTCTAAAGCGGCTGGGCCTGATGGGCTCCCCCCATGTCTTTACAAAGCAGACCCTGCTGTTTGGGCAGTAATCATAAAAACAAAATTTGAAACTATCATCAATTCTGGGGATATTTCACCATGATGGCTAACAGCGAACATAGTTCCAATATTTAAAAGGGGTGATCCATCACTACCCCAGAACTATCAACCTATTTCTTTAATTGATACAGAGGTGAAACTGTTCACGATCCTGCTCCTACATGACCTTGAGAAATTCATTGAAAATAAGTGCTTATATGCAAAATACCAAACAGGTTTGATATGAGTACCACTTTGAATGCGGTTATTATGTCACATGTTATTGCTGGAACCAAGGATAAGAATGCCAATCCAGTTTATATCGCCATGATTGATATGAGCTCAGCCTTTGAGAATGCTGTGCGTAATATCTTGTGCACAAAAATGATGAACTTTGGGGTTCCAATTGTTTTATTGTACTGGCTCATTAAATTGCATACTAATACATCACATAAAATTCGAATATCAGCAGAAGGAGGTACTACCATTCCGATTACTACAGCCATTGGTCTGAAACAGGGCTGTAAACTTGCGGCTACCCATTTTAATTTATATTTGTCTGATTTAGATCAAAATTGAGAAAATAGGAATCTGTTCTCTGTTAAACTTGGGAGTTTCCGTTTGAAATGGTTAGCCTTTGCAGATGATATTATTATTTCCGATCCCACACCGGCTGGGTTGCAATTAAAACTATCACTTTTGAATTTGCGAAAGCTCATAATTGGACTCCTAACCCGGTGAAAACTGCTATCATGAAATTCGGAGCAAAACAAATAAAAGGAGGATTTAAATGGCAGATTATGAATACGCAAATATCCTGTACTAACAATGCAATTTACTTAGGGTATAATTTATCAGCCCAAAATTCAACAAAAATGTGGACGGAAATAATCAAATGCAAGACTAGACTTCTCTTGTCTCAAATGAAAAGGACTTATGTCCGGTATTGTAAATTCTCGTTAACACCATTAATAGAATTTATTACTCTAAAAATTGAAAGTGTAGTACTATATGCACTGGATATATGCTTGTGCGACATGAGCAGTGCACTTGATTGTTTACAGGGATCGTTATTGAAATCTGCTATGTTTCTACCTATGGCTGTTCCAAATGCAATTATATGTCATGAACTGGGGTTGGTGTCCTTATCTGTGTGATGGAAATGGAGGCAGCTGTCTACTTATGTAAAGATGCACTTTCCACCTAAAAATTCATTATACACTGATATGAATAATATGCTGGGTGAAAATGCTCCAATTTCGTTTACAAAACACCAATCGAAAATGCAACAAATACTGAAAGATGTAAACATCATTGTAGACGATGTGTATCATCATCCTGGTTTCGCAAAAACAAAGGTTTTCGATATGGATTGGTGTTTAACGATTGACCAAATTATGACCTATAAGTTGTATAAAGAATATGGTGTATTTGTTAAACAGCGTACCCCTGATACGATCACATCACGCTATTTCCATGTGAACATACAAGAAAAGTATATGTACGATATAGACTCAATCTTTTCTACACAAGAGAAAGAACCCAGCATTGGAAAAGTCATGAAACAAAAAACTGTTTGGGATGCCGTTTTCCATGATGTAATGAACCATTTCAAACATTGAAGCATCTCATACTTTACTGTCCTCATTTCAAGAACATGAGGACTAATCGATTTTTTAAATTTGTCAGTATTGAATATGAAGATTGTCTTAAATTTCTATGGTCTAGAATGATGCAAGGATTGCACAAACCCTTAATTTATGAGTTAGTAAGTTTCTGCAAGCATATTGAAAAGGAATTGATATTATTTGATAAGGGACATGCCCTAACTGTTCAGGTTGTTTGATTTGCCTTTATTTGATCTTCCTTCATTGTGTTTTATTGCACGAAATTTATCTGAGGGAGGTTTTTTATTTTTTATTTTACTTGTTAAAGGCATTGATCAATGCTGAATTTAAGTGTTAAAAATGTAAGGAATTGAAATTTTAACTTTCTGTTGATCTGTTTTTAGGATTTTATATGAATTATATGAATTAGATGAAGTTTATATGATTTATAAACTTGATATTATTGTAAAAATGTGACTCTAATGAAATGTGTATATGATTACTTCTATTTTTATATTTTGTAAAGGTCATACAATATTTCCTTTTGTAATTGAACCAAAAACAAATTAAAAAAAAATATATTTTTCCCCAAAAACATATTTCCAATATCCACAACACATGCATGCACATACCCTCTGGGCATGTTCCTGTAATGTTTCATGTTCCTAACATATTCACAATAGCTAGAATATGAACAATTCTGTGGTTCAGTCTCTGAATATCGCACATATTCCAGATTAGTTTTAAACTGTGAGCAAACTTTACATTTTAATAACCTATACATTCCATATTTTTACCAGTTCAGCACAATTTGCTATAAGTTTTTTTCTCAAACATACAGTTACTTCAGTTTCAAATCCACATTTTCAATCTGACCCGCCTCCAAGGCTTGGCTGAGCCAGAGAGTAACATGAGCTTGTTCCTGCCTGGGCTGGTTTCTGTCACACCCGAATTAACATTTTCTTTCTGTCCAAGAAACCCATTGTCTCTTTCCCAGAGCAGCAGAGGAAGTCTCCTCCTCTTCTCAGCATTCCAATGCGATATCCTCTCCTTTTGGTGGGAAGTAACAGGGTGGTGTGTTCCCAGTGGGAAAAATCCTCTTTGAAGTTTTAGCTAAATCAGGTTACCTTATGGTCAATTGTGACATTGTTCCTTGTGAAAAATTACAGTTACAAATTTAAAATAAGCAAACATATCTTCAATTCCAGTCTTTTTCAACATGAAAATCAATGCGTGGCACCCTATTTTGCATTTGATGGAAGTCCCTTCTTTCCCCACACTTAGATTTTGAGACACAAGTTTAACCTGAGAGATTTAGAGATTGCCAGCTTCTGACAGAGGCGAGTAGTGGTATTGCGCCTATTTTCAACATATCTTCTCAAGAAAGCATCTTTTACATGTGGATTTTCTTCTGATAAATGTACTTCTGCTCACATTATATTTATGTGGATTCTTGAAGCAAAATGATGTTTACATCCAACAAGGAGGTGGATCTTTTGTGTGGTTTGTGAACCATGATTTTTGCAAATTTGCCAACCAAGAAAAACGGATTTCCAAACAGCTCCATGTTTCTTTTGTAATCAACATTGCTTTTTCAAGTAGTTTCAGGCTGCTCTGTAGGTAGCCCAATGGTGGGTTTTGGCATTGGCAGTGGTCTCCTGTGTTACCACCAACATAGGCAAAAGTGGATGGCGGCCTATTTTTCAGATTTTTCCTGTCCCTGGGTAGTCCTCCTTGGTTAGTCTCCATGGTTTCCAAACCTAGGATGACAAAACAAAAACATATTTGTGGACATTTCCCCACCACTATTAATGTAGTGGGGCGGACACATATATTTTGATAACTCAGGACACCATTTTATATGGTAAATCATGGACTATGTATGGAGTATTTTTTAGTTGGAATTTTATGGAGCTGGAGTGACCCCCTCTGGGGTTGCAGAAGACTCCTCCAGTTGCTGCAGAGTGTGCCTAGGATGGCAACACTTTAGTTGATTAATATGGACCCACTTATCTTCCCCCTCTGCCAAACTGCCTTTGGGGACGCAGATTTTGTAGGCGACTCGTGAGATTTTGTCTGCAATTTCAAAGGGAGCCCTCCAGGTAGGCAAAAATGTGCACTATTTGGCCTGGTTCATTTGGAAATTCTATAAGTAGACCCGATCTCCTACATTGTATTCTTTTCTGGTAGTCTTTAAGTCATAGTGGGTCTTCATGCTGTCGGCTGATCTCTCTAGATTTCGCTGAGCATAGGCAAAAGCATGTTGAAGGTGTTTTCTTAGATTTTCAACATACTCATGAGTTGTGGAGGCATTGATTAATGTGTGCTCTTGGGTTCTGTAGAGCAGATGCTGGGGAAGAACCATCCTGCGTCCAGTCATCAGCTCAAACGGTGACATTTTAGTTGCAGATGAAGGGGTAGATCTGATGGCCATTAGGACAAGAGGTAATCGAATGTCCCAACTTGGCCCAGAATCTGACACAAACTTTTTTAATATGCTCACAATTGTTTTGTTGTATGTCTCCACTGCACCACTAGAGGCTGCCGGTAAGCAATGTGTAGCTTCCTTTTTACCCCAAGTATCTCCCACATCTTTGTCATTACTTCACTGGTGAAATGGCTACCTCGGTCTGACTCGATCCTTTGGGGTAGTCAAAAACGCGAAAAGATGTGGTTGATCATTAGGGCAGCTGCTGTTTCTGCCTTGCAGTTTGGGGCTGGGAGACATTCCATCCATTTAGTAAACAAGCATGTCATGGTCAACATGTACTTGTTTCCCCTAGAGGAGTGAATCACGGGCCCGATGAAATTGACTTGTAAATCTGATCATGGCAGTGTCATCGCCTTCTTTTGGAGAGGCGCACGATGTGTGAGGGATGTTGGCTGAAATTGTGCACACACAAGACACCCCTTCAAGTATTGGTCGAGGTCCTGCCCCATGTGTGGCC
Organism: Ambystoma mexicanum; assembly: GCF_040938575.1. NCBI lineage: Eukaryota > Metazoa > Chordata > Amphibia > Caudata > Ambystomatidae > Ambystoma > Ambystoma mexicanum. Next base: position 640,259,569 of record NC_090937.1, read on the forward strand.
AGTATGCAACCTCTCTTAAGATTTCAAGTGTTGTATGAAACCCCCTATGACCGGCTGTGGCCACATCATGGGTGTGACTTAACATCAGGCTTCGGAATGAGGTAGGGACCAACCACTAATCATGGCCAGCTACTGATCTCCTCACCAACAAACATCTTGGATTCACAACATTTTTGGACATTTCATCAACACTCTGAGGTCCTCTTTCACTTTGTAATCGGTATCCGTCAGGGTAAAGTTCTCAGGGTCCTCAATGTGTTGATAAAACTTACCAATTATTGGATCCCCTTTTTGAGCCGTAATCAAATCAGCATCTGGGGTCTCCTTACTCCATTGTGCAGTTGAGCGTTCATTGTGAGCATTTGTCAGGGACCTAGTGATAGCAGTGACCTCGATTTCCCCCAACAGGGACTCGATCTCAATTAGATCCCCTTGGATGGCTCCGGTTTTGGCCAGCTGATCAGCTAAGTAATTTCCAGTTTTGTCTGGCTCTCTACTTTGGAATGACCTTTGATCTTTTTCCAATATATGGTCATCCCATTCGAGGTGACCAGATCATCAATGTTTTGAATTCATTTCCCATGTTTCAAGGGTTTGTTGTTAGCACATAGCATGCCTCTGGTTTTCCAGTTAACCAGGTGCTCCTCGAACCCGTTCCGTACATAATCCGAATCTGTGATTATGACCAGTTCGTGGAGTTGATGTTGGACAGCACTTAGGATGGCTTGTTGCACAGCCATCAACTCTGCCACTTGACTACTTCGGGGACCAATCTTGTACCCAGCGGAGGGTTCTGGGATCTCATTCACCCATGTATTCCATACGCCGGCCACAAGTTCTTTTTCCCCATTGTTGTCAACATGGTAAGAGCATCCATCCACATAGACAGTGGGCATTCCCTCACACTTGTCTTCTTCAAAGACTTTGTGTGGGGAATTGAGGTATGCCTCCATGTTGTCCTTGATTTTTAGACTTTCGTCCTTGCGACAGTTTTCTCTGGCACAATCATGCAAGTCAGCCAGACCTTGCGCGAGGGGACTCTTCTTGTTTTGGCCATATCTGACCTCCACAGGAAAGCCTTGCATTGAAAGAATCCAGGAAGTAATTTGGGAATTACTCACATTTCCGTCCCGGATTCTTTCACTTTGGAGATATTGCAGACGCTGGTGTGGAGTCTCCACTATGATGTGTTCCCCCTGGATGAACGGGCGGTAATTCTTCAATGTCAACACTGTTGCCAGGAGTGCCTTCTCACAATCGTTGATTTTTTCCTTCACAGAGGATAATGTTTTGCTCGCATAGGAGATTACTTTATTGGTCTTGTCATGCTTTTGGTATAATACTGCAGTCAAGCATGTATTAGAGAACCCTGTCTCCAAGAAGAACTCCTTGTTTCTGACAGGGTAAGCTAGGCAAGGTGCTTGTGAGAGGCTTCTTTTGAGTTGTTTTACTGCTTCGGCTTGTTCTGAACCCCACTCCCACTTGACCCACCCTTCAAAAGATGAATCAGGGGTCTTGTGATCTCTGCGTAGCCCTCAATGAACTTTCTACTGTAATTAGTCAGTCCAAGGAGGCTCCTTAGTTCCCAAAGAGTTGTGGGGTCTTTTGATTTCTGGAGTGCTTCCACTTTCTTTTCCTGGGGACAGAGACCCTGAGGAGTAATCTCATGCCCCAAGAAATTAACAAGGGTTCTACACCACTGTGCCTTTTGAAAGGAAAGCTCAACTGTGTCAGAACATAACAGATCTCTGCTATGTGTTCCTCCACAGTTGAGCTTTTGATGAGAACATCATCTACATAAGCTAGGTTACCCCTCTCACCCAGGTAGGGCATGGCCTTGTATAGAAAAATGTTGAAGTCATTGCCGGAGTTGAGGTATCCGAAGGGAGTCCGGGTCCATGTGTACTGCTGCCCCCCAAAGGTAAAGGCCAGCTTGTATTGGTCCTCCCTACTGACAGGTACAGTCTAGTATCCATTGGTCAGGTCTATTGCAGTGAACATCTGTGACCCCTGGATCTAGGCCAGCCCTTGGTCAATGTAGGGAAGAGGCCATCAGGAAGTATGGACCCGTTTGTTGAGCTCCCTAAGGTCGGCACAGAGTCTCCACTGGCCGGTTGGCTTCAACATCCCTAGCACCGGATTATTGAAGGTGCTGTGGACTAGATGGATTATCCCACGGGACTCAAGGTTCTTAATTATTTCAGTAAGGGACTCCATTGATGTGAGCGGCAAGAGATATTGCTTCACAAACACTGGAGTCATGCCAGGGTCCGTGGGAATTGTTGTTGTGTGGATGTCGGTGCGACCACAGTCATATGAGTCCACTGCAAAGAGATCTTGAAAATCCAAGAAAACTTGTTTCAACTTTTTTCTTCTGATCCAGAGTCTCACAGGCATCAGCTAGGTTGACTCTCTCTTCAACCATCTGCCTGAAGCCTGGAAAGACTTCTGGTTTTGATATCTCAGCGGCCTCCTCCAGCTGGGTGGAGAAGTCCCTGGTCAAAGTGCTGATTTGGACTGGTGGCTTCAGGTGGGGAAGGCAGTCCTCACGGACCTGGAAAATCACCTCATCCCTCCTGAAGTCATAAGTCACATCTTCCTTACCATAAGGTCAGGAAGTGTACATCAGGAAGTTCCCCCATCCCGGGTAAAGATCCTGTCTGGTGTTGTGTTGTCATCACTATCACTGTCAAAACAGTCCTTGGGGATTGGTCCTAACAGTTCATTGTCTAAATCTATGGAAAAATGTGGTCAACCACCATTCCAATAATGGTGCCTGCGGCTAGTGAGATACTCTTCAAGTCGCTGTTATCCACCTCTATTGGAATGGTGTCATGTCCTATGTCGACTAGTGGTGTTGGATTTACCCCCAGCCCTTGTGTTGGAGAGAAGCATTTAGATGAATATAGGCACTAGGGTTTTTTAATTTCTGTCCTCTTTTAACTTTCACTTCCAGGGAGTATTGTCGGGTCCTTTCTGGGATGGTGACTTCCTCTCCAATCTGAATTTCAACTGCATAAGGCAGCAGTTGAGCTGACCTAAATGCTTTCTCTGGATCATCAAAGCCCATGGGATTATCCGCTAATCGGGACCAAGTTTTGAAGTTTATTAGGTCCAAACTAATGGCAAAGCGATTGAGAATGTCACTGCCTAAGTAAAAGGCGGCAGTGACGTCTCGCACAACCCAACAATTGTGGACAATGCTCTTGTTGCCTATGGAGATTTTGAGCATACACCTGCTTGGCAGGAGATGTTTGGAATTGGGCTTTTCCAGATCCATTTCCCATTTGTCTATTAGTCTAAATGTGGGAATGGCTGGATCTTTTGGGAGTTGGCGGAACATGGCTTTGCTGATGAAGCTCTTACCGCTGTTCACACACACTCGGGCGAGAACAGAGTCCTTCCCTTCATTTAACTGAACAGGGATGAGCAATTGCTCTCCGATTTGTTGAATATCAGCCAGGCTCTGAGCTGATTTCTCCTCTTCCTGCACTATAGGATTGGGAATGTCTGATTGTGGATTGGTAAAGAATTTCAGAGTGTTTCCTTCTAGTGTGGAATGCCACCTTAAACCGGAAGGAAGGTTGATTTTCAGAAATAGAGAAGACCCCTCATCACCAGTTTGTTGTCCTACTGCTATTACTGGCACGTCTGGAATTTGGTCGTTCTGCAAGTGAAATTTTACTTGGTCAGATTTTTGTTCAACCATGTGGCTTGTGCCATTTAAACTAACATGGTTGACACTCTGTTTTAACTTTATTGGCCGGCTAGTCTGGGTCCAGAGGACCTTGTTTACAGTCTATTAGGGGTGACAACCTTCGCAGAAGGTCATTCTCTAGTAAACAAGGGGTGCCCTCTGGAGTCACAACTATGACCGGGTGCTTCACCTTGTGTCGCCCAATTTTAATGTCCAAATCCACAGCCCCCTCGACGGGAATTCCCTTCCCGTCAAAGTTCTGAAGTTGTCCAGGAAGAGAGGTGAGAGGAATGTGGTAATTCAGTTGATCAAAGGCCTTTTTGGACAGAAGGCTAGCTTCGGATCAGTGTCCACCAGTGCCAAAATTGTACCCTGCCCCTGTACTTGAACCGGGGCATAGTATCTTCCCTCATTCTCCGCAAGGGGGCACAGATAATGCACATTTTTGGACAACTGGTGGGTTCGTTTTTTAGTTTTGGACAATGAGAGAGAAGAGATTTGGGCAGAATTCTATGGGGAATCTAGGGAATCTGCAAAGAAAAGGTGGCAACTAGAGATGGGAGAGGTTTTGGGTTCCCCTGGTTCCGGTTCTGGGTCACCCCCCCCCCTTTTTGAAGGCAGTCATCAGGATGAGTTTGAACCAGGGGATATTCCTGCTGTTGGTTCTGGGGTTGGATGATGGGCGGCGCTAGCTCAGTCCCCACATCTACCCATTCAGGATTTGAATCCTTTGGGATCCATTTCTCTTTGGGAGGAGTTCCCCCATCTCTGAAGGAGAAGATCCTTTTCCCAGGATCCTCTGAGGATCCATCTCCTTCAAATTGGAAGACTTGTACCTCCTCCACAAAATGGGTCTTTTTGGGTTCTTTGTTTCTCCTACCCCCCCCTCTGCTCCTCAGGTGGCAGACTTTCAGGAACAGTTGATTTTGGTTCTGGTTCCTGGGTTTCCAGGGTGGGGAAGGAAGCTTCCTCCAAGGCTTTTTCTCCTGCTCATTTGTTGACACAAGTACACATGCAGGGTAGTAATTCTCCCTACAAATGTTCCCTTTCAATAGGGCTCCTGACTAGGGGTAAAATAGAAGATACCCTACAACTTTAGCTCTGTGGTCCAGAATAAAATATTTTGACCACAGGTAGGTGCCTCGTTATTGGTAAAGTAATTTGGCCATTACCTTAACAACAACTAAAAGAGTACAGACCGTTCAACAATGTAACACAAGTATTGTTTATGTTTTTAGATTTGGCTTTTCATATGGAAAAGAAAAAGAGGTGAAGATGTGCAGCTTCAAAAAAATTATCATTGTCCTGAAGATGGCCCAATAACAATTTCTTAGACCACCGTAGACAACGGCGGTACTAGTACAAAGGGCCGAAACATATGTCGACTTATAGAAAAACAAAATGTTTTTTCTGATGTCATGTATATTATTAACAACTAATATGCCAAAACAAAATTTAAATTGTCAAACCCTCAAGTCACAGTATGTATGAATAGTCATGAAAGGTATGAGTGATGTATGAAAAAGCCCACACAATTTTTTTATAGAACAACATGTGGTTTTTAACCAATTATTAAAATGATTTATATCTTTATAAAGTAACAGTCTGTGGAAGAAACATTTTTTCCTTGCATAAACGTTTTTTTGCAAAAAGTATTCACTATATATTGATGTGATAGTACTTTAGCACCTATACCTGTGTTGTCGAAAGACCTAAAAGAGAGGGGTAGTCAATCTGTCGCGTTTCCTTGTCTCTCAAGAATCTCCCTGTTCACAGATCAGACCCCCCGATAACAAAAAATTTGGGAGTACCCATTGGTATATCTATCCCTCCTTCTGCAAGGCCAGAATTCTGGTATCCTGTTCTGCCTTTTCCTGTTGCAGGATACCCATATCCTCTTTTATTTTAACTATATATTGCCTGCTTTCATTTTCTGACTCCTGGCTCCTCTGTAGCCTCTGCTCAGAAGAGTCCAGATCAGATTGGGCCTTTTCTAATGCCATCAGTTGCCTACTTGCCAGATCTTGGCCTTCAGCATATTTATCCTGTATGTCTGCCATAGATAAATAGAGATATGCTGCTAACTTGGCAATCTTATTTTGCTCATCCTTGGCCTTAGGGGGCATATATAGTTCACTCAGGGCCACATGTAAGGGACCCTGTTTTTTTCAGATATCTAACCCTGTTGCAGTGATCTGTTGTGTGATTGCCTGCAACCACACATTCTGATCCTTCTCAGTCCATTCACCTCTCACAAATAACTTATGTAAAAGGTGTACCTTAGCCATCTTAATGTTTTTTATTTTATTTTTGCAAAACAGACCATTTCCTTAGAGCGTTCCCTTTTGAGGGGTGCTTTTACAGTGTAACACAGCTTGGTAGCCCAACAGGATTTATGTATCCTATTAGTTAGCACACTGTATTAAGCTGCACAAGTGGTATATCTAATCCAGAAATCCTGCGCACGAGCCCCCAAAATGTAAGTGCTTTCAACCCAGCACTCCACCTAAGTCAATGCCTATTATGGGATGCCCAATGGAAACCCTTATTTATATATTTTTATGTCAAAAGTTCTTTTATTTCTGGATGATGTACCCTTATATAACGCCCCTCTCTTTGAATCCCCCCGGTCTCACTGAACCAAGAAGAAGGTTTGTTTTGCAAATTAAAAGATTTATTTGAAGAATTGAACAATATATATATCACACTACTTTTATGAATATGAATAATATCTAAATATCACACTATTATGAATATGAATAATGATCAGCAATGGGTAGTATTACAATATCAACAATCTCTTTAATCAATTAGGAGTAGGAATAGGAAGAATAATGTAGCAGAGAATAACTTTGTATGATCCAACGAAATGCAATGATAGGAAAGAATGCAACACAGAAATAAAACTTGATATGACTTCAATCAAAGACAATGGGATCACTTTTTCCCCCTGTTACTCACTCCCCCCAATATGCAATATGAATAGATGGAACGAGGGCACACAGGTTTCAGGAATAACAATCAACAATTGCAGTTTCATTCTCGATTCCCCCCAGCAAGCTTAGAGAGAACAGTAATGATTTTAAAACAGGACAATTACTTTTAAATGGGGTTTGAAATGAATGGAAAAAAACACTAAAAATGATTGTAATTTGCTAAATAGGATTCAGAACTAGTGTGAGAGTTGCTTTGGATTAGTTCAGGGAAACACTAGCAATTATTGTTGAACGGTTAGCAGATGGAAAATGAAATTCAGAACTTGAAAGCAAGAAATAGCTGTTTTTACATGGGGTGAAAATGAGCCAAATGCGAAATCGCTGCAAACTTTTCAGCGCACAGAAAATGCGATTACAGCAAAACTATCAGGAGTTGGAGTGCGACTTTTGAAATTTGAGGATGTTAGTTTCAAAATGACGTTTAAATTTCGTTCCTAGCACATACGGTTCAAAAGTAACAGAGGTTTTAGTGAAGGTCGATTTTTCTCAAAAGGGTCAAGATTTTACAAATGGGATTGCGCTTTTGAAGATTTATTAGCAATGATGGGCTTATACTAAGGGGCTATGAAGATGCAAGATACCCAACAGCCAGCCACCAGAGCAGCGGCGCCACTGCTCCGACTTTTGTCCGCCAGGACACTTGACTTTCTTCAGAAAAAATGATTTATCGCTACAGTTATCACAGGACTATATAATGAGAGGATTCAGGATAGACACAAGAGATTCTACAATGCAGTTTTGGTTATGTTGGAATGGGTTGGATTGTATTACTGAATACTAAGAGATGACTATGGACAGTTCTATGCTAAATACTCACTACTATGGCTTTGGAATGTAATGGGCCCGTCAAAGATCTGGTCAAAGGTTTGGACTGGACTTTGCTCGCCACCGGACAGGTCTCAGGTGCTAGGTTTTCCTCTCAGCAAGGCACTCTGGTCTGCATGGCCTCTTGGACTGGATCTGATGGTTTCTGGGTCACAGCTCTGCTGGACTGATCTGGATCTGGGGTTCTAGCAAGAGTTCTTGGCCAGAGGTAGCCAACACAGCACAGCCAGGCTGTTGAATTGGTTAGACCCCGTGGAAGTTTAGGGGTTAAAATCAGGTTGCAAGATTTTAAAGGCCCACTGAGAAGGGTTCAGCTTTTTGGGTTGGGCCTCTGCTTCAGTGTTCTGGAGTCTGGTTCTGGAGTCTGGAGATTGGTTCTTCCTGCAGAGCGCTTCGCCGGTAGATCAGTGATGAGTGAATGTGTGTGTGTCTGGGTCCTCAACAGTCCCTATTTATCCATTTTCCAAAGGGGTGAGGAGGCTGATTATACTATGCCCAACCCTCTAAGAATCTGATAGGTCAGAGAATTCCTCCTCTCCTGATTTGAGAAGGGATCAGTGTGTCATGATGTGTCATCATGTGTCAGAGTGACACTCTGTTTAGGCTCCAGAGAAAATCCCTCCCCTTTGCTCTTACCCAGAAAATCGATTTTTCCCAAAACATATATTTCCAATATCCACAACTTGTTAATAATACATATTCACATGACAGATTGACTAAGGCACGTTTCTGTCAAAATCTTATCTTCCTACAAGTTTTGGTTCACAAATGACAGTGTTTCGCGCTTTTGGGGCGGTTACTCAGTGTCAGTTCTGTACCACTTTTTACACATGCATGCACATACCCTCTGGGCATATTCCTGTAATTTTTCATGTTCCTAACATAATCACAATAGCTAGAATATGAACAATTTTGTGGTTCAGTCTCTGAATAACGCACAGCTTCCAGATTAGTTTTAAACTGTGAGCAAACCTTTCATTTTAATAACCTATATATTCCATATGTTTACCAGTTCAGCACAATTAGCTATAAGTCTTTTTCTCAAACATACAGTTACTTCAGTTTCAAATCCACATTTTCAGTCTGGCCCGCCTCCAAGGCTTGGCTGAGCCAGAGAGTAACATGAGCTTGTTCCTGCCTGGGCTGGTTTCTGTCACACCGGAATTAGCATTTTCTTTCAGTTCAAGAAACCCATTGTCTCTTTCCCAGAGCAGCAGCGGAAGTCTCCTCCTCTTCTCTATAGCATTCCAATGCGACATCCTCTCCTTTTGTTGGGAAGGCACAGGGTGGTGTGTTCCCAGTGGGAAAAAACCTCTTTGAAGTTTTAGGTAAATCAGGTTACCTTATGGTCAATTGTGACATGGTTCCTTGTGAAAAATTACAGTTACAAATTTAAAATAAGCAAACATATCTTCAATTCCAGTCTTTTTCAACATGAAAATCAATGTGTGGCACCCTATATTGCATTTGATGGAAGTCCCTCTTTCCCCACACTTAGATTTTGAGACACAAGTTTAACCTAACAGATTTAGAGATCGCCAGCTTCTGACAGAGGCGAGTAGCGGTATTGCGCCTATTTTCAACATATTTTCTCAAGAATGCATCTTTTACATGTGGATTTTCTTCTAATAAATGTACTTCTGCTGACATTATATTTATGTGGATTCTTGAAGCAAAATGATGTTTAACATCCAACAAGGAGGTTGGATCTTTTGTGTGGTTTGTGAACCATGATTTTTGCAAATTTGCCAAACAAGAAAAACGGATTTCCAAACAGCTCTGTGTTTCTTTTGCAATCAACATTGCTTTTTCAAGTAGTTTCAGGCTGATCTGTGGGTAGCCCAATGGTGGGTTTTGGCAGTGGTCTCCTGTGTTACCACTGACATAGGCAAAAGTGGATGGCGGACTATTTTTCAGATTTTTCCTGCGCATTTCTTGGAGATTTTAGCGTGCATAATGCTTTCCAGCGGCCATTCTGATGTTCCTGATGCGAGCAGCGCACAGGAATGCTGCAGGGCCTCGACTAGTGGGGGCGAAAACATCCCACAGCTCTCAATAGAAGTTAAAGTCAAGGACCACAGGACCTCATCTTGGGAGTAAGAATAATACTCATTGGATGCTCTGTAAATATCTCCAAAATAATCCTCCCAAGATTCTTTCGATATCGGATTGGCTTGTACCTGGTCATAGGGTTTAGTAATATTATTTATCAGTGCCCCTTTGGAGTTGAATGAATTTATGATTCTTGCCCCAATTTGTAAAAGTTTGTTTTAGCCTTCTCTCTGCATCACTGCACAGTAGATTGGAGCCCCACTTTCTCTGAACCACCCTAATGTTCCTTCTGAGCTCTCCCTTTTTAGTTTGTAGGACTTGGTCAAACGGATGCAATTGACAGCTCAGGGAAATCCTTTTACCATCATACATGCACCCAAAGCTATCAATAAACTATCAATAAACCTTTGAAGTTGTCTTTTGTCAGAATCTCACACTTTTCACCCCAAGACATGCTGTTAAAGAGCTAACAAATACTTTTGTTAAACTTCAAAGGGTAGGCTATTGATTTTTCCAAGCGAGTTCCACCGTTAATCACCAAATTACTACACCCCCTGTTAATCATCTGAGTCACTCGATACTTGAACTTTGCAGTTACGGGGGTTGTGATCACTGGCCGCAGACTCAACAATTTCCATTTCACAACATGAGTCAAAAAGGAACTGTGATAGCACTATCTAATCAATTTATGAAACAGACCCTCTCCCCCTCCATTTTGGTCTGGGCAGGATGTCGCCAGTCACCACACCATTGATACATCTCACATTCCAACTGTCAAAGAAGGTCAGCCATTGGTTTCAATTTGTTTCAGTATCTTCGGGCTTGCCTCAGTTTTAAACACCCTCACCTGCAACATTTTTCCATCCATTCACTGCCCCTTCTTCACACAAAACAACATCACATACTTCATTTAGACTACCCAGGAAACCTTCCAGACTAACTACCCACTGATTCATGTAGATATATACACTGAGAACAGGTCCTGCCAGGCTAGAGACTTTTAACCTAACATTTACTACCAATTACCCATATGTTTCTTCTGACACAACCTCAAACTCATAGAGCATTGGACTTCTTATTCCTGTTATGAGGCCCCCTGATGGTCGGCCACCATTACTTGGGCGAGCTTCCTTCTGCACCAGTGTGAACACATCTAACGGTTTTTTTTGTGCAAGCCAAACCCCCTGAAGGCATATCAAATCATGTGCGAATAAATAATTTAATCACACTGGGGTACCTAAAAAAACTATTTGACTAGTATTCCAAGTTATAGTGGACATCAAATGTGAGGCCTTTAAGTTGGTTAGAGGCCTGTTTTCATTTCCCCAAACTTTCAGAACTCCCCAACCAGGTTTGATGAGAGCCAGCTCCAATCCTGAGAGCATTCCCTCCCAACTCTATCATTCTCATTAACAAATTCACAAATCCTATTTCCCCTTGTTGTGTATGTTACCTTAATTGGGCGTTTAACACTTGGCCCAGCTTCATCTTTTAGACACTGCACCGAGTCTTCAAATTGGTCAAAATGCCACTCCACATGAAGCTTTACTGGGAATACTGGGAACAGGAATCAAAGGGGACACTGATTTACAAAAGGTAGCCTTGCACAAGGGTGCTGCATATCTTAACCCCATTGATTCTGTTGAAATGGGGCTAGGGGGTTAGTATAGACAGGCAGACCTCTTTAAAACTGGAGGAAAGTTCCAACATCTTGTCTTTCTCTCTGCCACTATCTTTCCTTCCTGTCCCCTCCACGTCCTGTAGCACAAATCACTTTGGGTGTGATGTCAGAAGGCAAAGCCCACTTGTTCCAAGAACAGGGATTGGACCCCTAAAGTCAGCTAGTTTTAGTCCAATATCCTGACTGCTTTTGACTTTAAAAGAAGGTGTTTCCCACAACTTCTTGAATCGTCTTTTGGACTTCAACCCTTGAAGAAGATTTTGTTGGACCCTATTGGGAGTGAAGTCCCTTCCAAAATCCTCCAGTTGTGAGGTGAGGACAGGTGTTCCAAGGCAGAAGCAAACTATGTCCCCTAACCATCCATTGGGGATGAACGTGCTGCTGGAACAAGACTTGCAACTCTGTCAGCCATGCTGCTGCCCAGCACCTCACTGTCTTGAAGAACCCCTGGAAGGTGTGTGTCATGCTCCCCCATGTTTGAGAGTACGAGAGAAGGACTAATATTGTCCCTGTGACCCTGGGAAGGGACACACAGCTCCTGAGAACCAAGACAGTCAGGACGACTCCTGCCGTTTTGCCATTGAAATACTGTGATTAGAGCATGTTCCACCCAGTTCAAACCACCAGGACCTACAGAGCTGACTTTGGCACTCATTACCTTTTGAAGCGCAGTCTGCCTGTTCAAACAAGTACACTGCTGAACTGCTTCTGCAAAAATGCATCTTTGCCTTGGCTTTAACAGAGAAGTGTTGCTGCATCTGCATTGCTCGAACCGCAATAAACACCATCACCCTCTTCATCACCCATCAAGTCCATGACTGAACGCTGCTCATGTTCTTCCCAAACTGCATCCCTCAAGCTGCATCGAAATCCTTGCCTGCATATCCAGTCATCAGCACTTCCATCATCAAACCTTCACCGTTGAACCGAACCTGGTGACCTCCACAATCTGCACTGCACAAACTGCTTCATACCACAGCCTTCTTCCAGTTTGACTCCACTTCGCCACCTGCATGCCACTGGATGACTGCAACTGCTGCATCTCGAACTGACTCAAACTACCAAACAGCGCTAAGAAGCCAGGTTCACCGTTACTCACCAGCCAAGACACTGCGAAGGGTATTCTTGCAGATAACAGTCCCAAATAGCCCATTTTGGGCTGCAGAGACTGGCTGGGTCACATTAATCCCTTTTTGTAACTCAAGAACATATCCTTTGAACATTGTGATTTTTATTACCTTTTCTTAGCCTGTCTAATTAGGAGTGCTGCATTTTGCTATCTTGCATTTTCTGTATTCTTTCTACATGGTTGGTTTTGTACAGTGTTTTTTTGTTCGTTATTAGTGTACATGATGTGTTTAATTAAAGTATATATTGTTATAGAACCTTGATTGGACATTGCTTTATTTTGGACTGTTATACTTTGCTGTTTGGGTGGCTACTGAACCACCTTCACACTCCTCTTGGGAGCATAGCCTTCCATTGGCCCACGTTACCACAACAGGAGGTATATCTCTTAACTGTGCCTGCGTTACCTTAATGATTGTGTTGGCGCTTGATTTGTAGAAGTGTGGGGTCTGAGTGGGAGCTTTAGCTTTTACCCATCCTTGTACTCCTGCAGAGCAGAAGTCCATTTATCACAGACAACACTATCATTGTATATCTCATGCCAGGGCCAATTATGCCATGCTGAGGCATAATTGGCCCTGCTGAGATATTCTGAGGGCCACTGATGCAAATGCATGCCAGGTGATTGAACTTATTGAGTTAGGTTGCAGCCTTGTGCAGTAGATCTTGAATGACTAGCCATGAGTCGTGTGTCGTGTCCCGCCATGTTAAAGGATTTTGAATAGGAGATAATCTTATACTATTGGAAAAAGTGATATTTGGTCACATCGCTATATTTTCTCAGCTGAAACCATTAGTCAGAGGCTTTGCTTTGTAGTAGGTGGAAAATAAGATGTTTAATGACATATACAAGCGCTGTTCAGTGCATTACTGAACAATTGACCTAACGTATTTTATTATGTCTTATATATTTGACAAAACGTGATGAGAATGAACCATTCTTATTTTTAATGCATTACAGAAGTTGTCTTCTCTAGTTCAAAAGCAAAAGTTGGAAGCACATTACAGTAACGAGAGTCATGGAGATCCAGGCTGATATATTGGCTGCAGTCCCATTTGATGCAACCTATTCTGGGAGTTACTTTTTCAACATGGCCAATTGTCCTGCAGCAAATGACTTTCAAAAGTACCTCCACTCAGTTATTACATGCCATCCTACAGAATCGCCTGGTTTCTGAGTTTGTGAACATTCTTCAAATAACCTTTGAGGAGTGTTCCAGCCATTTCAGTCACATTTAGATCTGGTGACTCCCACAGACAATGTTCTTCTTGAATGCTATGTCCATAATCCTTTCTTAAATGACAATAGTTTCTGGCCCCTGCTTGAAGTTCATTCCCAGACACTGAACATCACTTGATGTTTTGGTCATGGTTTGCAAGACAGGTGCCCTTTCCTCTCCGACCTTATCTTGTTGAATGATTCAAGCATTATATATTTTTACCTGCCTCAATTCAGTGTTTTATATGCACAATCCACTTCTGATGTGGTCGTAAAATGATTGGCTTGGTGTCCTCCAGTAGAGATGTAAGTTCCTCAGGGTTGAGGGTTTTCCAGATTCTTCTTGCCATGGTGGCCAGTGCTTTGTGAGTCAGGATCACGTGTGTTCACAAACTGATCACAAATGGTACCATTTGGTGGTTGCTCCACAAAATGTGGGTAGGATGGTATGTGATCATCAGGGCTTCTACAAAGAAAAGTGCATCCAATATGTGTCCCAAGGAGTGTGCTTGCACTTCGACCATCTGACCAAGATAAAGGCAGGTAATTTAGGAGCTCAGCGATTTGGCTGAAGTTTCATTATCTTCTTCAAACTAATTATTGAAATCTCCAAACAAACGTGGTTTCTTGTCTTCCACTGGGACAGAGTCAGAGAGCCTTTCTGCAAATCCAGTAAAGATACGTTAGTATGGTAGTGAATATCTAGGGGCCTCAATGGTGGTTTTCAGTCTGGAATGTCTATAGATGTTGCTGCTAAGATCTAAAAATGTGTCTTGTGTTCCATGCCTATTCCTCCTCCTAACTTTACTTCTTGGTTGAACGGTAGGAAATTACAGTTGGCTCACTGTATTAATGTGCTAATACCTTGCGATCTTCAATAGCCAAGGTTCCATGAGGAACAGTATGCCTCCTTTGCTAAGGATCTTGTGAACCTTTGTTCAGTAATTGGAATAGGAACACGCCTAGGTCAGGTTGCAATGTACCTTGTTCTCGGAGGGATCCTATGTTATTGATATTTTGTCATACAAATCTTTGGTGATGAAGGGTGTGTTTTTTGTTAAGATTTTATGTTAGTCTTCTGATGTTCTTGTGGGTTGGGGAGTGTGTGCATTACAGCCTTTATGTGGTTAATGTTCTGGTTGTAGCCCTAGCTTGTGCCCATTGTGCTCTGTTTAGTCAATCAGTTGTACATCATCTCCTGTTATTTCCAATCATGGTGTCTTTTCCCCAGCAGTTATCCCATAGTATCCATTGTGCTGTACTTTGTGGTCTTCTGAAAGTTGAAAGCTCATTCAAGATGTATAGATCCTTTGGTTGCAATGATGGTAGCAGTTGCACATTACTGTGTGGGTCTTGTTTTTGGGAGCTGTGTAGCACTCAAGATCTGTGAATCATTGCATCAGGCCTCTTATACTCTCTGGTGGTTGACAATTCTTATCTCATTCGGCTGTCTTTCCTTGGGCTTGGCATTTTAATACCGATCCTATGCAGTGCAACAGACCCACAACAGTAAGCAGACAGGTTTAGAGTAACTAATATAGCAGAGGGTCTGTGCGCAGTTCACTCTTTAGAAGGTTTCTGTGTCATATTTTGTCCCGAAATTGGGCAGTGCTGCTAGTAGTATTATCATAGCATAATATTTGGAGGTGGTACACCGGGTGTAATCGCAGTATAGTGCTAGGTGAATTGAAACTGTTGATGTGGAGCAAGTAATTCAACAGGCATTCAACAAGAAAGTAGTGGGGAAAGATACAGTGGGGTACTCATAAGTATAGTGATTCAAAAATTAATCTACGACCCCTCAGAGCATAAATATAGCAGGACAACAATTAACACACTGGTGGTTGAACAATTAAATATTAAAAAGGGAAACACTTTGTTTGGGACCCCTAGGAGAAGTAATGCAATGGACAACAAGTGTTGCAGTGGTGAACAGTTAATTCTGGACACAAGGGAGTCAAAATACAGTGCAATAGGCAGCTATGAATGCTTTCATATAGTGGAGCGTCAAAGACATTTTGTTTCTCATACGGATCCCACACCCTGATCCCTAAACAATACCTCCCTGCAATTACTCATCTTAATGCTCAACTATCCTCTTCTGTGGGTGTGCTTTCCCATGTGTTAATCGAGAGAGGACCGGGTGAGAGAGGTTTGGAGCATTAAGAGCCATTACTTGATTTTACCTCTTAAGTGCTAAGGACGTCTATGTTGGTGCGCAATTCCCACATGGAATCACTATAGGCTACGCACTTCCCTGCACTTCTTTGATGCCCAGCACTGAAAGACGCTCAGCGGTGGACAGACCATTTTAGTTTGTGTACAGTACCTGAAAATTGTAGACTGTAGCAGTTGCAATATGCAAAGAAATAATGCGTGGAAGAATGGAAGGTTCACTTGAAAGACATCAGGTATCACCTTGCTTATCATTCATAAATACCTGAGAGTCACTAACAGGGCTCTGTTTTTGAGATATATTGTCATATTAATTGAATATACGAAGTAACTTTGTTCCTTTTATTTTATTTCCTTCTTTTTTGTTTGCAGCGAATTCAAGGGCCCAAGCCCCGAAGAGGCATTATTGTTAGTCTTGTAATGTGAAGCATCCATGGAGCAACATTTAGAAATCAGTGCTGCAGGTAATGCAGAGATCTAGCAACCTCAATGTAGTACTATGCACTTTGCAGGAGATTAATGCATGATTCCATGTATTGACCTGGTGGGTGCCCTAGTCATTTTTACATTAGCACATCAGGGGGACCTCAGTCCAATGCCACCAGCCCCATTAGACAAGACATCATACACACTTGGCTGATCCTGCATGATAAGCTCCTATGAAATAAACCATTCAACTATTGGTGCAGAGGTTTGAACTTAGCCGTAGAATAAAAATATAAAATAAAAATATTAGAGCAATAGCACGTCGATTGTCAATTGAATTAAAGTCAATCTAAGCGGTCCTCCTCAGTGCATGGCGTTCACAAAATACATATATCATTTAGCTAACTTTCTTAACACCCAATATTTCAGAGGGTTCATATTTTATAGTCAAAGTAGCCACACCTCTACCCATTCATCTACTGCTCAAATGTGACTCATAGAATACGAATGATGCATTCAATGCATTCATTCAATGGATAATAACGGAATCAAAGCACCATTTACAGTAATCCTATTTCTACCAGTAGCCCTCCTGTCTGGACATACCATTGTAAAAGAACCAGCCTTATTGATTGCTCCTATGGGTGCTCCAAACAGTTGTGAAGCTCCTTAACTTGTCAAAATCCAGAAACCATCTTCTAGTGGGGTTTGTCGCTCTCCTCTGCCCTATTTTATTCTTCTCCTTCCTCCTCTTTAATTAACTGATTGATGTATGGTTTTACTCCCCTCACCCATTGCCACTCGAGTCTCCAGTTCTCACTTCTCCACCCCTGCGACACCTTCCTTCCATTCATTTCCCCCTCCCTTTCTACTTTTCAAACAGAATCACTTTTTTCCTGGCCAGGTCTTCGGCCCAAATGTAGCTAGATATCCAACTTATCAAACATGTGAAGTTTGTTTGGCCATCCTTTGGAGTTGTGGGGCCTGCGGTTAGACAACATTTGCTATGCAGAATTCTTCCCTTTCAATGGTTCACATTTCATTAGTTGGACTCTCTACCTGCCCCATTTGATATAGTGCACAGGTACACATCAAATAATTCAACGTGACTTAAACATATGACTCCCTCCCCTTACAACAGTCCTAAAATGTTTAGCTGATTTCTGGCATAACTGAATGCAACTTCTGGAATTGCAGAGAGCTGAAAACTAGCCAATTCTGTGTTGTTTCATCTTCCTTTGTTCTCTGACTACCCATTGTGGATAGTGCCTTTACATCATCCTCAGATTCCCACTTACCAGTCCAGCAGCAATCCACTGGATATCATCTGGTGCACCAGTATTCTACTTTCCCATTTATTCAAATGCCACAGAAAGGGGGAAGTCCTGATTGCACAAGACATCTCTCTCTATCTCTCTCTCTCGTCCATTTTGTAAGATACGTATATACTCACCACTTGGTCATGATAAGAGTGGGGAGATCCTGACTTTTCTCAGCACCTGGGCTCGTTCTGTGTCGCAGTGTAAGCATACAACTAATGCCCTTAGCAATATCCACCATTCTCAAGGACATGGTTGATTATTTCCTTCACTTTCATGTTCATGTTTCAGGGTATTCCACAATTGTTCTACGGAACCCTAGGGTGGCATCGGTCCAGTCTCCTCTCCCTAGTCTTGATGTCCTTCCTCTTCAGCATGAGAACCTACTTGCTCCTATCCAGCTCAGATACCCATGCATCTACCTGAGATTGCAGTGCATGCACAGAGGGTTGGCTAGCTTTAAACCACTGATCATAGGTGACATCTCCACCCACATGATTGTTGATGATATTGATTTTTCTTGTGACCATTTCTCTGCTCAAATCCTGGCCTGGATGTTTAACATGATCTCTCAGTCACCTCTGTCACTGGAGTCCTTTTGAAGTTGATTTGTCACAGTTTCTTTTGATTTTTATTAGCAGGCTCCAATGCATGATTTGGTGAGCGGGTTGAGGTGGATATCAGCCTTATAATGCCATAGGAATCCAGTTCAGAGTGTGCCATATTCTTCTTAATGTTTGGTGGAAGTATGATGGTGGATATTCATATGCTCGGTTCTGTGGGGGAGGGGCGCTATGCAAGTACACATTCAGGTCTGCCACCTGTGGCTGAGAATAGGGAGTGAAGCAAGTCATGTTCTTCCATCCCCAGGTCTACTTAGCGGGACAGCTCCATGCACCAACTTCTCACTTTCCAGCTTTGCTCTCTTGATGGTGGATCTCCTCAACTCTCAACTCATTAAGATCAAGGGGGGTCGGAGGCAGCCAGACAACACTGCCTCTGGATGCATCACTGTTCCCTCCTCGCGGTACCTCTCTGTAATTGCTTCTTTCCCAGTCCTCAAAAACTTCATAAGAAGCAAGCCACAGCTTTGTTCCTACTCTCTTCTCTCAAAAGAGATAGGTGCCAGCCCCCAGACATCAGTGAACAGGGTCTTGACCCACCAGGTGTTGACATTTATTTCTTCCCTTTCAATCCAATCCGCCCATTGACCGATGCCATATTGTGCAGAGTGTCTCCATGGTAATGCTGTTTTAAAGGCATGGGTAGAGAGTGCAGGAATTACTGCCATTCCACTATGTTGAGCATTGCTTCTTTAATGGCTGACATGATTTGTTTGTTAGGCGCTCCCCATTAATTACAGGATCCAGGGTGTTGTTCCATGATCTTGATCTGCTTTCGCTCACAGCTTAGTCATTCTCTTTGCACCCACTGGTGGCCTTGGAAAATAGATTTATTAAAACATGTTGGGCATGTGGGGCATAGGTAATGATGTGAGTAGTGCATGAGGCTTCATTTATGAGATACGGACGTGATGATGCATCTTTGCAACGAATGTGATTGTACAAAGTGGGCAACGTGTGTCTGCTGCCTCATACAAACTGGAAAATGTATTCATGGAACACTTCACAAATTGCACAATTTGGTCGATGCTTGATCGAGACATTGTGCAAAATAGGAACACGGGCCAAAATTCGCTTTGCAGAAGCAGACAAGGGCAAATGTGCTTGGTTGGGATCAAGTGCAAACTGAGCAAACAAGCCTGGATAATATACAGCTTGAGAAAGGGCGTCTTTGGGCATCGTGCACACTGGCTAGTATGTGCTTGGAGCAAGGCAATAGGTTCGTTGAGCACTGTGTGAACTAAACTCTTAGTTCTATGAACAAGTAAATTGGATGATACATTTTGAGGGCATTATGCACACAGAGTATTGTGTGCTCATAGAGCTATGCAAAATGAGAAATGCATAGTGCAAATAGTCCAAAATGCTAGTAGGAATCTGCCTGGGACATTGTATTAACTTCTCGTGTGGGCTGGACTAGTAGCATTGCAAACGATGGCAGGATGCGATTTACTGCCACCTAATGTGCCTTCTTGTGGTTTTGAAATCCTGTAAAATGGGCATTGACTGTTTGTCTAGTGGAGCAGTACCATACTGCTCTTCACTGGGGTATTATGACACACTTGCACATGTGCAACTGCTACTTGCACATTCACAATTACATTAACGTCAGTGCAAGGACAATTGCACTTTATTTCCTTTGGACATAATCTGATTGTTTTCCTACTACATCCTAGGTGAGCGATTTGGATCATCTTCAGTTGTATTCTGTGATTGCATTATATAGAATTCACGCCAGAACTTCATATCACAGCAAACTTAGACAACTCTTGCTTGTTGTTTGCATATTCATATCTTTAAGTTTTTGTTTTCAATGTTGGCACTTAAAAAAGTAAAATGGCCTTAACTTAACCAGCCACCATCTTTTTTTGTAGCATATTTAAAAACGATATTAAGTTACATTCCAAAGCACTCCCTATTGAATTTGATTTTGATTTCATCATATGTGTAGCACTCACGATCTAAAGATGGCATCTGAGTGCGCTTCCGCCAGTGCATATCCACTGGATATCCAATTAGAATGATCAGGGACAAGACAAATCATCTGATGATAGATAACTTACAACAGCCATGTCTTGACCTTGTGCCGAAAAGTAAGATTTTGGGATAGGGGCATATCTACTGGAAGGGAATTCCGCAGGGGACCGGACTGAACAGAAAAAGAATGTCCTGGCAACAACAAACCAGCAATTTGTTTGAGGGACTTAGTTTATTTGGGATGCAAGTTTTCAAGTGACGTTTCAGGTAGTGTGTGAGGGATTGGTGCCGATGGTCTTGTGCACTTCAGTCAAGGTCCTAAATTATATGATATGATTGGTTATTTATAACGCGCTCAATACCCAGAGGCTTCTAAGCGCGGACCCGGGGATCGAACCATTTGTTGCTCTGTGTCATCTTGCTTCCCCTGAGGTACCTCCCGAGATACCTTGTGACTCTTCCGTTGAATGGCAACCAATGCAGACCTTCTAGAAGTGGGGTTAGGTGGTGGTTTGCGGGTAGTGTTGATCACAATTCTTCCTTCACAATTCTTGCTGTACAATTAATTAGCATCTGGACATGATTTGGAGCATATATGGGGTCTCCAAGGAATTATGAATTACAATAATCAATTCTGGAATCAATGATGGCCCCGGCAATATTTCTGAGATGGTTCTATGCCTGGAAAGGAGTAATCTGCCGAAGGAGCATCAGGTGATATACACTGCTGCTGACTACCTGATTAGTGAGTTGAACCGTAGATATAGAGAGTTTGCCATCAAATATTACTCCTAGAGTCTAAACTTTACCTTTGGACGCAATGAGATTCTCTTACATGTCTGTTTTTTTGCAAGGTGAGGTCGCAGTGCGTAAATTGTTTCATGCACTAAGTGTGTAATTTCAGCTATGTGTGTACACCAATCAGCAAAGGGCAAAGGCGCCCTTCAAAACAAGTGGAAACCCATAAATAGCAAGTAGACGGGGCAAAATAAATGCCCGCCAAATCTGGATGAAATCTGGAAAATCAAATCTACAGACACAAACATGTGTTACAATGCATCTAATAAGGTTTCCAGCCCAAGCAACAGAGCAGCACACAGCAGTACTTACCAAATATGTTTTCAAACGATCATGTAAACACACGCGGCGACCAGCACTTGGAAGCTATAGGATTTCCGAATGCGTGAAGGACACAAGGGATAGATGTGATGAGAGGTAGCACCGCGCTGTCACGTGGCTCTTAGTGCAGTGCTCCCTCTCATTATGAGAGCTCCTTGCTGACATGGCTCTCAGCGGGGAACTCCCTCTCTTCATTGGAGGGCCTCACTGACAGGATGGCTCTCCTCCTTGCCTGAGCCCACCTCAATCACCCACAACATCCCCTGCACCTTACCTTCTTTTTTCCTACGCCTTGCTGCACCCTCCTCAAAAGCCACTCCCCAGCAACCAAAGAAGGCGGATTGCGCATTTTTGATATTTTGAAGGGACATCATATTTTCATAGACCACACCCTCAGGTGGTACCTGGTGTTATGTGCCCTAAACAACCTGTTAAATGCCCTAACTTTGCTCAGGCCTTTAACTTGGTCTTCGGGCCCATAATTCCCAGTATGGTCCCTTGGCTAGGTCTATAAAGCTTAATTGAAAAATAATTGAAATGGACCCTGTTGGTTTTTTTAGAGTAAAACGAGTGTCTGTTCAATGAAAGGCTAGATTCTGTGCCTTTTGGGTGGCATTTTGCAG
Organism: Ambystoma mexicanum; assembly: GCF_040938575.1. NCBI lineage: Eukaryota > Metazoa > Chordata > Amphibia > Caudata > Ambystomatidae > Ambystoma > Ambystoma mexicanum. Next base: position 640,281,429 of record NC_090937.1, read on the forward strand.
TAAATTTGATAACAAATTGCGATTTTGTTTTGTTCCCATCGCAAAATGTGACAAAGGAAAAAAATTAATAACGTCCATGTCACCATTGTGAGGTCACCAAAAGACATGGCTGGAATAGCTTATGAGGCAGAGCAGGAAACACAGCATTAAGATCTGGCACAAGATGTGGGTTAATGAGGCCATTAAAACAATCCTCTTCCTGATGTGATGAGAGGGAACATCATAGACCCTCTGCTGAGTCCACAATTTCCACAGATTAGCTTCGATTGGGCAATGGTGCCACCAAAGGTTGCACACTGTGGCTGGCTATCTTGTTACAAGTCCATCCCCTAAGTTCAGAAATGCATTTACAAGGTTTAGATTCAATTTATGGCCTTTCAAGGATATATTAGGAAGGCGAGGACTGATTGCTAAAAGTGACAGTTACTGTACATTTTGTAAAGTGCTAAATCATCGGGAGACGTTATGTTACCTCTACAGAATGTCAGCAGTTTATAGATATGCATTCTATGCATTTGAAATGCTATTTTAGTGAATGAAAAATTCTGGAACCCTCTAAACTGTGGCAATCAATCTTTATGACCAATCGCATTTCTGTCCAATTGGCTATCATTAGATTTTTAGAAGGCTTGAACCTGGACAATGCTGAATTGTAACGATCGTTGTATAGCAATCGAATTGTTTAAAAAAAAAAAAAAGTTTTTATTTTTTGGGGATTTGACTATGGCATAGAAATGTATATACATGTGTGAGAATAAAAAAAGACCTCTAAATGATAATTATGATGTGCATATATAATTGTAATAGGATCCACTATGTTTTATGGAATTGTCACTTGGAGTTTTTGATTATGTTGCTCTAAATGTATTATATTCTCTTTTTTTGATTTACTGTTAAACTTTCCTAAAAGAAAACGTTTTTTTTGTTGACTTTGTCCTCCTTATAATCAAACAGTGATAATCAATTTAAATTGTTTTCTGTTGATCAAAACACACTGTTACTCTTTTATTATGCTTTTGAAATGTGTAAAGTTTTAATTAATATTATATCATATTTTTGATATTTTTGATATTTTGAGATTGTAAACATGGCTTGTTTTCTTGCTCTCTTTTAGACTATGAGCCTCATCACGAATTTGGCGATAACCCATTAAATGCGACGGTAGCGCTATTACCGCCGTATTTAAGGGTCTGCCAGATCATGGCTTTGACGTATTTCCGAAATCCACTGCAAATTTGCCGATTTTCGGCGCGATTACTGCCGGCGTGAAATCCGCCGGCGGTAATAGCGCAAGTTTTCCCCATTGGGCCCAATGGGGTATGAGGAATTCCGAATGGGCCCAATGGGGAATAGGCACTAACCGTTCCACCAAACCAGTGATTCGGCGCTTATAGCGCCGGGGGGGTTGGTGGTAGGGCTAATAGCGCCGGCGGCAATGGCACCAGTGTAACCAACCAACTCGTGATGAGGCCCTATGTATTAAAAAATTGAAAGGTTGATTAATTTAACCAAATCAATAAAAATAACAGCATACAGAAGCTGACACAACTTGGTCAGCGTAAATGAATCCCAGCCCCACACCCAGACTGTGCATTATTAATACTGTAGCCTCTCAGTGAAGGGGCCCCAGATGATTCCACATGACTAAGGAAGTAGAATACTTGTTTCCCTTTCTAGAGCATGAGATGCCCCATGGCACTGAAGGAGGAGCCATCGAGCAAGGAAGGGAGAACAGTGTGTGTTGTATGGGAGGCAGTGACCTCCATGCCATATGGAGGCATTATGGGGCATTTTCGGGGCGGCACTTGGTGGCACCACCTGCATACGCGAGGTTACACCTTAGCCTATGCTAACTACAGCAGACAATCGAGGGTATTTTATCTGGACATTTGATGCTACAGCTGACATACAACAGCCACAACCTATTGGGTTTGCCAATGTTTAGTTTGGGGGCACGTTCACATCTATTGATAAACTCTAACATGTTGCCACATCGTTCAGGGCTCCCCTCTCTGGCGCAGCTGAAAAATCCTGTCGTTTCTAAATTAAGAAAGCATCAGCACACCCATGGCCTGGAGCACTAAAATTAGGAAACGAACAAGCAGCGTTCATGCCTGCACAGGTGAGCACTCACCTGCTAGGCAGCACCTGACTCCTGTCAGTTATTCTGCCAAAAGTGCTCCGGTGTGTGAAGGTGCTGGCCCGGCCTTCCAGGCTGCAGCATAGCCCCCTCTCGCAAGCTGATTCCGAGTGAAGGCTCACGTGACATTGAGAAACAGCCCTTATTTATTAGCCCTCAAAGATGCCTTTAAAACATTTTTTTTTTAAAAGCACCTCCAGTAATGAAAGCTAGAGGGATCTTCCAGGGAGGTAAAACATCTGCTGGCGTTTTTATCTTTATTGTATTTGTTGACACTGTGCCAAAATGTACAGAACATTTCTACCATTTATCACATTTGTACCATTAATAATGTCTTCTCTCTCTTATTTTTTTAATGCATGAAGCTCAGCTCCTCGAGCTAAAATTCATGGAAAGTCACACTAAGCAGGAACATTTTTAGCATTGCGGAGCCGCAGAAAAGGCAGTTACAAAATATACAGGCGAGACTGAACAGCAGCAATCAGAGATGTTTTTATGGGTGGGCAAACGGGGCGGGTTCACCACACCCCCAACCTTGTGGGGGTGGCACCGACTGCCTAACTTTGAGGGGCGGGGGCGGGGGGGTGTAGTGGCACTGCTTGGGGCGGGGAGGGCGGATTCACCACTTCATGGTGGGTGGCCAAGTCACGTGGCCAGAAAACATTTTGCGTTTTTTATTTCTTCCTCCCTTTTACATCATCGCTTAGATACTGAAAAGAACATACGCTTTGTGCTTGCATGCCTGCACATTTAGCACAAACAAAAAACAAGTATTGGCAATGCCAAAAGTTTGGCCTTGTGTGTAGGCATGGGAAAGGCATTTGTCAGGCACTTTGTAGTGATATTACTTGGTCATTGATGGTAGCAGGTGCAAAATGGTGCCAGTACCTGAACATCTAAAAGCAGCGCCTGGCAAATGCCTAATACTTAGACACAAGCCAAAGCTGTTGGCTTTGGCAATGCTTGTTTTTAATCAGACTTCAGTGAAGGACACGCATAGTGCTCTGATTGACATTTTTATTACATACACCAGTAGTGTGTTTACAACTCAATTGAAGTAATTGGAGGGGTCATTACAATTTTTCTTTTCTGGTAATAAAGTGCTGGTGATAACATTTACCAGCACTTTTACCGGAGGTAAATCAGACAACTACCAGCAAAAAACTGCAGTATTACCAGCACAATAATACTGTTGCCGGGAATACCTGCAAAATCCCCAATGGAGTCCTATAGGACAACATGGAATGGGGATTTACTGTTTAAATTGGCACTTGTAATCTGCCAGTAATACCGGCAGACAAGTGCCAGCAATGGTATTACCGTTTGCCGGTATCCCCGTGGTATTACCATCAGATGAATGCTAAGAAAAACATGAGATTCTTGGCTATCAAACAAGTTAAGCCTGCAGACCGAGGTGGTCTATTTGTACTAGCACTTGGTTGTGTGCTAGATTCACCTACATAGCAGTCTGATATAATTTAATCTTTGAGGAATACAGGTCTGACAACCCCATTTAATTACACTGTTACCTCTTCTCTGCTCCCATGATCAGCACTTCAATGTTGCTGTCTGCAGGCAGCCTGCCACAGAAGTATAGCCAGCCAGAAGCGTGAGGAGTTATTTCTTGAGTTGAGGCTTGAGTTGAGGGAGAAGAATGGTTATGAAATTGGGAAAGGTGCGTATATTCATCCTGCATGTAGCACCGTTACAAGGGGAGTGCTAGTCAGAGGGGCAAACTGCCCCGGAACTTGCAGGGCAGCCTCGCTGGGTTGGGATTCCTCTTGTGTTGCGTTGTAGGTTATTATTTGCATACACTCCTGGCTTCTTCGGCTAGGTCCCAGTGATGACAAATTGGGATGTGTGGTCTAGTGTTCACATTACTGAGTTTAGCACACAGACACTTCAATTTAAATCTTAGCTTCAGTATCTAATAAGCAGTTATTTTTTTATTTTTTTTATTTTTGAATTTGTTTGTTTCTGACTCAATGAGCCTTTACAAAAAATGAGAAAGACAAACAATTAACAAACATTTTTGTGTATATACAAATACGATTTAAATATCTAATTCGGTCCTAATTTTGTTTGTCCCAGCAACTTTTTAAGGCATTTATACTGTTGATCTTTGTATTCTCAATGTGCTTCTGAAAGATCAAGATTGTGGTGAACTGTTGTTTCTAGAATATACAGTTGAAATGTTGATTTCACAGTTGATTAGCACCTGAATTGCAGCCGATGATAGTGTGGCATTGATGCCAGAGATGAGTCTATCCCACAAAAACTCTGAAATAATGTCCTCATCTCGGTACACAAAGTTCCTAAAAAGTCTTGACCGAGGTTTCCACGATCCTTCACAGTTCATTAGTAAATGCCTTAATGTTTGTTTGGCTGGGTTTATACAAATCGAATACAGTTTTTTTTGCCTTGTCCCCTGGATTTCGCTTTTCCAAAATCTCCCCACAATGGACCAAATTTAGCCTCATTCTGAGGAAGTTTGAGCGCAATATCCTGTTGGGGAATTTCGTTAAATAGCACGAGAGGCACCCAAGTTCCTTTTACCCCCTCAAGAATGGATCTGGAACTGGGTCTAATCTGACCATCTCTACTGTTTCAATCCAATCTAAAAGCTCCAGTTTTTTTTAAACTTTGAGTGGGTTTGAAACCAGAGTTTCCTTGTCAAGGTCAATTTTTGTAAGAGCTTTCATTGCTTTATCCCCCAGTACTGACAGAATTGGTGATTTACCCCCCCAACCTTTGACACCTAAGGTCACCATAAAGGTTAGTCTCTCTACCTGTGATTATCTCTCAAAACAGAGAGATCAGTTTCCAGTCTGCCATACATTTCAGAGATTTTAAGCCTAGCTCGAATCTCAGACTTCCAATAGATGTACAACTTGGAAGTCCCAGGACTTTTTTCCACAGTCGACATTCAAAAATTTCCCATTTTACTGATCAGAGACCCGATCTAGCTTCCAGTCCATGTAATATCACTGGAACTACTTTAGCTAGATAATACTTGACTAACGGAAGAATGGACAATTTACAAAACTTATAGTTCAGTTTGATCATTTGTGACGTGGCTTGTGATACTTTGTCCGTGATCTCGGATTCTGCCTTATATAGGGCTGGATAAGCATGTACGTTATAACCCAGATATTTTACAGTTTCTACAACTCTCTTTCGCCTCCAAGTTTCCAACTATTGTACTTAGCGTTTGTCAGGGGATGTTTGAAGATGAGTATTAGATTTGGCAGGATTGATTGTTAGTCTGTTTATCCCAACATACTCATTCAATCTCATATGCAAACGTTGGAGACCAATTGTTGTTCTATCAAGAAGTACTATATCATCTGCGTAGGCTAGCCAACAGATCTTTCTCCCATTCAAGATGGGGCTGGCCAACGCAGACGATTCCAAAAAAGGTGCCATGTCTGCCAAAAACAGATTGAAAAAGAGGGGCGCTCCTAAGCACCCTAGTCTAACCCCCCTGTTTACTATTATTATTTTTGAGAGGTGGCCCATTCCATCTAGACGGACTCTTAGGTTTGTGTCTCTATGTAGTTCCACCAGTATAGACAATAGGGTTTCCGGCATACCCCACTCTCGCTATTTTTGCCAGAGTAATGCTCTTTCCACTTGATCGAAGGCTTTAGATAAATCGATCCAAGCTCCATACAATGGGAGCGATTTCTTAATCTCTGTCTGTTCATTCAGCAGGTTTAGGATCAGACCATTTACTGATGTCGAAAGTCCCTTTCGGAACCCTGTTTGGAAACCATATAGGATGTCAAACTCTTCTACCCATTTTAAAACATGATTTAGGAGAAGTTACATGAATATTTTACTTTCAATGTCGAGCAGAAGCATTAGTCTATAGTTTGATGTTGCTCGATGATCCCCTTTTTTAAAGAAGGGTATAACTAATGCCGTTTTCCAAGAGATTGGGTCTGCCCGTTTCCTAAGGATTTCCCTGAAGAGACCAGACAGTAGTTTTGACCATAACTCCGGTTCACTTTTAAGTATCTGATCGGTCAGGCCATTCAATCCTGATGCTTTAGAGGTCGAAGAGTTTATTATGATTTCATAAATTTCCTTCTCGTCAAAGCACCGTGTTATTCTGGACCAATCTCTGCTTCTCTCCATGTCTAAAAGTGCAATTATGTGATGTTAAACTGTAGCTGCCAGCTGCTGTGCTAGTGTGTACTTATATCGTCCCATCACTTATAGGATTCTCTAATTTGGCCTCCACAGCCCCAAGGACAGATTGTTATGCATGTGGTAGCACACGTTTGAGGGGGCCCTGTCCCCATCTATCTCAAATATCAGCTTTTATCCATTAGGATAAGGAGATGGACAGTAAAAGTTCACCTTTTACTTTATGTTGGATTTGTAATAACCTGCGTAGAGTACTAAAAATATACACCAAGTTAAAGGAAAAGTAAATGGGGCACAGAGCTCTGTAACCTGCAGGACACTGTTTCTGAACCCCATCACAGACAACTTATCCTTTCATCCTTTCAGAGGCAGATAAAATGAGTACTGTTTAGCTGAGCATTGAAACTACTGATTTCTTAAGTGCCAGGTAAGTTTAAAGTGCTCACAATAACATAGCTCATTGATTTAAAAATATTTGCTGAGGAAGTAATGCAGTAGTCACATTGGGGAGGGAGGCTGGGGAGGACATTGGCAGTTCCTCACTTTAGTGAAAGTATTTCTGGCGTGCCATCCCACCTGAGCCCTTGATTCTGTAAGGCACACAGTGAGGGGGCTCCTCCATTCACGGGGTCCATAAATTAGTGTATGGGTTTACAATGCAGAGATGTATAGCCAGAGAGGGCAAAAATTCTGCAAGCAACTAAGGGGGGAATTCATAGAATCCAGCACACATGTGACGCACGTGGCTGGTGCACAGTGTGCGCGTGCAACAGTCTGCGCCAGCCGCATGCGCTAAAATCCATTTCCACGCACAGCGTATTCATGGATTTTAACATCCAAAACCAACCGTGGTGCAGAGTGGTGCAGCGACCCTGCAGCAGCGCCAGTTACGCCCCCAACCCCTCCCCGTGCACCATGCACAGCGCACAAATCCCGTACATGGCGCACAGGCCATTGGACCAGCATACAGCCCCCCAACCACGAAAACGCCTGTAAAATGCCCCGCGCACCCCTCCGAATACATGTACATCCCGGCGCGGGGAGTTTCACACGCGATTGGCCCTGTGAGAGCGGGGTACGTGTATCATTGGGGTTTGTGGGGAGTTTCACAAGCGATTGGCCCTGTGCGAGCGGAGTACATGTATTACTGGGGTTCGCGGGAAGTTTCACACGCGATTGGCGCTGTGCGAGCGGGGTACATGTATCACAGGGTTCGCAGGGAGTTTCACACGCGATTGGCCCTGTGCGAGTGGGGTATTTGTATTTCAGGGGTGCGTGGGCCGTTCCACACGCGATTGGCTCTGTGCGAGCGGGATACGTGTATTTCGGGGGTGCACGGGAAGTTTCACACGCGATTGGCCCTGTGCGAGCGGGGTACGTGTATTACTGGGATGCGTGGGAAGTTTCACACGCGATTGGCCCTGTGCGAGCGGAGAACGTGTATTACTGGGGTTTGCGGGAAGTTACACACGCGATTGGCCCTGTGCGAGCGGGGTAGATGTATTACTGGGGTTTGCGGGAAGTTTCACACGCGATGGGCCCTGTGCGAGCGAGGTACGTGTATTACTGGGGTCCGCAGGAAGTTTCACATGCGATTGGCCCTGTGCAAGCGGTGTACGTGTATTACTGGGGTTCGCGGGGAGTTTCACACGCAAATTGCCCTGTGCGAGCGGGGTACATGTATTTCGGGGGTGCGCATGAAGTTTCACATGCGATTTCGCTGTCAGAGCGGGGTACGTGTATTTCAGGGGTGCGCGTGAAGTTTCACATGCGATTTCACTGCCAGAGCGGGGTACGTGTATTTCGGAGGTGCGCGTGAAGTTTCACACGCAATTGGCCCTGTGCGAGCGGAGAACGTGTATTACTGGGGTTCGCGGGAAGTTTCACACGCGATTGGCGCTGTGCGAGCGGGGTACATGTATCACGGGGTTCGCAGGGAGTTTCACACGCGATTGGCCCTGTGCGAGTGGGGTATTTGTATTTCAGGGGTGCGTGGGCCGTTCCACACGCGATTGGCCCTGTGCGAGCGGGATACGTGTATTTCGGGGGTGCACGGGAAGTTTCACACGCGATTGGCCCTGTGCGAGCGGGGTACGTGTATTACTGGGATGCGTGGGAAGTTTCACACGCGATTGGCCCTGTGCGAGCGGAGAACGTGTATTACTGGGGTTTGCGGGAAGTTACACACGCGATTGGCCCTGTGCGAGCGGGGTACATGTACTACTGGGGTTTGCGGGAAGTTTCACACGCGATGGGCCCTGTGCGAGCGAGGTACGTGTATTACTGAGGTCCGCAGGAAGTTTCACATGCGATTGGCCCTGTGCAAGCGGTGTACGTGTATTACTGGGGTTCGCGGGGAGTTTCACACGCAAATTGCCCTGTGCGAGCGGGGTACATGTATTTCGGGGGTGCGCGTGAAGTTTCACATGCGATTTCACTGTCAGAGCGGGGTACGTGTATTTCAGGGGTGCGCGTGAAGTTTCACATGCGATTTCACTGCCAGAGCGGGGTACGTGTATTTCGGAGGTGCGCGTGAAGTTTCACACGCAATTTCGCTGTCAGAGCGGGGAACGTGTATCCAGTGGGGTGCGCGGGGAGTCCCACACCTGAATTGGCAGTGTGGGTCCTCCCAGGTGTCCCCTCTACCCACTCCACGGCCCCTGCAGGTAGCCCACACCACAGGGGACTACCCTGCACCCCTGGTCATGTCCCGCAGGCAGCCCATCCACCATGGGCATGCCTCCCAGCCAAGCCACATGTCACCTTGCAATATGATCACCAACTCATGTCCCCAGCACCCCCACCCCCCCAGCAGTGAGGGGCACCTGCCAGCAGGCCCCCACTCATGTCCCCCAGCACCCCCACCCCCAGCAGTGAGGGGCACCTGCCAGAAGGCCCCCACTCATGTCCCACTCATGTCCCCCTGCACCCCCACCCCGAGCAGTGAGGGGCACCTGCCAGCAGGCCCCCACTCATGTCCCCCTGCACCCCCACCCCCTAGCATTGAGGGGCACCTGCCAGCAGGCCCCTACTCATGTCCCAGCACCCAGACCCCCCAGCAGTGAGGGGCACCTGCCAGCAGGCCCCCACTCATGTCCCCCTGCACCCCCACCCCCCAGCAGTGAGGGGCACCTGCCAGCAGGCCCCCACTCATGTCCCCCTGCATCCCCACCCCCCAGCAGTGAGGGACACCTGCCAGCTCGCCCCCACTCATGTCCCCCAGCACCCCCACCGGCCAGCAGTGAGGGGCACCTGCCAGCAGGGCCCCCACTAATGTCCCCCCCTACATGACATAAAGATGCACAATCATGGCCCACTTCTACACCAAAATACCACAGCACGCCACCCCATTCTTGAGACGCAATGATTTCCCAATTCACCCCACACTGACATGCCTATCTCAAGACACAAACCAAAAGTCAACTATGTATATCAACACATGTCCGTCACACACACACACTGGTTGGCATTGATTGTGTAAACCCACATTTTCACATGCATGAACCCAGTGAGCGAATCCCACACATGGAAGTAAAATATCAAAATGCATTATGTACAAAAATAAAGCAATGAAATGAAAGCATAACAAAATAGCAAACATGAAATGAAAAGCATGTGCAAAAGATGAGTAAATGAAAAGTATAACCAATCCAAAGAAATCTGAAAGAAAAATAGTCCAAACTCTCCCTCCACCAACGCAAATCCAAAGGAAACGTAAAAAGAAAATTCCATTAATCCATGGTGAAATCAAAAGAAAAAGTTCAAAATAATCCATTGTCCAACTATGTACAATCCACTGTCAAGGGTCCATGAGCCCAACGAAAGAAATGAAACCTACCTAAGAAACTACCTAAGAAAAAACTATATACAAATGTGTGGGACATAGTCTATTCATGCCAAATCAAAGGAAAAGGAAAAGGAAACCTAACTCTAAAAACTATTTACAATGGTGGTGGGCTAGTCCGACGGCTCACTTCCTGATTTCCCGGGCCAGGGCATCAACGAACTCCTGCTCGATGTCCCGAGGCGGTCCTCTTCCATGGCCCAGAGGGTTTGCAGGGACGATGACATGTGGACCTCCAACTCCCTGCGAATTGCCTCGAGGCACTAGGCCCACCTCAGAGCCCTACGCATGGAGTTCTCCACCCTGAACATTGTGAGCCGGCCTCTTCCGCCCGCCGCTGCTCCGCACCTATGGCCTGGCCCAACCGCTGCCACATGGAAGACACTTCCAATCCTGGGTCCTCCTGCCCTCTGGCCGATGCCTGCCCCTCCGATGTTGAAGGCCCTGAGCCATCATGGCTCCCACCTTGTTTCTGCTGCTGCTGTGCTTGTGCCTGTGCCCTGGCTCTTGCTGCCTGCACGTCAGGACAGGCTCAACCCGTTTCTGGATAGCCACGTCCGCAGGGAGAGGAAGGCCAGTTGTTGTAAGCGGATCACCTCCCTGAAAATGGGTCTGGATTTAGACATCCCTGCTGGTGTGGGATGATGCAGTCACAGGATCGGGGACAGGATTACACACAGGCACCTCCGCGGCGGCCTGTGCTGCCTCCTGTCCCTGCCCCTGTACAGCACCACTAGCACCAGTGGAATCCCCACCTCCAGACCCCGTGTCTGTCCCTTCCACGGCCTCCTCCTCCAAAAACCCTGCCACCAACCTGGATGACTCTGTGCCATCGTCCTCCGTCGGACCCAGTGGGATCTCAGCTGCCCCTTCTGCTGCCGAGGAGTCCAACTCCGAACTCCGCCTCTTGGACCTACCTCGGCAGCTGCGGCCTGGGACGCGGCACCGGACTCCTCACTCCCTGACGAGATGACAACCTGGGAGAGGAGCCGGGCCTTGCGTCTCCGGCTGACGGTGCGATCCCTGCCAACTTGCTCCACAGCACCCACTCTGCCCTCTTCATCAGTTGATGCTGCAGACAGGGAGAGATAGGACAAAGGCATCAGGGCACTGTACAATGGACTGATACACACATGACAGTTGCACATGAGTGGTAGTGTCAAACTTCAGACATGGCATCACAATCCCCAACACACATGTCATTTCAACTCACACACATGAGCAATTCCACAGCAATATCGCACCAGGCAGCACCATCCATACACATACAGCATGAGCAGCCAAAGGTGAGCCTGACATCACATGAAACAGGGCGAGTGCACAGGACATGCACACACTCCACCACATTTACATGCATGTGTACATCTCCACCAACTGTCGCAGTGATGAGATCGCCATCCATGTCATATCTGACATTCAGCCTTCTACATATCAGTGTCACATGCATCCATGTTGCATCACAGTTGGACACTTGTCAAATACACACACATGCACATGTACACAGTGCAGATACATGCAGCTGGAACCAACATCCATGTGTGAGACCACAACCATGCCAACGTACATACACAGTAATTCAAACATGTGTGCTCCCACATCTGCATTTGGCCTGCATGCTTACCCACACATACACCATCCATGTGTCTCACACATCAGAGGACGCGCATGTGTCAGCCTCACGCCCCTGTACATACACATCCATACATGGCCCTACAAAAACACATGTTCAACCTGCACTGGTTCCAATCAGTATGCATGTACACTTACCGCTCGACTCCAGACGTGTCTGCCTCTCAAGGACCTGGACGTAGAGCGCTGGGCATATGCATTCCAGGACCCTCAATTGGTGGTCGGACAGGTGGCCTCGGCACCCCTTGGCATCCGCTGCCTTCAAGAGGCGCCGGGCCTTATCGAGGGTCCTGGACCTGAAGTCCTCCCAGCGCTTCTTGACATGTTTGATGTTGCGGATTGCCACCCCTTCCTCAATGGCAGTCACAATGTCCATCCAGATCCTGGTCCGTACTTCATAGTCGGCGCACAAACTTCCAAAGAGGGCATCATACTGCACAGGACTTGCTCCACCAGGACACCAACTTCCCTGGCACTGAAGCTGGTGGCCCTCTGCCTCTCTGGATGCGGGTTGCCAGTGGTTCCAGATGGTGGTGTGCCCGACATGGCAACCCCAGAGGCAGGTGTGGGTGGGCAACTGGGTCCTGGGGCTGGGCTGTGGAGTGATGGTATCCCAGTCGGGAGTCCTCAGTTCCAGCAGGGGTGGTCACAGCAACTGCACCCCTGCAGATGGCTGATGTGCAGGCAGCAAATAGCAGGGCACGTGGGCAGCAGACAGGCAGGCAGCAGCAGATGGCAGGTGGGAGCATGCTCGGGGCTCTGGGGGGCAGTAATTCGGCCATCTGGGCAGGAGCGTGGTCTTCTGTGTGTTGTTGCGTGGCCAGCTTGATACGGAGTGATTTGGCACGTGAAAAAATTGCACGTCTGCGTGTGAATGCGTGTAATCTGAGGAAAGGGCTACGTGTAAGTGACATGACACATGCAGGCATTTCCCTCAGCACGGGTTAAAGGTGAGCAGGGCCAGCAGTTCGCTGTACGTGCCTTTTGTGGAGAACGACATGCGTTGCTGCTTCGTGTTGTTCTTCTTTTGGCGGGGGTATTGGCTATGCGTGTTTTTCATTATCACGCTAGTCAGACGGTGAGTCGCGCACGCTATTTTTCCCACTGCGGGTGTCCCTGTGTATCGCACCCATTTTTGAGGTCATAGTAGCCTGCGTGTCCCACGCGTACGCATTTTTCGTGTTACTGGGTGCCACCGCGTACTGCGGGAGGTTGATTCCACGCGCGTAGGCTGCAGGGTTGCGTGCACAGTTTTACTGCAGTTATGGGGTGCCAGAGCATTGCGTGACCCGTCACTACATCACTGGGGTCACATACAGCCTTGCAGGTGCAGGGGGGCTGTTAACATCTTGTATCCCACCCCCTTCACCCCAATTGACCAGGACAATTGTGGTGTACACCTCCCATTGGCACTCCTCCATCTGTGCCGGCACTACTCCATCTGTGCCATGGTTGGGAGGCCACCAAAGGTGAGTGTGCCTCAGCTGGGAATCCTCCTCATGACGTGGCCGGGGTGACCAGGGAGTAGGGGGACTCCATGGTGTCCAGGGTGGCCGCAGAGGGGGAAGAGGCAGGGGTGCGCCACTTGAGCACGATGTTGTGCCATGTGTCGGTGCAGTCATGCCACCACCCCCTGTGCAGCTTCTGCATCTGGCACTGGCGCCCGTGTGACCCAGCAGTCTGTTTCATCGACTGCCACGGGCTCAAGGGTATTGGTAGCTGCAGGTGCAGCTGTGGACAGCACCACCCAGGCTCAGGGTCTGCCAGCGCAGGCTGCGTTGGCACTTGAAGAGCACTTGGAAGATTTCCAACAGGCCAGGAGGGAAACCGTAGGTGCACGCAGGGCTGCCCTGACCAAGACGCGTGGCCCTGGGGCAGTAATGTCATCTGCTGCCCCGAACAGCCGGGTGTTGGCAAGTGCAGGGGCAGATGCAGCCAACAACACCCCGGTTGTGAGTCTGCCAACCAGGACAGTCGCAGTCAATGACCCTGCCACAGCGGATGTTGCTGCGCAGGGTCCATTAGAGGGCACGCAGCTGCCACTGACGCAAGTCAGGCCTTTGTTCGTCCCTCCACCTGCCACCCCCTTGGCTCAATCCACCGGTGCTACTGGCCATAGTGATCAGGGCGGCATTTGCCAGCCAGGGTCTGTGCCACAATCCAAGAGGAGGAAGGTTGTACCTGCAGCACAGGCTGGGACCCCACACACAGCCACGACCTCCAGCACGTCAAGGAAGAAGCCTTTCTGCAACCAGGAACTGGACTACCTCATGGACTACGTGCTGGGCCACAGCCGTGACATGCTAGTGGGTCCTAATTGTCAGACTACGGCTGCCCACTGTGATACCCGCTGGAAGCAAGTTGCGGAACATGTGAGTGCATTCGGCCAAGAGTGCAAAAAGCATTGGAATGACCTCAAACGCAGCGCTAAGGCTAAGCGTGCGTCAAATTACAACTTGACTCTGGTGACTGGCAGTGGGCCTGCACCTGAGGAGGAAGACCTCACTCCGCATGAGTCACTCGTCGCGGAGTTCATACCATCTGAATCGGTCGAAGGAGTGGGAGAGATGCCGGACTTTGATGCCCAGTCCAGTGAGAGTTGCTGCGTGTTTGCTGTGGACATGTGTGTTTTACTTGTGTGATGTGCTGTGCATGACTGCCACTACATGTCACGTGTACATGGTTCTGATGTGCAAGTAATGCAATACTTCCCTGATGCATGTCTGCTCTGCTGGATGGTGGACATGTGGAGCGGTCGGGAACTGTCTGCATCACCACTATTGCACCCTACTCAATGCTGGTCACCAGGATGCCCCTCAAGTCCATGTTCCAGCTCACCGGCCCTTCTGCATGTAGCGTGGGGTGACCTTCCTCTCAGCCCAGGGACTATGTCATAGCATGACTGACGTGGATGTGACCTCTGCCTGCATGCGGGTACTCCATGTAGGCATGCTCCCTTGCTCCTCCACCCCCCGCTCTGCATCCCAATTCCACCTTAACAATGGTATGCTTCAATTTTGCTGTTGAGTACTTCCCTGTTCATGCGTCCTGTGTACATGCTAACTTCCAGCAGCCAATCTGCCAGACATATGCTGTGTGGTACATCCTTTGTACTTGATGAAGGGTGTCTCACTTGGACTGTGCAGAGGTCAGATGCCCCGCAGGGACATGAGCGCCCATTCATGCTCCATGTGTATTCCACTCATGCCCCTATGTGTCCTTGACTGGATGATCATTGTAGTAGGATTCCAGGGGGACCTACATTGCATGGCATTTCATCAGACTTCCCATTTCCACTGTGGCTCAGTCCTGCGTCGCACACATGTTTAGGGTGTGACAGTCTGTGTGGGTCACAGGCCTCAGCCTGTTTAATGGCCAACGACTCTGTCCAACTGGTGTAGTGTCTTCTTCACACGTGGGTGTACTCCAGAGGTTTCATCATGTGTCCTGCTTACTGTCCCATCATCATTTGCTCTGTTGTCACTTGACTCACATGATGCAGTTGATGCTAGTCTACACTGTCTGTCAATACACAGGTCTATGGTCAGCCTTTTGATACCATGCTAGGCATCCCTGCATTTGCACCTGGGGGGAGGGGTGGTTTGCTTGTAGCCATGCTAGCCATTGAATGCACATTGCACGTGATGGCTGAAGTTGACCGTGCACTGCCTTCACATTTTCAGATACACATCATGAAGTACTTGTACATGTAGACAGTGAGTAACGTACAAAATTGCTGCACTGCATCAACCCACTTCTGTGCAAAATGACACCATTCTACATGCCTAATCAGTGTCAAGTTGACCTAGCATGCATGGCAGGTTCTCTTTTGTGTGTGACATGTCTGCCTGATGTGTTTGTTGTCTGTGTGATGTCTGTGTGTGTGTTGTGTGCTTCTAACATGTGTAGTGACCTTTTTTCTCTCTAATTTTCAGATGATGAAGCAATGGAGCCAGAGGATGGTGTTGTCATACCAGGCACATGGTTGTTATCACTACAGCAACCTGGCACAAGTAGGGGTCGTGGGGTGGTAGGCCACGAAAACCCACATGTGCTATAGTCCATCTTGTCTCTGGCTGGCAATGAGTCCAGCCGTGATGACGACTCTGACATCCATGTCGAGTTGGATGAGCATCAGGTCCATATGTCAGGGGTGAGTGATTCTGATGTGGGCACTCCTCTGTCCGCGACACCTGCACTGAGGGGTCAAACAGTCTTGGAACCTCTGTCTGTGGTGGATCAGGACGCAGGGTCACCCTCCACACCAGTCACTGATGTGCCTGGGCCATCACGTCGACGGGGGCATGTAGTCGTGCAGCTGCGGGCGGTGCCAACACAACGATGACACCCAGTCCTTGGGTCCCGCAGGGGTCAAGCCCAGCAACGTGGTTGCCGCGCACAACCGCTGTATACTGAGTGGGAGCAAGACATGACTGCCAATTCTGAACGCCAGGTGGCAGCAATGGAGAAAATCGCTGTGAGCATGGAGCGTGTGGCCCAATCCGTGCTCCCCCCTGCTAGGCAGGTGCTTCTCCAGCAGCAGGCAGCACGGTCCACGGCTCACTCGCTCAGGCTGGGCATGGCGGCCTCAAACAGGGCACGCCAGGCTGAGATGGTGTCTTTGTGTCGAGCAATTGCTGCTCACTCAGAGGCACATATGGAGGCCATGAGGGAGGAGTATGCTTCCCTCAGATCCACTCTGGGTGTCCATATGATGTCCCAGAGGGAGCGGGCAGAGGAGAGGTTTGCACAGCTTGAGCATACCATCTCGGCTGAGATACGTGCTTGCCGGGAGGTGCAACAGTTGTCCAGCCAGGCCTTGCAGGAGGAACTCTGTGTTACACGTGTTACCTTGCAAGAGGAAGCACGCATATCACGTGAGGTCCTACATGCAGACGTACGTGTGATCGCCGCACAGAACCAGGCTAACCCGTCCGGCAGACTTGCTGCCGACGAGGGGCAAGCTGCGGCTGGGCTTGGTCAGGCTCCTGTGCTTCGTCCTCCTTTCCAGGAAAAGCCAGACTCGGACGACAATCTATCTCCCACATAGGTCGGGCTGTGCAGGTATTGAGCCCATGGAGTTTTTTATTTTTCCTCAACATCATTGCATGTGGGTGTTGAGTAGCACCCTGTACCTCCCCCCTCCTGGGCGCCTCCCCCCCAGGTCGTATGTGGCCATTTTTGATTTTCCTTTTAGTTTAGTTAGTTAAGTTTCTATTTGATAGTTAGTTTAATTAGGTAATGTAGGTTTTTCATAGTTAGTGTAATTAGTTAATATAGCTTAAAATTGCTTGTCTATTGTGCTTTCATGTGACGGTGTGGTGCTTTGTAGCTTTTGAAAGCATCCACTGTCTGTTCCAGCTGGGCCCTTCAAGCTTGTCTTCCGTATGTGTTTGCAGCTTGGGGTCCTTGACTCACATATGCCACTCCTGCTTCCCTTATCCATGGGCTCGCAAGGATGGTTCGGTGTAACAGCTTATTACACAAGGGCTTTGGATTGTCATATCTGTGGCATGTCTGCTGCTGTCAAACTTGTGTTAACACCCCTAGTGGGGATTATAGGGGTGTTATTGACCACTGTTCTTCTTTCGCTAGATGGGGGGTTTCATGATTCATGTGTACATTAATTGTGATGCATTGTGTAGTATGTTTCTTATCTTTACTGTACATGTGCTTGTTGCAATTCATGCCGTAGATAGTGTGTTCCACACTTTGCCTGTGAAAGACGGACTGATGGTGTGATTTCTGATGTACGTCTCTGACATGGTCCAGTCATGAAATGCCTGAAGAGACACAAACAGATGAATTTAAGGCATTAATCATGTGTTTCATTACCTTTCTGCAGGGGGATGCGCTCCAGACCACCTTTGCCAGCAGACATGGGCCATTGGCATCTGCAAGCTGGACACGTTTGGTGGTGCCGACATGCGTATGTGTGCGCAAGCAGAGGCACAAGGATTGCACTCATACATGCGAAAACAGCTGACATGTTTCAAGGGACTCCAGGCAAGGTGAGCAGCACAGGGGGGCCACAACACAGCACACCTTCCACCTGGCCAGTTGCACATGCATGCTTATTAGCAGCACTGACGGTGAGCTTGGACATATATTGGTGTTGAAGCACACAATACAGCTGAGATGTGTTGGTGGACTAATGGCTAGTTGATGTGAAAGTTGTCTGAGGCACCTGCAGGGGCAGTGGCACATACCCTACGGTCCACCATGGTCCATTGAGGCACTTGTATTAGCCATGTAGCGTTGCGAGACATGGAAAGAAGCAGCTCACAGGGACAGACAGCAAGGGACAGACTTGTGTGCAGTGCATTTCATTTCCATGTCGAATTTGACACATGCACTACCTACTTTATTTCGGTCATGGTGGAACACGACTTGTTCTGAAGTCTTACCTTGCTATATGCGCCTGGATGCTTACCCAGGGAACATTGCATGTTGTGTAAATCGTGACACATTGGTCTTCCATTTGCCACGCACCCACCGGCGCCTGACTTACTGCATTGACTGTGTATGAACCATCACAGGGGTAATGTTACGTATGGGTACGAAGCATCCACACCAGATTGTTTGTTTGTAGAGTAGTTTGTTAGTTTGAGGCATATATGGTGGTGTGTTTGTGTGTTATGGGCACGCACAGATTAGTAAATGTGGCTCTCTTTGCAGCATTGAACTGCTCCTGTTACCGGACCTGAGAGTGCGCAGGCAGGAGGCCAGCACTCACCCCAGAGATAAGTTTCTCTTTGTCTTCCATTTGAGTAATTTGTTGCTATGTGCATGATGATCACGTTTGGTGTACTTGTGTATGTGTTAATGTGAGTAGTACAGTTTTGTGCATTTCCTACTTTCCCGTGTCAATCCTACTCCACTCTCCTGCCCCGCATTCCGGTTATCCAGTATAGCAATGCCTGTCCCAACTGCATATCCTTGACCCTCCTTGCCCACCAGGGTCTCAGAGGCCTGTGTGAGTTTGACCTTGCAGACACCCAGACCACGGTGGGGGTGGTTGGTTTGTGCCACTCCTGCGCCTGTACACGGGAGCTGTGACAGTACACATCAGTTCGTGGTGCATCATTCTGTGTTATGTACCACACATGGTACACATCCTGTTGTGACATTGTTTTACTGTGCTACCTTGGTTGTTACGTTATTGTGGTAGTACTTGGGCTATGTGACGTACTGCTACTTCAAGTCATCTACCGGAGGCTATTCTGGTTTGTTTTGCTGCCTGCAGGCTTTTTGCTTGGCTTCTGTGTTGGCCTGCTTTGAGTTCTCTTTGATGTGGTGTTTTCGCAAGTCAAGGTGGCCTATGAGGGTGCTGGACGCTTTTTGCACACAAGGTGGGAGATGGTGACAAAGGGGAAGGGTGATCCTGTGGCCAGGTGAAAATCAAGGATGAAGGCTACATGACCCAGGTGCAGTTGTTCAGTGGGTCATGGTGATTTGTGAGGTGGGGGGATGTTTTGTTGTTGACAGTTGACAGTTGCCTTGCCCTACAGTGTGATGCACACCCTGGCATTGTAATTGCAGTATCCTATGTACATGATGTATTCTGCTGATCAATGCCTGTTCATGTGTTGTGTTTACCTTTCAGGTGTGAGGGAATAGTTGTGGCTTGACATGCTGGGGTGTGCACATGGTGAATGTTCACATGTGATGTGTAGAGGAAACTGATGGTCACTTGATTGCACATGCATATATTGAGTGCATGTCCGTACTGACCCACACACTCGCACTATGATCCACTACATGTACAACCACCCTTCCATGTCCACATGTACACTCTGTTTGCCTTCTGGTGCCCACTGTGTCCCCTCAGCTCATGATCTATGACCAATTGTGGATCCTGTACATGCGTAATTTGCTTTTTGATGTAGTTTGTCGCTTAGATGTGATGCTCAGGGTGTGCGTCACACACAATGGCTGTTCACTATGCTGTGCTCTGAGCAGTGTGTTTCAGGAGGAGGGCACGGCACACAGAAGCTGCAGTGTTGATTTTGCAATGCACAATGTGCATGTAGACATATGTTACAACTACAACTGTTGGAATGCATTTGGGTATGACTTCTTTTGGGTGGGAGGTTGTTGGTCAGTCATTTCATCTAATTCCATGTCAGGTATCATTGTGTGATGCCACTTTACATTTTTCACATGTCAATGTGTACCGTATTGGTACTGTGTTGGTTTATAGCTATTGCTTGCCATGTCATGTTGTGGTTTGGGAGGGTTTGGGTGACATAGCAGTGATAGTCATGGCATGTTTTGCAGGTCTGTGTGATTCACACCTTGCATGTGTGCCTTTTGGTCACACAGGATTGCGTATGTTTAATTAGCTAGGCATGCACACAATGTGGCACTTCCATGGCAACATTCTCAGGGTGGTAAGGTTATGACAGTTGACTGTCTCTTTGTCATCATCGATTGTCACCTGGTATGTGCCAGGCCTGTGTGCACTCTGCAGGGGTGGGAGTTTAGGTGAAAAATGTGGCCACAAGCTGGGTCCGGGCTTCCTCGCCACGTGCCCTGTCCCCTCGCATGGGCAGCGCCTGTGCCTGTGGTTGGGGATGTGGGGGCACCACCATGTCCACCGGTACGCCCTGCCGTGTTGTAACATTGTGCAGGACACATGCTGCCAGAATGATCCTGCACACTACTGGGGGTGCATAGAGTAGCTGGCCGCCATAGCGGTCAAGGGAGCGCAAGCGTGACTTGAGCACTCCAAATGTTCGCTCCACTATGGCCCTGGTTGCCATATGGGCAGCGTTGCATCTTACCTGGGGTGGTGTGGTGGGGTTCCGGATTGGCATCATCATGTGGTTGCTCAGAGGGTAGGCACTGTCCCCTGGAGAGGGGATGATGGTTGTGATTATTGGGGTTTGTGTATTTGTGTGTGTGTGTGTGACATGCATGCATGTGCACAGGCATTTGTACTCACCCAGGAGCCATGTGTCGCCATGCTGCCCAGCTTCCAGGGCCCGGCTCAGGGCAGACATTCTGTAAATGAAACTGTCATGGGTGGAGCCAGGGTAGTTTGCATAGACAGAGGTGATGATTCCCTTTGCATCACTTACCACCTGCACGTTGATGGAATGCCAGCGCTTGCGGTTTCGGTAGATGTGCTCAGTGGCCCTAGGTGGACGTAGGGCCACATGGGTGCAATCTATGGCACCAAGCACTTTGGGGAAGTGTGCCACCCTGTAAAAGTCCTGGACAACGGCCTGCCTTTCTGCAGGTGTTCTGGGCATGTATATGTGCCTGCGGACTGAGGGGCGCGCTGTCATGATTGCCAAGACCTGGTGTAGGCAGCGTGACTGCGTGGCCTGTGAGACCCCCCCTACTATGGCAGTAGTCCACTGAAATGACCCAGTTTCCAAAAAATGCAGGACATTGAGCACCTTCTCCAAGGGGCTCAATGCTTGGGAGCAGAGGGTGGGGGATGTAAGGTCATCTTCCCACTCCATGACCAGGTCTAGGATGATACGAGGTGGAAACCTATACCTGCCGTAGACCTGGTCGTCAGGCATCCCAAAAAGGCGTGTCCAGGGTGAAAAAATGCGTGCCCTGGCTATTCTCCTCCTCCTGGTTTGTCCCACAATCAGTGCTGCGACAAATGGGGCATTCATCGTAGCGGTATATACGTGTTTGTTGTTTGTGCGCACTTTTATACTGCGCGCGGGGACGCTTCCACCTGCCTTCCTGCGGCGGACGTGTTGACGCCTATGCGCGTCTTTTGCTGTGCGCAGGTTTCCCGTATTCAAATCCATTAATACGGGGTGTTCGCGTGCGTGTGGGCCTTCCGTGTAGTTCCCTGCAGTACTTCCCCAGTTCCGCCTTCTTTTTCACGCATTATTCTCCATTCCGCGTGTTACGGCCACTGTTCCACCCACTTTTGTTGCGTACGCTGCGCTATGTGTGCTTTCGCTGTGCACGGAGCGCACGCTGTTTGATGATGTGTGCGTCCGCGTGCGGCACGCACGGATTTGGTGCACAACCAGTGGTATACACATGCAGCGCCTTCCTTGAATCGCACGCGTGCGCTTGCTTTCTCACGCTTGCGCCACCTTGCGCCTGCTTGCGCTGGGATTTTCGGCGCACTTTTGTTCCATGAATCGGCCCTTAAGTAAAGTTTTCACACAGCATGCTGTATGAGCTACATTATGACTTTGTCTTCTAAATGTTTGTATAGCACCTTGTACCACACATGGGCCGGGAAAATGCTATCTCATTCAGATACTGGGCCACTTCTAAGCCATGGCATATTTGATTCACAGATGTTATTGTCTGGGGTAACCTTCCTGGAGCCTGTCTCTCAATGAGAAAACAAAAGCAGGTGACTGATAGGCTGCGTCGCCAGATGTAACAGGAAAGAAATAGTAATGGAAATTGTGTTGGCCCAATGCACAATAAATAGGTTTTGGTGTGTCAAGGCTTTCATTGAGAATATTTTCTCTGGCAATTATGTGTGTGTTGAACTGTTGTAGTAGGAGCTCTACAGATTAGAATAAACAGGCATAGGCTGCAATCTCACCTTTGTCCCTGCCGCTCAATGTTGGCAGCAATCATTTTGAAAATTAGAAAACACTGACATGCTTACTTCTCTGCGAGTGTACGCTTTGCAACATGCCTGTTACAGTTCATCTTTGGTGAATCATTGGCATCCACACCCAAGCCACTAGCACCTTATAAATCTCAATCAGCGCTAGCTGAGGTGATGGCCGACAACAAAATGAGAGTGATAACAGACAGGACGAGTGTGATCTATTTGTCTACATACACTAAAATGTTGCACTGTGGGAGGGGCCTCCACCTGGCTACACGCAAAGAAGTTGCTACACTTTTTTAAAGACTTAAACACATCATGATAATGAATAGTGCGCTGATTAAGTATTTCAACAAAGTTTGGATCCGATCAACTGAACCTCTAAATGCACAGTTTGTGCTTTCACTACAGCACAACCATTGTGTTGCGGTTCCATCTTTCTTTGGAGAATATAAAAATAAAATGCAATATTCAAAGTTAAAATTAATATTGATGCGTTTGATTTCGACCACGGTGAAGAAGATAGCCCAGTGAGTTAAGCATGTGTTGCAGAGATCTATGTTCGTGTGCTGGGGTTCATATTTGTGTATATACATGCTGTTGATAGGAGCACCTACTGTGCTATTAAACAACATACCTGCAATAAAAAGAACTAGCTATCTAAACTAAAATAGCATCATTATAGTGTTTGTCGAGTAAGTGCTGGTGCATGTCTTTCCTCACACCAATATTCTTTCTAGAAAGAACAGCATTGCAAGATAAATGATAGCTGCTACATTTCTCTGTGTCACCCATCTACTATACAAACTGCAATCGGAAGTAATGTTAGCATTACTAAAAGCACCCTTACATTTGCCCTCTTCATCTCTTCTTTACTTTAATGTGCGCATTCTTTGAGACATATCTTTCATTTTATGGGTCCTCTTTGATCAATGTCCTGTATTTTTTAATCAATTCCTGAGCATGACATATGTCACCTTTAGAATGTGCACCGAGTGAAGAATTGCCATCTAGCAAGGGTGTACACACCTGGCTTTTTTGATTTTGGTAAATACATAAAATGATGCTGGTAATTCCATCCTCAAAAGGATTATCTGCCAACCAGATTCCGCTTTTGTCAACTCCATGCCAGAATCATAGTGTATTTGTGCCCTGCTTCATCAGTAGTATGATCCACAGCACCTGCTCTGCTAGTGGCATAACGCAGATTCAAAGGTTGGAATATACCCACTTGACAGCCATTGCAAAAGACAAGTTTCTGTTGCACAGGGGTGGCATTTCAGACATACCCCACACCCTGCACCAAAAGTATGATGATCATGAGTAACCCATACTGGTACCAATGTAAACACTAAACAAAGCTATGCCTGAGTGTAGACATGGTGCATGGTACTGCTTATGATCATGGCCACCACATCCCAATTGATATTGCACTTATGTCAGCTCTTGTGAGTCAGTGCTGCTGAGGAAGTTGATGTGTATTCAGGTCTCTTCTTTGATCTCTCTGTGAGGGCAGGTAACACCCTCCACCAGATGCAGCTGTCCTGGTCCCAGTCATCCAAGGAGCACACTCCTTCAAAATGAGTAGCCGCACACCAGAATGCTGCATCTCTAGGGGCCTTTGTTATTAGTGGGAAGGGAAAGGGTCAGGATTAGAGGAGGCAGAAGACCCTGGTCAATGGAAGGAGACTTCCACCATCTTGTTTTTCTCTGTCTCTCTTTCACTTTCCTGTCCCCTCCCCTTCCTCTGGAGCAAAGCACTTTGGGTGTGACATCAAAAGGGCAAAGTTCACTCCATTCAAAAACATGGATTGGACCACTAAGTCAGGCTAGCTTTAATCAAATCACCTGGGGATTTTGTCTTCAAAAGAAGGGCCTCTTCCACCCCTTCTTTAGATTCTCTCAGATCCTCTCAAGACATGAAGGTTCACCTGAGAAGAACTCCCTGGACTTCCTTGGGGAAAGGTGTGCTTTCCAAAGCCCTCACCTTAAGGTGAAGAAAGATCCATCAAAGGCACAAGGAAGGCCTGCCCCCTACCCACTCCCAATGCACATCAGGAGTGACCTTTGCGGTGGAGCAGAACCTACCATTCTAGGTCAGAATCTACTGAAGCTGGGAAAGCAGAACCTGAATGGAACCATACTGTCCTCAGGTCCCCCTGAGAAGGCTTCACGGGGGCTGTAGGGCCAGACCAGCCAAAGCTCTGTGTTCTACCTAACTGGTCTCTCTGTGTTTATTGCAGCATGAATGAGAGGGAAGGTGCCGGCACTGGCTTATTCACTCCTCCACCAAGTCGGAACTATTGCTTGCAACTCAAACCAGCTTGACCCTGCCTCGTGCCCTAGCTAAGCCAGTCAGCTGTGAGGCCGAAATTGTCTGCTTGATGCTGAGACCCAATGGGAATCACTGGTGAGTCACAGACCGACACTGACCAGGGGTTTCAACCATGGCTCAGCACAGCTAGCCCTTGAACGTCCTCCTCATCAGCCTTTACATCGACCCCCCCAAATTCACCGCTTCAAAAACCATTGCCTGCCGAATCGCACAGCTAGAGTGTCACTCATAAACTTCTCCCAGTGGCTATAGTCTGACTCGTCCTGGCTCAACTGTGAAGCAATCCTGACCGCTCTGACCTGAGTCATTAAGTGCGCCCCTTCTGCTGCACAGAGTGACCACATTTGCCACTACTCAGCACCAACAAGAACTGAACCAGATACTGTTGACCCTGAAATGCCCCCTTAATCAACTTGGGACCTAGAGAACAGGTGACAATCACACCTGTTTTCAACATCGACATAACCATTTTGTGGCGAGTAATTCTCTATCACCCCTGGAACCACATTCAGAGTGCTAGTTTCTTCTTACATTTCTCGGTTCTTCCTTCAGGGTGGGTTTTTGTACAGTATTTTCTATTTGTTCTCATTCCATTACAGGTGGTGTGTTTAATCAAAATACATATATTTTTATAGAACCTTGATTGGACATTGCCTTTATTTTGGACTGCGATCCTATGTTGTTTGGGTCACTACTGTTTCACGATCACACCGCTTTTAAGAGCATAGCCTACCCTTGGCCCACGTTACCACAAAAGTAGAAGAAGTTATATCTCTTAACTGCCCCTGTTTTACCTTTATGATTGAAGCCAGACTGATTTATTTGCTTCTGTTAAGCATTGAGTTTGTGATGCTTCAAGAGATAGAATTTTCGGACATAATTAATTATTTTGCAATATGCAAATCTAGATGGAAATATATAGTTTAAACTTGGCAGTCTTTTAGGCACATCCGCCTTGGGTAGTAAAATAATATACTTACTGGTTGCTTCTGATTTCATTCTTTCTATGATCCTTGAATTTGTCTGCTTGTGGGGGGAGGGGGGCAAGGTTGTCTGTGCCCTGTGCCCCAGAAACTTAAATGCAGTAATGCTTAATAAAAATGTATGAATGTATGATATTGTGGAAGTGACACTGACGAGCCTCTAGAAATGTCTCATGTTAGAGCAAGCCGTCCTTTTATAAAAATAAAAAAAACTCATTTTGAATGTCTTTTAAAGTGTAGAATAACAGCAGCTATTAGAATCTGGGGTCATCTAGTACAACTCAAGATTCATAAATATACAAACACTGCTCACCGAAATGCTTACATTAAATACTGAGATGTTATACATCACATATTCAGACGCCAACTGAAGTCTATATGCTGCACACTGAGATACTATCTGTCATACTGAGATGTATCCACAGTGTATTGAGAAGCAAGCATTCAATATTTAAATATGTGCACTGTGCACTGAGATACCTTACCTTTTATACTTAGATGTATGCACAGTGGATGAAATGTATAAGCACACACAATGGACAATGAGATACATTCTATACTGACGTGTATATACTGTTTATTGAGATGCATGCACTGCATTTTGAAATATATATATACTTCTGATATGGACTCTGTATGTTGAACTGTTTATTGTTCTTGTTGGTCCTCTTTAAGATGGCAGCCTTCTTTGTTTCAACAGTCGTACTTTTATTGTTGATTTCCTGTAGATGTGAGGACGTTCCACCGTCACGTAAATGGACAGCAATGGCCAATATAAGAAGAAAAAAAACATTCTTTGAAGTAATTGATCTTACCTGACGAAGTCCTGCAAGGGCGGAATCCATTGCAGTATGTTGCTTCAAGAATTTGAGATTCTTTTTCACCATTGAGGAATTAACTCTGCATGTTGATTTTAATGGAATACATTTTAGCACATAGCACCTTAGGGTCTTTGTGCCCGGGTCTCCTTTTCACCTCTGAGTACATGCATGAGGGCAGCAGTACGTTTTTAGTGTTGGTTTCGATTTTACAGGTGAATTGGCTTTGTCCACACCCAGAGACACCCATATATACTGTACGCTGATATACAAACATTGGATACTAAGGCATATACATGTAGTATATTAAGATGCAAACAACATACATTAAAAAACACACACTGTATGGTGAGATAAATTAATTAAATATTGATATGCTTGTATGTCTTATTGATATGAATACCATGTAGGATGAAATGCATACAATGGGCCTCATCAGAAGTATGGCGGTAAAGCAACAAAGGTGCCGGTACCGCTACCGGCCCCAATGCTACCATACGCCATACTAGGACTTCTGCTCGCGGGTGCCCTTGCAGCCACCTGGTCTGACCAGGAGGTCGTACCGGCACCCGCAAGCAGAACATGATGGTAGCAACGGTACCGTTATAAACAGTACCGCTGCTACCATTCTCCCCTTTGGGGCTCAAATGGGAATGGGGACGTACCGGATATGGCACTGGCGCAAGGCTACCACCAACCTCGTAATGAGGCCCATTGTATAAAAAGCTGTGTATATTATATAATGAGATTCGCTTGGTGCATACACGTAAATCCTATGTGCAGCCTATAGAAATGCATGCATACTATAATGAGACCTTTCCTCTGTTATATACTGAAACACATACATTAATAACCTCGGAAAACGAAGCTACTCCCGAGATGTACCGCCATTGCTTTTTTTGCATTTTTTGAACTCACCTCTAGATTTGAATTGGGATTGACAAAGTGATAATCCAAAACATGAGCTGTATAAGGATTGTTCAGCTCAATGATTTGTTCACAGTATTATGTTGGGACAGGAATGGCTCTGTCCTTTCCTTTTTACTATCACTTATTGTTTTTCCATACTTTTGCTACTTTTCACATTTCCTATCCGGTTGTTTCCCCTTCCTTTCTTTCCCCATTTCTTTGGTTAAAGCCTACACCTTTGTGATTATTGAACATGAATATATAGGTTTTTTTCTGCTTTATGCGTTTCCTTCCTTGATTCACAAACGAATTGCCAATAATATAAATATTTTTTTGTTCCTTATATTTATTTATACTACTTATATGCTGGTTGTCTTTATTGTATGTTTTGTTTGCATATCATCATTTAGCAGTTATTTTACTCTTTTGTGCAACTGAATACAGAATCATGTTAGTATTTTTCTGTTTCTCTGGTGTTTTCTTTTCTTTGTCAAAGCAATAAATGCGATTTGCACTAATTTACTTATTACTAGATGGAGGGTTGGCAAGAAGAGGTTACCAAATTGTATTAACCCGTTTGCTTTCAAACCTGTGGCACAGTAATACTCCCCTTTTTTTCTGATTTACATAGCCTACAGAAATGCATGCATACTATAATGAGACCTTTCTTCTGTTATATACTGAAACACATACATTGATATATTGAAATGTTTCTACTACATGAAAAAAACATGGGCAATGAACATTCGTGTATGTACTGTAGTAAAACACCTATATTGTAAATATATGTATGCTATAGTCTGATACTTATATACTTATATACCACATATTGAAATGGCTATCTTATGCACTAGGATCTTTATACACTGTGCACTGAGAAGCTTGTATATTGCCCGCATGGTGAAATTGCTAGCATATGAACACTGTTTCTTATACACATGTCATATGACTTGCAGACCAGCCCACATTGAGGATGTGATTTGTTCTTATCATGTTAGTTTCAGCCTGCAGGGGGTTTTAAGGGAAGCTGCTTTGGGGCCTTCAGACAGACCAGCAGACAGAGCAGACTCTTTGAAAGAGATTCAGTGCCTGCCAGATTGTTGAACGGTTGTGTTACGCTCACCTGACTCCCACGGAGGCGCTGGCCTGGTTCGCGCTGCTGTGACCTCTTCTAGGGTGATGCACAGGGTTCGGAAGACGGA
Organism: Ambystoma mexicanum; assembly: GCF_040938575.1. Lineage (NCBI taxonomy): Eukaryota > Metazoa > Chordata > Amphibia > Caudata > Ambystomatidae > Ambystoma > Ambystoma mexicanum. Next base: position 640,309,993 of record NC_090937.1, read on the forward strand.
CTGGACCGGGCCCCCAAATCTGGCTTGTCTGGCTCGCAGAAGTATCCTTATGTAGGCGAAAATAGGGGATTAACTGTCTGCGGGGTAATGCAATCGGCCTCCCACTTTCCCCTCTCACCCTCCTTGAAACCCTTCTGTGATTTCTCGTAGCGTCTCACCTTAGGGTCTGGAAGGACGAGCTCTCCATCCTGCTTCTGATGCAGGGGCGCGTTGGTATCCAGTTACTTCACTGGATTTTCGGATTGGTGAAAACCAAACTTGCTTGGCTTCCAGGTAAGTTTTTTGATAAGAGGTTCCCCTTGTGTCCATGCATTAATGTACTAATGCTAGTATCTTTTTCCCCATAGGGGCCGGGGTACGGAATGCCGGGGAACAGGCACCGACCAGAGATGAGAGGTGAAATCCTTGTAGAAATCAGGTAAGTCTTTAATGAGCATTTTTTGGTAATGTCTTTTCATTCGCTCATTAACGCCGATGTCTTTTTTTCCCCTTAGGGGCCGGGGTCCGGAAATGCCAGGATGCGGCGCGGACCCGAAACGAAGAGGGAATGAATCAACAGGTAAGTCTTAACATGGAGATTTAGCTTTCCTTATTCCCTTCTCTCTCTCACCTTTTGTTCTGGTCTTTTTCTCCCTAGGCGCTGGGGCGTGACTGCGAATCTGGATGATCTCTGCTGAACATGGAGGCGCCCTGTAAAGGTGAGTGGAATGCGGCGCTGCAGCGATCGACGCAATGAGCTTTTAAATTAAAGTCTTCCTTTTCAGGATTGTCGGCGAGATGTCTCCGGGATGCGGATTTAGCAGGTAAGGACTTTTCCTTCTTCTGTTCTCTTCTTCTCTTCCTTTGCAGGTGATCTAGGATGCTGCAGGCGTGGCAGAAGTCAGGATGCAGGAGCAGACACGGTGAGCGTCCAGCTGCTAGATGCAGAACAACGCGAAGCACGTGTGGCTGTTCGGGTGGGGTTTAAATAGCGTTGGACGAAGTTCCAGGTATGTATCCTTCCTCCAATCAGGTATGTATCCTTCCCCGACCATGCCCGGATGGTAAATTAGTCCCACAGGTAAAGTAGTTCCTTTCAGGCCTCAAGGAGGCCGGGATCCTGCAGCATGGTCTGCATCAGGTAAGTGCACCCAAGCATTCCCATAATGAGCCTGGCGCCTATGGCGCCAGGACTGATGTCTTTTATGAGCCTGGTGCCATAGGCACCAGGACACTGTCCAAAGGGCCCCTATATGGGGTTGCTGGGTCCTTCCTTGGGGACTGGATGTCCGCTTTCGGGGACGCCGGGCTTGAATCGGCTCCCCGGGAGTGGGCATCATGACAGGTTGGCCCTTGGCTATAGTGGGCTGCTTTGTGGCTTCCTGAATATCATTGTTGTGGCTTTTGAGGGAACATCAAATGTGTGTTTGTCAGCACAGCAGTTTCTGACTGTCAATATTGATAAGTGAGCAAATGGTAGTTTAGGTCTTTTTTCTGACGACAAGAAGTGCTATGGAGTTACTTAAGCAACAGCTTTATTTATAATCTTGACAGTTTAGTTGGGCATTTAGGCAAGCGCTAATGTTTAATTATTAAGTCAATATGTATTTATTTATTTAACATAAAAATATAAAGGAAATACACAAGCATATATATATGTATATATTAGGGATAAAAGTATAGAAAAACATTTTGTGTGCCATCCCAATACTTGTTGATCTCGTGCTCTTTCTATAATCACATTATCCTCTTCACAAATCATTTTTAATACATTCGTATTTGCAAAACCTGCTCAATTATCGCAATTAAGAGTCTCCTGGACCATTTTTAGGGTCATGAAGAAGGTGTGAATTTTAACATCTCTCATAACAAGAGCCGGGTATGACTGAAGTATAAACACAAAAACAGCAACTACAAGATGATGTGTGTCACTGTCGACGAGAATCATATATTATCCTTGAAAGAGATATGCTCCTAAAAAACGAATCTGCGTATTGTTCTCTCTTCCAATTTCTAATCAGGAACTGACATTGAGGCATATCACTGATGCAATATTTATTCCTTCAGAGAATTTCTAAAAAGTATGTTTTTATCTCTGGAATTCTCCACAAGTCTATGCACTTCCTGCTACAAGTTTAAGGAGAGTCCAATGAATTCCAGTCCATCCAAAAGAAATATCTGCTAACCACACGCTGTTGTATCTTGGTCATCGATCGAGTCTGCACACGTAGAAATTCTTCTTCTTGTCTTGCTTCTTAGTCAACAAGTACTGGAGGTAGAGGCTCGCCTTTGTAGATTTTTACGCCTCCTAAATGCAACCAAGCTCCTCTTCCCATTACCTTAACTGCAGTAGGGGACACTTCCTCAACACAAAAGGGGCCATTAAATCTCGGCTCCTGCCATCTAGGGTGAAATTCTTTATAATGATTGGGTAGCTAACATATATCTTTGGTGGTGGCAATAGTTCACTCGATTGGTTACTGGACTGTCCTCTTCCGTGTTCCTTGACCCCTCACTCCAATGCTTGACTTGATGTGCAATGAAAGAAACACTGGTAGTCTTACATGACAAATAATTGTGCATTTCATCACCTAGAGTCTGGGCTACAATATGGGCATCCCTCCTGACTCTAGATGGAGGCGTAAGAGGTGTCCTCATTTGATGCCCTGTTACTAACTCGTGGGGCGTAAGATGGTGGTCTGAACCTGGCTGATTTCGAAGGCCATATAAGGCTAGCGGTAGGCAATATAGCCATCCCTTTTTCAATGTTAATTTGATCTTGACCATCCTCTCTTTCAGTAGGCTGTTGAGTCTCTCACATATCCCATTTGCTTAGGGAACTATTAGCAGAAGAAAACGTTTTATGCTCAATAGAAGTCCTATTTGTTCAAATAGCTAATTGACAAAATGTGGCCCAGTTTCAGACCTTAGTACTTCAACACACACCCCATCTTGATAATACTTTGCACACTAAACACTTTGCTGCACAAGTGGCATTAGGGTGTGTACAGGGATCTGGTTCGAACCACCTAGAGAAGGGACACACCACCACTAATATATACCTGTATCCATTACATGACTGCAGCATATCGATGTAATCGATATGCAAATGTTGAAACACACCATTTGGTCGAGGTATTACTCCTCTGATTGTTCTCAGTGTAAACCCAGCAGTAAACCTCTGGCACACGATGCAATTCACAATGAACTGTGCAATGTGTTCTAATAGATTGGGAATGAATCAGTCTCCTGCAATAGTGACAGCAAGACTTTCTCTGGTTATATGCACAGGGTAATGCAACTGTTGGAGTGTGACTTTCAGTAATGCTGCAGGCATCAGTGGCTTCCCAGTGCTGTCCAGTCTCCATAATGCTTCAGTGGGGGATAAAGAGCATCCCCTACATTTCCATAGCTACTGCTCTTCTTGTGGGTCTCTACTCTGTACCTCTATTAGTTGCATAATTGACATCATATTAAACCCCTCTCATACTAGAATGCTTCTATTCAATACTTCCTTAATATTCTCAGTATCAAAACTCAACATTTCTGAAGAATATGCAACTCTTTTGGCTTTTAAATCTGCTTCTTTGTTTCCATGAGAGATAAAGTCTGTTTGTTTATTATGTGCTGCTCATTTTCCGACCGCTCTGGCTACTGGGAGGTGTAGTGCCTGAATGAGCCTGTCCAATAAAGAAGCATGTTGCACTGGAGTGCCGTTTGCGCGAAAGTAGCCCCTCCTTTCCCATCGTGACAGCTCTGCATGTACGGTTGACGTCACATAAGCGGAGTCACTGTACACCGTTACTTCCGGCCCTTTGTATTTTTTGAGCGCAACAATAAGTGCCACCAATTCTGCCGCATGTGCTGAAAAATGAGACAGTAGTCTTGCACTCGCAACTATCTCAAATTCACCATTTAATCTATGTCTTACTACTGCAGAGCCTGAACGCCTCTCCCCACTAGTTTGGTCAATTTTCGAGGAAAAATCAATAAAGACAATTTCCCCTACTGCTAGAGCATTTACACGGAATATATCATCATAGAATTCAAAATAATTTGAGCAGTCATGCATATGATCACCTTCTTCCACAGGTTCAGCTACAAACGTGGCTGGGCTCATTATATTACACAAAACGTATAGTGAACGTGCACCACCCACCACTCATTATATTACACCTCACTACCTTAATTGCTGGATTAGAAATCATTACCTCATATGCAAATACACTTTGTGATGTCAGTGTACCCTTGGGTTTCTCTAAAATAGCAAATAAGGCATGCTCCACGTAAAGAGTCATGGAACAGCCAATGGTAATACTTGTGGATTTCTCAATTGCAAATGTAGCAGCAGCCAAAGATTGTTCACATGGAAAATGTCCTCTTATAACTGGATCTAGAATCCCACTGTAGTACACCAAACGTTTATACCCTAACGTTGTTTTTTGTGTGAGTAGTGCTGTCATTACTGACCCATTGGTGTGTGAAAGCAAATAAAATTCCTTGCTATAGTTGGGAATCCCTAAAACTGAAGCTGTACAGATTGCTCTTTTTAATTTCTCAAATCCTTCCTCCATCTCTTCAGTCCATTCTATATTTTCCTTACCAACTTGTGCTTTTTAAGTGCTTGAAAAAGTGGTTTTAATTGCATAAAACCAGAAACTGCTGCCTTTGCCTCATTGTGTTTGGTTCTGGTGTCTTTCTGAGAGCATCCACTCTTTCAGGTGTCACTTTCTTTCCTTTATGTAAAATTAACTGGCCTATGCACAAAACCTCTTCTTGGCAAAACTGTAATTTCTCCTTGTCTACCTTTTATGCCTTGCTTGCCAATATATTCATTAACTGGACAGAGCCTTCTCTACATTCATCCTCTGTTTCACTGCAGATTAATATATCATCTACATACTGAATTAAGGCACTCTTGAGTTCAATGTTACCTAGATCCATCTGTAGGACCATGTTAAAGATTGATGGGGACTAACAATACCCTTGGGGTAAACGGGTATGTTGTAGTCTCTTTTGTCTGAACGTAAAGGAAGTAAGTCCTGTGACTCTTTGTGCAACAGGATTACAAAAAGTGAATTTTTCAACTCTATCACTGTGAAATGCTTATCTTCAACTGGGATACTACACGATATTGTTACAGGATTAGGAACTATTGGACACTCAGCTTCTACAATCTGTTTAAGTGTGAGCAAGTCCTGGGTAGATTTCCACAACCCCCTTTAGATTTTCTATTCGGATACACCACAGTATTGCACAAGGATTCTGATGGCACTAGAATTCCCTGATTCATCAGCGCTGAAATAGTCTGAAATATGCCTTCATCATCTTCTCGAGACATAGAATACTGTCTTGCTTGCAGTAAAATTGTCCTGGCTTGAGTTTTATTTTAACCTCTCCTATATCTCATATGGGCCTGTAGTCCAAAGGACACTTGGCACCTGTTCTAGATCTTCCTGATAGAGCACTGGTCGTCGCTGCATTATCGCCATCCGCTGTGGAACTTCCCTTTTCTCAATCTTTTTCCAATATGTAATGATTATGAAAAACATTACCTCATCGTCTATGCATTCATCTCTGAACCTATCTTCATCTGTTATATCAGTCAGTCTGCTCTGCCTTCATCATCTACTCCTTCAAGCATTGCTATTTCTCCTCGTACTATAGCCACTTCCAATTATATAGAAATAGTCTGCCCTTTTTCCTCATCCATAGGTACTTGTGGTCTGAATAAGAACTTGTCAGGTATCCTCACAATTTTCCCTACTAATCCAGGTAGCCATGTTAACAAAATTCTCACCCCATACATGAAGACTTCCAGATCTACCGGTACTCCTTGTAGAGCCACTTGCCCAGTAAATGCCAGTATAAACTGTCCTACGTTTAAATAGTGTATTCCTGGAGTGGATTGCACTATCCTTTGATCAGTAAATGAAATCAACATGTTAAGTTTCATCATTAAATCTCTACCCATAATGTTAACTGGCGTTTGTCGCAAATATACTAACAAGGGGACAGATATGCTGCATTCCCCTACAGAAACAGGTAATTTATCAGTAAAAAGAACTCGATTTGTAGCTCCAGAGAACACTTGAGCATTCATGGCAATACCTGGCATTGGATATTTTCCCTCCCTTATACAAAAGTGAGTCGCCTGAGTGTCTATAAGAAAAGGATTTGCCTCCTATCGTCACTTCGACCCTTGGTTTCTCTTGGGTGGCTGGTGTTACTGATAGTATTGAACACATCCAGCACTAACCAATCACAGCTTAGAAAGACAGGAGTGGATGGCAAAGAGTGTGAACCAATGTTAAATCCATCACTCTGCACAATGTAATAGATCGTTTCTTGGGGAAGGGATAGGCCAGCCACCTGGCACTCGAGGACCAGTAGAATAACACCTATAGGGTACCCCTGTAGGTAATTGTTACGCTCACCTGGTTCCCACGGGGGCGTCGACCGGAACTGGGCCGCTGTTGTTTCCACCAGCATGACGTGTAGCGCCGAGATGACTGACTGGACTGGCTCAGCCTAGTTTGTCTGGCTCGCAGGAATATTCTTCTGCAAAGGAGAAGAGGAATTAACCACCCGTGGAATTGAGTGTCAACCCACCTTCCCCACTCCCGTTGTCTTCCCACAGATCACTCTTGATGTCCCCTCCTTAGTCTCACCTGATGGTTTGTAAGGATGAGCTCTCCATCCTGCGTCGACCGCAGGGGAGCGTTGATGACCAGTTACTTCACTGGCGTAGAGGAATTGGTGAGTTACAGTATTGACTCTAAAGTCCAATTGTTCATAAGAGTTCAAATGTCTGATCTTCACTCTGTCCGATTCCTTGCAGGTTGCCGATTAATCCACTCGAAGATTTCCAAATGGCAATTGGTAAGATTCAGGTAAGTCTATTGTGGTTTTCCCCTTAGGGGCCGGGGTACGGCGATGAAGCATAGTTGACTGCACCGACCCGAGATGAGGTGACTACCCCCCGTGGTAAATCAAGTCCTTGGGGGTAGCTTGTATAGCCTTAGAGAGTCCCCTTGCTCACCTTGCTGTCTTTGTCTCCTTAGGTGTCGGAGGACGGCAGCGAGATGGAGAGAGCGTGATGGAATGCTGAAGTACCGCCAAGCAGGTGAGTTCAGCGCGGCGCCGTAGGAATGCGAAGCAATGCTTCAAAGACTTCTGTCTTTCAGCTCAGTGGCGAAATGGATCAGGATTCAGGTAAGGATTAAAGTTAAAACTCCTGTTCTAACCTTTATCCTTCTTTTCTTCTTGTTTCAGGAGTCCCAGGAGTGAAGCGGGCATGGCTGAAGACTGGAGCTGCTGAAAACACGGTGAGCTTTACACTGCAGCAAGCAGAATAGCGCGAAGCACGTGTGGCTGTCCGGGCATGGTTTAAATATCCTTGGAAGAAGATCCAGGTAAGTATTCTTCCACAGCCCCACCCAAGTAACAAAATAGTCCCTTCAGTAAAATAGTCCCTCCTAAGCCTCATTTGGCTTGAGTCTTCATGCAGCATGGTCTGCCTCAGGTGAGTATGCAGCATGGTCTGCTTCAGGTAAGTTATCAATAATGAGCCTGGCGCCATAGGCGCCAGGACTGCACCCAAACAGCCCCTAACTGGGGCTTTTGGGCATGCTCCAAGAGGCATGATGCCTGCTTCCGGGGCTGCTGGGCCTGGTCTGGTCTTCCAGGGGCAGGCATCATGACAGTAATAACACTCTTGATACGCAATCCTCTTTGATGACAGGTTTTTCAGGAAGGGCCCAGGTAATGACGCCACACTTGTACAAATCTGTACCACATGCCATGGAGAGCTGAGATATACGGGAGAATTCTCATTGTCTTGTATTGATCCCTGTTGGTTTTATTTGCAATAAATCGCAGTTCTGACTTGCCGTTGACTAAGTCCTCCTTCTATTTTGGGGAAGGGTGTTGGGCTCTTGGGAGTCAGGCGGCCCACCAGACCTCTGGTATACCACGGGAGAGATCTCCCCCAACAAGTTGGTAGCAGATGATACTTGGCTATGCCTGCCTGACACAAAGCCGACTCCTCCGCCAATGTACCCGAGAGGCTGCATGACCCCTTGTATAGATGATAGGGAACATGTGCCCCCTGGAAAGTCTGTCAGGAGCCAGCCTTGGAAATATCCTGCCCGAGATCTGTGCGGCTCCAGCAGACCAGGAAGGGCAAGTGGCAGCTTTGGGGGGTGCAGCAGCCGAGCAGTGTCAGCAGACCACGGAGTGTAAGCATTGACCCAGTCACACAGCAACTCTGGGTGTGAGGGGGGTATCGAGTATTGTGCAGTCTTATTTAGCATTGTTGAAGCATTTTCAAGTATTGTCAAGGTATTGTCTAGCATCGTCAAACATAGTAGGGACAGGAGCGTAGGTAGATGCCATTATCTGTGGTTAGGGCACATTCGGATTTAGAGGTAAACGGTTCTGGTGAACAACCTAGACTATTGACTCGAAGGCACGGAAGACAGAAGTATGCAAATAGTGGTTTCCTTTGGGTTGGGCATTTTAGCTCAGGTCATAGACAACGGTATTCCTGTAAGGTTTAGCAAGGGAGCTGGCATAGATTGCGAAACGTTTTGCTTGTTAGGCGACGAAACAGGTACAGATTGAACACAAGAGAAAAGCGGTATACTCTGCTAGGAGGCTGGAAGTCAGCTGTGGGGTTGTGTTGGGGTTGTGTGTATTTTGGGGCAACGGGTTATAACATTTTGTGTGCTGTATTTGATATTTTAGCGCTACTTTATCTAGTAAATTGGTGACATCACCCATAGGTTTGTACATAGGACACGGGGAACGCGAGACGGAGTGGAGCTAGCATTGGAAAACTTGGGATTGGCAGTCAAGGTGAATGAGTTGTGATGTGCGGAAGGCGATTGTGGGTGTGCCTGAGAAGGCAGTGATTGTGAAAGGGGCAGTCCGCAGAGCAGGCCTGGCAGGTTGTGGAGGCAGAGAGGCTCATAGTCAGTTAAAAGGTATTGCGATTACATTGTGGTTCTCCCTTAACAGCAGATTCTTGAATACCCTCAACTTGAGGTCAGGTAAAAGCTAGAACAAAGTATCAAGGGAAATGTGGGGGTGAAATGCCCCTAGAGCACCTGTGTAAGACCCTCCCAACTTATAAAGACAAGACTTGCAAATACAGTGTAGAATGGACTAAAAGTACTGAGGGAAAATTAACTAAACTATGGCCACCTTGCAGAAGATGTGCGCACTCACCTTTGACACACATAAAAGGTACCTATAAGGGGAAGAAGCTAGTAAGAAATATGGCAATATTCAAATTGTGGAGAATGTTTTAGGAAGGCAAGGGGTACGCAGCGAGGCGTCAGTGGATGCTGAGCTAACAGGAGGTGCAGAGGATCACCCCCCCACCCTCAGCTCCCCCAACCGCTTCTGCAAGTGAGTACTCAGAGGACACAGATGATGAGCAGGGAATGTATCTATTACGAGAGCTAAGAGCAGCCGAGGGATACTCAAACCTGACATATAAACGGCTTCCATATACTAGAGAAGTGGGACAAAGAGGTACAGAGCGACATAGGCCTCAATCCACAGGTGCGGACAAATGGGTGACATGGGAGAGAGGGACCGGTGCAGAGGGAGCAGAAGATGGTAAGGACGAGCGGACACCACGATCGGTGGACGAGTTATGCAACATCGACAACTTCATACCATATGTAGAGAGACTTAGAGACCTCCCAGGACAAAGAAAGGGGGAGACAGCTATAGTATGTACAAGAGAAAGGATAATGGGGTAATCTGACGACTATGCTCGAATAACCCATGACAGAACCAATAGACATGTACACCGACATTAGAAATGCAGACAGGCAGATCAGACTGAAGAGGAGTGCGAATGGGAGGTAGGGTTTACACAAATGCCCCTACTGTGAAAGGGAGGGTGACAGGCTCAATATATACCATGGTAGCATAATGACAAAGAAAACATGAGATGCAGGTTAACATCGTTGTCCGCGGGTGCTGGGAAATGAATATATGGAATGGAAAGGTTGACAGCGGGCCAAAGGTTAGCAGTGAGGGACGTAAAAGGACTGTTAATAGCGATCCTCTGTGAAGTGGCTGATGACATATGGAAAAGGGCAGGGTTTCCCGGATTGACCACCCAGAACACGGCGCATGATGGTCACCGTTTGCAAACTGTAGAGCTGCCGTGTGGCAAGCCTTAAGGACACAATATCACAACACGTCAGACATTGGTACAATTATGTCTCGCAAAATGGAGATAGGCGAAGACCCCTTATACTACATTCAAGTGATCAAAGAGCTCTGGAGCCTTGAAACTCGAGAACCATGGAACAAAACAGTAGCCGTATTTTACCACATATTATGCCAGGGATTGCCCGAACCTGTTCAGAAGCAGCTAAGGTAGTTGGTAGGCATGGAAGCAAAATCTTGGCCAGAAATACAGCTCAAAATCATTCACCGTTGTAGGATATTGCAAGAGAAAATAAAGAAGAAAGAGGAGGAAAGGAAGATAGAGGAAGTGAAACTAGTGCAGAAAAAATGATCAAAGTACGCCATGGAAGGGGCGGTGCTGACAAGCGCACAGGGAAGACAGCTGCAGCAGTACACACAGCTGCCCATTGGGGGAGGATTCATGTGGCAGGGGAACATGCAGCAAGGGTTCTGAGGAAGAAGGCAGCAACCGAGAGGACGCGGGTACGGGCCACAGATACATCACAACCAAGACGGTTTCCCAGGAGGATTTCGAGGATACGGGTCGCAGGTGCAGCAGGGCCCAAGGGATTATGTGGGGGGCTTTCAGGGGCATGGGAGGGAGCCACCACAGTGCTGGTTGTGTGGGCAGGTGGGGCATGCACCAGAATTGGGGAGCGCAATAGCAGCAAACATATCAGGGGGATCAGGACGACTATTCCCCACAGGACCAACCGCAGCAAGAGCAAGGACAGACACAAATTGCACAACCGCAGGCACACTGGCCCATGACACAGATACCACAGATGCAAGCAGCCTTACCACAGCATTTGCAAGCACCATAGATTCGAGACAGCATGTAGCAGGTGACACAGTTACAGTTCAGCACACAGCCAAACAACGGCACAGTTTTGTGCATAGACTCCATGGCAACGACCCCCATTAGAATCCTGGGAGGGGTCACCATGGTGTGGAAAACCCCATTTTCTGGGAATGGGATGTCCTTATACTCTCAATAGGACAGCCCACAGACTGACTTTATGTGTTCCATCCTGTGGATCACACCTAACCCTGCGGAAGAACCTTGCATAGGGGTGAGATAGGTGACAAAATGTTTTCCTTTCTTGTAGACACAGGGGCGACTAGGTCCTGCATTCGAGAGGGAACATTTACATTGTCAGGCGATCCCATGAATAGTCAAGGATTCTCGGGGGCTCGGGAAGTGGTTCCTTTTACAGATAACATTTCCCTTTCTATAGGGTAACATGATTTATCATGACCTTTACTTTACTCTTCGACAGACACCTGTAAATATACTGGGATGAGACATTATGAGCAGACTAAACATGACAATTTCGTTCACAGACAAGGGGAAAGTGTGCTCTAAACCAGGGATACACATGCTCAACATAAGACAGATCTTTCAAGCCTATTGCGGATGGAATGTACAGACGGGGGTGCCAGTGGACGAGGAGCTGTTCCAGTAAGTGACTGAGATTGCAATTGCATGGTTCCCAGGGATTCAAGGAAAGATGTGTCGAGTACCAAATGAGTATTTGTTCAGACCAGAGACACCATTGGATGAGGCAGAAGGGATAATAGTGTCAATAGAAATTGAGGCCGTGATTGTGAGGGACGAGTGGATAGCAGTACAATGGATGGATGACACAGGATGATCGTGGCGAGCAGTGATCGCTGTAGCAGAAGGATACAGGCTAACCACAGTGACAGATAAAGAACGATTTCAAAAACAAATGGTCAGGACATGAGATGGTGTTTGAAATGAGTGTGACCTATTGAAAAACACTACAGAGAGGTACCACAGAGGATGGAAATGGCACTCGAAGCACCACCATCCTTCTACGAGGAGGATTTGACAACGTGACCAGCATTCTATGGACCACAAGTCCCTATGATGTGGGTCTTCTAAAAGGAGTGAGGGGAGCGAAGATAAATCTGAAACCAGGAGAAATGTTATCTAGAGTGAAACAGTACCCACTATCAAAGAAGGCAGACAAGAGCATTTATAAGACGATTGCAGCACTAGTAGAGCGAGGCAGTCTAGTACCATCAGAGTCCCCATGCAACACTGTTGTGTACCCAGTTCAGAAAGCAAAAGAGGGGTTGTGGGGTTTTATCCAGGACCTGCGCCCCCTCAATCACAATGTAGAAGTAGAGTATCTTTTGGTTCCAAATCCAGCAACAATTGTGTGCAGCATTCTGGCGGAAGCTGCCTGTTTCACAGTCATAGACTTGAGGAATGCATTTTTCTCAGTTCCACTACACCCAGACTCACAAGACTTGACTTCCTTTATATATAGAAACCAGAAGTGGAAACATACAAGACTTCCTCAACGGTACTGTGAGTCACCCTCTATATTCAATATGGTCCTCCAGATGGACCTAGGCAATGTACAAACAGAGCGAACGTTCCTACAGTATGTAGATGACATTTTGATCTGCAGCACAACAGAAGACCAGTGCAGAAAAGACTCAATACACATGCTGACAGTGTTTGCTGACAAGGGATACAAGGCAAAACTACAGTACTGCTAGAAGGAAGTGCTATACATTGGCCAGAAGATTTCCTAAAATGGCCCACAGATCAAGCCAGAAAGGGCAGAGACAATATGCAAGACAGCCAAACCCACGACAGTGAGAGAGATGCAGCAATTTATGGGGTTGTGCAATTACTGCAGAGCATGGATTTTTGACTACAGCACGTACACCAGGCCTTTAGTGGGCACTCTGAAGGAAGCACAAAAGGGACACAAGACAATAAACTGGACAACAGAGATGACTGAGGCATTTCATGAGCTGAAAGAAGCAATATGCAAAGCTCCAGTGTTAGGGATCCCAGACTATAAAAAGGAATTCTTCCTGATCTCACACACTGAAGGAGTAGTGATGAAAGCAGTACTGACACAGAAGACAAGTTTGGGGCACAAGTGCATAGCCTACTACTGTGGGAAGCTTGACCCAGTAATGAGAAGACACTACCCTTGTGAAAAAGCTTTGGCTGCTGCCGCATACGCAGTGGAAAAATCAGCAGGGACTGCAATGGTGTGCAGCACCACTCTTTACGTGGAGCACACCCTCTTTGCGTTACTAAAGGAATCAAAGATCACACTGACAACACAGAGAGCATCAGGGTACAAGGTGCTACTATCAAACCCATCACTTAAGGTGGTGAGGTGCTGAGTTGTTAACCCAGCGACCTTTATTGCAGATTTCTTACAGGAAGGTGACTACACACATGACTCTGCAGAAAACATACAGGAATTCAGTGACACCCCCAAAGTACACACTTGAGGGGGGAGACGTGTTGTACATTGACGGTTCCCCGACAATTGACCAGACGGATGGGCTTAGGAATACAGGAACTGCAGTGGTGAGGTTGAGGGATGATGGAACAAATGAGGTAGTGGCCAGTGCGGGGTTGCCATCACACGGGCATCCAGAGAATGCTTACACAGCACCAAACCGCCGGACCCGGCCGAAGAATGGCTATCCAGCCTCCTGGCACCCATACATGGGAGGACCAGCCTACAGCACCTCAAAGCTCACCCCTAACTCAATTGGCCTTGAAAAAGACTTAGGTCGAAACACGCGTCGGCTGTGTAACGAATCAACATGTCAAAACTGTCATTTATGCCTACAATGATGTTTTTCATTGGTGCTTACTAACCAAGGAATAAACAACCTTAATAATGACAAAAACCTGACACGTCCATATATCTGAGTAACCTGCCTAACAGCAACCACCGGACCACCTTATCTTACCAGCGCCCTACAGGTCCACAGTTTGTCAACCCCACAAATCTTCTAAATAATCGGGAACCCCGGAGTTGGTTTCCTTGACAAACCAGGACTTAGGCTGCAGGCCTGACACAGTAAACAACCAAAAAAGATGTGCGCAGGAGTGAGGGAGTCCCGCTTTCCAAAACTCCACCTATGCTAATACCATTGCCATCACATTATTCAGCACAAGCAGCAGAATTAGTAGCTATAATACTAGCATTGGAACAAAGCAGAGGAAAGGAAGTGACAGTGTACTCAGACTCCACGTACGTGACATCAACAGTATACTCAGTATTGTCAAGATGGATGCAAAGGGGTTTCAGTAGGGCAGACGGGTCACTGGTACAGCATGCACTTCTATTGGGTAGACTAATTGAAGTTATAGAGTACCCCACACAGATAGCCACAGTGAAGTGCAAGGCACACACACGAGGGGAAGATCCTATCTCAAGGGGAAACAAGGCAGCAGACTCAGAAGCAAAATGTGCGGCATATTTTGGAGAGCCACTAGAAATATAGACAGCATCACATGCCCAAGACTATGCAAGGACAATGGTACCAAAGGAAGGGTACAATGAATTACCAGAAACACAAATAATGGAGTTGCAGGGAGCTGCACCTAGGGAGGAGAAAGACTTGTGGTCTAGAAGGGGATGTACAGTAGTCTTGGGAGGACAGCTCAGGGGCAACATGCTTGATCCCCCTCTGGGTATTAAGCGTGTTATAAATAACCAATCATATCATATCATATCTCCGACAGATGCCCTATGGTGGCAGAACAACACAGGGAAAGTGGTCATGCCACTAGCATTATTACACACTGCTCTGACACAGTTACACTATCCAACACACACAGGGAAGGAGGTCATTGCCGCCCATATTGGAGAAACATGGTTCTGTCCTAATTTGGCGGAACACGTTGCTGAATTTGTAAGCAACTGCTTGACATGCAAGCAGTTCACTTCAGGACATACATTGAGAGTTGTGCGAGGAGCCATATCTCCCTCAGTGGGCCCATTATAGCATCTGCACGTCGACTATGTCGACATGATCCAAGTTTGCCAAGGATACCGCTACATGATAGTGGTTGTGTGCCCATTCTCTTGGTGGATTGAGGCAGGTCCCTGTTCCCATCCTGATGCCCTCAGGGTCTGGGAATTATTCCCGCAATGGGGTGTGTGTGAGGTCCTGCAGTCTGACAATGGACCTCACTTCGCCAATGAGATGTTGAAGCACATTACTATATTACTGGGCATTCAACATAAGTTATCTTGTGCCTATCACCTGCAAGCAAATGGATTGTGTGAACGCCTAAATGGCATTTTAAAGGAAATGATTGCGAAGACCAAACAGAGCACAAAGAATAACTGGCGCCATTGTCTGCCGCTTGCACTCTTTGCATAGCGCAATAAGCCTGAGTCTGACCCCCATTTCACATGAAGTGGTGACCGGACAGCACATGCAACTTCTCCTGGCTACTCCCACTAGAGCACTGAAAGATGCTGAGAGTAGTGAAGATGTATTAGGCCAGGAAATGTATAATTACATCACTTCCTTGATTACTAGTGCCTCTTTATCTCTCACCAGATACGACGACACCAGGGAGGACCATAAGACAGCAGAGAAAGCAACAGTGACAACAAACTAAAGGACTCTGAGAAAGAAAGGCTTGTCAATATTGGTGACATTGTACTGTTGAGAAACATTGTAAGAAGGTGGGGCACACCCAGATTCATCAGGCAATATTGAGATGGATGTCTCAGGTGACGTTCCCATATGAAGACAGTTACATAAAGACGGTTGACATGATGAACCATTATTGGCAGTTAGACAAAGCAATACAATATATAACTGACGGGCCACAGAGAGAAGACACAAAGACTATAAAGTTAAAACATATGCCCTGACCATGGAAAAGGGTGAAAGAGATAGGAGGAAAATCTGGATGCTGGGAGGGACCACAGATGCTTGTGTATGGTCAGGTGCACACAAAGGATGGATGGAAAGATGGAGTAGTGGGAAGCAAGGCACACACCCTAGCACAATCACCAGTAATAATAATAATAATAATTTGGCACTTATATAGCGCCACGTACCCTCAGGTATCTGAGCGCTGCTTATTATTACCCACGGTGTGTGATGCTCATTTATTGACCTCGGAAGGATGAAAGGCTGAGTTTGGCCCCGCCGGGATTTGAACCGGCGTTAGCAGGCTCTGCACAGATGTCAAAGTGAGCGCTGTGCCACAAGAGTAAAATGACAAGGGCCTGAAGCAGTGGGATGTGAGTGCAAAGTTACTCACTTGGGTGGAGAAAACGCAGGATGCGGTAGCATAGAAAAGCATAGAAAAGCATGCAGCAATGAAAATAGGCACTGCAGTACTGATGGACCACTACTGGGCATGAGGATCCAAGGCATACAAGAAGCTACCAGCCAAACAGGAGTTTGCAAATATAATCGTTGGTAAATATCAATATGCCATCACTGGTCATGCCACAGGAGGATAAAATGTTTGATGACTTCCCGAAGATGGGTACTAACAAAAAGGAAAAAAAGGTCTGTGGAAGGAGAACAAACGGGAAAAGAAAAGAGGTTGGCAGAAGTGAGCAGACCTTCGGCCACCCCCTGCACTCCCTCAGGGTCAGTCATTTTTCAATGAAACGAGCTTGGGGTAGATCTTTGTCTTCGGCTGGGGTGTCCCTCTGGAACAGCCTTCCCTGCCACTCTGAAACTTGAGGAGAAGCATCTCCGGTTCCGGAAGCACCTCAAGACCTTCCTTCTTGCTTCTGCTTTTGCCCCCCCTGTCCACTGCTGATATGTTCTCTCTCCGTGCATCTGGCCTACCCTCTGTCTTCTGGGCCCAGGTACCTGCTCACCCTGCCACCCCCTCGCACTGCCTCTGGGCCACCCCCTGCACTGCAGGCTGTATCTGTACCCATACAGTCCCCCCCGTCCTCTTCCTGCATTTATCAGGCATACGTTGCCTGCTGTCTTCACCCAGCACTTGCCCCCACTGACTGCACTACAATGATTTGTTGTCTTTTATTTATTTATTATGTATCTGTTTTTCTGCTTTGCTCAACAATTTCCACTTCCCCCCTCCCTTGCACTTTCCCCTCTCCCTGTCCCAATCTCAATTTCACTCGGCGTAGTAAGATGGTTGTTTTGTTCTCCCCTGTTCCCCTACCTTGCTTGGTCGTGCTCTGAAACACTTGTGCACGAGCGCGATATAAATAAAATATCAATATCAATATCAAAAAGAAGCAATTATTTCTCAGAAGAGGTGTGAAATATGAGGATGTGGTCGACAAGTCAGTCGACCAGAAGGGGGTCTGAAGAGAGGGTCCCAAAGATGCCCCCTCCCCGATCCCCAAATTCATGTTAAGTCAAAGTGCCAGAAACGCTTGCAGCCACCCATCTTATTTTAGACAAATCCTGAGTGCACCAATGATTGACAAGTACACAGAAAGGTTATCTTCTCAGTCAGCCATAAAGACCAAATCCTGCACACATCTTCACAGGTATAGGAGAAGAAACAGAGATCGTGGACGGAAACACCTATATGGACAGTCTCGACTAAGCACCATGAAACCACAATGATGACATCATTAGTGACACCACGGCGTAGCAACGTTAGACATGAAGCACATTTGCAGTCCTCCACTGCATCACACAAATACATTTTTGCATACACAAAGAACATGCTTACACAGTTCTGTAGCTAGAGGACAGGTACATATACATACAGTCAATGCTTTTAATATTTTTCGCACTAGCCAAATGCAGTAGCGCAGAACCGCAAGGCACAAGAGATCCTGAGTAAGCTTGCAGATGCTTAACGCAAACAACCCTATGGGACTACAGGGATATATATGGAACCAGATAGGACCATGTGTGACTAACATATAGAGTACTTGGAATAACATGTTAAGGATTTCAATCAGGCAATACACCCGGGTCTCAGCCTAGCATGCAGTGCACAAATGAAATACTTATTTTATTGTGTCTATAGGTTCAATATTCTGACTGATATAACACTCATATCACACTCCTTCTCAAAATACCCCAGGTCACAATGGACCAGGAATCAGGCTGGTTGGTACGGGTAATATTTATTATTTATTTAAAATTCAAAACAAACATATGTTTAATACATGGGGCAGCAATCACCAATGTGGTAACAATACAAATAAAAAAGTAGGTAAGGCAGTTGAATTCACTTTTAACAACACAGAATATAAAACACAGAGAAAAGAACAGTTTTGGCTTGTTTGAAAGATAGCGCTTAAGTTAAGATTTCCCCCTGCAAATTTCTCAACTCACAAATAAGCAATTCTACACAGATGTAAGGAAGCAGCAGGTATTCGGGAATAAAGAACAGTGTACAGGATTTGAATAGAACCTTCCCTCCCTAAACAAGAGAGAAAAACGATTTGGAAATCTTACAATTTAAAAGGACATTCGAAAGTGGCTGAGCAAAACAATGAAAAGTGTGCAAAAGTCCTTAATATGAATCTCTATGGGAGCAACATGAGAAAGATGCCAACAATCATAAGCTTTAGTATGAGCGAAAGTAAACACTTTGAATCTTATGGGAAGTTTGGAAATACTTTAAATTGAAAATCACACGTGTAAACTTTTCAGAATTGTGAATTCTCGCCTAAATTTCACTAAACGGTTTTAAGAAAAACGGGTGAAATACACTGTTTAAGTCAGAGATGAAATGAAGTTTCTAACTATTAAATTGAGGAAGTTATGCAATATTGAATGAGAGGCATGTTTAGGAAAATAGAGCAGAGAGAAACGGAAAATCAGTTTTAAAATGACAGGTTAACTTAAACAGACCCTCCTGCTTATAGCGATTTTGCGATCCCGCAAAATGCTGCGAAAATGGCCATTTTGTGCAAAATTCTGCGAAAATTGGCGTTTTGCGCAAAAACTGCATTTTTTTTATACAAAAAAACTGCTAAAACTAATGTTATAAAAAAATATACTCAGGGGCCAGGTTCTCAAAACGTTTTTTTATGCAAGAAATGAAAAGCGCTAACATCTCATCACTTGCGCCCAAAAAAAGAGCAGCCCAATCCACAAGGGACACCTGAATGGGCACATTTTATATGCGCCCATTGAGATGGCCTTTTTCACCTCCTTGAGCAAATCAGGGGGTGTTTCTGCCAATTTAAAACCACATCCCGCATTTCCAAGCACAATGCACTTTTAAATGTGCAGAAATTGTAGGCAATCCTACACGTACGGGATGTGGGGGTGCCACTGCAGGACAGGGTCTTTCCTGACCCTGTCATGCATTTCTTTTAAGGTATGAACCGCTGCTGTCATTCTGCTTGCATTTCTGTTCCGCAAACAGGATAAAAATGTGTTTTTTGGGTCGCCTGTCACTGTGAAAGGCGCTGAGAGCTTGCAGAAAACTGTCGGGAGAGCGCTTCTATTCAAGGTACTACCCATTTTGACCGACAAAAATCGATTGAATGGTACAATTTGACCTATTTCGGCCAGTACCATTCGATCGATTTTTATAAATACTGAACATGTGTTGTAGGGGTGTCACCCGCTCCCCATGTTCAGTATTTTTGGGCTTGGGGGTTGCAGGGGTGTCCCCCGCTTCCTCAAAATTGGAGGCAAGGAACAAAAAAAAAAAGAAAATAGCTAAAAAGTACCCTGCAGAGTTGTATCCAAGCCGCGTTAGAGGGACGGATCTGACACCGCAGGGTTTCAGGGGAAGTGGCAGCGACCAAGCAGTTAATAGGGGAGGGAGTGGGGTGGTGGTGAAGGTACCTTTTGGGTTGTTTGTCTGAAGTGCAAATCAATTTGCAGCCAAATTAACTAGGGTCGATTCCGCTGCAAATAATTACACTTGGTCAAAAAACCCAGAACCCTCTTCAAGGCAGCTGGCCAGCGCACAATTTGCGCTACAGCTTAAGCCCGTGGAAATGCACCAGTCACCTTTAGGTGACCTGCTCATTTCCAAAAATGGGTTGTCTAAAAATAGCATATCCTCGACTCTATTTTTAAATGTCCCATTTTTTGAGGATCTGGGTCAAATTCTACATTTACATTTATTTTTTTTAATGGTCACACTGTGAGAGGGAAAGGAGAGAGAGGGAGAGTGATGGGTGAGATGTGAAGTGATAGGCAAGAAAGTAGAGGCAGAGCAGAGGGTCAGAGGATAATGCCGTGCATAAGAGAGCAGAGGAAGCAGTGATGCGGTGGGCCAGAAATCCAAGATCGAGCAGAGGTACAGAAAGTAAAGGGAGCGTGTGGTCAGTGAGCCAGAAAGCAGAGAGGAAGCGGTTGGCCGGAAAGAGGCAGTGAGCTGCAGATTGGGGAAAAGGATGAGTGAAGAGTGCGATAGAATGGGAGAAAGGATGCAAGATGCAGAAGCAGCACAAAAGAATGAAGAACAGTATATTAAGGGAGGAATTGTAGAGTGTAAGGTGTGAGTTGGGAGTATGATTTGGAGTGTGCAGGGGCTAGCGAGTGCAAACTGTGACTTGACTGTGTGACATAGCACTTCAATATTTGTATGACAGAGTGAGAGGTTCAGGAATGCAAGTTGTGATGGGGAGTTGGTGAGATGTCTGATGTTTCTTGGTGAGAGGTGTGTGGGTGTTTGGGGGATTGGAGAACCTAGAAGGGGAATATTTTCAGCATTACAACTGATCATTTTAGTGAATACTATTAAATAGGCATGCACATTAAACCAAAAATGTAGCCAAATCAAATACTGTTCTACCAAGCCAGAGACATCTGGGACTCTTCCTATTAAATTAATACAAAAGATACATAATAATGATACCCTGGCTCTCTTGTAGCCTTGCACTCTGCCCCTTTCTTGCAATGTGGCAATTTTACACCCTGCAGTTAACACAAAATGTCCAGCAAAAATGCCGCAATAAATAAAGGTTTGTGCCACAAAATTTGCCATTTCATTCCGCAAAATCATGGAAGGTCTGCTTAAACTAGATTTAATGGCTAAGAATAAGAGAATGCCACCCGTGAATCTCCACAGTTACACGGCCGCTTGTACCCCTTCATGTGGCCCGTTTTCTTTATGGGAATTACTTTATTTAATCAAAATCACTAATGGCTTATGGCCTAGTAAAACAAAAATGAATAGAAAATCGGTGCTAACACTAGGAATCACAAACAGGGTTGCAAGAATGGTTCTGACAATATTATAGGTTCTTAAAATAAAGACAGGATGGATTATAGATTGGAATAAGACAAGACATGCTATGCGTTACTATGATTCCTACTTATACTTACAGTCCACTTTATTTTAAGATTTTGGACCGTCAAGGGCTGGTCATCACACGGGTCAGTCTAATCAATGGACAGCAGGGCACATCTGGCGGGATAGGTCAGCTGGGCAGTTCTGGTCAGCTGGATTGGAACCTTGTGTTACTGCACAGGACTGCGCTGGTTACTGGAGACCGGATATCAGTGGGATGGCGAGTTTGGAGCAGGCAAGCATTTATGGTAGCAAGCCAAGCTGGATCAAATTGCTTCAGAATTTGGGCCTAGCTGAAAAAGGAGTTCAGAAATGCAGAGGCCTTGGCTTTGTAAAGAAATCTGGAATCAGGAACAAAGATGGAGAATTCAGGAACAGGGCGCCACTCGGAAAATCAGGATGGAGTCAGGAATTACTGTGTTTGTGCGCTGTGAGGTTCCCTTATTTATCATGCCAAATGACATCACTAAGGTTTATGGTAGGGGCAGACTTACAACTCACACCTACAATGCTGTGATTGGTCAAAGCCACAGTTTCCGCCTTGCTTTTTGCTGATTGGATGACAGAAAGGGATGTCATGGTTTATGAGAGATCTGGAAACCTCCAATAACTATTGGGACCAAAATCTAACTTTCCCACATATACATATTTATGTAATTATGCCCTCTAAGAAAATCCGATATATAAATTTCATATTCCGTGGGTCATATCCCAATCTTACTCCCAAGTCGGTGGGACCTTGTTCAGTCTTTCTGTTGAATTTTGGCAATTTTAACTATGAAAGGTTTGGCCTAACATTTCCCAATTCTGTACATACATGCACAATTACCACTAGGATATGTGTACACAACGTTAGGTTTGCAGCATTAATAGTTTCGGCGCCATTGGTCATTCTTTGTAACTTCCGCTCCTTACGCAGTAAGAAATTCTACCAAGTTTTCAAATGACTAGCATAAATTCAGATTGACATGTATCCATTTTTCATATCTTTTCTCATTCTTGCTGCCAAGTTAAATGTCTTGAAGTTCAGTGGCAATATGAGCATTTTAAACCCAAAAGTCACATGTCAGGTTTTTTTCTTTTTTTTTCTTTCTTCCCAAGTGTAAGCAACTGTCAAATCCTTTGAAGTTAATGAGGGGCCTCTCCCTGGAGAGTGGAGCTTCCTGCACCTCCCCTGGAAGGGTGAGTGTCCAAGCCTGCTATTGTCTTCTCCTGGGGCCAAGACACATGTCTAATGAAGTCCCTTTGTCATGAGTATGCGAAGCCTCCCAGCAGCAATTAGCCTTTCCTGTGCCGCAGTGGAGGTGTCAACCTTTCTCAGGCTAAGAACTGTCAGAGCAGGGTTTTTTTTTATATAGTTGATTAACTCAGACTGGGTTTAGCTTTTAAGTTTCACATTTTTAAATCTATAGAATAAAACAGTTTATAAGTGAATTTTTACCAGTAGCAAATCCTTGTACATTCTTTAATAATCAAGCCTTTACACACCAATATACTTTTAAAATATACTATTTTGCTTCCCATTCAGGCAAAGCACAATTTACATATTTCTTTTAAAGTCAGTTTTCCTCTGCAGCAAATACACATTGTAGTCAGCCCTAGTTCTTACGTTGAGTGCTGGAGTTGTTTGTAGCATGACTAAATGTATCCAGCATTTGTTTAGAGTTTCTCTGGACAGCTGTTTCCTGATAGTTGTAGCAAAGAAAATAGTCGCTTTTGCTGTAAAAAATGGAAACACAGCCCCTGGTTGATTTCTCAAGGATACATTTGTCAGTAGCTGTCATTCAAATGAGGCCCGGTTCCCCTGAGCCACACTGGATGATCCTGGCCATTGCAGGGCCCTTTTAATCTCAATGATTCAGTAGAAATGAATGGATCTAGCGCCAAAAACAGCACTTTTGAGGTTGAAAAGCTAACATTTTAAAAGGCATTTTCGGTTTTACAGCAAAGTACTGCTGCTTCTTTCCTTTGCTCCATGTTGAATGTTGCAGAGCACACTGGCACATTCCTGCATTGATTACTCTTGTTTTACCCCACCTGAAATTGGGTTGGCAGGGCGGTGTAGCCATTTTCTGGTTATAACAAATGCAGTTTTGAAGATTTTGGCTCACACAGGAGTGAGCGCGGTCATTTTGGGCTGTTTCCTTCACCATTGCAGTAAAGTGATGTAGTGGGGCACATTGGAATGGGTCAAAATGTCCCACAAACATGAACATGTAGAATGTATATAGTATGCCTAAGGAAAATTACAGAAGGCCCAAAAGCCACAGAGCCTGAGAAGAGGAGAGCTGATTCAGGTGGCACAGAGCACGAAGCAGGCTCGCAGCCAAGGTGTCAGAGATGCACTGACACATTAAAATCTCCAGATGACAAGAGGACCAGCTGCAGAGAAATGGAATAAATCCTCATAAATGCAAGCTGGAGAGTTCAATGTTGGGGTCCCTAAGCACATGGTACATCCAAGGAGACAATGGACAGTCACCCGTAGTTAGAAAAGGGAGCCGATCCGAGCAAATCAGACAAAGACGGCAACAAGTGTTGCAACGTAAGGAGCACATTCTCATAGGCAATGGTGTTACACACAAGTTACAATGCAGACACATAATCATTCAAAACACCTTGAAGAGGTGCAAAGAAGGCTGAGAACCTAATCGAGTCCCAGGCCTGGGGAGATCAGCTCTAACCAATCACAGCTTTGAAAGTCAGGGGCAGATGGCAAAGAGTACGAACCAATGGTAAGCCCATTACTCTGCAACAAAGTAATAGATAGTTTCTTGGGGATGGGACAGCCAGCCACATGACATGCGAAGACCAGTAGACAGACACCTATAGGGTACCACTATAGGTTTTAGTACTCTCGATACCCAATCCTCTGTGATGATAGATTTTTCAGGGGAGGGCCCAGGCGATGATGCGACACTTGTACAAAACTGTACTGCACACCCTGGAGACCTGAGATGTACGGGAGAATTCGCATTGTCTTGTATTGATCTCTGTTGGTTTTTTTTGCAATAAACCGCAGTTCTGACCAGGGACACCATTTAGAGGTCGCCAGACCCCTGTGGTCTCCCTTGCTAACCCTGTGGTCTCCTTTGCTACTCCTAAAAAAATATTTTTATTTTTATTATTTTTTTACAAACGGAAGCTCCTGGGCTGTGGCCAGCACCATGTGGCTCTTTGTTTCTGGCATGGCTTTCTTGTTCAGGCCTCTTAAAAAAAACAACAGGTTCCACAAATGTAACAGTGACACTAAATAAGAAAGAATAGGAATAGTAAATCATTTCTTTTTCTGTAATTCTATACAATCATTGCTAGACTCATTAAACGTTTATTTTAGGCACACTTCGATTTTGAGGTCTGTTCTTAAACACCTCAAATTCTCAATGCAGACAAAAGCTTCCAAAAAGCATTTAGAGTAGAATAAGCATCCATATGTATTTTGCTTTTCACAGGTTGCAGTAATAGCCTGTTTTTTCCGCCTTTTTCTCTGTTACGATCATCACAAGACATTTCATCTCGGTGTCCTCGGTCACTGGACAAAATCCTTGTGCCTAAAAACTTGTGTACAGTGTAGACATGTTTGACCATAGTACATAAAGTGGCCCTTGATTTCATTGTGCTACAATAAATGCTTTTTTGCAATCTGTCTATCTTTTCTATCTCCATGGCATGCTGTTCAGGATGTTTGCATGGATTAGGTAACGAGTGCCCAGAGTACCAGATGCTGTTTGAGTGTGCTGCTTTCCCTGCGCTACTCTGAATTCTTTTATACACAGTTATGAACCTATCCCAACGGTATGTATTTTGCCAACCTATGAAGCCTGAAAAGTAGATCCATACGAGCTTTACAAGTGGTCAAATGTGCACCAGACCTGCAGATGAAATGGCCTGGTGTTCACAGTTACCAGTTTAATTCTGCCCACTACAGAGTGTAATTTGCTTTCTGACTTTGAGAACGTTCAGGCATGTAATTGCTAATGTTACTATACTGGTAAGATAGCTCAGTGGGTTGAGCACTCAATGCTGCAATGTTTGCGTGATCTGCAGGTTGCAGGTTTGAATCCTAGCAAGGCCAACTCAGCCTTTCATCTTCCTGAGGTTGATACATGAGTACCAACACAGGTTGGATGATATTGTATGTACATTTGTTCGATGTAAAGCGCTTAAGAGTAAAGTGCTATACAATAACACATCATTATCATTTGACCTTGGACGTCTGCTTGCATTCACAGTAATTTGGTAATATGGGCCTATACACACTGATATTCACGATACATATGGTGATCCATTCTTGTATGAAATGTATATCACATTACAGTGATTTTGTAACCATATTTTATCGTAGTGTACTTAGGAACAATTCTATGGGATGCCAGTTCCTGTTTGTCAAGGGGTGAAATGTTGTGTGCCATCGCATCCTGTGATGTCACTTCGGAGCAGGGTCAAATGATATCAATTCATGTGATGTCATCAGAGGTCAATGGTCGTGTGATGTTGGTGAAATTACATCCCTGGTTCTGACTTCCCATTGACTGAGTCCTCCGTCTATTCTGGGGAAGGGTGTTGGGGCCCTTGAGAGTCAGGCGGACACCTAGGCCTCTGATATACCATGGGAGAGATCTCCCCCAACAATATCTGTCGATATATCCGATCTCTCCCCTCTTTCTTCTTTATCTTGTATGAACTTACAGGCATCTTCCTTCCTTTTGCTCACTTCTGGACTGTCATCACTACTGTAAGTAGGGGGGGTTCATATGTTGGGTTACTATACTCCACTGCTGTTTTTAATTCCTTTAAAGGATAAACTCCATTCTCCTCTGTATCTTCGCTCTTAATCTCGGACAAAGTAAGAGGAGCGAGAGTGGTATTGGGGTGGCCTGCCGTGCTCTATTGGAGCTGTCTACTACTTCTCTCAAGGAGGCGGTCCTCTGAAGCAGGAACTCAGCTTCAGCTACAAAATCCCTGCATAAGAGCGAAGCGCAGCAAGAGAGTGGCAGTGGAGTGGTCTGTCGTGGTCCGCAGCGGGAACAGGAGGAAATGGGAGCCACCGGTAAGAGGATTATCTGTGTTAAAATAGCTGTTTTATGCAATGTACCCTCCTTGATAAACTTCAACCTGTGATCAGTATTGGAACGCATTACATAACGTAAATGCAGTGACTGTTACTCGATTTACAGCAACAAATACATGCTCTGCACTTTTAGCTACACACCCTTATTTTAGAGCAGGAAGCGGGCAGCACGTGGCAAAGAAGGCCTGCGCAGCGCTTTGGCGCGGTCAACTAAACGACAAAGAAGCCCGGAATCCTCATTCAAACTACCAGAGAAAAACAAAATCTGCTCTAATGCCACCACTGACACACAGAGCACTATCACTAAATTCACCAGTGTGCTCCCCACGAATCCTGGCACCTCCAACAGGACCCAATGTCCTCCGCTTCAGCGACCCCCTAGCAAAACATCTTCTCCTATGATCGATAATAACCACCCCGCTTTTAACATGTGTATTGGACTCCAGAGAAACTCTGTTGGTGCCACAAGCAACACAACCTAAGTACTAGGAGCCAAAGACAGCTTCCCCTGCACCAATCCGTCAGCTTCTGCTGACTTGATGCGGCTGCAGGCTACATCAGAAATGGCTATCCTGACACCTTCTTCCGAGTCCACAGCCATAGACGACAGTGAATCGGACACGGACAGTGAGTCGGACTCCTCTCGAGCCCTAATTGCTCATGCTCCAGAGATACTGTCATTATTGGAACATTAAATCCATTTCAGCTAGTGTGGAAGTCCTCATGGCACTATGTGCAACACTTGCTAAAGAACAGCGAGAGATCAAACATGCCTTATCCATAGTCACAGAGATAATATTAGAAAATGTACGATCATCATTTGAGTCGGCTAAACCTAAGATGACCACTAAAGTACCCCATTCCACAGAAAATAATTTGAGGCAAGCGCATTCTGCTAATGTTGTAGCAAGTACAAGCTTCCACACCGCTAAGCAGACATCTCCTGAAGATTATTTTGAGACACTGTGGAAAGCGATTGGGATTTTGAGGAAATCTCTATATTTAGCATCTTTTACTGATCCAGCTGTCGCTCACGTAATCACTAAGCTTCCTCAGCACCTGGCAAGAAACAAAATTAAGGTGCCTCCCAACATACGGGAGCTGGTCACAATGAAAACCAGACCAGTGGGCCGTTCGGGCCCCTCTTCTGATTCTCATGCTTGCCTGGTACCATCTGCAGCAGTGAGCACCAGTCGAATAACTCAGACTTTGACTGATGGTACGTCTAGGCAGGTGCAATTACGTGGCCCTATGAACAGGCTTTTGGCCCCATCAGCCCCTACCATTGTAAATACCCATCAGAACATTCCTACTACGAGAATCCCAGCAACATCTTCAGGAAATCCAATTCAACATTCCGTTAATGCCTCTTCGCATGCTGACATTCAAGGTTCTTCACAAGCAGAGTCCTCTATTTTCTTTAACTTGCATAAAAAAAGGACTTTAGAGAAGCATTTCATCAATAAGGTAGATATGGCACGTGAAATGGCTGGAGTGCAAGTCCGTTTTTGAACAGAAGAATCATATTGGAAATCTTTTCCCAAATCTCCAAACTTAATGTTTTGTGCTCATCAGACATCCTCCTCTGTATCGAGCTGCCAAAATGTCATAGTCATTCCAACTGGGCAATACTTCTATTTATGTCACCCTTGATGGTGGCATTAATGAAATCTTGTGCTGTTGAACTAGAATCCTTGGGTATTAGACTGACTATCTGTCAACAGTAGCTTAAAGCAGAACAAGGAGAGTCATCTAATATGGCTATTTCATCTCCAACCCAGAAGATTCCTTATTCATCTAAAACAACTTTACCGAATAGGGAACGTTCTCTGCTATTGGCTTCATGCTCACATGTTACTGTCAGCCAGATTCCTATGGAACCCATTTTACAATGGCAATGCGAAAATGAGTCTTCTAACAACTGTTGACAACAGGCTCCATCTAATACCCTATCCTGGCTAACATGGAACACTCATGGTCATAGCACTTTTTGTAAACAACCGCGGGGTCTAGAAAGAATGACAGCCTGTGATATATTTCTTTTACAGGAAACGTGGCTTACTGCCAATCTTTTTATAGATGGATACACTGTTTATTGCAAGACTGCTGTTTCCTCCAACAGAGGCCGTCCTAGTGGCGGACTAGCCATAGGGGCTCATTCTTATTTTAAAATAATTCCCTTTTATGTAGACATTTCCCTTCCCCAAGTCTTGCCAATGGTTTTATCCATCCCAGACATTAAGGTCATTAATGTATACAATCCCACCAATAGTGGCAAAACTCAATAAATCCAATCCTTGCTATCTAAGATCTTGGGGATTTGGTACAGCAACAACCCAGAGAGTATGGTAGTGATCGCTGGGGATCTCAATGAGCATGATCTGCATTTATGTGCCCATAATGGCATTGATGGGAGTAACCAAAAATACCGGCAAACTATATATTCCACCTGTGGCGGCACATGGCTGGACTCATTTTGCACATAACCACGACCTCACACACTTCGTCAGTGCCAATACTTATTCTCCAGCCATGCCTTCACATGGCCAAATGGCACAGCCAGAACATACATCCATTATGTGAAAGTCAACTCTAACATGCTTAGGCTTTGTTGGCAACCTATAATTACACACAATTTCCACAGCGATCATACAACACTTACTTGGTTGACCATGCTAGATAAACCAAGGGATACGTTACCATACTCTTCAGTAGTCAGGGTGAATTCTGCTGGAAACCGCATTCATTGGTCAGTGGGGAAAACAGCTAATTTCAACAATGTTATATCATCCAGCCAAGCTCCCATAGAGACCTGGCTTATGTCCAATGCGTTGAAATTCTGATAACTAATTTAGCCCTGATGATAATTAGTCTGGGTGCATGCCCATTTGGGAGAACAAAGGGTACGAAGTCGAATAATTTCGACCCCCAAATCCATCACACAAAGCTGCAGTATCGTAAGGCAAGGGCAGAGGCCAGAAGTCAGTTGTCTCTTGATATCAAAGACAAACAAATGTTGTTATTATCTCTAGCAACCAATATAAAAAGTGGCTTAAACAGAACAGACACTCATAGAACAGAATTAACTGTATTACTATGTCACGAGTGCTCAAAACCAACGATAGTCGTATATTCAGGTTGCATTTTAAAGAGCATATGGTAGCCAATGACCTGATTAAATTAAATCCCATATCCGAAGCTCAATGGACGAAACACATCTTACAGTGGTACTATACTGACAGAGAAACTTCTCCTGTGACCGCATCTTACTCCCCTTCCAACTGTTTTTTTTGGCGGAAATGTTGACATTGAGGACATAGTTCACATTATCAAGAGGTTAAAGTCTTCTCGTGCTCCTTGCCCCAATGGGATGGCAAATGTCCCATTGAAGGCCAATCCTACATTTTGGGCAAATGTTTTACTTAACCTATACCGTCAGATAGAACGTACTGGAAGAGTCCCATAAAGCTGGCTGAAGTCTGTATTAATACCAGTTTATAAAAAAGGAAGTAGGGATGATCCCTCTAATTACAGACTTCTGGCCATGCTGGATTCAAGCATGAAAAAATTCTCCACAATCGTTCTTAAAAAATTAAACTTCTGGGCTCAAGAAAATAATGTACTTAAATCCCTGCAAACTGGCTTTAGCAAGTCACATGGTACTCTTGATAATATATACGCAATTCAGTCTCTCATTTGAGACGCATCCCAGCGTATTAGCCCAAATCTCTATTGCTGTCTGATAGACTTTAGAAAAGCCTTTGGTCAAAGCTCATACTCTGGAACATCGACCCACATCTACTGTATTTTATAATAATTCTGCAAACCAAGACTCATGCCTCTGTGTGCCTCATCTTAGATCAGAGGTCTTCAAACTCTTTTGGCCTGAGCCCCCCTGAGCAAAATATGGGCACGCCGGGCCCCCCCAAAAAATGCCAAATGGACAGTATGTACGAATGACTATGAACTATTGCGCACCGTCACCTCACCCTACTCCCAGTATAATCCCTGGGCTCCCCCACCTGGTCCCATCACAGTCGCTGGGCTCCCTCATCCCACACCTACCCAGTCCCTGGGCTCTCCCCACCCATGATTTCTTTTTAATAATGTGTTTAAATGTTGCATATTAGAGCATACTTTTAAAAAAATGGGTAAAAAGCCAAACAGTTTATAATTGGCACTGGGGGGCTAAAGGGGAAAGCAAGGTAGTTTTGTCTGGACATCTACGATAGATATCCAGTAAAAAAGACCATCCCTGCCCCCTGGCTCCACAGCGCCTCAGAAGGAGAGCTGATTTTGGCAGGTGGGTAGGGGGATTGTGCAAGAAAGGCATTCTTAAAATGCCTTTGTTGTACAACCCTCCTTCCCCCATCAACCCCCCCACTCGTCAGAATCAGCTCAACGGACCAAAACAAACACACACATTCACACAGGAATCACTCTATCATTCATATGAGCACCCATCACCATACACTCACTCATAACACAAGCATACACACATTCATACACATATTTAAATAAAAAATAAATCAACATAAATGTACCTTCTGCAGGGGCCTGCGCATGGGTGCTGAAATGCTCTGCTTCAGGTTGCTCTGTCTGTATGTGCGAGGAAGCGCAGGAGCTCCCCCTTGCACAAACAGACATGCAGTGCCTGTGCCAGCATTTCCAATGAGCTATGCATGGCTGGCAAAGCAAAACATCCCCAGCCTTGCATGGCTCAGTGAGCATGTGCGGCTAGGGAACTGAACTGTCAAAGGGAAACATTGTTTCCCTTTGACAATTCAGCCAACCCAGGAGCACTCCCTCATCTGGAAAAAGCAGCTGAGGGAGTGCTCAGTGTTTCACTGGCTCCTCGGCTCCTCCATAATGGGTGAGGGCGCCACTGTGTGGACGCCCCCTCTGCCAGGCTCGGACTGGCCTATAGGGCAATAGGGCAATGCCCATACCAAAAATGCACAATGCTAGTGCAGGCCAGTCAAAATGGGCCACTTTTCTTGGCAAATAAGAGCCAGTTTGATGAGTTACCTCACTATTCAGCTAGTAATTTTGACCATTGTTGCTGAATAAATATTCTTTAAATATCACAATTTGCTTACATTTTAACAAAAAACACCCCATTGGGTACTATTCAAACAGTCTGTGACTAAAGGAATGAATATCCTTTTGCAAATGTGTGCCACTTTTTCATTGGTGCCTGAGACAGTTTTATAGTCCAGTCCGACCATGTGAGCCCCGCTAACCATTTCATCCAATCTAAAAAAATAAATAAAAAAACTAAAAAAACGATTTCTTTATTTTCTATTTTTACATTTCATGCTGGACTCTCCCGCCCCCTGGGGGGGGCACACCCCACAGTTTGAAGACCTCTGGCTTAGAAGGTATAGCAACTGGTTGGTCACACACTAATTTGGGTCTGAAACATGGATGAGCCTTCGCCCCCTGCTATATAATCTCTACACGTCCGACATGGCGGGACAGTTGGAAGTAGCTAGAAATTATCCTCCCAAGATACATGGTACCCCAATCCCTTGGCTCAGTTATGCAGACGCCATTGTCCTCTTCGACCAAACCAACATTGATGGTGCGCTCCATTGACGTATTACTGACTTTTCTCATGCAAATCATATAATTAATATTAATAAAACCAAAGTCATGTGTTTAGGTGGGTCCATCTCAAAGAATTCAGGATTCACCTGGAAGATGGGACAGGTTTCATTGGAGGTAGTTGATTCCTATGTCTATCTGGGATTCCCTTTAAAATTAAATCCCTTAGCATAGTTTATAGGGGACTATGTAAGTAATAAAATATGGAGGAAATGGCTCGCTATTAAGCGATATGCTAGCCACAGGGGAGGTAAAAACATAGAGGATCTTTTAACAATCTATCGCATGAGCCTTATCCCATCAATCCTCTATGGCTTATAGGCACTCCCAGGTGACAAGCTGAAATGGCTTGGCGGCCTCAAAGCTAAGATTCTCCACTCCATTACAAATCTACCAAGCTCGGTGCCCGTTGAAGCATTAAAAATCGAGTTTGGGCTATCTTCCCTATCTTCCATCTGGCTGGTTCAACGTACTATTTTATATCTTAGAATAATTGCACCGAAAGAGGATATTAATGAACTATGCAGTACCCTGGGAACCGACAGTCAGACACAAAGAGCACGGTATTAATTTGTGAGCTAGAACATTCAGCAATATATCTTCTAAGCTCGCTGGATATGTATATAAAGCTCGCCACTACCCTACCCAATGTAGGGACTGTCCTAAAATCAAAGACAAAAGATTGGGACAGAATTCAAAGCTTGAAAGAACTTGCAGTGGAAAAGCATTATCAACTTTACGCTTCGCAGGGCTTCAGATCTAATTTGATATCAAGTTACCTTACAAAGCCTTGCAACCCCTACTTGAGACGCTTTATAATCTACCTTTGCCTCAATATATTGCCTAAATAGGAATATCGGGGGGCGTGCCATAAGATACACAGGGCTCTAAGACTTTGTCAACTATGTGGTGAGGATACTGAAACAGATCGACAAAGTGTTCAATCCTAACAAACTCTTACAGAAAGAGTTTTTGGAAATGTGTACACAAAATAGATGATATTAGAACTGACCAATTCTGGAGCACCTTATATGGTGCTTCATCGTTGGTGATTACAGCCGCAGCATATCACGTATGGAAAAAGGCTCTTACATTAATGCCGGATGTCCTATGAGGACCTGGAGAAGCCTTATTACATTGGTTTTCTACTCTTTACTATTTTGGATATACCATGAATTGCCCCCCCCCACTCTGCACACAGTACAGTGGATTGAATTATAACTGTAGTGTAGAGGAGGAGCCAAATGCCTCTACTGGAAATCCTTCACCTATTTTGCCTATATGTTGGAAGCTGGAAATTGCGACATGCACAACACCGATAATGATCCCAATACTGCAAATGATCTTCAAAACAAGGTATCCATTGATAAAGCCCTATAAGATGTACCTGCAGAGAGATGACAGGCTCTTCGGGGAGATACCTGAAGAGGTGTGAAGCAGTGAACGCATGAGGTTGGTGACATCACATGAATTAAAAACGATGCACCAAGAAGTGATGACAAAGAAGAGAATGCATAAACCTAATAGAATCTGATGACGACATAAAGAATCGAGTAACAGTCCATGTGCGAAATGAAGATTGCAAGTGCGAAGAACACTGAAGAAAATATAAGTTGTTTTAAAACTTTACAGATGCTGCAACGCAAATGGACAAAGTAATCATGAATGCTGGCTATATATAGTGAATAGACTGCAGGCGTTGCCACCAATATATATATAGAGTCTGGATATTCAATGTTGCAACATTAGTAAGCTTGGACCCGTGAAAGAGAAGGGCTGAAAGTGTGGCGCAGTAGAGAAAAACAGCTAAAAATCGTGGAAGGATCAAGACGCCTGTATGGCCCAGTGTCAAGGGTTGGAGCAGTCAAGAACTAGTTATCTTTTCAAGGACATACAAACAATGTGACAAACGAGGTGAGCTCCTGTTAAGGTGCAACGGAAACACTATGAGTGCAGGTTTTATTCATTTAATATCATTAAATGCGAAGAAATTAGCTCAAACTCGGTCTACTGTCACGTGGGATGGATGGAAATAGAAAATGTTAATGTTAATGTTAAAAGATATTTGTACCGCGCACTATCACCACCGAAGTGGTCCCCTGGCGCATGGCCAAGCTGCATCGAGACTTGACGATAAGAACAGGCTCACAGTCCTTTCTATTCTCAGGAGCAGTGATACTTTGCAAGAACGAGTTAAAAGACTATTCGAATGGCAGACAGCATGAGTAATGATGGATGGTGGGCTAATTGGGTGGGGAGGTATGGTCAAGTCTACCCAGAGGCACCTGGGGTACTACCTTGCATGCTGCTAGCGAGTCGAATATTCCAGAAGGGTACAAGCATGCCAACCAATTATAAAAGGTTCTGTGTTGAAGAGCCCTATAGTTTGAGAGCCAATGGTGTGTTGTGCATCCAACAAATATTGAGGATGAATTGCACAAGGGGTTGGCATAAGTTGTCCACCTGACTACAAAATCCAATCACAATCCAATCCCCTACAGAAAGTATACCTCGATGTTCCCTGTAGACCTATCACAATCCCAAGTAGGTTTTCTTAGTTTGCCACGTAGTATGATATCACGAATGACACATTTTTGCTATATAAGAATGTTTTTTCATGTGATGCTTCGAGATTATGCTGTGAGACGTTGATGTCCATTGTACTCTCTGTTTTAGACATTTGATAATAAATCCACTTTTGTTTGCCAACTTCCTGAGTCAGTCTGGTTTTTGGTGTGAGAGTTATTCTGCACCCCATCCATGTAATGTTTTGTTTCCTAGCGGTTCAGTTCCAATAGTCTAAATTAATCATATGTGTATAGATGTTATGGAAATACGATTTTCGATTTTTAAATGTATGGAAATGTGGTTTAATGTTTACTTTATGTAAATGTGCTTAAGATTCATCATTATTTTAACCAAGTGCACAAAAGAGTTAAAAGAAAGAGAGGAGCTGAGGGCTCAATGCCTTCCCATTTAGGATGATTAAGCACCCACTCCTCTTTTACTGGGTCTTCCTTCACCTCTTGGTACATTTTCCAAAGTTCTAAAACTGCCAGTCTTTTCTCTAATGTGTTTCCTGTTTATGCAGCATGCACATATGTGGTCATGTGTTGCAATACCGCCTTTGACAATGATCCCCCTTGTGGCCATGGCATGAACATTTTATCAGCTGTGCCCTATACCCATGTTGCACTGTTATGCTGAGCTTGTGTCCTCCATAATGACAAGTCCCTATTGACTGTCGATTCTTACCAGATCGTTAATAAATCTATATCTATCTCACGGCTCATTGCTTACCACTTTTAATCTCAAAACAATAAATATGAGCAGGCACCATCAATCGCTGCTGAATCCTTTTTCACTTCAACAACCTATATGCCTCCTGATTGGCGCGAATCGTTTACTATACTTCAACTCAAAACAACTTCACTTCCAACTGTCACAGTTTATTACCTCTTGAAACTTCACACAACAAATAATACCTAAAACGACAACGCACTACATATTAATAACTTTTGTAATCACATTCCCTTTTCCCTATAATGATTTATAGTAAGAGGTATTCTCTTTTCACCTCCAATTATGTTACCCTGTACGGGGTTTAAGACGTCACCTTGCACAGTCCTGACTGTGCGTATTATCTCTCTTCATTTTCCTACTGGAATTTATAACGTCTTCTTATATTTCCCTTGAAATAGGATTACTTAGGTGTTCTTTTATCTACACACACGTTCCTGTTACCCCAAAAATATCACAATCCCGCCCCTTTATATTGCAATTTCCCTTACTCTACTTACATCCGTTTAATCAACTTTAAGCCTTCGGTATCAACCCCTCCTCCAATCTGACCACTTTGCCACCTATTCACAGAGCGCATGTGGAAACCGAACAGGGATTTCTTCAAAGGGGGACCTGCCCACCGTCTCAATTCTTCTTGTAGGTTTCTTTCTATCCGCCGCTCTCCAAGGGAAACTCCACGATCTTCCATCTAATGGCAGAGAATGCCGAATGGTCCGAAACTCTGAAGTCAAACTAGTTTAGATCTCAAACCATCCGCACTGCTACCACGTGAGCTTATGGCCATTTGGAATTTGCATATGCAATGGATGGGATTAGACCAGAATAATTCTGAGTCCAAATAACCGGACAAACTCAAGAAGATGGCAAGTCACTGTTTTATTAACAATTATCTTAAACAGGGAGGTTACAACGAACATCAACTAACGTACGCTCAGTCTCTCAGTGATTTTCTCAAAAAACATACTTCATGTACTATGCATCAGAGTGATGTCATACTACGTGGCAATAGTGAAAAACCTATCAAGGGTCGGGATTGGTTAAGGGAACCATCTAGATATACAATCATACAGGAGCTATGATTGATATTGGCTGTCCTTTATCAGGTGGACAATTTATGCCTACCTCTTCAAACATGTCATGTCAGAAACACTCATTACATCGTGTTTCATTGGTCTTCCAAGCTATAAGGTACTTTGTTATACGGACTAATACAATTGGGAGATAGGACATGATGCAACCTCATCACCCAATTAGCCCAACGTCTCTCATCACACATGCCCTCTGCCATGAAATTGTCTTTGTACTTGGCCTTCCAAAGTATTTTCATCTTGGGAATGCACAGGAGAAAGGGCACTCGCTATCGTGTCTGGTACTCCAAGTTCAAGTTCTGTTTCCATCTTTCGCTCACGTGACAAGAGACCATGATTTGGTCCATTCTGCAGCTTTTAAATGCTTTAAATGAATTAGAAATTGGCATCCTTTGTGTTCTTTCTTACATCTTAACATGAGAAGATTCATCCTCTGCATGCTCCTTCTCTTCAGAGCAGATAGCTGACCTCAGTTTTTAGGATCTTAAAAATTTAGGATAGCCGCCATGCAGCTCCACTAGCCTGCTGCAACACAGGTTTTCATTCTCCTTTCATCTTTATTTTGGCTTACTATTTCATGGTACCAATGTCCAATATATGTACAATGGCAGCGGCGCCTGCATTCTATTCACTACTCATAGCTGGCCTATAGGATGTCTTGATCTACCTTGTGTTTCAGCATCTGTACATTCATTGAGCTTCTGTGTTCTGCAGCACTTTGTTAACGTGTAATATTCTTTTTCACTTTCGATTCTTTAATTTGTCTTTTTTCCTCTAGGATCCATACCTTATCTTCATTCAATATCTCGGGACGTCGTGCACACTTTCTTGTGGTGTCATCAGTTCATTTTCTTACCTCTTTGTCATATTCCTCCAGGGAGTTCTTCCTGAAGGTTGTTATCACTTTGGGGGTACATTCGATAGGGTTGTCTCAATGGGTATCTCCTTCCAAATACTTGCTGCGGTACTGGTATGATAGCTGGTGTCAGGCAAGGCATGGTCTCATGTCTCCAATACAAAGGAGGTAGTGGGGCAGCCTCTCTTGCAAAAGTATATATTTGTTCCTCTAAAGAAGTGAGAAAAGTGTGAAAAAGAAGAAGTGATAGGGAAGAGTAGGAGAGGAGAAGGAGAGAATGACCAGGGGATAACAGGAGACAAAACAGGATACAAGACAACAGAAGAGTCTAGGGAAAGGTAAGAGGTAAAAATGGAGCAGATAAAAAAGGAAATACCTGAAGGCATGAAGACAAATTGAGATAGAAGAAGCAAAGTCGGGGGAGCAAAATATTGGGACAGGAAAAATGAAGGAAAGAAGTGACAAATGCACGAAAGAAGGCAAAGGGAGAGGAGAAGAGATGTTGAGATAACTAGCCAGTAGCAGGAAAGGCGAGGTGTGAAAAGGAAATGGAAAGGATGGAGGGAGAAATGACGAAACAATAAATGAAGATGGAGTAAGACAGTATTGGGAGAAAACTGAGACAGGGAAGAAGGTTACAGAAGCAGAGAGAAAAGATGGAGTGGTGAAGCAAGGTTGAAAGGTTGTACATGTCAGAAATAAATTAATGTCTTTCATTTTTTAGTGAACGCATCCCCATTCACAGACCCACCCTGAAAGTTTACCAGCCACGCCTAGGGTGGAAATGAGAAGGGCCTTGCAAGTAGTGTGTTACCCAGGTCCAACAAAAGCTCTGAATCGGTGTGCAGGATAAAGTTTCAATTGGATTCCACTTCCTGAAGATGCATGTGGAGTTACTGTTTTCACATTTTGAGGTCATCATTTGGGTATTGTGTCTAAACTTACCTGTGCCCACTTCTCAAAACGGACAAACAAGTATTTCCTTTGCCCTCAAACGCCACAACAATGATACCCTGGCTGCCACAAACCAACCCATAGCCAAGTACAGCCAATAGTTGAACCTTGAACAAACTCTCAGGCAGGGAATTTATTTTTAGGAGTCTTCAAAAGGGCCCAAGTGTTTCTTTCCAGAAAACCTTCTGAAAAGTGAAACGAACATGAGAAGAACAAGTCACTTCCTCCAGTGGGCAGGAATGCAAGTCATGTGGCATTTTCAGTATTATATTTATAAGAAACAGGGTTCATGCGTACGCAGTTTCTTCATGAAGGCAATGTACAGCATCACACGGCTTGGGTGGAGCAGGAGCTCCCCAATACTGCTGCTTGGGTGGATCAGGAGCTCCCCAACCCTGCGGATGCAGTGCCCTCACAGCCACGAATGCTTTCACATTTACAAGGTGCGATCTCTGTTCTTATGATGTGCCCAGATGCAGCGCGCACGCTGAGAGGAGCCCACATGCATGATCCCTCCAATTAAGCTGCAGCCACCATATGATCCAGGCTGGGGCAGTTAATGGCCTGGTGCCCCGCGCTGCCATTGCCCCACACGAGGAGCCCCCTCTCTTTAATGGCCGCTCAGCATCCTGCAGCAACTCCAGATGCCTGATTGCCTGACTTCCTGACTCCGGACCACTTTCTGCAATCCGATTGGCCAGCAGAACGTATTTCTGCACCAATCAACAACCGGCAGGCGAAGCCGGCCCACATTCAGGAAGGCCCACGAAAGAAGGCTGACTTCCTGTCCCTAGCCTTGGCACAGCATCACACGGCTTGGGTGGAGCAGGAGCTCCCCAATACTGCTGCTTGGGTGGAGCAGGAGCTCCCCAATAATGCGGATGCAGTGCCCTCACGGCCACAAATGCTTTCACATTTACAAGGTACGAGCTCTGTTCGTATGATGTGCCCAGATGCAGCGCGCACGCTGAGAGGAGCCCGCGTGCATGATCCCTCCAATTAAGCTGCAGCCACCATATGATCCAGGCTGTGGCAGTTAATGCCCTGGTGCCCTGCGCCGCCAATGCCCCCCACGAGGAGCCCTCTCTCTTTAATGGCCCCTCGGCATCCTGCAGCAACTCCAGATGCCTGATTGCCTGACTTCCTGACTCCGGACCACTTTCTGCAATCCGATTGGCCAGCAGAACGTATTTCTGCACCAATCAACAACCGGCAGGCGAAGCCGGCCCACATTCAGGAAGGCCCATGAAAGAAGGCTGACTTCCTGTACCTAGCATGTCCATGCCTGACCAGCCGTCAGCCAGAAACCCTGCAAGTCGCCCATGAACATCTTGTGCTCACCTGGTGTGGCGCACACAAGGTACATTTCCCTGACAGTCGAGCGCTTTCACCCCCACGGGCCCCACGACCACGCCTAAGTACATTGCACCCTTCCCTGATTCAATGTGTATCCGGCTGTTAGCAGCTACTGCAGACTCGTACTTGTAGGCCCCCATTGTCTAATGTTTCTATGTGCATCACATTGTATCATGTTTCACCCTGCTAGTACAAATTCTGATTTAAATAGCTCATAGCTTACCTATGTACTGTTAGCACAGGTGCATAGCCTACCCATGTTCATCCCGCTATTGCTTAATTATCTTTGCCTGTATGTGCAAACTCACTTTTACTATGCTCTCTCTCTCTAGTAGTGATCGGTTACTATCCCTACTTGCACGGCGACCTTAAGAACTGAGCTGACTCTATGTAACTATATCTGCCACCTCTCGTCCCTAGACCAGTGTGATTCTGAAAACATAGGTGAACCCTCTACCTACGGCACCCTTATACATAGGTATATTCATACCCAGTACTAACTTTATATCTAGGTGAACCCTGCCTGCACATGCATTTTAGCCATATTTTTGAATCTAGGTGTACCTTGTTTGCACATGCATTTTAGCCATATTTTTGATTTTTGAATCTAGGTGTACCTTGTTTGTACATGCATTTTAGCCATATTTTTGATTTTTGAATCTAGGTGTACCTTGTTTGTACATGCATTTTAGCCATATTTTTGAATTTTGAATCTATGCGCACCCTGTTTGCACATGCATTTCAGCCCTACTGTTGAATTTGAACCTAGGTGTACCTTGTTGCACATGCATTTTAGCCCTAAGCTGAATCCTAAATCTTGGTGAACTTGCTGGCTCATGCATTCTTAGCACAGCCTTTAACCTGCTTCCAGCGTGCCTGCTTTAGCAATGAGTGCTTAAGTTGCCCACACTAGCCCACCACAATGTATCTACCACTACTTTACACAGTTCTACTTAGAACCATCTTCCACCTGATTACCTCTTGTAACATGAACCTAGGTCAACCGCAAAATCAGCCACCTCTTGGTAACGTACCCCCGGAGCTAGCTAACATGCCCATTAAACCATGCAGCCTCCAACAGCAGAACTTTAAACTCCGTGCCAGACTCCCAAGAATTTATGACCCACTAGCAAATAGCCAACTTGCCACTATTCACAATATGCACACTCTGCTTACCACCAACAACCCTTTACATACATTGAACACTGGCCAACATCGACTACAACTCAACAGTCGAATATTTAGAGGCGCCCCTTCTAAATGCCAACACAAAGCCCAACCGCCCTCTGACCCACCCGCCCTTTCTGGAATAAAAGGTGCCCTATTAAACGCCCGTTCTATGGTAGCCCATGCCACCTAAATAGCGGACACAATCCAAAATGAGAAATTGGACTTCCTGGCCAACACAGAATCCTGGCTCCATCCTGCAGCAGGACCAGCCATTATGCTGACAACTACACTCTTATACGCACGGATCGTACTACGTCTAGAGGTGGCGGCCTGTCTATAATTGTCAAAAACAACCTAACCCTTAGACTCTCCTCACCCCACAAAACCAACTCATGTGAATCCCTCACAGCTAAACTCACTATTGCTAATAATCAAACCATCATAATCCACCTGATATATCGCCCACCAGGCCCCATAGGCTCCTTCGAGGAAGATCTCACGAACCTTTTATCTGATAATCTAAAAAATTCCACTCAAAGCCTCATCCTAGGCGACTTCAACCTTGGTTTTAATGACCCACGTGACCCCAATGCCCTACAAATCAGCAACACCCTGGAGGAACTAGGATTCACCCAAAAGATCACAGCTCCCACACACATCAAAGGAAGGACCCTCAATTGGATTGCCGAAAACAACTGCCCAATCACTATCACATCTATGGTCCGACCACAACATGGTATCCTTTACCTTAGAAGCTACCACACCTATGAACAACAGTACCCTAGCCCCCACTGCACCCACTAGAAACAAAAAAAATATCACCCCTGAGAATCTCATCACCCTCATTCCCCCCACCTTAAATTGCATCTCAGATCAGTCTGACCCAGCCTCTATGGTAGAAACTTACAATGAAGTGATGCTCGCCTCTCTGGACACTATCGCACCACTAAAAATCAGGAAGAGCAAACCCCACCAACACCTAAATACCTGGTTCACACCTCTATTGAAAGTCATCAGACAAATGAAACAACTAAGCGAAAAAACCTGGAGATTAGACCCCTCGGATACCAACAAAAACAACCTTAAGAAAATAGCCTCCCTCTACAAAAAAGAAATAATCTTAGCGAAACAAACTTCCTACAACACTCGTATCACTCAAGCCAAATCCAACACAAAAGAACTGTTCGCCATCCTGAAGGAAGTAGAATCCCCCACCCAAGTTCCCAATTCCTGCCTTAAGGACAAGAACTGGTGGACAGGCATCCAAAACGCCCTTGCCAACAGGATATCCATGCTTCAAGCGAAGATCAATAACAAAAAAGCGTCCATAACTGCCCCAAATACTGTTAACAGAGGTCCCCCATCCAAAGCCACCACAAACCCACTACCGACTCTGAAACCGCTGGACACTCCCTCCTTCCACTTTCACAAAGTCTCCACCAAAGAAGTCGAGAAAGTCATCCTCACCCTCAAACCTTCTAATTGCCAGGGTAACCCATGTCCAGCCCAAATTATGAAAGACGCCGCCCGCGAACCTTCACCTTTCATTACTAAACTTATAAACTGTAAGAGGATTCAATTCAACACTACAGCTAAGTCAACGCCTAGTCTATAATACTGAATGAAAACCCTTATTGATATACCTTTATGTCCAGTTCATGCGTTCTGGATGACTACCCCTATATAACACCCCTCTCTTGGAACCCTCCTGACCCCACTGAGCCAAGAAGTAGTTCTGTTTTGCAAGTTAAAAGGTTTATTTGATAATTTAAACAATAGATATATATATCACACCTTATAATAAATTAATAATTGAATATCACACTTAATCTGATATGATAAATATTAACAACGGAGAATCTGGCACTAGCACACTTCTTTATAATCACTAATGAGTTGAGATGAAATGGATAAGGTAGCACACTGGTAAATAGGTACAGAAGTATAATGTGGTAGAGAATGCTTTATAGGGTTCAAGGAAATGCAAGGTTGAATGAATGAAATGCAGTATAGAAAATACTCAATATGATTTCAACAAAACAATGTAATCACTTTTCTCTGGCAATCCCCTCCCCCCCTTGATGCAATGCAAGGAAATGGAAGGAAGCACACAGTTCTCAGAAATGCAATCAACTGTAATTCAGTTCACCCCAGCAAGCTTACACTACAGAAAACAGATAGGAGTTTTGAAAACACAGGCAAAATGCTTTTATATGTGCTGGCAATGAATTAAAAAATATGCTAACATGCTTTTAATTCCCTTTCAGAGGTTCAGGGTGAGTGGTATCTAGTTAATATTAGCTCAGGCTCACACTAGCAATGATGCAGGGATATTTAGCAGGTTAAACGAATTTCTGGCAAATGGAAGGCAAGCAGCAGCAGTTTTACACGTGAAAAAATTTGCAAATCGCGGTAAAATTCGCGGATGCGCCGAGCGCTATTACAGAGGAACCACAAGGACTATCTCTATCGTTTTGGGGTCCTAGGAAAGCCTAGGATCTCAGCTTCCAAATGAAAGTTACTGCAAGTCTCTAAGACAAACGGTCGCGGAGATATGAGCGATTTTGTGAAGGTCGTTTTTCAGATTTGAAATTTTAAAAGCTCAAAATGACAAGTGACAGATTTTGCAGCTAGAATGACGGGTGACAGATTTGGAGCTATCAGGCAGTTCTACTTAGGTTAAATAGATTGAATTAGATGAATTTAAACTAAGAGATTGGTTCTACACAGTTCTGCTGGGTACTCACACTATATTCTTGAATTAAATGGGCCTCATCACGGATCTGGTCAGGGTTTTAGACTGGGCTCTGGTCTCTCTCTGGGCACAGCACTGCTTTCTCTCTGGGTACAGCACTGCTTTCTCTCTCTGGTCTGGTCTCTAGTTTGGCTTTCTGGAGGTTGATGAATTTGAAGTCTGGATCTCTGGATGTTGTATGGTCCGGCAGAGTGCGTTGCAGCAAATGGAATTGAAGGTCCCTATCTGTCCTGTCTGTCTGCTTTTATGTGTTTTGAGAGTGGGTGGGTATGTTGGTCATAACTAAACTTGCCCCTCTCACTTGTCATTGGTCAAATTTCCATTCCTCACTTGATTGGCGAAGCTAAGTTGTGTCAGAGTGATGTCATTTTATGGCTTGCAGATAGGACACTCCTCTGTCAGATTGCACACATTCTATATTTGATAACAAAAGACATATTTCACAGTTACACAGTTGCTTGAAATTACATATACATGGTGTGGCTGAATTTAGCCATGTCTCTGTCCAAATCTGTTGTTTCTAAGAGCTTGCATTCAGAAATGGCACATAATTGATTTTTTAACTGATTTTTCAATTTCTGACATTGACCCAACTTTACATACATGTGCGCAGGGCGTATGGACATTAACTGATGAAGTTTCAGATTTTTAACATGCACACATTTAGAGTAATATCCTCTTTTCCGCTAAAACCCCCTGAACATACCACCGGTTCTAAAAACCTCTTAAATTGTGGGCAGAAAAATCACAAGAATTATGGTATCATTTATAAAATTTTCACATGTCCGTTCTATGAATGATCCATCTTTTTAAAGTTATGTTCTGGCTCCAAAGGGGTGTGGTTTCCTCTCAGCACAAGGTAGAAATACTGGTTTATCCAGTTCTGCCAAGCCAGCTTCTGTCTCCAGTTTCTCCCCCTCCCAGTTTCTGCCAAGAGTAAGCCACTTTTACGACCCCTGCAATATAAGATTTGCTTGGGTCCTGAAAGGCTCATTGTTCAAGAGGAAGCCATTTATGATCCTCTCAATAAACCCTCTGCCTGGGTGAAGGGAGTTGCATTGTTCACTCTCCTGCAGAGCTCAGGTAATTCAATTATCAGATAGATGGTATATTCTTAGTGTGGCCAGCAAAAAGGCAGATAGTCCTGGGAACACAGCTGTGACTCAAGTTTCACTCCTGATGGGGGTAGTTGTCAAGCAAAATCAAGTTCCTTAAGCCAGACTTTCAGCTAACTGTCATGTTTTTTGTTGCTTTTTAAATTAACTTGCAATTTTACACATGCAGCTAGAATGCTGATTCTAAGTGCAAAACTATGACATTTCAACAGTTA
This sequence comes from Ambystoma mexicanum, assembly GCF_040938575.1. NCBI lineage: Eukaryota > Metazoa > Chordata > Amphibia > Caudata > Ambystomatidae > Ambystoma > Ambystoma mexicanum. The sequence continues at coordinate 640,354,703 of NC_090937.1, forward strand.
CAAAGGCATGTGACACCAAACATAGGTCACTCATTTAATCTAAACATTTTCGATTTTAGTGTCTTTAAATCCAGTGCAACTTAAACTGCTGACTCCATAGCTCAGCCAGTTTTGTTATAAGCATTGTTCTGGGCTCTTCATTTCCCAGATTTTGTAGGCACACAAAACTCCATTCGGCCAAATGTCTGCTGGTGTTCAGTGAATATTTTGCACATATTGTAATGTTTGAAAATAGGCATTTTGAGCCGGCCTTCAGAGAAACACAGGGTGGTTTTAAAACGCCGGCTTTTGGATAGTGGTGAGTACTGGTACTGCACCCATTTTTGGGATTTAACAAATGAATTCCCCACAATTCTAAGTTGCATTTGGCAATCAGCATTGCCATTCCCAATGGTTTCAGACTACTGTGCGGGTAGTCCAATGGTGGTTTTAAAGCGCTTTGAAGCTAACCGGCGCTACTGTTTTTCCTTTGGCAACCCATTTCCCTCATGGCAACCCGGCCTTTCATTCTCGCACTGGTGGGTGGCAAGTGAGGCAACCATTTTGGTGGGCGCACAAACTGCACAGCTTTCCTGGATTTCGGCGCACATGTGGGTTTTCCGCCATCTTGAATTTTCTAAGCCCACAGCACCAAATGTTGCAGCATGATTACTTGCACGTGGGTCAAGACACCCAACAAGCCCCCCCACGCGACTGCACTTTGAATTTGAGTCGATGGGGAGTCGGGTGCACAAGGGTTTTGACCCACGCACCGGTCTGTCCGCATAATCTTCTTCCGGTAGATGGCACAGTTCAGCATCTTTTCCTCCATCCGGTCGGATCGATCGGTTCTCCTCGCCAGTCCTGATGGGAGTATTGGGCGGTCCACTGGGCCCATTGGATCTTCGTTCCTGGTCTCCGGATCGCCCTCCTTGGCCCGTCTCCAGGTTTTCTTTCTCCTAGGACGACAAAGGAAGAGCGGCAATACCTACTCATAGACGTTTTTCCACCACTGTTGAGATAGTGGGGCAGCATATGCATTTCATCATAACGAAACATTACATTCTTATTTTGAAAAAAAAACAGTATAACTAAGAGACAGTTTCATGCAAATCACAATATTTTAGAGACTAGATGTGGTATGTTTTATGATTGGAACTGAATTAGTCTGAGAGAGTACCCGCTAGGATTCCAGAGGATTCCTCCAGTTGTTGCAGAGTGTGCCTGGGATGGCAACATTTCAACTGGTTTATGTGGACCCACTTGTCTTCTCCCTCTGCCAAAGGACCTTTGGGGATGTGGATTTTGTAGGCCACAGGGGAGATTTTGTCTATAATCTCGAATGGTCCCTTCCATGTAGGCAAAAATTTGCGCTGCTTGGCCTGGTTCCTTTGGAAGTTGTATAGATAGACCCGGTCCCCCACCTGATATTCCTTCCTGGAAGTTTTCAGGTCATAGTGGGTCTTCATGCTATCAGCTGATCTTTCTAGATTCCGCTGAGCATTAGCAAAAGCATGTTGGAGGTGTTTCCTTAAATTCTCCACATACTCATGAGTAGTGGAGGCATTTATCAGTGTCTGCTCTTGGGTCCTGTAGAGCAAATGCTGAGGAAGCACCATCTTGCGCCCAGTCATCAACTCAAATGGTGACATTTTGGTTGCAGATGAAGGGGTAGATCTGATAGCCATTAGGACCAGAGGTAATCGGATATCCCAACTTGACCCAGAATCTGCCACAAACTTCTTTAATATGCTCACAATTGTCCGGTTATATCTCTCTACTGTCCCAGAAGAAGCTGGTCTATAAGCAATATGCAGCTTTCTCTTTACCCCCAGTATCTCCCACATCTTTGTCATTACTTCACTGGTGAAGTGGCTACCTCTGTCTGACTCAATCCTTTGAGGTAGACCAAAACGGGAAAAGATGTGGTTAATCATCAAGGCAGCGGCCGTTTCTGCCTTGCAGTTTGGGGCTGGGAGACATTCCACCCACTTGGTAAACAAGCATGTCACAGTCAACATGTACTTATTCCCCCTAGCCGAGCGAATCACAGGGCCTACAAAGTCGATTTGTAAATCTGACCATGGCAGTGTCATTCCCCTCTTTTGTAAAGGCGCCCGGTGCGTAAGGGATGATGGCTGAAATTGTGCACACACAAGACACCCCTTCAAGTATTGGTCGAGGTCCTGCCCCATGTGTGGCCAGTATGCAACCTCTCTTAAGATTTCCAATGTTGTGTGAAACCCCCTATGACCGGCGGTGGCCGCATCATGGGCGTGACTTAACATCAGGCTTCGGAATGAGGTAGGAACCACCCACTGATCGTGGCCAGCTTTGGATTTCCTTACCAACAAACCGTCTTGGATTCGGAACATTTTTTGGACATTTCATCAACACTCTTAGGTCCTCTTTCCCAATGTAATCGGTATCCGTCAGGGGAAAGTTCTCAGGGTCCTCAAGGTGCTGGTAAAATTTACCAATAATTGGATCCCCCTTCTGAGCAGTAATCAAATCAGCATCAGGGGTCTCCTTACTCCATTGTGCAATTGAAAGGTCGTTGTGAGCATTTGTCTGGGACCTAGTGATAGCAGTGACCTGGATTTCCCCCAACAGGGACTCAATCTCAATTAGATCCCCTTGGATGGCCCCGGTTTTGGCCAGCTGATCAGCTAAGTCATTTCCAGTTTTGTCTGGTCCCTCTACTTTGGAATGACCCTTGATCTTTTTCCAATAGATGGTCATCTCATTCGAGGTGACCAGATCATCAATGTTTTGGATCAACTTCCCATGTTTCAAGGGTTTGTTGTTAGCACATAACATGCCTCTGGTTTTCCAATTAACCAGGTGCTCCACGAACCCGTTCCGTACATAATCCGAACCTGTGATTATGACCAGTTCGCGGAGTTGATGCTGGACAGCAGTGAGGATGGCCTGATGCACAGCCATCAATTCTGCCACCTGACTACTTCGGGGACCAATTTTGTATCCAACGGAGGGTTCTGGGGACTCATTCACCCATGTATTCCCTACGCCGGCCACCAGTTCTTTCTCCCCGTTGTTGTCAACATGGTAAGAGCATCCATCCACATAGACAGTGGGCATTCCCTCACACTTGTACTCTTCAAAGACTTTGTGTGGGGAATTGAGGTATGCCTCTGTGTTGTCCTTGATTTTTAGACTTTCGTCCTCGAGACAGTTTTCTCTGGCACAATCATGCAAGTCAGCCAGACCTTGCGCGAGGGGACTCTTCTTGTTTTGGCCATATCGGACCTCCACAGGAAAGCCTTGCATTGACAGAATCCAGGAAGTAATTCGGGAATTACTCACATTTCCGGCCCGGATTCTGTCACTTTGGAGATATTGCAGAGGCTGGTGTGGAGTCTCCACTATGATGTGTTCCCCCTGGATAAACGGGCGGTAATTCTTCAATGCCCACACCGTTGCCAGGAGTGCCTTCTCACAATCGTTGAATTTTTCCTCCACAGAGGATAAAGTTTTGCTTGCATAGGAGATTACTTTATTGACCTTGTCATGCTTTTGGTATAATACGGCCGTCAAGCACGTATTAGAGAACCCCGTCTCCAGGAAGAACTCCTTGTTTCTGACAGGGTAAGCTAGGCAAGGCGCTTGTGAGAGGCTTCTTTTGAGTTGTTTTACTGCCTCGGCTTGTTCTGGACCCCATTCCCACTTGCCCCCCCCCCTTCAGGAGATGAATCAGGGGTCTGGTGATCTCTGCGTAGCCCTCAATGAACTTTCTGCTGTAATTAGTCAGTCCAAGGAGGCTCCTTAGTTCCCGCAGAGTTGTGGGGTCTTTCAGTTTCTGAAGTGCTTCCACTTTCTTTTCCTGGGGACAGAGACCCTGAGGAGTAATCTCATGCCCCAAGAAATTAACACGGGTTCTACACCACTGTGCTTTCTGAAAGGAAAGTTTTGCTCCGGCGGCCCTCAACTGTGTCAGAACATAACGGATCTCCGCTATGTGTTCCTCCATAGATGAACTTTTGATGAGGACATCATCTACATAAGCCAGGTTACCCCTCGTACCCAGGTCGGGCATGGCCTTATGTAGGAAAATATTGAACTCATTACCGGAGTTGAGGTATCCGAAGGGAGTCCGGGTCCATGTGTACTGCTGGCCCCCAAAGGTAAAAGCCAGTTTGTATTGGTCCTCCCTGCTGACAGGCACGGTCCAGTATCCATTGGTCAGGTCTATTGCAGTGAATACCTGTGACCCCTGGATCTGGGCCAGCCCTTGGTCAATGTAGGGCAGAGGCCATCGGGAAGTATGGACCCGTTTGTTGAGCTCCCTGAGGTCGGCGCAGAGTCTCCACTGGCCGTTTGGCTTCAATATTCCCAGCACCGGATTATTGAAGGTGCTGTGGACTGGACGGATTATTCCCCGGGACTCAAGGTTCTTAATTATTTCAGTAAGGGACTCCATTGATGCGAGAGGCAAGCGATATTGCTTCACAAACACTGGAGTCATGCCAGGGTCCGTGGGGATTGTTGTGGTGTGGATGTCAGTGCGACCACAGTCATATGAGTCTACCGCAAAGAGATCTTGGAAATCCAAGAAAACTTGTTTCAACTTTTGCTTTTGTTCCAGAGTCACACAGGCATCAGCTAGGTTGACTCTCTCTTCCACCATCTGCCTGAAGCCTGGAAAGACTTCTGGTTTGGCTATCTCCGCAGCCTCCTCCAGCTGGGTGGAGAAGTCCCTGGTCAGAGTGCTGATTTGGACCGGAGGCTTCAGGTGGGAAAGGCAGCCCTCATGGACTTGGAAAATCACCTCATCCCTCCTGAGGTCACAAGTCACATCTTCCTTACCATACGGGCAGGAAGTGTACACCAGGAAGTTCCCCCAATGCCGGGTAAAAATCCTGTCTGGTGTTGTATTGTCATCACTGTCACTGTCAAAACAGTCCTTGGGGATTGGTCCTAACAGTTCATTTACTATTTAAGTCGATGGAAAAATGTCGGTCATCAACCGCCATTCCAATAATGGTGCCTGCGGCTAGAGTAATACTCTTTAAGTCGCTGTTATCCACCTCTATTGGAATGGTGTCTTGTTCTATGTTGACTAATGGAGTTGGGTTTACCCCCAACCCTTGCTGTTGGAGAGAAGCATTTAGATGTATGTAAGTATCAGGGTTTTTCAACTCTTGTCCCCTTTTAACTTTCACTTCCAGGGAGAATTGTCGGGTCCTTTCTGGGATGGTGACTTCCTCTTTAACCTGAATTTCAACTGCATAAGGTAGCAATTGAGCTGACCTAAATGCTTTTTCTGGATCATCAAAGCCCATGGGATTATCCGCTAATCGGGACCAAGCTTTGAAGTTTATTAGGTCCAAACTAATGGCAAAGCGATTGAGAATGTCACTGCCTAAGTAAAAGGCGGCAGTGACGTCTCGCACGACCCAACAATTATGGACTATGCTCTTGTTGCCAGTGGAGATTTTGAGCATACACCTGCTTGGCAGGAGATGTTTTGAATTGAATGCTTCCAGGTCCATTTCCCATTTGTCTATCAGTTTGAAGGTGGGAATGGCTGGATCTTTTGGGAGTTGGCGGAACATGGCTTCGCTGATGAAGCTCTTACCGTTGTTCACACACACTTGAGCGAGAACAGAGTCCTTCCCATCATTTAACTGAACAGGGATGAACAACTGCTCTCCAATTTGCTGAATCTCAGCCAGGCTCTGAGCTGATTTCACATCTTTCTGGACTAGAGGAGTGGGAGTTTCTGATTGTGGATTAGTATAGAATTTCAGAGTGTTTCCTTCCAGCGTGGAATACCACCTTAAACTGGAAGGAAGGTTGATTTTCAGAAATAGAGAGGACCCCCCATCACCAGTCTGTTGTCCTACTGCTATTACTGTCACGTCTGGAATTTGGTTGTTCTGGAAGTGAAATTCTACTTGGTCAGATTTTTGTTCAACAATGTGGCATGTGCCGTTTAAACTAACATGGTTGACACTCTGTCTTAATTTTATTGGTCGGCTAGTCTGGGTCCAGAGGACCTTGTTTACGCAATCTATTAGGGGTGACAACCTTCTCAGGAGGTCATTCCCTAGTAAACAAGGGGTGCCCTCTGGGGTCACAACTATGACCGGGTGTTTCAACTTGTGTCGCCCGATCTTAATGTCCAAGTCTGCCGTCCCCTCGACGGGAATTTCCTTCCCGTCAAAGTTCTGCAGTTGTCCAGGAAGAGAGGTCAGAGGAATTTGGTAATTCTCTCCCCTTCCTGCATTCAGTTCGTCAAAGGCCCTTCTGGACAGAAGGGTAGCTTGAGATCCAGTGTCCACCAGTGCCGAGATTGTACCCTGCCCCTGTACTTGTACCGGGGCATAATATCTTCCCTCCTTCTCCTCAAGGGGGCACAGATAATGTACATTTTTGGACAACTGGTGGGCAAATTTTCTGGTTTTGGACATTGCAAGAGAAGAAATTTGGGCAGAATTCTGTGGAGAGCCTTGGGAATCTGAAAGAAAAATTTGGCAACTGGAGATCAGAGCCATTGTGGGTTCCCCTGGCTCCGGTTCTGGGCCGCCCCCCCCCTTTTTGGAGGCAGTCCCCAGGATGGGTTTGAACCAGGGGATTTTCTTGCTGTTGGTTCTGGGATGAGATGGTGGGCGGCGGTAGCTCAGTCTCCACATCTCCCCAGTCTGGATTTGCATCCCTAGGGACCCATTTTTCTTTGGGAGGAGTTCCCCCCTCTCTGAAGGAGAAGATCCTTTTCCCAGGATCCTCTGAGGATCCCTCTCCCTCAAATTGTAAGATCTGTACCTCCTCCTCAAACTGAGTCTGTTTGGATCTTTTGTTTCTCCTCCCCCCCTCTGCTCCTTAGGAGGCAGACTTTCAGGGGCAAGAGATTTTGTTTCTGGCTCCTGGGTTTCCAGGGGCTGTTTACAAGTGAGGAAGGAAGCTTCCTCCAAGACTTTACACCCCCTTCCCTTTGTGCCTCCTCCCTGGGAACCGGTGAGTTATCGGGGTGCTGCCCCCGTCATTGTTCTGGAGCACCAGGTCCAGAGTTGGGTGCGTTCTGCGCCGGCATGCCCATCTGAGGGTTCTGCTGAGCCCTCAGTATGTGACCCAGATCCCGCGCCATGTTTTGAACCTGGCGCTCTAACTGGGAAACCCGCTCAGGCTGATACGGGGCCCTGTTTTCTCCCCTGGGCTGATCCCGGGAAGGGTAGCTGTCCCTCCTTTGGTAATACCCCGGGTTGGGAAGATTTGGGTACCCCTCCACCCTTGGCCTCCCCTCTCCCGGATTCAGTGGTCTGGGCTCAGGGAATTGGGGAAAGAAGGATGGATGATTTTGGGGTTGGAAGTCGGGTGGATATCTGGGGAAAAAGTTCTGCCCAGGGTTTGGTAAATTTCTGCCCTCCTGTGGGAAGTTTGGAGGGAAGTTACCTGCGTTAGGTGCTTGGCTGGATCCCCCCCCTTGGGCTGGAGGAGTCCACACATAACCCAGGATGGGTCGATTTCCCTTGTAACGGGGACTTACATAATCAGGAGAGCGAGGGACCCCATTTGTGGGGCTGCCTCCTTGGCTCCCTGTCTGTGACTGGCCCGAAGACCTTCTGGGCCTAGCATTATTAGGTGCAGGTAGGTTTTTAGGCCCCCCCATCTCCAAATCCAAAACGGGGGTGACCTTTACCTCTGCCACCTTGGCAGCAGCAGGGGTGCTGTTGGCTTTGGGGTTTTTCTGGGCATTACTTTTGCTATCTATCGGTTTCTGCACCTCATAGATCCGGGTAGCCTGTTCAATGACCCAGTCTAAAGATCTTTTCTCGTGAAAATCCCTCACGAGCTGGGTCATGATATATTTGGGCAAGGCATGAAAAAACGTATTAATGAACTCTCTACTATCTGTGCGCACCCTTCTGGTGGTTTGCGCAAAAGCACGTTTCAGTTCTTGCACAAATTCTTGTGGGGCCTGATCCTCCCCACATTGCAAATTGTAGGCTGCCTTGCGAGCCTCTTGAGGATTTCTGTGAACAGAAAAATGTTTCAAGATGGCCGCCTTATAGGTGGACCATCTTAAATGATTTTGGTCCTCCAGCCCCGCAAAGAAACTGGAGTATTCGGGGGAGAAGGTCCACTTTACATATTGAATACAGCTTTGGCTGTCCTTCAAATGGAAAGTCTCCATCATTTGTTCAAACAACTCTAAGTGCTCCCAAACAGAATACTTAGCGTTCTTATGGTAAGGCGTGATGACGCTCCTGATCGCCTTAATCTGCTTTAAGGGGTCCTTCAGCAAGGCCCTTTTTGCCTTATTGGCCTTTTTGGTTCGGGTAACCCTTGTCCATTCGTCCTCGGACTCAGAGGCACTGCTCCCAGAGGTTCCCGTCTGTTCTTCCAGGTTTTCCCGGATTCTGCGAGCCTGGGAATGGCTGGCAGAATGTGGGGACCTGGTCTCCTGTGTCCTGCGCAGTTCAGAGGAGTCTTCAGATTCCTCCTTGCTGCCAGGATTTGATGGGTACCCCCTCCACTGACCTAACTGGGCAGAGGTTTTCAGGATGCCCTTAATGGGCCTACTCTCCTGGGGTTCCCCACTGAACTGTACTGTACTTGGGTGCCCATACCCGGATGCCCACCCCTCCATTCCTGAGTGGTACTGGCCTATGAGCCCCATACTCTTAGCTGGATAGTAATCTGCCATCCCTGTGGCCCTGTGCTCATGTGCGCCAGGGGACATGGGGGTGGTAGAGTCCAGGGACTGGGGGAGATGAAGGCCCCTGGTGTTAGGGCTCCTGCGGTTATGGTCAGGAGTCTCTCTTTCCCAGCGGACCTCATCTCTATCCGCCCCTGCTCCCTGTTGCAATGCAAGAGCCTGCATTTGTGCTTTCAGTTCCTCTGTTAAGGCCTTACTCGACTCTATCAGTTTCTCCTGCATCGCTACCTGTTGCTGGAGCCTCTCATTGTGCTGGCAGAGAGCCTCATTTTCCCTCTGTACTTCCTGGTTGGTCCTGGAGAACTGGGCCAGTCTTTGCTGCAGGAGGGTTACCTCCTGAGCTGTGTCCCTATTGGCCTGCTCCTTTCTTGCTAGAGCATCCTCCACCCTCCTGGTGTGCTCTAGCAAGTTCTGGTGTTCTTTTTGGAGGTCACCCAGTCCCTGGTGGGCCAGGTGATTTTCTTCCATTTTTCTTTTTAAATGGCAGACTTCCTGGCCTAAGGTATCCCTTTCCTGACTAAGAGCCTGCATCTGTGCTGCCAGGTCGTCCCTATGCCTTTGGAAGGCACCAGCATTCTGGCGCTCCTGATCAAACTCTGCCTGGGTATCCAGGTCTTTCAGAATTAGTTTGTTGCTCTCTGCCTTCACTCTATCTAGGTGGCCTTGCAGGGTGACTACCTGCTCAGCACATACCCTGTTGAAGTCCAGTTGTTGCTCCAGCTTTTTCTGGTTTTGCAGTAGGGAGTCCAAACCTTCTTGGTATTCCTTCTGCAAGGCCAGAAATCTGGTATCCTGTTCTACCTTTTCCTGTTGCAGCACATCCATAACCTTCTTTATTTTAATGATGTGCTGCCTACTATCATCTTCTGACTCCTGGCTCCTCTGCAGCCTCTGCTCAGAAGAGACCAGGTCAGATTGGACCTTCTCTAACGCCATCTGTTGCCTATTTGCCAGATTTTGGCTTTCAGCACATCTATCCTGCATGTCTCCCATATATAGGTACAGGTATGCCGCTATCCTAACAATCTTGTCGTGTTCATCTTTGGCCTTAGGAGCCATATATAGTTCACTCAGGGCCACATGTAATGGACCCTGATCTCTCCATTAGTCTGACCCTGTTTCAGTGACCTGTCGCGTGATGGCCTGCAACCAGGCATCCTGGCCCTGTTCGGTCCATTCACCTCTCACAAATAGCTTATGCAAGAGGTGCTCTCTGGCTATTTTCATATCTACCAAGGTCGTCATTCTAGAGATTGGTCTCTGTCCTGACTTACAGAAGTTAGTATTTTATTTTTGCAGAACAGAACTTTTCTTGGAGTGTCCCTTTTGAGGAATGCTTTACAGCGTAACAGCGTGGTGATCAGACCGGATATGTGTATCTGGTCAGCTGGCACACTGTATTAAGCTGCACAAGTGGTATTCTAACCCAAACGTCCGGCCCGAGCCCCCAATTTGTAAGAGGATTCAATTCAACACTACAGCTAAGTCAACGCCTAGTCTATAATACTGAATGAAAACCCTTATTGATATATCTTTATGTCCAGTTCATGCGTTCTGGATGACTACCCCTATATAACACCCCTCTCTTGGAACCCTCCTGACCCCACTGAGCCAAGAAGTAGTTCTGTTTTGCAAGTTAAAAGGTTTATTTGATAATTTAAACAATAGATATATATATCACACCTTATAATAAATTAATAATTGAATATCACACTTAATCTGATATGATAAATATTAACAACGGAGAATCTGGCACTAGCACACTTCTTTATAATCACTAATGAGTTGAGATGAAATGGATAAGGTAGCACACTGGTAAATAGGTAAAGAAGTATAATGTGGTAGAGAATGCTTTATAGGGTTCAAGGAAATGCAAGGTTGAATGAATGAAATGCAGTATAGAAAATACTCAATATGATTTCAACAAAACAATGTAATCACTTTTCTCTGGCAATCCCCTCCCCCCCTTGATGCAATGCAAGGAAATGGAAGGAAGCACACAGTTCTCAGAAATGCAATCAACTGTAATTCAGTTCACCCCAGCAAGCTTACACTACAGAAAACAGATAGGAGTTTTGAAAACACAGGCAAAATGCTTTTATATGTGCTGGCAATGAATTAAAAAATATGCTAAAATGCTTTTAATTCCCTTTCAGAGGTTCAGGGTGAGTGGTATCTAGTTAATATTAGCTCAGGCTCACACTAGCAATGATGCAGGGATATTTAGCAGGTTAAACGAATTTCTGGCAAATGGAAGGCAAGCAGCAGCAGTTTTACACGTGAAGAAATTTGCAAATCGCGGTAAAATTCGCGGATGCGCCGAGCGCTATTACAGAGTAACCACAAGGACTATCTCTATCGTTTTGGGGTCCTAGGAAAGCCTAGGATCTCAGCTTCCAAATGAAAGTTACTGCAAGTCTCTAAGACAAACGGTCGCGGAGATATGAGCGATTTTGTGAAGGTCGTTTTTCAGATTTGAAATTTTAAAAGCTCAAAATGACAAGTGACAGATTTTGCAGCTAGAATGACAGGTGACAGATTTGGAGCTATCAGGCAGTTCTACTTAGGTTAAATAGATTGAATTAGATGAATTTAAACTAAGAGATTGGTTCTACACAGTTCTGCTGGGTACTCACACTATATTCTTGAATTAAATGGGCCTCATCACGGATCTGGTCAGGGTTTTAGACTGGGCTCTGGTCTCTCTCTGGGCACAGCACTGCTTTCTCTCTGGGTACAGCACTGCTTTCTCTCTCTGGTCTGGTCTCTAGTTTGGCTTTCTGGAGGTTGATGAATTTGAAGTCTGGATCTCTGGATGTTGTATGGTCCGGCAGAGTGCGTTGCAGCAAATGGAATTGAAGGTCCCTATCTGTCCTGTCTGTCTGCTTTTATGTGTTTTGAGAGTGGGTGGGTATGTTGGTCATAACTAAACTTGCCCCTCTCACTTGTCATTGGTCAAATTTCCATTCCTCACTTGATTGGCGAAGCTAAGTTGTGTCAGAGTGATGTCATTTTATGGCTTGCAGATAGGACACTCCTCTGTCAGATTGCACACATTCTATATTTGATAACAAAAGACATATTTCAAAGTTACACAGTTGCTTGAAATTACATATACATGGTGTGGATGAATTTAGCCATGTCTCTGTCCAAATCTGTTGTTTCTAAGAGCTTGCATTCAGAAATGGCACATAATTGATTTTTTAACTGATTTTTCAATTTCTGACATTGACCCAACTTTACATACATGTGCGCAGGGAGTATGGACATTAACTGATGAAGTTTCAGATTTTTAACATGCACACATTTAGAGTAATATCCTCTTTTCCGCTAAAACCCCCCTGAACATACCACCGGTTCTAAAAACCTCTTAAATTGTGGGCAGAAAAATCACAAGAATTATGGTATCATTTATAAAATTTTCACATGTCCGCTCTATGAATGATCCATCTTTTTAAAGTTATGTTCTGGCTCCAAAGGGGTGTGGTTTCCTCTCAGCACAAGGTAGAAATACTGGTTTATCCAGTTCTGCCAAGCCAGCTTCTGTCTCCAGTTTCTCCCCCTCCCAGTTTCTGCCAAGAGTAAGCCACTTTTACGACCCCTGCAATATAAGATTTGCTTGGGTCCTGAAAGGCTCATTGTTCAAGAGGAAGCCATTTATGATCCTCTCAATAAACCCTCTGCCTGGGTGAAGGGAGTTGCATTGTTCACTCTCCTGCAGAGCACAGGTAATTCAATTATCAGATAGATGGTATATTCTTAGTGTGGCCAGCAAAAAGGCAGATAGTCCTGGGAACACAGCTGTGACTCAAGTTTCACTCCTGATGGGGGTAGTTGTCAAGCAAAATCAAGTTCCTTAAGCCAGACTTTCAGCTAACTGTCATGTTTTTTGTTGCTTTTTAAATTAACTTGCAATTTTACACATGCAGCTAGAATGCTGATTCTAAGTGCAAAACTATGACATTTCAACAGTTACAAAGGCATGTGACACCAAACATAGGTCACTCATTTAATCTAAACATTTTCGATTTTAGTGTCTTTAAATCCAGTGCAACTTAAACTGCTGACTCCATAGCTCAGCCAGTTTTGTTATAAGCATTGTTCTGGGCTCTTCATTTCCCAGATTTTGTAGGCACACAAAACTCCATTCTGCCAAATGTCTGCTGGTGTTCAGTGAATATTTTGCACATATTGTAATGTTTGAAAATAGGCATTTTGAGCCGGCCTTCAGAGAAACACAGGGTGGTTTTAAAACGCCGGCTTTTGGATAGTGGTGAGTACTGGTACTGCACCCATTTTTGGGATTTAACAAATGAATTCCCCACAATTCTAAGTTGCATTTGGCAATCAGCATTGCCATTCCCAATGGTTTCAGACTACTGTGCGGGTAGTCCAATGGTGGTTTTAAAGCGCTTTGAAGCTAACCGGCGCTACTGTTTTTCCTTTGGCAACCCATTTCCCTCATGGCAACCCGGCCTTTCATTCTCGCACTGGTGGGTGGCAAGTGAGGCAATCATTTTGGTGGGCGCACAAACTGCGCAGCTTTCCTGGATTTCGGCGCACATGTGGGTTTTCCGCCATCTTGAATTTTCTAAGCCCACAGCACCAAATGTTGCAGCATGATTACTTGCACGTGGGTCAAGACACCCAACAAAACGCCTCTTTCACTTCAGGCACCATACCCAGTAACCTGAAATATTCCTGGGTCCTCCCCCTCCTCAAAAAGCAAACTTTGGACCCTTCCATTCCAACCAACTTCTGCCCTATAACTACTGTGCCGTTCCTATTGAAAATCCTAGACAAAGTGGCCTACCAACAAATTCAACACCACCTGGAACTAAACCACCTCCTAGGGGTCCGACAGTCCAGCTTCAGACCATAGCATGGCGCCGAGACTGCACTCCTAGACCTTAAGGCACAAATAGACACACTAAGAGATAATTGCACAACCTCACTTTTACTACTACTTGACCTGTCTGCCGCATTCGATCTGGAAGACCATGCAATACTATGCAATCATCTGGTCACGGCAGCCTGCTTCTCCCAGGAAGCAGTCGCATGGATCCAGTCTTTCCTAGATAACAGGACAATGCAAGTCTTCTCTCCCCTAGCAGCCGCGGACCCCGCACCCATTACTTGCGGTGTACCCGAAGGATCTTGTGTATCTCCCACCCTTTATAATATTTTCACAAAGCCCCTTTTCGATGATCTAGATGGTCTTGGTATCAACCACACCAACTATGCAGATGATACTCAGATCCTCATCCCGTTGACGGGAGATTATGACAAGGATTTGGCCTTTGTGAACACAGTCTACCTCACCATCCAGGCATGGATGGCCGCTCACGGTCTATGCCTGAATGATGACAAAACCAAACTCCTCATTCTAGGCACCTCTTCCAATATCAAAAAACTGGGCACCAAATACGACTCCTTCATAATCGATAACAACACCATCACTGTAGCTAAAGGAGTTAAAACCCTCGGTTTTTATATAGACTCCACGCTTACCTTTGGCAAACAAAGTGAATTCCATGGCCTCAGCCACCTCTTACACCTGCAAGCTAATTAGAGCAGCCAAGCCCTTCCTTTCACCTAATAACTGCGTCACTATAGCAAGAGCACTAATCCTGTCGAAACTAGATTACTGCAACGCCCTCTACATAGGCAGTAATCAATACATCACCTCCAAAATTCAAACATTGCAAAATAATGCCCTGAGAGCCGCCCTAAACTTCCCGAAAAATGCCCACACATCAGACCTTAGGAGATCCACCAACTGGCTCTCTACTAAAGACAAAATCTGCCTCAAAACAGCCTCCCTCACACATAATTGCCTTAACCAGGCAGCCCCACAATACCTGATAGACATATTCACCAGACAGACGGCCTTGTGCCCCTTACAATTCTAACCTACTGCTAGTACCCAGATTTAAACTTACTAAATCTGGCGGGAGCAGCTTCTGTGTCAAAGCGGCACAACTGTGGAACTCCCTTCCAATTGATCTAAGGGAAGATCTCCCATACCAGCAATTCAGATTCAAACTTGTCCAATGGCTAAAAGACCATGATGTTTAACCTCACGCTCATGGCACTTGGGATCTCATGTATGTTCTCTATATTTGTTCTGTTCTATTTATATGTCACATCTGCATTTTTGTAAATTTACTGTACATACTTCTATGATTCTTTGAAATTACATATCTACAGCACGGTAACCATAAACTGTATTTCATGATTATCTGAAACATTTAACCAAGATGAACAACCCTCTTTCTGCCCTCGCACCCGAATACCTCCGGGTCTGGTTGCGCAATATAAATAAATAAACAAAACAAATAAACAAGCTTCACAGTACACAGCATATTATGTTCTCAATATATAATTATCAATTTCAACAAGCAGCATATACTTATAGTGTATATAATGCCCTGCTCAGCGGCCTACCCAACTCCCCTCTGGTTCCAATGGGAAGCATGCTCCAAACTGCAGCCCACCCACATCATCAAAGGTCTTCACAAATTAGAGCACATGTTTGACACACTTGTTGGACTCCCTTGGTTGACCCTAAAAGCATGGATTGCCTTCAAGGCCAGCTGCATCATTTACAAAGCTGTTACCTTGCATGATCTCTCCTGCCTGGCCAACAATGTGACCATATCTGGTGGCCAACACTCCACAAGAAGCCAGGACCTGATAAGATGTGAGTTACAAAAGAGCAAAAAAAAGCAGGAAACGGGTTGTGTCGATCTATAACCTCAGGCTGTGGAGCATCACACCCATCAACATTAGATTCGCACCAACCCTCATACAAATCAGGAAGGAATTTAAGTCCCTCTTCTTCAAGAATCACCTTTTCCACACACCGCAATATCCGGCATCCCACCCCCAGCCAACCCCAACTCATCCCTAATTAATACTTCTGTTGCCTAACTGTAATAACACAGCTCTGATGTAACTTTGCACCTAACTGGCAATCCTACTAACCTTTCATTTAACTAGGTATATCAGCACTCAAATAATACTGAAAATAAAATAAATATATTTGAATGTACTTGCGTTTTTTTCCCACATAGTAGATGCAGTTTACAATACCAATGCATGTGTTGGTGTAAAACATATGCAATTTCTCTTTATATCCTGTATGCATTTCAGAAGCCTGCGCATATGACTTATCTGAATGCACCATATACATCTCACTATAAAATATACATAGCTTGGTACACAATGTATATATTATACCATGCACGATATGCATTTCCATATGTGATATATGTATCTCTATTTACAATGAATGTATCTCAGTGTATAATGTTTATACTTCAATATATATGGTATGCATCTGAATATGCTTTGTCTACATCTCAGTATTCAATGTATATACCTCTGAGTAAAGTGTATGTTTTTTCAATATACTGTGTATCCATCTCAATATACTGTATATATTGTTGGAATTAAATATATGTATCTCAATGTACATCATATGAACTTCAGGCTGCAAATTATGCATCACAACATACAGTATATACATATGAGAATACAGTATACGTATCTCAGTGTACAGAGAACATCTATCTATATAAATAAAAATGTAAATGTTCGTTTGTTCAAAATCTTAAATCTCCAAAAGTTCTTCACCGATTGCTTAGAAATTTTGACACAACGTTGCATTTGAATAGGCGCGTGTTTTTATATACCTACTATACATAGGTGTCACACCTTTGACAGGTAAAAACATGCTTTTTCTGAAGAACAGAGCCAACCTTTGGATGTAAAAGCAACACACGCCATACTGAACATTTTACTGCAAAACAGCGCCAGACTTTAGGATGCATGGTTGCGAGCACGGCAATCGCGTTCTGCAGCTTCAGATCTGCTTTGTTCTCAACAGAATGAACGGGACAGGCTGAGATGGGCTAAAAGACATCAACGAGAAACAGCAGATCAGCATCAGACACGACTCCATGCTCAGCAATCACACAATTACAATCGCCTTGCATTCCGGTACAACCAAGCTGATGATTATAGTTTGAGCCGGCATGTTCTCATCAGCACCATGACTGAAGTGTGTCCTTCTTGCAAGACTCTGAAATCTAATGGAGAAACGAAAGGAATGTGTTGCACCGCTGTGAAAATTAAACTGCCTCAACTTGGAGAACAGCAAGAGCCAGACTGAGCCACAGCAACGCGTGGACGAGGACAGCTAATTCTTATATATTTCAATATATGAGGAACACATTTCAACATACACCGTAATATAAAATGCATGAAACATAATGCATGCATCTCAATATACTGTCCATGCATCTGAGTATATATCTTTGTGTAAAGCATACATTTTTAAGCATCCCCTGTATGCTTCTCAATATGTGATATATGGCATCTCACTGTGCAGTATTTACATTTATTTATCTTGAATTATGTCCCTAACTCCGCCCAACTATTAATGCTGTTAGTTTTCTCTATGTAGGGCTGTGTAGCGCTTGGGAACATCAAGGTGCATGGCTTTAATAACTTCTTTTTTATGTAGGCCTTGCTATTTCAGTCTGCCGGCTTCACATTTTGGCAAATAGCAGGTGTTATTATTATGCTATTATACAAAGACACTCATTTTTCCTACTTCAGAAAGATTAAATACTTGTTCAATTGACAGGATTGACAACGCTGACCTTCAGAATGCATGTATATCTCTGCAGCGAGCACACTATCCCACTGAGTTTTCAATATATCTTAAAATGATAAAATATGGGGGAGACAAGATGGCCACTGACAGGGAGTAGACGTGCCTGTGTGAGATCCAGGTGTCCTCTGGGAAAAAGAAGCTTGCCCCCCAGCATATGGAAGTTTGAGGTGTCCTGGTCCCCCTTCCACGCTTCCTGGGGGATTTGTTTGGGTGCTCAGTGTCCCACCGGAGGAGACTCAAATGCGAGGCTGGTGCGACGCGGATAATGGTGCGGTTATCGCCCATGCTTGGCAGAGTGCTGGACAAGAGAGTGTCCAGCAAAGCTGAGAGGTGCAAATCCCAGCCGAGGAGCGGCCTCTCTGGAGGAGCCACCTGGCAGGAGTGAGCCACAGCTCGCAATGGATTTCGAGGTACGCCACAGTGGGGGAGCTGGAGCCACTGAAACCCCTGGTGCAGCACCAGAGAGGTACAGGCACTGCGAGGAGGGAGAGAAAATCTCAGACAGATCAGAAGGGTCAGAGCGGACCAAAGCCATGCATTGGGGGCACCAAGGCTACATTAGTTATCGGAAGAAGGCGCTGAAGCACCCGGCTCCCTGGAGGAACTGGAGCCAGACCAGAACAGGTGCATGACAAGGAGCTGAGCAAACTTCCTAACAGTAGCTCATTGTGGAAAAGGACAAGCACCCCTGAGAAATTGGAGCCTGGCATTTAATGGAGGTCCTGCGAGGTGGGGGTGCAGAAGGTGTGGTGGAGTGCCCCCGGAACCAGACGTCTCGCAAAGCAGAATATGAAAATCGCACACTGAGACAGAGTGCTCCACAGGAAAAAGGTTAAAATATATATACAGAGGCAGAGTACACGTTGCTCCACAGAAGCCCCATAAACGGCACCCGTTGGGCAGGGTAGAGGGAATCGAGGTTGGACCGGATGCCTTAGGCAATCATGCTTCGATGGCCATGTAATGACTCTTTCCGCAAACATTGCAACCAATAGCTAGATCATTTATGGATAACTACACAAACTCTATGACAGAAGCAGTGAGATGGAATGCATTTAACTCAACAATAAGAGGGACATTTATTTCACTCAAAGCGTTAAGGGGGAAGCAGATGAGAGCCCTAGAAGAGGAGGTGGAGGCGCATGGATGGAAGGTGCAAGAATCTCTGATGAGGAGGACAACAAAGCGGGCGGAAAAGGCAGTGTTCAATGCAAGACAGCGCTATTAAGTGAGCGCTAATAAAGCGGACAAATTACTAAAGCGGACAAATTACTAACTAGGATCCTGAAGGAGCAGGAAGGTGCCAAAACAATCTGTGCCATTGACAACGCTCAGGGGGGGGGAGTTACACAAGCTTGCGCAGTTCTATTGATCCCTATATGCTTAGCAGGACCCTCTGGCGTCCTTACAGACAGCAGACAGAGCTGGGGAAGGTGTCCCTTCCGAGGGTGGGGTTCACCTCCTCTAAGGATTTGGGCAACAAGATCACAGAGGAAGAGGCTTGGAGTGTAAATAAATCACTCCCAGCTGTAAGTGATTATCATCCGGCACACACCCAAGTCACGCCCAGCATGTAGTGCACAAATTAAACCCTTATTTATTTTATCTATAAGTTCAATATTCTGAACGATATACCACTCATATCACACCCTTCTCCTCAGACCCCCCTCCCCCCGGTCACACTGAACCAGGAATCAGGCTAGTTTACAAAGGTAAATATTTATTTATGTATTTAGAATTTAAATCACAATATAGTTTAATAGGTAACAACAATCACCAATGGGGTGACAGAACACTAAATATTGTCTTTAATGCACGAGGAATCAAATAGTGAACACACAAACAAATGCAGCACAGAAAAGAATACTGTTGTGTTGGTTTGGAATAGATAGCACTATGGTTAGAGGTTCCCCCTCCAACACCTCACAACCCACCAATAGGCAATTTAAATAGATGTGAGTAGAGAGCAGGTATTCAGGAATAACACAAATCAAACAGAATATCAGTCCCATCTTCCCCCTTTTAAACACAAGAGAAGAACTGAGTTGACTTTTCAACTGTCAGCATGGCTTAGAAATTGTCTGAGCAAAAACACCAAATGTGGTAAAAAAAAATGCTTAAATGATGATACATTTCTATGGGAGCTGCTTTGAACAGATGTGCACAATCACAAGCAACGATTTAGTCAAACGAAAACATTTGGAATCTCATAGTCAAAGTAGGAAATAATTTAAAGCTGATTCACACGTGTAAAATCTTTCAGAATGGCAAACCGCGGCAAACTTTTCCTTGTGCGATTTTTGCTATAATGGGCCAATCGCACTGTTTCGCACGGTTTAGGGTTCTATGGATAGCTAAGCATGTTAGGTACAAGTAAGAGTTGAAATTGTGCTTCTATCATAAAACCTGAGGGAGTTATAGAGGTTTTAGTAAGAGTCATTTTTGCAAAATAGGCGTGAGAATGGAAAACAGAAATTCGGGTTAAAAATGACAGATAGGTTTTCTTATACTATGTTAAGGACTGCAAAAAGGAGAATGCCACACAGGAATCAGTTATTCACGGCCGCTCATAGCCATTCATGCGTGATACTCTAGTTTCCGTTTGGTTTGGGAATAACTTTTCTTAATCAAATCAAAAAGAAGTTAGGGTTTAGTAACACAGATGAGAGAAAAGTCAGCGCAAGTCTAGTTCTAGCAATACTATGGTTCTGAATTAAAGAGGGGATGGGTTTGAGATTGAGATCATACAATGCAGATATATTATGGGTCACTGTTCTTCCTATTAATACTTACAGTCCTTCGTAATTCACTTTACCGTCAGTTCTGTTCATTGGATCGGGTCTATCAAGGAAAGTACAGCACATCAGGCGCGGGTCTGGACCAACTAGGCCGGTCACCGGATTTTCACAGGATCTGCCCTCCTTGTTTCTGGGTATTTCAAATCAGCTGGATAGCAAGTTCACCAGGCAAGCCTTGTGGTAGCAAGCCAGATAAATTCAGGATACTTGTTCAGAAGGCCTTCCCAGACCACAGCACTCCACTGGGTTGTGAGAATAAGTTTCAGGATTTAGGCTTGCTGAAAATCAATAGTTCTCTACTGCTTGGCAAGGTTCTGGCATCTGGATCTGGAAGGATGTTAAAGCTGGATGTTGAATGTTGGAACAAAGTGCTTACCGGAATCAGGAATGTGAGTGAATCACTGAGTCCCTATGTGTCGTCAGCTGTCTCTATTTATCTTTTTAAATGACATCACAAAATGGGTGTTTGGGCCGGCTTAACTAAGCTTGCCCCTGTGAGCTGGGATTGGATCAGGACCTCATCTCCACCTTGCATCTGAGTGATTGGATCAAGGCCAGATGATGTCACGTTTATGGTTTAGCTTTACAGAATTTATAGCATCGTTCAGGCATGGGTGGCCACCCATGGGCTATGCCTGAACGATGATAAAACTGAGCTTATCATCTTAGGCACTTTGACCCACCTATCCAAACTTAGCCCAGATTTTGCCAACTTCACTATCGATGGAAATAACATAAAAGTAGCAAAGGAAGTGAAGATCTTAGGCTTCTATCTAGACGCCACCATGAACTTCACCAAACAAGCCAACTCCCTAGCCTTGGCAACGGCATATATGTGCAAACTAATCAGAGCTAGTAAACAATTCCTCTCCACGGACAGATGCCTTACTCTCGCTAGAGCTCTCATACTTTCTAAATGGGATTACTGCAACGCATTATACATAGGTGCGAACAAACAGATTATCCATAAAATACAGGTTCTCCAGAATAATGCCCTGAGAGCAGCACTTAAGATCAACAGAAATGAACATATCCCCTCCACTAGAAGAAAATACAAATGGCTATACACCTTTGATAAAATCCAACTCAAAACTGCCTCCCTCACATACAAGTGCCTTAATTAAAGAGCTCCGCCATACCTTACTGACAGAATCTGTAGAAAAACCTCTTTCAGACCGACCAGAACAGCCAACTCCAATTGTCTCCAAGTACCACGATTCAAACTCTCCACTATCGGAGGACACAGCTTCCCAGTTAAGGCCACGCAACTGTGGAACTCCTTACCACCTGGTATTAGAGAACCTCAGTCCTTCTCTAAATTCAGACAAAATCTAACTAACTGGCTAAAAGAAAATGATAAATAATCGCTTGATAATCATTCTCTTGACACCCTATACCCCCCATCACGTATACCCTTATGCTTATCTATTCGCTCATCATGTGTTAGTCCCCCGGGACACCCTCTCTGATGTTTTGTGATCGCTTTAATTCTATTTGCTCATGTAAATTACACTGTATATATTTTGAAGTATCTCATGTACCTTTTGTTGTCTATGCATTTTATGTTCCCTTGTACCCACATTGTATATATGCTAATGTATTTAATGTACCTATTGTCGCTCCTGCATTTCATGCATCCATGTAACCAAGCTGAACATATCCTTGTATCCTGCACCCTGATGCCCCTGGGTCTGGTGTGCATTATACATAATAAACTAAACTAAAACTAAACAGTCCTTAGAAACCTCCCCTCAGCCACAAGTGTCAAAATCGGATTTTATCCCAAATACATATTTCTACATTGGTCACCTCTACACAAATCACACACACAGATTCCATATTTTATGTAGCATCTGTTCATCAAAATTCCACATCTGTGGGATCTTGTTTCACCTTTCTACAGAATTTTGTCCTTTTCGCCATGAACACATTTTCCAAATTGTCTGCAAATTTTCACAAATGTGTGTGTTTAACATAGGGATGTGTGTGTACATTTTCACAATTCTAGTATTAATACAGGCAAACAAAGGGGGGTCTGGGAATCTCTCTACCAGCACAAACACAGCCCAATGACCTGTTCTCGGTTGAATAACCCCTGGGAGAGACTCTTCCAAGTCTTTAGCTCACTGCCCTTTTCACAGAGAAGAAATGTCCCCGCATATCAGCCTTTGTCCTGCCGAGGGGCAGTCCAGCGCCAAAATGCTAGGCAATTCTCCTCTGAACAAGAGTACCATCAGTAACCCCATACACGTGCTTCAGCCTTGTTGGGCATCATCAGTGAGGTGAAACTGTTGCCTCTCTAAGAACAGTGAGCAAGGGGTTCATGTCTGGATTGCCTTGTTAACTTAGGGTGAAACCCAAAGTTAATGTATGCTAACAAAGGGGGGTCTGGGAATCTCTCTACCAGCACGAACACAGCCCAATGACCTGTTCTTGGGTGAATAACCCCTGGGAGAGACTCTACCAAGTCTTTAGCTCACTGCCCTTTTCACAGAGAAGAAATTTCCCCGCATATCAGCCTTTGTCCTGCCGAGGGGCAGTCCAGCGCCGAAATGCTAGGCAATTCTCCTCTGAACAAGAGTACCATCAGTAACCCCATACACGTGTTTCAGCCTTGTTGGGCATCATCAGTGAGGTGAAACTGTTGCCTCTCTAAGAACAGTGAGCAAGGGGTCCACGTCTGGATTGCCCTGTTAACTTAGGGTGAAACCCAAAGTTAATTTATGCAAACAAAGTGGGGTCTGGTAATCTCTCTACCAGCACGAACACAGCCCAATGACCTGTTCTTGGGTGAATAACCCCTGGGAGAGACTCTACCAAGTCTTTAGCTCACTGCCCTTTTCACAGAGAAGAAATTTCCCCGCATATCAGCCTTTGTCCTGCCGAGGGGCAGTCCAGCGCCGAAATGCTAGGCAATTCTCCTCTGAACAAGAGTACCATCAGTAACCCCATACACGTGTTTCAGCCTTGTTGGGCATCATCAGTGAGGTGAAACTGTTGCCTCTCTAAGAACAGTGAGCAAGGGGTCCACGTCTGGATTGCCCTGTTAACTTAGGGTGAAACCCAAAGTTAATGTATGCAAACAAAGGGGGGTCTGGGAATCTCTCTACCAGCACGGACATAGCCCAATGACCTGTTCTTGGGTGAATAACCCCTGGGAGAGACTCTATCAAGTCTTTAGCTCACTGCCCTTTTCACAGAGAAGAAATTTCCCCGCATATCAGCCTTTGTCCTGCCGAGGGGCAGTCCAGCGCCGAAATGCTAGGCAATTCTCCTCTGAACAAGAGTACCATCAGTAACCCCATACACGTGTTTCAACCTTGTTGGGCATCATCAGTGAGGTGAAACTGTTGCCTCTCTAAGAACAGTGAGCAAGGGGTCCACGTCTGGATTGCCCTGTTAACTAAGGGTGAAACCCAAAGTTAATGTATGCAAACAAAGGGGGGTCTGGGAATCTCTCTACCAGCACGAACACAGCCCAATGACCTGTTCTTGGGTGAATAACCCCTGGGAGAGACTCTACCAAGTCTTTAGCTCACTGCCCTTTTCACAGAGAAGACATTTCCCCGCATATCAGCCTTTGTCCTGCCGAGAGGGGCAGTCCAGCGCCGAAATGCTAGGCAATTCTCCTCTGAACAAGAGTACCATCAGTAACTCCATACACGTGTTTCAGCCTTGTTGGGCATCATCAGTGAGGTGAAACTGTTGCCTCTCTAAGAACAGTGAGCAAGGGGTCCACGTCTGGATTGCCCTGTTAACTTAGGGTGAAACCCAAAGTTAATGTATGCAAACAAAGGGGGGTCTGGGAATCTCTCTACCAGCATGAACACAGCCCAATGACCTGTTCTTGGGTGAATAACCCCTGGGAGAGACTCTACCAAGTCTTTAGCTCACTGCCCTTTTCACAGAGAAGAAATTTCCCCGCATATCAGCCTTTGTCCTGCCGAGGGGCAGTCCAGTGCCGAAATGCTAGGCAATTCTCCTCTGAACAAGAGTACCATCAGTAACCCCATACACGTGTTTCAGCCTTGTTGGGCATCATCAGTGAGGTGAAACTGTTGCCTCTCTAAGAACAGTGAGCAAGGGGTCCACGTCTGGATTGCCCTGTTAACTTAGGGTGAAACCCAAAGTTAATGTATGCAAACAAAGGGGGGTCTGGGAATCTCTCTACCAGCACGAACACAGCCCAATGACCTGTTCTTGGGTGAATAACCCCTGGGAGAGACTCTACCAAGTCTTTAGCTCACTGCCCTTTTCACAGAGAAGAAATTTCCCCGCATATCAGCCTTTGTCCTGCCGAGAGGGGCAGTCCAGCGCCGAAATGCTAGGCAATTCTCCTCTGAACAAGAGTACCATCAGTAACTCCATACACGTGTTTCAGCCTTGTTGGGCATCATCAGTGAGACTGTTGCCTCTCTAAGAACAGTGAGCAAGGGGTCCACGTCTGGATTGCCCTGTTAACTAAGTGTGAAAACCAAAGTTAATGTATGCAAACAAAGGGGGGTCTGGGAATCTCTCTACCAGCACGAACACAGCCCAATGACCTGGCCTTGGGTGAATAACCCCTGGGAGAGACTCTACCAAGTCTTTAGCTCACTGCCCTTTTCACAGAGAAGAAATTTCCCCGCATATCAGCCTTTGTCCTGCCGAGGGGCAGTCCAGCGCCGAAATGCTAGGCAATTCTCCTCTGAACAAGAGTACCATCAGTAACCCCATACACGTGTTTCAGCCTTGTTGGGCATCATCAGTGAGGAGAAACTGTTGCCTCTCTAAGAACAGTGAGCAAGGGGTCCACGTCTGGATTGCCCTGTTAACTTAGGGTGAAACCCAAAGTTAATGTATGCAAAGAAAGGGGGGTCTGGGAATCTCTCTACCAGCACGAACACAGCCCAATGACCTGTTCTTGGGTGAATAACCCCTGGGAGAGACTCTACCACGTCTTAAGCTCACTGCCCTTTTCACAGAGAAGAAATGTCCCCGTATATCAGCCTTTGTCCTGCCGAGGGGCAGTCCAGCGCCGAAATGCTAGGCAATTCTCCTCTGAACAAAAGTACCATCAGTAACCCCATACACGTGTTTCAGCCTTGTTGGGCATCATCAGTGAGGTGAAACTGTTACCTCTCTAAGAACAGTGAGCAAGGGGTCCACGTCTGGATTGCCCTGTTAACTTAGGGTGAAACCCAAAGTTAATGTATGCAAACAAAGGGGGGGTCTGGGAATCTCTCTACCAGCACGAACACAGCCCAATGACCTGTTCTTGGGTGAATAACCCCTGGGAGAGACTCTACCAAGTCTTTAGCTCACTGCCCTTTTCACAGAGAAGAAATTTCCCCGCATATCAGCCTTTGTCCTGCCGAGGGGCAGTCCAGCGCCGAAATGCTAGGCAATTCTCCTCTGAACAAGAGTACCATCAGTAACCCCATACACGTGTTTCAGCCTTGTTGGGCATCATCAGTGAGGTGAAACTGTTGCCTCTCTAAGAACAGTGAGCAAGGGGTCCACGTCTGGATTGCCCTGTTAACTTAGGGTGAAACCCAAAGTTAATGTATGCAAAGAAAGGGGGGTCTGGGAATCTCTCTACCAGCACGAACACAGCCCAATGACCTGTTCTTGGGTGAATAACCCCTGGGAGAGACTCTACCAAGTGTTTAGCTCACTGCCCTTTTCACAGAGAAGAAATTTCCCCGCATATCAGCCTTTGTCCTGCCGAGGGGCAGTCCAGCGCCGAAATGCTAGGCAATTCTCCTCTGAACAAGAGTACCATCAGTAACCCCATACACGTGTTTCAGCCTTGTTGGGCATCATCAGTGAGGTGAAACTGTTGCCTCTCTAAGAACAGTGAGCAAGGGGTCCATGTCTGGATTTCCCTGTTAACTTAGGGAGAAACCCTAGTATTAATACAGTTCACATAACACCACATATATTGCCATTCCTGTCCAGAATATGTTACACAGTTCTACCGCCTCTTAAAACGTGCAGCCAGAAATTAGATTAACAACTCTGTCCTTTTTATATTTTTCCCCACTTTGAATAACAAGTTATGAGTCTCTAAAAATTGTTCATGGTTCATTCTAACAGCAAATGGTCCGCCCATTCGTCTCTCCCTGGAGTCCAGGAGTAGCCCCTCCTTCCAGGAGCAGTGTATGACCCTTTCACACATCCGTTTCCTGGGCTGGAGGATCTGCCATTGTTAATTCTCTTTTTGTAGACAAAGGTCTGGCCTAACCCACATTTATCATCTACCAGTGAGTTTCTGCTGAGGGGATTTCCCTCCCCTTGGGAGAAACATGTGTTTCCACTTCTTGCAGCTCAGCCAGGCTAATTTATTCTTAACTTCTTACATCCAGCAGAAACTAATTTTGTTGCATCAAATAACATAAATACATTACACTCTTAGATTTAATTCAATGGGATCAAAAGCACAACTGAGATCTGTATTCCTTTTAGCAACATTCCTTTTATGTTTGCTAATCCAGCAGACATTTAGTTTAGATACTTTGAAGTTTCATCAGGAGTTCATCTGATAGCTGTCATTCACAGGTAGCCCCATGTGCTGCACACAGATTTTGACAGGAGCTGTCAGTTTACAGACAATCCAGTTTGTCTGAGGAAATGTTTTGCTCTTTACACTTAAGGAATTTGTATATACGCCATGCTACATCAGATTACATGAATTTTAGCGCCAAGCAAGATTTTCAATGTTGAGAAGTGTTATGAATAGGCATTTTGGAGTTTTAGCAACAAATCAAATGTCATTTATAGACACATTTTGGAGTTTCATTTGCAGAGTGCTGCTTCTCTCTCTGCACTCTGCTGGCCATGGAGCACAACGGAACATTTTCTGCAGTGTGTGCTCTATCCCACCAAATACGCACCATGGGTGGCAGGTTGTGC
Source organism: Ambystoma mexicanum (assembly GCF_040938575.1). Classification (NCBI taxonomy): domain Eukaryota; kingdom Metazoa; phylum Chordata; class Amphibia; order Caudata; family Ambystomatidae; genus Ambystoma; species Ambystoma mexicanum. The sequence goes on from NC_090937.1 coordinate 640,381,737, forward strand.
ATCCATCTTTTTGTGCATTTAAACACACAGTTTTGGAGATTTTTTGCGCACACAAGAGCTTTGCTGCCATTGTTGCTGTTCCTTGTGCCATAACTATCAGAGTGATGCCGCATAAGATAGCGGAGTGGGTCAATACATCCCACAGATCTCCCCTCCTGACTTGGTTGGTCTCCCCTCCTGACTTCCCCTTGACCTCCTGTCAAGGGGAAGTTAGGAGATTGGGATGTTCTTTTATGTCTATGTGGAGAAATTCAGTTGCTTCTCCTGTCCGTGATTGAGGCGACCCGCTCTCCTTGCTGGTTCTGGCTGGGAGTATGAAGCGACACTCCGGGCTCCTTGTGTCCCCGAGTGGTCCTCCTTGTTGATTCTTGGGATGATTCTTAGTTCAAATGCTAGAAAATAGAACCTAGCATGGTTATGGAAATGTTCCTACTACTGTGTCCACACATCTTCGGAGGATGTCAGCAGTGGGAAAAACACTTGCATTGATTAACAATTGGCAATATTCCCCATCTATTCTTCAGTGATCCTTTGCTCATTTTCTTAGATGCAATCAAGGAAGATTTAATACTTTTTCTAGGTTCCGGAATTTCCCCCTCTAGGTTTCTGCTAAGCCATTCTATATGCCGCAAAGTATGCCTGGGGTGGAAACTTTTTTAGTTGGTTTATGTGCACCCACTTGTCTTCCCCTCCTGTCAAACTGCACTTGGGGATGCAGATTCTGTAGGCGACTGGTGAGATTCTATCCACAATTTCAAAAGGACCCCGCCAACTAGGCAAAAATGTGCGCTCTTTGGCTTGGTTCCTTTGGAAATTGTACAAGTATACCCAGTCTCCTACTTGATATTCATTTTATTTGTCTTAAGGTCATAGTGGGTTTTCATACTGTCTGCAGATCTTTCTAGATTCCGCTGAGCATAGGCAAAAGCATGTTGAAGGTGTTTTCTCAGATTCTCAACATACTCATGAGTTGTGGGGGCATTTATCAAGGTCTGCTCTTGGGTTCTGTAGAGCAGATGCTGGGGTAGCACCATCCTTCGTCCAGTCATCAGCTCAAATTGAGACATTTTTGCTGCAGAAGAAGGGGTAGATCTGATGGCCATCAGGACAAGGGGTAATTGAATGTCCCAACTTGGCCCAGAATCTGCCACAAACCTTTTTAATATGCTCACAATAGTTTTATTGTACCTCCAAACTCCACCACCAGAGAACAGCCAGTGTGTAGTTTCCTTTTTACCCCAAGTATCTCCCACATCTTGGTCTGGCTCAATCGTTTGGGGCAGTCCAAAATGCGAGAAGATGTGATTGATCATTAGGGCAGCTGCTGTTTCTGCCTTGCAATTTGGGGCTTGGAGACATTCCACCCATTTAGTAAACAAGCATGTTACGGTCAACATGTACTTGTTCCCCCTAGAGGAGCGAATCACGGGCCCGCTAAAATCGACTTGCAAATCTGACCAAGGCAGTGTCATCCCCCTCTTTTGGAGGGGATCATGGTGTGTGAGTGATGTTGGCTGAAATTGTGCACACACAAGACACCCCTTCAAGTATTGGTCGAGGTCCTGTCCCATGTGTGGCCAGTATGAAACCTCTCGCAAGATTTCTAATGTTGTATGAAACTCCCGATGAACGGCTGTGGCCGCATCATTATTGCGGTGACTTAGCATCAGGCTTCGGAATAAGGGAGGGACCACCCACTGATCATGGCCAAATATGGATCTCCTTACCAGCAAACCGTCTTGGATTCGGAACATTTTGGGACATTTCATCAACACTGTGAGGTCCTCTTTCCCAATGTAATCGGTATCCGTCAGGGGAAAGTTCTCAAGGTCCTCAATGTGTTGATAAAACTTACCAATTATTGGATCCCCTTTTTGAGCCGTAATCAAATCAGCATCTGGGATCTCCTTACCCCATTGGGCAATTGAAAGTTAATTGTGAGCATTTGTCTGTGACCGAGTGATAGCAGTGACCTGGATTTCCCCCAACATGGACTAGATCTCAAGTAGCTCTCCATGGATGGCTCTGGTTTTGGCCAGCTGATCAGCTAGGTCATTTCCAGTTTTGTCTGGTCCTTCTACTTTAGAATGACCCTTGATCTTTTTCCAGTAGATGGTCATCCCATTCGAGGTGATCAGATCATCAATATTGTGCATTCATTTTCCGTGTTTTAATGGTTTATTATTAGCACATAGCAAGCCTATGGTTTTCCAGTTAACCAGGTGCTCCACTAACCCATTCCGTACATAGTCTGAATCAGTGATTATGACTAGTTCGTGGAGTTGGTGTTGGACAGCAGTGAGGATGGCTTGATGCACAGCCATCAGTTCTGCCACTTGACTACTTCGGGGACCGATTTTATACTCAGCGGAGGGTTCTGGGGTATCATTTACCCATGCATTCCCAACGCGGGCCACAAGTTCCTTTTCCCTGTTGTTGTCAACATGGTAGGAGCACCTATCCACATAAACAGTGGGCATTCCCTCACACTTGTCTTCTTCATAGACTTTGTGTGGGGAATTAAGGTATGCCTCCATGTTGTCCTTGATTTTAAGACTTTCGTCCTCGGGACAGTTTTCTCTGGCACAATCATGCAAGTCAGCCAGACCTTGCGCGAGGGGACTCTTCTTGTTTTGACCATATCTTACCTCCACAGCAAAGCCTTGCATTGACAGAATCCAGGAAGTAATTTGGGAATTACTCACATTTCCGGCCCAGATTCTGTCACTTTGAAGATATTGCAGAGGCTGGTGTGGAGTCTCCACTATGATGTGTTCCCCCTGGATAAACGGGTGGTAATTCTTCAATGCCCACACCATTGTCAGGAGTGCCTTCTCACAATCGTTGAATTTTTCCTCTACAGAGGATAAGGTCTTACTCGCATAGGAGATTACTTTATTGACCTTGTCATGCTTTTGGTATAATACCGCAGTCAAGCATGTATTTGAGAACCCTGTCTCCAAGAAGAACTCCTTGTTTTGACAGGGTAAGCTAGGCAAGGCGCTTGTGAGAGGCATCTTTTGAGTTGTCTTACTGCCTCGGTTTGTTCTGGACCCCACTCCCACTTGACAGATGGATCAGGGGTCTTGTGATCTCTGCGTAGTCCTCAATGAACTTTCTGCTGTAATTAGTTATTCCAAGTAGGCTCCTTAGTTCCTGCAGAGTTGTGGGGTCTTTTAGTTTCCGGAGTGCTTCTACTTTCTTTTCCTGGGGACAGAGACCCTCAGGAGTTATCTCATGCCCAAAGAAATTGACACAGGTCCTGCACCACTGTGCCTTTTGGAAAGAGAGTTTTTCTCCGGCAGCCCTCAACTGTGTCAGAGCATAACGTATCTCTGTGTTACTCCACAGTTGCAGTTTTAATTAGAACATCATCTACATAGGCCAGGTTCCCCCTTTCACCCAAGTCGGGCATGGCCTTAAGCAGAAAGATATTAAATTCATTGCCAGAGTTGATGTATCCGAAGGGAGACCGGGTCCAAGTGTACTGCTGCCCCCCGAAGGTAAAGGCCAGATTGTATTGGTCCTCCCTACTGACAGGTACAGTCCAGTACCCATTGGTCAGGTCAATGGCAGTGTATATCTTTGACCCCTGGATCTGGGCCAGCCGTTGGTCAATGTAGGATAGAGGGCATCAGAAGTATGGACACGTTTGTTGAACTCCCTTAGGTCAGCACAGAGTCTCCACTGGCCATTTGGTTTCAAAATCCCCACCACTGGATTATTGAAGGTGCTGTGGACTGGACGAATTATCCCACGGGACTCAAGGTTCTTAATTATTTCAGTAAAGGACTCCATTGATGCGAGAGGCAAGCAATATTGCTTCACAAACACTGGAGTCATGCCAGGGTCCGTGGGAATTGTTGTTGTGTGGATGTTGGTGCGCCCACAGTCATATGAGTCCACCGCAAAGAGATCTTCAAAATCTAAGAAAACTTGCTTCAATTTTTGCTTTTGCTCCAGAGTCTCACAGACATCAGCTGGTTGACTTTCTCTACAACCATCTGCCTGAAGCCTGGAAAGACTTCTGGTTTGGCTATCTCAGCGTCCTCCTCCAGCTGGGTGGAGATGTACCTGGTCAAAGTACTGACTTGGACTGATGGCTTGAGGTGGGGAAGGCAGTCCTGGTGGACTTGAAAGATCACCACATCCCTCCTGAAGCCACAGGTCACATCTTCCTTACCATAAGGGCAGGAAGAGTACACAAGGACATTCCCCCCATGCCGGGTCTAAATCCTGTCTGGTGTTGTGTCATTGTCGCTATCACTGTCAAAACAGTTATTGGGGATTGGTCCTACCAGTTTGTTACCTAAATCTATGGAAAAATGTCAGTCATCAACCGCCATTCCAATAATGGTGCCTGCGCCCAGAGTGATACTCCGAAGGTCGCTGTTATCCACCTCCATTGGAATGGTGTCGTGTTCTGTATTAACTAGTGGCGTTGGGTTTAACCCCAACCCTTGCTGTTGGAAATGGGCATTGAGGTGAACACAGGCATCAGAATTTTTCAGTTTCTGTCCTCTTTTAATTGTTACTTCAAGTGAGAATTGTCGGGTCCGTTCTGGGATGGTGACTTCCTCTCCGATCTGAATTTCAACTGCATATGGTAGAAGATGAGCTGACCGAAATGCTTTCTCTGGGTCATCAAAGTCCATGCGATTACCCGCTAATCAGGACCAGGCTTTGAAGTTTATTAGGTCTAAACTAATGGCAAAGCGATTGAGAATGTCACTGCCTAAATAAAATGCAGCAGGGACATCTCACACGACCCAACAATTATGGACTATGCTCTTGTTGCCTATTGAAATTTTGAGCATGCACCTGCTAGGCAAGAGATGTTTGGAATTGGGTTTTTCCAGGTCCATTTCCGATTTGTCTATCAATTTAAATGTGGGAATGGCTGGATCTTTTGGGAGTTTTCGGAACATGGCTTCGCTGATGAAGCTCTTACCGTTGTTCACGCACACTAAGGCGAGAACAGAGTCCTTCCCCTCATTTAACTGAATAGGGATGAACAACTGTTCTCCAATTTTCTGAATGTCAGCCAAGCTTTGAGCTGGTTTCTCATCATTTTAGAATATAGGAGTGGGATTTTCTGATTGTGAATTTGTATAGAATTTCAGAGTGTTCCCTTCCAGTGTGGAATGCCACTTAAGACTGGAAGGAAGGTTGATTTTCAGAAATAGAGAGGATTTCCCATCACCAGTTTGTTGTCCTACTGCAATTACTGTCACGTCAGGGATTTGGTTGTTTTGGAAATGGAATTCAATTTGATCAGGTTTTTGTTCAACCATGTGGCATGTGCCATTTAAACTAACATGGTTGACACTATGTTTTAGTTTTATTGGTCGGTTAGAGGACCTTGATAACACAATCTATTAGTGGAGACAATCTACGCAGGATGTAATTCCCCAGTAAACATGGTGTGCCCTCTGGAGTCACAACTATGACCCAATTTTAATATCTAAATCCAGAGTCCCCTCGACAGGAATCTCCTTCCCATCGAAGTTCTGAAGTTGTCCAGGAAGAGGGGTGAGGGGGATTTGGTATTTCTCCCCCCTTCCCGAATTCAGCTGATCAAAGGCCCTTTTTGACAGAAAGGTGGCTTAGGATCCAGTGTCCACCAGTGCCAATAATGTACATTGCCCCTGTATTTGGACCAGGGTATAAATACTTCCCTCCTTTTCCTCAAGGGGCAAAGATAATGCGCATTTTTGGCCAATTGGTGGGTTAATTTCCTTGCCCTGGATTCTGACAGAGGGGTGATTTGAGCAGGATTTTGTTTGGGATCTTGGGAACCTGTAAGAAAAAGGTGACAGTTGGATATGGGGGGAGTTTTGGGCTTCCCTGGTTCTGATTCTGAGCTGCCCCCTCCCTTTTTGGAGGCAGTCATCAGAATTGGTTTGAACAAGGTGATTTTCTAGCTGGTCATTCTGGGGCTCAATGATGGGCGGTTTTAACTGAGCCCCCACATCTACCCAGTCTTGACCAGGATCTCTTGGGACACATTTTTCTTTGGGAGGAGATTGGGAGGAGTTCCCCCATCCCTGAAGGAGAAGATCATTTTCCCAGAATCCTCTGAGGACCCTTCTTCTTCGAATTGGAAGAGTCAAACCTCCTCCACAAAATGGGTCTTTTTAGGCTCTTTATTTCTCCTACCTGCCCTCTGTTCCTTAGGTTGCAGACATTTGGCGGCAGGAGATTCTGGTTCCAGTTCCTGGGATTCCAGGGGCTTTTCACAAGTGGGGAAGGAAGCTTCCTCTAAGGCTTTAGACCCCCTTCCCCCTATGCCTTCTCCCTGGGGACCGGTGGATTGTCTGGGTTCTCTCCCCGTCATTGCTCTGGTTCTGCTGAGCCCTCAACATGTGACCCAGATCCTGTGCCAAGTTCTGGACCTGGCGCTCCAGTTGGGACACCCGCTCTGGCTGGTATGGGGTCCTCTGGTCTACCCTAGGTTGATCACAGGACGGGTAACTATCCCTTCTCGCATAATACCCTTGGTTGTGATAGTTTTGGTACCCCTCCACCCTTGGCCTCCCCTCTCCCGGATTGGGCTGTCTGGACTCAGGAAAGTGGGGAAAGAAAGAAGGGTTATTTTGGGGGTTGATGTTTGGCAGGTACCGGGGAAAGAAACTCAACCCGGTATTTGGGGGATTACTGCCCTCCTGGGGAAAGTTAGGAGGGAAGTTTCCTGGGTTGACAGCTGCCTAGTTGGATACCCCCACTTGGGAGTCCACATATAGCCCAGGATGGGTCTGCCGCCCTTGTAACGGGGGCTGATGTAGTCAGAGGAGTTAGGGGTCCCATTTGTGTGGTTACCTCCCTGACTCCCTGTTTGGGATTGGCCTGAGGACCTTCTGGGTTTTTGGTTAGTAGGGTTTTGCGCAGGACTGTTTCTAGTCCCCCCGTTTCCCAATCTAAATTGGGGGCAACCTTCACCTCTGCCACCTTAGCAGCAGCAGGGGTGTTGGTTGGTTTTGTGCTTTTATTGGCACTTTTATTTTCTACTGGTTTCTGCACTTCGTAAATGCGAGTTGCTTGTTCAATGACCCAGTCTAGTGATCTTTTCTCATGAAATTCCCTTACCAGCTGGGTCATAATGTATTTAGGGAGTGCATGAAAGAAGGTATTGATGAATTCCCTACTGTCTGTGCGCACCCTCCTGGTGGTCTGCGCAAAGGCACGTTTCAGCTCTTGGACAAATTCTTGCGGGGCTTGATCTTCGCCACATTGCAAATTGTAGGCCGCCTTGCGGGCCTCTTGAGGGTTTCTGTGTATTGTGAAATGCTTTAAAATGGCCGTCCTATAGTTGGACCATCTTGAGTGGTTCTGATCCTCCAGCCCCGCAAAGAAGCTGGAGTATTCAGGGGAAAATGTCCACTTGACATACTGAATGCAGCTTTGGCTTTCCTTCAGGTGGAAAGTCTCCATCATTTCCTCATACAATTCGAGGTGCTCCCAAACTGAATATTTGGCATTTTTATGGTATGGCGTGATGACGTTCCTAATAGCCTTGATTTGCTTCAGGGGATCTTTCAGTAGGGCTCTCTTAATTTTGTTGGCCTTTTTGGTTTTGGTCATCCTTGCCCACTCATCCTCTGACTCAGAGGCACTGCTACCGGAGGTGGCTGTCTGATCCTCTAGGCTCTCCCTGATTCTGCGGGCTTGGCAATGGCTGGCAGAATATGGGGGCCTAGTCTCTTGAGACCTGTTGCGCTCAGAAGAGTCTTCTGACTCTCCCTTGCTCCCAGGATTGGCCGAGTAACCCCCCCACCCCACTGCCCTATTTGGGAAGAGGTTTTTAAGATGCTCTTATTGGGCCTAGTTTCATGGAATTCCCCACCAAATTGGACTGACTGGTCCCTTGGTAGGTGATGTTTTTGAGGATCAAGTTCTCTGATTCTCCCCTCACTGGAGTCTCCCTGATCAGAGAGGCTGGCCCTTTACTATTGGCAACCTGTACATAGATGCCCGCCCATCCATTTGTGGGAGGCGCTGATCTGTCAGTCCCATATTTCCCATTGTGTTGAAGTCTGCCATCCCCATGGCCCTTGGTTCATATCAGCCAGTGGACATGAGGGTGGCAGAGTCCATGGAACTGAAGGGATTAAAGTCCCTGATGCCAGGGGTCCTGAGGTTATGCTCGGGGGTTTCTCTTTCCCATCTTACCTCATCTCTTTTAGCCCCTATTCCCTGATGACATGCCAGAATCTGACCCTTTTGCTTCTCTTTTAAGGCCTTACTGGTCTCTATGATTTGGTCTTGCATGCCTATCTGTTTGTGGAGCCTGTCATTCTTTTCACAGAGAGACTCATTGTCTCTCTGTGTTTCCTGTCTGGATTGGGAATACTGGGCCAATTTTTGCTGCAGGAGACTCACCTCCTGAGTTTGGTCCTTATTGGTCTGATTGTTCTTTGCCAGAGCATCCTCCACCCGCCTGGTGTGCTCTAACAGCTTTTCATAATCAGTTTTGATTTCACCAAACTCCTGAAGGGCCAGCTTTCTTTCCTCCAACTTAGTTTTTAAATGGCTGACTTCCTGGCCTAAGGCGTCCCTCTCCTGACTTAGAGTGCGCCTCTGCTCAGCCAGGTCGTTCCTCTGTTTTTTAAATGCACCAGCTTTCTGGCGCTCCTCATCAAACTATGCATGGGATTCTAGGTCTTTAATAATTAATGTATTATTTTCCTCTTTTAATTGGTCTGTCTGGTCTTTTAAGATAACTACCTGTTCTGTGTAGACTATATTAAAAGTTAATTGTTGCACCAGCTTTTGTTGACTCTGTTTTAAAGGGTCAGGCCTTTCCTGACACTGTTTTTGCAGTGTCTGTACCTGGGTATCTTGCTCTGCATTCTTTTGCAGTAAGAGAGCCAGAGCCTCTTGGAGTTTGGTGACATACTGCCTAGCCTCTGTTTCAGATTCTTTGCTATCCTGGAGCCTTTGCTCTGCAGAGTCCAGGTTGCTCTGGATTTTCTGCAGTGCTTCCTCTTGGTCAAATCTATATTGTCTGTGTACTTTTCCTGTATGACTCCTATGTGGAGGTACAGGTAGGCGGCTATTTTGGGCAATTTTACACTGCTCCTCTTTTATTTTAGGGGCCATATACAATTCCCTAAGTGCTTGATGTAATGGACCCTTGTCCTGCCAGGTATCAAGGTTGATTTCAGTGATTTGCTGTTTTATTTCCTGCAGCCATATCTGTTCGTCCTGTTCTGGCCATTTTTCCCCTGACAAACAATTTGTGCAGGATTTTTCCCTAGCAATATTAATTTCCACTGGCGTCGCCATTCCAGAAATATTAATTTCCTTCTGACTTATCTCAGGGTTACTTTACTTTGGCAAACAGGCCCAATTCCTTTGAGTATTTCTTTTGAGGGGTGCTTGTAAAGTGTAGCACAGTACGGTAACCCAACCAGGTGTATGTACCCCGCCGGCTAGCATACTGTATTAGACTGTCATGAGTGGTATGTCAAATTCAGGATGCCAGACCTGAGCCCCCAAGCCGTAAGTGATTTCAATCCGGCACACACCCAAGTCACGCCCAGCATGTAGTGCACAAATGAAAACCTTACTTATTTTATCTATAAGTTCAATATTCTGAACGATATACCACTCACATCACACCCTTCTCCTGAGACCCCCCCGCCCCCGGTCACACTGAACCAGGAATCAGGCTAGTTTGCAGAGGTAAATATTTATTTATGTATTTAGAATTTAAATCACAATATATTTTAATAGGTAACAACAATCACCAATGGGGTGACAGAATACTAAATAATGTCTTTAATGCACGAGGAGTCAAATAGTGAACACACAAACAAATGCAGCACAGAAAAGAATACTGTTGTGTTGGTTTGGAACAGATAGCACTATGGTTAGAGGTTCCCCCTGCAACACCCCTCAACCCACCAATAGAGGAGAGAGCAGGTATTCAGGAATAACACAAATCAAACAGAATATCACTCCCTCCTTCACCATTTTAAACACAAGAGAAGAACGGAGTTGACTTTTCAACTGTCAGCATGGCTTTGAAATTGTCTGAGCAAAAACACCAAATGTGTTCAAAAATGCTTAAATTATGATACATTTCTATGGGAGCTGGTTTGAACAGATGTGCACAATCACAAGCAATGATTTAGTCAAATGAAAACATTTGGAATCTCAAAGTCAAAGTAGGAAATAATTTAAAGCTAATTCACACGTGTAAAATCTTTCAGAATGGCAAATCGCGGCAAACTTTTCCTTGTGCGATTTTCACTATAACGGGCCAATCGCACTGTTTCGCATGCCACACAGGAATCAGTTATTCACGGCCTCTCATAACCATTCATGCGTGAAACTCTAGTTTCTGTTTGGTTTGGGAATTACTTTTCTTAATCAAATCAAGTTAGGGTTTAGTAACACAGATGACAGAAAAGTCAGTGCAAGGATAGTTCTAGCAATACTATGGTTCTGAGTTAAAGAGGGGATGGGGTTGAGATTGAGATCATACAATGCAGATATATCATGGGTCACTGTTCTTCCTATTAATGCTTACAGTCCTTTGTAATTAATTGGACCGTCAGTTCTGTTCACTGGATCGGGTCTATCAAGGAAAGGAAAGCACATCAGGCGCGGGTCTGGATCAGTTAGGCCGGTCACTGGATTTGCACAGGATCTGCCCTCCTTGTTTCTGGGTATTTCAAATCAGCTGGACAGCGAGTTCACCAGTCAAGCCTTGTGGTAGCAAGCCAGATAAAATCAGGATACTTGTTCAGAAGGCCTTCCCACACCACAGCGCTCCACTGGGTTGTGAGAATAAGTTTGAGGATTTAGGCCTTGGCTGAAAATCATTAGTTCTCTACTGTTTGGCAAGGTTCTAGCATCTGGATCTGGAAGGATGTTAAAGCTGGATGTTGAATGCTGGAACAAAGTGCTTCACTGGAATCAGGAAAGTGAGTGAATCAGTGAGTCCCTATGTGTTGTCAGCTGTCTCTATTTATCTTTTTAAATGACATCACAAAATGGGTTTATGGGCCGGCTTAACTAAGCTTGCCCCTGTGAGCTGGGATTGGATCAGGACCTCATCTCCGCCTTGCATCTGAGTGATTGGATTAAGGCTGGATGATGTCACATTTATGGTTTAGCTTTGCAGTCCTTAGAAAGCTCCCCTCAGCCACTAGTGTCAAAATCGTATTTTATCCTAAATACATATTTCTACATTGATTACACACAAAGAGTCCATATTTTATGTAGCATCTGTTCATCAAAATCCCACAGCTGTGGGATCTTGTTTCACCTTTCTACAGAATTTTGTCTTTTTCGCCATGAACACATTTTCCAAATTGTCTGCAAATGTTCACAAATGTGTGTGTTTAACATAGGGATGTGTGTGTACATTTTCACAATTCTAGTATTAATACAGTTCACATAAATCCACATATATTGCCATTCCTGTCCGGAATATGTTACACAGTTCTACCGCCTCTTAAAACGTGCAGCCACAAATTAGATTAACACCTCTGTCCTTTTTTATATTTTTCACCACTTTGAATAACAAGTTATATGAGTCTCTAAAAATTGTTCATTGTTCATTCTTAACAGCAAATGGTCCGCCCCTTCGTCTCTCTCTGGAGTCCAGGAGTAGCCCCCTCCTTTGGGGTATTCCTTCCAGGAGCAGTTTATGACCCTTTCCCACTTCCGTTTCCTGGGCTGAAGGATCTGCCATTGTTCATTCTCTTTTTGTATACAAAAGTCTGGCCTAACCCACATTTATCATCTACCAGTGAGTTTCTGCTGAGAGGATTTCCCTCCCCTTGGGAGAAACCTGTTTTTCAACTTCTTGCAGCTCAGCTAGGCTAATTTATTCTTAACTTCTTAAATCCAGCAGAAACCAATTTTGTTGCATAAAATCACATAAATACATTACTCTCGTAGCTTTAATTCTGCGAGATCAAAAACACAACTGAGATATGTATTCCTTTTAGCAACAATCCTTTTATGTTTGTTAATCCGGCAGACTTTTAGTTTAGATACTTTGAAATTTCATCAAGAGCTCCTCTGACAGCTGTCATTCACAGGTAGCCCTGTGTACTGCACACAGATTTTGACAGGAGCTGTCAGTTTACAGACAATCCAGTTATGTCTGAGGAAATTTTTTGCGCTTTACACTTTAGGACTTTGTATATTCGCCATGCTTCATTAGATTACATGAATTTTAGCGCCAAGCAAGATTTTGAATGTTGAGAAGTGTGTATTGGTGTTTGGGCATTTTGGAGTTTTTAGCTACAAAGCAAATGTCATTTATAGGCACATTTTGGAGTTTCATTTGCAGAGTGCTGCTTCTCTCTCTGCACTCTGTTTGCTGGTCATGGAGCCCACTGGCACATTTTCTGCACTGTATGCTCTATCCTACCACATATGCACCATGGTTGGCAGGTTGTGCATCCATCTTTTTGTGCATTTAAACACGCAGTTTTGGAGGTTTTTGGTGCACCAAAGAGCTTTACTGCCATTGTTGCTGTTCCTTGCACCATAACTATCAGAGTGATGCCACGTAAGATAGCGGAGTGTGTCAATACATCCCACACCATCTATAAGTGCCCAGTCCGGGTGGGTTCATGGCAGGCTACTACAAAACCTTTTGTCAGGGTCGAACCCCACACCTCAGTAATATATTTAACACTTTTGCTCAACTGAGTGGATCTCACAGTCAATGGAAGAGGCTAGTGTGAGCCTCCTCCCGAAGCTCAACAAGGACACAGCAAAGTGCAGATCTTACTGGCCCGTAGCTTTAATAAACATCAGTGCCAAGATATACACAAAGATATTGGCAAATAGACTGGAATCTGCACTGACCAATTGGGGTTTATTTTGGGATGAAAAACCTTTGACAACATCAGGAGGGTAGCACATCTCTTGGAGAAAGTAAAGAAGGCTGCTATCTCTGCCATCCTTCTCTCGCTCCACACTGAGAAGGCGTTTGACTATGTGGACTGGTCCTTCCTCTTTAAAACTATGAATAATCTGGGGCTGGGGTAAGATTTCACCCGAATGATGAAAGTGAACTATGGGGATCCCGTTGTTCAATGCAAGACAGCACTAATAAGTGAGCACTAATAAAGCTGACCAATTACTAACTAGGTTCCTAGTGCAAGGATTGGCGGACTTGCATGATTGTGTTCAAGATAACTGTCTCGTGGACGAAAGTCTAATGACCACCAACAATATGGAGGCATACTAAACTTCCCCGTACAAGGTCTATGAAGAAGACAGGTGTCAGGGGATACCCACAGTTTATATGGATGGGTTCTCCTACCATATTGATCACACTGGGGAAATAATTAGTGGCTGGCATTAGGAATGCCTGGGTGAAAGATACCCCGGAAACCTCTGCTGGTTACAAAATAGGACCCTGAAGCAGTCAGAGATGGATGGTCGTTCATCAAGCCATCCTCACTAAAATGCACCACCAACTCAATGAACTGGTCATAATCACTGAATATGTCAGGAATGGTTTTGTGGAGCACCAGATTAACTGGCCAACAATAAACCCCTAAAGCATGCCAAACTTATCCAGTCAATTGACATAGAAACAGAATCCCTGCTGGTGAAATCCAAGTGGCCGCTATCACCAGGTCACAAGTTCATGCTAATAGTGAAATCTCAACTGTCCCGTGCAGTAAAGATACCCCAGATGCAGATTTGTTCTCTGCAAAGAAAGAGGACCAGAACATTGGAAAATGCTATCGACACATTGATGACCCTGTGAGTGTTCCTAAAACAGAATCGGATTGTGCTGCTAAAAATGATCTCGGGGTGTTGATGAAGTTTTCCAAGATGTTCCAGATCCAAGACAGTTTGTTGGTATGGAGAGCCCTATCTAGATGTGACCAGTGGGTGGTATATTCCTCATTCCGAAGCCTGATATTTAAACACGCCCATGACCCAGCTACTGCTGGTCACTGGGGATTTCATACAACATAAGAAATCTTGTGTGATGTTGCCTACTGGCCACACATGGACAAGGACCTCAACATGTACCTTAAGGGGTGTCTTGTGTATGCTCAATTCCAACCCAGTTCACTCACACACAGAGCTCCCCTACAAATAAGGTCATGTTGGTCATGTTTGCAAATTAATTTCATCAGGCCAGTGATTCGCTCCTCTAGAGTAAACAAGTACACGTTGACTGTAAACATGCTTGTTCACAAAGTGGGTAGAGTGTCTTCCAGCCCCAAATTGGAAGGCGGAGAAAGCTGCTGCACTAATGATCAATCACATCTTCTTGCATTTCGGCCTCCCGCACAGGATGGAGTTGGATCAGCAAGTAATTTTACCAGTGAGGTGATGGCAAAGATGTGAGGGTTTCTAGGGGTAAGAAGAAAACTCCACACTGCCTACCACCCAGCCTCAAATGGGGGTTAGAGAGATATAACAAGACAATTGTGAGTATCTTAAAGAAGTTTGTGGCAGATACTGGACCCAGTGGAGACATACCATTCCTTCTTGTCCTGATGGCTATTAGGTCTACACCATCTTCTGCAACTAAACTATCTCCACTTGAGCTCACAAGCGGATGACAAATGGTGTTACCTCAGCATCTGCTCTACAGAACCAGGAGCAGACCCTGATAAATGCGTCCACTAATCATGAGTACATTGAAAATTTAAGGAAGCACCTTTAGCATGCTTTTGCTTATGCTCAGTGCAATTTAGAAAAGTCGGCTGAAGGGATGAAGACAAATTATGATCTAAAGACCACCAAGAAGGGGTATGAGGTAGGTGAGGAGGTTTGCATGTACAATTTTCAAAGGCATCAGACCAAGGAGCAGAAATCTCTTCTGTCTTGGCGTGATTCCTTTGAAATTGTAGATCAAATATCACCTGTTATCTACAAAAGGAGCACTTACAGTAGACAACTGGGTCCACATCAATCAGTTGAAAAGCTTTCATCCCAACAAGCTTTACGACTGATTAAGGAGCCAAATGAAAGTTGAGCAAAGGAACCGTCCGAGGACTGAGAACCCCAGTTGAAGACTTTTAACAGGTAAGTAGTTTAATCAATATCCTTTGGAAATGTTACAAAAGAAAAATGTGTTATGTTATGTGCTGAAATGTTATATCTATTTCTATGTAATGTTATTCTCTCAAATGCAATGTCCTATCTTCTGGGGAAATATGTTGTGTAAAAAGTTCTGAAACTTTCTTTTCTTTCTATTGCTGGATAACTAACCTCCTTGACTTCCAGCCTGGGGGTACGAGGGGAGTCTGGGTAGGACCCCAAGGATCCCACGAAGAAGGAAGAAAGTGGATTCTGTCCTACACCCCCAACCCAAAGACGGAGGTGGAGGCTGGAGGGCCTACTTTCTTAAGAAGGAGAAGGAGGGGGCTCCGTTCTGCAACCCCCAACCAAAAACACAGAAGTGTGCCCACTCCCTAAGGAAGGAAATTGAGCTGGACAGGCTCCAACAAAAGAAAAAATTATAAGGAAAAAAAGGACTTCGGATGAAATCCCCACTCTGCCCTGCTCTTCCCCATGAAAGAATCATGGAAGACCCGGGGGGCATGTGGGGTGTAATAAAAGGCCCAAACAAACATAACTGAATGGGCAATCGGAAGAATTACCTGCCAGCCTTCAAAAACATCCACACTGAAAATGGGCCTATTCATGCAGACTGGGGGCCTCATTACGACTGATATGGAACAGGTTAACGGGCTCCGCTAAAGGAGGCGGACCCGTGAAACCCGTTCCACCTCATTACAAGCTCCCATCGCGGGACCCTGTAAGGAACGCCTGGTCAAACCAGGCGTCCTTATCGGGTCCCGCGAGTGGAAGAGGGAGCAAACAATGGGCCGCTCGTAATTGGCCCGTTGTTTGCTCCCTCTCCCATTCCCATTGAGCCCTATGTGGGTTCAAATGGGAATGGGGAAGGTCCGGGGCTGGGGTCCTGGAGGGAGGAATTACCAGGCCCTCTGAACTCGGAATGGCCGGTAATTCCCCATTCAGGGAACCCGGACCCGATTTTGGCGGCAGCCATGCCGCCAATAGCGCCATGGCTACCGCCAAAGTTGTAATGAGGCCCTGTGTGTGCTTCTGCAAGTAACACAAGGAAGAGCTATGTGAATGACCAAGCATTGGAAATCAAAAGGCCTATCTTGCATCACAAAGGGAAAGGTCAAACTGAAAAGCAACCTTTAAGTCGCATGTGCAGAAGAAATTCAAAGGCCCCTTTTACATGTAAAGATGGATTTTCAAACACTGAAACTAAAATGGCTTTGCATAAGCGTTTTGCAGTTTTTTAAAATCAAGACATAAGAAAACTTTTCCCCTGCTAAAATAAAGGTATCAGGGAAAAGACTTGGTGTGTGGTGACATGATGCAATGTATTCAATATTGATTATGCTTCACAGGCAAAATATCAGCAACAAATGAAAAAAGGCCACTTTATTCCCATGGGTCACATATACATTTCATTTAGGCCAGAGACAGTACCTGCTTCTTATTTTTGGCAGATTTTCATAGGCCTGCCTGGCTCTTTATCTGGAAGGAAAATCTCAAAGCTGATGTACACTTAAAGTATTTACGACAGGGACAGATCAAGACAGGCCCATACCTGAATGAGTAAACACACTAAGAAATGCATAGTTTTGAGAACCAACCTGTGGTCAACTTCAGATAAGAGGACAAAGTGCCATATGTCAGCATGGCCTTACAGCATCACAGGGTAGAGGTGAATGGTCTGCTCTTTGATAAAGATCTCCTCAGCACACCACCTTCAAACAACAAAGAGGCTAATAGCTTTTACCCCAGCCTTAGAAAAACACAGTCCAGAAGGCTCTGGTCACATGCTTGCATAGAATGGAAACTGGCCTGAAGAAAGGAGAATTAAGATTTGCATGCATGTGAAGATTTACCATTAGTTTAAACAAACTATCATAACTAGTGATTTTCTCAGCAACAGTAAGTAACACTGCATCCATTCATGTGTAATTTAATTTCAATGATTTTGTTGAAATAAAATGTATCCACATGCAACCTTATGGAATTGCAATAGCAAGCTAAAATGTGTTTCTGGTTGCCCCAAAAATGTCCTGAATAGGACAATTGGCCAAAGTGGAGGCTCCCTATTAAAACTACATGCACATGTGATGTCATCAGTGATGTAATTAATGAGATTTGTGATGGCATCTTTAATATCATGAATGTTAGTACTTGCAGTGTACACTAGTGGCACGAGATATGGTTGCTTAAGTTAACATAACTGTCGTATTTCATTTTTTGTGTGGTTTTTCCTGTAACCATAACGTCCCTGTAACAACGTTTTCATTGAACTTCATAGGTTTTTCCTAGTGCAACTTAACCATAATGTCCCTTTAACAAAGTTTTTGTTAGTGAATTTCATAGGTTTTTAGTAGGGCACTGTAAGCAGAATGTTGCTTTAGCATAGTGTATTCAGAAATGATGCTATGTTTGTAGTACTGCAGCTGCACCATAACATCCCTTTAGCAATATTTTTTGTGGCTGATTATGATATAAAGCTCCTTGTAGAGTGTCACAATGTAAGTGGCAATGAAGGGAGGCAGTGCGATGCGCATCGTATTCCCTCCACACTGGAATGAACCGTGGTACTGTGGAAAACACTGCAGCGGAAACTGGTAGAAATGGGTGGCTGGTGAAACAGATGGTTGTGTGTGTTGCAGTGCATTTTCAAGAGCACAAGTGCGCAACAGCAAGCACAAACATTATTCCTATACTTCCAAAAAGGGCAGCAAGGCAATGTGTGTAGAGCGTGCAGAATATGGAAATGCAGTAATATCAACAAGAACAATATTTGTGGGGAAATCTTCTCATGCTGTGAAATGAGAGATTCCCATTTGTACACTACGACAATGGCACAAGTTGTAAAAAGACACAAAAACAGTTCTTCACAATGTACCAAGCTTTCTCCATTTCCGGCCCCAAAAAAAATAGCACGCCTACATGGTTGTCTGCATATTGAGATACAGAATTATGCAGGATATCAGAAACAGAAGCATTACCTGGCCTACTACTACCTCCCTCAGCACAAACGGCACTGAAAATCGTGTTACATGGTGTGCATTTGTCCCTCCACAATCAACAAAAATAATATGGTCAGGATCGAGCGTCACCAAAGTCTCACTCACACAAATGAAAAGCAATCACTTCAGTGTAGCTGCTCCATACGCGTACAAACCCACTGGATACACTCCACACGTAATTACCACCAGACTCTGTTTTCCGTTCACTGTCAAGTAATGTACATGCAATTCACACACAAAGCATACGCTGTAGTGCGTACAACACACAGCCATAAACTCACCTCTGCATTTAGGTCGACAAATATACCGTATTCCACGGCCTGTGCGTGCACTCCACACCCAGAAAGCTTATTGCGCAATCCCGTGCCCTCCACAGTCCCAAATATAAGATGGCCATGTGCAAAAGAGGCGTATGTTGCACTTACAACCCTCCAACTGTCGCGATGCGCAGGAGTTTGGGAATAAATGTCAACCAGGGTAGGGGATGTCCTTTCTAGTTGTGGCTCTTAAAAAAGCCATTTTTTTATTTTTTAAAACAGCTTCCACAGTAACAACTCTTTTTTCAGGCTTTTATAATTGTTTTTATTTGTTGTATGGCACCTCACATTCTTACAAAAGCATCTTCAGTGCAGCCTGTAGATTGGAAAACCAAATGTTATTTCCACTGGGGGACAATGAAATGCCATTTCCATTGAGAAGGTACATATATCGATAACCAATGTTGTTATTCTCACAGGAGTACATTCCAGCAGCACGCAAAAAGTTACACATGCTTCTGTTGATAAGAAATCCTTCCCACATCTGGCTGCCGACAACATTGATTGGAATAGTTATATACTGGACTAGTTGGTATACATGAGAAAAGCACCTTCGCAGTGGCAAAAATGCGCTGCACTTCTTTCATAATTTTTTTGAGTTGACGGTACACACTTGCAAAAGCTATGAAACCCAAAAGCAATGCTCCGTAGTGCACTACCACAATGTGTACAGTACCTAAAGTGGCCACTCATCGACATTCTACAAGCAAATGTACGGACAGGGACACAGCACCACAAAGCCTCAACTTCATCCAAATTCAAATTGCCATTAAGGCCTCTTTCCACGGCATACTGGAGCTGAGCTAGCACAAAGCGATCACCCACTATGAAAACTGTGCATCTTGCCATCTTTGCCAGCCTCACTACACACAGTAATGAAACCAAATATGGCCGCCCTTTCCTGTGACGTACACTCTAACCACCTGATTGAACAATTGCAACAATCGTATTTCAATTGGCCAGCATGTTCAAAAGTGCAGAATGTAGCACGTGCACCTCGCAAAGTATCGTGAGAGCCGTGCCCCAGTAAATCATGAACAGTCCTTCTTCCCTTTCCACTATCCTCTTCCCACCATGCCCTTATTAGATATTGCTAAGTACTCACACATGCAACCACCAATGCCCTCCAAGACGTCAGCATCTTACAATGTCAGTTCTCCACAAGACTTCATATGTACCATTACAAAATCAGCCTACACGTATGCTGTTATTGGGAAACACATCCAGTGGAAAGTTCAGTGAAACATTCCAGGAGTTATACATGCACATTCATCCACATAAGCACCCATCACCACAAAACAAAGGTATGCATATTTTTAGGCAGTATGTTCACAACGCTATTATAGGTGCCTCTGCGCACGATATCTGCCTCTAAGCATCCACTACATGTTTAAAGCACATACTAATGTTCCTCCCATCTCCTACCATGAAGTGGCAATTTGTTGGTATGTGCTTGCAACGTTTTCATTTACCCATATTGTGGAATCAGAAAAATACAATATTAAGGCTTTTACACCATGCAAAGGAAAATACACCGACACAGGCTTGTAAAGATTCCCAGAATCTTTATTACAAAACTGAACAGTATTGAACAAATTACACAAATAGCTATTTGGCTGTCAATACATCACAGAGACCACCAGCAGGGTTCAATGTGAGCAGTGAGCAGGGTTTGCTAGCTGGACATCAGCGTATTTATACAGTTTGTTATAATGATGTCCAGCCTCTTACAAGTTAATTATACACTGGGCTAGGGTCGCGCCGGTTCGTTTCCTAATTTACATATCTTGTGCATGCGATTTACTTTTCAACATATTTACTAACACACACTATTATTCTTTAGTTTAACGTTTACACTCTTTACACATCGTTTAAATACAGATCAGACAAATGTTACACATGTCGTATTTTGATAGCATTATTGTTCTTGTATACTTGTAGGTTAACATCGCTGATTCAAGTAATCCCCTGATCCCGAGGTCAACGAAGGACAAGGTCTACATGACCCTAACATGTAGCCTGAAGGCAGGTTGGACATTGACTCCGTCTACAGAGGTTGGAGAGGTTAAAGCAAGAACAAGAGCACACGAGACGGCCATTTTAGACTGCAGGGTGACTTTGCACGAATAGTCTAAAATGGCGGCTTTAACCTAAAATGGAGGCTTGATTTACTTAAGGTCACGACCTTGTAATACGGATTTCCTCGCAAAGCGACTGGGCATAGGCCAACATATACAATGAGGACGAAACAATATTATATCAGTTCTAACAATATGATACACTATATTAGCGAAACAGGAACTCTGTTCTTTCCTTCCCACAATGGTAATCAAATTGTTCCCCACTAACCCACCTACTACATAACTCATAATAAGAAGTCACTAAAGCCACCACTGAATGTATATTAGCAACCTACAGTCACTTTCCAAAAGGTGAGTGTCTGCACAGGTGTGGTGCTTTGTACGCTGCACTGTTGCCACAGGCTCTTTTTAAATCTGCCAGCTTCCACTCTGCGCCCTCAGTAACTCATCCATAAGAGGAGTGCGCAACTTGTCCTTGGCCTGAATGGCAGGGATCGTATCTCTGCTGGACTAAAATGTTTGCAATAGCTCCCAGTGGCTGCAAACAATAAAATAAATGCCCTTTGCATTATGCAGAAGGCCTTCTAGTCCCTGGGACCTCAATACCTTGCACTCTCACTTCCTAAATATCTGCTTGCTCCAGCTCTTCCCTCATCTGCCTCCTACTCGCTCCGGGTCAGCTGCTTCTGCACGCAACCAGATGGTGGTAGATGTGTTTCTTCTGCTGGGGCCTCCCTGTGCAACACACTCTCTGTCTCCCTGGGCCTTGAGGAGAAGCATTGTAGGCTCTGAAAGCACCTGAAAACCTTTCCCTGTGCTTCTTTTTCCCCTCCTCTCCCCTGCTCACTTCCTGGCTAAAAAGTATTGTGCACTGGTTTCCTACCCACCCTATAATCTGTGCCCCAGGCAACCTCCCACCCTACAGTTCCACCCCTGCACTGGCTTTCTGCAAACCCCCGCACTTCGGGACTGTTTTCTAGAACCCTAACAGTCTAGCCACCAATTGATGTCTACACCTATCCTTGCATTTGCCAGCACCGGCAGTAGTTGCATGGTATTCTATTTTGTATTGTTCCCATATACTGCACTTTTCCCTCCCCCTTCCCATTCACTTGCGCACTCTCAATGTCAGCTGGCCTAGAGGAATCAATGTCTCTGTGTGGCCTCCGTTCTGCCTCCCTTTCCTTTGCGCGTCTTCACCACTTGTATGTTGGCACGATACAAATGGCACAAAATACCATAGCACATCAAATCATATGATGCACACACTGCATTCATAACAACATGATGCCTGCCACGTACCTTGTACACTACACAATAATGGTCTTCCCATTGTAATGCATGTACTACAAATGTCAGAAAAGGTATCCCACAAAAGCAGCAGGGAATGTATATTAGTAACGTTAAGCAAGTGCGTGCACTGCATGCATACAGACAGGATGCATGCCCCTTACCTTGCACACTTTCACCATAGCCTCCTACATTTATCTGTACAAACAGACCTTCTATCACAGTGTTTGTGTACACCACAACCATCAAGCACATTGCCCAATGGCGTAGCCTCCACAGTGCCAATGCTATAGGTGCCATCCTAAAAACAGCTGGATATGCCACGTCTAATCCTCAAAGTCCTGTGGAATCCGCGGCATTACCGTGCTAGAAGGAGGGGGAGCGTGTTGAGGGTGTTTGGGGGGGAGGAATGTAAGACAGGGTGGGGATTGTGTCTTTAGGATTGTCTCTAAAAATAGTTATATATTTGTTTTCTTCTTTTTGTCATGTTTTTGTTAAGTACGTGTATTCATGCATTTTTTCTCTTGTTTTTCTCTCTTTTGATCACTGTTTGCTTCTCCTTCTGACATTTTTCTCGACTGAAGATGAACGGTTATCTTACATTGCTACAGGATTCTCTGCAAAGCTTCGTGCAGAGTAGCAAACACAACAGCATTGAATAGCGGTAAAAAAAATGCCATTTCCTTGGAACCACTGGAAATCTTGCTGGTTATTAATGCTTTCATAGTCGATGCAGAACATCCCAGCACTGCACATAAAGTTGCACATTCTTCAGTTTATCCAACGTCTCCCAACCTCTGGCTGCGTATTATTTACACCTGCATGCTCCCATTGTCCTCTTGGTGTCATCGATGAGAAAACCACCTTTGCAGTAGGAAATATCTGCATCAAAGCTGTCATCAACTTCTTTTAGTAAGTGAGCAAACGTGAGCACGACATGTGCCCCAAATGTAGTCCTCCAAAATGCACGACCACCACATCTACAGTACCAACAGAGGCCACACATTTGCAAAGGAGATCCATGCACCCGAAACCTCACTCATAAACTGTGCCCCAAAAAGCCTGCACTTCTTCCAACTGAAAGCCAGTATCAAAGACTCTTTCCACGGCATACCTGTGCAGATCGTGCACAAATGTGTATCACCGACTATAAGCACTCACCGTCTGTCCATCTCGGCCAACCTCACTGCATCGAACTTTGGGTAAATATGTCACCACCCCTTCCGGTGAACCACACCCTCAAATCCTCAATGGAGAATCCCCACAGTTCCATTTGCGAAGGCTCCATGCTCAGAAGGCCATGATGTGGCATGTGCGCTTTCCCAGTTACAGCCCCAGTAAAGCAGACACAATACTTCTTCCCTTTGCACTCAAATATTCCAACACTCCCTTACTGGCGCCTATTAGCGACTATGACATTTTCAAAATCGCCTGCACCAGTCATTTATTGAACCTCAGCATTGCACACTATCATTTCTCTACATAACTCCATATTTCCTGTTAAACACTCTGAGAACACATTCCCTTTGCTTCTAAAGCCCCTCCACCAGAAACTATTCCTACAGGATGCCCTATTTCAGCATCCACAATGATCCTGCAGTGAACCCAGCACACCCTTTGCCAATCACATAACAGTCCACCCTTGCCCACACCCAGAATAACACTATGAATCCATGCATGCGACCATGTGGACAGCTAACATTGTGCACAAACGTAACATACATAGCAGCACTTCAACCCAACTTCCCCGCACCATAAAGCACCCATTCACAAAAACAGGTCACAATTAGCATCATCCACAAACATACCACAGCCACCATCACCCCTACCCACTGCCATTCACAAAGCATTGTGTCACTGCCAACCTAACCACAACGTTTTCACAACATTGACCCTACTTCAATAAATCTGTGCACATCATGGTAAAGAACCCATAGAAGCTGCACTTCAACCATACCCTCTCCCATACTGCCAGTATGCACACACTGCACCCAGTGCCCACCCTGCGTGACTTCTCATTGCACCATCTCCAATCACACATCCAAAACGTTACATGTTCTACCAGCGATCTCACCTGCGGAACCAAACATACACACCTGCCATCTCTCTTCTACTGCTCTATGGCATCTGAAATGTACTCCACAACCATTCTTTATAGGTCATCACCCTTTACCAGATGCACAGTCAACATTGCATTAGTGGCGTGGGTTTCCTCAAGTCCTAGACTCTTCAATGCATGGCCTATGGCCTACGACCTTCGGCCATGCACCCTATAGGCTAGGCCTTGAACACAGGTACTGCAACGTAATGCCACCATGCATATGACCATATCACCAACTACGCCAATCCACATTCAAACCCTTGCCACCAGCACTCCTACCCAACCTGCACACGCATCCACCAATCACATACTGAACCTCTGCCTTCACCCATTCACGAAAACAGGTCGCTATCAGCAGAATCCACAAACATACCAGAGCCTCCACCACCCCTACCCACACCCATTCACAAAGTATTGTGTCACTACCAACCTACCCACAACCTTTTCACAAAATTGGCCCTACTTCAACAAATCAGCACACAGCATAGTAACAAAGCACATTTAAGGTGCACTTCTACCATATCCACTTCCATACTGACAGTATACAAACCGAGCACCCAGTGCCCATCCTTTACAGGTCACCACCCGCTAACTGGTGCAGAATCCAAAATGCATTAATGCTGTGTGTGTCCTGAATTCCTAGCCTCTTGAGTGCATGCCCTATGGCCTACGGCCTTCGGCCATGCACCCAACAGTCTAGGCCTTTAACACTCTCACTGCTACATAATGGCACCATCCATTTCACCATGTCACTAACTACGACAATCCACATACACAGCACTGCCACCATCACTTCAACCCAACCTGCACACCGCCATAGAGCTATACAGGAAGAATTGCTACACTTACCACAATGTAGAAACACAACACTGTCTCCTGCACCTCTGTGCACTTTCATTCACATAGTATGTACGAACACACTTACATTCACAAAGTAATGTGTCACTGTAAACCTACCCACTTACTGTTCGCAACATTGCCCCTACTCCAACCAATCTGCACACACCACACTATGCAAGCCCCCCTCTACTGGATACAAAATCACACTTGCATTGCAGCAGTGGGTGAGCTGAAGCCCTAAGCTCTTGAGAGCATGGACTCCTGCCTATGCCCTTCGGCCATGCACTCAGTAGTGTAATCCTTGACCAAACCCACCCCAACTGCATGCCCCCATGCATGCCACCATGTCCCCAACTACCGCAATCCATACGCATAGCACAGGCACCTGTGCTCCCACCCACCCTATGCCATATGCAATTCACTCCCCTTCTGAAATTCACCAGCCACCACTCACCACGGAATGAGGTTGTCACAGACAGGTCACCAATATAGAACCAAAACATTGTTTCCAGCACCCCTGTGCACTTTCATTCACATACTATGGACGTACCCACTTCCATTCACAAAGTATGGTATCACTGCCAACCTACCCACATACTGTTTGCTACATTAGCCCTACGCCAACCAATCTGCACACACCACACTATGCAAGCACCCCCTCTACCGGATACAGAGTAACACATGCATAGTTGCAGTGGGTGAGCTGAAGCCCTAGGCTCTTCAGAGCATGGGCTCCGGCCTACGGCCTTCGGCCATGCACCCAATAGTCTAATCCTTCAACAGAGCCACCGCAACTACATGCACCCATGCATGCCACCATGTCCCTAACTACCGCAATCCATCTGCATAGTGTCTAACCCGCGCTCCCACCCACCCTATGCCATGAGCAATTCATTCCCCTTCTGAAATTCACCTGCCACCACTCACCACGGAAAGAGGTTGCAGCAAACTACTCTCTGCAGAAGCTATTGTGCCGTTATGACAGCTACCTCAAATCACCACACAAAGTTGTCAGCTGGTACCCAACCAAATCGCACTATATGCACCAATACTGCAGCCACTCCTCCGCCTTCTTCCACCTATTTACATACGTCACATCAACCACTTGTCACTCCCCCACCCTTTCCCTCCCTTGCTGCGGCCAACACATGGCGTTTGGTATATTTTGCAGACCTTTCCGCCGGCGCATTGTTCTCCGAGACAGCATTTCTCAAATATTGTTGACGCACAGCACACTTCCCTCCAGCCAACCACCGGCCGCGTCCAAAGTTGTCCGACAGCACGCCGTACCACAAACCAATGACAATTCGGTCTGTGGAGCCGTACATTTCAGTCGTTTCCAGCAAAAGTACTCGTCGGATTCCCACCAAAGACACAAAAGCACGCTTTGTGACCGAAGCCCCGATCCTGCTGCAAATTTGGTGAAAGTTCAAGCAGCCGTTCGGGCTGTAGCCGTGCGCAAAGTTTTTCCCCATTCAGTCTATGGAAAAAAAAAATAATTGGGACACCCCCTAAAACTTTGGCCCCCTCACGAAACCTCACCCAAATTCAGAGCCGACCATATACTTTTTTTGCAAAGTTTGGTGAGGATTCGTCCAGGGGGAGAGAAGTTATAAGCCGCCAAAAAAGTGGTCTTCCTATGAGTTTAGCAATTTAACCATAACTACATAGCTGCTACCGCGGCCCATGTAATTAATATATATATATATGTATATATATATATATATATATATAAAATGGCATTTATTAGTAAATTACAAATCTTTGCCATGAAGGTACTTTTTTGCCGAAACGTTGACATGAAGAAAGGGGGAATTTCAAATGAGGTTTGCAATATTTCTGTTCTAGACTCCCAAACCAATCCTTAGAGAAAGGCTCGACTTGGGAGTGGAGAAAAATGTAAATGTACGATCCGGGTTGCAAGATCATACGTTAGCTTAAGGGGTAAAAAGGTATTGCACCATGGAAAGGGGGAGAGCTGGGAGAGCTGCAAAGAAATTACCGATAGACAGCTGCCAAAATTCACCAAAGGAGATCTGCTGAAATTGCATCTAGGTGGAAATATTGTACACGGGCTGGAGCTGTCTATTGCTGGGGGGATTAGGAAAACAGAGGCTGGGATTCTTCACTGGAGCCATAGAGAGAGAATTGCTGTGGCATCCAATTGACTGAAGGTCTGGCCAGATTCCTGTTTTGCCCTAAGGGCGAAGTCCTGCTCAGTTTTCATGAGTGCAGATTTCCAAAAGTAAGTAGATTGTTAAAAAAAAATGTCAGCGTGGGGATTTATTTCATTCACCCATTCCCTTTCATAGTGGGTTCTCTTCCATTAGTGGGTGGGGCGAAAATTGGGTAGATCCTTAGCATATTTGACTGTATATTAACTTACTTAACTCCTAAATAGATTGACGCAGGGGGGAGCTTGGAAGAATTCGAGACTTTCACCCTCTCTCCTAGCGGGAAGTTAAAAGATAGTAATTTAAAGTAATTGGGGTGCTTTGATTTTCCTGTTCATTCCTGACGTCTCTAATGAGAAGGGCTGGCCCTTACTAAAACGAAAATTCCCAACTGAACCCCTACCAAAACTTGTTTTTAAACAAAAGATATACTAAGCACCAAAACAACATTCATAATTGTCACCATACCCAAACCTTGCCTTTCAAACCAAAAGATCCTTGTCCCTCAATTGAAAATTCCCCACTGAAACCCATTCCAAAAAAAGTTATTTTCTTTTTAAATGAAAGGTATTCTCATCTCAAAAAACGAAATTCCCAATTGTCACAAAAGACAATTTTAAACGTCCTAATTTCCCCAACACAGGCCTTTAAGTGAAGGGGGTCGGAAAAACCAAAATTCATAATCATCCCCATTTTACCGGCCAACTTCCCCCAACTCAGGCTTTTAAGTGAGGGGGTCTGCAAAGAGAACTTCCTAAACTGTCCCCACTCACTAGACCTGGTCTTTGAACAGAAGGGTGCTGCAGGTCATTGATGCCTAGGTTTTTGGGGATGGGGGAAAAGTGCTTTGCTAAAGAGATATCTCATGTATTCAACCCTGAACGTGTGATGTAGGTCTTGTTTTTAAATTAGCCCTGTGTCTATTCCTAAACTAAATTCTGGTGAAGCCGTATTTGCAATATGCAATTTTTACAAATCTGTGATTTAAACTGCTAGCATTGCCAGTGCACTGGGAACTCCATATAGCAAGCCTTGAAGGTAAAATAGTTTCCATAAAACAAAAATGGTGCTTATGTTTTTATACTCTCAGCCAGTAGTGTTGAAGAGTATGTTGTAGAAGTGTGCCATATTATCATCATTGAAATTCGACATACAACACAAATCATGGGAAAAGAGTTTTCACAGTTTTTTTAGCTCATGTTCCTTGTTTGTAAGATAAACGTATATGTAGAAAAGTGTGTTTTATAATTGAAGTTGTGTTTTCTGCCACTCAGAAGGTTGTGGCATTATTATTCATTGAGTTCATGATTAAAATAAATATATATTCTTTCTATACCTCGGGTTGGTTGTTTGCTCACTGTGGGCACAGAGGGGGGCAGGAGGGGATTTGTGTGACTTTATATGTCTTTAGTAAGGCCAGCGCTAAAAACAACTTAAGCGAGTGTTGTAGGAACAGTTGACTCGCAATATAACGCAACAGGTGCAGTTGTAAAACATCCTCTATTGGTAATTACCGATGTTTAACCACTGTCACCAAACTTTCAATCAGGCCCTTAGTATTAACAACTTACAATAGATATGCAAACATCACAAAGCACAGTACAAGGCACTTGGACATTCATTACATAGTGGGATTTTCAGCCACTAAGGGAGCTATAGTTCCAGAGAACCAAGAAACCCATCAGAGGGTCAACCAAAACAGGGCTTCAGGATGGCTCTGTAGCTGTTGTGGCTTGAAGCACAGAGGAGCCGTGGAATGAAGCATGATCTACCTTCTCAGGAACCAAGTGCATGAGGGGGAAATCGTCCCTGCATGAAGAGCTATACACCTTCAGAAGAGTGACCAGGACATATTTCTACTGTAGACACTGGTGCAGCCGGATGGTACAAAGGGTATAAACACAGGACAATCACTGGCTCTTTTTTCAGGCTTATCTGGATCTGTCCATCAACTGAGCAACATGTATGGATAAACAGCTCCAGGAAAGTCGACCCAGAAGGTAAGACCCTGGTTCTGTCTCTTCTGGTCTGTGATTTCTTTTGGGTCAAACACCTTGCAGTTCAGAAATGACGGAGTTCATAACCAAAATGGTAGCCGAAGCCAAGAACAAAGGAAGCTGAAATGAAGATCCCAAGCCAGCCCAGAGTAACCTAGGATAACACGATATCAGCCTTGTCAACACTGCTCATAGTTTCGCATCCACGGGAATGCTCAGGGATAGAATATTCTGTGTCTAACCTGTAGGCACACGCTTTAATGCATGCAAGTTTGCTTAAGCCATTCAACAATAATTTGAGTGACATTAAATTAAATAATAATAGCACATATTATTCTTGCACCTAGGAGTTGAAGAAATCTGGCATGAAGGACTCCATAAAGCAAAGGTCACGCTTTATTTGCTACCCCTGATATTTGTTGTGACTAAACCCAGACCCCGTATGGGCCAGGATGATCACGTGGATGTTTGCTCGTGCTCACAGCACGTCACCCATAGGTGTGTGCTATGTCACAAGGTTACTGCCAATGAAAGGGGCGAGTGGCTTCCCACTCACCAGTTACTCACCCACACTCAGTCTGGTCTGCAATCTTTTGTGTAATGTGTTGGTTGCATACATTGGGCAGGCTCTCACAGTACCAGAGCACCTAGCAACTGACGACCAGGGTCTGAGGAACTCACTCGCTGCTGCCGGCATCCCTGGCGTGTGCATGGTAAACTCCCTTCTGAGTGAGTCTGGTCGCTGCGTGGTGCAGGCCGCAGTCGGGCATGCGGATGATTCCGCTTCTGCTCTGTACTCCTGCCTGGGGAGTGTAGATGCGGCATGACCACAGCCATGTCTTCCGCCACCACGGCAATAACTGGTCTAACTCCCACCTGAGGAGTACTGGCATGGTGTGGCCCAGAGGACCCCTGCCTTCTGATCCTGTTTGGGGGAGTATGGTATAGAAAATGCCCGCACCACTGGCCTAGAGCTGGAACGATCCACACGCTGCTGCCCTGGACCCCTTCCCCTTTCTTGATGAACGAAAGAGAGCATTCCCACCTGCCATGGGGATGGGGAAGCCACGCCGCAATCATGTCACCAGAGACTGGCAAACACATGCACATTGCAGGGATATTCAACGAAACAACCTGGCCCACTGTGGAAGCTGCACTCTTTTCTAGAGCCTGCTTGTATCCTGCTTCAGACAGATCGAGCACTATGACCAAGGTGTCCCGGGCACACACACGCTCGCACATCCAGCCAGAGTCTGAACTGGGGTGTCTCACTCAAACCCTCTACGCAAAGTTTATCCCTTATGGATGAAATGAATTGAGTGACACAAGTGCTCGGTTTAACTGGCAGAGCTTCCCTAAGTGTTGTCACACAGCTGTCTGGACAGCTCCTCTGCTTGCCACCTGACTCAGTGCCCCTGGGGTCCTGAGATACCTCTGATCAATTATTCCATGCTTTTCGCTTCTTTGCCTGAAGAAGGCTCTACTTGGCCCACACAGTTATCGTCACCCTGATGGGCGAAACTCGAGTTGGCATCAGTCAACTAGTTCTGTCTCCACATGATTAGGGTTTTTTTCAATGGCAGGAGCATTGTTTTACAACTCTAGTGATGTAGGTGTCATACTCTCTCACATGCCACGTTCTACAGAGTAATGGCACAGAGAGTTCATTACTAACAGTGCCTGCTGAATGTGTAAACAGATGAGGGGATCTGACTAGATTATTCAGCCCCCACCCAAGCGTACGTTCTATTTTTTCATATGATTATTTGACTCTTGTTCAGATTTCACTATTCGCATTTGTTTTTGTGTTAGTTATATGTGCCAGTATGAATGAGAGTGTGGTTGCATGAATGCTGGTTGTTTGTAAATACTTCTCACTTGACCAATCATAGATCTTGTGAGAGAATGGGGGAGAGATATCAATATTGCTGTGTCCAACTTATGAACTACTTTGTCCCCCATATGTCTAAATGTATTTAATTATTTTTATTTGATGTTATGACTTCATATACATTTTGGAAAATCATGCAGTGTTCTATATCTTACAGAAATAAATATGTATTAAATTAGGTTTTTTGTAGTAGTACCGGGGCCCCTCTTCCTTGTGTTGTATTCGTTGGCCCTTCTGGCCCCTGTAGATGAATAATAGTGCTTTGATCTCCATTTTCGATGTTGACGCCGCAATCATGCGGCAACAAGACCATCTTGGGGGTGGGGGTGTTCTCCTCCTTCCTGATCAACAATACCTGCCGGTCTCAAATGCTCCCAGATGGGGAAGCCATGGAAATTGCCGACTGCACTGCAAGGCCAAGACAAGGCGTGATGTACCACTAATGCTCATGGGACCCGCAGGTGGGGGAACAACAAAAGTGTTTGACCACCCTCCCGACTGGGGGAGCCTGAAGTGGCGTGGCCCGTGAGCCACTGTCTGCAGCCGGCCCCATCCTGCTACAATCGCCACCCCGTGCCATGGGGGACACAAAGACTCCTGATTGGGGAGCCACTGATGGGGCCTGCCGATACACCTGGAGATGGCGCAATGTCCTGCTGCCACTAAGGGGCCTCACCCGGAAATACCAATCCAGCTGACCCCCACTCCCCACAAACGAGCACACAGCAAGGTACACCACAGAGAGATCTAATAGTCTAAGGGTGCCAGGAAACTATAACAGAGGTGCGGTTAAGGCTCTGGCTCCAGTGTAGGCCGGGCATGGCTTTGCCTGTCCGCGTAGGGCTTACCCTCCACCCTTGGGACAATGGACTAATGAAATAGCTGAATTGTATGTATGTATCATATTGCTCCAAAATGTGCCCCTGAACCATGATGGATTTTTTTTTAAAAAATTTTTTTGACAACTTTATTTAAAGATTTATCAAAAGAAATACATATCATTCCAAAACAACAATTATGATAACAAGAAAACGACAAATAAAACAAAAAAAGCATTATACAAGTTGATACAAACAGTACAGAATAAATAAGAAAAACCTATCAATTATCTCTACTAATCGCAACAAACCTAATTTAAAATGATAACTAGCCAGAAATCAGAGGAAAACAAGAGAAAAAAAAAACACAAACACACAACACAAGACAAACACAATAAAAAGAACACAATAGTAAATTAACCACCCTGAAACAAAAACCAACGCCCATCAGCACTTAATTCACACATAGAGTTCATTAAAAGCCTCCCATTGTTCCTTATAAAATTCTTCTTTATGTAAAGCATAATACTTAATCCTCTGCATCTGCGATAGCCATTCATCAATACTTGGTTTCTTTCTCGTCTTCCAGAGGTGTAAAATTTGACGAGTCGCCACCAAAAACACCTTATTAGCCCAACACAGAGTCGCACAGCTAAAGTGACGAGTGCCCACTGGTGATTTCAAAAGAACTGATGATGGTGTCCTTGGAAAAGAGATGTTCCCGACCAAATCAACTCCATCCAAAACCTCACTCCAAAAACCTTTAACCCTTGAACAATCCCATAACATGTGAAGCAAAGTGCCTTCCTCCGTAGAACAACTCCAACACATACTATCCTCCGTTAAGCCAAATCTGTGCATTTTAACTGGAGTCCAAAACAGACGCCCCAAAATCCTCTGTTGAATATATCGTAAATTTAGATCAATTTTCATCCTAACTGGAACCTTCAATAGAACCTCCCAATACTGCATAGAAATATCTCCACCCAGTTCAGCACACCACATAAGTCGAAGAGCATTCCATGAAGATCTAAATTTCTCTTCTACCGGGAACAACCTCAAATAACTAGAAACTGCACGAGGCACAACTACAATACAACTACACCTTTCTGGTGTAACATTACATCATTGGTGTAAAATCCAATGATGGATTTTTTAAACAGAACAGAAAAGAACAAATATAAACTGTTTTCCTGCACCTTAGCTGATGCTTAAAAAGGACCCATTATGCATGTGCTTGTTTGTCCTTACACTTGACATAGGATGTTGTGACTACACCCGGTACCGGTATGGGATCGGGTGGTCAGTGGATGTTTGCTGTGTCATGAGGTTACTGCCAATAAAAGCAGCGAGCGGCCCCCTGACAGACAGTTACTCACCCACTCTCAATCTGGTCTGCAATCATTTGTGTCGTGTATTGGTTGCATACGTTGGGCAGCCGCTGGCAGTGGCGGAGACCCTAACAACATCCAGCAGCAATCTCCATGTACTGCAGTCTTTTCAGCCAAACTGCGGGTTGGCAACGTCTCTCCCCCCTGCAAGATCGCCACACGGGACATGGGTTCACCAAGCCCTGCCCGGATCTCATCAATAGTTCAAACATGTGGCTCATATAAACAAACGGACGAACCACACACATGTACACATGGAATGGGGCCAAAGGTGGAAAACACTTGTGTATGATATGATATGATAGGTTATTTATAACGCGCTCAATACCCAGTGGTTTCTAAGCGAGGACCCGGGATTTGAACCTGTGGTGCTCCATGTTGTCTTGCTTCCAAGGAGATCACGTTGCCCCTGAGCTTTCCTCCCTGTAACTGCGCATTATAAATAACATATCATATCATATCAGATGAAACATTCAGCATTGATCTGTTCTCTGAGTAATATGGCACTCAGAACTCGAGTCGTCGCTGTGACTGCCCTATTATGGGGTTCTTTACGAGTTGGGCGGTGCGGGTTAAATATGGCAGTTTTATCATACACCTTTGCATTACCGGTTCAACGAAAAGTTGGATGATTCACCTCCAGCTCTGAGCTGGAGGTAAAGCCGCCAACTTTTTGCCCATTTTTGGCAGAATTACCACAGCAGATTTACTGCTGAGGTAATTTCACTGAAAATGCCCCATTGAGTCCTATGTACTAAAAAAATGGGGATTTACTCCACCACTTGTAATCCGGGGGTAATACCGCTAGAGCAAGTGCTGTTAACAGTAATTCCATTTGGTGGTATTTCAGTGGATTACCACCAGAATTCCCCCCAACTTGTAAAGACCTCCTTTATGTCCACCCACCAACACAATTGGGGAACCAGGTGGGAAAAAAGGTTAGCACTACAAGCAGCAGTTCTGACAACGAAATGGCATGTCACTTGAGGGGGCATGCTGCCTCCAGTGAGGTGGCAAGGGCTAGGATTGGTACTCGGTTAGAAAGTAAAACAAATACAACCTTGTAAACACAGGGATGTGACAACGTGTTATCTACCACTCTCCTCCTGAGAAGGAAAGAATAGCACTGGAATTAAAACATACAAACATAAAACCAATTCTATTAAAAGGAATGTCCCCAACACACATCAAATGGGAAGTGTATAGTAGTAGCTAATGTTCTGCCAACAGGCAAACGTTTTCTTTCCATGTATAGAGATCATCTGTGAATCTCCAGTTTGATGCCAACAGATTGGATTAGTAGATCATGGAAGTGGGGAAAAAAAATCTGTATCCCAAATATAATGGTGTGGAAAATTAATCAAACTAATTCCAGTCTATCCGTAATTAAATGATATTTGCCCACACCTGCGCCTTTCACAGGCCAGGCAGCGTGTTTCCTGGCTTTATACACACTGCCTTGAGGCATGAAACACTATGTGTACTGTTTAGCGGACATTGACTTTGCTTCAGTACTTATTCAACGTTCTCTTCTTTGGAGCTAATCCATACATATGTAGGAGGCACAGCATGGAAAGATTTGCACGATTGTACAAATGTTGTATGCACGATTTACACCATGATCAAACAGTGGGTAATACACAACTACTCACAGGAACGAGCTGACATTCTAAAAGGTTCCCTGTGTTTTGCACATTTTCGCAGGCAGCATTTTTCTTATAGCGAATAGATCATTTAAAAGAGTGATCAGATATCTGTCTTCACCTATGCATTTTAGGCAAGCACTTTCAGATAACCATGTTGAGTCTCTTAGACGACTCAGACATGTTAACTAAGTCCTGATTTCTTTTAAACGTGAGATCTATTACAGCAATATTTGGAAAGTCTTTGCGGCACAAACTTCATGCGGAAGAGGGGCAATATATGCTGACTACCCGTTCACAGCTTCACTCGCTTGGAGGTGAAAGTTCACTCTGTTGCACACAAATGACAATTGCAACCTCCATCTGTCTCTTCAGAGGGATGAGGGCCTTGGTGCCCATCTTCACATGCTTGGACATCTCCATCATTGTATCCTGAGGAGGGGTGACCGAATGCCATTAGCACAGTACAGAAGCAAAGTGTTGTGGTTGAAGAAATGTAATGGCGATCTCCATAAACCAGGCCACAGGCTCCATGTAAGTATAAGGTGTGTCTCCCCTTGATTTGGTATGAATGAGTAACTGGCCATCTGTGTGGGACCTGAGTCGGGATACTTACTCCTTACTGCACACATGTGCAAATGAAACCCAGGGGGATTAATTGTGACCCATCCAGTACAGGCTTATATCAGGCCTCTAGTATTTGCAGGGTGCACTGAGTGGGATTTGGCCCTGTCCTATGGTCGGTCAGCCCTGATAACTGACCGTTGCATAAAAAAGCCTGGTTAAATAAACAGACTCAGCCTTATTTCATTGGCAATGCTTGAACAGCCTTTTTATATAAATGAATGTGTATAATGGATTCTCTTTATCACATGAGTAACTTTCCACCCATCTGTGCCCTTGAGGGTTGGGTGTGTGCATTTAATACATGGACCAAATAAATAATTACCTGGCATCAACACATCACATCTGAGAATAAATCATTAAATAGCATCAATTTAGTCACCTGGGCGAAAGGGTGTTGTATGGGTATATTTCATACATAAAATAAAAAAGTAGCTTGAAATCATGAGTTCATTCACATCTCATAATAAATATTCAAACAGCATCAGTTCAGTAACCTGGGAGGAGGGATGGTTGGGAAGCATGAGTTCCTTGACATATGATAACAAATAATTAAATAGCATCAATTCAGTAACCTGGGAGGAAGGGTCTTCCAATGGGTATATTTCATATATAAAATAAATAAGTAGCGGGGCAGCATGAATTCATTGACATCTGATAATAAATAATTAAATAGCATCAATTCAGTAACCTGGGTGGAGGGTATTTGAATGGGTGTATTTCATACATAAAATAAATAAGTAGCTAGGCAGCAAGAGTTCATTGACATCTGAGGATGTCACAGCGGGAGGATAGCACAGCGGCAGCGTGCGCGTCTTGGAAGCAAGACGACACAAAGCAACAACAGGTTCGATCCCCGGGTCCACGCTTAGAAACCTCTGAGTGTTTAAGCGCGTTATAAATACGTAACTAAGACAAAGAAAAATCACAACTAAGAAAAACTAACAATTCCTGTAACAGCGCTTCGATGCCTGCGGGCTGTGTGAGCGCTTTATAAATGTAAAAAATAAATAAATAAAAATAAAGATAATAAATCACCCTTTAGACATGATGACATTTACCAAGGGTTTATGATCCGTGTGGAATTCCACCTCACCACCCCAAATGAAGCTCCTGAACCTTTCCGCCGCCCATCTTATTGCCAATTCCTCTTTCTCAATGGCAGCATACGATCTTTCCGCCCCCTTGAGTAGTCTCGATGCAAATGCAACTAGTACTTCTCGGCCCTTATTTTCTTGCGTGATAGCAGCTCCAAGACCTATATTACTGGCATCGGTGGTAATGATGATTTTCTTATCACTGCTGAAATTCTTCAACGCTGGAGCCTTGTCTATTGCAGTTTTAATAAATTCAAATTCTTCCTTGCATTCATCATTCCATTCAAAGTTTTTCTTCTTGAGTAATTCTCATAAGGGGACAGTATGTACAGCAAAATCACAAACAAATTTCAAATAATATTCAGCCATTCCGATGAATGTGCGTACTTCATCGTTATTACATGGTGTGGGTATTCTCTTTATAGTGTTCACTAATTGTGCCTTTGGTGATATGCCATCTGCAGAAATCTTGTGTCCAAGGTATTCAATCTCTGAGCAAATAATTTTGCATTTGTCCTTGCTCAGAGTCTTTCCTGCTTTGTATAATTTCTCACATACATATCTCAATTTCTCATCATGGTGCTTTTGACTGTCAGCATAAATTAAGATATCATCTTGAAAACATATCACTCCAGGCACGCTCTCAAATAAATTGTGCATTATCTTTTGAAACACTGATGCAGCGGAAACCAGTCCAAATGGCATCCTCTTGAATTGATATAAACCATCTGGCATAATAAAAGCAGTGAGGTGTCTGGAATGTCTGTGTAATTTCACTTGGTGGTGCGCCGATGTCAAATCCAGAGTTGAAAAGAAACTTGATGGCCCAATTGTGGAAATCAGCTCCTGTATGTTGGGGAGAGCATGTCTATCTGGGACAACACACTTGTTAAGCTCCCGCATATCCACACAAATCCGGAGTTTGCCTGACTTCTTCCTGAGAACCACTAAGGGCGAGACCCATTCACTGGCATCTATACCTTCAATAATTCCTTGATCTTACATTATTTTGATCTGCTTCCTGACCTCATCTTGCATGGATAAGGGTATATTCCTTAGTTTCCGGGCTACTGGGGTATGATTGGATTTCAATTGTATTTTATGTACATAACCACGAAGACACCCAACACCATCTCGAAACACTGCTTCCATGACATCAATGGCGTCACACTTCGCTGCATTGGGACTACTCTGAGACTTGCTGGTATCATTACTAATAGCAAAAACAGATTCCTCCACAGTAGAATCTACTTTCACTTGTAATTTACTCTGATGAGTCCAGCTCAAAAAGGGTGTCTTGCCTACGCTGGTAATGTAAACGTTTCCTTTAGCTTTCCTACCTTTAAATTTTAACTTACCCCAGAACCAGCTTATTGTATCAATCTTTACACCACCATAAGCTCTGGGGTTGATATCGGTCTCGTGCAAATATTCATGCTTCTCCTTATTCCACAACTGTTGTGGTATCAATGTATATTACGCCCCAGTGTGTATCATCATGTTCATTTCTACACCATCAACATAAACTGTAGCTTTGAGACTCTCTAAAACTTCTTCGTCATCATCATCCATTATGACGAATACACACTCTTCACCTTCTTCTCTATCACTGTGGTCACTATCAGAATTACCTCCTATCCAATTGGTGGACGTATTGCGAAATCTGCAGCACTTGGAGTAATGGCCCTTCCCTTGGCATATGCTGCATATGATTTTTATTGCTGGGCACTCTGGGTCATCAGCCCAATGATTAGTGCTGTTGCACCTATAACACCTCCCTTGGCATCTTCTCCTTGAATTAATGGGTTGTTTTTCTGGACTTTCTCTCCTATTGTAGTTATGTGAATTCCCTTTCTGATTGGTTCTGTACTTCTTTTTGTCAATCTGTGGCACTTTATATTGACCACTATTTGTTTTCCGTCTAACAGAGGTATTATTAACCATAGATATTGACTCACTGTCTTCATTAGCGTTGCAAGATGCCTTTGCCGATCTCATGTTATTGGTGTCAATCTGAATAGATCTCACTTTATTCTCTAATTCCTTTACACACTCCTCAGTGTGTTCAACCTCCTTTGCCACTCTTAGCAGAGTATCTAATGAAGGATCATTTTCCGACCAGAGTTCCTCTCTTACTTTTGCACTCCTGCACTCCAACATAAACTGATCTCTTAGTCTTTCATCCAGTTGATCATTAAAGTTGCACGTTGTGTTAAGTTTTCTCAATGCAGTAATACATTTCTCCACACTTTCTCCCTCCTCTTGTGTTTTCTTGCCGAATTTATATCTTTCTAATATTATGCTTACTTTCTTTTCTTAATGTTTATCAATTTATTTGACAGCACGTTCATACTCATTGATATCAACATCTTCATCTGCCAGAAGTTCTGGTAGTGTTTCATATTTCTCCTGACCAGCCGGACCCAAACAATGCAATAATAATGATTTCCTCTTCTCTGCGCTGCAATTTGGGCCACAAACTACACCTGCGTAATGTTCAAAGGACCTGATCCACCTCTTCCATGGTATGCTGGGCTCACTGGCATCAGACATGAAAAACATTGGTGGAGGAACACTGCTGAATGCCATGTTTGCTGTGATGCTTAATAGTGATGATTACTGCTTAATTCCTTTCTTTATATTTATTATGAATTGAAAAGCAATATATGTTACTGTTGTCTGTAGGCAATTTCCTCACAGCACATATTGGTACTTCAGCAGTAACAGAAACACGTTCACCGCAGTGGCAGCAGTTAAATGGCTGATATTGTGATATTGTATAGCTAATTTTGTCCTTGGCTGAACTTGGAACTAAGCGTGAGGGGTTTATAGTATGTACATCTTTTAATTACAGTTAAACGCTGTATGCACGCAGAGACCAAATCAGAACTTGATTGAAATGACATGTGCGCAGCTATAAAAAAGATTACTGGCCTCCAAGCACGGAAATAGTTGCAATTGAGATGTAACGCGCATGCGCGCACCCGGAGCAATGGAGGATAAGCCGTGTGTAACAGCGTTTCGGCGGATCGCACTGGCAATGAAAGACAGTCCCTCTCGCTGTGCGTAATGGCGTTTCGGCGGATCGCAATGGCAATAAAAGGCAGTCCCTCTCGCCATGTGTAACGGCATTTCGGCGGATTGCAATGTTAATGAAAGGCAGTCCCTCTCCCGGATTCTCAGCGTCCAGGGCCGCAGCAACACTCGGATTAGAGCGGAGCGGTCTTAACAGTAATCCACATACTTCGACCAGGATTCACAGCAAATGGGGCCGCTACCACGCTCGGGCATGAGCGGAGCGGACTGAACTTCACATGGACAACGGACACAGCGCTGAACGCAAGTAGGTGAAATCCTCGTTGTAATTGTAATGTCGGGGCACAATGGATTATAATTAATTACAGGATTTATATATGTATGAACACCGTTATTTATTAATAAAAGTAAGTTACATATAATATGGAATAGGAGGGAGCAGTGTCAACAGCTGTCGTGGCTCACAGCTGTCGTGGCTCACAGCTGTTGTTGCTTAACTTGCATTCCAAATTCCCTCTGATGTAGATGAGTTCCGAGGCTCGCTCCTGGGCACAGAAGCTTCATGAGCTGTGCATAGTTCCACAGAAACATGACTGCTACAATATGATGGGCTAAAACAATCGCCCAGCCAGAAACACTTCTGATACACCTCCCCCTTTGTCTCCCTACCTCACAGTTGGCCAACAGACACTGTGAGAGATAGTCGCCGGTGTCGTTTCCCCCTTCCATTGACTGCCAAATTCCCGGGGAAGTAGCACACACCACCCCACTGTCGGCCATAAATGCGGCTCACTCTGTCTCCGACGTGAGAACCTTAGAACAGGCCAGAGAGGCCTGCAACAGAAGGGGCTGTCACCACACAGAACAACACCAACCCTCACACGTTGGGGGGGGTCAGGTCCTCTCTTCTCCCTTGCTCCTCCTCCCGCCTTCCTCTCATACCCTTGGGACCTACTAAAAATTCTCCCTGAGGGGTGCCCTGATCCACCACAGTAACACTGGCAGCCCATACCACTGTCCCCCATTTTGCGCTCTCTGTCCCAATCTAAAGCACCTAAATGCCTGACTATGCAAAATGGTAGAAAGGTGCTAGGGCAAGCGTGCCACAACACAAATCATACAGGTACAATAAATACCACCTGGCAGGTACGCACAATAAACACATTCCAAGTAACATATAAGTATGTATTTTCTTCGTTACAGGCATATTACTCCACCTGTGTTAGCACACCACCAATATTCCACATCCATTGTCATTCAACATTTTTTCCCCCAACTTCTGTAAGAGGTTACA
Organism: Ambystoma mexicanum; assembly: GCF_040938575.1. Lineage (NCBI taxonomy): Eukaryota > Metazoa > Chordata > Amphibia > Caudata > Ambystomatidae > Ambystoma > Ambystoma mexicanum. The sequence goes on from NC_090937.1 coordinate 640,422,369, forward strand.
TAAGGATATTTATGTGCAAAGAGATCTAAAGTCACATACTTTACTAACCCCACAGTACCATTATCAATGAATACTTAAATGTACAAGTGTGTAAAATGTCATTGCAATATGTTGTGTTTATATGTTTTTTAAAAAAAATAAAAATTATCTTAATCAATTGTTACATTGATCAGAAAAGGTGTGCTTGGATGAATCTAATACTGAAATGAAATACAGTATTTAAGAGTGTCACTCTCAACCTTATCACGGGGTTATAAGGGAGGGCCAACCAGTTTTCTCTACTTATTGCATACAATTTTCTATCTTCCCATCTCTGTAAGGCAGCACAAAAGGTAACATGTAAGTGGTTATCATCTGTAAAGTACCAAGGCAGAAAGACCCACTACATCATCCACTCCCCTATTACCCTTAGAACACACACTTGCTCACCCACGCATCATTCAGTCTACATTCTGCCAGGCATACATGACCTCACAGACCTAAGACCCAGACTCCCACACTTCTCCACTATTAAAGATGCATATGTAAAACAACCCACACAGCAGCTTTCACAAAATGTTCAAGTTGCATGTAAACAGGAGAGGAGCACACACACACACACTGTTGCATATTCAGCATTCACACACATTTTCACCCCCAGACACACAACAGATCAAATTGCTCCATGCCCTGCACATGCATAAAAGATAGCTCCCATACCTAAGGTGGAGGAAGAACACCCCCGAAAATTGAGGGCAATGAGTCTAAGACACCTAGCAATACAAAATAGCGATGGGAACGTGCAGTTTCTGCCGCCACAGCATAAGTGTGACAGCCACCAACACTGAAGGCAGAGATGCAATAATATGGGGTCTAGACCAAGAGTTGGAAAAGAGGAGCTGGGCAAGGCACAGTACAATAGTGACACCCACCACAGCCAACCGTGGTGAGGCATGATGATAGAGTCAACACACGGTGGGCAGGCTAAATTACAGAAAACTAAATGAAACCTGCATTTGTAAGTGATGATGAGGTATCGATGCGGGTCAAAAGCCAAGAAGGTAGCATGAAGGCATAGTTAAATGCTACAGGAATCAAAAAGGTCCAATAACACTGGAAAGGTAGGAACCTATCAGGGGATACCCACCATGCCACAGCATATGTCCTACTCCTCCCTGGACCATGGGTCTGTGAGGCAGGAGGTGAACTACAGCCAAAGATGACAAAAATGTGTCCTGATGCCTCCAATGTCCCTTACCCCAAGAAACCTTGAGTGGGGATTAATAACTTCAAGTGCCAAGCGTGCAGCTACCACACAAGCAAGAGGAAGATGTCCAAATCCCAGAGGAAACATGCCTTTTATTCAATGTCATAACTCAAGGGCAAATACACTAAATGTCTGCATGTGTCCTTCACTCACACTTCTAGCTATGTGGCCAGGAAACCACTGTTCCCCCTGAAAAGTAAATGAATAAAGAATCTCAAATTTCCAATACTAAAATATTTCTAAACCCGCGCTCGGTTGTAGCGGATGCTTAGTGTGCAACTGCCACTCCAGGATGCACACACCTATAAATGCATGATTCATGTTCACAATTTCTAAACAGCCCACACAACTCAAGCGCAATGCAATTTGGCAGTACTCCCTTGAGCACATGTCCCTACATGCACACATTAAATTCACAAAATTTACAAAAACCAACACACCCATACACCGCCTTCACAAGAGCCAACACTGTTCCCATAATCAATAGATTAGAGGAACAATTGACGCACAAGTAAGCTAACCTCTTTTGCTATAACAGACAATGCAGCAGGCACGCCTACACATATTTACATGCTGCAGGCATGTAGTGTAGGCACCCATATATAAGCCAGATAAAGTTCCTAAAATACTAGCTCACTACAACACAGTAAGAATAGTATACAACACTTCGCATACCCCCACCCCATTAAGTTTGACCAGAAATGTACAAGGCTAATCTTATCAACACATATTACAACTAGTATATTGCCTGGGGGCTATGCAATGATGAGGAGCAAATTCGTTTTTGGTTTGCAGGCTCATTTCCTACAAACTAATGGTCTGAAACCATGATCTAAATGAGTCACTTCTTCGAGCTGTTGCCACAGTACTTTCATGGTCCTTGCAGCTTAAATCTATCATACTGTCACTGCATAGAGCGTCCATGGGTCAGTATAGTGGGCACCTTTCTAATGAGGTGTCTACCGTACTGTCCGCTAGGACAGGAAGCTGTTCATAATGCTGACCCCCATCAGTAGCATCATCTTCACAGCCTTTCCCACCTTGAACTGCTTATCCACTCCTGTTTGTCCAACCCAAGTCTGGACCCGCTGTTTCCTCCAGTTAGTCTTGGAGAAAGGGCTGAATTTTATCCAATGCACTGGCAGTTCGAGAGGCTTCAGCGTTACAGGCGCATCTGCTGAATAATGTAATCACCTGGCTAGTGGTGTGATGGAGTTATGGTGCACATCTGGAGCTGTGTGGCTCCCGAGTCCACGGCATCATCAATTTTGCCCTCTCCTTTCCCAGCTACCCCCCTTGGTACATGATAAGCTGCATTGTCTCAAAACAGAATGGAGGACCTTCTACACCTCTCCAGGATGAGTCGTTGGCCGCCTCAGACCAATGGCGTTGCCACCGTATGCCCCCATCTGATGTCAGCAATGATGAGTCACTGAGAGCCCTTTCTACCAAAGATGGGCCGAGTCCACTTTGTCACCCTGAACGTCGGCTGCCCCCTGCCAGAGCCAGAGAATCCTGGTACAGATATGAGACTTTTCCCCAGGGAAGGTATGCAAGACTTCCCATCCAATTCACAGCATTTGAGCAGACCCCCTGCTCAAGGATTGTCTCTTTCCTTTGTCAGCTACCAACTGATATCAACAGATGAGTATTTGCCCTTGTGTGGGGTGCTAAGCCTTAGTTTTTCGATGCTTTGCTGATGTCCACCCCAGATGTATGTCTAATTGTCGGCATCCAAGTGCTCAACTAATCAGGTGGTCAAGCACAACTGCTCACCCTCCCCAACTGCACTCTCCTAATGACTGCCTATGAGCAGTTGGATATTGGTTAACCCCAGGTGGGTGCCATATGCAACTGCTCAGCCATCCTCACCAGTCCCAATAGCTAACCTTATGCCCTTTCCCTCACTCGAGTACTCTCCCTATTCTCTCTCTTTCAGGGGGTTCTCATGAGCCCCACTTTCCTACTGCCACTTACTTCACCAAGGCTCTCTCACCCACTACCCCTATGGTGCACCACCCCTCCCATGCCTGCCCCATTTTGTGCTTGTAGTATCCCCCACTGTTACCCCCAGCAATTCTCGTAAACTCCCATACCAGCCCCTCCCCACATTACAAATATACCCCCACCATGCGTACCCCAACTCTTCTCACTGCAGCCCGCACATGCCTTTTAACAAACACCTGTCACACTTTTCCACCACTCAGACTGCCACCCACTTTCCAATTGCCTAGTACCATTCTTACCTTCTCAGTTGTGGTCTCTGTGCATCAGTAAATGGTCGACAACTTTGACAGGTCGACCTATTTAATGATCTAGCAGTAGAAACTGGCAAAAATTTGCTAACAAGCAATTTTTACATTGGGAAGTTGGGGTTCATCACTGAACCCAGTATCCTCCAACCTCACAGCCAAGGTTCACATCTCGTTGCCAGTGGTTGTGATTGAAGAAGGTTGATGATAGACTCCATGAACCAGGCCATAGGCTCCAGGTAAGGTTAAGTTCATATCTGTAATGCAACACAATGTGAGTGGCTATCTTCTGTTAAGTACCAAGGCAGAAGAGACCCACCGGTGCATCCACTCACCTGGAGACCCATATTCCAGCTGTCACTCTTAGAACACACACTTGCCCATACACAAATATTTCCTTCTACATTGTGCCAGGCATACATGACCTCACAGCTCCGGACTGTAAGCGATATTCAATCAACACTACAGCTAAGTCAATGCCTAGTCTGGGATGCTGAGGAAAACCCTTATTGATGTATTTTTATATCCAGTTCAGTATTCTGGATGACAACCCTTGTATAAAACCCCCCTCTTAGAATCCCCCCGACCCCACTGAGCCAAGAAGTAGGTTTGTTTTGCAAATTTAAAAGGTTTATTTGGACAATTCAACAATATATATCTATCACACTTTATAAATAAATTGATAACTGATATCACACTTCAGAATACGACCGTGATCAACAATGGATAATGTTACAGGGGTACACTGATTTGGTTACTTAGGAGTAGTGTAGAGGATGAGGTAGCTGAAAATGCTTTATGATTTCAAGGAAATGCAGTGAGGAATAAAATGCAGTACAGAAATACTTGATATGATTTTAGCAAAAGATAAGATAATCACTTTTTCTCTGGCAATTCACCCCCCTCCCCTATGCAATGTAAGAAATGGAAGGAGATGGAAAGAGGAGCACACAGTTCTCAGGAATGCAATCAAATACAATACGAAATTCAGTTCCCCCAGCAAGCTTAGAGAAAACAGGGATGAGTTTTAAACACAGGCGAATTACTTTAATGTGGTTTGCAATGAAGTGAAAAGGTGCTAAAATTGCTTTTAATTCCCTCTAGAGGTTCAGGGTGAGTGAGAGATGCTTGTTGGTATTAGTTCAGGCTCACTTTAGCAATGCCCTATGAGTTATTACCAGGTTGAAAAACGGATTTTAACAAAGAGAAGCACCAAGCTGCTGATTTCTACAGATGAAGAAAGCGGGCCAAATCGCAAATCGCGGTAAATTTCACGAGTGCTTGTCTCGCGATTACGTATAGGGAGTAGGAAGCCTAGAATCACAGCTTTAAAATGAAAGTTAAATTTCGTTCCTAGCCCAAACGGTTCCAGAGATACGGACGATTTAATAAAGGTAGATTTTTGGATTTAAAGTAAAACTCAAAATGACAGGTGACAGCTTGCAGCTGCAGAATTGACAGGTGACAGTTGAGAAGCTTTAAAAATGACAGATGACACGATTTCTAGGAGGCTGGTCTACTTAGGTTAAAATAGTTTGGATTCGATTATTTTAACTAAGAGATTGGTTCTGCACAGTTCTGCTAGGTACTCACAATCTCAATTTGAAATAGGCCTCGTCACGGTCTGGTCAGGTTGGACGGGACTTCCGGCGGGTGGTTCTGAAGTCCCGGCTATCTGGGTCAGCTCTGCTCTCTGGGTCTGTCAAGCACCGGATCTGCTCACAACGGTCTGGTTTGTGGTTCTCTCGGGTTCCGGATACAGCACTGCTTTCTGGATACTGCTACAGGTTCTTGCAAAAATTCTTGGCAACAATTCAAACAGCTCGCCTGGCTGTTGAATAGTTTGGTTGGTTTTGAGGCCTGCTGAAGAGGATTCAGCTGGTAGATTCAGGCCTCTCTGCTACAAATTCTGGAGTTAATTTCTGCTACAGGTTCTGGAGATTGATGGATTTGAAGTCTGGACCTCTGGATGTGAAGTCGTCGGTCAGCATGCTCCGCAGCAAATGGAATTGAATCCTCTACCTATCCCAGCAGTCTCTTTTTATGTGTTTTGGAAGTGGGTGTGTGCGTGGCATAACTGAGTCTGCCCCTCTCTACTTGTCATTGGCCAGTTCCTTCTCACTCCTTTGATTGGGGGGAAGAAATGGAGTGTCAGAGTGATGCTGTAGGTTTTATGGTCAGAGGAACCTCCCCTGGTCAATGTGCACACAAATCTATTCCTGATCTAAATACATATTTCCCAGGTACACAGTTGTTTGACATCACATACACACATCATATATTACTAAAGATAGTCCCTGTCCTGACTCTGGCGTTTCTAGGAGCTTGCATTCGAAAATGGCAACTTATTTTCGATTTTAGTGGGTATTGCAACATTGGTTTTTCATCAAAAATTATACAAAGGTACATTTCCCTTCCACATATATCCCAGTAACTTTCCATGTCTCTAGCTTAAACACATTGTCTACAATAATCATAATTAGCAGGGTTTTGCCCCAGAACATGGTACAAATTGGAGTTTCGACTCAAATCGTGAGGGCATTTTTCAAACTAAAACTCTCAAAGTTGTACATTCCTGTCATTTGGTTACAATAAATTATCACTGTTTCTATAAAATATATATTTGTTGCAATTCAACTCCCCCAAGTGTTTGGGTCCGCCTCCAGGAGTCTGGGTGGGTCAGTGATCACATGTCTCTCCTTGCTGGCAGAGGGCTGTTGACAGGAAACACTCAAAATTAATATACCCCATTCAACAGAAAGAGCCTTTTGTGTGGGCTCCAGCAGGCTGCCTGGAAGTCTCTCCTCAATCAATCAACAGGGTCATTTGATATCCTGCCTCCTAGTGTGGGAATCTCTGAGGTGTTAAGGTTTCCCAGCCTCTTGGCCTCTGGGAACAGCAGGTGTCTAGATTTTCAATTAACCAACAAGCTTTGAAGTCCCTGCCCCTCTTGCAACTCCTAAATACAGTTTCCCTGTCAGAGTTTAGACCTCTAGCGCCACCTTGGGGAATTTGTCAGTACTGCATCCATTTTTGAGTTGTCTTGAATTACTGCATTTCAATAGAGTGGTCTTTTGCTTGATAGTATAGGACCCTTGCTTCACATTGTTTTGATGGCACCCTTACAGTAGAGTGGTGATGTGGAACCCCCCACAAGAAGGTTGTATCTTTGGAGTGGTCTCGTGCCAACTGCGCAGTTCTCCTATTCTGGCGTGAATGTGGGCGGCGATAGCTCATCCCCACGTCCACCCAGTCTATTGATTTAGTTTGTTCTGGGATAGAATAATGGGCGGCGACAGCTCATCCCCACATCTACCCAGTCTATTGATTCAACATGGGTCAAAACCCTTGACAAATCCCCCCGCCCGACTGCGCTTTGATTCAAGTCGAGGGGAAGTCGGGTGCAAAGGAGGTTTTGAGCCCTTGCGCTGGTATGTCCCCATTATCTTCTTCCAATTCTGTGGATGACACAGTTCAGCATCTTTTCCTCCACCCAGTTGGATCGATTGGTTCTCCTCGCCGGTCCTGATGGGAATATTGGGCGGTACCCCGGGCCCCTCGGGTCTCTGCTCCCGGTCAAGTCAGCCAGACCTTGCGCGAGGGGACTCTTCTTGTTTTGGCCATATCTGACCTCCACAGGAAAGCCTTGCATTGACAGAATCCAGGAAGTAATCCGGGAATTACTCACATTTCCGGCCCGGATTCTGTCACTTTGGAGATATTGCAGAGGCTGATGTGGAGTCTCCACTATGATGTGTTCCCCCTGGATAAATGGGCGGTAATTCTTCAATGCCCACACCGTTGCCAGGAGAGGCTTCTCACAATCGTTGAATTTTTCCTCCAAAGAGGATAAAGTTTTGCTCGCATAGGAGATTACTTTATTGACCTTGTCATGCTTTTGGTATAATACTGCCGTCAAGCACGTATTAGAGAACCCTGTCTCCAGGAAGAACTCCTTGTTTCTGACAGGGTAAGCTAGGCAAGGTGCTTGTGAGAGGCTTCTTTTGAGTTGTCTTACTGCCTCGGATTTTTCTGGACCCCATTCCCACTTGACCCCCCCCTTCAGGAGATGAATCAGGGGTCTAGCGATCTCTGCGTAGCCCTCAATGAACTTTCTGCTGTAATTAGTCAGTCCAAGGAGGTTCCTTAGTTCCTGCAGAGTTGTGGGATCCTTCAGTTTCTGAAGTGCTTCCACTTTCTTTTCTTGGGGACAGAGACCCTGAGGAGTAATCTCATGCCCCAAGAAATTAACACGGGTTCTACACCACTGTGCTTTCTGAAAGGAAAGTTTTGCCCCGGCGGCCCTCAACTGCGTCGGAACATAACGGATCTCCGCTATGTGTTCCTCCACAGATGAACTTTTGATGAGGACATCATCTACATAAGCCAGAGTACCCCTCGCACCCAGGTCGGGCATGGCCTTATGTAGGAAAATGTTGAATTCATTGCCGGAGTTGAGGTATCCGAAGGGAGTCCAGGTCCATGTGTACTGCTGGCCCCCAAAGGTAAAAGCCAGTTTGTATTGGTCCTCCCTACTGACAGGCACGGTCCAGTACCCATTGGTCAGGTCTATTGCAGTGAATACCTGTGACCCCTGGATCTGGGCCAGCCCTTGGTCAATGTAGGGAAGAGGCCATCGGGAAGTATGGACCCATTTGTTGAGCTCCCTAAGGTCGGCGCAGAGTCTCCACTGGCCGTTTGGCTTCAATATTCCCAGCACCGGATTATTGAAGGTGCTGTGTACTGGACGGATTATTCCCCGGGACTCAAGGTTCTTAATTATTTCAGTAAGGGACTCCATGGATGCGAGAGGCAAACGATATTGCTTCACAAACACTGGAGTCATTCCAGGGTCCGTGGGAATTGTTGTGGTGTGGATGTCAGTGCAACCACAGTCATATGAGTCTACCGCAAAGAGATCTTGGAAATCCAAGAAAACTTGTTTCAACTTTTTCTTCTGTTCCAGAGTCACGCAGGCATCAGCTAGGTTGACTCTCTCTTCCACCATCTGCCTGAAGCCTGGAAAGACTTCTGGTTTGGCTATCTCAGCGGCCTCCTCCAGCTGGGTGGAGAAGTCCCTGGTCAGAGTGCTGATTTGGACTGGAGGAATCAGGTGGGCAAGGCAGCCCTCATGGACCTGGAATATCACCTCATCCCTCCTGAAGTCACAAGTCACATCTTCCTTACCATAAGGACAAGAAGTGTACACCAGGAAGTTCCCCCCATGCCGGGTGAAAATCCTGTCTGGTGTTGTATTGTCCTCACTGTCACTGTCAAAACAGTCCTTGGGGATCGGTCCAAACAGTTCATTTCCTAAATCAATGGAGAAATGTCGGTCATCAACCGCCATTCCAATAATGGTGCCTGCGCTAGAGTAATACTCTTTAAGTCACTGTTATCCACCTCTATTAGAATGGTGTCATGTTCTATGTTGACTAATGGTGTTGGGTTTACCCCCAACCCTTGCTGTTGGACAAAAGCATTTAGATGAATATAAGCATCAGGGTTTTTCAATTTTTGTCCTCTTTTAACTTTCACTTCTAGGGAGAATTGTCGGGTCCTTTCTGGGATGGTGACTTCCTCTTTGATCTGAATTTCAACTGCATAAGGTAGCAATTGAGCTGACCTAAATGCTTTTTCTGGATCATCAAAGCCCATGGGATTATCCGCTAATCGGGACCAAGCTTTGAAGTTTATTAGGTCCAAACTAATGGCAAAGCGATTGAGAATGTCACTGCCTAAGTAAAAGGCGGCAGTGACGTCTCGCACGACCCAACAATTATGGACTATGCTCTTGTTGCCAATGGAGATTTTGAGCATACACCTACTTGGAAGGAGATGTTTGGAATTAGGTGCTTCCAGGTCCATTTCCCATTTGTCTAGCAGTTTGAATGTGGAAATAGCTGGATCGTTTGGGATTTGGGGGAACATGGCTTCGCTGATGAAGCTCTTACCGTTGTTCACACATACTCGAGCGAGAACAGAGTCCTTCCCATCATTTAACTGAACAGGGATGAACAAATGATCTCCAATTTGCTGAATATCAGCCAGGCTCTGAGCTGATTTCATTTCACATCTTTCTGAACCATAGGAGTGGGAGTTTCTGATTGTGGATTAGTAAAGAATTTCAGAGTGTTTCCTTCCAGTGCGGAATACCACCTGAAAATGGAAGGAAGGTTGATTTTCAGAAATAGAGAGGACCCCCCATCACCAGTCTGTTGTCCTACTGCTATTACTGTCAAGTCTGGAATTTGGTTGTTCTGGAAGTGAAATTCTACTTGGTCAGATTTTTGTTCAACCATGTGGCAGGTGCCGTTTAAACTAACATGGTTGACACTCTGTTTTAATTTTATTAGTCGGCTAGTCTGGGTCCAGAGGACCTTGTTTACGCAATCTATTAGGGGTGACAACCTCCTCAGGAGGTCATTACCTAGTAAACAAGGGGTGCCCACTGGAGTTACGACTATGACCGGGTGTTTCACCTTGTGTCGCCCAATTTTGATGTCCAAATCTGCAGTCCCCTCGACAGGAATTTCCTTCCCGTCAAAGTTCTGCAGTTGTCCAGGAAGAGAGGTGAGAGGAATACGGTAATTCTCCCCCCTTCCTGCATTTAGTTCATCAAAGGCCCTTTTGGACAGAAGGGTAGCTTGGGATCCAGTGTCCACCAGCGTTGAAATAGTACCCTGTCCCTGTACGTGTACCGGGGCATAACATCTTCCCTCCTTCTCCTCAAGGGGGCACAGATAATGCACATTTTTGGACAACTGGTGGGCCAATTTTCTGGTTTTGGACATTTCAAGCAAAGAGATTTGGGCAGAATTCTGTGGAGAGCCTTGGGAATCTGAAAGAAAAAGTTGGCAACTGGAGATCAGAGCCATTGTGGGTTCCCCTGGTTCTGGTTCTGGGCCGCCCCCCCCTTTTTGGAGGCAGTCACCAGGACGGGTTTGAACCAGGGGATTTCGGTATTGTGGGTTCTGGGATGAGATGATGGGCGGCGGTAGCTCAGTCTCCATATCTCCCCAGTCTGGATTGGAATCCCTTGGGACCCATTTTTCCTTGGGAGGAGTTCCCCCATCTCTGAATGAGAAGATCCTTTTCCCAGGATCTTCTGAGGATCCCTCTCCCTCAAATTGGAAGACCTGTACCTCCTCCAGAAAGTGGGTCTGTTTGGGTCCTTTGTTTCTCCTACCCCCCTCTGCTCCTTGGGAGGCAGGCTTTCAGGGGCAGGAGATGTTGCTTCCGGGTCCTGGTTTTCCAGGGGCTGTTTACCAGTTGGGAAGGAAGCTTCCTCCAAGGCTTTACACCCCCCTTCCCCTTGTGCCTCCTCCCTGGGAACCGGTGGGTTATCGGGGTGCTGCCCCCGTCATTGTTCTGGAGCACCAGGTCCAGGGTTTGGGGCATTCTGCGGTGGCATGCTCATCTGAGGGTTCTGTTGAGCCCTCAGTATGTGACCCAGATCCCGTGCCATATTTTGGACCTGGCGCTCAATTTGTGGAACCCGCTCCGGCTGATACGGGGCTCTATTTTCTCCCCTGGGCTGATCCCGGGAAGGGTAGCTATCCCTTCTCTGGTAGTACCCCTGGTTGGGAAGATTTTGGTACCCCTCCACCCTTGGCCTCCCCTCTCCCGGATTAGGTTGTCTGGGCTCAGGGAATTGGGGAAAGAAGGATGGATGATTTCGTGGCTGGGTGGATACCTGGGGAAAAAGTTCTGCCCAGGATTTGGAGAATTTCTGCCCTCCTGTGGGAAGTTGGGAGGGAAGTTCCCTGGGTTAGGTGCTTGGCTGGATCCCCCCCCTTGGGCTGGAGGAGTCCACACATAACCCAGGATTGGTCGGTTTCCCTTGTAGCGGGGACTTACATAGTCAGGGGAGCGGGGAACCCCATTTGTGGGACTACCTCCTCGACTCCCTGTCTGTGACTGGCCCGAGGGCCTTCTGGGCTGTGAATTATTTGGTGCAGGCAGGTTTTTAGGCCCCCCCATCTCCAAATCTAAAACGGGGGAAACCTTTAACTCTGCTACCTTGGCAGCAGCAAGGGTGCTGTTGGTTTTGGGGTTTTTCTGCGCGTTATTTTTATTTTCGATGGGCTTCTGCACCTCATAGATCCAGGTAGCCTGTTCAATGACCCAGTCTAAAGATCTTTTCTCATGAAAATCTCTCACGAGCTGGGTCATTATGTATTTTGGTAAGGCATGGAAAAACGTATTGATAAATTCTCTGCTATCCGTGCGCACCCTTCTGGTGGTCTGCGCAAAAGCACGCTTTAATTCTTGCACAAACTCTTGTGGGGCCTGATCCTCCCCACATTGCAAATTGTAGGCTGCCTTGCAAGCCTCCTGAGGATTTCTGTGCACAGAAAAATGTTTCAAGATGGCCGCCCTGTATGTGGACCACCTTAAATGGTTTTGATCCTCCAGCCCCGCAAAGAAACTGGAGTATTCTGGTGAGAAGGTCCACTTAACATATTGAATACAGCTTTGGCTGTCCTTCAAATGGAAAGTCTCCATCATTTGCTCATAGAGCTCCAAGTGTTCCCAAACAGAAAACTTGGCGTTCTTATGATAAGGCGTGATGACACTCCTTATTGCCTTTATTTTTTTCAATGGGTCCTTAAGCAAGGCCCTTTTTGCCTTATTGGCCTTTTTGGTTCGGGTAACCCTGGTCCATTCATCCTCCGACTGAGAAGCGCTGCTCCCAGAGGTGCCCGTCTGATCTTCCAGGTTTTCCCGGAATCTGCGAGCCTGGGAATGGCTGGCAGAATGTGGGGACCTGGTCTCCTGTGTCCTGTGACGCTCAGAGGAGTCTTCAGATCCCTCCTTGCTACCAGGATTTGCTGGGTATCCCCCCCACTGACCTAACTGGGCAGAGGTTTTCAGGATGCCCTTAGTGGGCCTACTCTCCTGGGGTTCCTCACTAAATTGCACTGTGCTTGGGTGCCCATACCCGGATGCCCGCCCATCCATTCCTGGGAGGTACTGGCCTATGAGCCCCATACTTCTAGCTGGATAGTAATCTGCCATCCCCGTGGCCCTGGGCTCATGTGCGCGAGGGGACATGGGGGTGGCAGAGTCCAGGGACTGGGAGAGATGAAGGCCTCTGGTACTAGGGCTCCTGAGGTTATGCTCAGGAGTTTCTCTTTCCCAGCGAACCTCATCTCTATCCGCCCCTGCTTCCTGTTGCAATGCAAGAGCATGCGCTTTCAGTTCCTCAGTTAAGGCCTTACTAGACTCTATCAGTTTCTCCTGCATGGCTACCTGTTGCTGGAGCCTATCATTGTGCTGAGAGAGAGCCTCATTTTCTCTCTGTGCCTCCTGATTGGTCCTGGAGTACTGGGCCAGTCAATGCTGCAGGAGGGTTACCTCCTCAGTCCCATCCCTACTGGCCTGCTCCTTTCTTGCCAGAACCTCCTCCACCCTCCTGGTGTGATCTAGCAAGCCCTGATGCTCTTTTTGGAGGTCACCCAGCCCCTGGAGGGCCACATGATTTTCTTCAATTCTTCTTTTGAAATGGCAGACTTCCTGGCCTAAGGTATCCCTTTCCTGACCAAGAGCCTGCATTTGTGACGCCAGGTCGTCCCTCTGCCTTTGAAAGGCACCAGCTTTCTGGCGTTCTTCATCAAACTCTGCCTGGGTATCCAGGTCTTTCAAAATCAATTTATTGCTTTCCTTTTTCTCTCTGTCTAGTTGAATTTGCAGAGGGGCTACCTGCTCTGTGCATGCCCTGTTGAAATTGATCTGTTGCTCCAGCTTATTCTGGCTCTGCAGTAAGGAGTCCAAACTGTCTTGGTGCTCCTTCTGCAAAGCCAGAATTCCGGTATCCTGGTCTGTCTTTTCCTGTTGCAGTATATCCATATCCTCTTTTATTTTAATGATATACTGCCTACTATCATTTTCTGACTCCTGGCTCCTCTGCAGCCTCTGCTCAGAAGAGACCAGGTCAGATTGGGCCTTTTCTAACGCCATCTGTTGCCTATTTGCCAGATCTTGGCCTTCCGCACATTTGTCCTGCATGGCTCCCATATATAGATACAAATATGCCGCTATCCTGGCAATCTTATTGTATTCATCTTAGGCCTTAGAAGCCATATATAATTCACTCAGGGCCACATGTAATAGACCCTGATCTCTGCATATATCTGACCCTGTTTCAGTGACCTGTTGCGCGATTGCCTGCAACCAGACCGTTTGGTCCTGATGAGTCCACTCACCTCTCACAAATAGCTTATGTAAGAAGTGCTCTCTGGCTATTTTCATATCTACCAAGGTCGTCATTCTGGAATTTGAGTTCCTTCCTGACTTACAGAAGTTTGTATTTTATTTTGCAAAACAGACCGTTTCCTTAGAGCGTTCCTTTGAGGGATGCTTTCACAGTGTAAAACAGCGTGGTGATCTAACCGGATATATGTATCTGGTCAGTTGCCACACTGTATTAATCTGCACAAGTGGTAAACCTGACCAAGAATATCACGGCTCCGAGCCCCCACTTTTGTAAGCGATATTCAATCAACACTACAGCTAAGTCAATGCCTATTTTTATATCCAGTTCAGTACTCTGGATGACAACCCTTGTATAATACCCCCCACTTAGAATCCCCCCGACCCCACTGAGCCAAGAAGTAGGTTTGTTTTGCAAATTTAAAAGGTTTATTTGGACAATTCAACAATATATATCTATCACACTTTATAAATAAATTGATAACTGATATCACACTTCAGAATACGACCGTGATCAACAATGGATAATGTTACAGGGGTACACTGATTTGGTTACTTAGGAGTAGTGTAGAGGATGAGGTAGCTGAAAATGCTTTATGGTTTCAAGGAAATGCAATGAGGAATAAAATGCAGTACAGAAATACTTGATATGATTTTAGCAAAAGATACCATAATCACTTTTTCTCTGGCAATTCACCCCCCTCCCCTATGCAATGTAAGAAATGGATGGAGATGGAAAAAGGAGCACACAGTTCTCAGGAATGCAATCAAATACAATACGAAATTCAGTTCCCCCCCAGCAAGCTTAGAGAAAACAAGGATGAGTTTTAAACACAGGCAAATTACTTTAATGTGGTTTGCAAGGAAGTGAAAAGTTGCTAAAATTGCTTTTAATTCCCTCTAGAGGTTCAGGGTGAGTGAGAGATGCTTGTTGGTATTAGTTCAGGCTCAGTTTAGCAATGCCCTATGAGTTATCACCAGGTTGCAAACGGATTTTAACAAAGAGAAGCAACAAGCTGCTGATTTCTACAGATGAAGAAATTGGGCCAAATCGCAAATCGCAGTAAATTTCGCGAGTGTGTGTCTCGCGATTACGGAAAAAGTATAGGGAGTAGGTTCATTGGAAAGCCTAGAATCACAGCTTTAAAATGAAAGTTACATTTCGTTCCTAGCCCAAATGGTTCCAGAGATACGGACGATTTAATAAAGGTAGATTTTCGGATTTAAAGTAAAACTCAAAATGACAGGTGACAGCTTGCAGCTGCACAATTGACAGGTGACAGTTGTGCAGCTTTAAAAATGACAGATGACACGATTTCTAGGATGCTGTTCTACTTAGGTTAAAATAGTTTGGATTAGATTATTTTAACTAAGAGATGGGTTCTGCACAGTTCTGCTAGGTACTCACAATCTTAATTTGAAATAGGCCTCGTCACGGTCTGGTCAGGTTGGACGGGACTTCCGGCGTGTGGTTCTGAAGTCCCGGCTATCTGGGTCAGCTCTGCTCTCTGGGTCTGTCAAGCACCGGATCTGCTCACAACGGTCTGGTTTGTGGTTCTCTCGGGTTCTGGATACAGCACTGCTTTCTGGATACTGCTACAGGTTCTTTCAAAAATTCTTGGCAAAAATTCAAACAGCTCGCCCGGCTGTTGAATAGTTTGGTTGGTTTTGAGGCCTGCTGAAGAGGATTCAGCTGGTGGATTCAGGCCTCTCTGCTACAAATTCTGGAGTTAATTTCTGCTACAGGTTCTGGAGATTGATGGATTTGAAGTCTGGATCTCTGGATGTGAAGTCGTCAGTCAGCATGCTCCGCAGCAAATGGAATTGAATCCTCTACCTGTCCCAGCAGCTCTTTTTATGTGTTTTGGAAGTGGGTGTGTGCGTGGCATAACTGAGCCTGCCCCTCTCTACTTGTCATTGGCCAGTTCCTCCTCTCTCCTTTGATTGGGGGAAGAAATGGAGTGTCAGAGTGATGCTGTAGGTTTTATGGTCAGAGGAACCTCCCCTGGTCAATGTGCACACAAATCTATTCCTGATCCAAATACATATTTCCCAGGTACACAGTTGTTTGACATCACATACACACATCATATATTACTAAAGATAGTCCCTGTCCCGACTCTGGCGTTTCTAGGAGCTTGCGTTAAAAAATGGCAACTTATTTTCGATTTTAGTGGGTTTTGCAACATTGGTTTTTCATCAAAAATTATACAAAGGTACATTTCATCAAAAATTATACAAAAGTACATTTCCCTTCCACATATATCCCAGTAACTTTCCATGTCTCTAGCTTAAACACATTGGCTACAATAATCATAATTAGCAGGGTTTTGCCCCAGAACATGGTACAAATTGGAGTTTGGACTCAAATCGTGAGGGCATTTTTCAAACTAAAACTCTCAAAGTTGTACATTCCTGTCATTTGGTTACAATAAATTATCACTGTATCTATAAAATATATATTTGTTGCAATTCAACTCCCCCAAGTGTTTGGGTCCGCCTCCAGGTGTCTGGGTGGGTCAGTGATCACATGTCTCTCCTTGCTGGCAGAGGGCTGTTGACAGGAAACACTCAAAATTAACATACCCCATTCAACAGAAAGAGCCTTTTGTGTGGGCTCCAGCAGGCTGCCTGGAAGTCTCTCCTCAATCAATCAACAGGGTCATGTGATATCCTGCCTCCTAGTGTGGGAATCTCTGAGGTGTTAAGGTTTCCCAGCCTCTTGGCCTCTGGGAACAGCAGGTGGCTAGATTTTCAATTAACCAACAAGCTTTGAAGTCCCTGCCCCTCTTGCAACTCCTAAATACAGTTTCCCTGTCAGAGTTTAGACCGCTAGCGCCACCTTGGGGAATTTGTCGGTACTGCATCCATTTTTGAGTTGTCTTGAATTACTGCATTTCAATAGAGTGGTCTTTTGCTTGATAGTATAGGACCCTTGCTTAACATTGTTTTGATGGCATCCTTACAGTAGAGTGGTGATGTGGAACCCCCCACACGAAGGTTGTATCTTTGGAGTGGTCTCGTGCCAACTGCGCAGTTCTCCTATTCTGGCGTGAATGTGGGCCGGCGATAGCTCATCCCCACATCCACCCAGTCTATTGATTTAGTTTGTTCTGGGATAGAATAATGGGCGGCGACAGCTCATCCACACATCTACACAGTCTATTGATTCAACATGGGTCAAAACCCTTGACAAATCCCCCCGCCCGACTGCGCTTTGATTCAAGTCGAGGGGAAGTTGGGTGCAAAGGAGGTTTTGAGCCCTTGCGCTGGTATGTCCCCATTATCTTCTTCCAATTCTGTGGATGGCACAGTTCAGCATCTTTTCCTCCACCCAGTTGGATCGATCGGTTCTCCTCGCCGGTCCTGATGGGAATATTGGGCGGTACCCCGGGCACCTCGGGTCTCTGCTCCCGGTCCCCGGATCGTCCTCCTTGGCCAGTCTCCAGGTTTTCTTTCTCCTAGGACGACAAAGGAAAGCGGCAATACCTATTCGTAGACAGTTCTTCCCCACCATTGATATAGTGGGGTGGCATATACATTTTATAGTCAAAACATTTGCGTTCTTATTTTAACAAAAAACAAGATACAATCATAAGACTTTTTTGTTTCCCAAATCATAATATTTTAGAGACTATATGTGGGATATTTTAGGGTTGGAATTGAATTACTCTGGGGTGGTCACCTCTGGTATTGCAGAGGACTCCTCCAGTTGTTGCAGAGTGTGCCTGGGATGGCAACACTTAAGCTGATTTATATGGACCCACTTATCTTCCCCCTCTGCCAAACTGCCTTTGGGGATTAAGATCTTATAGGCAACAGGGGAGATCTTGTCTATAATTTCAAACGGTCCCTTCCATGTAGGCAAGAATTTTCGCTGTTTGGCCTGGTTCCTTTGGAAATTGTATAGATAGACCCGATCACCCACCTTATATTCCTTTCGGGTAGTTTTTAAATCATAGTGGGTCTTCATGCTCTCGGCTGATCTCTCTAGATTCCGCTGAGCATAGGCAAAAGCATGCTGAAGGTGTTTCCTGAAATTCTCCACATACTCATGAGTTGTGGAGGCATTTATCAGTGTCTGCTCTTGGGTCCTGTAGAGCAGATGCTGGGGAACCACCATCTTGCATCCGGTCATCAACTCAAATGGTGACATTTTAGTTGCAGATGAAGGGGTAGATCTGATGGCCATTAGGACCAGAGTTAATCGGATATCCCAACTTGGCCCAGAATCTGCCACAAACCTTTTTAAGATGCTCACAATGGTTCGGTTGTATCTCTCTACTGCTCCAGAAGAAGCTGGTCGGTAAGCAATGTGTAGCTTTCTTTTGACCCCCAGTATCTCCCACATCTTTGTCATTACTTCACTGGTGAAGTGGCTACCCCTGTCTGACTCAATCCTTTGAGGTAGACTAAAACGGGAAAATATGTGGTTAATCATCAGGGCAGCTGCTGTTTCTGCCTTGCAGTTTGGGGCTGGGAGACATTCCACCCACTGGGTAAACAAGCATGTAACGGTCAACATGTACTTGTTTCCTCTAGACGAGCGAATTACAGGGCCTACAAAGTCGATTTGCAAATCTGACCATGGCAGTGTCATCCCCCTCTTTTGGAGAGGCGCACGGTGTGTGAGGGATGATGGCTGAAATTGTGCACACACAAGACACCCCTTCAAGTATTGGTCGAGGTCCTGCCCCATGTGTGGCCAGTATGCAATCTCTCTTAAGATTTCCAGTGTTGTGTGAAACCCCCTATGACTGGCGTTGGTCACATCATGGGCGTGACTTAACATCAGGCTTGGGAATGAGGTAGGGACCACCCACTGATCATGGCCAGCTTGGGATTTCCTTACCAACAAACCATCTTGGATTCGGAACCTTTTTGGACATTTCATCAACACTCTTAGGTCCTCTTTCCCAATGTAATCGGTATCCGTCAGGTGAAAGTTCTCAGGGTCCTCAAAGTGTTGGTAAAACTTACCAATAATTGGATCCCCCTTCTGAGCTGTAATTAAATCAGCATCAGGGGTCTCCTTACTCCATTGTGCAGTTGAAAGATCATTGTGAGCATTTGTCTGGGACCTAGTGATAGCAGTGACCTGGATTTCCCCCAATAGGGACTCTATTTCTATTAGATCCCCTTGGATGGCCCCGGTTTTGGCCAGCTGATCAGCTAAGTCATTTCCAGTTTTGTCTGGTCCCTCTACTTTGGAATGACCCTTGATCTTTTTCCAGTAGATGGTCATCCCATTCGATGTGACCAGATCATCAATGTTTTGAATTAACTTCCCATGTTTCAAGGGTTTGTTATTAGCACATAACATGCCTCTGGTTTTCCAATTAACCAGGTGCTCCACGAACCCGTTCCGTACATAATCCGAATCTGTGATTATGACTAGTTCGTGGAGTTGATGTTGGACGGCAGTGATGATGGCCTGATGACAGCCATCAATTCTGCCACCTGACTACTTCGGGGACCTATTTTGTATCCAGCTGAGGGTTCTGGTGACTCATTCACCCATGCATTCCCTACGCCGGCCACCAGTTCTTTCTCCCCGTTGTCGTCAACATGGTACGAGCATCCATCCACATAGACAGTGGGCATTCCCTCACACTTGTCTTCTTCAAAGACTTTGTGTGGGGAATTAAGGTATGCCTCCATGTTGTCCTTGATTTTTAGACTTTCGTCCTCGAGACAGTTTTTCTCTGGCACAATCATGCAAGTCAGCCAGACCTTGCGCGAGGGGACTCTTCTTGTTTTGGCCATATCTGACCTCCACAGGAAAGCCTTGCATTGACAGAATCCAGGAAGTAATCCGGGAATTACTCACATTTCCGGCCTGGATTCTGTCACTTTGGAGATATTGCAGAGGCTGGTGTGGAGTCTCCACTATGATGTGTTCCCTCTGGATAAACGGGCGGTAATTCTTCAATGCCGACACCGTTGCCAGGAGTGCCTTCTCACAATCATTGAATTTTTCCTCCACAGAGGATAAAGTTTTGCTCGCATAGGAGATTACTTTATTGACCTTGTCATGCTTTTGGTATAATACTGCCGTCAAGCATGTATTAGAGAACCCTGTCTCCAGGAAGAACTCCTTGTTTCTGACAGGGTAAGCTAGGCAAGGCGCTTGTGAGAGGCTTTTTTTTGAGTTGTCTTACTGCCTCAGATTGTTCTGGACCCCATTCCCACTTGACCCCCACTTCAGGAGATGAATGCGGGGTCTAGTGATCTCTGCGTAGCCCTCAATTAACTTTCTGCTGTAATTAGTCAGTCCAAGGAGGCTCCTTAGTTCCCGCAGAGTTGTGGGATCCTTCAGTTTCTGAAGTGCTTCCACTTTCTTTTCTTGAGGACAGAGACCCTGAGGAGTAATCTCATGCCCCAAGAAATTAACACGGGTTCTACACCACTGTGCTTTCTGAAAGGAAAGTTTTGCCCCGGCGGCCCTCAACTGCGTCAGAACATAACGGATCTCCGCTATGTGTTCCTCCACAGATGAACTTTTGATGAGGACATCATCTACATAAGCCAGGTTACCCCTCGCACCCAGGTCGGGCATGGCCTTATGTAGGAAAATGTTGAATTAATTGCCGGAGTTGAGGTATCCGAAGGGAGTCCGGGTCCATGTGTACTGCTGGCCCCCAAAGTTACAAGCCAGTTTGTATTGGTCCTCCCTACTGACAGGCACGGTCCAGTACCCATTGGTCAGGTCTATTGCAGTGAATACCTGTGACCCCTGGATCTGGGCCAGCCCTTGGTCAATGTAGGGAAGAGGCCATCGGGAAGTATGGACCCGTTTGTTGAGCTCCCTAAGGTCAGCGCAGAGTCTCCACTGGCCGTTTGGCTTCAATATTCCCAGCACCGGATTATTGAAGGTGCTGTGTACTGGACGGATTATTCCCCGGGACTCAAGGTTCTTAATTATTTCAGTAAGGGACTCCATGGATGCGAGAGGCAAACGAAATTGCTTCACAAACACTGGAGTCATTCCAGGGTCCGTGGGAATTGTTGTGGTGTGGATGTCGGTGCGACCACAGTCATATGAGTCTACCGCAAAGAGATCTTGGAAATCCAAGAAAACTTGTTTCAACTTTTTCTTCTGTTCCAGAGTCACGCAGGCATCAGCTAGGTTGACTCTCTCTTCCACCATCTGCCTGAAGCCTGGAAAGACTTCTGGTTTGGCTATCTCAGCGGCCTCCTCCAGCTGGGTGGAGAAGTCCCTGGTCAGAGTGCTGATTTGGACCGGAGGAATCAGGTGGGCAAGGCAGCCCTCATGGACCTGGAATATCACCTCATCCCTCCTGAAGTCACAAGTCACATCTTCCTTACCATAAGGGCAAGAAGTGTACACCAGGAAGTTCCCCCCAATGCCGGGTGAAAATCCTGTCTGGTGTTGTATTGTCCTCACTGCCACTGTCAGAACAGTCCTTGGGGATCGGTCCTAACAGTTAATTTCCTAAATCAATGGAGAAATGTCGGTCATCAACCGCCATTACAATAATGGTGCCTGCGGCTAGAGTAATACTCTTTAAGTCGCTGTTATCCACCTCTATTGGAATGGTGTCATGTTCTATGTTGACTAATGGTGTTGGGTTTACCCCCAACCCTTGCTGTTGGAGAGAAGCATTTAGATGATATAAGCATCAGGGTTTTTCAATTTTTGTCCTCTTTTAACTTTCACTTCCAGGGAGAATTGTCGGGTCCTTTCTGGGATGTGACTTCCTCTTTGATCTGAATTTCAACTGCATAAGGTAGCAATTGAGCTGACCTAAATGGTTTTTCTGGATCATCAAAGCCCATGGGATTATCCGCTAATTGGGACCAAGCTTTGAAGTTTATTAGGTCCAAACTAACGGCAAAGCGATTGAGAATGTCACTGCCTAAGTAAAAGGCGGCAGTGACGTCTCGCACGACCCAACAATTATGGACTATGCTCTTGTTGCCAATGGAGATTTTGATCATACACCTACTTGGCAGGAGATGTTTGGAATCAGGTGCTTCCAGGTCCATTTCCCATTTGTCTAGCAGTTTGAATGTGGAAATGGCTGGATCTTTTGGGAGTTGGCGGAACATGGCTTCGCTGATGAAGCTCTTACCATTGTTCACACACACTCGAGCGAGAACAGAGTCCTTCCCATCATTTAACTGAACAGGGATGAACAACTGATCTCCAATTTGCTGAATATCAGCCAGGCTCTGAGCTGATTTCACATCTTTCTGAACCATAGGAGTGGGAGTTTCTGATTGTGGATTAGTAAAGAATTTCAGAGTGTTTCCTTCCAGTGCGGAATACAACCTGAAACTGGAAGGAAGGTTGATTTTCAGAAATAGAGAGGACCCCCCATCACCAGTCTGTTGTCCTACTGCTATTACTGTCACGTCTGGAATTTGGTTATTCTGGAAGTGGAATTCTACTTGGTCAGATTTTTGTTCAACCATGTGGCATGTGCCGTTTAAACTAACATGGTTGACACTCTGTTTTAATTTTATGGGTCGGCTAGTCTGGGTCCAGAGGACCTTGTTTACGCAATCTATTAGGGGTGACAACCTCCTCAGGAGGTCATTCCCTAGTAAACAAGGGGTGCCCTCTGGAGTTACGACTATGACCTGGTGTTTCACCTTGTGTCGCCCAATTTTGATGTCCAAATCTGCAGTCCCCTCGACAGGAATTTCCTTCCCGTCAAAGTTCTGCAGTTGTCCAGGAATAGAGGTGAGAGGAATACGGTAATTCTCCACCTTCCTGCATTTAGTTCATCAAAGGCCCTTTTGGACAGAAGGGTAGCTTGAGATCCAGTGTCCACCAGTGCTGAAATTGAACCCTGCCCCTGTACTTGTACGGGGGCATAATATCTTCCCTCCTTCTCCTCAAGGGGGCCCAGATAATGCACATTTTTGGACAACTGGTGGGCCAATTTTCTGGTTTTGGACATTTCAAGCAAAGAGATTTGGGCAGAATTCTGTGGAGAGCCTTGGGAATCTGAAAGAAAAAGTTGGCAACTGGAGATCAGAGCCATTGTGGGTTCCCCAGGTTCCGGTTCTGGGCCGCCCCCCCCTTTTTGGAGGCAGTCACCAGGATGGGTTTGAACCAGGGGATTTCAGTATTGTGAGTTCTGGGATGAGATGATGGGCGGCGGTAGCCCAGTCTCCATATCTCTCCAGTCTGGATTGGAATCCGTTGGGACCCATTTTTCCTTGGGAGGAGTTCCCCCATCTCTGAATGAGAAGATCCTTTTCCCAGGATCTTCTGAGGATCCCTCTCCCTCAAATTGGAAGACCTGTACCTCTTCCACAAAGTGGGTCTGTTTGGGTCCTTTGTTTCTCCTACCCCCCTCTGCTCCTTGGGAGGCAGGCTTTCAGGGGCAGGAGATTTGGTTTCCGGTTCCTGCTTTTCCATGGGCTGTTTACCCGTTGGGAAGGAAGCTTCCTCTAAGGCTTTACACCCCCTTCCCCTTGTGCCTCCTCCCTGGGAACCGGTGGGTTATCAGGGTGCTGCCCGCATCATTGTTCTGGAGCACCAGGTCCAGAGTTTGGGGCATTCTGTGGTGGCATGCTCATCTGAGGGTTCTGTTGAGCCCTCAGTATGTGACCCAAATCCCGTGCCATATTTTGGACCTGGCGCACAAGTTGTGAAACCCGCTCCGGCTGATACGGGGCTCTATTTTCTCCACTGGGCTGATCCCGGGAAGGGTAGCTATCCCTTCTCTGGTAGTACCCCTGGTTGGGAAGATTTTGGTACCCCCTCCACCCTTGGCCTCCCCTCTCCCGGATTAGGTTGTCTGGGCTCAGGGAATTGGGGAAAGAAGGATGGATGATTTTGTGGCTGGAAATTGGGTGGATACCTGGGGAAAAAGTTCTGCCCAGGATTTGGAGAATTTCTGCCCTCCTGTGGGAAGTTGGGAGGGAAATTCCCTGGGTTAGGTGCTTGGCTGGAGGAGTCCACACATAACCCAGGATTGGTCGGTTTCCCTTGTAGCGGGGACTTACATAGTCAGGGGAGCGGGGGACCCCATTTGTGGGACTACCTCCTCGACTCCCTGTCTGTGACTGGCCCGAGGGCCTTCTGGGCTGTGAATTATTTGGTGCAGGCAGGTTTTTAGGCCCCCCCATCTCCAAATCTAAAACGGGGGCAACCTTTACCTCTGCCACCTTGGCAGCAGCAGGGGTGCTGTTGGTTTTGGGGTTTTTCTGCGTGTTATTTTTATTTTCGATGGG
This sequence comes from Ambystoma mexicanum, assembly GCF_040938575.1. Lineage (NCBI taxonomy): Eukaryota > Metazoa > Chordata > Amphibia > Caudata > Ambystomatidae > Ambystoma > Ambystoma mexicanum. The sequence goes on from NC_090937.1 coordinate 640,446,294, forward strand.
CTTCTGCACCTCGTAGATCTGGGTACCCTGTTCATTGACCCAGTCTAAAGATCTTTTCTCATGAAAATCTCTCACGAGCTGGGTCATTATGTATTTGGGTAAGGCATGGAAGAACGTATTGATAAATTCTCTGCTATCCGTGCGCACCCTTCTGGTGGTCTGCGCAAAAGCACGCTTTAATTCTTGCACAAACTCTTGTGGGGCCTGATCCTCCCCTCATTGCAAATTGTAGGCTGCCTTGCGAGCCTCCTGAGGATTTCTGTGCACAGAAAAATGTTTCAAGATGGCCGCCCTGTATGTGGACCACCTTGAATGGTTGTGATCCTCCAGCCCCGCAAAGAAACTGGAGTATTCTGGTGAGAAGGTCCACTTTACATATTGAATACAGCTTTGGCTGTCCTTCAAATGGAAAGTCTCCATCATTTGCTCATAGAGCTCCAAGTGTTCCCAAACAGAATACTTGGCATTCTTATGATAAGGCGTGATGACACTCCTTATTGCCTTTATTCGTTTCAATGGGTCCTTAAGCAAGGCCCTTTTTGCCTTATTGGCCTTTTTGGTTCGGGTAACCCTGGTCCATTCATTCTCCGACTCAGAAGCGCTGCTCCCAGAGGTGCCGTCTGATCTTCCAGGTTTTCCCAGATTCTGCGAGCCTGGGAATGGCTGGCAGAATGTGGGGACCTGGTCTCCTGTGTCCTGTGACGCTCAGAGGAGTCTTCAGATCCCTCCTTGCTACCAGGATTTGCTGGGTATCCCCCCCACTGACCTAACTGGGCAGAGGTTTTCAGGATGCCCTTAGTGGGCGTACTCTCCTGGGGTTCCCCACTAAATTGCACTGTGCTTGGGTGCCGATACCCGGATGCCCGCCCATACATTCCTGGGAGGTACTGGCCTATGAGCCCCATACTTCTAGCTGGACAGTAATCTTCCATCCCCGTGGCCCTGTGCTCATGTGCGCGAGGGGACATGGGGTTGGCAGAGTCCAGGGACTGGGAGAGATGAAGGCCTCTGGTACTAGGGCTCCTGAGGTTATGCTCAGGAGTTTCTCTTTCCCAGCTAACCTCATCTCTATCCGCCCCTGCTTCCTGTTGCAATGCAAGAGCATGCGCTTTCAGTTCATCAGTTAAGGCCTTACTAGACTCTATCAGTTTCTCCTGCATGGCTACCTGTTGCTGGAGCCTATCATTGTGCTGAGAGAGAGCCTCATTTTCTCTCTGTGCCTCCTGATTGGTCCTGGAGTACTGGGCCAGTCTCTGCTGCAGGAGGGTTACCTCCTCAGTCCCATCCCTACTGGCCTGCTCCTCTCTTGCCAGAACCTCCTCCACGCTCCTGGTGGGATCTAGCTCACCCTGATGCTCTTTTTTGAGGTCACCCAGCCCCTGGAGGGCCACGTGATTTTCTTCAATTTTTCTTTTTAAATGGCAGACTTCCTGGCCTAAGGTATCCCTTTCCTGACCAAGAGCCTGCATTTGTGATGCCAGGTCGTCCCTCTGCCTTTGAAAGGCACCAGCTTTCTGGCGTTCTTCATCAAACTCTGCCTGGGTATCCAGGTCTTTCAAAATCAATTTATTGCTTTCCTCTTTCTCTCTGTCTAGTTGGATTTGCATGGTGGCTACCTGCTCTGTGCATGCCCTGTTGAAACTGATCTGTTGCTCCAGCTTTTTCTGGCTCTGCAGTAAGGAGTCCAAACTGTCTTGGTGCTCCTTCTGCAAAGCCATCATTCTGGTATCCTGGTCTGTCTTTTCCTGTTGCAGTATATCCATGTCCTCTTTTATTTTAATGATATACTGCCTACTATCATTTTCTGACTCCTGGCTCCTCTGCAGCCTCTGCTCAGAAGAGACCAGGTCAGATTGGGCCTTTTCTAACGCCATCTGTTGCCTATTTGCCAGATCTTGGCCTTCCGCACATTTGTCCTGCATGGCTCCCATATATAGATACAAATATGCCGCTATCCTGGCAATCTTATTGTGTTAATCTTTGGCCTTAGAAGCCATATATAATTCACTCAGGGCCACATGTAATGGACCCTGATCTCTCCATTTATCTGACCCTGTTTCAGTGACCTGTTGCGCGATTGCCTGCAACCAGACCGTTTGGTCCTGATGAGTCCACTCACCTCTCACAAATAGCTTATGTAAGAAGTGCTCTCTGGCTATTTTCATATCTACCAAGGTCGTCATTCTGGAATTTGAGTTACTTCCTGACTTACAGAAGTTTGTATTTTATTTTGCAAAACAGACCGTTTCCTTAGAGCGTTCCTTTGAGGGATGCTTTCACAGTGTAAAACAGCGTGGTGATCTAACCGGATATGTGTATCTGGTCAGTTGGCACACTGTATTAATCTGCACAAGTGGTAAACCTAACCCAGAATATCCCGGCTCTGAGCCCCCACTTTTGTAAGCGATATTCAATCAACACTACAGCTAAGTCAATGCCTAGTCTGGGATGCTGAGGAAAACCTTTATTGATGTATTTTTATATCCAGTTCAGTACTCTGGATGACAACCCTTGTATAACACCCCCCTCTTAGAATCCCCCCGACCCCACTGAGCCAAGAAGTAGGTTTGTTTTGCAAATTTAAAAGGTTTATTTGGACAATTCAACAATATATATCTATCACACTTTATAAATAAATTGATAACTGATATCACACTTCAGAATACGACCGTGATCAACAATGGATAATGTTACAGGGGTACACTGATTTGGTTACTTAGGAGTAGTGTAGAGGATGAGGTAGCTGAAAATGCTTTATGGCTTCAAGGAAATGCAATGAGGAATAAAATGCAGTACAGAAATACTTGATATGATTTTAGCAAAAGATACGATAATCACTTTTTCTCTGGCAATTCACCCCCCTCCCCTATGCAATGTAAGAAATGGAAGGAGATGGAAAGAGGAGCACACAGTTCTCAGGAATGCAATCAAATACAATACGAAATTCAGTTCCCCCCCAACAAGCTTAGAGAAAACAGGGATGAGTTTTAAACACAGGCAAATTACTTTAATGTGGTTTGCAAGGAAGTGAAACGGTGCTAAAATTGCTTTTAATTCCCTCTAGAGGTTCAGGGTGAGTGAGAGATGCTTGTTGGTATTAGTTCAGGCTCAGTTTAGCAATGCCCTATGAGTTATTACCAGGTTGCAAACGGATTTTAACAAAGAGAAGCAACAAGCTGCTGATTTCTACAGATGAAGAAAGCGGGCCAAATCGCAAATCGTGGTAAATTCCACGAGTGCGTGTCTCGCGATTACGTATAGGGAGTAGGAAGCCTAGAATCACAGCTTTAAAATGAAAGTTAAATTTCGTTCGTAGCCCAAACGGTTCCAGAGATACGGACGATTTAATAAAGGTAGATTTTCAGATTTAAAGTAAAACTCAAAATGACAGGTGGCAGCTTGCAGCTGCACAATTGACAGGTGACAGTTGTGCAGCTTTAAAAATGACAGATGACACCATTTCTAGGAGGCTGTTCTACTTAGGTTAAAATAGTTTGGATTAGATTATTTTAACTAAGAGTTTGGTTCTGCACAGTTCTGCTAGGTACTCACAATCTCAATTTGAAATAGGCCTCGTCACTGTCTGGTCAGGTTGGACGGGACTTCCGGCGTGTGGTTCTGAAGTCCTGGCTATCTGGGTCAGCTCTGCTCTCTGGGTCTGTCAAGCACCGGATCTGCTCACAACGGTCTGGTTTGTGGTTCTCTCGGGTTCCGGATACAGCACTGCTTTCTGGATACTGCTACAGGTTCTTGCAAAAATGATTGGCAAAAATTCAAACAGCTTGCCCGGCTGTTGAATAGTTTGGTTGGTTTTGAGGCCTGCTGAAGAGGATTCAGCTGGTGGATTCAGGCCTCTCTGCTACAAATTCTGGAGTTAATTTCTGCTACAGGTTCTGGAGATTGATGGATTTGAAGTCTGGATCTCTGGATGTGAAGTCGTCGGTCAGCATGCTCCGCAGCAAAGGGAATTGAATCCTCTACCTGTCCCAGCAGTCTCTTTTTATGTGTTTTGGAAGTGGGTGTGTGCGTGGCATAACTGAGCCTGCCCCTCTCTACTTGTCATTGGCCAGTGCTTCCTCTCTCCTTTGATTGGGGGGAAGAAATGGAGTGTCAGAGTGATGCTGTAGGTTTTATGGTCAGAGGAACCTCCCCTGGTCAATGTGCACACACATCTATTCCTGATTCAAATACATATTTCCCAGGTACACAGTTGTTTGACATCACATACACACATCATATGTTACTAAAGATAGTCCCTGTCCCGACTCTGGCGTTTCTAGGAGCTTGCATTCAAAAACGGCAATTTATTTTCGATTTTAGTGGGTTTTGCAACATTGGTTTTTCATCAAAAATTATACAAAGGTACATTTCCCTTCCACATATATCCCAGTAACCTTCCATGTCTCTAGCTTAAACACATTGTCTACAATAATCATAATTAGCAGGGTTTTGCCCCAGAACATGGTACAAATTGGAGTTTGGACTCAAATCGTGAGGGCATTTTTCAAACTAAAACTCTCAAAGTTGTACATTCCTGTCTTTTGTTTACAATAAATTATCACTGTTTCTATAAAATATATATTTGTTGCAATTCAACTCCCCCAAGTGTTTGGGTCCGCCTCCAGGAGTCTGGGTGGGTCAGTGATCACATGTCTCTCCTTGCTGGCAGAGGGCTGTTGACAGGAAACACTCAAAATTAACATACCCCATTCAACAGAAAGAGCCTTTTGTGTGGGCTCCAGCAGGCTGCCTGGAGGTCTCTCCTCAATCAATTAACAGGGTCATGTGATATCCTGCCTCCTAGTGTGGGAATCTCTGAGGTGTTAAGGTTTCCCAGCCTCTTGGCCTCTGGGAACAGCAGGTGGCTAGATTTTCAATTAACCAACAAGCTTTGAAGTCCCTGCCCCTCTTGCAACTCCTAAATACAGTTTCCCTGTCAGAGTTTAGACCGCTAGCACCACCTTGGGGAATTTGTCGGTACTGCATCCATTTTTGAGTTGTCTTGAATTACTGCATTTCAATAGAGTGGTCTTTTGCTTGATAGTATAGGACCCTTGCTTAACATTGTTTTGATGGCATCCTTACAGTAGAGTGGTGATGTGGAACCCCCCACAAGAAGGTTGTATCTTTGAAGTGGTCTCTTGCCAACTGTGCAGTTCTCCTATTCTGGCGTGAATGTGGGTGGTGATAGCTCATCCCCACATCCACCTAGTCTATTGATTTAGTTTGTTCTGGGATGGAATAATGGGCGGCGACAGCTCATCCCCACATCTACCCAGTCTATTGATTCAACATGGGTCAAAACCCTTGACAGGACACAAGACTCCCACACAAAGAAATTTTACAACTCAGCAAGAAGAGGGGTTTGGGATGATGAGACCTACACAAATATACTGCTGGGAGATGCTGCTACCCTTTAGTAACACACTTCAAAAAACAAACCTTAGTAAAGCCAATTGGTCTGCAAGATTTCGGTGGTCAGAGTGCACAGAGGAGACTTAATGGTTTTGCCTTGAAATACATATGCCACTCTTCCTCCCCGACTCCCTGACTAACTGATTCCCCTGTAATATCGACTACCATGTTACAATACACTCACAAATCATCCACAGATGGCAACCACTAGTACATCAACACTTATCGAACTATGACTAAGCTCTCCTCTTTAGCTCCATCACACTTCCCCACATCAGCAGCTAATCGGCCTAAAGTGCTGTAGTAAACTAGATTTTAGGCTCTCTTCTTTGGATAACATACTCCCAAGTGTTCCCACCAAACATAGAAAGCAGATTGGTTCTCAGGACTTGGGTACTTCCGACCTTACACATCAACATCATAGATTTACTACCTGCCTCTCCATCTATCCCACTAAGAACCCTCACCCCTCCTCTTTTCTTATGGAGCCAAGCATAGCAAAGCCAACAAAATGGCAGAAGGGCACCATACAAGTCCAGTTTACATTATGTTACATTACAGTACAAAGGAAGGGTGTCACAAGCTGCTTTCACAAAAGTGATTCACACCATAGACCTGCTACACCCCCATCAACTTAATAAAGCATCACGGAAACAATTGGACTATTGTAGAAAAACACTGATCTGCAGGCAATAGTTTTCGTCTATAGAAGCTGTTCACTCACTATAATGTGTTCTTACATTTCAGGATGTAACAAGGCAACAATATTGCTGTAGTAATTTAGAAGAATCATTCAATATAATGCAATGTTACATGCTGCAAATGCAGGTTTTCAATCTCTCAGACAATATATTACAATTTATCAACAGAACAATACACTTTTTAATCCCACTGCACCCATCCCTCAGAATATGGTCATGCAATTATGGCACTGTGAGCTATTACCCAGGTACCTTATTTCCCTTCACCAGTATGCCCACTCCAATCACCTTGCACATAGTCCTCTCTGGGCACTGTCCCTTCTGATATCCGTCAAGGGTATGCGTGAACACATATCTTAAAGACCGTTTTACGGTCCTTCCTTCCCACCAAAACAGGTTCAAGCGTCTCATTAGTAGATCAAACTGGTAGTTTGAGCAAGCCCTTGTTATAAAGTGGTCTACATTTTCTGTTTTTAATGGTTTTTACTGTTATCATAGCATAGTTTTATCTTCATTTCCATTTCAAATAACTCAGAGAGAGAAACTGATATGTTCATTACAAATGCCGTTGCTAGTTCCTATTTGCATCTTCATCCATGTCATTGTTGACAGCCGTTTCATAAAGAAAAGGGCTGTATTTTCAAAAGGGAGACTCGGTAGATCCGTGCTTAGTGCACAGAGTAACCAATGGCAATGTCACAGCTACTCGTTGGCTTGAAAATACTCAGGTTAGGATAAACTTCACATTGGGAAATGGGTGATGGTTTTAGTTTGTCTTGCTTTTTTATTTTAATAAATTAATTATTTAATCTATATTTTCATTACAAATGACCCAGAGAGCAGCAGATATGTTTATCCCAACTAACATTGGTAGCTCCTAAATTCATCTTCATCCATTGCACATTTGATAACCATTTCACAATGAACAAAACTACGTTTTCTAAAAGCAAACCAAGTAGTTGAGTTGTTAAAGCGTGGACAAAGTTTTGAGTTCAATTCCTTCAATGGCTTGAAAATATGATAGGAGGAACAACCACTCAGAAAGTGGATCTTATTTTTAGTTTTCAATGCCATTTAATGTTAGAAAAAAATTGTTTATCTTTATTTTCATACCAAATGACCCAATCAGAAGGAGCTGCAGATATGTTTATCCGAACTGGCAATGCTATTTTCCATATGGATATTCATCCGTTACACATTTATCAGCCATGTCAAAACTAAAACCAATATGTTTTCAAAAGTAAGCCCCAGTAGCCCCTGTTGGTAGAGCACTGACTTACCCAGAGCAAGGTTGGAGATTAAAGCCCCATAATTGCTTGAACATATTTAAACTGGTAGGTTGTGCAGTAACTTGTTAAAGAGCAGATTTTTGTTTCTAAATATTAGAAAAATGTTTTTTCTTAGACTGCCTACAACTGATCATCAAGGTATTCACAGCTCACGACCCAAACAATACCCTCAACAAGTGCCTCACAGACATATACTTACACAGTGGGATGACTACTAAAAAATCTGAAATTAAACCTGGCAAAAATGGAAATAATGATGTCACTGCCAGAGGCACCACAACTAACTCACAACTGGACTGGCCACCTGGCATTGGAACTCAACCAGAGACATCAAATGTGGTAAAGAACCTGGGAATGCTAATGGACAACGGGCTCTCACTGGAACCACAAGTCAACACTATTTCAAAGAAATGCTTCTACCCCATGAGATTCATCAAGGGATGCTGCCCTATCTCTCCTTCCCACACAGAACCCTTGCAATCATCTCCCTAGTTTTATCAAGAAATGACTATGCAAACAGCCTCTACCTTGGTTAGCCTGAACGGCTCACCAAACAACTCCAGCGCATCCAAAACACTGCAGCAACGATACTCCTGAGACTAAACAGAAGAGACCATCTCACACCAGCACTAAGAAGCCTACACTGACTTCCAGTAAAAGAACAAAGTAAGTTCAAAGCACTCTGCATTACCCACAAATCACTACATGGACAAGGTGCCAAATTCCTCCAGGCCAAAACCAACCGCTACCATCCAGGTAGAGACCTACGATGCAGCGACGACCTGTACATCGAAATGAAAAAGCATTCTCACGCCTAATTGGCAACCTATGGAACACAAAGCCAAAGGAATTCAGGAACATAGAAGACCATCGCACCTTCAGAAAATGGCTGAAAACTTGTCAGTTCAACGCCTAATGACTAGCACAAAGTGGACATTCCCAATAGCACAACAAGGACCGAAATGAAAAGCACCAACTACTAATCTCCCGCTTCCAACTCCTCTCCAGCATACCCACACTTACCTCACATGATCCTCTGGATCAGCCTACTCTCCACTGAAACACACCACCCATCCATCCACAACAAAATTAACTGCCGCAAGCAAACACTCAATCACTGGAAGCTGTCTATCCACACACAATAGGCCAGTGCAAACAACCCAAACACAAATAGAAACATGTCCCGCACTAGATGCCAGTTCCTCCTGGTTCTACAAGCACCAACAGAAAAGTACCATTTCTATCCTAGTCCCTCTCCTCCCACTAACCTACCAAACCCTTTCTCTTACAGAATGACAAGAGCGCCTAGTGACCATACTAATGATAACGGTGCGCGATATAAGACAAGATAAGATGTCTTCTGTTATTTGAGCGCTCTGAGACCTATGGGTGTGTAGCGCTATATAAGAAATACATTATTATTATTATTATTAACATAACATTACAATAGGCTCAGAGAAAGAGAGGAGCTGATATGTTTATCGCAACTGGCATTGTTAGGTCGCAAATGCAATTTCCTACATTACACCAATGACAAACATGTCATAAAGAACGATTTTTGAATGAATTCATTGATTTTTTTGAATGGAGACATAATAGCTGAGTGAGTAGAGCATGGGATTACTAGTAAGGAGGCTCTAGGTTCAACAAACTCATTTGCTGTGAAATGTTTAAACTGATAAATTAAGCTGAACTGTGGTTGAAAACAGCTCATATTATTAGTTTTGCATGCTTTTTGATGTTGTAAAAACATGGCTTTATATGAATTTTCTATTTAAATGACTCAGAGAGAGAGAAAGAGCCGTTTATATGATTACCCAACTGGCATTGCTAGTTCCCCTATACATCTTTATCAATTATACCTATGACAGCCATGTAGTAAGGAAAAAAGCCATATTTTCCATAGAAAAAACAAAACACAGTAGCTCAGTGGCTAGAGCATGGGCATACCAACAGCAAGGTTGCAGGTGTAATTCCTTGATTGTTTGGGAAATACTCAAGCTTGTAGATTGAGCTACCCAAAGGGAGGAAATAGATGATATGTTTCATTTTTAATACTTTTAACTGTCATATAAAAGCATTGTTTTATCTTTGTTTTCATTTTTTATAAATGACTTAAAGCGAGCAGCTATGTTCATCCCAACTGGCACAGCGAATTCCCTTCTGCATCCTTTACACCTTTGACAGCCATGTCAGAAGTAGAAAAAGGCTACATTTTCCATAGAGAGACTTAGTACCTCATTGGTGAGAACATGGGCTTGCCAATAGCAAGTTTGCAGATTTAATTCCCTCATTGGATGGAAAATACTCAAGCTTGTAGGTTGAGTTTGCCAATGGGAGGAAATAGGTTATATTTTTAGTTTTAGGTTATATTTTTGGTTTTCAATGCTTTTGACTGTTATTTGAAAACATTATGTTTAATTTCATTTTTATAACTCATTGCAACTCATTGCAACTTTAACAGTCATATCATAATGAAAAACGCTAGCCCAAATGAAGGGAGCACCAGTAGCTCTGTCTTTAGAGCATGAGCTTTTTAGTTTTAGGTTATATTTTTAGTTTTTAATGCTTTTTACTGTTATTTGAAAACATTGTTCTATCTTTAATTTCATTGATATAAATATCTGAAACGCATTGCAGCTCATTGCAACTTTATAGTCATATCATAATGAAAAACGCTAGACCAAACGAAAGGGAGCACAAGTAGCTCTGTCTTTAGAGCATGAGCTCACATGTAGCAATGCTGCAGGTTCAAGACACCATTGGCATGAGAATAATTAAACTGGTGAGCTCAGCCGTCACATGATAGGAATTGGATTACATTTATCAATGTTACTGTTATAAACACTTTTTTTATATTAATTTAATTAAAAATGGCTCATGGAGAGAGAGAAGCTCATATGTTTATTTAAACTGGAAATGCGTGTTTCCTTATGCATCTTTACCCATTACACCTTTAACACCCATATCATAAAGAAAAGACTCATTACGAGATGGCTGGTGCTGTAATAACGTGGAAGTATTAATGTTTACCGCCCCATTACCGGCTAAGAGCTGGAGGTCATTCCACCATCCTTACTGGAAGAAATCTCTCATATACTGGCACTGGTACTACCAGCAAAATCCCCAATGTAGTCTAATGGGACTCTATGTAATGGGCACTAACACCGTCTACCACCACTCGTAATCCGGCAGACATTCCACCGGACCGAGTGGCGGTATCAGTAAATCCATTTTCAAGTATTCTGGTAGATTTACCGCCAGAATACCAGCAAACCCGTAATGAGCCCCAATATTTTCTAAAGGGAGATCCCATAGCTCAGTGATTATTGAATGGCCATTTCAACGTTGGAGATTACAGCCACTCATTGGTTTGAACATACTGAAGTGGTATATTAAGATATCCATTTAGAGAAAATAGGTTGAATGTTTCGTTTCTAAAGCCTTGTACCTAAATAAACGCATTATTGTATCTATATTTTCATTACAAATGACTCAGAGAGGCAGCTGAGATGTGTATCCCAAACTGGCATTGATAGTTCCTGTTCTTCAGACATTACACATTTGACAGCTTTATCATCATGAAAAAAAACTAGGCTTTCTAGAAAGAGCCCCAGTAGCCAAGCAGCTAGAAAATGGGCTTACCTCAGACAGGCTGCAGGTTCAAGCTTTCCAATCCTTTGACCACATTTAGGTAGGTTCAGCTGTCCCTTGTTGGAGAGTGGATTGCACTTTTAGTTTTTACTGTTATAATTATGCATTTTCATCCATTTTGAAAGCCATTTCATAAAGAAAAATGGCTATTTTCTAAATGGAGACCTAGTACATCAGATGCTAGAGCATGGACTTATTCATAGAAAGGTTGCAGGCTTAAAACCCCAATTGTGCTCGCCATTGTGTGAACATACATCATATTGTTAGTTTGACATACTTTTATACTGTTAAAAAACATTGTTTTACATTTATTTTTTTATGTTAAATGACTCAGAGAGAGAGAGAGAGAGAGCAGCTGACATGTGTATCCCAACAGGCATAGCTATTTCCCCTATGCATTTTCATCCATTACACGTTTGACAGCCATGTCATAAAGAAAGGGGATATATTATATAAAGGGTTACCAAATAGTTCAAAGATTAGAGCATGCTCTTACCAATAGCAATTTTGCAGGTTCAAGTGTCCTATTGGTTTGAAAATGCTGAAGCTGGCAGATTGACCTGTCCAGTTGGAGAAAATCGGTCAAACATTTAATTTTTAATGATTTGTACATTAATTTGTGAATTATTGTATCTATATTTTCATTAAAAATGACTCAGAGAGAGGAAGAGCAGCAAATATGTTTATCCAAACTGGCATTGATAGTTCCCATATGCATATTAATTCACTATACCTTTGAAAGCCTTGACATAAAGAATAAAAGCTGTGTTTTCTAAAGGGTGACATAGTAGCACACAGGTTAGAAAATAGGCACACCAATAGTAAAGTTGGAGGTGCAATATACCCATTGGCTTGAAAATTCCCAAGCTGGCAGATTGAGCAATACACTGGGAGAAAATAGGTGCATTTTCCATTATGAATGCTTTTTGCTTTAATTTATGCATTGTTTAAGATATAATTTCATTAAGAAAATGACTGAAAATGAGGCACAGATATGTTTATCCAAACTAGCATTGCTAGTTCTCGTGTGCATCTTCATCCAATAAATCTTTGACATCCATGTCATAATGAAAAAAAGGCTAGGATTTAGAAAGTGAGACACAGTAGCCCAGTGTTTTGAGCATTGACTCACCATTAGCCAGGCTGTAGGTTTGTGCAGACCCAAGTTAGAAAGTGACTTACAATTTTAGTTTCGTTTTTGATGATTTTCACTGTTATTAAAACAAACACTGTCTTATTTTTTTTCCATTATGAATGACTCAGAATGTCAAGGTGTGAGACAAGAGGGGCAGGTAAGAAAGGCAGGAATGGGGAAAATGTACAGGTAATACAAAGCCGTGAAGTGAACTGTGTGCCAGCCAACAAGCGAAAGCCACATTCCCACATTCTAAGGGCAATACAGTCTTATAGAAGGCTTCTCTGCCCTTTCTGCAGGGCACCCAGCTACAGAACTACATCCCCCACAGCACCTGGGCCCAGCTACTCATGAAAGCCACATCGGGCGTGGCAAGCCAAAAACGCATGTGCAACAACAAAGGCACAGGGGTTGTGCTCGAGTCCTCCTAGAGATAAGACGTATTTCCGAGCAGCTCTGGCTTCGCAAACAAACGTGAGAGGCCACGCCCAACCGAACAATCGTACCAGCCCCTCACTGGACACAGATAAGTGCTGATGTGCTTTGGTAACCCACAGGGAGCAGGGGGTGTCACGTAGGGTGCCCAGCCCCACCAGATACCAGGCCCTTGATTCCCTCAAAGCTAAGTCTTACCTACTATGATGACAAGCATGTTGCGTAACGAAGCACACTGCTAATCAGTGCTGCATTGATCCTCAGACCTGTGCCACACTTGCAGCCAGTCTAAAAGTGGTCTACTAAACCGTGCAATAACTGCATGATCTAATTACCACGGAACGCACTCCTAGAGCGGTGACTAACCGCAGAATCCCACATGAGACTAATGCATTCTAATGGCACATGTGGCCGTGTAGCACATGCCTGAAAGCCATGTGTGGCCACACAAGTGTTATAAACGCATGATTACACGCATGTGAACATTCACGTGCGGCAGTACAAGATGTGTGCACTAATTATCGCACTTTTTTGCATCATGTGAACTGGTACTGTGACACAGCACGACCCACACCAAAAATCTTGCAGGAGACAAAGAATGCTACAGGCGAACTACTAATCAAAGCCAAGTGTTAATATAAAATCACTGTTGTCTAATGTACTGTACAAAACCTAGAAGATAGAGGCAACATTTTCTGATGGGGAAACTGAAAGTTGGGTTGCTATCAGTTATTAAAAACCATTTTTAATCAAAAACAAAATCACAAAGGTAAACATTTCTTAAAACATTCCACAAAAAGACCATACTATGAATGAAACACAAAGATACTAGTCATTTACACTTGTCAGTACACATTGCCATGTATTTGGCTAGGGTGAAGTCACAAATATTAGTTATGAGACCACATTCACAACTGGTTCATTATCATTTTTTTTGACCAGATGATTGTGCACCATCTTCTACTCTTGGGTGCATGGATTTTAGTAACTGTATTGATGTTAAACAGAAAAAAGTCTCAACATGTTTCAGTTCTTATTGGATTCAATCCAGAACCTTCATCAGGAGTAAGACCCTAATGTTTGTACAAGCGTCTAGGTTTTTGCTAGGATTTAGGCACAAGGATTTCAATGGCGTGGCATGCTTCCCCTGTATCTGAGTTTTCGAGGGTGACCTTGTTTGATGTCACAAGTGGAGGGGCTCATGGCTTTCTTCCTCGAGTACTGTTGTAATACTGAGGCTGGGTACGTAGCAGGTAGACTGTTATTTCAAATGCCCACGCCATTGAAATCGTTGTGCCTAAATCCTAGCAAAAAGGCCACACTCACACATATGTTATAAGAGTGTATACCAGGGATTCCTCCGCTTTATCAAGTCTAATGTACTGTGCCATGTTGAACTGCTATGATATGATGTGGCATTTTTAACGCGCCTGTACATAAGCGTTTCTAGGTCTGACAAGACAAGAAGGGGAAACAAGGGAGGACAAAATTACAATCTTACTAGACCTTGTGTCAGTCAGATCGCGCAAGTGCAGAGAAGAGGGAATGGGTGAAGGTGCCAGTGGGAGGGGAAGGGGGATGCGCAGTTAACTCACAGATGCAGCCAGCGGGTGGCTCATAAGAGCGGAGAGAAGGGACTGCAGGGTTGCAAATACAGACCTTTAAGTGCTGGGGAGCCCATACATAGGCAGTGTGAGGGCAACTAGACATGCAGGAACCTGGGTGCGAGTTCACACGGTGACTAGGTGACCAGTGCGCAGAGCAGTCAGGTGCATAAGCAGGGGAGAGGAAGAGAGAAAGCGGAAGGTCTTGAGTTGCTTCTGGAACCAGAGGTGGTTCTGCTCAAGTTTGAGAGAGGCAAGGAGGCTGTTCCAGAGGGAGGCCCCAGCCGAGGAGATAGATCTGTCCTCAACTCACTGCTTGGAGAAGCGTCTAACCTTCAGAGAGTTGGAGGTGGATGAGCGGAGTGCTCGAGAAGGAAGATGTTTTGGAAGAGAAGTTGGAGGAAGAGCGTCCCAGGCCCCAGAAAGCCTTGTGGACAATGCAGAGGGTCCTGAAGTCTATCCTTGCAGCCATGGGGAGCCAGTGAAGAGATTTCAGAGCTGGAGAGATAAAATCCCTGGGCTTTAGACCAAGGACAAGTCTCGCAGTCCTGTTCTGGATAAGTTGTAAAGGTCGAAGAGTAGAGGCAGGAAGATTTAGAAAGAGGATGTTCCAATAGTCCAGCCAAGAGAGGACCAGAGATCTGAAGATAATGAGCTTCTGGGGGAAAGTGAGAAAAGGAAGAATAACTTTGAAGAGGTGCAACTGATATGAGAAGAGAAGGATAGGGTGGAGTCGAAGATCACACCAAGGTTCTTAGCCTTACAGGAAAGAGCAGGAAGAGGGCCCAGAGTGGGCAGCCAAAGTGAGAGAGGAAAGGAGGGAGCGGGTGTCCCAATGAGGAGGATCTCAGTCATACTGGCATTAAGGCAGAGATCATTGGCGGCACACCATTCCTGAATTGTGGCCAGACAGTCTGGTATGAGAGAAGAAGCAGAGGTGGCTGAGGGGAGCCTGAAAAAGAGCTGAGTGTTATCCACATAACATTGAAAATTGGAGCATAAAGTAGCGATGCAGTGGGCAAGAGCCTGGGAGAGAGGTTAAATCCCTGGGGAACACCACAAGTAGAGAGACGGATAGAATATAGAAAAGACCCCAGTTGACCTGAGAGAGTCGGTCGGTGAGAAAGGAGGCCAACCAGGCCAGGGCCTGATCAGTAATACCAAGGTTGTCTCTGAGATGAATGAACAGGATAGCATGGTTGGCCGTGTCAAAAGCAGAGGATAGATCAAGGAGAATGTTATGTTATGTTATGTTATGTTACGTGGTTTTATAAAGCACACGGTCGCCGGAGGCATCATGGCGCTAGTGAGGAGGAGCCTAGGGACCAAGCAAAGAAAACGCAAACAAGCATATCAGGAATCAGAACAAGAGAGTTTTTAGAGCCTTTTGAAAAGACAAATGATTAGGTAATAGCTTCATTGAGGGAGGGACGGTATTCCAGAGCTGGGTTGCAGCAATGTAAAACACCCGACCCCCCACCCGAGTGAGCCCAAAAGACGGCACAGAGAGCAGCCCAGAGGCTGCAGACCGCAGGGGGCCATTGGGAACATAACGTAAAAACTTAGTGCACAAATATTCCGCTCCCTGGTCATAGAGAGCGCGGTCCACGATGCACAAAGACTTGAACTGAATGTGCTGGGCCACCGGGAGCCAGTGCAAAGAGCGCATTACGGGGGTAAGATGGGCCCCATAGGGGGACTCAGTTGACACCTGAGCCGCTATGTTTTGAAGGCATTGCAAATGACCTACCAGCCCCTTAAGCTGGGCCAGATAGAGGGAGTTGCAATAATCCAACTTGCTCATGATCGTGGCAGCTACCACAGTGGGAAAAAGTGTGCCCGGGATCAGATGGAGGGTCTTTCTCAATATTTTCAATTGAAGATGGCCGGTCTGGCAGACCGCTGATACCTGAGCTGCCTTGACAAGTTGTTAATCATAAGGATCCCCAAGTTTTTAACCTTGGTGGAGGGCATCAGGAGTGGGACTAGAGAGGAGGGCCGGAAGGAGGAAATCCAGAGTGAGGGGACAGGGGGAGATCCTACCACCATCGCCTCTGTCTTGTCCCCATTCAGCTTCAACCAGTTGTGGCCCATCCACTCACCCATGGCCACCAGGCACTTATTCAAGCATGCCGCCGCCTCAGCCCGATCAAGATAGAGTCGGATCAGCAACTGAGTATCGTCGGCGTACAAATAGTACCTTCCGCCGAGGGAGCAGATGAGGCACACCAACAGGAAGATATAGATATTAAACAGAATGGGTGACAAAGCAGACACCTAAGGGACACTGCAGCTGAGGTTGCAGGCCTTGTAGGTGAATGGGGGAAGAGAAAGAGTTTGGTTCCTATCCAACAGAAAAGAAACAAACCAGGCAAGTGCCTGACCCGAAACACCAATCTGGCTCAGACGGGAGAGGAGTAGGACGGCATGGTTGACGGTGTTGAAAGCCGCTGACAGATCAAGAAGAATCAGGGTCCGACAACGCCGCTGTCAACCAGCCTGACCATGTCGTCCTGGATGGAAACCAGGACACTTTCCGTACCTTTGCCCCGGCGGAAGCCAGACTCTGTTGGGTCAAGGAAATTAGAAGACTGAAGAAAAGAGGACAGAATGGGGGATACCAGTGATTCAAGAAGCTTGATCAGAATAGGAAGAAGAGAGATAGGCCGGAAATTAGAAGGGAGAGTGGGGTCCAAAGAAGGCTTCCTCAGCAAGGGTATGACCAGGGCAGCCTTCAGCTGAGGGGGGATATTCCCCGACTGGCAGGAGCTGCTCATGGCTGTCATAACTTCACTGAGAAGATCGACCAACACCTCCTTCATCACGGCAATGGTAGCGGATCAGAGGGGGCACAGGACTTAATACGCAACATGGCGTTAAGTAGAAGGTCCTCAGCGAAGATCGGGAAAAGGGCCATAGTAGGACCGTGGCTATGCATACTCTTGATGACATGAGAAGGGACCACAGTAGAGAGGTTAACTGCGATGTTGGCACGGATGGTAGCTACCTTATTCATAAAGAATTCTGATAGGGAGTCACATAGCTCCTGGGTCGGTCTGACGGTGGGGTGCATATGGAAGCAGAGGATAAAGACTTGATAACCGTAAAGAAAGCCTTGGGCTGGTTTAAGGTATTCTCGATTTTTTGCGCAAAGTAAGATTTCTTAGCAATTAAAATTGCTTTAGAGTAGGCAGAGAGCGCAGCCCTAAAATTGAGATGATCGGAGGGCTCATATTTAGAGCGCCACTTACGCTCAAGTTTCCTAACCCCCAGACGGGCAGATCTCAGCTGATCTAAAGAACCACGGTTCTGGGATAGTCTACGTGGTTGGAAGAGGCGCAAGGGGGTGACTTCATTAGCAGCAGTCAGGAAAGAGGTGGTAAGAAGAGACATGGAGGGTCCTGTAGCTGCCATACAATTGTCTTTGACAGTATGAGTCAGAGTCTGTGATTTGCAGTCCGCCAGCAGCGGCGACAAACCCGTTCGGGATGGGTCTGGGGGGAGGCAGAGTTGACATGGACTATACAGGTTACTCGGTAGTGATCAGTCCAGGCCATAGGCTCAATCGATTGAACAGAGAGAGAAGCAATGTTCGCAAAAACGACATCCAAAATGATACCATGCTTATGAGTAGGTCCGGCTACTTGCTGGGGTAGGTCTAGGTCCCTCAGTGATCTGAATTTAAAATGTAATGTTCCTAGGACATCTGCGCTTGACTTGTTCTATGATAGTCAGCCCACTCAGAGAGGAAGAGGGTGACCTGGCCAGGCGGCCTGAAGATAGTGCCCACAATGAGAGAGAAGCCAGGAGAGATGGAGAGCCTGCAGACCAGCCATTCAGAGGAAGAGTAGTGATGCATTGGAATGATAGAAGCAGGGATCCACTCTGGGAAAATCAAGACAACACCCCCACTGGGACGGTTGCTTCTGGGTTCAGAGAGGATCCTGTAGACATCGGGAACGAGAGAGTCTCATATATCAAAGGGAGAAGGAGTAGAGGTAGTATCTGGGTAGCATGTTGTATGAATGCCAATCTTGTGTGCCAGCATGCTGGAAGTGTGCGCAGAGGTCAGAGCATTTACCCTAATTCCCTTTCCGCATCCACAACCTCTCCATAAACCTCTTCCCAGTTTCCCTACTACCCCCTTCCAATCTAACCAAATTTACCCTAACCCTCCTTCATCGCTGGGGCTGCGTATCCCTGTGTAAGCACTGACTTGTAGGTCCCAAAACCGTAGTGGAGTGGTTTGTTCGTGCCACTCCTGTGCTGTGGAGCTGTGGATTCCTGTCACCGAAAGAGAGCCGATGATATGTTTATCCCAACTGAAATTGTTATTTCCCTCATGCATCTTAATCCATTACATTTTTGGCAGCCATGTCATAAAGATAATCGTTAGGCGTTCTATGGCAAGACCCAGTAGCTCAGTGGTTAGTGGCTGCATCGGCTTATCAGTAACAATGTTGCAGGTTTAAGGTCATTGTTGGGTGGAACAAGGGTTGAGCTGTCCAGTAAGAGAACATTTGTAAAAATCTTAATTTTCACTACTTTTTACTGTTAGAAAGACATAATATTATCTGTATTTTCATTGTACATAACTCTGAGAGAGAGAGCAGCTGGTATGCTTTTCCCAACTAGCATAGCTAGTTCCCTTATGCATCTTCATCCATTACTTCTTTGGCAGCCACGTCATAATGAAAAATGCTAGCCTTTCTAAAGGGAGCACCAGTAGCTTAGTAGTTAGAGAACTTGCTTGATACTAGCAAAGGTACAGGTTCAAGTCCCTCATTATTGTGTAAATATTCAAACCGGTAGGCAAAGCATTCTTTGTTTGACAGTAGGTTTCATGTTTAGTTTTTACTTTTATAAAGCACTGTTTTATCTTTATTTTATTAGAAATTATTCAAAAAGAGAGCAGCTGATATGTCTGTCCCGTCTGGAACACTGTTATTGGCTCCCATAGGGACATGTGACACACTGTCTTCCTTATTCAGTCTCCCTAGGGCATGCAGCCTGGGAGTCTTCAGGTAAGGGCCAACTGCGGCGAAGGGTAACTCCCTGTTTGGGCCTGTTAGGGCTGGAAAGGGCCTTGGGCCAGAATTCCTTATCCTGCCAGGACTACACTGAGCCTACCCTTTGCCTAACTTCTGCTTACATGTATAGAGTTCATTTCATCTATTAGCTAGCCTTTCACTGCGGAGCATCTGATACCTAATAGGACCAAGGAATATTGCGGGATGCAGCGCCGAAGGCCTCCGGAGCGTGCGAAGAGCTGGTAAGCTTTTGTCTTTCAGATGCCGGAATGCAGCGCGAGGCGTTGGTGACAGCCGATGGACCAGGTAAGAGATGCGCTGCCACTGAAGACCGTAGTGCTAACCTGTTCTTTCTTTGTCTTTACAGGTGCTGCTGAAGACTGGATTCCAGGATGGTAAGCCTTTGTTCCCTTAGGCCCAGGATCAGAAGCAGAAGACACGATGAGCGTTCTGCTGCAGAGAATGCAGAATAACGCAAAGCAAGATTCATCCATCGGGTGTGGTTTAAATAGCCTCCTCTAGTGCTTAGGTGTCTCCTTCCACAGCCACGCCTAGGTAAGAAAAGAGTTTCTGCTTTCCAGAAGAGTTCCAGTGTTCTGAACCTAGGGAGTGGCTCCTGCCCCACCCAACAGGAAAAGTAGTCCCAAACAGAAGAGGATCAGGGGTTCAACTGGCAGGTAAGTAAGCAGCATGGTCTGCTGCAGGTAAGTCCACCCAAGCATTATGAGCCCGGCGCTTCCAGCGCTGGGACTGGGCATATTTATGAGCCTGGTGCCACTGGCGCCAGGACTGGGTCCAAAAGGTCCCAATTGGGACTGGCTGGCACTCGGAACCGGGGTTATGGGTCTGCTTGCAAGGGAGTCGGGCAAGTCCTGATCTTTTGGAAGCAGAGATCATGACATTAACAGTGTGTTGGCTACCCATAGCCCCATTCCAGCCCGACTCAGAACCTATACCTGCTTCTTTACAGCCAACCATCCACCCCATCTCTATCCGCTCACCCACCTACATTCTCTCTCTCTCTTGGTCTGCAGCCTTTCATCATTGTCTTCACTTGGCTATTTCTTTTACCCCTCATCATGCATCTTGACTTTGCTCCATTCCTCATTCTACGCACTCTTCCCCTTCCCTTCTCTCATAGCCTTCAGTCTCATCTTTGTCTAATTTTTACATCACTCTCCAGCCTCCCCATATTCCTCATAGCCCCTGTGCCTGCACCCCTCGCATAAAATGCACCTGTTCTCCCAGAATCTCCGACCTCATCTATTCCCCTCAACTACTGTACATACCGTTCTCATCTCCCCCAAGTTCTATCACTCGCTCACTTGATTTCTGGAATGCACATTCCTTCTGCAACAACACTTCCAATATCACTGACCACTTCGACTCTTATCACTCTGAACTTTCACTTCTTGCTGACACAGAAACCAGGATCTCCCCCATGACTCTGGTTCATTTGCAGCTGTTCACACTGACTCGGATACCTTCTCCCATTCTCAATGACCTGTTGAAAGGAAGGTGGTGTGGAGTTCCTTATGAATAAGGCCCTCAACACTGCCTGTCTACCATCATATGACATCACTTATTCCTCTTTTGAATGCCACTATTCAACCCCGCTCTCCTACTCCTCTCACAGTTCTGGCTCTCTATCGACCCCTTTGCCCTCACAGCTCCTTCTCCCCTGATGTGACCCTTCTTCTTGTTCTTCTTGAGTCACTTGCTAGTGATATACCCATTGTCATTTTGTGGACTTTAATCACCCCAACCCCTCTGCAGTCACCTGCCTTGAACTTAACTCCCTACCTTTTGGCCCACTCCCTCTAATCCCTCCATGACTAGACTACCCACTCTGGTTGGATCTCTCTTGATCTTGTCTTCCTCTCTACTTGGCTCTCCTCTTCCGAACTCTCCATTGACCCCTCTCCATCAGATCTCTCTGTTATTTACTTTAACATCACTGTCCCTCTACCTTATACTCCTCATCTCCCCCTCTCCAATGACTAAGTTAAAGTTCAGGGAGGACTCTCTTGCCCCTTAACCTGATGATGTGAGGACCTCTTTTCTGTCTCTGTCCCCTATTCATTTCACTGTCGGCATACCCCAAAGATCAATCTTGAACCTCTGCTCTTTAACCTCTATATCTGTGCCCTAGGAAGACTTATCTGATCCTTTGACTTTCAGTATCACCTTTTTGTTGCTCACACTCCAATATGTTTCTCATTTCCCTCCTTCACCCCAGCTATATTTAAATGGATGAGTAACTGTGTCACTGAAATGGATGGCTCTCCACTGCCTCATGCTGGATTCTTCAAAAACAGAAGTTATCTTTCTCCCAGCGTCCAATACCATCCCTACCCACCTTCTCCTATCACCTTCCCATCTGAACTTCCTGCTCCCCCACCTAAGGCTTGCACTCATGGGGTCCTCTTTCATAGAAACCTGTAACTGAATCATGTCATCACCACCACTGCCTCTGCTGCATGAATTAACCTCCTCAGCATTTGAACAATTCTTATTTCTCTTGCTAACCACACTACAAAAGCTCTTATCTCCACTCTAATGCTCAGCAAACTTGAATACTGCCCAATCCTACTCCTTGGACGTCCTCCCTAATTTTTCCTCCCTGCAGACAAAGTCCTCACTTTTGCCACCCTCACTCTCTACAATCTACCCAGGTCATCCCCCATCTCTACCTACCAACAACATGCTCGCTCTCCATGCACAAATTAATTATTTTCAAATCCCTGCTCCTAGACTACAAATCTATCAATGGTCTTACACCTCAGTACCTGTCTGATTGTATCTTTAACTTCCTAGCGATCATTCTCTGATCTCAACCTCATTGTTCCATACCCTCCTTGCGCCTCCTGTCACTTTGACTCTTTGTCCCTCCTCACCCCGCTCCACTAGAACCCACTAGAATCCACTTCCCATGAACCTCAAAGTCAGCCCAACTTTGGATCTCTTAACAGTTCTGCTTAAACTTCACTTACTTGCTAAAGAGGGAGCTCCCCTTGCCCTCTTCCATCCTCACCAACTCAACCCACCACTGCCGCCTGTGATGATAGAACTCTTTACTACCTGCCCCAGTAGTTTAAAGTTACCATGTATGACATGTTTTCTTATATATTGTTTCTGTTTGTCAACTGTTGCAATTTTCATTAATAAATGCATTACTTAATCAATATTTTCTTTAAAAATAACTCAGATATAGATGGAGTAGCAGATATGTTAATCCCAATTGGCTCTGCTATTTCCCATATGCATATTCATCTATCACACCTTTGACATCCATGTCATAAGAGAGTCTCCACAACTCAGTGTTCGGAGCATGGGCATACCAATAGCAAGGTTGGAGGTTCAAACCATTCAGTGGCATTAACCCTCTCAAACTGGTAGCTTTAGCTGTCAGTTGGGAAAGAAATCGGTGCCATTTATAGTTTTTAATGCATTTTATTTTAATAAATACATTTTTTTGATTGAAAGCAGGAAACAGACATGTGTAACCCAATTTGCATTGCTAATTTTCATATGTATTGTCATCCATTACAGTTTTGACAGCCATGTCAAAGTGACAAAGTGAAAATAGCGATGGTTGCAAAGGGCAGTACTAATAGCTCATTGTTTAGAGTCTGGCTTATCAATAGCAGGGCTGGAGGTTCAAGGCACTCATTGGCTTGCAAATAAACAAAGTGTCAGGTTAAGCAGTCTCTTTCTAGAAAGTGGCTTGCAATTTTATTTATTAATGTTTTTACTGTTATAAAAACATTCTTATCTTGATCTGAAATGATTAGAGAGAGGTCAGCGGATCAGTTTATCGCAACAGCCTTTGCTAGTTCCCTTAAACTTCCACTTTCATTTTCTTTTTTTTGTTATTGTGTTTTAGCCGAACGTCGACTTTTCACATATGGTACAACATTAAAACAACAAATTCCCAGACAGTTAAAACAGGAATCAGCAAAAAAAAGGGGAAAATAATACATTATATTTGTGAGTTTAAAAAAAAAGAAAACCACCAACATAAGAAAACAAAGGAAGAAAACGCAGATCTTTACCCTATGAAAGGCTTCTTCATCCATTACAGCTTAGGCAGCCATGTCATATGTAAAAGGCGAGGTGCTCTAAAGAAGAAACCTGTAGCTCAGGATTTAGAGCGTGGACTTACCAGTAACAAGCTGACAGGTTCAGTTCTCTCATTGATGAAAGGTTGAGCTGTTTAATGAGAGAAAATAATTATATTTTCCGTTTTTAATGTATTTTACTAATACAAAGATCTTCCGTCTCATTTTAAATTACTCAGAGAGAGAACAGCTGCTACGTTTATCACACCTGGCATAGATGGCTCTCTTATGCATCTTCATCCATTAAACATTTTGACGGACATTTTGATGGCCAGACACTATGATTTTTAAAGGGTGCCACTTCGCTCATTAGTTAGAGCATGGGCTTAACAATAATAGCAAGACTGCAATTTCAAGCCCCACATTGGCTTCAACATACTAAAGTTGGTAAATTGAGATGCCTATCGGGAGAAAATAGGTCAAATGTTCAGTTTCTTAAAGCTTTGTACATTGATAAATACATTATTTCATGTATATTGGGCCTCATTAGAAGTTTGGCAATAGCCTTCTGGTAAAACCGGCAGCCCGCCGCCAAACTTGCAAATTTTTCCAGCCCCTGGCAATGGGGAAAAAAAAGGGCCATCACAACCCTGGCAGACCCTGTATTTCCCGACTGCCAGGGGCTGGAAACGTTTACCCCCCAATCCCATTGAGCCCTCTAGGGCTCAATGGGAATGGGCAGGCTGGATACACCAGCACCATTTAGAATGGTGCTGGTGCATCCGACATGCTCTGCTCGTGGGGGCTGTTCTGCCCGCCAGGTCCGACCAGGCAGGTGAAAAGGCACCCACGAGCAGAACTCGTTGTTTGCCGGTCCTTTAACTATGGTACCGGCAAGCTTACCAGTACCGTAGTTACTGGACCAGAAAACTTGTAATGAAGCCCACTGTCATAACAAATGACTCAGAGAGAAAGCAGCAGAGATGTTTATCCCAACTGCCATTGCTAATCCCCAAGTGTTTCTTCATCCATTGCTCATTTGACAACTCTGTCATAATGAAAAAACAATGCTTTCAAAAGTGAGACTCAATAGCCCATCATCAAAAGCATCAGTCTATCATCAGAAAGGCTGTAGGTTCAAGCCTCCGAATAGTTTGAACATATTAAACTGCTAGGGTGAGCAGTCCCTTGATGAAGAGCGGGTTAAACGTTTAGTTTTTGATGGTGTTACTGTTAAAAAAAAAGCATTGCTTTATCTTCATTATAAATGACTTAGAGAGAAGCTAACATTTTTAAACCAACTGGTATTGCTATTTCCTTCATTCATTTTCACCCATTACACCTTTGACAGCCATGTTATAAAGAAAAATGGCTACACTGTCTGAAGGAAACCTAGTCGCTCAGTTGTTAGATACCGTGTGTGCCAGTGGCAAGGTTGTAGGTTTAACACCCCTATTGGCTAGAAAGTATTCAAGCTGGTAGCTCTCCAATGGGATAATCTTTTTCATTTTAAGTTTTGCATTCTTTTTACAGTTATAAAAACATTGTTTAATTTGTTATTCATTTTAAATGACTCTGAGATGGAGCAGCTACTATGTTTATTCAACTGGCATAGCTAGCCCGCTTTTGCCAATTCATCCATTAAATCGTTGCCATACAGAAAAAGGCTTTATTTTCTAATGGGAGACCAAGTAGCACAGTCATTGGAACCTACTCTTACCAGTAACAGGATTGAAGATGTAAGCCCTCCAATTGGCTTGAAAATACTCATATGTATACGTTGAGCTGTCCAGTGGGAGAAACAGGTCAAACACTTAGTTGTACATGTTTTTAACATAAAGTAATGCATTATTGTATCTATATTTTCATTACAAATGACTCAGGGAAAAGCAAATCAGCAGATACGTTTATCCAAACTGGCATTGCTTGTTCCCATAAGCATATTTATCCATGACACCATATTATTAACGTAAAATTGGAAAGTAATATTAGATCAAAGGAAAATGTGCTAGTGGCTCAGCTAAAGAGAATTAAAATGAAATATTGTAAGTTCTCAATTTTACCAGCAATTTAATTTTACAGAATGAAAGTAGTACCAACATTGTTACATAGGACAGAATGCTGCCCTTGCTTGATTCAGGACTTGCTATATGACCTCTTGTGCGATTAGGTATGGACTAGGTCAAACGTCTACACTAACGTACGTTAGATGGTAACACTCTTCTATATGGAAACATTTTGAATCCCCCTACAAAATCGCTGTTTGAAGATTTTAAATGCATGGATTTTAAAAACTTGGTTCCATTTTTGAATGAGTTTGCTGATAGCAACAACACTTTATACTCTCGGGGTTTACTAAGCACTATATCTGTGTAACCCTGATACGGTTTAAAATAAATTGTATCATTGGGACTGGGGCATCACAGAACAGTTACGTGACAAGCATACATTGTATAAGGAATAATCCCTGATTAGTAGAACAAGAGAGATTTGATTAATGTGTTTTTCTAAAGGTCCCTTGTTTGATACGAGGGACGTGCTATATGCATTTCAGATTAAACCAAGGGCCTACTAGAAGTACTAGGACCCAGGATAAAGATGCCCAAACAGAATAGAATCTGCAGACTTTGCAAAGATCCCAAGCAGATCAAAACTATCAAACATTTACTGACAGACTATACCTCCACCTCAGAGGCTAAGGTGGACCGTTTCTCTAGATGTGTGCGTGTTTATTCTGCCTACTCCGCTGAAACATTGGGGCACTGATTTATGGACAGGAACCAGTTATCTCTAATTTTAGAATGTACAAGATTATTTATCTAAACTGTATTATCTCTTATATTTTCATATTTAAGGAAATTGTGTATTCGGATGAAATGATTTTGAATTGTGAAAGGTTTCTTTGTATTTGATCATTTTTAAAGTAATGTTGCATTAGGATGGATTTTCTATGAATTGTGAAAGATTTATTTGTATTTCAACCATAACACATGAAGAAAAATGCATAAGCTTATCTATATTTCCTTACAAATGACTCAGAGACAGAGAAAGAGAGAGAAAGAGATGGAGAGGGCAGCGGATATGTTCCCAAATGTCATTGCTAGTTCCAATTTGCATATTCTTCCAGCATACCTATAACAACCATGTCATAATGAAAAAAACTAATTTATAATAGGAGACCTAGTAGCACAGAGTTTAGTTCATGGGCATACCAATAGCAAAGTTAGAGGTTCAAGTGCTCATTGGCTGGACAAGTTGAGCTATCCATTGGGAGACGATAGGTAACACAGCTTTTTGAATGCTTTTTACTTTAATGAATGCATTCTTTTACCAATATTAAACATTAAACATGACTAAGGCAGAGAAGCAGATATGTATATCGCAACAGCCATTGCTAGTTCTCGTATGCATCTTCATCCATGAAAACATTGAAAGCCATGTCATAATGAAAAAGTGATGCTTTCTAAATGGAGAACCAGTCGCTCGGTGGTTAGAGCATAGGCTTACCAATAGCAAGCGTGCACTGTCAACCCTCTTGTTGGCTTGCAAATACTCACATTGGTAGGTTGTGCATTGTTGCTTAGAAAGTGGGGCACATTTACTATTATAAAAATATTCTTTAAACTTTATTTTCATGTTTAAAACCGGGCAGAGTTTCTGTAAGGCACAATACAATACCCCTATTAGAACACTAACCTCTGTATAGAATAGGGACAGTCTAAGAAGTCAATGTATCTGAGTATTTCTTGAACAGTTTGTGACATTAGGAACTCTAGAACCTGCAGAAGGTCCACAAAAAAGATTAATGGCAGATTCAAGTCTAAGTTGACACTACATAGAAGTAAGCACAGACCACAAAACCAAACCAGGGCACGCCAACTAAACGGCAGCAAGTGAGGAGTTGGTTGTGCCTTGGTGAATGGGCCAAGCAGAGGGCCCACTTGCATGCGTATAGCATGGTGAAGTCTTTCAGGCCTTTGGGAGCCCTATGAGGATCCGGTGGGAGGGCAAAGAGGAGGGTCAAACAGATAGAGGTGTGAAAGTGAGTAGTTGGAAATGTAAGATGAAGAACATTGCATGGCAGAACAATGAGGTGACAAGATTCAGTAATGAGGTGACAAGATTCAGTTATGAGGTGGAGGAGGGGCAGGGGGTAGAATGAAGGAGGAGGGGAGAACATCAGAGCAGGAGTGAGAAGAAGAGGCTAAGAAGATACAGAAAGTCAGAATGACGGTGAAGGAGCAAAGGGGAAGGCGATCAAAAGATGTAATAGGGCGAGGATGTGAAAACATCAGAAAGAGAGGGCTTGGCAAAAGTGGGTGACAAGGGAGAAAGTAATATAGAGACTGCATGAGACATTCAAAGGAGAATGTGGAGGTGCAGCAAAAAGGAAGGAGTGTAGGAACATTGAGCAACTAAGAGGAAGAAGGAGAAGACAAGAAAAGTAAAGAGAGAAAGGGAAGTGGGTATTGGAGCAGTGTGGTGCAGTGTGGAGGGGGAGAAAAGGAGAACCAGGAGATGAGGAAAGGAGTTGGAGAGGTGGAGGAGGAGCAGCTGAAAACATATTGAAACATTATGGAGTAGAGGGAAGCAGGAGGAAAGGAAGGAGGTGAAGGCCATAGAAGAGAAAATGGGAGGCGATCAAGAAGAGGAGCTAGTTAAAGAGATAGACAACAAGAGGTATGGCTGTTTGAAAGTCAGAGTCTTGATGAGACTCCTTGCTTGGTGGAGGTGTAGTACCTAATAAGGACCCACCAACCTGAAAAGGAGTTAAGTCTAACAACCACAGTGACAAATGTGTTGCCTGACACATAACAACATCTATGAATGTCAAACAAGCAAATATGACAACCACACATGTTGTGGGCATTTAAGCCCCAAGGACTGTGAGTGACTTTTTAACCCCCAGACAGGTGAACATAATTGACAATGGTAGGACTTGGGATCATGGTGCATTAGAAAAGCCTAATTATGTTATGGTCTGTTGCTTCCCCACTAAATAACCTCAGTTAAACCTAATCCTTTATTTTTCTGTTTTTTTCAAATAATAAAAACTCCTGAAATGTATATCTAGTCCTCAAGTCATATCTTGATAGCCCGACCATATGCAAAACTGTAAAGGGATGGCTGGAAGCAATCCCCAGAGCAATGACAGAGGTTATGATTAATTGAAAACCTTCTCTTAGGACAAAGATTCTTAACCTTAGACCCAGATAAAATTATGCTTGACGAAAAGAAGCATCTCTGGATGATCTTTGGACACGAATGAATTGATTGATGTTACAGCCAATCTATACTCATATCGAAAACCTTGGGCTGTCCAAATCACAATGTATGTGTCAATTCCACAATCATTTTAATGTTAGGGTGAATGTTGTGAAACATGAAATTAGCACCAAACCCAGTGGGCATAATGTACTTAGTGATTCAAGCATGCAACCCTTGTATCACAAAAATAGTTGTCATGTGTAAAGATCTGTGGTCATTCCTTAGTTTTTAAAATATTGTTGGATTTTACACAAAACAGGAAAGCAGATTGGATCCCTCACTGGTGTGAGTTGTGTCCTTTCTCTTTCTCATTGGGGTGTATCAAACTGTTCTTGACACAATAACCTTCTATGAGAAAATAGTCTATATGCACATAGCAGTGTTAGTACAGCAGGGGAAGTGATCATTAGAAATGAACACTGTAGGTGGGGCGTGGCTAAGCGCCAGAGCGGATGGCTGCCTAATCATTGAGCTCCTGGCCCGGTATAAAGATAATGTTATAGTCACACTCAAATTTAAACAAATATAGTGTAAAACTTACTGCAGTGCCATAATATCACTGGCATAACTTTGCATGGGCTCAGCGACACGGTGTGAGGAAGTCAGGGCGAGTAGCATTGTGAGGAGGAGCGGCCTGTGTGGCAGCAGAGTCGTGCTGGAATTGCAGCTGCACGCCGCATCAGCTGATCGGCGAACTCCACTGGGAGGTTCCGGAGTCATTGGGAAGCATGTTTGCTTCACGACATAGGTAACCTCTAATGAAAGTACTGTTTTACACACATAACGCTGCATGATAAAGCCACACAAGGCTTCAAATAACTAGAAACCGCTTACCTAACAACTCTTTTATATATTTATAAGCTCAGAAAGGAAATTAAACGCTGTGGACCATATTTTGACCAAATTAATGGTGAACAAACCTGCAATTGCAATTAATTTATGAAAAAGACTTCCAGAAAACTAACAAGGATTCTAGATACCTGAACGGTATTTGTTTTTGGGGTATATATATGTTAATGTGACTGACAGTCCCTCATATACCCATAAAACATTGTTCCGTATAAATTGCAGGTTGGCACTAGAATAAAGTAGGGTCCTGAGGGCTTTTCACTGGACATGTAATACACAAAACATGGATTGCCATGGATTTACCATAACTAATTTGTGAACATTAAATTTGCTATGCCTTTCTGCTGCCTGGCTATGAGAGATCAAGTGGATATTAGGATTTAGAGACTATCCTCTACTATTAACAAGGAAATTACAGATATTTCATCTCGCTCACTTAAACCAAGATTCTATAGGAAGTAACTCCATAGTGAGCAA
Source organism: Ambystoma mexicanum (assembly GCF_040938575.1). Lineage (NCBI taxonomy): Eukaryota > Metazoa > Chordata > Amphibia > Caudata > Ambystomatidae > Ambystoma > Ambystoma mexicanum. The sequence continues at coordinate 640,476,212 of NC_090937.1, forward strand.
CTAGTGTGTACTTTGCCCTATTACAAAAGGGAACTCTATATATTTTTGTGCAAGCAATCTACTCACCCAGAAACACCTATCCTGCCTCAGCATGTCTTCAAAAAAGGGGCAATCAAAGGAAACAATGTCAACATCTACCAGCAATGCCCCAAAACGACAAAAGAGTGATTCTCCTACACCTAAGGAGGGTATACAAGATCAAGTTATGAATGCCATCCTAATGGAAATCAAATCACATAAACCATTTATGGAAGCCATAACTGGCAAACTACAAATGCTTGATGACAAGTAGTCCACATTCGAATCCAGAATAACTGAAGTGGATAGAAGAGTAAGTGATGCCGAAGATGTTGCAGGGAAAGTACGGGTTCTGGAAAATACAGTATTATCTTTGTAGAAGCAAGCAGAAAACATAGAAAATAGAAACAGGAGGAAAAATATACGTATAGCTGGTCTTCCCAAAAATGTAAAAAATGATAATCCTACCCAGTTTCTTTACCACATGCTCCCCATTCTCTTGGATCTTCCTACAGCTCCACAGTTCAATATCCAAAGAGCCCATCATATAGGCCCCAGACATCATTCTCGTAATGCACTGAGAACTCTGATCTTCGCATTATTAGACTATACCTATATCACACTCATAATGGAGAGAGTAAAACTGAAGAACACTCTTATATGGGAAGGCACCAAAATCTTCATTATCCAGGATGTGCCAAATATGACAGAAGCTAGAACAAAAAACTATTAACGTTCAGACCAGTGTTGCAGCAGCTCAATGCCAGATATGGGATCATTCATTCAGCTTCTCTAAAAGTCACCCTCAACTGCCAAATGTACACCTTTCAAGAACCATTAGACCTGTGCAATGTTATTCAAGGTCATAGGAGAGAAGAGATGGATATCACTAGACCGCACAATTGAGTAAAAGTTGAGCACAGACTGATTCAGTCTACAAATGACAGTTTTGCCAGCACGGCACTTGGAGTGGCCCATCCGTATCAGGCTCTCCACCGCTACATATTATTGACTTCATTTGAACATGGTTTGGAGTGGCTGTATCCAGTTAGCCACTACTCATTCATACACAAGTTTGTTTCTACGTAATTTGCAAAACTCCATGTTTTTCGTGTTCGTCCTTCCCCTCCCTTTAGTGTCATTCCCTTATTTGTTTTAGCTCACCTGTTTATGACTAGAATTGTTATATTGCCTATAGTTTTTGTATTGTAATTCATGGATCTTAACATTGTAACATGGAATGTCAAAGGATTACATAATCCAGTTAAACAGTAAAAAATACCATCACATCTCAATAGGGCCAGACCAGCCATTACTTGCCTACCAGAATCCCACCTTTCACAAGAAGAGGCTTCCAAATTGAAAAGATTATGGGTACGAAAAGTTTTCTCGAGTGCAGCAGATGGGAAAAAGAATAGAGTTATAACTCTTATTAACAAACACCTTCAATGCTAAATATTATCCTCAGAAACAGATGATGTTGGAAGATGGGTTTCAGTCAAAATTCTTATTGACTCTATAGAATACTCTATTCTCAATGTATATGGACCCACTAATGCTGACCCAGGATTCTGGTCTAACTTAAGAAATCGACTATACAAATCTTGTCCCAATAACCTAATGGTATGCAGAGACTTCAATGAAATCATAGACCCTATCCTCGACAAAAAATCAAATGTACGATTTAGAATCACCCACTTTCAAATTGTTAATTTTGTGTCAGAATTAGGTCTTATTCAGGCCTGGTGCATTTTACATCCCTCTGCCTTAGATTAGGCCTTCTTTTCTCCTCCTCACAACTCGCTCTAAAGTATTGATTACGTTTGTACATCTAAATCTCTGACGAACAATCTAATAGAGGCAAAGATAGAAGATGAAGAGTTTGTGACGTTCATATACCAACAACACTCTTTTTTTCTTTGCAGAAAATTCTCCTACTGATACATCAGTCCAAAACAACTGGGATTGCTATAAAGGATCAATGAGAGGTCACATTATTTCCTATATGGCAGCTAAAAAGAAAAGACCCATAAAAAACACAGAAGATATTCTCAAACAAATCAAAAATTTACAATCACAATATACACATGCTAACTCTGCCCCTATTCATCAACAAATCATCAAACTTAGAATACAGTATAACAATCTAACCACTGAATACTCATGCGCCAATGTTTTAATATATATATCTAAGATCTATCCATTTTCAAACAAATTGGGAAAGGCATTGGCATCCTACCTCAAATTCAAAAAAAATAAAGTGAGAATTACTGTTATTAAAGATCAAAATGGAAATAGAATCCTTTCTGATGAAGAAATTCTACAAGTCTTCTCAAAAATTATATTAATCGGAAACTCCACCTGAGAGTACCCATGCTCCAGATTTTCTTCAAAATATACATCGTAACACTTAGGCTAATTCAAAATTTAAAATCTTTAAATGATCCCATATCATTGAGTGAAATATATAAAGCCATTAAGAATCTCAAACAGGGCAAGGCTCCAGGTCCAGATGGTTTTTCTATTGATTATTGTGCCCACTAAAAGGAAATATTAGTTCCCAAACTTGATGAATATATCTTTTATTACTAATAAAGAAGCTACTGGTTCCTTTTCTGAAGCTATGTTGATTGTATTTCCTAAACTCAATAAAGACCCTGAATTAGCCAAAAATTACAGACCCATATCCCTAATAAATACTGATTGTAAAATGTTCACCAACATTGTAGCCAACAGACTCATTCCACTTCTTCCAAATTTGATTAAAAATGATAAGGTGGGGTATGTGAAAGGTAGACTGTCCTAAGCAAATATTAGATTATTCACTAATATCATTAGCATACTTCAAATCTCTCCAAATCCCTACATGGCAATAGCATTAGACGCTGAAAAAGCTTTTGATAGGGTCGAATGGGATTATATGTTTAAAGCTCTGGCCTGGAATGGGATCCATGATTGGTTGATAGCAATGGTTAAAGTGTTATATTCTAATACTACAACATCAATCTTTGTAAATAATCAAAAGTCCACATTATTCCGTCTTCATAGAGGTATTCGTCAGGGCTGTCCTTTACTTGTCCCCTCTACTGTTTATATTAGCATTAGAACCACTTCTAGAAGCTATCAGACAAGAAGATAATGTAATTGGCATACAGTTTAAAGATATCAAGATCAAAGCGGTTGCTTAGGCGGATGATGTACTACTTCTATTAAGAGCCTCTGATACGTGCTTACAACACCTAAAATGTATTATTACACCATTTTCCCTCACATCAGGGTACAAACTTAACACGGGCAAGTCCAAAATGTTACCATATAATGTACACTGTATGAGCCATCATTGCTCCAGCCTTGGAATGAAATGGAGCCCAACAGATTTTAAATACTTAGTTATCCAAAATTCATCCTCAATTAAAAATACTGTTAATCTGAATACAGCCAAAGTGACGGAATTAACAAATATATGGTCACTACTCTTTTTGTCTTAGTGGGGGAGATTGGAAACTGTTAAAATTATGTTGTCACCCGTTATATTATATTTTCTTTATATGCTTCCTATGCCCATTCCTATATCTTTCTTTAAATCTCTAGACTCCTGTATCCTAAAATTCCTATGGGGTAAGAATAAAAGAAGGATCTCACTGTGCAGGATCTCACTGTGCAAGCTTAAAAAACCTAACTACGAGGGTGGAGTGGGATTCCCAGGTAATAGAAAGTATCACATTGTCTTTATTCTAAGACAGACTCAGTTATGGTTTTCTCCAAACAATATCGATCTACCAAACTGGTTGCATATAGAGGAAGCGATGGTCTCACCTCATATTCTCTGAGACTGCCCTTATATCAATAATTATAATAGAAGCTTTACTAGCACCAGTATTAATATTTCTGTTAAGTACTTATGTTCATATCTATTTCTGCCTCATTCAAACAACTTAATTAATAAGTGAACTATCTGTTGGAGACCATGGCTATAACTCGGTATCAAGTATATAGGACAGTTATTTACTCAAGGCACCCCATTAATCTTTGAAGAATTTACAACAAAATTTCAAACCCCAAGAGCCTTTTTACAGAAATATATTAGTCTGATAAATGTGGTTATGGAAATCTATGAATTGTTAGTCTCTAATTCTAATAACTATCAGGCTCAAAGATTACTCCATTGATCTAATCCTAATGTTACAGCATCTATGGTTTACAAAGTTTGCTCCTCTATGCCAACAGATGAAGCTCTATTTAAATGCCAAGAAGCGTGGAATTAAGACTGCTCCCTCAACATCACACAACGTAGATGGCCTCGTATATGGACGGATATTTCGAAGGTAATTGTCTCAGGTAGCCTTCTGCAAATGCTATATTTCTTTCACCATATGGCTTTACTCTCCACTGTAATGCTTTTTAAGAGTGGAATATCTCAAAATAACAATTGTTGGACATGTATAAATTCTCAAGGTTCCTTCAAGCATATGATTTTTGAATGTCCCTATGTTAAAGCTTATTGGGAAATGATTGGGGAAACCCTTGGAAATGTCTTCCGAATACAGCTGACTATGTCCCTTGGTGTTTTATATCTGGGTAGTGAAATAATCCAACCTGCTATTCATAGAAATGATGGCTATCTGTTTGACCTATTTATTGCTATAGCTATCCAGACGATTACTTCAAATTGGAAAAATATCAAAAATGTACACTTCAAATTATGGTGGAATTCAGTTTTTAATCTTCATAGGATGGAAAAATGCAATGCTGTATCACCACCCTTGATGCAAAAACATCTAAAAAAAAAGGAATCGTTTGTAGATTATTTAAATGTTGCAATACCCAATCAAGATTAAGAAGATGGTTAAAAAGTGTCAGTCATATTCTCTTATATATATGGAACCCTCCCCTCCCCTCCTGGTGTCCATGTTTGTCCTGTTTGTCGTGTATGTCCATATTTTATATCTTACAAGTAAGTTATATAACTATTGGCTTATTATAAACTGCATTAGAATAGAATTTACATATATTATATAGGGTTGCGTTGTTCCTTAAATGTATTGTTAATGAATTACTGGAATACAGTCATGTGTGGCTTTTACACTATCCCATATGCTGTATTACTTGCTATATAAACCTTATGTACTTAATGCTCTTAATAAAATACTTAAACAGAAAAAGAAATGAACAGTGTAAAATGTTCAAATGATGTAGTTTACCAAGTTAGTACAATTAAATATTTTCCTTTTTTAGAGCTGCTTTTGTAAAGATATACAACACCCGCATGTCCGTAAAGATATCAAGATAGCTGTTATTTTCTTACTCTGGTCTTGCAGCTGTCAGCAATGGCAACAGTGGTTTTTACCTACTGTGCACCTTACAATGGAACTCTCATTCTCCTTGAAACAGACTTAGACAGACTGAGAAGAGAGAGTGTGTGTATGTGTGGGCGAGAGAGAGAGAGAGAGAGAAGGGTCTATGCTTTATATGCAGATAGGAACAGATAATCCTCATTAATAGCCCATGCATCACATCCCAGACTTCCACAGATAGGGGGACTTCATGCTCAATAACTTTCCCCAGCTAACGATCTTCTTACACAATCCAAACCCTTTGGCGTGTACTTGACGTTTCATCACAGAATACTGGCTAGAGAACTTTCTACAACGCAGAACAAAAAGATGAATCCAATAAGTTTTCAGCATACTGCACAAGGACAGAAAATAATGATATGACACTGGTCTCACTAACATACACTAGACAAATAGCAATGCACAGTAATGAACTGCAGTCCATGTCCAACCTCTGAATCTCTAACGATTTCCCCCTGCCTCATCCGAGGAGTTACACTTAAGCATCATCGAACCCGTGCAAAATTTCTGTGACTCCTAATACACTGACCCTAAATATTGTGATGTCATTGCACCCTTCTTGTTTCTTCCCTCCTGCCATTTATTTTACTGTGAAGAATTCCTATCCTGCCCTTTCCCCACCTAAACCCACTCTCCACCTGGTATCCCTAACCTAACAATCCCCTGAGCGTAACAATAGTGTTCCTAGCCAGAGACAGAGTCCCATTGGTGACGGGGAAAATTGACACAAGGGTATGGTGGACCACCAGCTAAGAGAAACCAACCCCGGATGAGGTGTGGGGGATATGCCCCATGGCCTTTACTCCATAACCAACCTCCCCTAATTAAAGTTGCTGCAAAACATCCTGATATGCCTGAAAACGCAGACTTCAATATCCCAGAGGGGCCCAGGTCCCTGCATTTCATGAGCACAGGAGCAATCACAGACCAGGAATGTCACTACAACTTCAGGCGTTGGTGCTGGAGCATGACTATGTATCACAATTCAGGCCACAGCCACAATTGCAGGTTTACCTGTGATTCACTGCTGACATGGGGGAGGGGGCACATAATAAATGCACATATGCAGCAGTCCAGAGGTTCTGGGGAAAGCACACCAGGGAAGAGCCAAAGCAGAGTTAGGTGGCCAGCATGTCCAGGCCGTGCAACTCTCAAATAGGGAACCTCTTTTTAAGTCCTCAGCCTATGGAGCTGAGAGCTGACAATCATTAATGTACCCATGAATAGACACACCTGTCAAGGGGGGGGGCATCTACGCCTTTCCCATTCACATTGCAAAGTTAGTAGCTCTTCACCAGTGTATCCACTGTAGCCCTTTGAGCCATAATTATTGGTGAGACAAACGCATAAAAAGGGTCTGGGATTAAGCGAGGATGTAGGAATTTGGTGACAAGGGGAAAAGTTGTAGAACCTTTGCAAAGGAAGAAAGGATGAGAGCGGAAGAAGGAGGCTAGGGAAGCACCACTCTGAAAGGCTCAGGGGGCACAACATGAAGAGCAATGCCCCCTGAGCCTTTCAGAGTGGTGTGTCCAAAAGGTACACAGTGGCCCCTGAGCAGGTAAATTTGCTCTGTCAGCCGTGCAAGTCTCAGACAATGCTGGCATTGAGACCCCATTGCAAATGTCCCAAGCACATGGCTGTAGCTAAATAATTAGAAACCTGTTCTCTGGCATGGAGCCCCTCATAGGGCCACTTGCATTAGAAACCCTGATGGAGTCCTATAGCTAAACGTGATTTTCTATGTGTAAATGGATGCAGATGTGTCCATAAATTGTCTTAGCTACCAGACGTCCAGGGAGCCTGGGGTGGGTGCAGCCAAAAAAGCTCTGGTGAGTTTGTGAATCAGAAGTCTGAATTAATGGCTGACTCCATATCCTGTGTGTTCGCCTGGGGAGAGGCTAGGAAACGTTTTGAGCATAGGGCCCTTTGGGTATCATGCATGCAAGGGAGGGGTTTGCAGAATAACTCTGACACCAAATAATCGAACCAACTCAGGAAGATGGCAAAGGTTGCTGTTTTATTAACAATTATCTAAAACAGGGAGTTACAATGGACATCAACAGATGTTTGTTCGAACTTTCTCGAATCTCTCATAAAACATAGACTTTGTACTAGAAATTCATCAGAGGTGATGTCATACTACGTGGCAAATAAGAAAAGCCTATGAGGGTTTGTGATACGTTCAAGGGGAACATCTAAGTAAACTTTCTATAAAGGGGTGGGATTGTGATTGGATATCTACTGTAAGGTGGAAAACCTTTGCCTACCTCTAAAACATGTCATCTTCAACACTATTAAGTACACGGTTTATCATTTGCTCTCAAACTATAAGGCCCTTTATTATGTGGCCCTCTACAATTGGTTGGCTTGTTCATGCCATTCTGGAACATTTGGCTCACTTAGCAGCACGTAAGCTCAGACACAGGTGCTACGAGATGGACTTGACTCTACCTCTCCACCCAATTAGCCCAACATCTCTCATCATCCATGCCTTCTGCCATGAACATTGTCTTTGAACTTGGCCTTGCAAAGTATCCTTGTCTCTGGGAATATAAGTGAGTGCGAGCATGCACTATCATTATTCTAGAACTCCACGCTCAACTCTATTTCCATCTTTGGCTCACATGACAGGAGACAATGATTTTTTCCATTTTGCAGCATTGAAATGTCTTAAATGAATAAAACTTAGCACGCATGGTGTTGTTTCTCCGTACCTTAACAAGGGATGATTCAGGATCACACGATCTGGCCTTGGCTACTTCAGCTTTGACACCAGGCCAGACAGCCCTTCTGTGCTCTTCCATGATCTCAGCTAATTCTTTGTGCAACACAGTTCTCAGCTTTTCTCCCCATGGGTCCAGGCTTACTAAATTCATACTGATGTCCAGCTTCTATACAATGGCAGCTTTGCCTGCAATCTATTCACCCCTTATAGCCAGCTTCTAAGATTACGTAATCTACTTGCGATACAGCATCTGTACAGTTATTGGACGGCTTGAATTGTCTGCAGTGCTTCTCACACACGCAATCTTCTTTTCGCATATGAAAGTTTACTCGATTCTTAACTTCGTCACCAGTTTCTATTCGGTCCATACATCCTCTTCAGCCAGTATTCTCAGGACGTCACGTTCATCTTTCGTGATATCGCCAGCGCCTCTTTATCTCTTTTCACATTCCTTTCGGGAGTTCCTCCCTCAGATTATCATCTCTTCGGGAATACATTTGATAGAGTTTGCTCCGTAAATATCTTCTTTCGAATGTACGCCGCAGAATTGTCAAAACTGTTGGTGTTGAGCATGACATGATCTCAGGCTTGGAACATATAGACAGTAGGGGGTGGGATTTCCTGCAACCACACCTTCACTGGTCTCCACATCTTGATATTTTCTCTTGGAGAAGTTCTTCTTCGGAGTCCAGATCTTCATCACCCCCCTCAGGGTGCCAGCTGATTTAACATGTTCATTCACACTCCAGGTCATGTAGCTGCACTGTTCATTTGGATTACAATCATCCTACATACTTCTTATGATTCTTTGGATACAGGAACTTTGTTCACTGAGGTGCTACAGTGCTGGTCTCTATATATTTTCTGATAACTTCATCAGTCAAGTCCTTCTGTCCAAACCCTGACTCGACATCAATCATGATCTTCATTCCTACTGCCTTCTTTGCTGTCTTCTTGATTTGACCATATATATAATTGGCAATCACCTGGAAACAAAAACATATTGCAAGGAAACAGAGGGAAACTCCACATTGTATGCAAAAAGCAGTCACTATGAGCCAATAATAAGAAACATACCCACTGAATAATTTATTAGAGCTCGAAGAAACTGTCAAAACACTAAGGTATTTGATGAGGAATGTAAACTGCTTACCTCAAGATTACAACAAAGGGGATTTCCACTGAAGAGCATTAACACGGCTCAAGACAGGGTGAAACACTTATAAAGAGAACAAACACTAACACAAAAAGATAAGACACAAACTAAATACCAGGAAAAAGTGCAGCTTGTATCCAAATATAGTTGAAATCACTATCAGATATATAAGATAGTGCACAAAAACTGGTATCTACTAAAACTGGACACACATCTATCTAAATATGTTGAGGACAAACCGAGAATCATTTTCAGAAAGGCTAAAACTTTTAAGAATAGCTTGAGTCCCTCACTACTTCCTGATAAGCAGAGCACACCAGTAAGAACATGGTTGAAATCCAATATCGGGGGTTTCAGAAAATGTGGCAACTGTACCATATGTAAATATGAGATTGAGAGCACGAACACCTTCATGGACAGCAATGAGACTAGAATTAAAATCATTGATGATATCAATTGTAGGACCAAGTATGTGGTGTACGGCATAATTTGCATCTGCAAATGCATTTATATAGGGAGCACTATAAGGGAAATGAGGATAAGGATAAGGGAACATCCATCGTCTATTGGGAGCCAGAATCTGGCATTCCCACTGGCACATCATTGGCAGAATAAACATCAAATGGACAACAAACAAGATATCAGATTTATTCGACTGCAGAGAGTCACACTTGGAAAAAGAGACAGAAACAGAGAACTATTACTTAGACAGGCAGAGGCAAAAATTATCTGCAAATTTAAGACACTGGAACTTGGTCTGAACAAAGATAATGAGCCAGCTTCATTTTTGTAATAGTTTGGTGAGAGTGTGATGATTGACACTGAATTGAAGGACTAAGCCGTAGGTATTAGAAATTGGAAAACAATGAAATAATAATCTTCTAAAATAGGTTTTAGAACCCCTAATAACACTTTGTGAAGGTTGCAAGGAGTACATAGCAAATTAATAGAATTTGATTAAGAAAGGCAATATAGTTTAAACCAATTGGGACCATTGATATGATAGGTTATTTATAATGCATTTAATACCCAGAGGTTTCTAAGCGCAGACCCGGGAATCGAACCTGTGTTGCTCCGTGTCATCTTGTTTCCAAGGCGAGCATATTGCCCCTTGAGCTATCCTCCCAAGACAACTGGGACACCAGTACCGATGGAAGGATTGACCTCACAATAAGCTGCAATCATTATTAGGATCAAGGACTCCTAGTTTAGCATATGGTAATGCTACAACTATGCTGAGTCCAGCTAATCTCTAATTAAGATTGTTTCAATTTAATAATTTCACAATGAGGATATGAGACAGAGGAATATTATATTGTCCAACATACATAAGAATACTTATGTCTTTGTTAGCCATATGCTAAATTCGAATATGACAAGAGCTAATCACTAGTCCCTTAATAGGGATGATATCGATGAGGGAAGTGAAAGTCACCCGGAGAGTTCATAACAAACTATAATTGTACAGTGCTTCATCAGAACAAAAAAGAAAAGGAAAGACTCACAATAAGATTAATAACGTATCTATAAACAACCTTGGAGCAAACCCAGGGTTTATAATATGATGGCACCGTGCCAGATTGCGCATAAAAGAAAGAAATATAGAATCTTCTATGGAAAATAAAAACTGCAGTAAAATATTTACTATATGCATAATATATTTAACAGTAAAAGGTTTCTACCCATTCTCGGCCCGCATTATATTGTTAACAAATTGTTGTTAAATACAAGCGATTGGGCATACTAGCATGGAGACACATCAAAGATGTGTATTTGTATCCCAAAACATGGCGACCGCTTCTAAAGTAATACAAAGGGAAGACAGCCACACATGGTAACCGTGGCAACGAGAAAACACATTAAGGATGCGTGTCAGCCACTTGGGATTGAAATGAGAGCTGACACGCAGGGGCAAGTCAAAGCGCATGCAATTGATCTAGCTTTAGGTAAGTGTTCCATATGATCAGATATAGGCAAATAATGTGTGATGTCACGAATTAGCGTGAGACAGGCTACGAGTGAATAGAATGTTAATGGGATTGGTGTAGTGTAAATGTGCGACGGGACAAGACTAGCAAAATAGAATGCCAAGCGGCTGAATCGACGGGGAACACACTCTTGGCAGGGAAATGGAAACTATGATAATACTAACAGCGACTTTGATGTAATACATCTGTAGGTCTGAAAAAAGAGAAACAATAATAAAACGTCCCAAATCTGAAGGTACTAAGGGTAACTGAATATTCAAAAACATAAGGACCTATGAAGCGGTAACATGCAGCATAATGCCGTCTTTTACTGTGAGGCACAACCTTATGGAAATGAATAGGGTACAGGAAGAGTAATGAATGTGAACTAGTAAAACATACGTAAGACAGGAAATCAGTAACATCGAGAGTATCTTGTGAACATGGAATTATATTGAATTTCAGGTGTGATTATCCCAGGGATCGGCAGCACTAAATCAACTGAACAAAAAAGAAAACATCCACGTGTGACTAGTATCTTAACCCTCTGCATATGAATACTGAAAGAGAATAAGGGCTTTGAATACGCAGAATTGGGATTATGGATACAATAGTAGTAAGGAATAAAGAGGTGACATTGTTCAAGTTGACTTTACGTTCTATGAATTGTAATTGGAATCGTTGGGTATGATGTTTCAAACAGTATGAAAACGAACCATTGTTAAATTGAGAATTAAGAAGATGTCATATATGTTGACACTGTCAAAAGTAGAGACCAACACAGTTGGAAGAGAATACAAACTTCATTACAAGCCTCTATAACCTAAAGCTCAAGAGGACTGTTGGTATGGGGCTTTTTGCTGTGCATGATGGAATTTTAATTATGATTGCTGAATTCACAAGCTGTTATCTTTTCTTTTTGTTTGTTGTGTTTTTTTATCTGAATGTAGAATAGATGTTGTTTCAAGAAAATAATGCAGGTTTTTTTGTACAATTAATGCCCAGATTTGACAAAGGCACGAGATGCCGAAACACCTGTAATTACAATGGGCTCATCCACAGAAGTGGAATTGGAAAATTAAAAAAGTAGAACGTTTAAACGTACTTGTGGCGCAGTTATTTTAGATAGACAACCAAATTCAATCGGAAGTATTCTCCCGAAACATGTCTACAAAAGCCCGGACTCCCACTTTTCCATGGAAACCCATGCCAAACAACTTGCAAAAATCCTCCAAATATCACCTTATGAAGATAATTAGCTACTGGTTAGCACCTAGTGATTTCCAAACCACAACCCTATTGATTTTGTCAATGCCATCTGCACCATCTTTCCCATGTCGATCATGTGTGGGTGGATTTAATGCCAAATGTACACCATACATGTAAAACAAGACAGCTCACGTTGCACCCACTCTATGCAAATAGTGTGTTCTTGGGCATGCCTCTATTATTTCCTCAGTACGGAATGCAGTGACCAGCCTCCTTCTTAAACTGCAGCGAGCAGACCATGCTACTTCATCATAGTCCCTGATGAACGGATTGCCAATATAGTGTAGAGTAGACTTTACTGCACTCTGCATGACTCACAGCGTGTCCTATGTTCCTTAAAAGAAAAGTAGACACATTCATGCACCAGTGTACTATAACATTGGATACTGAACTACTGAACCTAGTGCCAAAGATCCAAACAGCCCTTCTAGGCACTCATTATCATATTGTGTGGCGCTGCTCTGGAACGCTATGCCTCTTTTTCTGCATCCACCGGAGTACATTATGCATTCAGGATGCTACTAAAAACTTTCCCAGCAAAGGTGTTGTCCAGGTATGGCTTGCACCAAGAGTTCAGACTAGATCAGTACCCGTAACAATCACAGTTGTGTCAATGTGCGGTAGAAATTGGAATGACATGATATAACATCACCCCATGCTCAGAAGATTCCTTTGGTTCAGCCTTGAAGGAGCCAAAATCACATGCCTCATCTGAAATCATTTTGTTGCCACAAGCGATTGCATGTGGCAGATATGTTTCACATTCCAGGTGAATGAAGAGGCTACAGAAGGCAATCCACACTCATATTGGCAACTCATAACTGGAAACACAAGCCTCCAATTGGTCTTTTACAGCTGCTGCAGAGCAATGCAGAATTACTTAGCAATATACAGCCCCGCTATAGCTATCATTTCATCTTTCAGGAAAAAATCTTGATGTTTTCCTATTCCACAAATTCTTCAACATCTCATTTATTGGTGACTTCTAGTCTTTCCCAGATAGGCCATCTTTTCTGTACTAATCTCTTAGTCTTCTCTATTTCCTCGGCTCTATTGCTTCCATTGTGAGTTACTGTAAAGAAAGTCTAACTACATCTCTTGAAGGCTCTCTCTCTAAGCACAGATAGAAATAGATACAACCCTTCTACAGTCGTCAATGGATTACATTTATGCTGGATCTAGTCTTCATTTTAGATCTTGTTCTATTTTGTTGATTTGTTGTGGTTATAACCTGAGTCGACAGGGCTGGAAGTATAGTAGCCCTGTAAGGAGCTGCTAAACTCACCACCAGTTGATCCACGTGAGATGTTGTATGGGCCCATATTGGCAGTAGATCATGTTGATGTCTGCACAATTTGCAGCATATATCTTGTTTGGTTCATTGGAGGGACATTTCTGAGATCTAGCCAGAAAAGTAGCAAATTAATGGCATCCATAACTCTGACACAGTTCTGGATGGTGAATGTGGTCAGGTAAGTTACATTCTTTAAATTCTTCTGTATGCTTGTGACGATGGGGAAATGGGTTGCATATGAGTTTGGAGTATGAGTTATTTGCTGCCAAATTATCTGAATTGCTGGAGTAAATGACGAGCTATTGAGGCAGGTTTTAGTTGTGGATGCGTGCTGCTGGGCTCCCAGTTCATAAGCATCTACTATCTTGGAGGTTGGCACCTTGTTGTGAGGAGGAGCAGTTGGACACATTTTTCCCTAACTCCCGCCCTCCCACTGCCGTCATACTGGAGAAAGGGCCCTGTGTGAGACTCCATGTTTCATGCCTATACCTCATCGAGTGTATGAGAGATGATATGCACTCAGACAGCTGTACAGAATGTACCCTCGCACTTAAAGTGTAGAAGGATGCCTAATGGAAGGATGTCAGCATGCAACATTGGACATCATGGAGCGCTGAGTGAAATCTGACATGGGCAAAGTGATGTCATAAAGAAGATGTACAAAGCCATGCTGGAACAATTTGAAAATACTGAAGAAGCGATGATGTAACTGAAGTGACAAGAGAAACATATAAGAAACGATAAAGTAATCATGAATGCAAAAGGCGATAAAGTAACTTATTGACCAATAAGTGTAAATAGGAAGTAAAACAAGGTAGAAAAGATACATAGATGCTTGCTACAGAGAAATATATAACGTGGCAAGGACGGCCATTGGTGGAAAATGGACGCTGGCTCGTGCAAAGATTCAAATCAAGTACCTCAGAAACGGACCAGGATTGAAGAGAGTCAGGAAACGCTGGAAGAACAGCCTTGTGTGCAACACAAAGAGGAATCGATGTTGGTTTGGAATCAAAGAGGCTATTTTTAAGGAATAACTGCAAAGCACAAAGGGAGGCAGACGGATGAGTCATGGACGTGAGACTTAATTCTCTATGATTAAAGAAGAAAACATTTGCAAGAGGCAAATATTGGCCAATTAAAAGTGTATAACGTCTATGCAAGGTAGAGTGAGCAAGTCTCTAGAGGCCAAGAGGAGCAATTACACACAGTATAATTCAATTAAATAGCAGTAAATAAGAGGCTGAAATTGACAAATTTATGGTCTCCTCACAGGTGACCCAAAAGTCGAAAACAAGGGCTATTCATTAAGCCTTGAATGAAGATAGTGATGTGCTTTCACTCCTTTGAAGGTCCTAGAACAGGCTACATGTTCAACTACTGATGGGAAACTTATGCTCATGGCTGGACTGATCAGATATGATGGACTAATTGGGGAAGTAGGGAGTAATCTGATGTGATTCAAGCACTTGGGTTTCAGTTTCCTTACGTGCCGCTAGCCGAGTCAAAAATCCAAGGTTGGGTGGGAATGCCAACCAATCAGCGGGTCAACCTGCTATACAATGTTGCACAGACCAATCCACTGCCATTTTGTTTGCTACAATCTGTATTATACGTATTTAGAGGTAGTTTGAGGGTTGACTTACAGATAAGAGACAGCCAATTTAGTACTAACCCATATACCTTCTATATGTAGATATGTTCCCCTAATCCAATCCCTCCCGCTAGTAGGTTGTATGGTTTGCCATGTAGGATAATGTCATACATGACGTATATTGGGGTATAAGACCCCTGTGTAATACATTTTCTGTGTGAGTGTGCAAGCATCAGTCCGATGTCTGCCACATGACCCTGCTTTATTAAATTGAGAATTAAGTAGTACTTTGCCATATTCCTTGAGTCTGTCCGGTTATTTGGTCTGAGATCTTTATTGGTAATTCCATCTAGCAAAAGAGGCAATTCAAGGTGCGAGAGCACAATTGTGTCATCAGATATATTGAAGCACTGTGTAATTTTCTGTGGCGCTGAAGTAAATAAGGCAGTACCATCCTCTAGCGAGAGGCAGGAGGGGTAGCAGGGAAGATGTACACGAGACACACATCCAAAGGGCTGCCTTGACTAATGTCCCCACTGCAATTTCTAATGATATGAGCTACCACAGTGCGTGTGTCTCCATGGAATGTGTATTTGGGAGTTCTTGAGGTGACAGCCTGCCTGTTCACAGAAACATGCTGAGTTGATTTCAGCAGTGAATGATTGCAAGAGACTGGGATGGCACCCAGTTGCCTGCATTCCTCACAGCTTTGCTGCAATATTTCTTCTGTCACATGTTTTGAAGAGGCATTGGTGGTGTCTGTTACCAACTCTAACATTCTGTTTCCCATTGTTCTGAGGCCCTGCACGAGGAGTTGTCAGGCTGCAGCCGAGCAAGGTCACAGTGCTGTAGAATGCGTGTTGGACCTGCTTCGGGCATCAGGGTTCGGAGCTACCTCCCTCCTGAGAAGTACATGATGTACGGTACTGCAGGCTGCGTAAAACAAGACCCTCAAGAACAAAGACAGAGACAGCCTTGTTAGCAGAAAACCATTCTTCCATGAAACTGAAACTTTTGCATACTTTCAGTCCCTTCATCTGCACCTTATGCACGTGTGCACTGTGATTAGCAGAGAATAGGCTGGCCACTTTTAAACTTTATATTGGCCAATAAAATTATGTAGGTAATTCCATCTCAGAAAAAGTGGTCTGCTTATCAGACCCCCTTTTCACAAAGCTCCAGGCCAAAAGCATAGTTACACCTGTGTCCTGCTGAATCAGTATACTGATGTGCAGATCCTGCTTCGCTCTGCTCAGCCAGCAGAGCAATAGGCAGGAAAACTGAGCCTCTCTTTCATCCTTTGCAAGGTTGTGTAATACGTCTCTCCAGCAGGGCAGCTCCAAGCAGGAGAGCCTATGGGAAACAAGCTTCAAATAACACACCCTAAAGAAAAGAGTCAGCCTCACACTAGGATGTTGCATACCAAAGGGCCTTTGAAGTGCAAGCTTAGGGAAGGGTGCAGGTTTAGGCAGTCACACAGAGGAGAACAGAAAGGAGGAAGGATCCCTCCATCCTGGCCGTCCCTTTCATTCCTGTCTCCTACAATTCCTGCACAGGAAAGCCCTTCGGGTATTTTGCCAGAAGGCAAAATTCACTTGTTACCTTAACAGGGATTGGTCCCCTTCAAGGAGGATTACTTTTGTCCAATCCTGAATGGACTTTTATTTTTATAAGGAAGTGCTCTCCCACTTCTTCTTTGATTCATTTTGGGCATTCAAGGACTTCAAGAAGTCATTTGGACCTGTACTGAGAAAGGCAGAGTCAAGCTCGGCTCTCTAACAATCCCTAGGGCACATTGGGAATGAAACGCTGTTGTGGACCAGGCCTCTCTGTCAGCTGCACTGGTAGCCAGGTTCTTCATTGTACTCAAAGGACTCCTGCAGGTGCAAGCTAGCCTCCCCCCAGTTGAGAATGACGAAAAAAGTACCAATCGTCCCTGAGATTCGTGATTGGGACTGACTACACCAGAAGCAAAGCAGCTTGTTGCCTGCCTTCTACAGTATTGAGCAACCACTGAACCGCAATTCAACCATGTTCGACTGCCTTCAAACCATCAAGACTTGTGGTGCTGCCTTTGGTACTTCGCCTCTTCAAAGCTACTTCGCACTGTTCTTTCTGCTTTATCGAACTGGCTCAACCACCACATATCTGCAGAGCACATACCTTTTTGGCTCAAACTCCAGCTCGCCGCTGTATACGACTTCGAACAGCCACCTCTTAGAAGGACTATTAGGGTCACACCTGCAATTCTCCCAGACCTTCACTCGAACTGCTGGAAGCATCGTGTCACGTGTTGACCCGAACCAACAGTTACCAGTGTCTTGAATAGGCTTGACATTGGAACCGATGCTGGTGAGCCTCTGAACTTCAACCTTCGAAACGCACAATGCTCTGCTTCAAACCGACTCGATGCCCGTCTTGCAACATGCATTGCTACATCAAACCTAGTTTGACCTGCATCTACAGCAACTAGAAGCGCGGTTCGAATCTGTTGAAACACCTAAAAACTGCAATCAGGTGTTATTGAGATCCTGTGTCATCTTGACCTATTTGTTGGGCATTTCTGATTGTTTAAAGCCCTTGTTGCTCCTTTTCCCTGAACAACGTATACTTTGGTGACATTGTTGCAATTGATTTGCCTTTCACCCTTCTGCATTATCCAAAGTGCTGGCTTCATCTAAATTCTGCATATCCTATGCTCTTTCCACAGCGGTGGGTTTTTGGTAGTGTTTTGCTAGTATAGTTATGGTGTGTTTATTTAAATAATATATTTATAGAACCTTGATTGGACACTCCTTTACTTTGGCCTGTTTTGCTATTGCTGTTCGGTTTCTACTGTCTCACATTCACACCCCTCTTACGAGTATGGCCTTATCTTGGCGCACGCAACCACCAAAGGGCAAGGAGCTACATGTCTTGGCTGTGCCTGTTTTACCTTTATGATTGGGATTGTTTCGGGAGGATAGCTCAACGGCAACGTGCTTCCCTTGGAAGCAAGACGACACAGCCCAACACAGGTTTCATTCCCGGGTCCGTGCTTAGAAACCTCTGGGTATTAGGCGTGTTATAAATAACCTATCATATCATATCACTGTTGGTTTGTAAAATGTGTGAGGGCTGACTAGCCACTATTTATCCGTGTACTCCAGCAGGGCACCAGTCATTTCACGACACCTACATTCCTAAATTTAGGAAGAACAGGGAAGATGAGTGCCTTTCTTTACATCCCTGCTGGTTTTACTCAGCCTTTTCCAGTTTCTGATTTTTTGATTAGTTGTAATTCCCAATGATTTCATCTCCCGTATGTATCCCTTTTTACATATGCACAAATACTCATATACACAGGTATTGCTAGATATGTGCAGAGCTTAAGTGGAGTACTCTTTCACCCGGAAGCACCACGAAATAATGTGTATGTTTTGCTGTTTTTAATGCAAGATAAGGGACGAGTGTGCTGGTAATATGAAGGTAATGGAACTAGAAAAGAGCCTTCTTTCTGAGCGCCAACCGGAGGATTGCTTTCACTCCTCGGGAAGGTTTGGAACCTTTATGTTCATACTCCAGTTCCGAGCACGAAGTTTTGTGTGGCACATGTTTTTCCGATGACAGATGGGCTAATTTTTATGTTTTTGTTGGAACGCTTCCACTGCTAACTGCTAGAGTATTTTGGAGTCGAGAAAACAGAAGGATAGTCCTTTAAATTCTAATGACGTGATGACGTGAGGCGCTGCAGCGATGAGAACTCAATCCCCCAATGAGGAGCAGCCAGGTCTGAACGGGGCATGCGTACAGATGGGATATGCATTAGTTCAGCATATGGCTTTGCCAGATGAAGCTGCGCGCGGAGATGTAGTGGGAGGAACGTGGTTTCGTGGCTTCCACAGGGAGGGCAAATAGTTGGGGTTCTGTGTATTGAATTATCAGAACATGGATTGAATAATGACTTCTGCTCCGTTGACATTTGTTTGAGCAGGTTACAGGAATAATCCCTATACTTTATGCATTCTTTCATACAGGTAATCCTTAATTATGTACGTGTCAATATTCTGCATCTTTTTACTCTGGTTTTCAAATGAAGACGAACTTGATTAATGCATAGACTGGAAAAGGGAAGAAAGACGAAAGGGGGAACGGAGCAAAGAAAGTAAGAAAGAATGAATGAGAAAGAAACAAACAGGAGTGCAAAGAAGAGACAACGAAGGGGAGAATGGGGTAAAGAAGGAAGAGAAGGGAAGAAAATGAGACGGAGCCAATCTTGAGCAATTCCTGATTTGCAGATATAGGCCAATCTAATATTATCGGATGTGCGATTGTAAAAAAGTCTTGAACAGTTTAGTTTATAGATGGCGTTTGCCAGGACTGCGCTCTGGGGCTTCTGCCTGTTTTTTCAAGTTTATCTTTTTTTTTTTTTAACTGTCAGTCAGTCGAAGTAACACAACAAATAACCTTGTGCGGCTGTCGAGTGTTTCTGCCTCCCTTGCCGTGTTATTCTTATTCATGAACCTGATGAGCCAGTTCTGTGCGCCTGCTCTAGTTATCCCTTTTTATGAATAACAATGAGCTGGAGGGAGGCTGACAGCGCTAGGCATCTCTCCTGGCCAGGACTGCACACTGCTCCAGTTAGCCTGCATAACACTGGTGCTCCCCGCTACTGAACTAACCAGCAGCACTGCCGCTCCATGCTGGGTGGCTTGGACGGGTGATGCAGGAAGTGCTGCAGCGCCACGGGCAACCAACTAGTTCAGCGGGCCCGAGGAAAGGCCTATGTGCCAGTGTTAGTGGTATGTCGAATGGCAAGCACAGCTCCTGCAGGTGGCGGTGCTCAGGGCGTCCATGCAGGGCCTTGTTAAGCGGGGCACTGCCCATTTCTCTTCTGGCAAGGAGACAGAAAGAAGTCGCGGATACACGAGCAAGTTCCAGACCACTGACTCAATGAGTCAATAATACACAAAGCACATAAGTGCAATGATTGCTGTAGAGTGGCCAATGCAATTAGCGGGGCAGAGGGCCACCAGACAGAGAGGACAACAGGACAGTCGCCACCCAGAAGCACCACCAGAAAGGCAAGCCAAGTAAAAGGCCATTGGTGAGGAAATCCTGTGTTACGTGCGGACCTATTCAAGGGGCGCTTACTGCGTTGTTTGACTGGAAACGTCATCAGTTAAATAATTATTTTGCCTGTGTTTGTCCATCACTTTACTAGAGGAAGAAAGCATGTTCATTCTATTTTCCACCCGTAGATAGTCAAAAGGTTCCACTTGCCTTCTTCTGGAACGGGAAAATAACAAGAATGATGTGTTTACAGAAGCTGTTAATGGTGTGCTAATAGGCTATCATTTCAATGGGCCTCATTACGAATCAGGCGTTAAGGGGTTAACGGCGCCGGAAACGGCGCCGACCCTTAACGCCTGATTACAAGGTCCCTTAGCGCCATGGTGATATTAACGCCTGCTTTTTGCAGGCGTTAAAATCCATGGCGCTAAGGGACCATGGTGCTAATTACGCCACCGTGATTTACGGTGGCGTAATTAGCGCCTTCCCCACTCCCATTATGCCCTATGGGGCAAAAATGGGAATGGGGAAGGGTAAAATGGGAAATGGGGATTTACCGCCCCACTCACCTTGGAATGGGGCGGTAAATCCGCCACCCACCATGGTGTAAACATAGTTTACACCATGGTGGTAAGGGTACGACCCAGGCGGTAATTTACTGCCTGGGTCGTAATGAGGCCCAATGTATGTTATGTTGATTGCTATTTTTATATTGCATATCTGATGTGTTAGTACATCTATCACCCCCAAGCAGCTGGTTGGAGTTGCACCTGGAATAAATAAATATAATGTTTTTATATTTTTTTATATCGCGCTTCATCCCTGAGTGCAGACTCTAAGTGCAGGACCGGGTAGCGTAGCTCTGCTGCTCTGCACTGTCTTGTTTCCAAGACAAGTGTGTTGCCTCTGAGCTATCATCACGGTTCATAGCCCCAAACAGTTTGACGCTGTGAGGAGCAGCAGTGGGTGGTTGCAGCAGTGAGCAGCAAGGTGCTCCACCGAGGAGCAACAGTTGTGTTTGAAATATCTGGGCCTTGACACTTATTTTTGGGAGGGATAAAGAGCACAGCTCTAAATGATAATACAAACACAGTTGTCATAAAGTAGTCACACACACGTTGATGATACAGAGTTAGCCTTTTTTTTTTTTTTTTTTTTATTATTTCATTTAGTTTGTACAAAACTTTTTGAAAAGAGATTTCCCATGGCCCACCCACAGTGTGGGGAGAAGTTCCGTGGTGTCAACAGGCGACGAAGAGCAGCTGGTCTTTGGGGATGATTAGCCTCACAACTTCTCCTGAACACCATCGTCTCTGGGCCCACTGTTTATCGACTTTCTTAGCCTTTATAATACTGAACTTGTAGTAATATTAAGCCACAGATAATACTGGGTATTGAGACATTGATGATGCTGTGTCACTGATTGACATCATGCCAAGCCACCAATAAATGTGAACCTTCATGATACGGATCAACATATTGGTGTTACACATAGCCGCTGATGATACTAAGCCACTCTTAATAATGAACGACCGATGCATCTTTGCCAATGCGAGCCCCTAGCCATTACTAGTTATTAGGTCACAGAAAAACATAGCTATTTGTGCTATTGATCCACTGATGCTACTAAGGGCAGGATGTTTTAATCGGGTGACATTTAATTCAGGAAAACCTTCCACCCACCCCAAATCAGGTGCACACAATATTCCTTTGCTTAACAAAGGTCTTTTTAGGAATCTGGGATCCCCAGTTTAATAACTTTCGTTCTGTACAGCTTCCCTCCATTTCGGTACAAGAAACACACAGGGTTGCACAGAAGGTCTATTTATTAACAAAATAGAAATAATTTAATCAATTTAAAGATAAAAATGGTTTGCTCATGAAAGGACAATGATCACTTTTCAATGCTACCATTATAGAAATAGAGACATTTGTAACAAACACATCACCATAGGTATCTATACGTTTAATTCACCCTGAGCGTTCCTGCACCATGGATTAAATGCATGAGAGTCCAGCAGGAATCTTTCACTTGTGAAAAACAAATCAGTTTAAAGTATCCCTGTCTATCCAATTCCCTCCACTTCCCCGTTATTCAAAATACCACCACCCCTTCCTCAATAGACATGTCAGAATTTCAGCAGCATTCTAAATATTCAATTGTAAAAAACGACTAGACCTTCATGTATGTAGGTGGTTGGTAGAATGGAAAATGTATGTTCATTTAGGAGATGGGCAATGCTTACAGTCTAACTAACATGTTTATTCCTCTTGCACCCTGTGTCTTAGTAATTTAGCGGAAGGCAAGGCCACACTGCTGCATGCATCTGCTTTCACCCACACTCGAATGACACTTTGCCCAACACTCCTGATTTAAGAATGCAGCTACTTTTCACGACAAAAAAATGGAACTGTGGCCACACATATAACCTCTATCCTCTTGCAAATCCCCCCAGTTTACTTCTAGTGTTCCTCTTTCCACCCATCCACATGCCAATAGACATGGGTGGATAGCTGGGGCCTGGCCACCCCCTCTTAACCTTTAAAGGCTATAATGCACAAACGCATATTAACACCTCCAACTTTTCCCATATTTTGGACTTTGGTCCCTTCGTGGGCTTTCAATCTACAGCTTGTTTGCACCATACTTATGATGGAAGGCGCTATACAAATGACGATAATGAATTCATGTATCTAGGCTAGATTACCTTCAGTGATGTTTTTTATTTAATTACTGTGCAAAAGCAAACCTCTCCCAATTTCAATAGGCACCTTAAATAGTGATGAATGCATAGTGAATAATCAATCACTTTCTCCCTTTTGTCTGGAACAACTGGGCATTAACAACAATATTCTGCTGGATGGTACACCCAGGACTTACTTGAATTCTATTCTTATTCTAGGAATGCCACCAATATGGACTATTCATTGCTTCTCCCCAGAGGGGAGCCATCACCTTTGAGGCTAGGGATGTGGGCTCGCTAAGAAAGAACTTCCCTAGCGGTCTGGGCACAGGGACCTCACTGGGAGTGGCTCCACTTTTGGGGACAATGACTCCCAATCTGACAAAGAACTCCCAGTCCAAAGTATATTCTCTGCTTACATGGGAATTGAAGAGACTGTTGTTATTTCTGTTTTGAATCCACCAACCAGTAATATTGCTTCAGTTTCTTTGACTTCCGGTCATACTGGATCCCGCCTGAACTCCACAGTCGAAGAGGAAAGACACACTCCTTTTGTTTTGAGTCTACCAGAGCTGATAAGTCACACTGACCATGTATCAGAACCGGAGCATATCATCTACCTTCTTTAGAATATAGTTTACAAAGAAAGTGTCCGTTATTAGCTCAGCATGAATTTTCTTGATTTAATTTTTTCCTAAGGCATAACCTTGGGTCGTCCCTGTGTATGCACTTCCTTTCTTGAGGTCAAGTTGACACGAGTTGGCTTGGGAACCTATCAGAATGAACACACATTTGGAGATCAAATATCAAGTAGGTGTATTCCCCCTATCCACAGACTCTTTGCTGTCTTCTCTTTTCAGGGTACACGCTTCAGAATCCTTCAGGAGGGAGGATACGTCTACTATTTCTTGATTTTCTTGACTTATCGTGTCTGTTTTATCGGAATTGGCTTTCGTATCTAGATGTTTCTTCACACATTTCTGTCTCTTTTTCTGCATTCTCGGATTCAGGGTCTTCCATTTATAACCACCTTTCTTTTGGAAGTGTCCCTCCATCTCTGAAAGGGAAGACCTCATTTTCTGGGTTTTCTGCATTCTCCTCTGTCTCAATGGTGACTATTCTATTTTTCTTTTCTTGGAATTGAACTCTCTTTCTCTATTCTTTAGGTTCCAGTTCCCAGTGGAAACTATTTGCTTGTATTTCTATATTTAATTCAGTGGTTGTTGTGTATAGGTCAGAAAGGGAGCTTCCTCTAAGGTTTGGCATATCTTTTCCACCACATCCGTTTTTGCTTCTTCCACCAAGATGCTGTTAAATGGATTTTTACTTGGATTGTTTGCTGCTTGTTATTGTCCCCCTCTTCCCCTGGACCTGGATGTTGGGGCCTTTTGGGGAACACTGGTTGTCTGAGGGTTTTGTTGGTCCCTCAACCAATTTGTCCAATTGCTCTCAGGAAGAATTCTATCACTCCTAGCAAAGTAACGTGCATGTTGTTGAAATGTACCACTGTAGCCTTCATGTCTGGGTCTCAACTCCCCTTGATTCTGGACTCTACTGTCCTGAAATCTAGGGGGAGGAGGAAAAGTATTTTGAAAATGTTGTTTTTGACGTGATGTGGGATTTCTTTCCTATGAGAAACTATGATTAGGATTTCCTTGGGGGGAACTGTAATTTGATGTTGACTCTCCCCTGTTGTGGGGGAGTGTATCTGTAGCCCACAATGGGCCTAGAACCCAAGTACCATGGACCTATATAGGTAAGAGTGTCAGAAGGGTCGGTATATTGGAACACTGGCAGAGTATAACTCGATTGGGACTGGCAGAGGGCTTCTTCTATTGGCCATTCTGTTAGGTGGGAGGAGGAGAATTCTTCAAACCCATGACTCTAGATTCAAAGAAGGGGCACTCTTCACCTCTGCCACATTCACAGTCGTAGGTGCAGAAGACTGTTTGGGAGTTTTGAGGTTGTTGGTTTTTTTGCCAGCTTCTGGACCTCGTAAATCATAGTCGCTTGTGAAAACACTGAATCAAGAATTCACAAATCATCAATGTCCCTCACTAACTGGGTAACCAGGTATTTTGGGAGTATGTGGAAAAACTTTATGAACTCCCTACTGTTGGTATGTATCCACCGAGAAGTCTGTGTGAATGCACGCTTCAATTCTTGGGCAAATTCTCTCAGAGATTGGTCCTCACCACACACCATATTGTATGCAGCTGAACAGGACTGTTGTGGATTTTGGTGAGTAGAATTTCTTTTTAAAATGGCTATCTTGCAAGTTAACCATTTATGGAGGTTTTGGTCCTCCAGACCTGAAAAGAAGCTTGAAAACTCAGGGGTGAATGTCCATTTGGCATATTCCATGTTATAAAAATAACTCCTTATTACAAATGAGGACATCATGTGATCAAACAACTCTACATGTTCCCACACAGAATATTTGGATTTTTTATGATAATGGGTCATACATTATTTCATGGGTCTTTGATGAAATTCTTTTGAGATATGCCCTCATGTGTCTCTGAATATGCCTTCAGAGTCACAGCTACTGCAGGAACCCCATTCCCTATTGTGATCTGGGCACCCCCAACTGTTCTGATTTCAGAAAGTGCCTTCTAGATGCCTGGGTCACAGGCTCCTCTCTATGTTCTTTTTGCTGGAATTTTGCAGGGTTATTTTCCCATGATCCCTTGTTATTTTCCCATGATTTTAGAGGTTGGATAGTATTGAGTTTCTTCCTCTGAGGACTGAAAATACACACTGTCCCTTCTCCTGGATGGCCTACAAGTATCCTCCCAATCTCCCTGATGGGAAGAGACTTTTAAATTCCCCATCCTGAGCTGATTAGTTTGCCTTTCTATCTCAGCCAAGTAGACAAGATAATTTCTCGGCAGGATACTTTTCTGCAGTTCCAGAGATCTCAATCCTTAATTATACTTTTCCTCAGGCCCAGATGTATTTTCATTTCCACTTCTGTCATCTATGTCAGATAAGAAAGGCCCTCCTTATCTGATATGGTTATCGCATTCCCTTGAATCGGAACAACATCAGGAGAAGAGACCAACATCGAAAACCTAAAAGAAGGGTGAGAAACAGTGGGGTGCACTTGGGCGAGACATGGAAGCCCCTTTCCTAGTGACAACCAACCCAACTCTTCCCCAACCATTATGGGCTAAACTCCCTTGTTTCTCCACAATTGACACTTGACAGTACTGGGACAAAGAAGAGGCAACTAAGAGCAATGAAGTCTAAGTTATTTTAACACTCTAGTGCTGGGACGAGGAAGATGCCTGATAAGAGCAGTGTAACGCTCACCTGATTCTCGCAGAGGCGCCGGTCTTGACTGGGCGACTACCGTATCTTCAAAGGTGATGTGTAGCACCCGGTTGGCTCTTTGGGCTGGACCTCTGTGCACTGTATGCCTGACGTGTAGAGTAAGATGTCTGCAGATAGAAAATATGGGGTTAATGAACTGGGGTTATTGGGGTGTCCCTATCTCTTTCCTCTTCTCCTCTCCTGTAGACCCCCAAAGGTTAACGCTCTCACCTTAGGTAAGTGAATGCCGAGCTCTCCATCTGCCTCGGGGCAGGGTGCTGTAACCAGTTTCTTCACTGGATAGGTAGCGCAGGCCTCTTGACTTCAGAGGACTGCTGTCCGTCGTTTACTGCACGAACGGTAAGTTTCGAGTCATTCAAATGTCTTTAAAGTCTTTAGTAATGATGTCTCTTGTTTTGCAGGGTTCCGGCGATGGCGGATGACGGGCTGAAGTGAGTTGAAGATGGAGCCCGTGTGATGAATAGAAGCGCCTGGAAGCACGTAAGTAAGCGCTTGTTGCCTGCTTCACTATGCGCTCTAACTGTCTTTTTATTTTGCAGGTACGAGTTCGGAGCGGCTGCAGGGTGCCGGAATACCCACTGGATTAGATGTGGAAAGGAGTAATGGCACGTGAGTATTAAAGTTCCCCAATGTCTTTAAACGCACCTTGTTTTGTCTTTCAGATGCGGGATGCAGCGCCGAAGGCCTCCGGAGCGTGCAAAGAGTTGGTAAACTTTTGTCTTTCAGATGCCGGAATGCAGTGTGAAGACCTCCAGAGCGCACGAAGAGTAGGTAAGCCTTTGCCTTTCAGATGCCGGAATGCTAACCTGTTCTTTCTTGTCTTTATAGGTGTTGCTGAAGACTGGATTCAGGATGGTAAGCCTTTGCCTTTCAGATGCCGGAATGCTAACCTGTTCTTTCTTGTCTTTATAGGTGTTGCTGAAGACTGGATTCAGGATGGTAAGCCTTTTTCCTTAGGCCCAGGACCGGATGCAGAAGACACGATGAGCTTTCTGCTGCAGAGGTTGCAGAATAACGCAAAGCAAGATTCATCCACCGGGTGTGGTTTAAATAGCCTCCTGTAGTGCTTAGGTATCTCCTTCCACAGCCACGCCTAAGTAAGAAAAGAGTTCCTGGTAAGAAAAGAGTTCCTGCCTTCCAGAAGAGTTCCAGTGTTCTGAATCTAGGGAGTGGCTCCAGCCCCACCCAACAGGAAAAGTAGTTCCAAACAGAAGAGGATCAGAGGCTCAACTGGCAGGCAAGTAAGCAGCATGGTCTGCTGAAGGTAAGTCCACCCAAGCATTATGAGCCCGGCGCTTCCAGCGCTGGGACTGGGCATATTTATGAGCCTGGTGCCACTGGCGCCAGGACTGGGTCCAAAAGGTCCCAATTGGGACTGGTTGGCACTCGGAATCTGGGTTATGGATCTGCTTCCAAGGGAGTTGGGAAAACCCTGACCTTTTGGAAGCAGAGATCATGACAGTACCCCCCCCTCAAGGCCCCTCCCAAACCGGGCTTCTCCGGGGGTTTTGGCTTGTCAGGAAATGTTCGGTGAAATCTTTTGATTAGGCGAGGAGCGTGGACATATTCAGCAGGTTCCCAGGATCTCTCTTGGGGGCCGTAGCCTTTCCAGTCAATTAGGTAGAATAGTTTAGATTTGGAGATCTTGGAGTCCAGAATGCTTTTGACTTCAAACTCGAGTTCTCCATCCACTAGGATAGGTTTTGGAGATTTGGTTAGTCGGGTTTGAGGTTGCACGGGTTTTAATAGAGAGACGTGGAAGACCGGATGTATCTTCATGTGCGGGGGCAAGTCCAACTTGACCGCTACTGGGTTTACTATGGTAGTGATGGAATAGGGACCAAGGTATCTTGGGTTGAATGTGCGTGGCCCTTTTAGAGATAGATATTTGGTGGATAACCAGACTTGATCCCCTACTTGATAGTGAGGGGCTTCCTTCCGATGTTGATCTGCTCCTTTCTTGTATTGTTCTTTAGCCCTTTGAAGGTGAGAAACAGCTTCCTTAAAGGCTTGGGTGATTGTAGAATGCAGGTAGTCTACTGCTGGTGTTTCAAGATCTTGGAGGGGATCCAACTCCGAGGTTCGAGGGTGACTGCCGTACAAAAGAAAAAACGGGGTTTTCCCAGTTCCCGAATGGACAGAGTTATTGTAGGCATACTCGGCTATCCAAAGGATATCTTTCCAAGTTTTTTCAGTTTGTTGCAGCATGCAGCGTAAATACTGTTCCAGAGTTTGATTGGTCCTCTCGGTTTGTCCGTCGGTCTGAGGGTGGTGACTGGTCGATAGTCTCACATCAATTTGAGCCGACCGACAGCAACTTCGCCAAAAATGAGAAATAAATTGACTACCTCGATCCGAAATTAGAACCGAAGGAAAACCGTGCAGTCGGACGATGTTTTCGAGAAATTCTCGGCCAGAGTTGCTGCTGTTGGCAAGCCTTTGAGCGGAATGAAATGCGCCATCTTGGAGAATAAGTCCACGATTACTAAAATCGTATTGTATCCGGAGCATGGAGGTAGATCGGTGATGAAGTCCATAGAAAGCGTATGCCAAGGGCGAGGTGGGATGTCAATAGGGCGTAAGAGGCCTGCTGGTCTTTCCTTTTGACTCTTGTTTTGGGCGCATACTCCACAGGACATTATAAAGTCTCTGATATCTTTTTTCCAAGACGGCCACCAGAAGTAGCGCTTGATCTTTTCTGAGGTCTTGGCTATACCGGGATGACCTTCCATTAAAGAGTCGTGATAACAAGAGATTACTTTTTTCTGTAAATCTGTGCTGGGTAGGTATAATCGTTCTTGGAAATACAATAAGTTGTCCTTTACTGCAAAGTCCTTTCCCTGCAGATGCCAATTCTGTATGTCTGCTGGAGTTACAAGTTGCCTGGCTTTATCCTTAACTTCCTCTATGGATTCTGTGGCGATTACACCCAGAATTCTTTGTTCGGCAATGATTGGTACAGGTTTAGGGTTGACCAAGTGTTCTTCCACTCCCATCCGAGAAAGGGCATCGGCTTTACCGTTCTTTGTACCAGGTCGATAGGTAATTATGAAGTCAAACTCGGCAAAGAATAATGCCCAACGGAGTTGTCTAGAGGATTGGGCTTTTGCGGTCTTCAAATATTGCAGGTTTCGGTGATCCGTAATCACAGTAACGGTGTGTCGGGCCCCCAGCAGATAATGCCGCCAAGCCTTAAAGGCAGACTTGATAGCCAGAAGTTCCTTGTCAGTAATCGTGTAATTGATTTCAGGAGGCGAGAATTTGCGGGACCAAAATGCCACGGGATGCAACTGATTGGTTACCGGGTCCTTTTGTGATAGAACTGCCCCCATGGCAAGGCTTGAAGCATCAGTTTCCACGATGTAGGGGAGTTCGGGGCGAGGGTGTTTTAAGATTGGTGCAGAGATAAATTTAGTCTTCAAATCCTGGAAAGCTTGTTCCGCCTCGGTAGACCATTCAAAACGTTTGTTTTTCTTTAACAAGGCAGTGATGGGATGGACTATTCGAGAGAATTCGGGGATAAACCTGCGGTAAAAGTTAGCGAAGCCTAACATGCTTTGCACACCTTTTACGGAGGATGGTGATGGCCATTTGAGAACTGCATCGACCTTCTTTGAATCCATACGCACTCCGCCAGGTGATAATATGAATCCCAAGAATTCAACTTCAGTCACGTTGAAAACACATTTTTCCAACTTAGCGAAAAGTTTGTGTTGACGCAATCTTTCGAGGACCATTTTCACGTGTTTCCGATGTTCAGATTCCGATGAAGAATAAACGAGGATGTCGTCAATGTAAACAACAACACATACATCTATGAGCTCTCTGAGGACATCGTTCATAAAATATTGAAAGGCGGCCGGGGCATTGCAAAGTCCGAAGGGCATGACCTGATATTCAAATAGCCCATACTTGGTGCGGAAGGCCGTCTTCCATTCATCGCCCTCTTTTACTCGTACCAAGTGGTAAGCTCCTCTAAGATCCAGCTTTGTATATATGCATGCTTTTCTGACTTGGTCCAGGAGTTCAGGGATCAAAGGTAACGGATATCTATTCTTAACGGTGATCTGGTTCAGGGAGCGATAATCGATACAAGTTCTAAGGTCTCCTTCCTTTTTTGGAACGAAGAACAAAGCTGAAGAAGCAGGGGACTTGGAAGGACGAATAAACCCATTTGCCAGGTATTGATCCAGGTATTGTCGAAGGTGAAGGTTCTCAGGCTCGGTGAGGGCATAAATTCTACTACAAGGAGGAGTAGATCCAGGTATCAGGTCTATCTGGCAGTCATAAGACCTATGAGGAGGTAGAGAGTTAGCCTGATCCTTCCGGAAAACATCTTGGTATTCTAGGTATTCGGGAGGTAACTGGGGAGTCTCTGAAGAAATTGCGGCCAGTGCAACACCAGGTGGAGGGTGACAAGTAGAGACACATTCTGGAAACTGGACCGTTCTTGCTCGCCAATCGATCAGAGGATTGTGTTTCTCTAACCAAGGTATTCCTAGAATAATCTGAAACTGAGGGGCCTTGATCACATCGAACACGATCTTCTCATGGTGTCCATCTTGACTTACTAGCGTCACCTCTTGAGTGGTATGCGTTACTGGCCCGGAGGCTATCTCCGTACCATCCACCGTAGTAATGACGTCCTTTACAGCCTTGGGACAAAGAGTTAGATTCATCCTCAAAACCATTTCATGATCCACATAATTGCCGATGGCACCGCTGTCGACGTAAGCTTCAATTGCATGTAATCGATCCGGATTATCAGGGCAAATGAGGACCATAGGTATCACGAAATGCGAGGTCACGGAACTGGTTTTCACGCTCGGCAAGAGGACCTCTATTCTTGTCGGGCGAGGTCGTTTCCCTGCTCAGAGTTTGTAACTTTGGTAACTGCAGCTCCTACTGCCTTCTTGGCAGGTTTCACCGGACAGTCTCGAAGAAAGTGCCCTGAGTTTCCGCAATATAGGCATAATTGCAACTGTTTCCTTCTTTCCCGCTCCCTTTGTGTTAGAGGACCTTTCAGACCCCCTATTTGCATGGGTTCCCCGGAGTCTACTCCTTTGGAAGGAGTTGGCGGTTTGGAAAATACTCGAGCATCAAACTTGGAACTATCGGCCTTCCTGTTCTGCAGCCTGTGATCTATTTGAACGACCAAGTCTATATAATCCGAACAGTCTTGTGGGGGATTCACTACTTGGGCTAAAACGTCTTTGAGCTCTCCACGTAGACCTCTATAAAACAGCGTAATCCTTTTGTCCTCAGGCCATTGAGTTTCCACTATTAGTCTATTGAAAGATGCAATATAAGCCAAAAGGTCTTGATTACCCTGTCGCACCGAAAGAAGCTCATTGTCCAAGGCCTGCCCCTGTGAATGTCTTGCGAACAGTTTTTCCATACTAAGCTGAAAGGCTTGAAAATCATGGAGAACCGGATCATCTTGATTAACTAGAGGGATCGACCAGTCTGCCGCATTGCCACTAAGGTACGAAAGTAGAAAAGCTACTTTTGCTTGATCAGTTGGAAAGGCTGCTGGCCGGCATAAGAAGTGCAACCGGCACTGATTGATAAATACTGCAAACATCTTTGGGTCACCAGAAAATCGTTCGGGCGGAGCCAGAGGTACATTCCCAGGTAGGTTGATCTGCACTGGATTCATAGAGGATGTTGAAGGAAGATTTGCCCCTGATGCGGGTAACGGGGTCTGTCCGGCTTGTGACTGTAGCACTTGTCTAGCAAGATTGTCTGTTCTCTCCTTGGAAATAATTAGTTCCCTTCTTAGAGCATTTGTTTCCTGACGAGCTGCATGCACTTCTGCCCTTAGTTCCCCAAGTAACCGGGCTAGGGGGTCAGTATCCGAGGTTTCCATAGCGCCTGAGCGAGAGTTTTGCGGTAGGCTTTGCGTTCTGTAACGCTCACCTGATTCTCGCAGAGGCGCCGGTCTTGACTGGGCGACTACCGTATCTTCAAAGGTGATGTGTAGCACCCGGTTGGCTCTTTGGGCTGGACCTCTGTGCACTGTATGCCTGACGTGTAGAGTAAGATGTCTGCAGATAGAAAATATGGGGTTAATGAACTGGGGTTATTGGGGTGTCCCTATCTCTTTCCTCTTCTCCTCTCCTGTAGACCCCCAAAGGTTAACGCTCTCACCTTAGGTAAGTGAATGCCGAGCTCTCCATCTGCCTCGGGGCAGGGTGCTGTAACCAGTTTCTTCACTGGATAGGTAGCGCAGGCCTCTTGACTTCAGAGGACTGCTGTCCGTCGTTTACTGCACGAACTGTAAGTTTCGAGTCATTCAAATGTCTTTAAAGTCTTTAGTAATGATGTCTCTTGTTTTGCAGGGTTCCGGCGATGGCGGATGACGGGCTGAAGTGAGTTGAAGATGGAGCCCGTGTGATGAATAGAAGCGCCTGGAAGCACGTAAGTAAGCGCTTGTTGCCTGCTTCACTATGCGCTCTAACTGTCTTTTTATTTTGCAGGTACGAGTTCGGAGCGGCTGCAGGGTGCCGGAATACCCACTGGATTAGATGTGGAAAGGAGTAATGGCACGTGAGTATTAAAGTTCCCCAAAGTCTTTAAACGCACCTTGTTTTGTCTTTCAGATGCGGGATGCAGCGCCGAAGGCCTCCGGAGCGTGCGAAGAGTTGGTAAACTTTTGTCTTTCAGATGCCGGAATGCAGTGTGAAGACCTCCGGAGCGCACGAAGAGTAGGTAAGCCTTTGCCTTTCAGATGCCGGAATGCTAACCTGTTCTTTCTTGTCTTTATAGGTGTTGCTGAAGACTGGATTCAGGATGGTAAGCCTTTGCCTTTCAGATGCCGGAATGCTAACCTGTTCTTTCTTGTCTTTATAGGTGTTGCTGAAGACTGGATTCAGGATGGTAAGCCTTTTTCCTTAGGCCCAGGACCGGATGCAGAAGACACGATGAGCGTTCTGCTGCAGAGGTTGCAGAATAACGCAAAGCAAGATTCATCCACCGGGTGTGGTTTAAATAGCCTCCTGTAGTGCTTAGGTGTCTCCTTCCACAGCCACGCCTAAGTAAGAAAAGAGTTCCTGGTAAGAAAAGAGTTCCTGCCTTCCAGAAGAGTTCCAGTGTTCTGAATCTAGGGAGTGGCTCCAGCCCCACCCAACAGGAAAAGTAGTTCCAAACAGAAGAGGATCAGAGGCTCAACTGGCAGGCAAGTAAGCAGCATGGTCTGCTGAAGGTAAGTCCACCCAAGCATTATGAGCCCGGCGCTTCCAGCGCTGGGACTGGGCATATTTATGAGCCTGGTGCCACTGGCGCCAGGACTGGGTCCAAAAGGTCCCAATTGGGACTGGTTGGCACTCGGAATCTGGGTTATGGATCTGCTTCCAAGGGAGTTGGGAAAACCCTGACCTTTTGGAAGCAGAGATCATGACAAGCAGTGAAGGTCAGGCCTGTCAGTTTAAAGGTGGTCAGGCAAGGCTGATTGGTCATCCGCACCTGCAACCTTTGAAAGGGCTGCAGGTGTATACATGGAACCCAAGTCAGTGGCAGAGAAGAATGTCAGGAGAAGGACCAGGAGGCTGATGCATGCAGCAATGGAACGTACAGCGTGGTGTGGATGTTGTGACTCCCTGAAGCAGACTGGGAAATGTGACAGGAAGGCTGGTACTCTCCCTTCTTCTCAACGTGCTCATTCCCCTGTGGTGGAGGACAACCCCAGGAGTGTCTGAGGGGCAGGAACCGGTGCCCCAACATTAATGGAAGAAGGCTGTGTGATCTGTGCTGCAGTTCAAACTCCTAAACGTGACCAGTGAGTTTCTAGTGATTAAGAAACCCGGTGCGTGTGTGTGAACTCTTTATTTCTTGGATACTGTGTTTTGGAGTGGTCACATGCTTTGGAATAGCACATTTTCAAAAGTCTCTGATCCCATTAATTTTCAATTACCACAAAGAAGAGAATACTTTGTAGCAGAGTGTTCGCGTGTAATGGAAAACACATTTTTGAAGGTCTCCGAACATTGAACCCTGCAATTAAAGCGAAACAAATACTGAACTATAAATAAAGTGACATTGGACCATAAGCAAGAGGCTAATTATTGAATACCAAACTGAATTTAAAACCTTGCTACCGAACAGAATTAGAACTTTTGAAACCCAGAAGGCAGGAGAAAACTTTATATCTAAGTAAACCATTATATATTGAAGAGTAAAATCACTCATGCCAACAAACCATTATATGCTGAAGTGTCAAAGGACTATTACAAGCAAATCATTATATGTTGAAGTCTTAAAAGACTATTACAAGCAAACCAATATATATTGAAGTGTTAAAGGGCTATTACAAGCAAACCATTTTATGTTGAAATGCCAAAAAGGAATATAACTTGAAACAAACAACAGTATGATGAAATCCTAACTAATAGTGATATTTTCAACCTGTATGCTAGCTGCAAATTATCTGAACAAATAGTTAAACCAACATTAACTTATTTGTGGAGACAAGGATGTTTTGCGTTTCTTTTGAATTGTATCACTTGAAACATGGGAAGGGGAACCCTGAGTCCTAACCAGGAACATTCCATTTCAAAGTTGTTTGAACTGTGTGACTTGGAACTTGGGGAAGGGAACCAGTGTCCTGACTTGGGGAAATGAGTCCCAGAGACCTGAACACGAATATTGCATCCTTCATTTAGTAAAGGGAATTTTGAGACAGAACTGTTTTGTACTTGGGGAAGGGAGCTGAAAGGAACCTGTGAGCTGGAAGAAGCTTGGCACTTTATGTTAAACAGTTTTCTTTTAGTTGCTGACATCCCTGCACATTGTATAGATTAGTTGTGAGGCCACGTATAGGTTTGCGACTCAGACAGATTCCTAAATTGCACTCTTTGACTCAAACGTTCATTAGTTCTATTTAGGTAGGGAAATCACACCTTAGCATAGGGAAAGTTAGGCCTATTTCCATCCTGGCATTTAAGTTAATAAAGTTGCTTGTTTTTAATCTGGATTCTGTTTTCTGTCATGATGCCTTCACAGGTCCCGTGTGCAGCTTTATTATCATTCTGGCAGCAGCATACGGAACATGCAGCAACCTCTGAAATAATTAGGAATGTAGTCTCAAATAGATTGAAGTGCAAACATCGAATCTTAAAACGATGTAGGTATTTGCAAAAGGTACCTGATGTGATGGGAAATATAATTCAAATGTTTTGTCAGCTTCCTAATCTGCCAAACAGCACCTTACAACTTTAATTATCTGGGGCATCAGACAAAATGTTCTAATCTAGGTTCTGAACCTTATACACCATTGGCTATACTAAGTAATTTACAAAGCTAATAATTCTGACCATTGCTGATATTGATTTTCTAATCTGTCCTATCAATTGATGGCTTTCAGCCACTACTAATACTGGACCAGTGATGCCTATGGCCCTTCCTGATACTTAGCCATTGATATCACTCAGTAGAGGAGAGGATATGACAGTGCCAATGATAGAGTAGAAGTAAAAGAAAAAGAGACATTGATGTTGGTCAGGCATATTTTCACTATTCTTGTTAGTGTTGATCTATGTGTTCAATACGCAGGATGCACATAATGTTGGGCATGGGAGCAATTGCTAAGGATGTTGCACTCATGTTAGTAATTATACTGTCATGAACTCGCCAATCCAGCTGCCGTCTCCACCTCTCTCCTTCCTTCCCAGGCTCTCTACATAGCTTTGGCCTCCCATTTCCCATCAAAAACTCAGGACATCCTGTCCTCACTCTCCTCCAACCCCATCGCCACTCCTGCGCCTGTTCCCCTGCCACCCTTGCCTTCCCGCCCTCTACCCCCCTCAATCTTCTCCCAAATGCCCATAGCACCGGATGAGGTTTCCAGAATCATTAAGGACACCATCTCCTCTCTTGCCCCTGATCTTTCTGACTTCTGTAATCACTCCTTCGCCACTGGCTCTTTCCCTCTATCCCTCAAGTACTCCTTTGTGCACCCTCTCTTAAAAAAGCCGTCTGCTGACCACCTGCCCAGCTAACTATCTGCTAACTATCGCCCTATTTACACTTCCCCCTTCCTGGGTTAACTCTTGGAGGAGCTGGTCCTCACACAACTGAACCGCCATGCTGATCTTTTTGGTTGCGTTCATGACCATCAATCTGAATTCCGGGCATTCATAGGCATGGAAACTGCTCTCCTGAACACCCGTGAAACCATGCTCGCAAATCCTGACTCCAACTTTCCCACTGTTCTCATTCTCCTTGATCTATCCTCTGCCTTTGACATGGCCAACCACTCTATCCTCATAAAACGACCCTGTGACACCTTCGGCATCAATGATCGGCCACTGGATTCGCTGACCTCCTTACTCACTAACTGCCCTTCCCATTTGCATCTGGGCCCTTTCTCTACCACCTCACTCTCTACCTGTGGCATCCCTCAGGGCTCTATCCTATTGCCATGACTCTTCAATATCTATCTTGCGACTCTTGCTCACCTGATTTCCTCCTTCTCTCCTCATTTCCAGTGTTAAGCTTTCCTTCAAACTTCCCTCTACTACCTCTTCTTCCTCACTGATCCCAGACTTTCTTTCCATCAGTCAGGCATGGTGTGCAGCTAATGATCTCTGTCTTAATGCCAGTAAGACTGAGATCCTTCTCATTGAGACACCTGCACCCTCTTTTCTACCTACCCTCTGGCCACCCTCCTTGGGCCTTCCACCCCACCATCCTGTGAGGCCAAGAACCTCAGGGTCATTTTTAATTCCGCTCTCTCCTTCACCCCTCACATCATGGATCTTACTAAGAAGTCCCACCTCCAGCTCCACCTCCTCAGAGGCATTCTCCCCTTCCTCATCCTCCCCCAGAAGCTCATTGTCTCCAGAGCTCTCGTCCTCTCCAGGCTGCAACAGTCTCTTTCTCAATCTCCCTCTTTCTTTCCTACGTCCCCTCCAACTAATCCAGAATAGGGCTGCAAGACTTATCCTTGGCCTCAAGCCCAGGGACCATATCCCTCAGCCCTAAATTCTCTCCACTGGCTCCCAATGGCTGCAATGATCAAATTCAAGACCCTCAGCATCATCCACAAGGCCTTCTAGGGCCTGGGACCACACTATCTTCACATTTCCCTCCCTAAATACTCCCCTGCTAGAGCCTTACGCGCCTCTAACTCTTTGACTGTCAGATGCTTCTCCAAGCAAACAGTGGGGCAGGGCCCCCTGCTCGGGTGGCACCTCCCGTTGGAACATCCTTCCTATCCCTCTTAGACTTGAGCCGGACCTCCTTAAGTTCTGGAAACTGCTCAAAACTCTGCTTTTCTCTACCTCGTTCCCTCTTTCCCTTCCCTGTTAATGACCCCACTGCCGCTGAGACCGGTGGCCTGATCTTCATGAACCTCACCGGATTCTAGGCCCTTCCTCCCAGTTGATACGAACACCCTCCCCCCACTGCACCGTTCTTGCGGTCCCCTGCTTGGCAGCTCTACATCTCACCCCTGAGAGCTGCCTGCTCTACCACTTAGCCTGAGGTTTTCCTCCTTGGCTCCCCTTAGCACTACCCTCCCAGATCCTCCACCACCACCTGTCCATTCCCCTGTTCCCCCCTCCTCCCTATCTTGTGCACTTTTCCTCACTGCACTTGCACGCCCAAATGCCACAAAGCCTAGCAGGGCTATGACTGTATTTACTGTTTTTCCATTGTAAAAATGTCCCCTGCTCCCTTCCAATTTAACCAATTCTCAATAAAATAACATAAACTAAATAAATGACAGTTTGTTTTTAAAGGTTGATAATATTATCACAACCCGTGCTGTAAGATCACTATACTTACTTAAATAGGAAATGCGTGCCAAGTCACTTATTAAGGCCACATGAAAACTATTGCTGTATACACAGAATGACATTAGGAAACAGAGTTAAAGCTCATCCATCAATTCCAGTGGACAGAAGACTTTTTACTATGCCGATTAATAATGCTATGGAACTATGGCCATCATCAACAATAAAAAAAAGGCCACATTGTAATGTAGCACAAACATTGAAAATATGTCAAAGTGCAATGTAACTAGTATGGAAGCAAAACAAGTTCTTTGAGCCAAAATTCAATAAATCTCTCACTAACCTAAACAGTTCCAATGTCTCTTACAAAATGAATGTGGCTGTAACAGAGCTTTCACCGGGATGCACTCATTCTGCATCATAGTGCAGCTGACTGGCATGAGGGCACTTATCTAATATGCATCTTCAAGCTATGGTAGAGAGCGAAAGGACTCTTTATCTAGACCGAAAAGACAGAAATATTGATGACACTGACCTCCTGATAATATGTTACAATGATCATATTAAGACAGTAGTGTTGTAAAAACATTGATACTAAGGGGGTAATTCATAGAATTCAGCGCACAAGTGGCGCACGCGGCTGGCGCACAGTGTGCGCGTGTGAATCTCTGCGCCAGCCGCGTGCGCTAAAATACATTTCCATGCACAGCGTATTCATGGATTCCAGCCACCAAAACCAGCCGTGGTGCACAGTGGCGCAGCGACCCTGCAGCAGCACCAGTTACGCCCCCAAGAACGCCCCTTGCGCAGGGAAAAGCCATCAAAATCCCCAATCCAGCGCAAAGGGCTGCGCTAACCCTGTACCAGCACGGCAAGCGGGGAACGCGTATCACTGGGGATTGCGGGAAGTTTCACACGCGATTGGCCCTGTGCGAGCGGGGTACGTGTATTACTGGGGTGCGCGGGAAGTTTCACACGCGATTTCAGCAGGGTACGTGTATTACTGGGGTGCGCGGGAAGTTTCACACATGATTCCAGCTGGGTACGTGTATCACTGGGGTGCGCGGGAAGTTCCACATGCGATTTCAGCAGGGTACGTGTATTACTGGGGTGCGCGGGAAGTTACACACGCGATTTCAGCAGGGTACGTGTATTACTGGGGTGCGCGGGAAGTTTCACACGCGATTTCAGCTGGGTACGTGTATTACTGGGGTGCGCGGGAAGTTTCACACGCGATTGGCCCTGTGTGAGCGGGGTACATGTATTACTGGGGTGCGCGGGAAATTTCACACGCGATTTCAGCTGGGTATGTGTATTACTGGGGTGCGCGGGAAGTTTCACACGCGATTGGCCCTGTGCGAGCGGGGTACGTGTATTACTGGGGTGCGCGGGAAGTTTCACACGCGATTTCAGCAGGGTACGTGTATTACTGGGGTGCCGGGGAGTCCCACACGTGATTTGGCAGTGTGGGTCCTCCCAGGTATTCCCTGTACACCCTCCACGGCCCCTGCAGGCAGCCCACACCACAGGGGACTACCCTGCATCCCTGGTCATGTCCCGCAGGCAGCCCACCCAACATGGCCATGCCCCCCAGCAAAGGCACATGTCTCCTTGCACTACTGAACACCAACTCATGTCCCCTTGCACCCCCACCCCCCAGCATTGCGAGGCACCTGCCAGCAGGCCCCCACTCATGTCCCACTCATGTCCCCCTGCACCCCCACCCCCCAGCATTGCGAGGCACCTTCCAGCAGGCGCCCACTCATGACCCACTCATGTTCCCCTACACCCCCACCCCCCAGCATTGCGAGGCACCTGCCAGCAGGCCCCCACTCATGTCCCGCTCATGTCCCCCTGCACCCCCACCCCCCAGCATTGCGAGGTACCTGCCAGCAGGCCCCCACTCATGTCCCGCTCATGTCCCCCTGCACCCCCACCCCCCAGCATTGCGGGGCACCTGCCAGCAGGCCCCCACTCATGTCCCGCTCATGTCCCCCTGCACACCCACCCCCCAGCTGCGAGGCACCTGCCAGCAGGCCCCCACTCATGTCCCACTCATGTCCCCCTGCACCCCCACCCCCCAGCATTGCGAGGCACCTGCCAGCAGGCCCCCACTCATGTCCCACTCATGTCCCCCTGCACCCCCACCCCCCAGCATTGCGAGGCACCTGCCAGCAGGCCCCCACTCATGTCCCCCTGCACCCCCACCCCCCAGCATTGCGAGGCACCTGCCAGCAGGCCCCCACTCATGTCCCCCTGCACCCCCACCCCCCAGCATTGCGAGGCACCTGCCAGCAGGCCCCCACTCATGTCCCACTCATGTCCCCCTGCACCCCCACCCCCCAGCATTGCGAGGCACCTGCCAGCAGGCCCCCACTCATGTCCCACTCATGTCCCCCTGCACCCCCACCCCCCAGCATTGCGAGGCACCTGCCAGCAGGCCCCCACTCATGTCCCACTCATGTCCCCCTGCACCCCCACCCCCCAGCATTGCGAGGCACCTGCCAGCAGGCCCCCACTCATGTCCCACTCATGTCCCCCTGCACCCCCACCCCCCAGCATTGCGAGGCACCTGCCAGCAGGCCCCCACTCATGTCCCACTCATGTTCCCCTGCACCCCCACCCCCCAGCATTGTGGGGCACCTGCCAGCAGGCCCTGACACATGTCCCCCAGCCAACACGACATCACAATCTAGATCCCTGGCCCTTATGGGCAGCCTCCACATGCCAAACACCCACCCAAGTATTGCATCCACCCACTCAGAAATGCCAATTACATGATACAACCCCAATGTCAAGTATGTAAATGAACACATGTCCCTCACATAAACACAATGGGTGTAAGTGAATGTCAAAACCCATACCATGATATGCATGAAACCAATGAGATGATACTACACATTGAAGTTTGTCGAAAAAAATGTATTAAAAGCAACATAAATGGGATGAAAAATAAACAAACGACAATGGGAATTAAAAACAAAAAGCAGCATGTCCGTAAAATAATGAAAAACCACAAATTATAATCCAAATGAAAGGTGTCCAAAGTCACAGTTCAAAAAAGTACATCCAAGGGAAAAACAAAACCGAAAACCATTGCTCCATGGGTAAATCCAAAAAAAAAACATAATCCAACAGTCATCTATATACAGATATATACATCCAGGGTCCATGATCCCAACTGAAGAAATGAAACCTATATAAAAATACTACCTAATAAAAAAATTATATACAAAAATGTGGTCCATTGTCCAAAAGGTCCAAAATCAAGAAAAAAGCAAAGGAAACCTAACACTAACTACATAACTATTTACAAGGGCAGCGGGCTAGTCCAACGGCTCACTGGATGTTGTCATGGGCCAGGGCATCATGGAACTCCTGTTCAATGGCTTGGAAGCGGGCATGTTCCCTGGCCCCGAGGTCTCGCAGGGATAATGCAGTGTCCAGCTCCAACTCCCTGCGAAGACCCTCGAGGCACTCAGCCCGCCTCAGCGCCCTCCGCATGGAGTTCTCCGCCCTGACCATTGTGAGCCGTTCCTCCTCTGCCCGCTGCCGCTCCGCACCTATCTGCTGGCCCAACCGCTCCCACACGGAAGCCACTCCCATTCCAGGGTTCTCCTGCCCTCCGGCCGATGCCTGCACCCCTGATGTTGATGGCCCTGAGCCATGATGCCTCCCACGTCGAGCCTGCCGCTGCCTCCGACGCAACTGCCTGTGCCAGCATGACGGAATCCAGGCTGATGGAATCCACCGACGCCGTTGTGCACGTGCCCTGCCCGATGATGCCATCACATCCTCCATCTGCTGGGGTCCAGTTGCTGGTGTGTCCACCCCTGCTGGACCTCCGACTCCCAACTGTGGCAGGGATGGGATCCCCACCGAGGTGGCTGCATTAGTCGGGGCAGGTCCACAGGGGGCCCTGGTGGCATCTGGGTCGGAAGACGGCATGGAGAATGACTGGCGCATAGCCTCCACAGAGGAGGAGAGGGTCGCCAGAATGCCCGACACATGTACGAGACCCCCGACCACGACCGCTCCCAACTGGGCCATGTTGGCACGGTGCTCTTCGTGATGACCTGCGTGCTCCCCTCGGGAAGCACGCACCTCATCACGAATGATACCCGTGCGCAACGCGACACCAATCGGGACCTTCTCCATACGGCCAGGGGTCACCTTGTCCGCAGATGGAGGGGAGTCAAATGACATGGACATCCCCCCCTACCAGCGGACGGGCCTGGGATGGGGCATCCCTGCTGGTGCATGGTGGTGCAGTCACAGTGTCAGGGACAGTGACAAGCACAGGCACCTCCACGGCGACCTGTGCTGCCTACTGCCCCTGCCCCTGGACTGCACCACTTGCATCAGCAGGGATGCCCCCACCAGGCCCCATGTGCGGCTCAGTAGCGGCCTCCTCCTCCTCTGTGGAAACCACCAACCTGGATGGCGCCACACCGTCTTCCGCCGTTGCATGCCCCTGTGGGGGCTCACCCACCCCTTCCGCTGCAGCCGTGGGGGCATCCCCGCCGCTTTGCTCCACAGCGCCGTCTCCGCCCTCTTCTTCACTTTGCGCTGTGTAGAGGGAGACATAGAACACAAGCATCAGGGTACTGTACAATGGTCCCCTAGACAGGAAGCAATAGCAGATGAGTGGCACTGTCAAAGATCACTTCCATCATGTCCCTCCACAACACATGGGTCAGTGCAGGCAAAACACATGCAGTAACAGGCATGGCGCATGCTATGGACATAAGCAAACATGTCCAAGGGACTCTTGAAATATACAATGTTGTTTTTGAACTCACATGCATCATGGGTCATGCCTATCACATTCACACACTTCACCGTACTTTCATCCATCTGGACTCGTACACCCCAGATAGAGTGGATGCAAGGATAGCTAGGCTGCATCAGTGAATCTGAACATTGACACAGACATGTGTCATGCATCCATGGCATTCACAAGTCACAGACACGCAGGTCAGACACACAGACATGGACACCATACATGTACATGGCATCATCACCCATCCCTCACCCCCACCCATGTCCAGGAACAGAGACTGGCATGCTCTCATGTGTCCATTCCGCATAGGGCTCCCCATGTAGCATTTAAACACATACACCAACCGTGTGCTTCACACATTACTGGTCTCACATGCATGACCATGATGTCCCTGCACACACACACGCGTACATGGCCTATGTCACACATACAGGCAAGTATCAGACAACCAGCACGCTGCAACATGCACTGTCTCACACAGAAATGCTTGGCCACTTACCGCTCGACTCCAGACGGGTCTGCCTCTCAAGGACCTGGACGTGGAGCGCTGGGGATATGCGTCCAGGACCCTCATCTGATCTTCCGACAAGTGGCCCCGGTGCCCCTTAGCATCCGCTGCCTTCAAGAGGCACCGGGCCTTGTTGAGGGTCCGGGTCCTGAAGTCCTCCCAGCGCTTCTTGACATGATGGAATAGTTGGACTGCCACCCCCTCCGCGTTGATGGCAGTCACGATGTCCATCCAGATCCTGTCCCGTCCTTCCTTGTCGGCGCGTGATGATCCGAGGAGGGCATCATAATGCTCCAGGACATGCTCCACCAGGACACCAACTTCCTTCTGACTGAAGCTGGTGGCCCTCTGCCCCTCTGGCTGGGGGTCGCCAGTGGTCTCGGATGGTGTTTGCCTCGACATGGCGACCCCTGAGGCAGGCATGGGTGGGCAACTGGGTCCTGGGGCTGGGCTGTGGAGCGATGGTATCCCAGTCGGCAGTCTTCTGTTCCAGGAGGGTTGGACACAGCAACTGGACCCCTGCAGATGGCTGATGTGCAGGCACCAAATGGCAGGGCACGGTGGCAGCAGGCAGGCAGGCAGGCAGGCAGCAGCAGATGGCTCGTGGGAGGCTGCTCGGGGCTCTGGGGGGCAGTAATTCGGCCTTTTGGGCAGGAGCGTGTTCTTCTGTGTGCTTACGCGTGGCCAGCTTGATACGGAGTGATTTGGCACGTGAAAATTCTGCACGTCAGCGTGTAATTCGAGGAAAGGCCCTTAGCGCGTAAGCACGTCTGCACGCATACGCAATTTCATTGGACAGAAGGCCCTTCAAGCGCAAGCGCCTCTGTGACGTGACGCGCGCGGGCGTGCACGGGCGTTTCAGCGCGCGTGAAAAACTGCACGTCCGCGTGGGAATGCGTTTAATCTGAGGAAAGGGCCCATGCGCGTAAGTGACGTGATGCGCGCGGGCGTTTCCCTCAGCATGGGTTAAAGGTGAGCGGGGGCAGCAGTTCGCTGTACGTGCCTTTCATGGAGACCGACGTGTGTTGCTGCTTCCTGTTGTTTCGCGCGCCATCACAACTTCACAGCTATCAAGTACGTATCTCTTCTTTTGGCGGGGGTATTGGCTACACGTGTTTTTCTGCATCACGCTAGTCAGGCGGTGAGTCGCACATGCTATTTTTCCCACTGCGGGTGCCCCTGTGTATCGCACACATTTTGGAGGTCATAGTAGCCTGCGTGTCCCACGCGTACGCGTTATTCGTGTTACTGGGTGCCACTGCGTACTGCGGGAGGTTGATTCCACGCACGTAGGCTGCAGGGTTGCGTGCACGGTTTTACTGCAGTTTTGGGGTGCCTGAGCATTGCGTGACCAGTCACTACATCACCGGGGTCACATACAGCCTTGCAGGTGCAGGGGGGCTGTTAACATCTTGCTTCCCACCCCCTTCGCCCCAATTGCCCAGGTCAATTGTGGTGTACACCTCCCATTGGCACTACTCCATCTGTGCCGGCACTACTACATCTGTGC
Organism: Ambystoma mexicanum; assembly: GCF_040938575.1. Classification (NCBI taxonomy): domain Eukaryota; kingdom Metazoa; phylum Chordata; class Amphibia; order Caudata; family Ambystomatidae; genus Ambystoma; species Ambystoma mexicanum. Next base: position 640,521,194 of record NC_090937.1, read on the forward strand.
CATGGTTGGCGAGGACATCAAAGGTGCGGTGCGCCTCAGCTGGGCGTACTCCTCGTGGCGGGTGTTGTCGGGGACGTGGCCGTGGTGACCAGGGACTAGGGGGACTCCAGGGTGTCCAGGTCGGCCACAGAGGGGGAAGAGGCAGGGGTGCACCACTTGAGCACAATGTTGTGCCATGTCTCGGTGCAGTCATGCCACCACCCCTGTGGTTCCGGGGGATGCAGCTTCTGCATCTGGCACTGGCGCCCGTGTGACCCGGCAGTCCGTTCCATCGACTGCCACGGGCCCAAGGGTAGTGGTAGCTGCAGCTGCAGCTGTGGACACAGCCACCCAGGCTCAGGGTCTGAAAGCGCAGGCTGCGTTGGCACTTGAGGAGCCCTTGGTAGATTTCCAACAGGCCAGCAGGGAAACCATAGGGGCAGGCAGGGCTGCTCAGACCAAGACACGTGTCCCTGGGGCAGTTATGTCATCTGCTGCCCCGAACAGCCGGGTGTTGGCAAGTGCAGGGGCAGATGCACCCAACAACACCCCGGTTGTGAGTCTGCCAACCCGGACCGTTGCGGTCAATGACCCTGCCACAGCGGATGTTGCTGCGCAGGGTCCATTAGAGGGCACCCAGATGCCACTGACACAAGTCAGGCCTTTGGTCGTCCCTCCACCTGCCACTCCCTTGGCTCAATCAACCGAACCCACTGGCCATACTGGTCAGGGCGGCATTAGCCAGCCAGGGTCTGCGCCACAGTCCAAGAGGAGGAAGGTTGCACCTGCAGCACAGGCTGGGACCCCACACACAGCCACGACCTCCTGCACGTCGAGGAAGAAGCCTTTCTGCAAGCAGGAACTGGACTTCCTCGTGGACTATGTGCGGGGCCACAGCCGTGACATGCTAGTGAGTGCCATTAGTCAGACTACGGCTGCCCACTGTGACACCCACTGGAAGCATGTTGCAGAACATGTCAGTTCATTCGGCCATGAGGTGCGCACGGCGCAAGAGTGCAAAAAGCGTTGGAATGACCGCAGCGCTAAGGCTAAGTGTGCCTCTAATTACAACTTGACTCTGGTGACTGGCGGTGGGCCTGCACCAGAGGAGGAAGAGCTCACTCCGCATGAGGCACTCGTTGCGGAGTTCATACCACCTGAATTGGTCAAAGGAGTGGGAGAGATGCTGGACTTTGATGACCAGTCCAGTGAGTGTTGATGCGTGTTTGTTGAGGACGTGTGTGTTTCACTTGTGGGATGTGTTCTGCATGATTGCCACTACATATGACGTGTACATGGTTCTGATGTGTAAGTAATGCAATGCTTCCGTGATGCATGTCTGCTCTGCTGGATGGTGGACATGTGGAGCAGACGGGGACTGTCCACATCACCACTATTGCACCCTACTGACATGCTGGTTACAAGTATGCCACTCCGGTCCATGTTCCAGCTCACTGGCCCTTCTGCATGTGGCGTGGGGTGACCTTCCTCTCAGCCCACGCACAATGTCATTGCATGACTGACGTGCATGTCTCCTCTGCCTGCATGCAGGGACTCCATGTAGGCATGCTCCCTTGCCCCTCCTCCGCCACTCTGCACCCCAGTTCCACCTTTGCACTGGTCTGCTTCAATCTTGCCAATGTGTACTTTCCTGTTCATGCGTCCTGTGTAGATGCTAACTTCCAGCGTACAATCTGCCAGACATATGCTGTGTGGTACAGCCTTAGTACTTGATGCAGGGTATCTCACTTGTCCTGTGCATAGGTCAGATGTCCCGCAGGGACATGAGTGCCCATTCATGCTCCATGTGCATTGTACGCATGCCCCTATGTGTCCTTAACTGGATGATCACTGTAATACAAGTCCTGGGTGACATACATTGCATGGCATCTCATCAGCCTTCCCATGTCAACTGTGGCTCAGTACTGCGTTGCACACATGTTTAGGGTCTGACAATCTGTGTGGCTAACATGCCTCAGCCTGTTTAATGGCCAATGACTCTGTCCAACTGTTGTAGTGTCTTCTTCTCCACAGTTTTCGTCATGTGTCCTGCTTACTGTCCCATCATCATTTTCAGTGTTGTCACTTAAATCACATTAAGCTGTTGATGCCAGTCAACACTGCCTGTCAATACACAGGTGTATGGTCAGCCTTTTGATACCATGCTAGGCATCCCTGTTTTGTACTTGGGTGGAGGGGTGCTTGGCTTGTAGATATGCTACACATTGAATGCACAACGCACGTGATGCCTGAATTTGACCTTGCACTGCCTTCACATTTCGTGACACACACCATGGAGTCCTTGTACATGTAGGTAGTGAGTGGCGTACATATTTTCTGCACTGCATAGACCCACTTCCATGGAAACTGCCACCTTTCAACAGGTCTGATCACAGAAGCAATTCAAAGTTGACCCAGCATGCATGCCAGGTTATATGTTGTGTGTCACATGTCTGCCTGATGTGTTTGTTGTCGGTGTGTGTGTGTGTGTTGTGTGATTCTGACATGTATAGTGACCTCTTTTCTCTCTATTTTTCAGGTGATGACACAATGGAGGCAGAGGATGGTGTTGTCATGCCAGACACAGGGTTGTTACCACTACATCAACCCGGCACAAGTGGGGGTCGTGGGGTGGTAGGCCACGAAAACCCCCAAGTGCTACAGCCCATCTTGTCTCTGGCTGCCTATGAGTCCAGCCTTGATGACGACTCTGACGTCCATGTCGAGTTGGATGAGCATCAAGTCCATGTGTCAGGGGTGAGTGATTCTGATGTGGACACTCCTCTGTCCGCGACACCTGCACTGCGGGATCAGACAGTCTTGGTTCCTCCGCCCGTGGTGGATCGGGAGGCAGGGTCACCCTCCACACCAGTCACTGATGTGCCTGGGACATCACGTCGACGGGGGCATGTAGTCGTGCAGCCGCGGGCGGTGCCAACACAGCGAGGACACCCGGTCCTTGGGTCCCACAGGGGTCAAGCCCAGCAACGCGGTCGCCGCGCGCAACCGCAGTATACTGAGTGGGAGCAAGACATGACTGCCAATTCAGAACGGCAGGGGGCAGCAATGGAGAACATCGCTGAGAGCATGGAGTGTGTGGCCCGATCTGTGCTCCCCCCTGCTAGGCAGGTGCTTCTCCAGCAGCAGGCGGCACGGTCCACGGCCCGCTCGCTCAGGCTGGGCATGGCGGCCTCAGACAGGGCACACCAGGCTGAAATGTCGTCTCTGTGTCAAGCAATTGCTGCTCACGCAGAGGCGCACGTGGATGCCCTGAGGGAGGAGTATGCCTACCTCAAATCCACTCTGGGTGTCCTTATGATGTCCCAGAGGCAGCGGGCAGAGGAGAGGTTTGCACAGCTTGAGCGTACCATCTCGGCTGAGCTACAGGCTTGCTGGGAGGTGCAGCGGTTGTCCAGCCAGGCCTTGCAGGAGGAACTCTGTGTTACACATGCTACCTTGCAAGAGGAAGCACGTGTATCACGTGAGGTTCTGCATGCAGACCTACGTCACATCGCCACACAGAACCAGGCTCACCCGTCCGGCAGACTTGCTGCCAACGAGGGGCAAGCTGCGGCTAGGCATGGCCAGGCTACTGTGCCACGTCCCCCTTTCCAGGATGAGCCAGACTCAGACGACCATCTATCTCCCACATAGGTCGGGCTGTGCACGCGTTGAGCCCATGGAGGTTTTTTTTTGGCTCAGCATCATCGCATGAGGGTGTTGAGCAGCACCCTGTACTTCCCCCCCCTCCTGGGTGCCTCACACCCCCGGGTCGTATGTGGCCATTTTTTATTTTTCTTTTAGTTTAGTTAGTTAAGTTTCTGTTTGATAGTTAGTTTAATTAGGTAATGTAGGTTTTTCATAGTTAGTATAATTAGTTAATATAGTTTAAAAATGCATGTCTATTGTGCTTTCATGTGACGGTGCGGTGCTTTGTGGCTTTTGAAGGCATCCACTGTCTGTTCCAGCTGGGCCCTTCAGGCTTGTCTTGTGTATGTGTTTGCTGCTTGGGGTCCTTGACTCACATATGCCACTCCTGCCTCCCTTATCCATGGGCTCGCAAGGATGGTTCGGTGTGACAGCCTATTACACAAGGGCTTTGGACTGTCATATCTGTGGCATGTCTGGTGCTGTGTAACTTGTGTTGACACCCCTAGTGGGGATGATTGCGGTGTTATTGACCACTGTTCAGCTTTTGCTAGATGGGGTGTTTCATGATTAATGTGTACATTCATTGCTATGCATTGTGTAGTATGTTTCTTATCTTTACTGTACACGTGCTTGTTGCAATTCATGCCGTAGATAGTGTGTTCCACACTTTGGATGTGAAAGACGTACTGATGGTGTGATTTCTGATGTAAGTCTCTGACATGGTCCAGTAATGAGATGCCTGAAGAGACACACACAGATGACTTTGAAGCATTAATCATGTGTTTCATGCCCTTTCTGCAGGGGGATGAGCCTCCAGACCACCTTTGCCAGCAGACATGGCCCATTTGACGTCTGAATTCTGGACACGTTTGTTGGTGCCCACATGCACATGTGTGCACAAGCAGAGGCACAGGGATTGCAGACCTACATCCTAGAACTGCTGATGTGTTCCAAGGAACTCCAGGCAAGGTGAGCAGCACAGGGGAGCCACAACACAGCAAAGCTTCCACCAGGCCAGTTGCACATGCAGGCTTAGTAACAGCACTGAGGGTGAGCTTGGACGAATATTGGTGTTGAAGCACACAATACAGCTCAGATGTGTTAGTGGGCTGATGGCTGTTGATTGTAAGGTTGTCTGGGGCACCTGCAGGGGCAGTGGCACATACCCTCCGGTACACCAAGGTCCATTGAGGCACTTGTATCAACCATGTTGCCTTCCGAGACATGGAAAGGAGCAGCTCACAGGGACATACAGCAAGGGACATACTCGGGTGCAGTGCATTTCATTTCCATGTGCATTTTGAAACATGCACTGCCTACTTTGTTTTGGTCATGGTGGAACACGACTTGTTCTGAAGTCATGCCTTGCTATATGGGTCTGTCTGCTTACCCAGGGAACATTGCATGTTGTGTGAATTGTGACACATTGGTGTTCCATTTGCCACACACCCACCGGCGGCTGACTTAATGCATTGACTGTGTATGACCCATCACAGGGGTAATGTTACATATGGGTACGAAGCATCTACACCAGATTGTCTGTTTGTAGAGTAGTTTGTTGCTATGGGGCATATTTGGTGGTGTGTTTTTGTGTAATGGGCATGCACAGATTATTAACTGTGGCTCTCTTTGCAGCATTGAAGTGCTCCTGTAACCGGACCTGAGAGTGTGCAGGCAGGAGGCCAGCACTCAAAACCAGAGCTAAGTGTCTTGTTGTTTTTCTTTCAAACTGCTCTGCATAGGCTTGCTGGGGGGTGCACTAATGCATGGACGAATGTGTAATTCAATTTGGTATGTTTTTTTCCCCTAATCACCCAGAGTCCTATCCAATTTTAAACCCTGTACCCTCTACCCGGTGTTCCTGCTTCCCGTACCTATCCAACCAACGTACCCTAACCCTCTTTCCCCGCTGGGGTTGCAGATGCCTGTGTAAGCCCCAAACTTGCAGGCGCCAAAACCCTAGAGGGGGTGGTTGGTTCGTGCCACTCCTAAGCCTGGACTACAGAAGGCCATGACAATTATGTCCAAGTTTGTTCGGATTGTGTATGTGTTCATGCAGGTAGTACATTTTCGTGCATTCCCTACTTTCATGTGTCATTCCTCCTCCCCTCTCCTGCCACTCATTCCAGTTATCCAGTGTGCCAACACCTGTCCCGACTGCATATCCCTGACCCTCCTTCCCCACCAGGGTCTCAGAGGCCTGTGTGAGTTTGACCTTGCAGCACCCGGGCCACGGTGGGGGTGGTTGGTTCGTGCCACTCCTGCGCCTGTACACGGGACCTGTGACCGTACACATCCGTTCGTGGTGCATCATTCTATGTTATGTACCACACATGGTTCACATCCTGTTGTGACATTGTTTTACTGTGCTACCTTGTTGTTACATCATTGTGGTAGTACTTGGCCTTTGTGAGGTACTGCTACGTCAAGTCATCTACTGGAGGGTGTTCTGGTTCGTTTTTCTGGCTTGGATTTTGTGATTTTGCAAATGAGGGTGGACTCTGAGGGTGCAGGCACCTTTTTACACACAAGGTGAGAGATGGTGACGAAGGGGAAAGGTGATCCTGTGGCCAGGTGAAATTGAGGGTTGAAGGCTCCATGACCCAGGTGCAGTTGTTCAGTGGGTCATGGTCATTTGTGAGGGAGGGGGGGTGTTTTGTTGTTGATAGTTGCCTTGCCCTGCAGTGTGATGGGAACCCTGACATTGTAATTGTGGTATCCTATGTACATGTTGGGTGTTCTGCTGATCAATGCCTGTTGATGCGTTGTGTTTACCTTTCAGGTGTGAGGGGATAGTTGTGGTTTGACATGCTGGGGTGTACACATGGTGAATGTTCACATGTGATGTGTAGAGGACACTGATGGTCTCTTGATTGCACATGCATATGTTGAGTGCATGTCCTTACTGACCCACACACTTGCACTATGATGCACTACATGTACAACCACCCTTGGATATCCACGTGTACACTCTGTCTGCCTTCTGGTACCCACTGTGTCCCTGCAGCACATGTTCTGTGACCAATTATGGATCCTGTACATGCCTAATTTGCTTTTTGATGTGGTTTGTCGCTTAGATGTGATGCTCAGGGTGTGCATCACACACAATAGCTGTTCACTGTGCTGTGCGCTGAGCAGTGTGTTGCAGGAGTTGGACACAGCACACAGAAGCTGCAGTGTTGATTTTGCAATGCACAATGTGCATGTAGACAGGCATTCATTGTTATGTTACGTCTACAACTACTTTTGTAATGCATTTGGGAATTACTTATTTTGGGTGGGAGGTTGTTGGTCAGTCATTTCATCTGATTCCATGTCAGGCATCATTGTCTGATGCCACTGTACATTTTTGACATGGCAATGTGTACCTTATTGGTACTGTGTTGGTGTATGGCTATTGCTTGCCATGTCATGTTGTGGTTTGGGAGGGTTTGAGTGACATAACAGTGATGGTCATGGCCTGTTTTGCAGGTGTGTGTGATTCACACCTTGCATGTCAGGGTCAGACGCTTCTCGAAGCAACAAGCTGGGGTAGATCTCTCTCCGTGGCAGGGGCCTCCCTCTGGAACAGCCTTCCTGCCTCCCTGGAACTTGAGGAGAACCATCTCCGGTTCCGGAAGCACCTAAGGACCTTCCTCTTTGCTTCTGCTTTCTCTCTCCCTCTCCCTTGCTAAATTCTTCACTGAAACTGCACTGGATCTGCAACTGGGCCACTCTCGACGACCTCGGTCCCTGACCCAGCCACTCTCCACTTGCACTGCCTCCCTGGCAACCCCTGCACTGTGGGACTGTCTCTCTATCCCTACAGCCCCCCCTTCCCAGCACTTGTCTGCACTTACCTTTGCAGTTGCCACCAGCTGGCCTATTTATTTGTTTTTTATTCTACTTACCCTGTACTGCACTCCCCCCCTCCCCTTCCCCTTGCACTTTTCCCTTCCCCCTACCCCTGCACTTGCACAATCTAAATGACACATGGCCTAGTAGTATCGTTGTCTGTCTTCCCTTGATCCCCCCTCCCTGCCTCGTTGCACCTTGAAACACTTGTGTATAGGCACGTTACAAATGCCATATCATGTCATGTCATATGTCATATGTGTGCCTTTTGGTCACACAGGATAGCTTGTGTTTAAGTAGCTAGGGATGCAGACAATGTGGCACTTCCATGGAAACTATCTCAGGGTGGTAAGGTTGTGACAGTTGACTGTCTCTTTGTCATCATCGATTGTCACCTGGTATGTGCCAGGCCTGTGTGCACTCCGCAGGGGTGGGAGTTTAGGTGAAAAATGTGGCCACAAGCTGGGTCCGGGCTTCCTCGCCACATGCCCTGTCCCCTCCCATGGGCAGCGCCTGTGCCTGTGGTTGGGGATGTGGGGGCACCACCATGTCCACCGGTATGCCCTGCCGTGTTGCAACATTGTGCAGGACACATGCTGCCACAATGATCCTGCACACTACTGGGGGTGCATAGAGTAGCTGCCCGCCAGAACGGTCAAGGGAGCGGAAATGTGACTTGAGCACTCCGAATGTGCGCTCCACTATGGCCCTGGTTGCAATATGGGCGGCGTTGTATCTTACCTGGGGTGGTGTGGTGGGGTTCCGGATTGGCGTCATCATGTGGTTGCTCAGAGGGTAGGCACTGTCCCCTGGGGAGGTGTAAATGGTTGTGATTATTGGGGTTTGTGTATTTGTGTGTGTGTGTGTGACATGCATGCATGTGCAAGGGCATTTGTACTCACCTAGGAGCCAGGTGTCGCCATGCTGCCCAGCTTCCAGGGCCCGGCTCAGGGCGGACATTCTGTATATGAAACTGTCATGGGTGGAGCCAGGGTAGTTTGCATAGACAGAGGTGATGATTCCCTTTGCACCTGTACATTGATGGAATGCCAGTGCTTGCGGTTTCGGTAGATGTGCTCAGTGGCCCTAGGTGGACGTGGGGCCACATGGGTGCAATCTATGGCACCGAGCACTTTGGGGAAGTGTGCCACCCTGTAAAAATCCAGGACAACGGCCTGCCTTTCTGCGCGGGTTCTGGGCATGTATATGTGCCTGCGGACTGAGGGGTGCGCTGTCATGATTGCCAGTACCTGGTGTAGGCAGCGTGACTGCGTGGCCTCTGAGACCCCCCCCACTATGGCAGTAGTCTGCTGAAATGACCCAGTGGCCAAGAAATGCAGGATATTGAGCACCTTCTCCAAGGGGCTCAATGCTTGGGAGCAAAGGGTGGTGGATGTAAGGTCATCTTCCCACTCCCTGACCAGGTCTAGGATGATATGGGGTGAAAACCTATACCTGCCGTAGACCTGGTCGTCAGGCATCCCAAAAAGGCTTGTCCGTGGTGCGAAAATGCATGCCCTGGCTATTCTCCTCCTCCTGCGGTGTCCCACGATCAGTGCTGCGACAAATGGGGCATTCATCGTAGCTGTATATATGTGTTTGTTGTTTGCGCGCACTTTTATACTGTGCGTGGGGACGCTTCTGCCTGCCTTTGTGTGGTGGATGCGTTGACGCCTGTGTGCGTCTTTTGCCGTGCGCGGGTTTCCCGTATTCGAATCCATGAATACGGGTTGTTCGCGTGCATGTGGGTGTTCCGTGTAGTTCCCTGCAGTACTTCCCCAGTTACGCCTTCTTTTTCACGCGTTATTCCCCATTCCGCGTGTTACGCTCACTATTCCGCCCACTTTGGTTGTGTGCACCGCGCTATGTGCACTTTTGCTGTGAGCGTAGCGCACGCCGTGTGTGCCCGCATGCGCCATGGCAGGATTTGGCACACGAACAGCGAGAAACATGCGCAGCGTCTTCCTTGAATCGCACGCGTGCGCGTGCGCTGGGTTTCTCACGCTTGCGCCACCTTGCGCCTGCTTGCGCTGGGATTTTCGGCGCACGTTTGCTCCATGAATCGACCCCTAAATACTGATCGGCTACAATTAATGAATCAGTATTAATGCTGAGCCATTAATAATGCAGAACAATATTGATACTGAGCCACTGATAGTATGTAATCCCTGATAACAAGGAGCTCTATAAATACTGGATAACGTATAATTCTAAGCAACTGAGAATGTGGAGCCACTGTGCAGCCAATGATAGTCCAGAACTGCATAAGAAAGCATTAAAGAACGTCCTCGAGAAATGTTAGAGAGGAAAAGACCATGCAAAGCCATGCATAAAATCGTGCTGCCCCAGAAGACAAAAGCATTACTCTGGAGCAAAAGGTATGCTTTTGAGCTGATTTGCATATCTACAAGAAGAGTTGCAATTGAAGTATCAAAGCAAGAAAGGTGTTTGGCAAACTGCAACATTTAACAAACTGGAGCAAAGTAAAGAAACAGTAAATATAGTTGATATTCAACATGTGCTATAATGGTTGGCTGAATAACTTCCAGTTGCTTTGTCGGCTACTCACTGATCCCTGATCACTTAACCCTCTTGGTCCAAAAACACATATTAATTTTGCAGGAAACATGGCTGACGTCAAACCTGTTAATTGATGGCAATGTTATTTTCCAATCCATCGCATAAAAGGGAGCTATGGGAAGACCCTGTTGAGGTCTGTTTACGGGAAAAAAAAAATCCCCTTAAGGCCTGATTGCTGGGATGGTAATTGTCATGAATTCATATTGGCGATTCAGGTGGAAGGCCTAACCGCAGATTTGCACTGACACGCACTGCTTGTTAATATCTGTAACCCCCTGGGGCAAACTCAAGGGAGATCATTCAGGGCACCTGTCTGATTTGTTGGTAAATTGAGCAAGTGGTGCAAATAATGATAGCATCATGGGTGGTGACCTGAATTGCCATTGTGTGTGTGATAGACAGGCCCTCAAACATAAAGGTTTTAGCAGCAGAAATACTATGCTCTAGTCTAAACCAAATTGTTGGGGTAAGAATTGGTCGAACCTTTTTGGAAGAATGAGATCAGTAAATGCTGAATGGGCAGACAAAGGTAATAAACCTGGTGTATGGGCAATAAGAAAAACATGCTGTATTACTTTTTTGCTAATATTGCACTGATCTCCATTGTACAAAGCCTGACTGTGCGGCATAATGATTGTAGTGACCATGCAGCCATAACTATGTCCTTTTGTTGTGACAGATCAGGCAATAATATAAACAAAATTGGAGGCATTGAAGTCAGTCATGCTTGGAAACACATAAAGTGGTCAGCCCAAATTATTGAGAGGGCCAAGAGCTATATGGAGTGCAATGCATTTCGAATATATCTACTGATTACCAACTGCTAAATTGTGAGGAAATCGAGGATTTGTTTCTTCAATTTACCAATAAATGTGCATTACACAAAACCACACAAATACTCAGAGAGGTGTGAAAAATCATGTGGATCCATCACTGAAACCCTGCCTAAAGTCTCCTCACAGGTGGCCAGAGGAAGGCAGATGCTTCCTGCTCCCAACACTGTGGGTGGTGTACTGTGGGAGTATCACCTGGATGGACACAAGGTCCAGGGAAGTGAGAAGATTCCGTGGGATGAGACACAGTATTTGTCCTCTGATGGGGATTCTTACCACTGTGCCAGAAGAGGTTATGGTGTATTGTCATTTTGATATCTCTCAACCTGCTATTAAATCTAAGATGGTAAAACCTAAAGTTGTAACACTCAAACCTAGCATACCAACAGAAATGATCATTTTTATCTCTAAAATCAAATGCCTCCTGTTAGGTGTGTTTTACAAATGTCAAAATAAATAGATAAAATACCACGGGCACACTACAAGGAATAGAGGAAATGTTGCCTTCTCTACACCATCTTCCCCTAGCCCAGTTAAAACATACAGCTCCTCTGTTACAATTACTAAGGTAATTAGATCTACCCTTAAAGATATTAAAGAAGTAGAACAATCTAACTTTGATGCAGTGAACTACATGTCCCAGAATCCTATAGGGAGTGAGACAAAGTAGATGGCTGAAGAGGCATGTAGATGTAGCAGTCAGGCAATTAAGCCTAACAGCCTTTGCACAGGTCAGGCAATTGAAATCAATGGCTCACACCTGAAGCCAATTGCCAAATCTGTGAGGCATAAAAGGCCACATCAAGTGAGGAGAGAAGAAAGGAGCTGGAAAAGGAGTTGGAAGGCTATAAGCAGAAACTGTAGTAGAAGAGCATGAGGCTGGCAATTCACAAGGACGTGTGAACACAGAAAGGACGCCGGAGCATGGAGAAAGCAGATTTCACCTGCAAGTCCTGTGGTCTCAAACCCTTTATTGCTCTGGCTGCACGGAGGAAGACGTGCTGACAGTGGAGCTTTCCCCATGTGTGCCTAGTAGCTGTGATTGCAGAGCCGTGAACGTGCTGAAGCCGGAGGCCCTTAACAGAAAGCAAGTCGAGGGACGGAGGAGTGAAGGAGAGTACCAACTAACGTGGCCGGACAAGAGACACCTGTGCTGCAGATGGGTGTGGGCTCCAAGAGTGCCTGAAGTAGTAGCAGCAGTGGAAGAAGTTGGGAAAATGAACCGGCCCGCAACTGCACTGTTCCTGGAGCCGGTGAGTGAAGCTCGGTGTGCAGGTTCACTCGGAACACCTTGCCGGTTACTGTTACTGGCTCAGAAGTTGCTTACGTAATATCTAGAGCGAGTGTAAACTGTTCGTTGTTGTGGAAGTTCTTTTCAATAATGGAAATGTAACATGCGCACTATTAGTGAGAGGAATAGTGTTTGCGTAAGAATGAAAGCCTATTATTTCCATTGTCGTACTTTACTGTTGCCGGAGTGGTCGCGTGTCTCTCACTAAAGGGGAACACCTGTTCCAAAAACATAATGTTGACTTCCACAAGTATTACAAGAAAAGCAGCATCAACGGAAGGTCACGTGTGTCCTATTGTATTTCTTTAAAGGAGTCAGAACTGTCTCTGGGATATGGAATAAGGATACAATTACTGGTATCTCTTCAATGTTAAAAATCTACTTGAAAGAGTGGTTTCAAATACATAAAACTGTTTTTCAGTGAAGACTGAACCTTGTAATATTTGTAACATCTATTCTTTAAGTTCAGAAGTTGTTGTATTGACTTGAAGAACAAGCAGTGCCCATGCCAAGAGCCAAACCCTTTCCATTGTGAAACCATTGCTTTTAAGAACTATCCACCTGGCTTACAAGGTTTCTATAAGGTCCAGTGTCATCTGATAGAAGTGAGACATTGTTACCTGAAGCTGGCAGAGTGGAAATATAGGTTCAGGGTCATTACTGTAACCAAGAAGGTGAACAAGGCTGGAGAAGAGGGCTGCATGCTTGTAAAGGAGTCATGCAGCAGATGATAATCTGTAATACTGAAGACTGTTGAGGTTGATGGAGCAGAGACATGTTATACTTGTGGCACTAAGGCAAAGAGGCTGCCCTTTTCTTGGTGTATAGGAAAGAAGAGTGCCTTGCCTACCTATAGAAGTTGAAGAGTCTTGTCTTTATATGCCTAATAATTCTGAAGTCCAATATTGTAGAAGAATAAGCAAAGGTACCTGAAGTGTTGTGGTGTATAAACTGTCAATGGATGTCACATTTAAGTTGGTTGTAGTAGAGTATACTGTGGATCAAAGGATGCTGTTCCCATGGTTACAGTAATAGAAGGGTTGTCAAGTGGAAAGTAATTACCCAAAAGAAGCATCCTAACAAGTGTACCAAATGTACTGGAGAAGTCTTAATCAATTGCAAAGTTGTTGAAGCAGAAGCTGTTAACCTATTCTTTGAACTGTGACTATTAATCTTGGAAAGAGGATGTCGAGGATGACCATTAGTGCTATTTTCTTGGGTGAACTTGGAAGGGAATATTTTCAACTGAAAGCTGAAGAATTGTTACCATTGGAATATTGTTTGATGAACCTTTGTACTGATTTGGAACTCATAAGAACGGGTTCAAGACTTTTCTTTTCCTTTGAACCTTTGGAGGATTGACTTTGAAAAACCCTGGTGTAAGGGATTTACCCAGGACAGGTGAAGGTCAACCAAATTACTGGTTAAATACTGTTTATTATTTTAGGTTGTTTATGATTTATGATATGATATGATATGATATGGTATTTGTAACGCGCCTATACACAAGTGTTTCAAGGCGCGACGAGGCAGGGAGGGAGGGAAACAAGGGGAAGACAGACAAACGATCCTACTAGGCCAGGTGTCATTCAGATCGGGCAAGTGCAGAGGTAAGGGGAAAAGGAGAAAGTGCAAGGGGAGGAGGAGGGGGGGGAAGTGCATTACACGGTAAGTAGCGTAATAAAATAATAAATAATAAATAAAAGGGCCAGCTGGTGGCAAGTGCGAGGTAAGTGCAGAGCAAGTGCTAGGAAGGGGGCTGTAGGGATACAGTGACAGTCCCACAGTGCAGGGGGAGCCAGGGAGGCAGTGCAAGTGGAGAGTGGCTGGGCCCTGGACCGAGGTCGCTGAGAGTGGCCAAGATGCAGGTTTAGTGCAGAATTTCAGTGGGGAGTTAAGCAGGTTTAGCAGGGGAGAGGGAGAGAGAAGGCAGAAGCGAAGAGGAAGGTTTTGAGGTGCTTCCGGAACCGGAGATGGTTCTCCTCAAGTTTCAGGGAGGCAGGAAGGCTGTTCCAGAGGGAGGCCCCTGCTGCGGAGAGAGATCTACCCCCAGCTCGTTGCTTCGAGAAGCGGCTGACCATGAGGGAGTTGGAGACGGATGAGCGAAGGGCTCGTGAAGGAAGGTATTTAGGAAGAGAGAGTTGAAGGTATTTAGGCCCCAGGCCCCAGAAGGCCTTGTGGACAATGCAGAGGGTTTTGAACTTAATCCTCGCAGCCACTGGGAGCCAGTGAAGAGATTTCAGTCCTGGAGAGATACGGTCCCTGGGCTTGAGGCCGAGGACAAGTCTCGCAGTTCTGTTCTGGATAAGTTGCAGAGGGCGGAGAGTGGAGGCAGGCAGATTAAGATAGAGGCTGTTACAGTAATCCAGCCTTGAGAGAACCAGGGCTCGGGAGACAGTGAGCTTCTGGGGGAAGGAGAGGAAGGGAAGAATACCTCTGAGGAGGTGCAGCTGGTAGTGTGACTTCTTAGAGACGTCAGATATATGAGGAGAGAAGGAGAGTGTGGAGTCGAAGATGACCCCAAGGTTTTTAGCCTTGCAGGTAGGGGCAGGAAGGGGGCCAAGGGAGGCCGGCCAGAGGGCTGCAGGGAAGGAGGGAGTGGGTGTGCCGATGAGTAGAATCTCAGTCTTGCTGCGTTAAGGCAGAGGTCATTGGCGGCACACCATTCCTGGATAGCAGACAGACAGTCGGAGATGAGGGAAGAAGAGGAGGAGGCCGAGGGTAGCCTGAAAATGAGCTGAATGATTTGTTGTTTAGTGTGAGGGCCAGTTTGTTTATGTTAAGAGTAATTCCCTTAGCATGTAGACCCGGTAGAGAATTCCCTGATAGAGTAGGATTAGCAAGGATTTATTTCCCAATTTGTTTATTAATAAAATATCTATTTTTTAGAAAAACACAAGCAGTTGTCCACCTCGCATTACTGACCCCTCACAGAGGATAAGACAAACATTGTTTACGATAGATCTATAAGAGATCAGAACAAATTAATGTGCTGTAAAATCTGGAAAGTTAAATCTAACCAGTTTAACTTAGTTAACTCTTTGGCACAGATAAACTCCATTAAAAACAAGTACATAAATTATGTTTGCTGGTGGAAGGCGTCATGTAGGGATGCAGTATGGCAGAAAATGATTGTAACGCTCAACTCAAGATACCCAAGAAACATCTGGAATTAGCCAAGGTGCCAAGAATAATGAGAGCTTAATTCCCATAGGTGAGTCGCTTTGGAGAGACCACTTGGCTGAACATTTGGGAGATGAAAGCACACAGAAAGGCCTGGTGGGCAAGAATTATACCCATGATCCCACTAAAGTGATCGATAAGAATGATATATTAAAATAGGTCAACTTAAAAAATCTAGGTACCCTGGCCCAGATGGACATGCCAGCATAATCATGACATTGGATCCCGAGTTATGGGCAGGAATACTGGAGATCCTGTTTAGTAATGTATTGAGACACAGTAAAATCCCTTGTACCTGGCGGACTGCAATTATATTTCCTGTGTTTAAAAAAGGTGACCCACTTACTCCAGTAAATTATAGACCTCTGTCTATGTTGGACACCACAGTGATGCTCTTTGCAGCGGCAGAGACTGCTGGTCTACTAGACAGATTGCAAGCTGGCTTTAGGCCAGCGTGCTCAACTGTATATAATATTAGGCTGATAGACTATATGACGGAGAGGGTGTGCATAACGGGTAATCCTGGACTGTACGCCCACTTTGTCTTCGATTTCCAAGCTGCCTTTGATTCTGTGTCCAGGGGGAGTCTGTGGCAGAAATTAGACTCATATGGGTACCCAGAACACATTCTTCACTCTGTAAAACTGTTACACAGGAATAATACTGTCCAAATGCAACTGGATGGTAGAGGAGCCTTGACTAGCCTGATAACGATAACACGAGGAGTCGAGTAGGGGCGTGTCTTGTCTCCTCTCCTTTTCAATCTATACCTGGCTGATTTGCCAAAATTGCTGCATGAGGCCAAGGTGTGTCCCCCAAAAGTAAATGATTATCACTGTACGTGCCTGGCATATGCCGATGATTTGGTGCTACTGGACCACACTTTCTCTGGCTTGACCAGAGTAGCGAAGGCACTGTGGAAATTCTCAAAAATGAACTACCTAACTATAAATCTGAGTAAAACACAGATCATTCTCTTTAAAAGAGATCAAATAATGAGATAAAGACTAGCTATTGAGGGGCCACCATTGAATATACCGATCAGTATCGATATCTGGGTTTTGAGCTCGAAACCCACAGGGGCTACCCGGAATGCATTGGGTTCCGAATTAGCGAGGCAGCACTGTTGATCTCACTCATGGCACAATTTGTCAGACGCATGGGGTGGCTTGCTCTAGAGGGTGCAAGGCCTCTAAACCTACAATGTTTGAGCCCTGTGGTCCTATACGGACTTGAGAGCTTAACTATTACCAACTTAGTATGAGTACAGAAAATAGAGGGCCGCTTTTGGAAGAAAATGTTGGCTCTCCCAACATGCGTCCCCATGGCAATAATATGCCTTGAACTCTGACTCATCTCACTAAGGCTACCATATTGAAAAGACATGCCTTAATATATATTAAATCCATGACTAATCCTGAGTGTCAGCTGTTACAATCATTGGATAAAGAATTTGAAAAGGGGAGGAAGGCAAAATATGAGGTGGCAATAAGAAGGTTGTTCATTAACATTGACTGGACACCAGACTGGAATGTATCTTATTGTTTCCAAAGCTGCACTTAAGAAACAAAATCGACTAATAGGACTGGTGTCGGAACAATACGCATCTGGCCTCTTTAAAACACCATGGCCCTCATTACGACCCTGGCGGAGTGGGTTTACGCCAGCGTTATTCGCGGCGGACCCGTCCGCCCTACTACGAGTTCCCGTAGCGCCATGGAACGTTTTCCGCCTGGTTTTTCCGGACGGAGAAATCCATGGCGCTACGGGACCTTGATGTTAATTACGCCACCGTATTTTGCGGTGGCGCAATTAACGCCTTCCCCACTCCCATTATACCCTATGGGGCAAAAATGGGAATGGGGAAGGGTAAAATGGGGAATGGGGATTTACCGCCCCGCCAAGGTCGGCATGGGGCGGAAAATCCGCCAACCTCCATGGCGCTATCGGCAGCTTTCCGCCGTGCTCCGCGGTGCATTTAGCACCGCGATTTCCGCCAGGGTCGTAATGAGGGCCCATGACTTTGTTGCTGAGATGTTGTATGCCTACAAGAAAGCACAGCATTGTTTGTTACTTTTCCCCTCAAAGAACCTCAGAAGATTTATTATGCTTCTACTTATTAATTACCTACCGACATTGACCACTATAGGCTGTTATTAAACATCGCCCCAATGGAGAGAAGCTGCCGTATTTATAAGATCCCTACTAAAATGGAGTCTGCTAAACATGTCTTAACTGAATGCTGAAAAATGGGTACAACTTATATCCGGCACCTTGGTAACCAAGTGGAAGATTTAGATTCCATCAAAGGCTTTGGGCCTCATTACGAGCATGCCGTTCTGGTAACAATGGTGCCGGTAAGCCTACCGGCACTGTTGTTTCTGGACCGGCACACTCTGAGTCTGCGTGCGGCTGCCATCCCGCCCGCCAGGTCTGACCTTTTGGGCGGAGCGGCAGCCGCTCGCAGACTTTCGCAGAGGCACTGGCACCCTTATTTACAGTGCTGGCACCTCCGTGTTCCCCGTTCCCATTGGGAATGGGGAATAACATCTTTCTGGCACCTGACATCCCGGACCGGCAGGGTTAGAATCCCCCACTGTTACCGGCAAGCCGGGCACTGGAAAAATTCACAAGTCCGGCGGCTGCCTGCCGGGTTTACCAGCATGACTACTGCCAGATTCGTAATGAGGCTCTATGAATTTTGGAAGCGTTGTTTGAACACAAGCAATACCTCACGTCATATGGTATGGCTGGAGATACTGCGAAATATGTAAAATTCTGACTAGAACAAATCTCTCAAAAACATAAGGATTGGAACATGATAGATCCCATCTATATATGGGTTAAAATGTATAGTTTCCAGAGAAATTTGTCTTTTATCTTTTTATTTTTCTTCTTTTTTTGTTAATATGTGTTGATTTGTATATGTATGTTTTAATGTAGATTGATAGTATGAATTCAAATGTTTAGATTGTATTGAATATTGATAGATAAATGTAATATGAATGAAATGTTATACTTAATGTATTCATTTTGTATATGTGTAAAGTTAATTTAGTAAAACACATCAATGAAAAATATAAATAAATACAAGTACCGCTTGACTCTCTCCATGGTGTGGCACTAGAAGGAAACAACGCTGCCCATTTCCAAGGTTTTGATCGGGTGCATGGTGATGTGTGATAACGTGCTGTTCTCTCCAATTTGTATTTTTAAATGGACTTTGGGTTAACGGCATCTGTACTGTAGCTGAGGAGTTTGATCAGTTGCCTCCAAAATAGGGACAGTCTGGGAGCCAGGTATGAATTTTTTCCTTCAATTATCTTTAATTGGTCACAATTAAATCAATTTTTGGTCAACATAAGGGGATTTAAAAAGATACATTAGTAATCAACTTTTAAGTTATATTTGTTCCCGGAAGAAAGTGGCTTCATAGTGTGTAGCCAATGGTCCATCCCAGGATCGAATAAGTTATAGCTCTGAAACCCTTGATGACTAATGCTGTGTTTTCCCTCCCTACAGAGTTACACTTTGTAATTACTACAGTTAAAAACACACTACTATATTGAAATTAGTTCTACCTTTTGAGCTACATTTGTATATTTTATTTCACTTAAATTATATATGACTACCCACATCATAATCCATTTCGCAGACTCAGAATTTGGTAACCAAGGGAATCTTTGTGTTTAGGAGCTTCAGGTGGTTAGTCTCAGGATTAAATAATGTCCCCCTACAGTAGTTCCTTATTTTGATTCATTTGGACTAGATATGCTATAGTGCGCTTGGCAGAGATTAAAAGAAATCCCCGACTTTGCCCAACATACCGTAGTAACTTGCCCCATGTAGAGGTTTGAATTCCTGACTTGGCAAAGGCAAAGGGAGCAGCCTTTGGAGATGTGTATTTTTTTTTGGTTGGGGTTCCCCTCTTTTAAATTATGTCTGATTTGCCTACACATTTCACGGTATCTCCTCTGGACTCGTGCAAGATGCTCAGTCCTATTCAGAATGGTGATTACTTTGGGCCCTTAATGTAAAGGTTAATAGGCACTGATCCTGGGGCCAACTGTTGCTGGCTGTACGCAACATAATAATCTATGGAAAAACGAAATTCCAAATGTATGTGCACCTTGTGTTCACTTCCTTGTATTACCAATTCAAAGGACCATCATGTTAAAGGCAACCATACTTTTATTCTTTGTGCATAAATTTAGCAACTCTCAAGCTACTTTACCTGCTGTAATCAACATGTTTCTGGCACTGCACTTTGTCTAAAATCTTTGAACCAGAGTTGAGCACCAAGATGGAGGGGCATTTTGTTGCTAGCTATAACATTAAAGTAATGCAGTATTGGCTTGTAACTCTCAAGATTTAATTTCTTTTATGCAATCTGACATCTATTATCATAATAGGAAACACACCTACAAAAGAGGATAAGGAAGCATCAGGATGATTAAGTGTTGTCAAGTAGTTGCTCAAGGGTATTCTTCAGTAGAGTCCGAAGGGTGGAGGAATGTTACGGTACTGTGCACTGTATATTTCAATGGTTGGTCCAATGTCTTGCCTGGTTCTGAACATGAACACTCCAGTAACATTCCCTTTCCTTAATCAGGATGATGAAAGTACTGCCCAAATCAAATATCTGCTATCCCTTCTTCATGGGAAGTCTCAAATGGAGAAACCTACCATGCTCGGCAAGCTCTGGTTTGGAAATGGTAGACTGCATGAGAGTTAAACCTTATGGTTATCATGGAATGAATGGCTTAGGGAGTTGTGCTGTGCTTATGTGAAGTGTTTATCTACAGTACAGTAAGGGTTATATATAACCCATGGGGGTTAACTTTACTGTAGTGTCGTTTTTTTCTAATGGCTCAATTATGTGCAGTGTGAAAATGGTGTGTTCTCTGCAATTTTCTGTCTGTCACCTATAATATGCGATGTGAACATGGAGAAGCAGGACTTGCTTTTAAAATGGTAGATTTAGTCAGGCAAGGACTGGAAATGCATGCTTTTCATGGGCAAGAGATTCATCATGCTAGAAGAGTTGAATAAGATGCCACTTCACAAGACAGGTAAACTCTCTAGTACACCACACATGAAGAACCCATTGAATGTCCATGTCTGGGGAGCATCTTCAAATTGATAATGAACATGGCCTTCTTTAAAGAGCATGTTTTCTGTGGGGCACTGGTTAAAAATGTGACTCAAGACATCCAAAAAACACGTATCAAAATAGTGCCGGAAAGTGAGTGAAACATTCCTCAGCTGCAGGATTTTGTAAGAGTCACAGCCTACATTAGGCCAGGACACCTTCTGAGTCTAAATCCAAGTGAAATGAAATGGGGAGACCTCAAGGGATATTTCAAGTGGGTTCATAAACCCTTGAAAAAAGCTGAGCTTGTGAACAGCTTCCCAAAATTTGGATTTGAGATATTTTCGCAAGCGATAGATTTGGGATTATTGCCAATATTAAAACAGTCCTATCGGTTGCCAGTGGACGGAGTGGGGTAATTAGAAGAAAGTTCTGGTGCTCATTACGAGTTTGGTGGATCTGGGCAGTCAATCTGCCCAGATACCACCAAACTGTATTACCATTACTGTCCCTTGGTCCAGCGGCACTACCGCTGGATTACAAGTGGCGGTGGCGATATAAGTCCCCATTTATTTTGAGTCCATGGGACACTAGGACCCTATGGGGGAATTTTGGGAGAATTACCACAGCGGTAAGTCAGCCACAGTAATCCTGCCAGAATTTGGCAGAAAGCTGGCAGAGTTACCTCCAGATCATAGCTGGAGGTGAATCCACCAATGTTAGGTGAAACTCAGAGTTGGGAGACACCTTTATCTTTGCAAAACCAGGGCCCTGGCTATGACTTTTCAAATTAACAACTATAGTGAATTACAAAACCATGGGTCCAATTATTAAACAGTCTACGTGGCAGTCAATGGTCATTGACTTTCAACTAATTAATCACCATCTTAAATTGTAAGCAAACATTGTCCTCCAAAATAAGAAATTTGCCTGAGATTCTCACTGTGAACACCTAATGAAGGAGCAAGATTGACTGTCAATTGGGCTTTCGTTTGGAAACCTCAGCTTTCTCTGGATCTTCCATAGAATGGAAATTGAATTATTAATATGTATATAATTGCCCATTACCTAGGATCTTAATTATATATGCTGTTTAATTGATTTATTCTGAGGAAGTATATGATAGGATATGATATGCTATGGCATTTATAATGTGCCTATATGTATGACAAGGAAAGGGAGGGGAAACAGAGGGAGGACAAAAACAATGATCTACTAGGCCTAGTGACATTCAGATTGTGCAAGTGCAGGGGAGCGGGGAGGGTAGAAGTTCCTGGGTGTTATCAGGGGGAATGGGGTGATATCATGGACAAGTGCAGGACAAGGAATCAGGAAACAAGTGGTGCAGCCAACGGGTGCCAAGTGCTTGTGATAGAAGTGCAGACAAACAGTGTCTAATAAGTGCAGGAGAGGGTACTGTAGGGTTACAGATAGAGAGCAAAAGTACAGGGCTGCCAAGAGGCAGTGTGGGTTTGCAGCTGGACAGGCAGGGACCTGGGCCCAAATTCAGAGGGTTGCCAGGTGACCAGTGCATGTATCAGACAGGAGATCAGCAGGGGAGAGGAAGAGAGAAGGCAGAAGCAAAGATGAGGTCTTGAGGGGCTTCCAGAACCGAAGATGGTTCTGCTCAGGTTTTAGCGAATCAGGTAGGCTGTTCCAGAGGGAGGCATCAGATGAAGAAAGAGATCTGCCCCCAACTCATTGCTTGGAGAAGCGACTGATCCTCAAGGAGTTGGAGGTGGAGGAGCGAAGAGCTCGAGAAGGAAGATATTTTGGTAGAGAGAGTTGGAGGTGTTGCGCTCCCAGGCCCCAGAAAGCCTTGTGGATGATGCAGAGGGTCTTGAACTTGATCCTTGCCACCACTGGGAGCCAATGAAGAGCTTTCAGTGCTGGAGAGATAGGATCCCTGGGCTTGAAGCCAAGGACAAGTCTCGCAGTCCTGTTCTGGATGAGTTGTAGAGGATGGAGAGTAGAGGTAGGTAGATTTAGAAAGAGGCTGTTGCAGTAGTCCAGCAGAGAAAGATCCAGAGATCTGGAGACAGTGAGCTTCTGGGGGAAAGTGAGGAAAGGAAGAATACCTCTGAGGAGGTGCAGCTGGTAGTTCGGCTTCTTACAGACCGCAGAGATGTGAGGAGAGAAGGAGAGTGTGGAGTCAAAGATGACTCTGAGGTTCTTAGCCTCACAGGTAGGAGCAGGAATAGGGCCCAGAGTGGGCGGCCAGAGAGTCAGAGGAAAGGAAGGTTCTGGTGAGCCAATGTGGAGGATCTCTGTTTTACTGGCATTAAGCAGAGATCATTGGCGGCGCACCACTCCTGGATTGCGAACAGAGAATCCGGAATGAGAGAGGGAGAAGGTGCGGCTGAGGGGAGCCTGAAAGTGAGCTGAGTGTCATGCGCATAGCACTGCAAGTTGGAGCAGAGAGAAGCTATGCAGCGGGTGGGAGGTGCCAGGTATTGGTTGAAAAGCCAAGGAGAAAGATTAGACCCATGGGGAGCACCAGAGGTAGAGAGATAGATAGAGGAGAGGATGGACCCAAGTTGGACCTGGGAGGGTCGGTCAGAGAGAAAGGAGGTCAGCCAGGCAGGGCTCTATCATTGATACCCAGGTTATCATGGAGCTGGTTGAGGAGGGTGGCATGGTTGACAGTATCAAAAGCATAAGAGGGATTGAGGAGGATGAAGACAGAAGGTTGGTTAGTGTCAAGGTTTGAGAGCAGGTCTTCACAGATGTTCAGGAGAGCAGTGTTCATGCTTCTGGCCGCTCTGAAGTCAGGCTGATGGTCATGGAGACGACCAACAGATTTAATGTGAAGGTTAAGCTGGGAGATGGACAGCTTTTCCAAGAGTTTCCCCAGGAAAAGAGTAATGGAGATCGGGCGATTGTTAGCCAGACAGGAGGGGTCCGTTGAGGTTTTCTTAAGAAGAGGCTGCACAAGAGAGTGCTTCAGGGAGGGATGGAAGGTTCCACTGGCGAAAGGGTGATTGCAGAAGTTGGCCAAGGCTGGAGGGAGGGTGGCAATATGGTCCTTGATGGTTTTGGATGAATAGGGAAGAACCTGTTTTGATGAGACTTTCATAGATCAGACATGTCTTGAAACATCGTCTGGGGTGAACAAAGGAAAGGAATTGAAGGGAGTAGAGGCGGCCACAGGAAGACCAGAAGTAGAGGAAAAGTAGAATAAGAAGGAGGGGAGGAAGAAACAGTTGACAGCATGTTGTGGGTTTTAGAGATGAAATGTGAAGCCAAGGCCGTGCAGAGGGCCTAGGAGGGAACAGGAAAGGTGGAGACTGCAGCAGGATTAGCCAGGTCCTTACAGATTTTCAAGAGTTCGGCTGAGTTGTTAGATGGCGCAGAGATGCAGGCTTGGATGTGAGCGCTCTTCTTAGTGAGGACAGAGAGTCGGCACTGCCTTTGCAGCAGGTGGCAGGCCAGTTTGTCAGAGGGTACACATGATGCCCGCCATTTCCTCTCAGCCACCCTATGCTTGCATTTAAGGATGATAAGGTCTGAGTCGTACCAAGAGTTGAACTTGCCCTTGGGCTTCAAGCGGATCCTCATGACGGGGCAAGTACATCAAGAGTGTCAGAGATAGAAGAATAGAGGTTGGAAAGGGTTGTGTCAGGGTGTGACTCAGCCAGAGGTGCAGGAGGGGGAGAGAAAGTCATGGCAAAAGCCTCACCTGACACACGCTTCATGGGTCGGATGACCGAGAAGGTGGGTGGCAGTGCTGGAGTTGGCTAAGCCTGAGGAGTAGAGAGAGAGTGATGAGAGGAACGGAGAAAGTGGTCATCCAGGAGAGAGGAGTGGTGAGAGGGTTAGAGAGGGTGAGGTCTGAGGAGATTCCTGCAGAGAGAGTCGGGTCAGAGGGAAGAATAGAGAGAGAAAGAGAATCGTAGAGGTTGCGAAAGAGTCCAGAAGAAGGACAGGTAGCATCCAGGTGGATCTTGAAGTCTCCGAGGAGGAGGAGTTGAATGGTAGAGGCAAGGAGGGAGGAGGAAAAGTCTGCCCACTTGGAGAGGAAGGAGGTTACCTGGCCCGGTGGCCGGTAGATAGTAGCCACAGTTGTCTCGGGAGGATAGCTCAGGAGCAATGCATTCGTCTTGGAAGCAAGACGATGCGGAGCAACACAGCTTTGATCCCTGGGTCTACGCTTAGAAACCTCTGGGTATTAAGCTCATTATAAATAACCCATTAAATTAAAAAGAGAGCAGCCAAGAGAGAGAGAGGGAGCCTGCAGGCCAGACATTCAAAGGAGGAGTAGACCTGCATAGGAATGACATTGGTAGGGATCCACTCTGGGAAGATCAAGGCTATACCCCCACCGGGACGGTTGGATCTGGGCACGGAGAGGATCTTGTAGCCATCTTGTAGCCATCAGGGAGGAGAGTTTCAAAACTCAAGACAGATCTGGCCATGAACCACAGCTGAGCAAGAGTTGCAAGTGGCAATGTGGAGAAGGTTGTAACTCTTAAAAGACTTCTGGAGGGGTACAAATCTGAGGTATGCCCTGTGGAGGTGTAAAAGGAGCCTGAGGGTGGGCAGAGGAGGAAGGAGACGAGGGAAAGGTAGCCAAGAAGGAGGATGAAGATGCCAGAGAGGGGGCGGAGGAGGGAGGCAACAGGCAGCCAGAGAAGAAGTAGAGGAAGCCAAAGAGGTGTCAGAGGGTGGAGGCAGAGGAGCCGGAGAAGGGAAAGAAGGGACAGCATGAGAAGAAAGGAAGTTGATGAGGCATGGGAAGCATCTATCAAAAAGGAGGAGGTTGGCCTGAGGGCCTTGGACCAAGACGGTGCCATTTAGGTCAACATTAATAATGGTCTTAGAGGAGTGGAAGTGGGCCAGGAAGGCCTCCCACCAGATGCCACCATTAATGGGAGAGGAGGAAAAAGGAGAGAGCACAGAGACCATATGTGGAGTCCATAGGTCTGGTGAAGGAATGACAAAGAGGATGTCAGTGAGGGTCTATCTGGAGGAAGCGCTGGTGTAGGTATCAGCGGTAGGGAGGCCTGTGTTGGAGACCAGGATATCCCTTTTGAACTTCTTCCTACCAGACTTAGTAAGAAGGACAGGAAAGTCAAAATAGAAGAAGTTACAGAAGATAGGAGAGACAGAGAGCACCATAGAGAATGCAGCGGGAAGAGAGATCGGGAAAAGGGGCCTGAGGGAAGTGAGGGGTGGCAAAACAAAGGTGAGGGGAGGAGACACTGGGGGTGGACACAAGAGGAGGGGTGCAAGCAGACGAGACAAGAACAAATTAATTTCAATTCATGATGGGCTTGATGAGACAAAAAAGAAGAGCAGTCATGTAGCTGTGAGTAACAAACCAGTTAACAGAGCAAGAAACGACCAAGGGAACTTGAAAGAACAAGGAACACAACAGGGGTGGCAGCAGTACGATGTGAGGGAACGACCAGGCAGAGCGAGGGCTAAGTAACAGAACAATGATCGAGGGAGCCGAAAGGAGGAGAGTGAAACACATCCAGAGGTAGGCAGTACAAGTATACAGCGGTCAGAGATAGCAGACTCAAGAACAGAGCAGTCAAGCCATTAGGGGTCTAGAAGCAGGCCCGGCTCTAGCAGGGGGGCCAGGCCCCCCAAGGCCACCCTCTGGCCCCCCTAGAAAGTAGGCCATGCAGGTGAGACATGAGGGAATATGGTTGTGGGGGTGGATTTCACTCTACACATGCTGCAGCAACCTCAGAGATATTCTGAGAGGCTGAACTGAAGGAGGTCGCCCAGGATTTGTTTTCATGCCCTAGACAATGTTTGCCCCACAGCCACGACATGACCAGGGAGATGGAGGGCCATTCAACCCTATAAGTGAGGTAGCAAACATATTCAAGCTGGCTGCCTACAACTATTTTCTCAAACCTGAAATCACAGTTTTGCTTTCTGTAATTTAAAACATGTTTATCTTTTGTGGGAATATGGCGGTTTTTCGCATCATGCTTAATAAAATAGTTAAATATATCAAACAATAAATGACAGATGATGTTGCTTGAACACAGATTTCTGCAGAAGGTGCATCATCTGAGTGGGGGACCTTACAAATTACTTTCAAAGTATTTATTCTGCTGCATTAACTACTTGAGTCTTTTTAAAAAGATAAGGTTGATTGTAACACAAATTCTGGAGTGTAGTAAAATAAAAAGTGATAGATCCAAGGCTTTGAATTAAACATTACCACTACCGTTGCTCTGCGCAACATTCCATGCCATAATTCTGTAGTATGTCTGTGCCATTACAGAAGGGGACAAGCCATTAGCAAATTACTCTTGGTGCTGCCACCAAAAGGTGCAGTCCAATCTCAATTGATAGGCCATGACCCCTCTGCACTGGAACACAGCAACCACATGCATTTTTAGGCCTTGTGGTCTAGCAGTTTGGGAAGGGCTTCTCGCATTGGTGAATGGGCCAAGGCTGATTTGCAAACAATGGTAAAGAAGACTGGTCAGTGCAATGCCAGTGGTTACCATTGATTCAGACTTTTTCCTATTAGGTTCAAGACAGAACTCATGCAGTGGAACACAGATAGGATGGAAATAAAATCTAAGGAGAAACCCACACCTTATGGGTGGATTTGGTCATTTACCCACCCAACGACTAGCCATGGCTATGTTAGAGCCCATGGCATTACCACCAACTACCTGCCTCTCGCCACCAAAAAGTAAGCTTTCTGGAACTCTTTGAGCAAGCTCTGTTACAAGTAGCACCAAAACGTGTTGCTATTTAGGGCCTGCCAGTGTTATATCTAAGCATTCTTTTAGTGTTTAATTACTTAATTGCCACTGTAAATGAGCTCCTTTCTATGATAAAAAAAACTCTTAATGTGTGTCTTCAGCCAGTTGATTTTATCAGCAATATCTTTGTCAATGCCTCTGCCTGAAGTACTGTTTTAAATAAGCAATTGCAAAGCCACTAGTTTTTGCATTTGTATAGGTATTAGACATTTGCCAGGCAATGCCATCATATGCCCAGGTTCTCGCATGATTTTCCAGCTGTTCCCCATCTTATGGCCAGCTGGTACCCTTATGGCAGTGCCTGGCAAATGCCTATCCTTGTCTGATCAAAAGCCCAAGCTGTTTGCTTTGTCAATGCATGTTGGTTTCAGTTTGTCTCCCGAGGTGAACATGTCTATGCCCAGATGTAAGTGCCTTGCTTGCTACGCTTAGGTATTCAAGCTGCACCTCACTGAGTTGGTCCAACAAGGCCCCTACCTGAAAATGATAAGGCTAGGATGGCATGTATGGACCAGTTTAAGATCTTCTCATGCATACTTAACAGTGGGGCTCCGACCTAAATAGAATGTATCTTTGTCTGTGTGGAAGCCTAGGCTGCTCTGCCAGAAAGTTTCATGATTCAAACTAAGTACCGACTTGATAAGATCATACTGTTTGAGTAATTTAGAGTTTGCATTCCAACAGAATACATCATGTACATTGTGGGTCTTGCTTGGAAAGTATAATGTAAATCCTGGGTGCTGGCTTTTTAGGCCGTGCCGGAATACCTTAAAGAGCACCTATAAAATAACACGAGAGAAGATCATTTCCTATAATGTTGCGTGCAAAGTATGAAAGGTGTACATCTTTTAAAACTAAAAAGCAGTATTTAAATATTTCCAAAAGAGTGCAAGCAGAGGTGGATTAAACATTTGGACCTAAGACAAATCCCAATGCCCCCCTGCTCTGCCTCTCTCCCCTAAATACAAACAGCCAAGGCTGCACAGGCCCTCCCACTGAGGTCGTATCTTTTTAATGTGTCTCAGAGGCAACTTATTTACACCAGGAAGTGATTAACAGAAAGTAATTAGCAATGAGAAAAGGTAACAGGTAGTGACCATTGCTGTGGCACTTTTCTCTTTAAATTATATAGGGTTTTAACAAGATATTTAAGTGTGATTGTTGGGAGATTAGGATACAGAACAAGCAGTGTGAAACAATGATCTTGTCATGCATTTCATTTCACTTTGTGTCTGTATGAGGTTTTTTGCAAATTCTCATTAATGTCTATGCTGGAGCCTATATGCTTTCATTCAGGATGGGGAAAACAAAGCTACAATCATAGGGGGTCATTTTCCAATCAAAGCGCAGTGCAAGAAGTGGTGAGAAATGCATTTATCTTCACTGTTTACTACAAGATTTTGTATGATTTGGCATGTGAGGTTGGAGACCAGAGGTCCCCCTGCCAAATTAGATTGGTTTTCCACCAGCCTGTATTTTTTTGTTGACAGAAAACCAATGGATTGCTCTGGGAACCGTCTGACATTTACACCTGGTAAAAGCAGGCAGATTCCAAAGGAATCCATTGTGGTTGGCTCCCACAATCATTAATGGTGGAAGTGATTTACACTTTCCAAGACACGTAGTGGAAATGTAAAAAGCAAAGGTGATTTTCGCCTGTGTTTTAGACTTTAATTTTCCAGTACTTGGTTGAAACACTTACAATTAATGAATTGGCCCTTTTGCAAAAAGTGCAAACAGGAGTGGTCCCTTCCTGTGAAATTTAGGATTCAAAACATAATGCCTCTCTAACTCTTTTCATCAACACGTTTCTAGAATGATGAATACATTGTCAGGTTGATTTATCATTTTTAAAGTAATGTTTAAAATTAAGTATTGTTGTAGGTATTGAAAACCAAACTTTAACACATATTTCTACCAAGTTGAGCGTGCAAGATCTATGGTCAAGTATCTAAATTTCAGGCTAGGCTCACATTCTGGCTTTATCACTCAACCAAATTGTGTGATCCTGTACAAATCATTTAATTTCACTATGTCGTACCTACTAAAATTAGGTGCTCCTAGAAGTGGTTCATTTTGCATTACAAGCTATTCCAAACGCCCCACTCATGGTTTAATAGATGGGCAGCACAAGCATTGGAACCCGCAAAGAACACACACACACACACATCTTTCATTAAAAATATAAGGCTGCATTGATTGAACAAAATTGTGTTATTCAATAGCAAATCAAAGTAAACACATCAAACAAAAAGTCTTCATGGATAATTGTATATTATAACCAGTATGTAACAAACAATGATGTACTGGAGCAAGGCAGGGGATCAAGGCCATCTCCTCCTTGCCACACCCCACCAGGAGTGATACCAGGAGGCCGAAAACCCTAGCATTCTCTCCTACATGCTAGCACTCCCTCACACACTCAACTCAATTAAAATGTGCTGCAAAAATGCAATGTAATTTTCTAAGAAACACAATCTCCTATTTCTTACTTCAATATTATAGGGGCGGGGTCTATCTTTCACATAAGATGGACGGACCACACGCACCTCCTATGGAGCCTCTTGGGAGTAGCCACAGTATTCAGGAAGGCATTGTTGGGCGAACACCAACATCTGAGATGGTACAAAGACTGGGGGCCTCACTGCTCAGCCCTCTCAGAGGAGGTGGATGATGCATCACCCTCACTGTTCCCCATCCAGGCTAGGAAAGACATGTTGGGGGGCTTGTTGGAGTAGGTGGAAGTGGAGGTAAATGGGAATGGTGATTAGGGGAGCTGAAGGAAGGTGACTAGGGGTGAAAGGTGGAGGATAGGACATAATAGAAAGGGAAGAGCAGATGGGAAGGGGTGATAGGTAGATTTATTTTGCAACACTATTTTCCTTGCTTCTCCTTTTGCTCTGTACTGTTTTTTTTTATAGAGGGTTGCAAATGTAGTTGTCCAGATCCGGGAAGAGGTTTTTGCAGAATCACAGATCAGTGAAATCTGGATTGACGCAAGCACTTGTTTTGGGCAGCTCCTAGACCCAAACCCAATGGAATTTGGGCCCTCCTTATCACAAACCTGGCCCACCCAGATTAACAGTCCTGGAGCCAGGCCTGTCTAGAAGAAGAAAAAGCAGCAGAGCACAGAGTAGTAACAAAGGGGTATGGAAAGGGGCTGGGATGGGAAAAGGGCAGGGAGGAGGAGGGTAGGGGCATACAGGGTGCGCAGGGACGTGCAGAGGACGCTTAGGCGCGAGCGCAGCCAAGGATGGAAGGGGCGTGGAGCATACAAGATCAAGGAATGCGAGGGAACCACGCGGGCAGAGGACGTGCAGGTACGAGCGCAGCCAAGAATGGAGCGGCACAGAGCACACGCGAACAAGGAATGCGAGGGAACCACGTGGCAGGGGACGTGCGATTGCAGCCAAGGATGGAAGGGGCGTGGAGCACATGCAATCAAGTAATGCAAGGGAACCAGGCAGGAAGAGGACACATGGCTGCGGGCATAGCCAAGGATGGAAGGGGCGCGGAGCACATGTGATCAAGGAATACGAGGGAGCCACACAGGCAGAGGATGCATGGGCACGAGCGTAGCCATGGGTGGAAGAGGCATGGAGCACACTCATTCAAGGATTGTGAGTGAATCACGCGGGCAGGGGACGCGCAAGCACAAACGCAGACAAGGATGGAAGGACCGTGGGAGAACGCAATAAAGGATTGTGAGGCAACAACATGGGCAGATGGCGAGCTGGTTCGAAGACAAGAGAGGAAGGGGAGAGGGAGTGCAAAGCAATGGAAGAGAGCGATGGAACCAAGTGGGATGGGAGCAACGGTTGAAGTACTGGCACACATCATGTGCCAAAATGTTAAGATACATCCACAAAAGCATTCAAGATACATCAACCTATTCCAAACAGCCAGCCAAGTGTGGGACTGTTTAGTATCAAGTTAATGTGGTGTCTTAATGTGTATGTCGATAAATAGGGCACAGATCTGGTTTTGTCTTTTTGTACTGGTTAAATCTGAGTAACTGTAACTGAGGAACAATTCATGCAATCCCTTGGCAGTATAAGTGTTTGGCACTTTGTTATGATTTATGCATTCTTCTTTGTGTGATTAGGTTTTACATGAATAATTGATTTTTAATTCTCTGATTGTTTAGAATTTTTGCATAATAGGGGATTCACCACACATTTTGATTGAGCTCAAAGTAGCTAGATTCCCATATAATATTTAATGAATAGTTAAAAATGTTTTATAAAAGCATTCGAAAATATGTATCTTGATGTTTGAAAATTAAGTAGCCAACAGGTAGATATTAATTTCTTTTGTATATTTATAAGGGCATAGCGTTAAGGAGAAGAACAATAGAAACAGATAGGAGTCCACAGCCTCTAAAAGAAAGTCAGTTGGAAAGATAGTGGCAGCAGGGATGAATAACAACATTGGTGCTGATGATCGATGAGTCCTAATGTCAGGGAATAAAGCAAGCTTTGTTGAGGGACTAGAAGACCAGGAGAAGGAACTGATGGAAGAGGTAAACAGGGACTTATCCTCTGCCACAAATGGACATGTGGTTTATTTAGTTATAGTATCCGAGGGACTCAATCTAAGTGTTTGGGCAGCTCTTATTCAGGCAGTGTCCACAGGGAATATGATGAGACGTCAAATATATCAACTGTGTTGAGACCCTTGCTGGTAAGATACAGCTATGCCTTTACTATTTTTTGCATATTTCTCGAATAGGACCTCAGCATATTCTGACGCAAATAGACAGAGGATCTACTTCCCACCTTCTCTATGATGTAAAACTATCTTTTTGATGACTGATATAATCTAAACCATAGGTAAATGTTCTCTTGGAATATTGACATGCCCTATTTTTGACAGCAATTACTTTATTGACTATTGGGTTTAACACAACATACTAAATACTAAATAGACATTATATGTGATTCACTTGGTGATGAACTTTTTTTGTACAGATAGGACACAGTGTGTCTATGACTATTAGTAAGGAACAAATGAATGAGCGTGATATGGGTTTCTTTTTGGATCTTTATCCACAAAATTAGGTGTTATGATATGACTAATTTGATTACCTTTGTAATAAGATATAAGATACTCTGCATTGAGATGATTTGTTCTAATGTGGATTCATTTGAATGTTGTTTTTCAGAGATTGTTTGAAAAGTTTGAAAATTTTGAAAATTATGAAAATTGCCCCTGAAGAAGTGAACCAATTCAGGAAACGCATTGGGCTCCTAAATACATCATTGGATTTAAACTAATGTACGTTTTGTCATTGTGTATATTTTTACATATGCAATTGAACAATTATTATTGTCCATTCTACTGTTAATCTCGATCGAATATATTACCCAATCTTCTATTCAATAGAAAAAATTAATAATAGGACTCATCATTGAGCCACCCATAGAGTGCAGAGGACGTGAGTTCCCAGATTTGGGAACTCGACTTTTGTTTTACGTCAAATACATCAGTAACCTCTCAAACTCTCATGACACCCCTCCAGGAACTGCTCATAAGTATCAATCAGTGTGTGAATAAGCAAATAAAATGGTAACCAAGGAAATAGAAAAGTATAATGTTACAACAGAGATGGAATTAGGGAAGTAGTGGACAGCATTTATAATTACAAAATGGAGTAAAATGGGGCTCTATTATAGCTGATGATCCTTCCTCCATTTACAGGAAGGCTACTTGGAGGGGTACTTGGATACATAAAACTGGTAGATGGGTAAGAATAAATTGTATATTATAATAGTCGAAACCTTTAAAGCACACAAGAATTTAACTCTTCTTCAATGTAGACCAAAGAGTCTTCCGCTGTCCAATCTTTACGCTGGCATTTAACTAAATGAAAAAAGTAATCTCTGCTCAAGAATTAAATCCAACTCAGCAGCATCCACACAAGTTGACATATCCCATGAGAAGAACATACATTATTGGGATGGCTTCCAAAGCAGGGAAACTGGTAGTGATGGGTGAAGTACTAACATGGCAAACATGCTGAGTAGTAGTTTGGTGTTTTCTCTGGGAATTTCAGATTTTAGTAAGAATATCCTCCAGGTGGCCTGCAAACCTCTGCCAAAGACCTTCACGCTATTGGGATATGTGTTCAGTGTTTACCGAACATACATTATTGGGATGGCTTCCGAAGCAGGGGAACTGGTAGTGGTGGGTCAAGTACTAACATGGCAAACATGCTGAGTAGTAGTTTTTTGTTTTCTCTGGGAATTTCTGATTTTAGTAAGAATATCCTCCAGGTGGCATGCAAACCTCTGCAGAAGACCTTCACGCTATTGGGATATGAGTTTGGTGTTTACCGAACGATGCAGCTCGTTCTGTTCTGCAGTGTCACCACTACCAGCCCTCCAATTTGTATCAGAGAGTGGGGAATTGGAGAAAGAGAAAGAGGAAGCGAAGGGAGACACTTGAGAGTGCATGTGTTCTGCGCTACATTCCTCGGTGGCTTCATCCCATGGCAGGTTTCATTTCACCAGAAGCAAAAGGACATTTTGAGGACAGCGTAGCATTTCTTAAGTGCTTGATGTGGGATTTGTAAGGGAGAGCTCTACCACTTGGAAACTCCAAACAGTGGATGTAGGAGGGCTGTAGCCCTGCATTGCCCATTTTATAGTATTATTGTTAGCAGTTCCACATGCTAAGCAGACCACAATTCTCAAAAGAAAAACCCATCAATAGGTGGACTAAAAGATAGCCCGACTGAGTTTGTTATTGATCTGATCGTGTTCTTTTGTAATTTCTAAGCCTGTGTCTAAAAAGTGTATACCATTGTATGCACTCTAGACTTGGGTCACCACATCGTAGCATTAGTGTAACACTAGTGTTGTCCTATCTTTCCAGAGGTAGCATTTAAACTGCCCACGTTCCACTAGCACTTTATATATCCGTACACAGTCAAAAGTGTGCATTATTTTTCATCACTGTTAGTGCCCTAAAATTGCCCCCAGGAGGCCCTGTACGATTACAAAAAAAAGAAAAATTGCCACTTTCAGCTCAGCGGAAAGAGAAGTGTTTTTGCATTTAGTCCGAAACAAGTTCATACTCATGCCTTATTTGTCTTGAGATTATTGTAGTCCCCAAGGAATACAAACTATGCCACCACTATGAAACCTTTTCTGAATATCAGGATTTGCAGGGAGAAGTCAGAGCAAAGAAAGGCGGAGAGTTAAAAACGTACCTGATAAAGCAATATGGTGTTTCTAACAGAAAAGGTATGAGTCTGAATGTGCTACCTTAGCAATTTAGGAGGGTGCAGAGTTTATGGCCAGATCGACATTACCTTTTACAGATGGGCATTTGCAAGGCATTGTGTAAGGAAAGAACAAAGAACGTGAAGGATAAGTGTTTGCATCATGTTGCAGATATGTCTGACAATTGTTACAGCCAAATGAAAATGGAAAGTGAAGGCAATGAAATACTGTTAGCAGCCCTTGATGAGAGAACAGATGATAAAGCGGCACAACACCTAATGTTTATTTGTGAGATTATTTAAATATAAAGTGTTTCAGGAAGTAGCTTCTCTGGTATCTTGCCATAGCCGAACTACTGTTTTGGCATTTGTAATGCTTTTCAAAACATAATCTGCTAGTCATGTCTACTGATGGTGCCCCATCCATGACTGGTGAGAGAAATGGTTTCTTCGTCTGCCCAAATAAATATTTGGGTGAAAAGGCGGCCCATATGAAAAACTATTATTGCACCAGGAGGCATTATGTACCAATTATTTGCAATTCCCAGAAGTCATGGACTTCATTGTGAAGATAGTCAACTATTTTTTGTGTATGTGATATACATCAGATGATTGCTGACTTGTTTAGAGACTGCAAAGGCAGATTATGGTGATGTTAGCTAGCACACAAGCTGGCTTAGTTGTGGAAATATTCTGTAAAAATGCTTTGCTTTGCAGCAAGAGATAAAAGTATTCCTTGATGAAAAGGGGATGGCCGGTTCTGTCATGCAAGACACTGACTAGGTAGCTGACTTTGGTTTTAAACAGACCTTAAATCTGAAGTTGCAAGAAAGCCAAAAACACATCCCGTCTGCGTTTGTAGCAGGTTGTGGTTTCGAAATCAAGTGAAAACATCTGATGGCCCATCTGAAAAAGAAAGCTTGTGCACTTCTCAGCATGTAAAAAAGAGGCTCACCCGTGATAAAAACGATTGAAAATGGCCATGTCATCTGAAGGTTCTAATCGAATTACAAGGTGTGTTGGAAAATGGTTTCATGCAATTAATAACCCATCAAGCCTCACTTAAACGTTTGCAGCTGATTTTGAAAGTTTTCTGCCTGATCTTAAAAATAAACACAGAGAGGTGCCTTTACTAGACATTGGGCCTCATTACAATCCTGGCGGTAGCCGTGCTTGTAAAACAGGCACGGCTGCCGGCGGAGTTGCATTTTTTCCAGATCCTGGCAATTGGGACGTACAGGGCCATTCCGACCTTGGCGGACCCTGTATGTCCCCATTGCCAGGGGCCGGAATCCATTACTCCCCATTCCCATTTGAGCTCCGTAGGGCTCAAAGGGAATGGGGAGGTCGGATGCACCGGCACCGTTTATAACAGTGCCGGTGCATCTGACATGCTGTGCTCGCGGGTGCCGCTCTGCCCGCCAAGTCCGACCTGGTGGGCAAAAAGGCACCCACGAGCACAAGTCGTAGTTTGCCGGTCCGGGAACTACGGTACCGGCAGGCCCATTCACTAGTCTCGCACCACTTTTCCCTTCACTAATCTGTGCCTGGGGGCATTAAAGGTATTGGGCCTCATTACAATCCTGGCGGTAGCCGTGCTTGTAAAACAGGCACGGCTGCCGGCGGAGTTGCATTTTTTCCAGATCCTGGCAATTGGGACGCACAGGGCCATTCCAACCTTGGCGGACCCTGTACGTCCCCATTGCCAGGGGCCGGAATCCATTACTCCCCATTCCCATTTGAGCTCCGTAGGGCTCAAAGGGAATGGGGAGGTCGGATGCACCGGCACCGTTTATAACAGTGCCGGTGCATCTGACATGCTGTGCTCGCGGGTGCCGCTCTGCCCGCCAAGTCCGACCTGGTGGGCAAAAAGGCACCCACGAGCACAAGTCGTAGTTTGCCGGTCCGGGAACTACGGTACCGGCAGGCCCATTCACTAGTCTCGCACCACTTTTCCCTTCACTAATCTGTGCCTGGGGGCATTAAAGGTATTGGGCCTCATTACAATCCTGGCGGTAGCCGTGCTTGTAAAACAGGCACGCCTGCCGGCGGAGTTGCATTTTTTCCAGATCCTGGCAATTGGGACGTACAGGGCCATTCCAACCTTGGCGGACCCTGTATGTCCCCATTGCCAGGGGCCGGAATCCATTACTCCCCATTCCCATTTGAGCTCCGTAGGGCTCAAAGGGAATGGGGAGGTCGGATGCACCGGCACCGTTTATAACAGTGCCGGTGCATCTGACATGCTGTGCTCACGGGTGCCGCTCTGCCCGCCAAGTCCGACCTGGTGGGCAAAAAGGCACCCACCAGCACAAGTCGTAGTTTGCCGGTCCGGGAACTACGGTACCGGCAGGCCCATTCACTAGTCTCGCACCACTTTTCCCTTCACTAATCTGTGCCTGGGGGCATTAAAGGTATTGGGCCTCATTACGACCCAGGCGCTAATGGGTTAACGGCGCCGTAAAAGGCTGCGGCGCCGTTAACCTATTAGCACCTAATTACGAGGTCCCTTTGCGGGACCCGACCTTAACGGCTGGTTTTTCCACCAGTTAACATAGGGTGCCGCAAAGGGACCTTGGCGATAATTACGGTA
Source organism: Ambystoma mexicanum (assembly GCF_040938575.1). Lineage (NCBI taxonomy): Eukaryota > Metazoa > Chordata > Amphibia > Caudata > Ambystomatidae > Ambystoma > Ambystoma mexicanum. Next base: position 640,558,192 of record NC_090937.1, read on the forward strand.
CCGCTAATAGCGGTACCGTAATTAGCGCCTTCCCCATTCCCATTGAGCCATATGGGTCAAAAAAGGGAATGGGGAAGGGCCATGGCGGTATGGGGAATTACCGCCCCGCCAACCTCGGAATCGGGTGGTAATTCCCCATTCCGCCATGGCGGACACGGCATGGACCATGGTGATAATAGCACCATGGTCCTCCGCCAGAGTCGTAATGAGGCCCATTGTCCATTTTTGGCAGCACCTGTGTTTTCTCTATGATGAAATGAAACCCTACCTGAGAGGAAGAATGACTGACCATCATCCCCATGCTCCTCTAAAAGTAGCGACAACTTCCCTGGAGCCTGAGAGTGAGAGACTGGCATCAGACAAGCACTGCAACATTTCTCACTGAACAATGTGTCTCTTTTAGTGGTTTGTTTCTCTTGAGGGCTGATTTCTCACTTGGTAGTCACTTAGAGTGGTGTGAAGAAGCTTTACAAGTTGCAGACATTGCACCTCACAAATCCTAAGTAGAATCACCAATGACATCTCACTCAATGCTTGGTCTATTACTGCCTTATTCCGTAAAGTAAGATGGGTTATGTTATCAATGGTTTCTTTTGGAAAAAACATTTTTACCAAGGAATGATTAAAATGTAAAATATGAAATGCAGAATGTAATGTACAAAAGAAAATAGATCAATAAAGACATGTAAATCCAATTTTGACATGTTTTCTATGTGTTTACAAAAGAAGTCTGAGGGGCTGCTGCGAATTCGCCACCACTCCATTAATATATTCAACACAGGCTCTTCTCCGTCTGCTGTAAGACGGGGCCTCGTCCAGGGATTCAGTGCAAATCTGCACACTAACATTTCAACAACAAACCTACTTCATGTTTCCTTTTAAAGATGTTTCCAGTGAATGGTCTCCAGCTCACATGTACAGTGTCCCCGATTTGGTACTAAATTTCTCAAAGCCCACAGGATGTTCAGCCCACTTTGCGGCATTGCTACTTTTGACTACTGTGCCGGATAAGGTCTTATGAGAAAGCGCCATCGGCTTGTGATCTAGTAATGAGTTCATACGCTTCATCTGAAGGAAGTCCTACTTCGCTACACATCAAGTGCTCTCAAAAACTACACACGATGACCAGCGTGCTGAGGGGATCATGCTTTAAATGAGTGTTGGATAACCTGTGGCCTTCCACATGTATTAGCCTACAACTCCCATGAAACGTTGCCAGTGACTATGCTGGTCAGGGCTTAGTGTACCTGCAGATCAAAGCACTGTTTATTTGCAATTGTGTGCATCTTGACAATTTAACACAATCAATGTGGACTTGGACAAACTCCAAAGTATATTTCTTCATCCAGGAAGAGGTTTGTGAGTGCCCTGCCTTTTGTTTCTTTTTCGCCTCTTTTACATGACAGAGGTTTCAATGAGAGTCTGTATGTATCTACATTACAAGATCATTTAATAATGTGTTGTGTCTTTATCGAGTATTTCTATTAATTAATATCTAATTTGCCTGGAGCAAAATTCAAACTAAAGTGAAGGTGTACATTTTTGGAGCAGGTGAAATCCGTTTTCAAAGAGCACCTTAAGTGGGGAGCTTTTGGAACCAGGTGTTAGGTTCTCATTTAAATTATTGAACTTGTCACCTTTCAAAGTCTCTCAGCTTCACTGCTGCTTCCATCTTTATTCTGAAAAGCTGTAAATACGTTTATAGACTGCAGACAACTTCCAACCTTAGCAGGCAGTATCATTATCTCCTGATCAAACATTAGCACCCCAATACCAAGACTGACCCTGCTGCAAACCAGTGATAAGAATACATAAAAGATTGAAAGGCTTCAAACAGAAATCATGCACTTGCTTCTAATGTGCTGTTGATTAGGTTATGGAAGTTGGATAAATAACTAAAGACTTACCGTCATCTGCTTCCCGACGCTAATGTCAGCGTCCTAAATACCCCTCTTCCCCCAGGAGGTAGCCCCTGTCCATCAGTTGGCGAACCAGTAGAAAATGGGACCAGTAGAATGAACCAGTAGAAAATATACTGCATCATCCTGTGAAAGAATTTTCAACACAAATGTTATGTAATGCTTGTTCTGAGCCTGGATCACAAGAAAGGTGGGTTATTGACACCACCACAAATTGGTGGGGTGTGTCCTGCAAGACTCAACTATCTGATCTACTTTCTGTTGGTACTGCCAGCTATTTTAAACACCAAAGTGGCACATGCAGCAATTTACACGTGGTAATCTGTCAGTCCGTCCGGAGTAGAACATGCCAAACTTGCAGTAATATGCCAGATATCAAAAGATCAGATGGGGGGATCCCATTTTTGAGTCATGTATCATTTTTGAGGAAAAGGTGCCTCAGTATTGGGTCACATATGTGCCTTCCAGACCCTCGACTCTTGGGGGATTACAATAAACGTGATCAGTCATTGAATAAAACTGAATAACCAGCTAACCGTGTGTAGGCCTGGTTTATTGAAGTTGCTTGTTTGGATTTGCAGAATGCAAACTAAGACCCTAGACAGGGAACCTCGGTGCTAGGAACTGCTTCAGGAGATGGCTGGGATCAGTGAGACAGTATCTTATTGAAATTATAGACCCGTTTTGAAGCGTTTTCAAAAAGATGGTCCTCTGTCTCAAGGAGCATAAGCAATAGATAATTCCAGAGAGCGGTGGATTGAAAGGTATAGGAGGGTGCTCCCCATTGTTATCATTCACACAAGGAGGTTGCAAGTAGTGTTTTGATGTAAGGATGCAGGTCATTTATTTATCATCAACAGGGTTTCGAATTCTATGGATCGCTCAGGCTACTGAAATCAAAGCATCCAGGAATCTAAACAAGGTCATAAATGTGTGCTCTGCAGCACTGGCTCCTCAGGAGGCATGCTGCCTGCACTTTTTAAGTGTAGGTTAATTTGAAGGGCCATCTCTTGAGCTTGCAATGAGTTAACTGGAGCCCATCACTTGCTACAAAGCCAAGCAGCCTGTAGCTCTTGGAAGCGAGATAGGAGAGAGACAAACACATGGGGCCTCATTACGACCCTGGCGGAGTGGGTCTACGCCAGCGGTATTCGCGGCGGACCCGTCCGCCCTACTACGAGTTCCCGTAGCGCCATGGCGCCGTTTTCCGCCTGGTTTTACCAGGCGGAGAAAACCATGGCGCTACGGGACCTCGTTGTTAATTACGCCACCGTATTTTACGGTGGCGTAATTAACTCCTTCCCCACTCCCATTATACCCTATGGGGCAAGAATGGGAATGGGGAAGGGCAGAATGGGGATTGGGGATTTACCGCTCCGCCAAGGTCGGCATGGGGTGGTAAATCCGCCAACCCCCATGGCGCTATCGACGGCTTTCCGCCGTGCTCCGCGGTGCATTTAGCACCGCGAAATCCGCCAGGGTCGTAATGAGGGCCATGCTCTTTGAATTGCATAAACTGTATGATCCATGGATGATAAAGTGACTGGGTATGCAGATTTGTCAGAACAATGTTAATCAACAGATCCTCACCGTGACACAAGAGCTGCATAATTACCCTAAAATAGCATTCTGTTTGAACCAATCTTGAAAGATATTGCAGCATTTTAATAACAGTCAGTAGTCAAAGGGGAAGGTCACTTAGAAAACACACATCACATTTTTATGAATTTGGACTCAGAACAAGGTCAATGGGGAAATGCACATTGAGTGAGTCTGGGTGAAGCATGGATTTAAATAAATATCCCACAAGAGGAAGCAGGATTCATTTTCCGACGAGTGCTCTGCAATCAAAAATGTACAGGATGCAAAACATCCATTTGTGCTTCTATTATTTATGTTTGACCTTGAAGAATAAATGTTTTCACTTTGCCAAGAGATTCTACAAGCAATTTACAGGAACTGCCATAGGTTCACCATTTGTGTCTAGTTATGTCATAACATGTATGCATCATTTTGAAGAGAACAAGTACTAGACAGTGATAAATGATGTACAGTGAAACAGTGAAAGAATGTTGATGCGAAATATCATTGATGTTTTTGTTGTATGCACTTGAAAACATGGTTATGTGTCTACAATTTCATTTTACAATAACATTTTCTGTCTCAAAAAACAAAAAAGAACATCTGGTGTGAGGACCTTAGGCACTTAAGTTTTCTCGGATCAAGGAGATTTCTTATTCTCAACATTCAGAACACGAAATGATCCAAATGTGATCCTATCATTTGTAAAATGATTACTTTACTTGCTTTGTCTCACTTTTTGAGAATCTGACAATTTATTTGAAGAGACAGTCCAATTTTGGAAGGGGCCAATTACATTAAACAGAAATTGCAGGAAAGAAGAAATGTCATCAATTAATAACCCATTTGGAATAGTGAAAACGTTTCCATGAACACATTTAATCAAACTCAGTCAACTCTCAACGAAATGCACAGTTTGTGGAACAACACCTGGCCCACTAAGCAAATAGATCAAAACAAATATTTGCTATAAAAAGCATTAGAAGCATTGGCCAAACACTGAATCAAATAGTGAATTTCAAATTATCATTTGGAATTTGCTTATGTTTCAATACAGATATCGAAGAAATGCTGCTAACACCGGACAGCATAGAACCAGATTCGCCTAAACCTCTACATTGGAAGCACCTCCTGTTTATTTTGTGGAATGTGCAACAGCACGATCAAGGGATAGATACAATATATCCATGTTCATGATAAAAAATTAATTCAAACATGTTTTATGCAATGTATATTGACAAATACCATGGTCAGCAAATTATTTTGTGGGAGACACAGCTAGATCAGCCAAAATAACTGATATTTGAGCATACGTCTGACAAATGATTTAAAGATATTTTGAAGTAGATGCCCCCATTCATGGATGGATGGATGGATGGATAGATGGATGGGATAATTTGTGGAGCGTACTGCTGCAAAGAAAATCATCTCTTGGTATTTGGTATCTTTTTTGGTATTCATACAGATTTATTGAGTGCTTTCACCAACGTGTTGAGCATAAGAATCTCAGAAAATAATACATGTGGATGATAGTGAGAGCATTGGATGATATGTGAATGAGTTGGTGTGACTTTCTTGAATAACAATTCAAAGGTGTTTGTAAGAAAACTATATTCAAATCAGAATAATTTAATTTCTTTTTAATATATATCACATCGGTATCCATCTATATAGGAGCGATCACCCTTCCCCTACGTAAGAACACGCTTCTCAGATACAGACAGATGTGTCTCTTCTAAGGAAAAGATTGTGCCTCTGAAGGGGCAGGCATTGCATTGCAGATGTTGTTTTCTTCCCTGCCCAAAGTCATTAACATTTAGGAAAAGGCATTTTATTTTACCTAATGCATTGAAGAAATAAAAGGGGGGAAGTGTGGTAAATGGAAATTCATTTCATCCATCTTGAAGATTTGTCTGTGTCCCTTCATGCTCTTACTTATGTTGATATTGCTCCTGCTACACCTCATAACCACATGTGAAGAGTACTTTACTTTTGTGTTTCTTGTTTCTTCTACATATATACAATTGTGTTCTCCCCCACCACCCTCCAGATTCCCTTGACATCCACACCACCAAAGCCTCTGCTACAAGCCCGGAAAAAAATAATTCCTTCCAATTTGACTTCTAACTGATGCCATATATGCCCCACCCCACTACTCCCGTTGTAAACATAATGGGCCTGATTCACATAATGTCTTCCTATGGGATTGCGCCATCATAAAATGCTTCTGTGAATCAGGCCTAATATATTTTTGCCACATCCACTTGCCCAAACCCTACCTATATGAAACTATAGAGGGTCATTTCCAAGTCCGTCCGCTCCAAAATTGCTAAACTGTCATTCACAACAGAAAAGTTGTTCTCCAACTTAGTGAGTTTCAGATGAAGTTCTTGAAGCACTCTTCCGTATTATTGAACTCGGGTAATGACAAAATAATGGCTTGAAAACGTAATGTTTCAGATTGGCTGATGAGTTGGCACTAGCCACCTGCAAGGTCTCTAGGAATTACCAAGACTGCTGTCGAATGTACTTTTCCAGGATCTTCCCCCAAATCTAGCGCATTCAGTTTGACCATCTTCCAAATCCCGTAGAGCATTTGTTGATTGATGACTATATTACTCATAATCTGCCCAGGGTTTGTCATGTCTTTCAACTGTACATATAAATCCCCCTCCTCCACCCCTTCATAACTTCTCACTAAGAATTTCACAGCGAATCTATTCAGTAACGTTCTTACTTACCCCATTAATATCACATAGAAAAGAGAATCTACTCAAGTAAGTGACACCAAGCTTGCTTATTTCATTACTTCCTCCAAGATCGACCTCCCCTTCAGCAATTACATCATCTGGTATTACATTGTTTGAAATCTTGAGGTCAATCAAATGGTTCTGATCAAATAAAGACTCACCATCCGGATGAAGATTTAAGCGATCTCAGTGGAAAAACCTGTTATGCTAGCAACTAACCTCTTCAGCTGCTGACTGAAGCCACGATTTCCACCAAACCCTTCAGCCCCTATCTTTGGTACCTTTTACAGACACAGGGGGCACAGTCAAACTTAATCCATGGTCGCTGCACAGGTGACTCAAGTGACCTCTGACCCAAAAATCACCATCTTTTAAATGTCTTTCCATCCCCAGATGAGGCTTCAACTGGGCTGAGAGCAATAAAGAGTTCATCACACCACCACCGGAGGCACTCATTACATCTGCCTGAGGCTGACTGCAGAGATCAAGGGACTTACAAGAAGCATCCAGGGTCGATGTATGGGATACCCAGGTGACCTCTGACCCCAAAACCACCACTTGACTCCTTGCTTTGGGATGACCCAGCCAAGGGTGACCCAACAAAGTGCAAACAGCTATGGGCCAACCTCCATCATTTCTTCAAGCCTCTTTGCCTATGAGCAATTGCTTTGCTCTTTCCTGCTACTTGCTTGTAAGTGCCAACTATATCATTGCTCAGCCCCACTCTCATCATGCACTCCTTTTACTATCTATTCCTTTCTCTTCTACTTCTTTCTTCTTTCTCCTCTGTGCAAAACCATTTCAACTCTCTTCCCATCCCTATCATCTCTTTTACTCGATGGTTTACCCTCTTTCAAATACATTATGTCCATAATCACTGCTCCTTATGGCATTCATATTATATGACTATATCAGCCACCTGGTTCTCCCACTGGCCAATTTATTGACCACCTCCCCCAACTAATTGACCTCTTCCTTCCCATCATCACGTCACCGTCACTGGAAAATGTAACCTCCTCTCTCTCCACTCCTCTATCCTCTAAATGTATCTCTCCTCCTTAACCACTCACTTTCTTCTGTCCACTCCTTGCCCACCCATTCAAATGGTAACTTCCCTGACCTTATTCCCATCTCCTTTCAACTCTCTCACTCTAATATCTCCATGGCTCCTTCTCCCTCTGATTATTCCATCGTCTTTGTCTCCACCCCTACTTGCACCCCTCTCTCTCCATCTACAAGTTCCAAGTGCAGGTTTCCCTCCTCCAAATTCCCTATCTACCCAGTTCACTGTTGCATCCACTGATGCAGTCTTTACTAACTTTAAACCTGCTCTTATTGCTCCCTTTTCCTCTCAGGTCCCTCTTGCTTCATTCACAGCTAAACCCCCCCGCCCGGCTGCCTTGGATCACACCTTTCATCCGTACTCGTAAAACAACAATGAAGAAAAACCTTTGTACTTGGCAAAGATCTAGACACTCCTCAGTTCTCCAACTCTACCGGACTGCTCTTCAAAACTTCTCCTCTGCTCTCGACTCTATCAAACGTGACTTCTTTTTCTTTCTCATTTTGTCTCAATTTTCTTAACCTACGCCCCTCTAATAATCTCTCAACTCAATTCACTCACCTCTAAAACCTCCTACATCTCCTTTACATTTTCTACTAATGCTCTTGCTCTCTACTTTGCTTCTAAAATTTCCAACCTTCAAAATACCCTCTTAAGCTACCTTCCTTCGCCCGACCTGCTCACTTTTCTGCACTACCTCAACCCTGATCTCCTGTGACAATGAATTCCTTTGCTCCTACTAATCTGGATGAAATCCTTGCACTTATCTTCAGGGCTAACCCTTTATGTGCCGCCATCGACCCAATATCCCTGCACATAGTGAAAAGTATAGCTTCATATCTTACTTCCCTCTTCAACCCCTCTCTTGACAGTGCCACGTTTCAATCATCCTACAAGTTGGCGAATGTCATCCCTATTCTTAAGAAACCTGACCTAGATCCTAACTGCACTGCCAACTTTCACCCTGCCTCTCTTCTACCTCACTATTCCAAAATCCTAGGACGTGTAGTTTCAACCAACTCACTGAGTTCCTTGACACACACACAACCTCCAGGATCTCGTTCAATCTGGCTTCTGACCTCTGAGCGCTACTGAGTCAGCTCTCCTCAATGTCAGCAACTACATCTCTTCCACTCATCATGCTAACTGATAATCTATTCTTAATAATCTCCACCTCTCTGATGCCTTTGATAACATCAACCATTCTAACTTTCTCTCTACACTCTCTCTCCTAGGTATCGGGGAAAAGGCCCTCACGTGGTTTGCTCTATATCTCACCCCCAGGTGCCCTGAACCAGCCTTACTTCCTCACTCACCCCCTTGCTGTTGGTGTTCCCAAAGGTCATTCCTGGGTCCACTTCTCTTCACCCTCTATACCACATTGATCTCCTCCTACTGCTTCTCCTACCAATTCTCTGCAGATGAGGCTCGATATTCTTTTAGTTTCCCTCCTTATCTAGTAGGCTACAATCAAACATTTCTAACTTTCTCTCTACCATCAAATACCGGATGGCATCTCATTCGCTCATGCTCAACTCCACTAAGACAGAGGTTCTCTTCTTTCTCACTCAACTCATTTTTAGGCTGGCCTCGGCCACCTCCTCTCCCTCTCTCATCTCTGATTGCCTTACTGCAATTTGTGATTGGTGTTCTGCCAATGATCTTTGTCTGAATGCCAGCAAGACTGAGATCCTCCTCATCAGCACATCTTCTCCATCCTTTCCCCCCACTGTCTGGCCGGCCTCCCTTGGCCCTCCTCCTACACCCTCCTGTGAGGCTAAGAACCTCAGTGTCATCTTTGATTCCACACCTTCCTTCTCTGAAAGGAAAGTCTCTAAAAAATCAAACTTCCTACTGCACCTCCTCAGAGGTACTCTGCCCTTCCTGTCCTTCCCCTAGAAGCTCACTGTCTCCCAAGCTCTGGTTCTCTCTAGGTTGGACTATTGTAACAGCCTCTTTCTAAACCTACCTGCTTCTACTCTCCGTCCTCTGCAACTAATCCAGAACAGGACTGCAAGACTTTTCCTCAAGCCCTGTGATCGTATCTCTCCAGCTCTGAAATCTCTCAATTGGCTCCCAGTGGATGCAAGGATTAAATTCAAAACCCTCTGCATTGTCCACAAGGCTTTCTGGGACCTGGGTGCAAAATACCTTCAGCTATCCCTCCGCAAATACCTCCCCTCTACAGCTCTTTGCTCCTCTACCTCTAACTCCTGCAGGGTCAGTCGTTTTTAAAGAAAAGAGCTGGGGGTAGATCACTGTCTTTGACTGGGGCCTCCTTCTGGCACAGCCTCCCTGGCACTATAAAACTTGAGGAGAACCATCTCCAGTTCTGGAAGCACCTCAAGACCTTCCTCTTTGCTTCTGCCTTTGCCGCCCCACTCCACTGTTGATCTGTTCTCTCCTGGCACCGTGCACCTGGCCACCCTCTGTCCTCTGGGCCCAGGTTCCTGCTCACCCTGCCACCCCCCACACTGGCTCCGGGCCACCCCTTGCACTGGGGTCCATATCTGTACCCATACAGTTCCCCCCCTTTTTTTCTTCCTGTACTTATCTGACCTACCCTGTCTGCCACCTTAAACTCAGCACTTGCCACTTGCTGGCTGCACTACCACTTTTTTCTTACTTTTATTATTTATTTATTCATTATAATTTATTCTCCAGTTCCGGAAGCACCTCAAGACCTTCCTCTTTGCTTCAGCCTTCGCCCCCTCTCCCCTGCTAATCTGTTCTCTCCTGGCACCGTGCACCTGGCCACCCTCTGTCCTCCGGGCCCAGGTTCCTGCTCACCCTGCCACCCCCCGCACTGCCTCCGGGCCACCCCTGACTGGGGTCTGTATCTGTACCCATATAGTCCCCCTCCCTTTTTTTCTTCGTGCAGTTATCTGACCTACCCTGTCTGCTACCTTAAACTCAGCACTTTCCACTTGCTGGCTGCACTACCATTTTTTTGTTGCTTTTATTATTTATTTATTCATTATGATTTATTCTGTTCTCCTTTTGCTTCGCACTTTCCACTTCTCCCCTCTTCCTTACACTTTTCCTCTCTCCCTCCCCCATGCACTTGTGCGTTCTCAATGCCACTGGGCCTAGTAAGATCATTGTTTTGTTCTCCCCTGTTCCCCTCCCTTGCCTTGTTGTGCTTTGAAACACTTGTGCATGAGCGCAATAGAAATATAACATCAATTTCAATTTCTTCCCACCCAAACAGGAGATCTCTATGCCTCCCCTCTTCTATTCTTCTCTCTTGACGACCTTCCCTCCTCTACTCTGCTCGCAACCTTATTGTCATCTTCAACCCATCTCACAATTTCTTGCTCTTCATCTCCAAATCTGCCACCACAGCCAGATTTAATCTCTTCAACATCAGAAAAATAGGGCATCTTCTCACCTTCAACACTGTTAAGCACTGTTAATGACTCCAAACAAGCATTCCCACTAAGTCAGTGCCTTGTCTGGGATTGCTCAACGGAAGCCTTTATTTATATATTTTTATGACAAGTTATAATCTGGATGATGAACCCTTGTATAACGCCCCTCTCTTAGAATCCCCCTGACCCCACTGAGCCAAGAAGTAGGTTTGTTTTGCAAATTAAAAAGGTTTATTTGAAAAATTAAACAATAGAGATATATCACACTTTGATAATAAATTAATATTTGATATCACACTTAGACACATGACAGTGAGTGATCAACAATGGATGATGTTATACTAGCACACTGGTTTAATTACTTAGGAGTAGTATAGAGGATAAGGTAGCTGAGAATGCTTTATATGGTACAAGGAAATGCAAGGTGGAAAAGAATCAACACAGGAATAAACTTGATATGATTTCAGCAAAACATATTATAATCACTTTTCCCCTTTTGGCAATTCACCCCCCCCCCCCTCTATGCAATGTAAGGAGGTGGAAGTAAAACACACAGTCTTCAGGAATACAATCACAGTACAATACGAATTCAGTTCCCCCCTAGCAAGCTTAGGGAAACAGGGATGATTTTAAACACAGGCAAAGTACTTTAAAGGTGATATGCAAAGAAGGGAAAAATATGCTAAAAATGATTTTAATTCCCTCTAGAGGTTCAGGGTGAGTGAGAGATACTTTAAATCAGTTCAGGCCAGCCCTATCAATGATTCAGGGCCAGTTACCAGGTTGAAAACGGAATTCCGTAATGGAAGCAAAAGACAAATATTTTTACACGTGGCTGAAATGAAACAAAATGTCAAATCGCGGCAATTTAGTCGCGTGCGTCAAGCGCAATTACGTTTTAGAGCTTGTTGGAAAGCTTAGAATCTCAGCTATATCTCGCTTCTATCACAAACGGTTCAAGAGATACGGACGATTTTGTGAAGGTAGATTCTCAAAATAAAAGTAAAGCTCAGAATGACAGATGACAGTTTTGCAGCTTTGAATCAACAGGAGGGACACGATTTCTATGATGCAGTTCTCAATAGGTTAAAATAGTTTGAATTAGATTATTTTAAACTAAGAGATTGGTTTTGCACAGTTCTGGCTGAGTACTCACACTATATTTTGGACACGAATGCGACTTCGTCACGGATCGGGTCAGGATTGGCTGCAGTTCTCTCGCCACTGGGTACTGGTTCTGCGCACAGCGATCTGGTCAGCTCTCAGCACTGCACAGCAATCTGGTCTGGGTCTGGTCTCTCTGGATCTCTGGCCTCTCTGGATACAGCACTGCTTTCTGGGTCTGCTACCGGTTCTGGCAAAAGTTCTTGGCAAAGATTTCAAACAGCTAGCCCGGCTGTTGAATAGTTTGCAAATTATTTTGAGGTCTGCTGAAAAAGGATTCAGCTTGTGGATTCAGGCCTCTCTGCTACAAGTTCTGGAGTCTGGGTTCAAAGTTCTGGTCTCTGTAGATTGATGGATTGGAAGTCTGGATTCTCTGTCAAAGCGTCCCGCAAGAAAGTGGAAAGTGAATGTCCCTACCTGGGTACCAGTGGCTCTTTTTATGTCTTTTGAAAATGGGTGTGGATGTTAACTTTCTTTGCCCAACCCACTCACGATTTGATAGGTCAAGGATTTCTCTTTGACCTGATTTGAGAAGGGAACAGTGAGTCAGAGTGGTGAGGTAGGTTTATGGTCAGAGGATCCTCCCCTTGTCAAATTGCACACAAATCTATTTCTGATCCAAATACCCATTTATCTATGTACCAGTTTTCTAATATTATATGTCCAATTAACATATTTTCTGTAGCACCAAACCATCCGATCCCTGTCTTTGTAAGATGTCGTGTCCACTTTTGACAGAATTCTGCCCTTTTCATCCAGATAACGACCTCTAAACTTTTCCAGATTTTACACAAATGTGCACATGGGATATGGGTTTCAGATGATAAAGTGTCAGATTTTTAACATGCATACATTTAGAGTAACAACCTTATTTTCCGCTACTACTCCCCAGAAAATACCACAGAGTCCTGACACCTCTCAAAATGTGCACAGAAAAATCACAAGAATGATGATATTATTTATATAATTTTTACAAGTCCGCACTATGAATTATCCATCTTTTTAAAATTATGCTCTGGCCCCAAAGGGGTGTGGTTTTCCAAAGCACATGGTGGAATTTCTGGTTTGTCCACTTCCCCCAAGCTCAGCTTGCTCACAGAGGCACTTCTCCCACTTCTCCCAAGAGGAAGCTATTTTACGACCCCCCCAATATAACATTTGCCTGAGCCCAAGACAGTGCTTTGTTCAGTTTCCTGCAGTCCCCAGGTGCCACTCCCCTAATTCAATCAGAGAGGTGTCATCTCCTTTTGGCAGGGGCAGCAGAATGCAACCAGGCCTGGGAACACAGCTGCTGATCAAGTTTCAACTCCTGTCGGGGGTAGTTGTCAGGCAGAATTCAATCTCTTTAAGCCAGGCTTCAGCTTAATGTCACTTTGGTTCCCAGTTTTCTACATTCAAACCAAACTTGCAATTTTTACACATGCAGCTAGAACACTGATTCTAAGTTCAAAACTATGACATTTAAACAATTGCAACCTATGTGACACTCAAAAGTAGGTCACTCATTTATTCTAAACATTTCGATTTTAGTGGCTTTAAACCCAAATTCACTTAAGCTGCTGACATCCCCAGCTATTTTCAATACATACATTAGACAATTACTTCCTTCAAGTCATTTCAGAATATAGTTTTACATTGTATCCACCTTTTAATAAGTCTTTCTTTGGCCTGGTTTGGTTCATTTGTTCAGTATTACACAAGTGTCTGGTGGTTTTAAAATGCTGGCTTTCCCATTTTTGACATTAGTAACAACAGATTTTGAACAGCACCATATTCCATAGCAGTGATTTCGCTCATGGCGCTTCTGGCCCCTCACGCTCACACTGGTGGGTGGCAGGTCAGGCGACCATTTTGTTGTGCGCAAAGACTGCTCGGTTCTCCAGGATTCTGGCACAAATGTGGGCTTTTCCGCCCTCTTGGATTTCCTAAGCCCACAGCACCAAGAGTTGCAGCATAATAGTCCAAACGTGGGACAGGACACCAAACAGCACTTAATCTCCTTTTCTGTACACTCTCGATCTGACTACTGTGCCAGTCCCAACTATGCTTTTTCACCTCTCGACAAAGTCATTAACCTTTCTGTCCATACACTTTTCAACTTTCCCGGCATCACCTCCACCTCCCCAGCAAGTCAGCAGTTAGGCTGGTTATCTATAAGAGAGGGAGAGCAAAATATAAACTCATTCTCATAATCTTCAAAATGATACACAGACTTGCCCTCCTCCACCCATTGGCCCATCTCACTCCCTATTCTCTCGACACTCCCTACCATCGCCCTCATTTCACCCCTTGCCACTTCTCGTGCCCCTTGCATTCCCTCACATTTCCGCTCTCTCCCGCTCCTCGCTTCCTACTATGGAACAATTTTTCATTCCCTCTCCTATATCAGATCATTGCCCCTACACACAAAATGCCAAATGCTTCACCCCACACACCAACCAGTGGTACCCAACCAATGAAAACACAGGAGCTAGGGGCAAGCATAAATGTTGCTTTGAGGCAGGGATAGAAGAGACACTCTACCAGGTGTATTAGGGGTAGGAAATGACTGTTAGTCACTAACAACTTCCATTTCTGCTCCATTGCCAGTCTTTGAAGTACTCAAGGAAAACCTGTTGTGGTTCAGTCAAGCCTGATTGACTTTTTGGCAGTCTGGATGCACTTTGAGGTTGAGTGGTGGTTCACCTAAATAGATCAGGTGGGAGAGCGAAGTTCTAATCACTGTTTGGGTGTCATCAGCATACATTTGATATTCTAAGTTAAACATTCCTATGACAGTGGCAAGTGGATGCATTTAGCCGTTGAAGAGAGAGGGGGTTGGGGAAGAACCTGGTGGAATTCCACTTCCAAGGGTTTGGCTAGAAGAGAGGACCAGGCCTAGCTTAATTAGATTGAGACCAATTGGATTTGAAGCAATTGAGCAAGACAAAGGCAGTTTCCGAACTGCTGAAACCAGTTTTAAGTCTTTTTGGGGAGAGTACTGTTATTGATAATGCTGAAATTGGCATGTAGCAGAACAAGAATATGAAAGGTAGAGTTTTATGAACAGGTTCATCCAGAAGAAATTCTCTCATGTCTAGTAAGAAACATTTGATTATTTCTCCTAGTCAGAAGCCAAACTAGTGTTTGTTGAGTTGGTGTTGATTCTCAATCCAGCTTTAGAAGCTGTTAAACACAGCAGATTTCTTCAGAATGTTACCAATGTGAGGAAGGTTGAAATTAGGGTGGAAGATGGCCTGATAGCTAAGTTTAAAATGTATATTTGAGGTTAGTGAAAGGTGCCTACCTCAAACAATGTATTGATAATGATGGTGATATCCAAGGTGAGGATGTTTGAAAGAAGGATAGAAACATGTGAACAACAGGAGTTGGAGGTGGAGCTCAGTGTCCAAGGGGTTTCATTGCTTTCAAGATGGCTGGAAAAGAAAATGGTACAAATCTCATGACAATGAATGAAAATAAGTGTGGGAGGAAGGACCATTATGGTTGAAAAGTCTAAGTTAGCACTGAGAGTTGAGTGGTGAACATTTCTCTGCTTAGAGAGTGGTAGGTTTTTGAAGAGCTTGGTAGTGTTGTTAGAATGGTCAATGGATTTGGTACAGACTAATTACTTGGCTCAGTTGATGGTTCTTTGAAGAAGGATAGAGGCATGTGCACAGTGGGAGTTGGAGGTGGAGCTGAGTGACCTATGGGTTTGATTACTTTTGAAATGGCTGGAAATGAAAATGGGACAAACCTCATGCTTCATTCAAAATGAATAAAAACTAGCATGAGAGGAAGGACTGTTATGGTTGAAACTAATTGAACACTGAGTGTTGAGTGGTGCACATTTGCTTGATTAGAGACTGGCAGGTTTTGAAGAGCTTTGTTGTGTTGTAATAGTATTCAATGTATTTGGTGCAGTCCAATTACTTGGCCCGGTTGATGGTTCTTTTAATGTCTCTTTTTGATTGGATAAGTGCACTGCAGTAAGCAGTGCAGAGTTCAGTTATGGACAGAGTTCGTTGTAAATCGCTGAGTCACTGATTCACTGATTCACTGAAAAATCTGCCTGGGAGAAATCAACCTAATTTGGTGAGCACCCCTAAGCACTGTATTGTGTAATATTAACATAGTGCTACTGTTTTCTCAGATAGTCTTGGTGCCACAAAGTGTTATCAGGAATGCCGGGAGGTCAAAAAAAGCAGAAGGAGAGTTATAATTTACAATCTCAAAGAATGACATCTAAAGGAAGTGCCCCCAACTGCTCAGCTCATGGGCCATTAGCCCCTGCTAATGCTATGACAAGTGACACCGGTCTGAGTTACAAAGGGAAAACAAGCAGCCCTAGGATGCTGCAAGTTAAAATAACCAATTATTTTGCACCTGGAAATGAAGTGGATTCAGGGAAGTCTTTTGGGGGCTGCAAGGGGTTGCAGCTGCTACACCTGGCTCCCCCTCTGCTACCCATAGACCTGGCCTTGCAACCCCTGGGCCACTGGACAAAGGGGCAGTGCCAGGAGTACATATCTGTGTTGCACTTGAAAAAATGCAACTAAATGTGCCACAGCTTTTTTCCCCTGGAATCTAGATCTCATTAGCTGGATAAATAACAGGCATACAGGAAAAATCATGAAGCGGCCATCACTAACAGTACTCATCTAATGTCTAGGGGCTCCACTGATACTATCAAGGCTACCGCCTGTCCAGATTGTATAATTCACTCTTCTGTTCGCCCAGGGTCGACTACTTCTGGATTTATGGGCATGGAGGAACCTCCTGTTCTTAAAGGAAAGAGCAGGAGTATCAATGGTGACTACCTGTTGGATTCTCAATCCTCTTCCATAGACAATCCTGCTTCAAACAATGATAAGGATATTGGTCCACCCGGTACCATCAGCCGACTATGTGAAAACATTATCTGAATATTCCATCTTTGGAGAAGCAGACATTGCCAGAGGGGCCCTTGATATCCCCACCCCAGGACTTTACATTTTCTTTGCTCTCTAATCTGCATATTAGTCTGAATATTGCTTTAAAGACTTTGCCAGACACACAAGAAAACTTGGGTGGCTCTAACGCAGCAACAGGCTGTGTTTAATAACTTGTCTAACCGTATGATGTATATAGAAGGGGGCTGTCCCCATTAATGAGGATATTGGGTGCATTAAAGTCATAGCATTAGGGAATGTTAAAAAATTGTCCAGGTCAGAAGAAAGGGTAGCCCTAATTTACGACCTCTTAAGCGCAGGGGCGGGGGGATCCACCTGTGGGGTTAGATACAGAGAAGGCGGTTTTGGTGTGTGATGTAAATGTGCCAGGTCTTGCATTGGTGCAGGGCCCCCTTTTGTGGATATTAATTTGACTATACTTTTTGTAATCCCCAATAGTCTGGTGGCTCTATTGGAGGCTGCCGCAAGTTTGGAGGATATGCAAATGGTGCCTCCTGCTCACCAGGTCATGGGAGACAACTCAGTGGCAATGGTAGAATAAGCGGCCAACATAGTTTTGAATAGTAACTGTCTATCTTCCAAAGGGAAGAAACTTTCTAAGAAATCAAACCAACAAAAAAAACGAAAAAAGCATGCTGAATGCAAAGTTTAAAGGGCGGAACCCCTCTTAAAAGTAATACATCAACTGCCAAGGGGCAATGTACTGATTGACTTAGATCTTCAGTCTAGAATTAACGAAGGGACTGATGGTGTGTCTCTCATGGGTGGGCAAGTCCATGTACACAGGGCAAACGAGGCAGGCTCTAAGACTATATCATTTCCTGCTCATAAAGCCACGGTTGAGGTCTACCCGATTAATACCAAGATTGTAAGATGTGACAGTGGTACCAGTACATGTCCTGAGTCTCTGTCAACTGAGCGGGATATCGGACTTGACGATATTTTGCCACTTGCAGCACTGTGACAGCCACAGGAATCTAATTTAGGAATTGGGGATTGACCTCATACCAAACAAAGATAACCTCATTCGGGAAGATACAGAGTAAAAACCATCCTTCTGTAAAACTTGCTAGACAGACTATACAGACTGTAAGGGTGTTATTGTGGGTTTGGAGTCCAGTAGTACTATATCCACAGTCCCCCCTGGGATAAAATCACCAAATAGACAGGGAGACAGTGGGAAACATGGTAAATGGGGGTCTCAGATGGAGCACCAACTCAAGAGTTGGGGTGGGTGAGAGATGACCATTGCCCATCGAAGATTCTGGAATGGGTATCCAATGACCAAACAAAAAGGTCCAAGTAGGGTCAACAGGTCAAAAGTCTTGGATATCTTCTAGCAGATTCCTCAGTTGAGTTTGATTACACCGGATGACATTGACTGGATAACTTTACCCCTTGTGAATAACCAATGTATGGTTTCTTATTTCCATTCGGAAATAGTGTCCATTATGGTGTGGGAACAGCAGGCTAACCTTATAATTCAGGGTTACGAATTGTTTGACCTTAAATCTGCCGATGATGCTAAGCTATTTGTAGATATCAAAGAACAGGGGGGTCCCGAGAAGGTCTCGAGGGAGTGTACGCGACGGGCTATTAATGTTATACCGGATTCAACTGCATAAATCTCCAATCTTTTGCAAGCTGGGCAGGATTGGTCCTGGGTGGGCTATGCCCTAAAAACATTCAAAGTAATTAGAGAGGGTCTAGGTCAATCCTAGCTTTACCAATTTAAATGTGCTATCATGGAATGTCTGTGGTCGGACACATTTATATATATTTTGGGGGAACAAAAGGTAGGTGGGAGCCTTAGAATTGTTATGCTCCAAGAGACCATGTCAACCACGCATTTTGATTTGGAGGGATATCATACATTTACAAGCCCTGCAGTTAAAGCCGACTTGGGATGACCTGGGGGGGGGGTCTGGCTGTAGTGATCGATTCCAATCTAAAGAGGAGGTGTGAACTATTCAACCATTCAGAAAGGCTTTTGGTGGTACAGCTTACTATGTGTCCAATTCAACCCCCTATCTTGCTGGTTAATATGTATGGAAATCCTGCATGGGTGTCACTGGAATCCATTCATGCATGTTTGGAAGCTCTTTTTGAGGAATGGTTTGTAAAAGGAAATGATAACTATAATTTTGGGAGGCAAATTCAGTTCTAATTGTTCAGAGGTGTCATTTGTAATATTGCTAACGCCACCCCTACATTTCTATGTTACGATGTCCAAAGAGGTATGAGCTGGGATTGTTTTTTGGGGGAGTGGGACATGAACTTTCTGGAGGGTTCATTGTGTACAGACTAACCGGCACATCCATGGCATAGAAGTACTCTAACCTCAAGGATCAATTACTTCTATATCTCCTCATGCCTAAGGGTAAAATGTGCCCCCGTGCGTCATTTAGATCCAGGTATGGGGTACCACTTGCTTTTGTTCTTTTCCCAGGATCTACCCCTTCACACTTTCAAATTGAGACCCGACCTTGCTTGCGTTTTTCCTGCTAGAGGAGGCTTACGCTTATATAGAACCATAGGATCGTAGTGAAGTTTACCCATCTCATGTCTGATACTTTCATGAAGTCTAGAATGAGGGACAATGAAAATGGTTCCCTCAGAGTACATACTAATGCATCATATCAAATCATTATGGACTGCTTGATAACTATTGTACATCTGAATTCCTCCCAGAATAACAGTGAGTTAAGGCATTCTTTTGACTCAAGAATCATGGACTCAATGTGACTAAAACGTACAAATATTGATACTCTAAAGAAACAGAGGCTGGCATTACCTGAATTTACAATAGCTAGGAAAAAGGTCTGACAATCACATACAAATTTAGTTAGATTTCTAAAGATAGATTTGTATGTGAGGGACAACCAGCTCATGTTGCACCAGCTTTGCCATGGCAGGGAAGGCACATTCTGGGTACTATCAATCATACTTTGGGCTCTAGGGGGTCTCCATTGAGTCCCCTATTGATGAACACACATAGGTGGACTTCTATAAGAATAATTATGCTTTAGTGGAGCTTTTTTCGAAAATTGATGACCTCATTTTGGGGCCCTTTATTGGTGGCAGCTGACCTTGGGAGGAAGCCGATATTAGTTGGGCACTTGATCAGTTAAAACTACCTCGGGACCTGGGGCCCGACAGCATCCCGCATTTATTTTGAAAAATTCCCCCCTTTTGTGGTTAGCCCTTTTAAAACCTTTTTTGAGCAAATATATAGGGCCCATGTTATTCCCACGTGCTGGGCTCAGTCAATTGTTATCACATTTTTTTAAAAAGGTGATCCACTGGACACAACAAACTACAGGTGGATCGCACTCATTGACGCTACAAGGAAGATGTTTGCAATATTGCTATTGAGAGATCTTAATTCCAGTATTACGCAGTCTCATGTCTTGTCCAGATTACAGGTGGGGTTTATAAACACGTGGGGACTTCTCTCAACAATACTATTCTTGCTCATCTTCTAGCTAATGTCCAGAATACTCAAGTGGGTGTAAATGGCCTTATTGGATATGGCCAGTGTATTTGACTGTGTCGCTAGATCAGTGTTATGGACCAAACTGTTAAAAATGAATATTCAGAGGAAGCTGGTCCAAGTTCTTGCTCTCTGGCACACAAGGACTACCTTGAGGGTGCGTCTGACCTGGGAGGGCTCTCTTTCCACTCCAATTAACTCGTAGGTTGGACTAAAAGAGAGTTGTACGCTTGCTCCAATTCTTTTTAATCTTTATGTGTGTGATGTGGATTCTCTGTGGCATGGGCCGTCTATCTCATCGGCAAGGCTAGGAGGTCTCAGACTAGACTGGTTTGCTTTTGCTGCTGACCACATTCTTTTTCATAGAATGGCGAGGAGTTTGCAATGTAAGATTCATTTTTTTCCCCAGTATTCTCTCGACAATAATATGTGACCAAATGGAGCCAAGTCAAAAGTTGTCGTTTTTTCTAGGGGCTCTAAACCAAAAACGATGTATTGGGTCATGGGTCATGAAAGACTTGAGCAAGTAGCATCTCTGAGATACTTGGGATACAACCTGACCAACATTGCATCACTGGGAATGTGGAAACACTATTTACAAGAAAACATTGGTTTACTCACCCCCCAAATGAAATGTCTATTTACAAATATATGTAAATTCTCTATATTGCCAATCCTACGTTTTTATTTTGGGAAGATCGAGCCGGATTTGCTGTATAGTCTGAACATATGTCTTTTGGATGTGGGGAATCTACTTAATGTAATTCAGTGAAAACTGTGGAAGAAGGTGTTGGGTTTATCTCTTCCCATCCCCAACTCAATTATTAGGCACCAGCTCTGTCTGAAATCTGTCAAGGCTGGCTTCATAAGGATATAGTCTATTTACATGAAATTTCCCCCCAGACAATTCACTGTATGGTGACTTGAATCATATTATAACGGAAGCATCAATTTCTTCCATGAATTGCTTTAAAAACCGAATGCAGGAGGTCTTAATACTAATCGCAGGGACAGAAGAGGAGTTACTGCATAGACCGGGGGCTGTGAAGAGAACACATTTTACCCATGACTGGGCTGTGACCATTGATACTATGCGAACGTACTCTACTTACACAGACTGTGCACAATTCTCCCAGAAGAGAGACAGTATGCCCCTGTATCTCCAACGTTTCCCATGCAGCAGAGTACGTGCTACATATTTACGTTTTAGGCTGAACCAGCTGCATTCCAGGGAAAGGACAAAACATTGGAAGGGTTCCCAGGCACTGAGTATTCCAATAATTTCAAATTCTGCAATAATGATGATTCACAAGAAATTTTAGGGCAATAGGTTACTGTTTGTCCGTTTTCTTTTAATAATAGTAGGCTGCGCTTCTTTAAAGACAGGGGTTTTAGCGATAACGACTTTTCGATTAATTTATTTTGGTGTAGATTAATGTGGGGGTCAAATGTGTTATTGATTTTAGCTTTAAATAATTTTTTTGAAATGTGTTTTGGATCAATTGACATGAAATATGTGATTTTATAAAAAAAATAATGTGTTTAGGTTGTTGATATGAAATGGGGTGTCTTGTATACATTTGTTTTTGCGTAAGGTTTGTTGAAAACTAAAATCATAATAAAAAATATATATTTATTTCAAGCTGTAGTATCTCAAGAGTGATATGTCATGCTACTTTGTGGAGACTTGCATTATGGATGTCATATGGGAAAATGTTCTTGGTGCTAGAAGGCACGTTCTTGCAGACTCCTATGGAGGGACCGCATAATGTATGTTCATAGCCTCCTATAACTATCTTGTCACTATCCATCACTGCTCTGTGAGGCCGGAGCCTGTAAGCTCAGTGTAAGGCGTGGGGTAACGCTGGTGTCTGTGGAGGAGTAGTAGGCTGCGACTGTACGCTCCGTCTAACCTGGGTGATAGCAGTGCCGCCTAAGGCCTGAGAGCAAGAGATCTGCACATCTTTTCACTCCTCCACCTTCTCTACCTCAAGCAGATTCTCAGTCATTAAGGAAGAAAAAAAGGGAAAGCCGTAAAGCATTTTGAATAATGATAAGATGTCAAGCCACGTTTTATATCTGGATTTCCTCCACCTTTTCAGGAAATTACTGAAATTGAAATTGTGTTATAAAATGGACCATTTGATTCCTTCTATAAAAAAAATATGTAACTGGGGGTTGAATACATATGGGTAAACCAGTTTGAGGAAAACTGCACGCACCTCCTCCTGGCAGCAAAAGTTGCGATGGCCGGTCTATGGAAAAAACGGAGACGGCCCCTCAGTAGCACTATGGTGGTCCAAATGTTGGGACATAGCCGTCGCCGAAAAGGTTACGGCAATCCGGACAGGCTTCCTGAACAAAGCCCTAAACATCTGGGCCCTATTCATGGACTATGCAGCAAAGTATCCAGCCCTTACTAGAAGGCCTCCACTAACCAGATGGCTCCAAGGTATCGTGCTTTATTAAGCCAAAGACGCAGGAGGGGAGATCCCAAGGCATGCAGGCCCACTCTGGGTCCGTGAAAAGGCACGGGCATGGACAAATATGAACAATGCCCCAGACATTTAAACAAGCTTATCCCTTGGCGTAAACTGCATTGATGTATTGGCACCACCACTGAACATTGCACTGTTGTCGATGTTGTGTATACTTGTAAAACCTAATAAAATGTTGATATGAAAAAAAACGACCTTTGTGTGTTTTGTGTGATTAAGAGTCCCTCAAACATTTGATACTTTCCAGTGGTTCAAAAAGGAAACGACAAATGAGGGCTGGAGGCCATTTTCTGCAGGGTTTTAAAGAATGGAGCACTGTGGAGGCATGGCTCCTGCCACTCCCCATGCTGAGAATCAATACAGAATGTTTGTATTCTAGTCCTAATGAGCCAGCTGAAACAAAAAATGATGTGTGTTTCCACCGTGAGCATTCTCTTGAAATACACAACATATGAACCGATTTCTCGTTAGAGTGGTATGCTCACAGTAGATATACAAAACAAGTTTATATTTCCAGCGTCAGTAGTCACACTTGCACTATAAATAAATAAAAAATCAGATTCTTTATTGTTATCACAGGCACGATCGCCCTTATTATAAATATTATTTTCCATTGCTAGTAGAGGTGGGTCTGCCCCTGCTAGAAACGCAAACACATATTTTCAGAGTGGCAGCCCTGGCACACAAACATTTCCCACAGGAGATGTACAACTATGCAGCGGATTCAGAGAGGGAAACGTGCATTCAAGGTGGTCATTGGGGCAGGAGGAAATATGGTGTGTGCAAGTTCGTCTGCCCCCTCCAAGTGATCAGCCAATATTTGTGGCCCACTGAGCGTTTCAAAAAGTGACCTGTGAATATTCACTGGTTTACTGGGAGGCAGTTTTGTACTACCAAGAGAGGTCAGGCGTGATTTATTGGCCTGCTTGTTTGGTGCATTATAGGTTAGCTATTTATACCATACTTCCTTTACAGTTCACTAGGCACCACTAAGAATCATTATAACATGGGGGAGTGACGTGGCACTTCCCCATTGGCTAGTTTCTGGGCCATACGAGCCAGTATGGCACCCAAAAACATTAAAGGCCCGGAAATTGGCGCATGACTCTCCCACTCACCGCCCTGCCAGAGCTGTGCTCTTATGATAAGCGGGATTGGCAGCCTGCAGGGCTCTCAGCACAATGCTCCAGTGATAAGAGGGAGTACTGTGCTGACAGTCCCACTGCAAGCAGGGCTCTCAGAATGGCGCTCCCTCTCATTACCGGTACACCGGGCTGAGAGCCCACCCGTACCATTAAGTCTGCCATGACAGACACAGCCTGGGCACGGTAAATCACCTGCTTGCCACCACCTCATCCTTACCTTATAAAAATTACACCCGTACCCAGGCGTGTTGCTAGGTCTGGAAAAAATCAGGGGCTAAGCTAATGTCAGTACTGATGGGACTCGGGACTAGGTAGCATTTTGGTTGTAGGGCCTGATCTTCTATCCGGGGCTACAACCAAAAGCCCGGATTCTCCTTCACACTGTCCCACCATTGCTGACTCTCCTTCCTGGGCTGCACCTAGCACACACTGCCCAACTGCAATTGTACCCCCTCCTAACACGGGACATGGTTTCTGGGAACTATCCAGTTCCCAGCAATGACTCTAGCTGCAATCGTAGCACCTCCTTTGCATGGGACGTGGTTGCTCGGAACTAACCAGTTCCCAGCAATGACTCCAAGCAAATTTTCTTTACACCCTTCACCATTCACCACTGGAGTGAAAGGCTTTAAATAGCTTTATACACCATGCCCTTGGGTCATACTGGGAGTTCCAGACCTTGAAGACCTTGATAGACACACTCTCAATGCTGAGACCTTTAACTTGGTCTTCAAGGCCCATAAATCCCTGTACGGCCTTCAGGCTATGTCTACAAAGCTTAATTTGAGCATGTTGTCTCCTCTTTTGACCATCAGAAATTGAGGTATCCAGGCTCCAACTACCAGTAGAGGCCTTGCTTCTCCTGTGTTCCTCTCACTGTTTCTAGCTCCCTAGCCAATTGAAAAACTAAGAAAGGAGCTTCTAACTTCCTGGAAAGGCTGCAAAGAAAGCTTCCCTTCATAATGTGTAGATACTGAGCACTGGGCCAGGAGACATGGGAAAGCTGTGTCCCGGAAAGCCCAAGGTGAGGCCATTTTTCCCACAGCACAAACCCTTATATCATTAGAATCCTTACCAATGGACTAAGCTGTTTACCAGGCGTCTTTACTCAGGACCATTATATTGTGGGATCTAACGCTGCAGCAGCGGTGTTGATTTTTGGTGAAAGATGTGGTTTGAATGCTGGCAGAGTTGAGTTGCCGGGCTTCCTGGATTTGTTAGCAACCTTGCTACCCTTCACGATTCAACCCTATTTACAACAATGCACAGCAAAGAACTTTGAGCCTAAGACTTCAGTTACCATGATTCATTTTTATCAGCGGATGCTCAGATAGTCACTATTCATGTTTTTGAACAAATGATGTGTGGAAAGCCATGACGGTCAACTCGTAACTCTACTCTTCTTTGATACTTCCAGCCAACTAATAAGCAGCCTTGGAGTAATATTTTGCAACAACGCCCACGACACCGCAGCTGTTGAGCATTCTGCCTCAAACTCAGATCACTCACATGTAACTATGCGAAAGGATTGACACCGACAGACAGCTGGATGCGTCAGAACAGTGTGAAGGGGAATGGGGCCACGACAGAAGTGATGACTGTCGGAGCACTCCACACCACATGGACCACCCCCATCTACCCAACAACGTGGAGAGGATGGTGGGAAAACAAGCGTCCTGAGGGATTCAGAAATGTCATGTAAGCCAACTGTGGCATCCATAGTAAAAGAAGGATTCTATCCCTTGACTTTTCCTGACCAGAGCTACACAAGAATGCGACGTGCAAAGGCTGCAAAACGTGTCAGCGATGTAATCTTATTTATTCATCGAGTTGTTTGCTAAACTGATACTAACAGAAACATTCCACTTCAGGGCACCCGGAAGGGAAAGTCCAGATGGGCGGTCTGAGGGACAGTGAACGGCTTGGTAAGGGGAGGAAAGAGGATGATGGGTACATTCACAACCTGACAGGAGGTCGCCTTGCTGGTGCCAACAATAGTACATAGTGCAAACATTCTTTAAGTGCTGCTTAAGCAGTGACAGACTGATGAAAACCCCTGCCCCCCCCCCTTCCGATTTAAGTCCAGTATAGGGGCAGAGAGGGGAGAGAGAGAGGGAGGGAGACAGAGAGATAGAGAGCTCTAGAGAGAGAGAGAGAGAGAGAGAGAGAGAGACAGAGAGAGAGAGAGAGAGAGAGAGAAGAACAGAGAGAGAAGAACAGAGAGAGGCAGAGAGAAAGAGAGAGAGAGAGAGAGAGTGAGAAAGAGAGAGAGAGAGAGAAAGAGGCAGAGAGAAAGAGAGAGAGAGAGAGAGAGAGAGAGAGAGGAACACACTTTGGACATGAGTTTCAGATCAGTGAAGGTCTATGGCGTCTCTAGGGTGGGGCCCGAGGAGCACTGGCCCCCTTTCATAATACTTAGCAGCCCCTCAGCTCCCCCCCCCCTTGGAGTGATCAGCAGGAGGCCTTCTGCTGGGCACATACAGATACGCATCACATTTGTGGAGTTCATTTCTCGTCCACTGAAGTCAGATGAAATGTGTAGCTAGTGTGGGCTGCATGTCACTACCACTGCCAAAATTGAATTAGTCCTCATTTCACCTGCCTTTTGAATTTCTTTCAGAGGATAATGTACTATGTTTGCAGGGAAATGGGTAAGGATCAGGGTGTGTCTATATAGGGCAGGAAGACTGCATGCACCTCTCCCGGAGCTTCTTATCTAGAGTCAACTTGACTCTGTTATGCTTCTGTGGCCTTTCATTTTGTACAAGGGAAAATACTCAATGTTTTGATGTTATTGTGGCCCACGTTTTTCAGTATCCAGCTAGAACAGTGGGTATGACATCACATTTTTAGGTATAGCACTTCATGCCTGATTCCTCCTACTTCTAAGTGCTGCAACAACAGGTGATATTACTACAAAATATAATGGTATGGAATTGTTTGTCCTCGAAAGAATGAAGTACTGATTTGGGCCTGCTGAGTTTTTAACTTTAGAAGGGCAAGCTGGCACACGCCACAGTTAAGTATTTAACTCATTGAGCTGTTCACTCACACTGCAGTATGTTTGATCATATGTGCAATTAAAAAGAACAACATATTATATCTACCCACCACCCTCTTCTGTTTCTGCCCTCGCCAGTTCTTTTGCAATACACAGTATATCATTAATATTATCACATTTATAATGTGTGCCATGACACAAACCTCCTGCTTCTAAGCACTTTAATAATAGGTTTTGCATTAAAGAGAAATATAATTCCAGATATACCGCATCATCACAAGCTGGAGATATGCATATTAAGGAGGAATGCCTAAATGTTAGCATCAATCATTACAAAAAGAAAATGCTCTAAATAATGTCAAAATCTTAAATTAGTGTTCTTTTAAGTGTGACTACTGCACATTTTATTCAACTTTATATGTGCCCTTCTACTTCTACTTATACCAACCTTTACTTTAATTCCATGAGATATGTACGAATCTAATTTGTATTAGCACCCGGGGCAGTGGGAGCAGCCAATCAGATTCCTTGCATCGTGGGCAGAAACTGCCAATCTCAGCCTGCGTTCAATGGACAAAGACTGATATGCAAATGAATATTTCCCATCTGTGAAAGGTACAGTGAGCAAAATGTGTGTGCTGCAAACTCTCATCTCAGAACAGGTTATCATGCCATGTTCATTCTGGAGAGGAGCGCCTACTACCTTTCTTTGAAATATGTGCAAGGAACTTGGGGTCGGTCACCCTGAGTTACCTGAGGGGAACCAGACGTGGACTCCCTGCTCACTGTGCTCAGAGAGGAACAGCTTCACCTCACTGATGAGGCCCAACAAGGCTGAAACAAGTGTATGGGGTTGCTGTTGGTATTCTTGTTCAGAGAGGAATTGCCATAGCATTTTGGTGCTAGACTGCCCATGTGGGCGGGACAAAGACTGATATGCAAATGGTTATTTCCCATCTGTGAAAGGTACAGTGAGCAAAAAGCGTGTGCTGCAAACTCTCATCTCAGAACAGGTTATCATGCCATGTTCATTCTGGAGAGGAGCGCCTGCTACCTTTCTTTCAAACCTGCTGAAGAGGGAAAATCGAGATCAAACCCATGCCCCCTCACCCCAGGCGCATATACAGAAGAACAGCAGGAAGAACAAGGAGCGCACTTATCATTTGAACCAGGCCCCAGCGCACCCATGGGTTACAAATATGCTGAAACACACCCACTTCACCAACAGTGCAACTTCCATGCTACATTAGAATCAATGCTGCAATATCAGAATCTACAAACACAAAAATCCCTGTTTAAAGGCTTGCAAATGCCTATATGAATTAACATGGTCTAAATGCACAGTGTAAAGCCATGTTTCAGGAAAATTACAGCCAAGTTCATTTCTCTCACTGAACACTGGCTGCGGGAGCCTTCAGTAATGTTCCTCGCAAAATCTCCGACCTGCCAAGGCCGCACATTCAAGATAAGATTGCTTTCTGCAGACAGACATTTTTTAATTATCCACAAATGCGAATAAATCACGGCAACCCAGTGTGCTTTTTTTTTTCTGGGAAGGAAAGACACTTTCTCAAGGACTCGCACAACATTTGAAACATAAATTGTAACAAGAATGGCGCAGCCCAGCGCCCAGAGCCCAGGTGCGAACTGCTTGTTCAGCTAAAAAGTTATGGGAACAAGGTCATATTGCAACAAGTTAGAATTAGGTAAGGGGGGCTGGCACAGCTAAATCAACCCACTGACGCAAAAGGTTAATATCCAATTGTCAGTCTCACTATAAGGGCTACATAGGTAACCTACCACTTAGCAGCCAATAGCAGGAGGAGATAGGTTTCTGGGAGCTGATCCAATTCTGTGAGGTCAGCCTGCAGTGTGATTACAAAGCTGGCTTGCAAGCCAGCCCCGGGGGAGACGGCGCCTGAACTC
Organism: Ambystoma mexicanum; assembly: GCF_040938575.1. Lineage (NCBI taxonomy): Eukaryota > Metazoa > Chordata > Amphibia > Caudata > Ambystomatidae > Ambystoma > Ambystoma mexicanum. The sequence goes on from NC_090937.1 coordinate 640,587,034, forward strand.
TCGATGTGCACGATGCTCTGCGTGTTTTTTTCTTTTTTTGCTGCCCGGAAATAAACACAGTTTGGAACATGCTGCTGCCTGCTTGGGACTCTGTTGCATTTCTGGGGGCCATATGGGAGGTGTTGGGGTCTCCCATAGATGGTGAGGGTATGGCTGCTGGCCCCCACTGCCCTGGTGGGGGTCAAGCTTCTCCCCAACAAGTTGGTGCCCTCTGTGAGGCTCATTGCTCATTGTAACATAGGTGAATGAGCACTGCCTGCGCAAGCCCTGCGTTGAACTGAACTCCCTGCCGCCGACTCAAGGAAGCTGTGGGACCCTCGCCTGCACCTCAAGACCACCGGAAAACGCGTAACCAGCTAAAGGCTTCGGGGGCCACTTGGAAATACCCCGCTTGAGGGCAGGTGAGAGCCCTGCAGGAGAAGGGGTCCGGTGAAGCGCCTTGAGGGGGTGTCCAGCAGCGGAGCAACTGCCAGTGCAGCATAGGAAAATGTAAGTCAACTAGCAACATGGGCTTTGAGGGGGGGAAATGTTTAAAGTATTAAGTTCTTTTGTTTGGGTAGAAACTGAGGGAGGGATTGTAAATTGGGTGGTGGGTGATTGTACATTGTCGCAAAATTCAGCGCATTGGTGGTGATCGGCACGTGAATTGTAGTTGGGACTGGGGCGGTGGCAGTGGTCCCTTCTTGTGTTTTTGAGCCTATTGGGTGGGGTAGTGACTCCCTACATATAGAACAGGAGTGCCGCGCTGATTGGTCTGGATGGTGCTTTCATGTACGGGGTCTGGATTTCCTATGAATTGACGTTATAGATCAATGAGTAGATGAGGTTCCCTGCTAATTGAGCGTTTTAGTTCAGTGAGTGGATGATAGTTGGCTGGTTAAGGTCCCCTGGTGAGGAGCGTATCACACGTTAGGCGACGCAGCGTGTGCAGTCCAATTATAAGAGTTTTATTGTGGTTTACCTTGTTCCAGTTGAGACAGGAAGACAGCTGTGGGGATTGTGGGGTTTTATTTTGGGATTTTTGTGGGGTTGGGAGAAATGAGTTATTGTTATATGTATGCACATTTGTCTGTTCATTTGCACTGTGTTTTTAGTTTGGTGACGTCACCTTCAGATTGATGCATAGGACACAAAGTTTTGATGGTGAGGAGATAGTGGTGTGGTTTTGGATTTGGAGAATAGGTGACCCAGAGGCGGTGTGTGGAAGACACATGCGCAAGATTGTGGGGGTGTGCCGGAGAAGGCAATGGTTTGGTGAAGATGGGCTGCACGTGGAGTGCACTGGCTAAGGTGCGGAGCCAAGAAGGCTCACAAAAGTTGAAAAATGTTCAATTATCTTCTAACTTTTGCTCCCTGAACAGCGGACTATCGATATTTTCAAATTGAATAGAGGTAAAATGTATCACACAATACAGAAATGACTCCCCTTCACCTGTTGTGTAGCACACAGCTCCCATGCCGAAATAAGTCAGTAAAACATAGTGTGCAAAGATTCAAAAGTACTGAAGGTAAATTAAAAAAGACCATGGCTGCTCATAGGCGGCTTCTCCAGAAGCGTGCAGCAATCGCTAAGGACACACATACACAGCACTTACACGGGAATAGCTTTAAAAGCACATGGCTACAGTAGAACTGTGTGCACGAAGGAAAGGGAAGATGCGAGGGGTCAGCTGATGCTGAACCAGCACGAGCAGAGGGAAGAGGGTACTCACCCTTCTGAACCTCCGGGAGTGTAATATTTGATGACACAGGGGCAGAGAAAGGCAGATGAGGACAAGTAGGCACAAAATAAATTATTAAAGTATGCAATGGGAGGGGCAGTTAAAAACAGCTTCAACACACACGCACAAGAATCACAATAGCAGTGTCAACAATCACCACAATATGCACCGCCCATGTGGGGAGGATACATGAGGCAGGATGGGATCATTTCAGCAGACACCACAAGCACCAACGCAGGTACTGTCACCACTACATGTACAGACACAACAAATGACAGCACCACTACCCCAGGACTGACTAGAATCACAACACAGGGGCACTGCACAGCAGCCAGCACCCATACAGAACACTGACACAATAGCAATGGTACCGGTTACATGACTGGGTGGGGTCTTCCTGATGGGGAACAAACCTTTCAAAGGACATAGATTGACATTATACCGCTAATAGGACAGCCCAAGACAAACTTGATTTGACTCACTCTGCCACACACACTCATGCTCCACCTCCCCGACAGAGCGGGCGAGACGCGCGCCGACACACACACTCACGCACACTCAATAATGCAGAGGACAATTGCATAGGGGTGTTGATAGGTATCAAAACATTTTCTTTTCTGGGTGACAGTGGGGCGACTAGGCCATGCATTAGGGAAGAGACATTTGTGACATCATGAGCGATGTGGATATGACCACCTTATTAACAGAGAAATCCATAACTTGTTAAACACCAGACATACACATGTTGAAAGTAAGGAAGATTGTTTAAACATAATGGGGGTGCACGGTACAGAGGGGGGTGCATAATGATAGCGCATCACAAGAGAGTACATTTAGCTACATTTTGAGCACACATCTTTCAGTGAGGAGACTGGGCTCATGAATACACGATTAACACAGAACAATTAAATGAGACACACAAGGTGGAAGAAGGTGCACTTGAGGGGGGAGGCCTACATTTCATTGACAGTTCACCACAGGAGGAGAGTAATAGGGGTAAGGGGTGGATGATCCATGTTCCCAACAGAATTTATTTGGCGACAAAATGACAGTGCAAGTGGTAATGCCACTAGCGCTTTTGAAAATAGCACTGGCACAAATGCATTAGCCAACACACATAGGGAAAGAGGTCATTGCTGCACGAACTGGAGAATGATGGTTGTATTAAAATTTGAGAGCAGATATTGGGGGGAGAAATATATTGTTTAAATGTAACAGTAATTACAGTAGTGGAGTAATAAAATACTAGACTAAATGAGTAATTAACAGAGTAGGTAGGGTTTAAAAAGTGGACATGGGGTGGGATACAGAGAATGGGAGTAAATTGTGAGGGTTGGGTTTGAAAGAAAAGAGGAAATAAATAAGTAAATAAATAAATAAATAAATACAAAAGAGGGGGGAGAGACAGCTAGCGAATAATTGGTAGCGGATTTCATTAGTACCAGCTAAAAGTGCCTGCAGTTCACTGCGAGGCACGCCCTGAGAAGTGAGAGAGGAGCCATAGGAAAAAAAAAAAAAGATTTAAAAACCCTGCGATTATCTTAACTAAGTAACATGGTGCACTTAATTTAGAAACACAGCCACCCTATATGACAAATTTACCACCCTGATGTTTCCCTATTTAGCTTGTCAGTGCCTGATGCCCCACGGGACAAAGGCACGCACTATAAATAGCTTACAACAAAAGCACAGTAAATATAAAGATCCAAAGGCCCATTTGTACACTAGCACCCAAATTGCATATATATGATCCAAGTGTGTAATGAGTATCTTCACATAAATTAAGTGCGTACCCATTTTCTGGGTACATTCCGAATTGTGTAATAATTTACAGTCAGACCGCCATTGAACGCCACCAGGTGGTGACAGGTTGGTGCATAGGTGTAACATTGGCTCCTCCCACTAGGACACTGAATAGTGTGAGAGTAGTGCAGAGAGGTTAGGTCAAGAAATTGAAGAATATGTAAATTCTCAGGTCTCAAGCACCACCATTTCATTTCTCGCCAGATATAAAGGACCCAGGGCAGGCCTGAAGACAACGGACAACCAACACCCAATGGCTATGGACTACAATGGGACATTTTCCCCTCCTGACAGACTTTGTTAGAAGTGTAAGGCGTCAAGCCCTACAAAGCGGTGGCCACCCTGGCAACGAGGGAGCAACGATCAACAGGGCCAACGCAAGAGATTTTCATGAACTGCAAAATAGCACGAACACTCCTGAGTTAGGGAAACATGGCCATCCTATGGTCCAACGCACACTAGCAACTAGAATAGGGATTGACACACGCATTTCCAAAGTTTAATTGAGTTTCATATTACATTTTGTGCACCTACAGCTGTAACACTGTTTTGTTTCTTCTCTTTTCCCCGCACATGCAGGTTGTTGCGTATGTATGCTGTTAGAAATGTGTAGGAAATTTCCTTAATGTTATCTTCCATTAGAAACTGTGAGGTCTACTGATTAAAACATCGTGTAGCATTCCCCACTCAATTGCCCACCCTATCAAGAACCTCAGACCCCTTAGAGCATGTTTCCCTGAAGTATATTTCCTTGCTTCCATTGAATAAACAGCCCAAGATTTTCCCTACCCATATTGAGAAATTTTGAAAACACGAAATGTCCAGGGGGAGGTTTGATTTTTGCCCTTAGTGATTGTTTAGTTCGCGGAGCTTGAGGTTACTAACAAGTACTAACGTATTAACGCCTTTCTTGCGATTTTCAGGCGGGCAACTTTATCATCTCATCAGCTGCAAGGACCCAGCAGCGTAAGTGGTTATGGGCACGCAAATAAGGACTTTTACCTTCACGATGGGACTATTAATGATGAACGAAATAATGGGGGTGGTACTTTGAAAATTATATGTAATAGTGAGCATTACCGCTGTATCCCCTGCTAACATTCCCTAACCTAAGCAGGAAGAGTTACGGCGTCAGTGGGTAAGGAAAAGCTGCTGCTAAAGTAAGGAGAGTTAAGGGCAGACACAAAGGGAGTAAAACATACACATAACACACATATCAGAAGTGACCAACAACATGCACACATGTACAAAATTGGTAGGGACACCGCTGGAGAGAGCTGTCCTGACTGTTCTTTAATATATGCCGGAAGAGAATTGATTACAACAGAAATTACTACAGCAGAGCACGACGCCCATGTATGACAAGGTGCGAAGAAGATTGCAAGGGAAGACAGCAACATTGAGATTGAAAAAAAAAAAAAAAAGGGGGATAATGCCCTATGGAAGATGACTACATAAAGCAGCTAATTGGAGAACAACTGTATGTGGAAAGTGACCAGAGAGAGAAGAAACAACGAGCAAATGCACAAGTGAGCAAGCTGCAAGAGAAAAAAATAAATAAATAAATAAATAAATAAATAAATAAATAAATAAATAAATAAATAATAAAAGAAGAAAGAAAAACAAAAAGAGAAGAAAAAATAAAATAAAAGAGACAAAAATATGATAAGTGCCTAACGGAGTGAGAGAAAAGAGCAAAGATGGTCACTGAAGAAGGACGTATACTGTTAAGGTACCAACGTTATGTTACCAGCACAACAGTGACAAGAAGTGGACAATCATTCTGGATGCGAGAAGGTTGAGAGAAGTTGCGAGATGAGAGCAGGAACATCACTGCTTATGGACTACTATTGAGCACATGCATCCAAAGATCAAGAGAAACTACCACTGAATTGGGGAGGAGAGTGTTCATTGGTGCGCATCAGCATGCCCTTGTTGGTGATGACCAAGGAAGATGTGAAGAGTGACACATTCACCAAGATGGAAAACAACGGAAGAAGAGAAACAGACAGAGAAGTAAAAAGAGGGGGGAATTACTTCTCGAGCGAGACAGAAGAATAATTGGGTGCAGTACCAGCATACTAAAGAATGATCAGCAAAACTGCATCTGAAAAGAGAAAGCAAAGAACTAGCTAGTGCTTGCATGGTAATGGAGGACATCATGACTGCCTGGTTAATTGAAGGTGATAACGGAAGGACTAGTACCAAGCACAGCATCATTGTGCAAGATAGAGATACATTGCAAGAGAACAACAGAAGAAGTTATCGGAATGCAAATAAGAGACATGGTGAAAGGAAGAGCCGGACTAAGGGAGAAGATAGCGGTGTGCAACATGGTTCCAGCAGTAATAAAGGTGGCCACTCCCTGTGATCAGAGGAAGTACGAAGGGAAGTGAGTGTGGTGGAACACAGAAGGAGAACACTCCTGTATGTACTGTTCATCAACAACAATGCAAAAATTATGGACACTTCAAGGAATTGACAAAGATATGCAGACCGGAAGGAGGTGAATGTTGCTTGGTGGTGTGGTCGACAAAGTCGTCCAGAGGGGGGACTGAAGAGGGAAAATCGAGATCAAACCCATGCCCCCTCACCCCAGGCGCATATACAGAAGAACAGCAGGAAGAACAAGGAGCGCACTTATCATTTGAACCAGGCCCCAGCGCACCCATGGGTGACAAATATGCTGAAACACACCCACTTCACCAACAGTGCAACTTCCATGCTACATTAGAATCAATGCTGCAATATCAGAATCTACAAACACAAAAATCCCTGTTTAAAGGCTTGCAAATGCCTATATGAATTAACATGGTCTAAATGCACAGTGTAAAGCCATGTTTCAGGAAAATTACAGCCAAGTTCATTTCTCTCACTGAACACTGGCTGCGGGAGCCTTCAGTAATGTTCCTCGCAAAATCTCCGACCTGCCAAGGCCGCACATTCAAGATAAGATTGCTTTCTGCAGACAGACATTTTTTAATTATCCACAAATGCGAATAAATCACGGCAACCCAGTGTGCTTTTTTTCTTTCTGGGAAGGAAAGACACTTTCTCAAGGACTCGCACAACATTTGAAACATAAATTGTAACAAGAATGGCGCAGCCCAGCGCCCAGAGCCCAGGTGCGAACTGCTTGTTCAGCTAAAAAGTTATGGGAACAAGGTCATATTGCAACAAGTTAGAATCAGGTAAGGGGGGCTGGCACAGCTAAATCAACCCACTGACGCAAAAGGTTAATATCCAATTGTCAGTCTCACTATAAGGGCTACATAGGTAACCTACCACTTAGCAGCCAATAGCAGGAGGAGATAGGTTTCTGGGAGCTGATCCAATTCTGTGAGGTCAGCCTGCAGTGTGATTACAAAGCTGGCTTGCAAGCCAGCCCCAGGGGAGACGGCGCCTGAACTCTCGATGTGCACGATGCTCTGCGTGTTTTTTTCTTTTTTTGCTGCCCAGAAATAAACGCAGTTTGGAACATGCTGCTGCCTGCTTGGGACTCTGTTGCATTTCTGGGGGCCATATGGGAGGTGTTGGGGTCTCCCATAGATGGTGAGGGTATGGCTGCTGGCCCCCACTGCCCTGGTGGGGTTCCAGCTTCTCCCCAACACTGCGTTCAATGGAACCTGAAGGCTGTTTACGACACCCCGCACTGCCATCTTCCCCCCACCTTTCGCTTATCTTTTATGTTTATGTTCCCCTCCCACCAACTTCTTTTCTTTGGCGACAGTGACCCCTTCATCGCAGGCAGGACATATACAATTTTCTTAGCAACCCAGGTTTCCAGATTTGAAACCTGGGGTGCTAACAGCGTTAAGCATCCGTTCCAAGGGCGGAACGGCTGTTAACGTCCCGGGGCCCTCGTTAAATGCCCTCACTTCGCTCAGGCCTTTAACTTGGGCCCTGGACTGTGAACACCCGTTCAAGCCATTGGAACTGGTGCTTAACACTATATAATGACTGGTCTGAAGTTGAATGCGACTAGGCTATGGAATGGCAGTCTGAGTGCAGTGCTTTAACACAGCTTGCTGGGGACGAAATCAGGATGATGTATGTGTGTGTGTGTATATATATATATACATATATATATATATATACATATAGTAAAAACTTAAGTTGAAGTGCAGTTAAGGAGAGTAAACGTAACCAACAAAACCCTTGAAATTCAGTGAATTGGGAAACTCAGGACCGGCTTAACTCAACGCGTTCTCGTTGATCTCCCCCATAATGCCATATCCCCAAAATACCATTTTTTATTGTATTGTAAATTTCTTCTCTTATAATACATATGTGCTCTTGGGCTTTGGAATGGAAACACACCAAATTAAGCTATTCCTGAGTTTTCCAATGCGCTGAATTTCAAGGGTTTTGTTGCGTTACGTTTACTCACCTTCACTTCAACTAAAGTTTTTTCCTTTAATTGCAAGGATTTTGTTATATCATCGTTTCTTTTCATGTCCACTGCATATTTTTTGGCACCATTGGCCATTGCCTTCAGCTGTGTCCACTGTATATTGGCCATGGTCTTAGGCCATGCCTACTGTATATTTTCACTGCTACTGTTCATGGCCTTTTGCAATGGCCAGTGGCAATGGACTTCGGACATGCCCACTGTATATATTTCAAAGTCACTGGCCATGGCCTTCGTCCCTGCCTACTGTATATTTTTCAGCGTCACTATCCATGGCCTTTAGTCATGGCCAGTGGCCATGGCCTTCATCCTTTAGCCATGACCAGTGGCCACGGTCTTCGGCCATGCCCAGTGTATATTTTTCGGCACCACTGGCCATGGTCTTCACCCATGGCCAACGACCACGGCCTTCAACCATGCCCTTTGAATATTTTAAAACAGTCACTGCCCACTGTATTTTTTAAATCAGTCTCAGCTCTATAGGCATGGCTTTCGGCCGTGCCCACTCTCTATTTTTTTTAACACTGTGGCGTTCGGCTGTGCCTTCTCTCCATTTTTTTTTACAGTAATAGGTCACTTGCCATGGCCTTTGGCCATGGCCACTTTATATATTAAAACACTACCAGGCCTTCATCCTTTCAAAAACGCTACCAAACTACATCCATGGCCAGTGATTTTTCACCCCCGACATCACTGTAGCAGTTTTTTTTAATAACTGTTTTTCTATACCCACAATTACATTGTAATGAACGACCGATACCCTCGGCTATTGGGAAAAACAGTGAAAAAAACAAATTCCTCCCCTACCTTCCCAGGCCCTCACCAAGTGCCCCTCTCATGTGACAACAATTGTCATTTCTGTGACACAGTTTCAGCTGAAATGTTGGGTAGGCATGGTTATATCCCAGGTTATACCCAAGGATATGTGAAAAATGTTTGAGCCTCATGTTGTAAACTTGGTCCCTAGCCCCTCTCCAACTCCCAAATTTCACTTGGTGTCCTCTTGCCTCCCACCCACCTCTAGACTGATGCCATTTGCATGTTTTTTACCTGCAAATGGCTTTTTTCTGTGTTTTATTTTTCGATACCCTGGGTTTAACCTGGGGTATAACCGCAGGAATCTTTCGGATCAAGAAAAAAAAAGATGCCGGCTGTTTCATTTGTGAACACCTGGATTCTGAATGCAACCTGGTAGATATAGCTATTTATTTTGGAGAATGGGGTACCCCCTTCTTTTTCAAATATTTTAAAAGGTAATAGACAAAATAACCCTGAACCACAAAAGGATCGCAAGTCAACGGTTTGTGCCCAAGTTGTTTCAAATCTGGTCCAAATCCATCCAGCGATTTTGGCTGTGTGTTGGAACAAAAGTTTACTTTTTGTCTATGGAAAAATGAATGGGGAGTTCAAAAGTGCATGTTTTTGTTTTCTTAATAAGCTTTCAATTTCCCATGTATTCCATTCTGGAGGTTAGTGGGGGGCTCAGGGGGTCAGACGTAAGAAATTGTCTGCAAAATTTCAACCAAATCCGTCCTACGAGGCAAACGTTATTAGCGATTCATTTTTTAGATTTCTTATGTAACTTCGACTCACCTTAAATATAGGGTGGGGGTCACCAGCCCTATAATATACAAACACTGATAGATAATCTTTATATGTATGTATCTATGTATGTATGTGTGTATGTTTGTCCGGCTATACAAATCCATACCGTTGACCCCACGACTACCACATTTTGCAAGGATTCCTCTTTTGTCTGGGGCAAGATCGTAGTCTATGTTTGGATGCAAAAATCTTACGTGCAAAAACAAATTTTGTTGTGTGTGTATGTTTGTCCGGCTATACAAATCCACACTTTTGAACTGACTGCTACCACATTTTGCATGGATTCCTCATTTGACTGGGGCAAGATTGTAGTCTATGTTTGGATACATATGATAATTCACTCTGTAGACACCCTCATTTACTGATGCTCACCCCGATTCACTACAGTAGATACTAGAAGGAGGCAAAATTTGGAAAAGTGTCTGAAGCAAAATGTTTGATGTGAAGAGGAAGTGCCAAGTGTCATCCACACTCCAGCCACCCCCTTCGTAGTACCTGGAACATTCACGCCAAAATATGTGATGTACGAAGAACAGATACACCAGCAGAGAGCCACAGTAGGGCTCTGCCCAGTGACTATCAGAATAACAGCACATATTGAAGTAGCAACACCCAAGCAAACCTGGACAGTAAGGTAACCACTGAGAAATCCATATCTACAGACACGGCAAAAGGACATTTGTCAGAATGGGATACCCGAAGAAGACAAGAAGATACTAAAAGAAGACAACTGGTGATGTCATGAGAGATCGGACTGATGCACATATAGAGTATAGAATGACCTAAGAATGCTGATAAAGAGACAAAATGCCATGGATAAGTGACATTTTAGGCCCTATGCGCGATGAAGACATTAAGTCAGTTTAAACGTGTACATATGGAAGAAACCGCAAGAAGCAAAGAAATCATGAAGCCTGCTTATTCTTAATAGTAAAATAGATTGCGGCAAGTACCAACTAGCTACCTCAAAAGCACTTTTATAGATGAGTGAAAATCCACTACGCATATGAGCAGAATTGAATAGACGTTACTAAAGGTTTCAAGAGGAGAAGGCTGCAACAAACAAATCAAGAATTAAAGACAAAGAGAAACTCAGCTGAAGGTAACCCTGCAAAGAGGCCAAGGTCATATCAGGAAATAATAGACTGGCAATGCCTACAATTAAATAGAAAGAATAATAGAGTCTCCTGTTCAGCAAGGTCGAGATAAGCCACAGATGGCAGAAGACTGGCAGAAGTAAATCAAATACACGAAATGCATGAAGAAGAGGCCGATTTCACAGTGTCTGAACCAGGTGACAAGACAGGCAGGGATGAGACCTTCACACCTACCCATGGGGCCCCGCCGTACCCATATTCCTTAACTTTCTCAAACCAAGAAGCAGACTCAAGGCCAAACTACAAAGCAATAATTGACACACGGCCACTGAGGTGATAAATGGTTGTAACATAAATTGTAGGGAAGCTGGGGTGCAGACTTACTCCCTGCACCTGGCTAATTATTCTGCATGATGCTAAGCGCAAATGGAAAAGTATGTGCGGGATCGATGCCAATACATTCATAGTGGGCCATGTAATCTAGGGTCCTATAAAGAGTAGAGCCAATGGGACGTCCTACTTTTAGTGACGTTTACAGTGGCTAGTTTGAAGGAAGGGCTTAGTTGCCCCACCTGACATTATTATCCAATCCCCTCTCCCCGTTACCATATACAGATATAGTACCTATGTTAAAGTTACCTTCCTATAACCAATCAAGTTGCATGTTAGGTTTTTAAGATTACATGTCAATGATGACGAGTTTTTGGTATAAATGTTGTGTTTCTGCTGATATTAATTGGAGTTTAAGCGAGAAGGAAGATCGAGCAGTTGCTGATGTTCATTGGACTCCCCGTTTTCTGTACTTGTCATTAAACAGACTCCCTTTGCCAAACTATTGAGTTGTCATTATTATTTGATGCAAGAGTACGAATCAACATCCCCATCTATTTCGAGGGTGCTGCTGTTCATCTTAAAGGGCCATTTGGAGACCCCCAGTCTTATGGGCTGGTTGGGGTCCATCCGGTTCACTTGGTTACAGAGATTAGATGGTTAGATTAGATAAGACACCCTTTGACCATCGACATAAGTAACTTCGGGTCCTCGTCAATGTCACAAGTCCTTTGCTCTCTGGCTGATAGAACAGGAAGCTCCCCATAGATACTGGTTAGTTTAATTAAAAACCTTGCAGGTTAGGTCTGAAGGAATCTTTGTTTTCCCCCAAGAATCCCTTCCACTTCTACGAGCAGCCGATCGGACAAGCAGCACAGAAAGGCAGTAACGAAGGCAGTGATCCCGAGCGTCCGGAGAGGAAAAAAATGGGAACGGTGAGTGAAAAAGACTGAATGCTTTGGCAAAAATTTGCAGGCCTTGAAACAAGTAAGGGAAGGTAATGGAGGGAGGTGGGACAAAAATAACATCAGAGTAAGAGTATAATGTATATATAAGGGGAAAAACATTGATTTGAGGGTGGCCGAGCAATAGAAAGAGATACCGGGAGTAACCGAGGTAGAGACTATACATCAATTTTTCATATGTTTTTAAAAGAGCGCTAGAAGAAGCCTTCATTTAAGGTCCTGAATTGATAGGGCGAACTAGAAGACCAGAATTGATTAAAGACGATCTGAAAGAAATGGGCTTAAATTCCATGTCGGAATACAATTAGGGGCAGAATGCATGTGAGGAAGCAGATGGCATGAGATTTGCGTAGCCGGCTGAAGTCTGTCTTGTCTGTTTCATGTTTTTTTTTATCTATGTCGTCAGGAGGTAAAAACCTTTTAAAAATAGCATGAAAATTTAACGATTGTGATAATATAATTTTGCATGGCATGTATTGATGGATGTAGTTAGCAAAAGTAAAAGTGAAATGTTTGTTGGAAAAACGGGATCAGAGCTTGCAACGATTGGTGCTCGCTAATATTGTTGATCTTGGGTTTGAAACGTAAAGCAAAATAAAGTGTTGTATAGAAGAGAAGATAAATAGGTTAAGCATGGAAGACATTACCCCAGTGGCGCACATGTGCAAACAGCTGCTGAAGCATGCACCTAAGCTTAAACAGTACAGTGCAGAATGGGTTAAAAGGACTGCAAACAAATTGTTTATACCATGGCCCCAGGGAGGATCGCTATCTAAAACTGTCCTGCAGCACATGACGACATATCTGTACACCATGTACATGGGCACAAAGTCAGACAAGAGCCTAGCTAGTTTGGAGATTTGGAAGATGTATGAACAAGAAAAGGAGGAGGAGCCATTGTTAGATTCGATGCTGAATATATGCACATAGAGGGGTAAAGAGCCTTCTGCGCCACCCGCCCCGTCTGAAACAAAAAGCGAAGCTAGTAAAGACAAAGGATTATACCCGTTGAGGGAATTTAAGGCAGCCACGGGAGATAGCAACCCAGCATATGAGTCACCTACGCAAAGACGTGACGAAAGCCTAGAGAAAGACAGAGACAGAGATATTACATCCAAAGTCCCAAGGGATAAGGAGAGGCACGAAAAGGAAAAAGGGAACCAAACACAAACAAGTACATCTCTAGAGATGGGAAGAGAGGAAAAGAGATGGAAAGGAGATGAGGATAGGACTGATGAGATGGCATTCACACAGAATGAATGGATGGCAGGTCAGATTTTATTGAAATTCGATGGTAAAGGCATTGAAGATATGAGACAGAAAGGAGAATGGGACGAATTAGAGAGGAGGGAAAAGGAAAACCGATCAAGAGATGAAGCGGCGAAGAAAAAGGATAGATAGAAACGAGAGCAGCTATATCATGACGAACAGGTCAGAAAACAGGGAAAGTCAGAAGAAGAGAGACAACGCATTCATAAGCAGAGAACAGCTGATGATTGAGATAGAATAGAACAAAGGAGAATAGAAGACGAAGAACAAAAGATACGGGAGAAGAGAATAAAAAGACAAAGGGATGAGGAAATGTGAAGGGCAAATAAACAAAGAGATGCGAGGAAACAAGAAGAAGACAGAGCCAGAGAGGATGTGAGGAAGCGTACAGCGTTTGATGACGACATAGAAAGTAAGCGAAGACAGAGAGCACAGGATCTTGAATATCTGGAAAGAGAGGTTAAAGAACCTGATCCAGTAGTAGGCTAGGAAGATATAGAATTCTTCCCTGAGTACGATTTAGTACCAGGCACGTCCAGGGCAAATATCGAAAATGACTGCGTGTCAGGTCTTGATTGTCATGTAGATTAGAGAGACCTCTGTCCACAAGTACCCCACAGAGATAACGTTAAATCACTCTCTGTGCGATCCTTGAGGCCACAGATGGGTGATGTTCGTAGCCCGGAACTGCAGAACACTGGAACCCCAAGGCCACTGTAAGGCAAAATGCCTGTTAGCACCAAACAATCACAGTGATAATAACAGTGTACATAAACAACTGTAACAGGCTTACCTAACAGGGGTAGTGATGTAGCTCCTAACCCCAGGTGGCTTAGGGAGTGATTCTGTGGGGGCTCACAGGAACCCAGATGGAAGTAGGGTGAGTAATGATGACTCACAGTCGTGCAAACCAAAACACCGACTGGCCCACCTGTAGATGAAGCGTGGAGAGAACAAGAGGGTCCGTGATAAGTATCCTGGAGTTGTCAAGGAATTCAAAGAAAGAACAGATGCAGGACGCCAAGGCAAAAGGGTAATCCAAAAGAAGTCAGTGTTGCAAATTTGAGTTCAAGTAGTCCGTGAGGTCTGAGCACCAAATCACAACAGAAGCACAAATCCAAATCAAGTCCGTAGGAGAGTTCCAAGGTCGTGAAGTCTGTGATGCAGGAAGAAACAGTAATCGCTGTACAGAGTTCCAAGGAACAGCTGTGAAGCAAGGAGTTGCGGGCAAATCACTGTTTAAATATCGAGCGCTTCCGTGTCACGTGACGCACCATCGAGACACGTGACTGGGAACCAAGTGTCACGTGACGCGGACGTGATCGTCCAGGGATGCCTTCCGCCATGCACCATGGCAACCGCCAGTGAAGGAAGGGAGACAATCAGAGCCGAACACTGCGCCTGCCGGGTCCCAAATGGGTGACACGGCCCGGAGGAAAACTGGGAAGCAGCCGCCCACGTGACCTCTGCCCTGCGTGAGTAGTAGAGAAGGGCAATACAGGGCCTGGGGGTGCTATGGGACACCTAGGTGTAGTAGGGACAGGTGTGGAAGTGGGGTGTGTGCGAGAAGGGAGCGTGACAGAACCCCCCAAAGGCTCACGACCCCGTGGGCAGGATGGATGGTCCCTAGGGAAGCGAGAGACGAGGCGGGGAGCATGGACATCCCCAGCAGAAACCCAGGAGCGCTCCTCAGGACCATAACCCTCCCAATCCACCAAGTATGCAAGCAACCCCTGAAAACAAGAGACCCCAGAATGCCAGAAACCACAAACACATCAGGGGAAGCAGGAGAGACCGGGGCAGCCGGGGAGCGGAGACGGGTAGGACCGGGACAAGGTTTGAGCAAATAGGTGTGAAACACTGGGTGAATCCACCAAGAACCAGGGACCCGAAGCCGATAAGCAACGGGATTGACCACACGGGAGACCACATAAGGACCAACAAACCGGGGCAATAGCTTGCAGCACCCCGGCAATCTGAGATAGCGAGTGGACAGCCAGACCCTATCCCCCACAGAATGGACCGGGGCTGGCGACCGCTTTCGGTCCGTCACAGATTTCAAAGTAGCTTGAGCCTCCATGAGATGAACCAGGGTCTGTGAGTGGACAGCAGACAGATTCCGGACACAGGCGGAGCGGCAGGATTACCAGAGAGTGAGAAATCAGGGACAGGCAGGACCCGAGGATGCTGCCCATAAAGGGCGTAAAATGGGGAGAAGCCAGTGGAAGAATGGACAGCATTGTTTTACGCGAACTCAGCCAGATGCAGAACACGAAACCAAGATTGTTGGTACTGAAGAGTCAAGCAACGCAGGTGTTGTTCCATGGTCTGGTTGACTCGCTCGGTATGCCCATCCGTCTCTGGACGATAGGCCTAGGAGTAACGAGAGTCAATCCCCATCAATTTAGTCAAGGCCCGCCAGAAGCGTAAGGTAAACTGAGAACCCCTATCAGATACCAACACAGCGGGCAACCCAAACAAGCAGACCACAGACTTGAAAAGTAACCCCGCTAGTACAGGAGCGGAAGGAATGCCTGCACAGGAAATGAACTGTGCCATTTTCGTAAAGGAATCCACCACCACCCAGATGGAGTCAAATCCCTGCACCCTAGGTAGATCTGTCACAAAGTCCATGGTGAGGGTATGCCATGGTTTTGGGGGTATGGGTAGTGGTCGTAGTAGGCCCAAAGGACGTCCCTTCCGGTGTTTACATTGGGCACAGACGTAACAAGTGTTCACATAACATTCAACGTCCCTCCTCATGGAGGGCCACCAAAACCAGCGCTTTAAGAGAGATAAGGTCCTTCTCTGACCAGGATGACCATTTATGGCTAGATCATGAGACCACTCCAGTGCGATATTAAGGGCATCTGTCGTGGGTAAAAGCAGTCTATCCTGTACAAAGGGCAAACCATCCTGGAACACAGGGATCCATTCCGAGAGCAGGTCTGGGTGACTGGATACCCAAGTACGTATAGAGTCCAAAAGGGGTAGGGGTGGTGTACAAAGGCACACAATGTTTCTTTTGTCCAATAGGGACTCAGGGACCCATGAGTGATACCTGACCGGTGTTTGATTTGGAAATCGTAAGCTGCAACAAACAAGTGCCACCTAACCTGTCTACCTTTAACACATTTGAGTGGGATAGGTCTTGAAGGTTTTGGTGATCCGAAAACACTGTTGTCCAGTGTTTCGCACCCAATAGGTGGTGACGCCACACTTGGAAAGTGTCTTTCACTGCCAACAGCTCCTTTTCGGTTACTGTATAGTGACTTTCAGTGGGGATGAACTTGCGAGAATGGAATGCGACGGGATGTAACCGTCCAGGGTAAACGAGGATGCGTCCGCCTCGACTATGAATGGCAATTCTGGGTCAGGATGCTGAAGGACGGGGGCAGTGATGAAAGCCGTTTTTAGTGTGCCAAAGGCATGCTGATGTTCCTCCGACCAAAGATACGGAACACGAGGGCTGGTCAAGGCAGTGAGAGATGCCACAATGGAGGACAACCCAAATATGAAACGCCTATAAAAATTGGCAAACCCCAAAAACGACTGTAGTGCTTTGAGGTTCGTTGGTGTTGGCCAGTCCAACACAGCCCTCACTTTGGCCTGATTCATGGCTAAACCGTTTGGCGTAGTATGGAAACCCAAGAACTCGACATTGTCGACGTGGAACTGGAACCTCTCAGGTTTTGCAAAAAGAGAATGTTTCTGTAACCGGGACAGGACTTCTCGTACATGCAACACATGTCCCTCCATACTCTGTGAAAATATGAGGATGTCGTCCAAATATACAACCATGAATACATCCAATATATCGCTAAAGACTTCGTTCATGAAACTCTGAAACATGGCTGGGGCATTGCATAGCCCGAATGGCATGACCATGTATTCGTAAAGCCCATAGCGAGTACAAAAAGCAGTTTTCCACTAGTCCCTTTTTCGGACACGGACCAGATTGTAGGCCCCCCTGAGATCTAATTTG
Organism: Ambystoma mexicanum; assembly: GCF_040938575.1. NCBI lineage: Eukaryota > Metazoa > Chordata > Amphibia > Caudata > Ambystomatidae > Ambystoma > Ambystoma mexicanum. The sequence goes on from NC_090937.1 coordinate 640,604,220, forward strand.
GTATAAACAGAAGCATGCGTTAGGTGATCATGCAAGGGTGTTATAAGGGGTATGGGATACCAGTCTTTGTTAGTGATGGCATTAAGTCGACGATAGTCCACACAGGGCCTGAGGTCTCCTTCTTTCTTGGGGACAAAGAATATTGGACTGGCTGCTGGTGACGAGGAAGGGAGTATATGACCCAGATGTAGGGATTTCTGTACGTAGGATCTCAACGCCTGTTCCTCAGTAGGGGACAGTGAATAGATACGACCAGTCGGAACTGTGGAATCAGGAAGCAGATTTATGGGACAGTCGTAAGGTCTATGAGGTGGGAGGACCTCAGAGGACCCTTGATCAAAGACTTCCCGGAAGTCTTGGTAGGCTTCAGGAATGCCCCAACCACTAAACCCACCAAATAAAGGTCCCCTGAAGAAGCCTGGGGTTCTTCTATGGTAAGTTGCGCGATAGCACCCAAAGCTTGTGATGGGGTTTCATCGCCTTGAGATAACAAGAAGCAGAAATTCTGGCATACATCGGATTTGAAATGCACTGAACCTGTTTTCCAGTCAATAAGCGGATTGTGTTGCTTCAACCATGGTATACCCAATCCGAGACCGAATTGTGGCATGGCAATTAAATCGAAACTGATGGTCTCCTTATGAGTAGCCTGGATGGTTAGGCTGAGTGGTGCGGTCTGTGGCTTAACAGAGCAAGATACCAGGGCAGTACCATCCACAGCCTGTATGGGTTCAGGGTGCATTTTGTTCACCAGTGGAAGGTTCAGGGATAAGGCCAACGTGATGTCAATGTAGTTCCCTCTGACCCCTGAATCGATAATGATGGCGACAGGATGTGTGATGTCTGGGGTGCGTTGAAGGACAGAGTATACGGGAGGGAAAGCCCAAAACTATAGCACAGGACAAAGGGCTATCAGTAGAAAGAAAACACGAGGGAGAGTCCTGTCTATGGAGTCAAAGCTAATTGCAATTTGATTATATGCAAAAGAAATTTGAGGTGTATCTGATCCTCTATTGTAGCCTTATTTATGCATATCCAAAGGATAGGTGTACAAACAAAGGAGTAATAATACACATGCACTTGTGTAAATTAAATTAAACCTGAGAGTGGTTTTTATTTTCTCTGTACAACAATGGGCCTGATACTGCCAAAAGCGGGCACTGAGTTCGGGGAGAAACAAGAAATGCTCGATCCAGTCCCCGGATCTATGATCGAGCAGTCCCAAAACCCTGGTTCCTGGGTTTCGGGCGATGTGGGCATTATGTCATGATGCCTACCCCCGGGCATCTGGACCTAGCCCATCAGCCCCGGAAGCAGGCATCCAGACGTTTATTAAAACCTCAGCAGCCCCAGCTACGGGCTATCTGGGTTCAGTCCTGGCACCTTAGGGGCCAGGCTCATAATAGAAATCAGTCCTGGCGCCTAAGGCGCCAGGCTCATAGTCATTACTTCCCTCAGGCAGACCATGCTGCAATTGAACCCAGGCCAACGTGAAGCCTGGAGGGGACTATTTTACTGCAGGGACTATTTTTTACTCGGGTGTGGTTCTAGGTACTTCTTACCTGGAACTACTTTTTGAGGCTATTTAAACCACGCCCGACCAGCAATACACGCTTCGCGTTATTCTGCATTTCAGCAGCGTAATGCTCACCGTGCCTGCAGCATCCTGTCTTCTGCCATGCCTGCCTCGAACCTGGACATCATCCTAGAAGAAAGGAAGATAAGAACAAGAACTTACCTTCTAATATTCATCTGTTCCTGAACTCACTGCACTTCCGAACTGGGAAAAAGACTTCAGAAATAAAAGCATTGCATCGCTAGCAGTAGCGCCCCGCCATACTTACCAGTCTTCATCTCCACGGTCCAGCGCTGCTGCCATCATTTCGTCGCTGCATCCGTGGCACCTGGGAGAGACAAAGGATAACAAGGTGAGCCGGGTGCCAACAAAGACAATCAAAACAACCATATTATACTCACCAGAGTTACCGCCCTAGTCATCTTTCATCGGCATGCAACATCTAGAACGCCGCACCTGTGGGAGGAAAAGACACTTGTTAAAGACATTTTATTTATTTTTTACCGGACAGCGCTGGGTAATACAGAGTCTTACCTGCGCGCAACATGCAGCACTTCAAGTGATCTCCTCTCGGTTCAAGCTGCAAGACAAAAGGGGGAAAACGAGTGAATAACAGACAATTGAACTCTATAGACATTATACTTACTGCTCCTTGCCACTTGCCACGGAGTCCAACATGTCTGGAACTCGCCCAAAATCTTCGAACAAGTGAAGCAACTGGAATTCTACGCGCCCCTGCGTTCGGTGCAGGATGGAGAGCTCATCATTACAAACAATAAGGTGAGGGAGCAAAAGAGAATATCAGAGGTGCTTAGAGGGAACGAATTAAGCAAGTGTTTCCTCGCATCCACTGGGTGACTAATTCCCTTCTCCTGCTTTTAGGAAACTCCTTTTACGAATCAAGCAAACAAAGCTAGGAGGGCCGGTCCAGTCAGCCATCTCAGCACTACCAATAACGCTGGTGGAGACCGTAGAAGTCCAGTTCCGATCGACGCCCCCGTGGGTACCAGGTGAGCATAATACATTCCTTAACAAAATGACCAATTAAGCCACAATAGTAACAGGCGTTATCCACCCTCCTGTGCTCCCTTTCTGTTGGAGTGATTGAGCTATGGATCCCTCCCACTTGCATAGGTTCCCCTGATGAGTCAGAAGAGGAAGAGACAGAAGTCGGGACAGAGGGACCAGAGAACCCAGCTTCAGCTCTGCGTTCAGATCGGTGTGCGTCGACCTGTAGAGCCAAATCCACTAGATCAGGGAACTGAGTTGGCAAGGAGGGGACAACCGATAGGGCATCTTTCATGGTGTTGCTCAAACCCCTATAGAACACCACCGCCTTCTTTTCTGGCCATGAGGTTTCTGCTGATAACTGATTGAAACGAGTGATGTACTCTATGAGTGTACCTCTACCCTGATTTAGATCCAATAGCTCCAAATCCCGGGACTGGACCTTGTGACAAGTGTCAAAGACTCGTGACATCTCTGTCACCAGGAGATCAAAGTCATACAAGGTAGGACTTTCGCTTTCCAGAAGGGGATTGGCCCAGGCAGCTCCAGTGCCTGCCAAATGCGACAGTGTAAAGGCTGCTTTAGTGGTGCAATCAGGAAAAGCAGTAGGCCTACATAGAAAGTGCAGTTTACATTGATTGAGAAAAGTACGGAATTTTCTGGGGTCCCCGTGATACCTTTCGGGAGCTGCCAGCGGAAAAGGAGAAGGAAGTACCATAGGGATGGGATTCTGTATGCTCGGAACCTGAGGAGGAGGAGGTGTTGGTGGAGTTGTGTCCCCAAATTCGGCATATGGGGGAAGGGGGTGGCGAACACTCTGCAAGGAGTCTAAGTGATGGTGGATGGCTGTGGTAGCTGCATCCATGTCGGCTCTTACCACTGTGATCGCCTGAACCATGCCGGCCATGGGGTCTTCCGCTGAACCCTCCATGATCCACATGACAGTAGGCTTCACAGTCTGTCAGGTCTTGATTGTCATGCAGATTAGAGAGACCTCCGTCCACAAGTACCCCACAGAAATAATGTTAAATCACTCTCTGCGCGATCCTTGAGGCCACAGGTGGGTGATGTTCGAAGCCCGGAGCCGCAGAACACTGGAACCCCAAGGCCACTGTAAAACAAAATGGCCATTAGCACCAAACGATCACAGTGATAATTACAGTGTACATAAACAACTGTAACAGGCTTACCTAACAGGGGTAGTGATGTAGCTCCTAACCCCAGGTGGTTTAGGGAGTGATTCCGTGGGGGCACGTGAGCAGGAACCCAGATGGAAGTAGGGTGAGTAATGATGACTCACAGTCGTGTGAACCAAAACACTGACTGGCCAACCTGTAGCTGAAGAGTGGAGAGAACAAGAGGATCCGTGATAAGTATCCTGGAGTTGTCAAGGAATTCAAAGAAAGAATAGATTCAGGACAGCAAGGCAAAGGTGTAATCCAAAAGAAGTCTGTGTTGCAAATCAGAGTTCGAGTGGTCCGTGAGGTCTGAGCACCAGTTCACAACAGAAACACAAATCCAAATGAAGTCCATAGGAGAGTTCCGAGGTTGTGAAGTCTGTGATGCAAGAAGAAACAGTAATCGCCTTACAGAGCTCCAAGGAACAGCTGTGAAGCAAGGAGTCGCGGGCAAATCACTGTTTAAATATTGAGTGCTTCCGTGTCACCTGACGCACCATCGTGACACATGACTGGGAACCAAGTGTCACGTGACGCAGGCGTGATCGTCCGAGGATGCCTTCCCCCATGCGCTATGGCAACCACCAGTGAAGGAAGGGAGACACTTGGGGCCGAACACTGCGCCTGCCGGGTCCCAAATGGGTGACACGGCCCAGAGGAAAACGGGGAAGCAGCCGCTCACGTGACCCCTGCCCTGCATGAGTAGGAGAGAAGGGCAATACGGGGCCTTGGGGTGCTGTGGGACACCTACGTGTAGTAGGGACAGGTGTGGAAGTGGGATGTGTGCGAGACGGGAGCATGACACTTCGACACCAGAAGCATCGGGGAGACAATCGATAGAATATATGATGAGATGGGGTTAGAACAGGTACCCCAAGGGAAAGGAGGGGATGGGCATCTAGAGAGCACTCAGTTGTATGATGCTGAGGAAGCCTCACGAAGTAGCAAAAATAGAAAGCTGTCATTAGATAGGCTGACCCTAACCAGAAATGAGGAGCATGAGAGAAGTTGCACGAGTTGGGCACAGACAGTGTCGGACGCAGAAAGAGAAAAATGTTAAGAAAGAGAAGACGAGAGAAGATGTGAAAAAATGGTCAGATTCTAGTGGGTCTGCACCTAAGACATCAGAGTCAGCCACACCATCAGAGTGGCATGAAGGAGTATCATATGGTCAGATGGGGTGTCGCAACCTTATGTGAGCAGACTAAGGACATTGCCAGGAAGACGGCAATGCAGGAATATTACCCCTGCTGTAGACAGAAAAATGATGCGAGAGGAAAAAGAGTGTCATGTGTCACGGTTCCCTTTACTAGAAAAAGGAGGAGCGAGACCACAATATATACCCTGGCCTCACATGGATAGAGAGAACCTGAAAAATAAGCTCCCAATGCTGACATCGGGAGCCGGAAAATGGATAAATGAGTTAGAAAAAATGACAGGGGGGGAACACGTTAGCTTTAGGGGATATTAAGGGTCTTTTAATTGCCATACTTGGTGATAGAGCTGACGATGTGTGGGCACGAGCGGGTTAACCTGGAGTGACTACAGTTAATACTGCGCATGACGGAGTGCCGTTTAACAATTGCAGAACTTCGGTGTGGAAAGCACTTTGAGTGCTATACCCAGACACTTCTGATATGGGAGCTTTAATGTCACGCAAGATGAAGGAGTCAGATGATCCTTTGCTTTACATTCAGAATTTCCAAGACGCCTAGGTGCTGGAAACTCATGAATCTTGGGGGAAATCTATACCCATGTTTTACCATAAATTATGCCAAGGGCTGCCAGAACAGGTAAAGAAGCAGCTCAAGCAATTGGTAGGGATTGAGGCAAAGCCATGGTCTGAAATACAGTTGACCATCGCGCACTATTGCAGGCTGCTGCAAGAAAAGAATCACAAAAAGGATGATGCTCGAAAAGGTGAAGAAGCTAAATTGGTGCAGAAAAAATTATCAAAGTATGACATTGAGGGGGCAATGATAATTAATACAGATGGATCAAATATGCAGCAGGCCAATAATCAAAGGCAGTTTGATCAAAGCAATAATGGGCTTTACCCAAGGGGGAGAGGCATTCGAGGAAGAGGATGGCAGAGTAATCAGGGAGGTTTTCAAAACAATCAAGGAGGTTTTCAAAATATGCAAAAATGGAAACCAGGGTATGCAAAATGGGCAAATAATCAGACCACCGCCACCATGTTGGACGTGTGGAATAACAGGGCATCCAGCACGCATATGCAGAAGTCAAGGCATGGTACAAAACAACCAATTATCAAGAGGAGGGATGCTGGATCCATCTGCGTTCTAGCAGCAGGGTGGAAATGGAACTACGCAGAATCACACGGTGCAGCAGCCGGGAGTAAAGCAAGGTTTGCAACCCCAGAATGTGACACATTTTCCATAGGGACAGTCTCAAGAGTTGCCAATGCAACTGTCACAAAGAACAGGTACAGGACAGGTACTGAATTCAGGAACGAGAAGTGCCAGAAGTGACGGAGGAAATTCAGAACGGGACAAAATTATATATAGACTAATCGCGGATCCTGGCGAGAACGCACAAAGCAATCGGACCTGGCAAATACTAAGAAGACTAAGATCTATCACCTTTGGCGAAAAGAATTCCTTTCTCAAGACTTGAAAACTAAAATAATTTAAGAAAGTGAACACCCCGAAGGGAATCTCTCCTGAAGAACCACGGCTAAATGTGATGGAGAAACACGTGTTGGGAGATTAGATGTGTTTCATGGAACTTCAATAACATGTATAAATGTATGAAGTCAATACATTGAAAATGAATGAGTACCCACTTCGGATGTATGAAGCTAATACATGGAAAATGAATGAATAACTACTACAGATTGATCAATGCTATGTATGAAATCAATACATGGAGAATAAATCCATTTATAATTTTTAAAATTAAGAGTCTTTCTCATTATATTTGGTGCTGGGCTCGCACAAATTACAAGTGACAACGTAAGAGGAAAAACATATATAGACTAGGACAGCTCACTGGGAGACCTGATGTGTTCTAACCTATCAGTGACACCGAACCCTCACGAGGAACAAAGGGTAGACGTCTGTATAGAGGATAAAGAATATTCTTTCTTAGTTGACACAGGTGCGACACGCTCGTGTATACGTGAAGGCAAGTTTTCTTTGTCCGGCGATGCCATAAATACTCAAGGCTTCACAGGAGCAACAAGTCATCTTCCGTTTACAAAAGAACTTCCACTCTCCATAGGGGAATGTGACATGAATGTGCCACTGCTATATTCAAGGCATGCCTCTGTGAATATATTGGGACAAGACCTAATGACAAAGCTAAACATGACAATCTCGTCCACGGAGAAGAGCATAGTATGTTCAACTTGAGGAATGCATTATTTGAACATATGAAAAATGATTAGAGCATACGCAGGTCAAATGGCTATGAGAGCTATTCCATTGGAACCAGAAATATTCGCTTATGGAGTGCGCATATTAATGTCATGGCTACCAGGCCTTGCAGACGAAACAATGAGAACCCCAGATGAGTTTCTGTTCAGGCCAAGAATACCTATGCATGAGGAAAAGGGATGAGTGTTTCCCTTGACAATACAAACTGCCATAGTGCGAGGGAAAATGGCTCTGCTTGAAGGTTGTGATGATGAAGGCAGACAATGGTGTGCAGTAATCACCATTGGGGAATGTTACAGATTGACTGACGTCACTGATGACGATCTGTTTGAAGAACAAACAGGTGAAGATGAGATGACAGTTGAGGTTAATCTCATCTATTTGGTGAGAATTATCAAAAGATAAGTGCCTCAGAGAATGATGCTGGCACAAAAACATCCTGAATACTTTGATGACGACATGGCAAAGGTGCCTGTCTCAGTATGGACTGCAGGCCCCTATGACGTAGGCTTACTGAAAGGAGTCGGAGAAGTAAACATTTAATTGAAACCAGGAGCAATCCTGCCAAAAGCATGAAAGTATTCCATGTCTAGGGAAGCAGATGAAAGGATTTTCAAGACAATTTCTGCCATGATTGAGCAGGGCATTTTAGTGACATCAGAGTCGTCATGCAATACTGCGGTTTATCCAATTAAGAAATCAAAGGGAGGGTTTGGCGTTTAATCCAACATTTACAATCAATAAACCAGAAAGTTGAGGCAGAGTTCCCTCTAGTCCCTAACCTGTACACAATCCTATGTAATATACCCATTTGGTCCAAATTATTTCACAGTGATTGACTTGAAAAATACATTTTTTGCAATCCCATTGCACAAAGATTCACAAGATTTGACCTCATTTACGTTCAGACAAGTTCGTCTGAAAAGCAAAAGGCTGCCTCAAGGATACTGTGAGTCTCCTTCAATTTTCAGCAGGGTCCTGTAGATGAACAATATTGCATTAGAGAGTGTTGTCTTGCAATACGTTGATGACATTCTAATTTGCAGCATGACAGAGGAAAAGTGCAGACACGATTCTATCCCACTATTGACTATACTGAGAAAGGATATAAAGTTGACAAAGAGAAGTTACAATATTGTCAATAAGAAGTGCTGTATATAGGCCAGCTGATGTCACATGAGAGGAAAAAGGTTACCCTTGAAAGAGCTGAGGCCATTTTAAAGACGGCCAAACCACACACGATAAAACAAATGCAGAATTTACTCAGATTATGCGATTATGTCAGGGCATGGGTCTTTGACTCCAGTTCCTATACTAGACCATTGTTACGAGCTTTGAAGAAAGCACAGGCAATGAAACAAAAAATGGTATGGACCGAGGATATGGAAGAAGGGTTTGTTGAGTTAAAGAAGGCCATTTGCACGGCACCAGTTTTAGGGATTCCCAACTATGCAGAGGAATTCTACCTGTTTTCACACATGAATTGGAGTGTTATGACAGCAGTACTCACAGAGAGAACCATGTTGGGGTACAAGCCCCTTGCATACTACAGCAGGAATTTGGACCGAGTGATGAGGGGTCACTTCCCGTGCGAACAAAGTTTAGCTGCCGCAGCGTTTGCCATAGAAAAGGCTACAACCATTGTGATGGGAGAAACCCAAAGGCACGTTGACATCTCAGAGCGCTTCAGCTTATGAAGTGATCATATCAAATCCAACGATTAAAATAGTTTGATACAAAATCGTGAACCCAGCTATGTTTATAGCGGAAGCAGTCACTGAAGAGCCAATACATGATTGTGCGAACTATGAAGAGTTCTATGATGAGATTCCCAGAGTAAAGGAAAATGCATTGGCTGAAGGAGAAATTGTCTTTGTTGATGGTTCTTCGAGGATGGATCAAAATGATAGACAAAGATATACAGGTGCTGCTGTGATGAAGCACAGGGCAAATTGGGAATTTCAAGTACTCATTAGTGAATGATTACCCTCACGTTATTCAGCACAAACTGCACTAGAGAATCACGCAGACCAGGAAATGACAGTGTACAGTGATTCCGCCTATGTGACGTCAACAGTGCATGCAGACCTAGCGCGCTGGAAAAGGAGGAGCTACCTCCGAGCGGACAGCACGCCAGTACAGCATGCAGACTTATTGGACAGACTCATTAAGGCACTACATCTCCCAGTGGGCCTAGCGGTCATGAAATTCTCCTCCCACACGAAAGGGACAGATTTTATCTCAGGCGGAAATCAAGTGGCAGACACTGAAGCCAAGTATGTGGCAAATAAAGATGAAATAATCATGAGTGTGGAAATAACTGATGTGCATGAAAGAATGACCTTTGCACGAAGCGAGCCTGAAGGCTTTAGAAATCCGGCAAGAGCTCAGTTAGTAGAGCTCGAAGGGGAGGCACCACAGGAAGAAAAGAACTTGTGGAAGCAACAAGGGTGTTCTTTAAACCCCTCTGAGAGCTTGTGGTGACAAGACAGCACTGGTAAACCGGTGATGCCTATAGCCTTATTAAAGATAGCACTGGAACAGTTACACTATCCAGCGCCCATGACAAAGGAGAATCTAGCAGCAATGATTGCTGAAGACTGGTTCATATCAAACTTGGCAGAACTGTATAAATTGTTAGCAGTTCACGGCTGGGCATACACTATGTGTAATTAGAGGAGTTATCCCAAGGCCTAATGGGCCTTTTCAGCACTTGCATATCGATTACGTAGATATGATTCAAGTATGTAATGGGTACAGGTATCTAAGTGTTGTGGTGTGTCCATTCTCCAGATGGATAGAAGCAGATCCATGTACCCACCCAGACTCTACCTGTGTGGCCAAATTCCTGGTGAGGGTGGTGTTTCCCAGATGGGGAGTGTGTGAAGTCATGAGGTCTGACAATGGCCCTCATTTTGTTAATGCAGTATTTGAACAGATTAACTTGTTGCTTGGTATAAAGAACATGTTTTCTTTGGCGTATCATCCTCAAGGGAATGGTATATGCAAGAAGCTCAATGGCTTGTTAAAGGAAAGGATAGCCAAGTTGAAGCTTACTCTGAGGAAGGGATGGCTACACTGTCTTCTACTGGCACTGTATGCACTCAGAAACCTGCCTGGTCTGACCATCATCTCACGCCGCACAAAATCGTGACCGGCAGAAGGATGTGCACGCCATTGATGCCTGAAAATAGAGCTAGATGTGGTGGCCAGCCAACAGAAGTGCTAGGATTGTAAATGCAAAACTACTTGAAATGCATGACATCTTGTCTTACTGTCATTTCAGGCCAGCTGCAGCGACGACAAGAAGGGTGCAGTGCAGCACAGAACACAGAGGGAGATACTACAACAGACTCAGTTCCAAAATGACATATTCCTCCCATATTCCCTAGGGACACAGCCTTGGTGAGAAACCACACAAGAATTAAGTGGGATGAGCTGAGGTTCAACGGCCCCTTCAGAGTGGAGGACGCAACACCCTGTGCAGTCAAACTCCAGGGAAGAAGAGCTTGGATCTTTTTGGGAGACATCAAGCCATACATCAGAGAAGACCCTCTGCCTGCACCCCACCATGTACAGACTACAGACGACGGGGAAGAACAACAGCACGTGCAGACGAGATCCATGATGAGGAAGAAGGATGGATGACCAGCAAAGCAGAGACAAGGAACATTTTGTGCAAGTTGTGGCTTAATTTGGACACTTCCTTTGATCAAAATAAGGGGAAAAGGACATAAAAATACAGACACTCTGTGCATCCTAGTTGCAGGGTGAAGAAGAAGAATTGCACGTTAAGGCCACAAAAATAGCTTGTTGATTTTGGACTTTGACTGAGGAACACTGAAGCCTTGAAAAAGAAAGGATATGCCAGATTTTGATTGAGGATACAGAAATTGGAAGAGAATACAGCATCCTTACTCTTTCAATACAGGAACCTTATTTGGACTTACTCATGGTGTCACACAATAGTGACCTCACCAAAGACATTCTTATCTATTTTGAGTTAGTATTGAGGTCATACCCGTCGTTGGTAGGAAGAAGCACAAGCATAACAGAGTTTCTTCAAGATCCTGAAAACAAAAAGACAATAAGGGGGCTGCTCACAGTGATTGCAGAGCAGTTTCTTTTGCTTCCGGAATACAGCGAGGACAAGACAAATGTCCCTGTCACCAGAAGATAGCAGACTAGCAAGTAAAGTTTCTTTTGCTTAATTGAAGACTTTCCAGAACTTGTGGGGAGACATGCCAGTGTTGACGTCCTCACTTTTATTAGAGACCCAGCGAACTGTGTACAGATGAGTATGCTACTGCATGGTATCATAATGCAGGTCAAACTTTATGACCAGCAGCAGAATCACCAGAGAAGATTGTAAAACTCTCCTCCGAGGGACATATCATGAAGGTGTTGCCGAGGACTTTGCTTTTCTTTATGCTGAACAGAAGGGAACAGCATTTCATCTGGTGCGAAACAGATAAAAGACATTGGGCCTCATCACGACTTTGGCGGTAACCCTTAAATCCAGCGGTAGCGCTATTACCGCCGGATTTAAGGGTGTGCCAAATCAGGACTTCAGCGGATTTCGCCCCAGCTCTTAGCTGGGGAGAAATCCACCGAAAAATTCGTGCTCATACCGCCGGCGGGAAATCCGCCGGCGGTATTAGCACAAAATGTCCCCATTGAGCCCAATGGGGAATGGGGCATTCCCGAATGGGCTCAATGGGGAATGGGGATTAACATTACCGCCGAACTCGTGATCCAGTGCTATTAGCGCTGGGGAGTTCAGCGGTAGGGCTAATACCGCTGGCATTAATACCGCCGGCGTTACCGCCCAAGTCGTGATGAGGCCCATTGACTGGGAACCGGTCCAGTTTGACCACATGAATTAAAAGACTTGCTGAACTTATTGCCTTATTTTGAACTTTCATTTCTAGAGAAAAGACGGTCTCCAGAGACAAGAGATAGTTCAATATTCGGATAAGGAGGATAAGCAGTCTAACATGTGTAACCTGCAAATAGAGACAGTAGAAACCAGATAAAAATGGCAAATGTTAGTATGCATTAAAACTTAGTTTGCTTCCTTAAATGATCGAGATGGGAAACCAGAGCAGTAACGTCGTCCTCCCCCATGAGGAGAGACGTACACATTGGCTAAGGAACAAATGCTGTAAGCTCACTTACAAATGTATTACTTACATATGCATAGTATTCATTATCATATCACTGTCATTGATGATTAGAAAAGCATTTTTCATTGGTGCATAGAGCGTTCAGGTTCCCATACACCCACCTAATGATGTACGCATGCAACCTACAAAGGTACCCAGACTTTACATAGTCATTCCAGTTCCTAGAAAGAATGACAGAGTGACTGAACTTGAGATGGATGTGATAAATAATGACAGACACACCAAACTTTTGTAACAAATGAATTGCAACGCCAGAGACAGGGTCGGCAAAGTAAATCCGAGAAGGGGTTGAGGGAAGGTACACATACACAAATAATGAGTGCATACACACCTGGTCTAGTGTAAATAAGTTCATAATCGCATTCTAGAGAATGGGGGAAGCTTGGACAAACAACGATGAGAAGTTCCACACCAAGAGAAGCTGAGAGGCAGATGGAGGAAGCTGAACTTTTAAAGAGACAAAAGTCTCTAGAGAATGAACAAGCATAGACAGCACCAACAAGCACACCTGACCCAGTGATGAAGAGGTCAAGCTTAATTCCTGCAATACAATTGTTTGATGAGACAATGGCAAGATCAATATGGACGTTCATAACCAGGGCCCAAAAGTGACAGGGGGACAAGGAAAGACTTACCAGACCTTTTTCTACCAGGATAATACATGGTGACACGCCCAGATCATTGATGAAGATATCAGAGAATCCTCCAGCAAGAAGAAGCTATACAGATGTGTTTAAGGATGTGGTTATAGCAAACTACAGGAATATCTTAATAATTAGAAGGAGCACACAGGAAGACAATAACAAATTGAACGATTATTTGCACAGCAGAGCACACTTGGGAAACAACATATGGTACCAACACATGAAGGAAGTTGGAAGATGAACTTCAGAAGAAGAATGTTTTGTGTGTGCACTCTTACCTTACAGCATGGAGAAGTCAAACATCTTCGTAGCTGTCGAGGTAGATGTGCAGACAGCACACTGCCTGTCACATATAGCAATGTGCAAGACCAGAGGTCAGTTCATGGGAAGTGATGCTTCACTCAAATGGGCAACTGAAATGACTGATTCAGAAGAAGATGATTATGTACAAGACATAAAGACAAGAAACAATGGCAAAACAAAGAACATTGTGATAGGATATGAAAAGCCTGGAGTTAAAGGAGCAGAAATCAGAAGAGGAACAAGCAAAAAACTGAACTTCAAAGGGAAATCTCCTGAAGAAGCACGAAGATGGAAGAACAGAGGTCAAATCCAAATCTGGGGAACAGTGCTTTCACCAGACGGGTGGGAGAAAGGAGTAGAGATCTGCAGAGCATGGATGATCATTGGACACTACAAGGAAACTATCGAAAATGCACAGATGGTATGCAAACCATTATGGCGGAGACTGGCAAGACAGCTAACATGACTCGAAGATAGAGGAGGACCCCTACAGATAGTGTAAAAGAAAAAATGAAACACGCACTACCCCTGTCTACCGCTTTGTATCTTACTATACACTTTCTTTTGATTCTCCTTTCTTATGTAACTTTTTTCAAACAACTATGTGGAAATACACAACCCTGGATTTAGGAAAAATATAAATAACATTTATTTATCTTTTCTCTGTTCAATTCAAACCATATTTAAAAACATACATTTAGACAATATTACTTTAGTGATTTCTGCCAAACAGTTTTTTGGTTTCAGATACGTACAATAATTGAAATAGCCATTTGTAACATTTGTCCAGCAGTGGATAATGGACTTCTGCTGTCTATGCGAACAGTTCTCTATTTAGAAGAAGTGATGGCATTTTCGTCAATGCGGTGTAGCAGGATTATATATCGACGCGTTTCGGCCTATCTGGTGCAGAATGAACCACCTCCTGTAGTGGGTTCTTCAAGTGTTGGTGTATATGTGCCTATGCCTATGTTTGATTTTTGCATTTAGCCTATCTGTGCATCACACTTGATTTTTGCATTTAGCCTATTTGTGCCTTACACTTGATCTTTGCCTTTAGCCTATTTGTGCCTTACACTAGATTTTTGCATTTAGCCTATTTGTGCATTACACTTGATTTTTGCATTTAGCCTATTTGTGCCTTACACTTGATTTTTGCATTTAGCCTATTTGTGCCTTACACTTGATTCTTGCATTTAGCCTATGTGTGTCTACACTAGATTCTTGCATTTAGCCTAGTTATGCCCATGTTTGATTTTTGCATTTAGCCTATTTGTGCATTACACTTGATGTTTGCATTTAGCCTACTTGTGACTCACACTGGCTCCACCCTAAATATAGGTCCTGCCCCTCTGCATTCCAGCCTATTGTGTCATATTGATTCCTGATATTGCCCATAGCACCTTAGCCTAACTGTGTCAATTGAACCCAGGTGCTGCCCCACGGCATCTCAGCCCGATTATATTATGTACTCTGACTAATGTGTCTTATTGTGCCCAGCTATTGCCCGCTGCATTTTAGCCCAATTGTGGTATGCATCCTACCCAAGGTGTCCTATTGTTTCCAGATGTTGTGTCATTGTATTCTAGCCCAACTGTGTTATCTCAAACTTAGGTGCTACCCCATTGCATTCTAGCTCATGTGTGTCATCCGATTGTTGATATTGCCCCATCGCATTTTAGCCCAACTTGTGTTATCTTGTGGGCTACAATGATGCTACTCTCCCATACTAACACAGCACTGCCAACGTGTGGTTAGCACCTCTATGCCGGCCTGCCGCTTTGCTAATGCCTGTGCACGAGGCACACGCCATTAGGGTCTCAAGTTTGAATTTGTACTCCTCTACTCATTTGACTGAGGCTAGTACCTCCCCCTGCCCCACGCTACATCCTTGCCTCGCTGCTGCCTAGCCTGAGAGTTCTATCCTGCATCGTCCTAGGCTCGTGCACCTTTCTTAAGCGTTAGACTAACCATCCTTATATCTGAACACATCTGCCACAACCACTAAGCATGTTTCCCTGGCTCATCAGCCTGATCACCTGCCTCCTGCTCACTATAAATAACATAGTACTGCTTAGCATGTCACCTCACTCACCTATCACTATGTACTCGACCATACCTAACATTAAATCTCCTAGTAGTTCACCTACAGATATAAATGACTCACATCCAGAGCCACTTATCAGCCTCCCCCGCCATACTACAGACAGGAACTTAAGACTCAGAGCTAGATTAGCTAAAATCTATGAGCCACTCGCCCGTTCTATGCCTACGGCACAGAGACTATGCTCCACGACTATCAGCCGAAAGACCCTAAAACCTAAATCATCTCAGAACTCCTACCCCAAACCTCCACACAATCCCCTTAATCAGAGCAATCCTGAAACAATACAAGACCACCTTCACACTACTACTACCACAACCACTGTGAGCCCCCAAATCAAGGGAGCCCTGATCAACGCCAGATCATTAGTAGCTCATGCAACAGAAATTGCAGACTTGATCCGCAAAGAAGACCTTGACCTCCTAGCCATCACAGAGACATGGCTACATCCGGCAGCAGGCCCCATGCTTATGCTTGCAGTTCCAGACAATTATTCCATCCTGAGACAAGACCGACCCAACTCCAGAGGAGGGGGTGTTGCTATTATCCACAAATGCAGTCTTACCATGAGATTAGCAACCACTATCAACGTCCTCTCTTGCAAACTACTCTCAGTTAAAGTCCCCCTTACTAATGCCCAAACTCTAAACATCCACGTGATCTATCGCCCTCCAGGCCCAATAGGCACATTTGATGAGGACATTAATACCATATTATCCAGCAAACTTAAAAGCTCCACTCAAGTACTCACCCTTGGAGACTTCAATATGGGCTTCAATGACCTGGAAGACCAATTTGCCAACACTACGCGTAATACCCTTGCTGAATTAGGATTTACCCAAAGAAGCATGTAACCCACTTTCCAAAGGTAGAATACTTGATTGGGTGGCTGACTACAATTGTCTAGCTAACATTACCGACATTTCACCACTAGCCTGGACTGACCACCATCTGGTATCGTTCACGCTCTGTACTATCCGACCCCCATCCCTGCCGGCCAGTAGGGCTCCACCCACACTCACGAGAAACAAAAAGAGCATTACTGTGGAGAGACTTATCCCAAACTTACTCCCGGCACTCAACACACTCCCTGACAACCTGGATCCTGAAACTTTGGTTGATGAATACAACAAAATTATGTCTACTTCACTGGACCTAATCGCCCCCCTCAAACTCTCTCACTGTGTCAGACAGGCGTAGACAGGGGTAGTTTGTGTTTCATTTTTTCTTTTATAGTATCCTTGCTTGGCTACAACACATTCCCCCGTTAACAAAAAATTCGAGCACAACCTACCTCTGATTACCCCTACAGATAGTGCCATTGGAGAATTCCAAACTGTGCTTCAGAAACAATGGTACAAGAAAAATGGGAGATAATCGGAACTGTGGACGCATTTTTGATGCTACAGGAATGGCACATGTTACTGCAGTGATCATGGATCATTATTAGGAATGTGGATCCAAGGCATATATTAGATTGCCAAAGGGTTGGGGAGGTACATGCACATTGGTGAATGTCCATGTTCCAGCCTTGGTGATTCCGAAAGGTGACCTGAATATTGACAGTTTCCCTCAAGCAGATGCTCACATGAGGAAGAAGAGATTGGTGGAACTGATGAAACAAATGAAGAGAGAGAATTACTTCTCTGCTAAATCAGAAGAAGCCTTAATGCAATCCCATATGAACACAGGTTGTTCAGCTTGACCTCATTAGTGTTCACGACAATCCTGATGCCAAGAGTCCAGGTTGGAGCAAATACTAATGGTTGAAGATAACCAGATGGGAGTTACTGCAGACCATTCACACAACCATAAAGGGATTCAATAGAATCAAAGAAGAGTTAAGAGCGATTCGACTAATGTCCCTCCAGAACAGATATGTCCTAGACATGATCACAGCTATGGATGGAGGTGTTTGTGCAAAAATCACATAATCATGTTGCACATTTATACCATCTCATGATGACGAAAATGGAACCTTAACAGAAGCCATAGGTTTGCTGACAAAACAACAGAATCAGATGATTGATGAAGTTGACGATGACAGTTGGATTGGATCACTGTTTTCATGGGTTCCACAATGGATGGCAGACGCATTCAAGTTCCCAGGAGCCCTGTTGGCTGTTGGTGATGATATTGCTGGGATTCTGTGTTATCAAGATAATAATCTCTCAGTGCCAGAAAACTGCGAAAAAAAGCCATAGGGATGAAAATCATGATTGAGTCAGGATGGAAGCCCAAAGACCTGACTGATGAAGAAATAAGAGACTTTTTGAAGGCCAGCATTTATGCACCAGAAGGAACAAAGTTTCGGTATCCTAAGAAACATAGAAAGTATGTGGGGAAATGGATCTATTGCAATTCAAGTGGAGAATGTCAATTAATGACATGGAACAAAGACGAGCACGTAAGAACAGCAGGATGTTTAAAGGGAGTGATAAAGTTATGGACCCCAAAGGAATAGTTCTGCAGACCTAAATGTCTAGATCCAGAGGATGACGGAAAAGTGAGTGCAAAGAAAGAAGCGAGAGTGGTCGATGAATCGCCCAGAGGGGGGAGTGAAGAGGAAGTACCAAGTGTCATCCACACTCCAGCCACCCTCTTCGTAGTACCTGGAACATTCACGCCAAAATATGTGACATACGAAGAACAGATAAACCAGCAGAGAGCCGCAGTAGGTCTCTTTCCAGTGCCTATCAGAATAACAGTACCTATTGAAGTACCGACACCCAAGCAAACCTGGACAATAAGGTACCCACTGTGAAATCCATATCTACAGACACGGCAAAAGGTCATTTGTCAGAATGGGATACCCGAAGAAGCCAAGAAGATACTAAAAGAAGATGACTGGTGACGTCATGAGAGATCAGACTGAGGCACATATAGGGTATAGAATAACCTAAGAATGCTGATAAAGAGATGAAATGCCATGGATAAGTGACATCTTGGGCCTAAGGTGAAACAGTTGATTTCAAGATGAAGAAACTTATGCCATATGTGGATGAAGAAATTAAGTCAGTTTAAACGTGTACATACTCAAGAAACCACAAGAAGCTAAGTAATCATGAAGATTGCTTATGCTTAGTAGTAAAATAGATTGTGGTAAGCACCGACTACATATATCTACCTCAAAAGCACTTTTATAGATGAGTGAAAATCCACTACGCACATGAGCAGAATTGAATAGAGGTTACTTAAGGTTTCAAGAGGAGAAGGCCACAGCAAACAAATCAAGAATTAAAGACAGAGAGAAACTCAGCTGAAGGTAACCCTGCAAAGAGGCCAAGGTCATACCAGGCAATAATAGACTAGCAATGCCTACAATTAAAGAGAAAGAATAATAGAGTCTCCTGTTAAGCAAGGTCGAGATAAGCCACAGATGGCAGAAGACTGGCAGAAGTAAATCTAATACACGAAAATGCATGAAGAAGAGGCCGATTTCATGGTGTCTGAATCACGTGACAAGACAGGCAGGCAGGGATGAGACATTTACACCTACGCATGGGGCCCCGTCGTACCCATTCTGCTTAACTTTATCACACCAAGAAGCAGACTCAAGGCCAAACTACAAAGCAGTAATTGACACACAGCCACTGAGGTGATGAATGGTTGTAACATAAATTGGAGGGAAGCTGGGGTGCAGACTTACTCCCTGCACCTGACTAATTATTCTGCATGCTGCTAAGGGCAAATGGAAAAGTATGTGTGGGACCGATGCCAATACAATCATAGTGGGCCATGTAATCTAGGGTCCTATAGAGAGTGGAGCCAATGGGACGTTGTACTTTTAGTGACGTTTACAGTGGCCAGTTTGAAGGAAGGGCTTAGTTGCTCCACCTGACATTATTATCCAATCTCCTCTCCCCGTTACCATGTACAGATATAGTACCTATGTTAAAGTTACCTTCCTATAACCAATCAAGTTGCATGTTAGGTTTTTAAGATTGCATGTCAATGATGATGAGTTTTTGGTATAAATTGTGTGTTTTTGCTGATATTGGTTGGAGTTTAAGCGAGAAGGAAGAGCGAGCGGTTGCTGATGTTCATTGAACTCCCCGTTTTCTGTACTTGTCCTTAAACGGACTCCCTTTGCCAAACTATGGAGTTGTCATTATTACTTGATGCAAGAGTACGAATCTGCATTCCCATCTATCTCGGGGGCAGTGGCGGCTGCTATGATAGGGCAGCCGGGCGCCGCCCCCCCAGAAAAAAAGAGAAAGCTAAAAGAGATTCAATCAGAGAGAACTTCTCTGATGGAATCTCTTTTAGCTTAGATGCTGCATTTCCTTTGCCAACAGCGCGGGGGCACTGTGGCAAGTAAACAATAGTGTATAGGCCTGCCCGGCAGCGGGGCGCATCCCAATTTAGTATATATCTTTGTATAGTAGAGTGCGTGGCGCTCATAGCTCCACGCACTCTACGTAGCCCCTTAAATTAGAAGCCTGGCGGGGCGCTTTAGGGGTGGCCCGACAGTGTAAAATGTGCGCAAACAGCGCACTTATTCCCTCCCCTGCCATGGATACAGTAATGTCATTGGCTGGCAAACAGCCAATGACATTACTGTATCTATGACTGGCGGCGCAGCGTGTGTGCGTGCGCCTTTGCCGCCTTCACAGGTCTGTTTCTTTCAGCCTGACAGGTCGACCAGTCAACAACAACACAGTGCTGCTGCTGCACCAGCGCGGTAAGTAACCCCCCATTGTGCATTGTATTTGTTTAAAATCTGCATTGTTTGGGCCCGGGGACTCGGGAGTGTTACACTTGACTTACACCCCCCTCCCCGGGCCCAAACTATGTGGTCCACCATGCAGCCCAAGCCCAGTCAACACTGAACGACGTGTAGGCCAGGTACACGTCTTTCAGTGTTGCTGGAGTGCAGTGCCGAGTCGCTGACTGCCTCAACTTGGGGCGACTCGGGCGAGTCTTGGTGGTAGCGGGCTGCCCGCTACCACCAAGGCAGGGGCTGCCGGGCCTGGGCCTACTTTGTCTAGCCCCGGTCCGTGCCGTGGCCCAAGGACCTTGCCTTGGGCCATGCCGGACCGGTACGCAAGGCCCAGGGCAGGCAGGCGTGAGCTGCTCCTGCCCATACTGCAGCCGCGACCAGTCCCGCATGCTAATTGTGCCGTTTTATATTTTCTGCATTTTTCGACAAAAAAATGCCGAAAATATAAAACGGCACAAGTCACCAGGGGAAGGGAGAGCCCTGGCAGGGAGAGGCCCTCTTACCTGCTACCCATTCCCTCTCTGCACACACCCGCTTTTGTCTTACTCGTTTACATCTGCTCACACCCCCGTACCTCTTACCCATCCCCTCCCTGCTCACACCCCCTTACCTCTTACCCATCCCCTCTCTGCCCACATCCCCTTACCTCTTACCCATTGCCTTCTCTGCTTACACCCCCTTACCTCTTAGCCACTCCCTCTCTGCTCACACCCCCTTACCTCTTACCCATTCCCCCTCTGCTCACACCCCCTTACCTCTCGCCCATTCCCTCTCTACTCACACACCCTTACCACTTACCTATTCCTGCTCTGCTCACCCTTACCACTTGCCCATTCCTCACTGCCTCCCACCCTTTCCTTCCATACTGCTTTGTGCACCCCCCTATGGCATGGGCATGGCAGGTGAGAAGGGGTGAAGGTCCTGAGTGCTGTAGAAGGTGGTACCTCCGGGGTGAGTTGTTAAAGGTTTGCCAGTAGTATCTTCATACTCCTGTATTTTCATGGGAGAAATATAGCATATTTTATTTCTAGAAGTGCCCCTGACTACCTCATTACACATCCTCTGACCCTTTCAACCCTCCTCCCAAGGAATGATGGGCAGAATTCCCTCAGGGATGAAGGGGGCCGAAGTGAGAATGGAAGGGGGCACTGTTGGGAGGGGATCTGAGGGGGATGGGCACACATATGATGGAGGGTTCTGTGACAATGGCTGCATTGGCATGTGCTAATAGGCTCTCCGACCAGTCAATAACCCCAGTTAATGTCCCCTACCCTTCTGATGGGTCATCGCCTGTGACCCTACCCATGAGTGCCTAGAACACCAGCTGGCCCCACTATAACACCAGGCCATTCAGCAGTGCAAGAGGCCCGCGGGCTAGTGCAGGAGTGACTGCTGAAGGTTGTACTGCAGGCACTGAGCTGGTGAGGTTTGAGCATCTGTTTGCATGACGTCATTGTCTCCAACCATGGAAAGCCTGCCAGGATGCCTTGGAAAGTATGGGTTAAATCGTCAGAAGTGCTGTTTTTATTAATAACGTATTGCATTAGAAGCCCTGGGTGTCTGGCTTGCAATGTTAGGGCGGCTCTTATTCATTCTTATTTATTCTTGCTGAGGCCGTCAATGCCTCAAACGTGGATATATCCGTTTAGAAATTGAGTTCATAAGACTCTCGACACTGAGGGTGAATGTGTTCATTAAAGGGGAGCTTTGCTGCGAAGATTGGGGTACGCTGGGCCCTGTTGACCGCAGTTATTACCCTTGAGAGATCAATGCAACATTTACATTGGAACAGAGACTGGCCAGTGGGGAGGCACTCTGCACAGAACTGTAAACTGATATGAATACCCACAAAGGGAAATTGGGGGAAGGGGAGGTTTTTTTTGGGGGGGGTTGTGTATGTGTAGTGTGTGTGTGAAGGGAGGGGATGGGTTATAGTGTGTTTGCTTCTCTGCCGGTGTGAATGATGGAGGATGAGGGGGAATGCATGGGGCTGGGAAGGCGGGTCGGCAGAACATGAAAGGGTGGGTTTAAGGAGGGAGCGTGGGGGCGGGGGAGTTCAACATTCCATATTGCGTCATTTTAAAAACCAGACAAAGTCGGCTGAAATAAATTTGTATTTTTTGTGTTCAGCCTTAAAAAATGCAGTAACATCATCACATAGAACCAAAATTGTACTTTCGTCAGCATTTTGTGTGATTTGATCAAATCAAAATTAAGCTACAGCATTCTACTGTTATGAGCAATATGGATGGGTGAGGCTTGAGTGACACAAACCTGTGTTAAACCAGTTCTATTAGAACACGTCATTTTGATACCTCTCACGTCTAAATACTGTAATAGGTGGTATCAAAATGAACAGTGGTCCATTTATTGATATTTGCTGGATTAACAAGTCTGCTCTGCCAGGATTGCAAACAGCAGGCTGGCACCATGTTTGAGGCAAGTTCATGCAGCGAGTGCACCCTAAGTTTACATGAATGTTGGAGTGATAGTATCACTCCAACATACTAACTGATGTGTTGGGGCACGGTGCCACCCCCACCTCGCACTACCTGCCATGGTGCCCCTCTGGCTCAGGTGCAGCATGCGAGCAAGAACCAGGAAGAACTTACTGGCTCTTCTGCATGCACAGAGGGCCACCATGTCGCAGCCTCAGACTCAACACGTGTGGGAAGGCACAGGAGTGCCCTGTAGCACCCCAGCCTGCATCTCCAACGGGCCATGAAAGGCTGGAGAAGCAAAATGCCCTCAGCCTGACATGGCACATTGGGCATGCATGCTAGGGTACTCGACTTTCACAGGGGAACCACATTTCATACAGATGAAGCCAGCCCAGCAAAACTGTCTCAGGTGCCTGCTGCAGCTGAGGGTGTGTTCACAGATTTATAACTGGGCTGGCTTGGCTGCTCCATAAGTGATGGTGGGTTAACACCCTGTCACTCATTAGGGGCATCTGGTGGGCACAGCATATGGCGGAAAGTTGGCAGAAAGTTGGAATGTTATGTCCAGTAAAGTGGGGTCCATGAGCGCAGAAAAGTGGGAACAGGATGTAGAGTAAACCGGGAGTGTATGTTAAGGACAGGGAAGGTCGAATCGGACAGAAACTCAAAGCCATGAAAAAAGGAAACTGAGGCACGTGGAGGCAAGTAGAATTGTATGTGGAGGAAAGTGGAAGTCTAGAAGTTGCGTCTCGGGAGGATAGCTCAGTGGCAACACGCTCGGCTTGGAAGCAAGACGACACGGACCAGCGCTTACAAACCTCTGGGCCAGCGGTGGCTCCTGAAATCTGTGTCTTCTTTCAAGGCCATTACCTCCCTTGCCCCATTCATGCACTGTCACGTGCACCCACGTGATGTACCTTTGCCCTTTAGGGACTTCACATCTTCGTCACATTCTGCAGGTTCTCTAAATATTGCTATATGGATTTATATATTTGTGAGGTTGCTGTGTTATGCATTTTTACCAATTAGACCGCGGCTGAGAAGATATAGGGTCAAGTGCCTGAATTGCAGACTAGGCTCAAATCTCAGCTGCGGCCCTGCGGGGCTTAACTAAAGTGTGTACCCTTAGGCAAATCATGTTCTTGAAACCTCAATTCTGTAGAAGTGAGTGATCTACAGTGTATGCTTCTCGAAAAAGCCAGACTCACTGTATAGCATATATGATAATGATGTCCATTCATTTGCATATAGCAAAGCTCCTTGTCCTTTGGCTTACTTATGGCTATTGCCTGTAATGCGACTATGATGCATGCACTAGATGAGTATCAACGGCTGACCTCACCCCCTGTGATGTCCTTTGCTGTATTTTCACTTTTGGGGATGTCAGTGACTCTGCACATCTAGTGTTGCCCAAGGCCTCACAAATCCCACACCTGGCCAGTGGCCCTGCTATACTGAATGATTCCTGTGTCTAACAGATGTAAATGATATGATAGGTTATTTATAACACGCTTAATACCAAGAGGTATTAAGCGCGGACCTGGGAATCGAACCTGTGGTGCTTCGTGTCATTCTGCTTCAATGGCGAGCATGTTGCTGCTGAGCTATTCCCCATAAACAAATGTCAATGAATCAACGGGTACAAGGAGGTAGGAGACAATGACCTTCAAGGTTGTTTTGAGACTTCTGTACCCCAACATCGAGTCCCTTTGAATTAATCATGGTGTCGAGTCAAATACCAACTTTCTCATGAATTTCTTTATGCATACACCATAGTACCAGCTATTCTCAATACAAGCTGCTGTAAAATACACCATCACACTTGCACACGTAAGAATAGTGTACCACCATTAATATGTAAAACCGAATGCTTTTTTCATATTTCGGTGGGTTTTTTGGACAGTAAATTGCACATTTTGTAGGCCATTTTTCCAAAAATTTCTAGGGGGAGAACCCCCCCGCAGCCGCCTTGGGGGGGTGGGCTCGCGCGCTCGCTACTAAATTCGCCCTGGGAAATTTACGCCCCACCACCTTTCAAACTCACCAGCCGCCACTGCTCAAGGGTGCTGCTGCTCATCTTAAAGGGCCGTTTGGAGACCCCCAGTCTCATGGGCCGGCTGGGGTCCATCCGGTTCAGATGTGTTGGTTATTCCTTTGAAACGTATTACTACTGTATACAATTTGAAAGTCTTTATTAAAGCATTTTTAAAGGGAATTTAAAAAAACATTTTTTATTTGTTTTATCATGCCACTCCAAATATGGGAAATGGCAAGCTTACAGTTTACTTAAGTTCATTCATGAGAAGAGAGCACAATCAATCAATCTTTCTTGAACATTTTCTCAAATGTGCTGAAGCCATTAAGTGACTGAAAAATGTTGCACAAAAAACAAACATCACTTGGAAAAGCTCCATCTGATGCAAAGCGAAAATCAATATCAAGAGCTTCTGAAACACAACAGCAAACAGCAGCACGTCTTGCCGACCAGAGGACAAGAGCAACTTTCTCCAGGGCAAATGAGATGCCAGAGCAAACCAAAGCAAGACTTGCCAACATGAGGACACGAGCAACATCCTCCAGGGCACATGAGACACCACTCGATCAGGACACGGACAATGCTGGGTACTCCAGCTAGTATAATATATATACGCATATTTTACACACAAATAGGATTGTCATGTGTTTCATTATTTATGATACTAGACTTTGCTGTGTCCATTAAATGTGGCCTCCTTGACATTTTCCATTTAAACCCTATGTGTGACCCCAAAATATATATCCTGGAGACGCTACTGGTTTATGGGTTGGCCTTGGTTGGGTTAGGGGAACCGGGAGGTTTCAGCAACTAGGGAAAGGCTTTCTGGGACAAGAGCCCTGAAGCATTTTCATAAGTTCCAGGGTAGGGTGTTGAATAACTTTGGGGCAATGCCTGAGGGCCTCTTAGTTTGGATTCTGCTCGTGTTCATGTTATGTACGTACAGAAGTCCTATATCAGCTGACCTGAGTGATCTGGAGAGAACGCATCTTTTCAATATAGTAAGTAGACACAAATTTGGGGTCAAAATTTCAAAAGCCTCACCGAAAAACGCAAAGGGCCTGATTCATGGAACAGTGCAAAATGTCTTTTTGCCTTGGAAAGTCACTTTGCACTGCAAAAATACACTTTGCACTGCTCCACCCTGATTCATGGAGCAGTGCAAAATGTATGTTTGCAGTTCAATGTGTCTTTGCATGGCAAAAAGAGACGTTGCAATTATCGATGAATCAGGTGCTTATTGGCAGTGCAAAATCACTTTGCACCGTGCTCAAAAAATCCATAAATCAGGCCCAAAGGGATTAGACCATTTCATACTGGCACTCACGTTCTTGCACTGGTTGTTGGTCCCTTGCCAGGTAATTTATAATGCACTATGGAACAGAAAACATACTCAACTTGACACTCCTTACTTAACTGGGAAAATGCATCATTACACATTGAGCACAAACTCACACGCCTGTGCGGTTTTCAGCGCGCACAATGACCCCGTGGAATGTTATACATTTTTTTTACGAAAAAGGTTTAAAAAAACTCATGAGTTCAATAATGGCGTGGGCAGACAGACAGGTGAACTATGCACCAATTACATTGGATTCTATCTCCACTGAATGAACTGCGAACGTGGCATTTCAAATAATAAAGAAATGCAGGCGACTTAGCAGGGCGCTCTGCATGCGCTGCAATCTGGAGCGCTTCCCCCTGCACTCTGCATCCTAGGCTTTCCCGGATGTGGTTTGCACACATCTCTGCTGTAAGTCGCCGGAGCGCTCTGCCATATGTTGGGAGTGAAGATGGGGCCAAGCATTAGGTACTTCGCAGGGGCGTGGAGGATAACAAAAAAACACGAGTCTAATTCAAAAGCATTCACAGAAAGAAGTGACGAGGTCAATAACTATGACTTTGTTCATGTAGAGGGTGGTACTTAGTTGTAAAGGTCCATTAGACAGAAATTGGCTTACAATCCACATTTGCAAAGCCGAGCCTCTGGTCTCTGCAAGTCATATTTGTTGTGCATTTGTCATTTAAGAATTCACAATGTTCCCGCGTCAGACTTTCTGCTCTGCTCGACTGGCAAGCCCCCTCCATGCCATGCAGCTTTATTTGTATTTTACTATCCTTGACGAGCAACTATCTTGCATGCCCCAGAAATCACCCACTGTTTCATGTGCATACCATCGAAGCCTTGTTGTTTCTATGGCACACTGTTGCTTTTGTACTATAAAATCATACATCAATCAATATTGGATGGTATGCAAAGGGTTGAGTGGGTGGGCAGCGGAGAGGAAATAAACACGACCCAGTAATAGTGCCATACACACACACACACACACACGCACGCACGCCGCTGCCCATTCCACCAGCACCTTGGTAAATCTTCACAGAAGGAACATTTTGTTCAACAATGCAGTTCACAGTGTTGTATTCGCTAAAATGTATTGCAGCAGGAAGTTGTATGCTGCACAGCAAAAAGCATCCACAATACCACGAGGAACTGACTCATTCACTAAAACGAAGCTGCAGCTCAAATTCCTCGAACACATGAAAAATACACACAACAAACATGTTGCTCATAACACACATGCCAACCCTCCTGATTTAGACGGGAGACTCACGATTTTATTAGCAAAAATGTTGCTGTTTTTTACTGCCTCCCTCCAAAAATAATTCGAACCCTAATGCATCCTAATGGGGAAATTCAGCTCTCCCGATTGCTTGGAGAGAATCTCCCTCCCAGCTGCTGCAAAATGTTGGCATGTATGATAACATGATACAGCGATTCATTCACTATAATGTATCCCTGCACGTCACAGCGCAAGATCGTCACACACAATTACAACATGCATTGAATGGAAACACTATCACATGGCTGGCACACACGCACAGACTATAACATACAGTGATGAAGTGACCCGGAAGAAACCTAATGATGAAGAAAATTGAGAGTCTTTTTTTTCTTTTCAGCACCACGTGACATGTGTAGTGCTCCACGGTCATGCTGAAATGCCAGAGGGGAAAGAAAGTTGTGGTCATCTGTTCCAGCCAACTGTTGTGAGGAGGCGGCTTGGCTTGAGAGGAAACAAATTAAGGAACTTGAAGAGAACATTAGACCTCATGATAATCAGAGGATCCAGGAAATGAAGGCACTGCCACAGAACACAGTTCACGCCAGGCACCGAGGCTGTGAGTTCCAGCGAAGATGAGAAAGCATTCCCTGATAAGTGGAGAGCTACCTGAATGCAGCATGTTGGCTGCCAGAAATATCTGTAAATGGGGCAAGATGCCATATCTTATGAGACGCTAGCAAACCGAATTCAAGAGGCATAACCATTCCTGGGAGAAGGGAAAAGAGAGACAGGAGGAGAGGGGAGTAACCCCACCATTTGCTGAAACCTGAGAGAAATCAGTCCGCACACCTAAACAATGGCCCAGAGTAAGAGGTTGGGATGATGCCTTTAGAGCAAAGAGGGTTAATAATAGTCTCCGATAGTCACGGGGTAAAACTGCATAATAGGCTCTGTATGGAAACTTGCAAAGTGTTTGAAAGTTCCGTGTAGAATGCTGCTTGCTGGGAATAAGGGTCCTGAAAACCAGTGAATTGCGATTTCACTAGACCAGGATGCTACGTTCTGGGAATGTGAGTCTTGAAAGACATCCTCAGTTGCATTATGCCTACATAGAAAGTATTAGATCCTATGGTATGGTAGACTAAATGACCAGTGTTCCCAAAGCACAGCACGCGCGCAGGGAAAGTGAATCTTAAATAAAGCTAGAGTGGATTGAACTGATTTATGTCGGAAAACGCCACAGGCTGTGAACGAGAGTCTCACAACTCAGTCCTCTTGCGCCAATTCTCTGCATATCAGACGTTTCTCCAAGCAGAGAGTCGGGGGTAGATCGCTCTCTTCGGCCAGGGCCTCCCTCTGTAATGGCCTCCCTGCCCCTATCAGACTTGAGCAGGATCTCCTTAAGTTCCAGAAGTTACTCAAGACCCTGCTTTTCTCTACTTCTTTCCCTCTAGCCCCTCCCTTGCTAATGCCCCCTTCTGCCACTGCGACTGGCGGCCTGGCTCCTTATGAGTCTTACAGGGTACCAGGCCTCCCTGACCAATCTTTACCAGCACCTCCCTCCTACCAGCACCTCCCTGCACCCCTCCCTGACTAGTCTGGGGGGTTGGGCATCCCTCCTGAGCTTGGTCTTCACACTTAGACGGTGGTCCTTGCCACCGGCATCCTTTGGCACTTACCCCCTCTGGCTCCCCTCAGCACTTTTCTAGTCTACGCCCCCCACCTTGTATGTCGCATCTCCTGACCTTATTTCCCCCCACACCCCTCCACCCCTGCATTTTTGTTACTGTACCTGCACAATCCGAATCTCACAAGGCCTAGTAGGACCGTTATTGTTACTTATCTCTCTTGTCCCCCCATTCCCCCAACCCCGCTTTTTGATCTTGTGGCACCTGGGAAATGTTCAATAAATAAATAAAAATACACCTTGACCTGCAAAGACATTGTGTAGGAACATAAAGTTTCTTTTGAACTTTGATGCCATTGAGTATGCCCCAGCATTACAGCCGACAGTTGCAATAGGTTCGGGTCAGCAGAATGACAATGACCACGACTTGGGGGGAAGCTTCTCCCAATCCCATTGTTTCAGAGTTTTGGAAAGGATGGAATCATGACAGCCATGATGAGATGCTGCCTTTACTGCCATCAATGACATGTTCGACTATTTGTACTTCCGACAACATAATCAAGGCCTATCTGTTTGCCAAGTGAGGACGTGTGCTGGGTGTTTGCAACAGAATGCATACTTCTCAGTACAATGACCACATTACATGCCGTTTCCTGCACTTTATCCAAAATGTTGCAGAAAAACCTAAGTGTCCACCCTCTTCAATTCAGAAGCAAATTGTGTGCAGCAACAACAATGCACCCCATCTGGACATGAGATAATGTACACACATGTGTAAGCAGAACGATTTTGTACCCCTGTAAGCAACTGTTCCTTAGATGTCTGGGGTAAGGAAGCAGACCTCATAAGAGAGAGGATCATTCAGTTTAACTGTCATCCCCTGCCTGCCCTCTGGTCAGATCAAGCATCACCTGCACCTTGGACTCGGCCTAGGTGTAATGTCCATGTTGTCATTCACTCCTCCTTAATTATGTGTTTCTCCCTCTCTCCATGGATGCTGGGATCCATCTTGCCACCCATGCACATGATCCAGGATTGTATCTGCATGCTTCGGAGGAACCTATTCCTATTTTAAGTGAATTGTCACACTCAACTGTATTCACCCTGCAGTCACAGACTGAAATCCTGGCAGGACCGGCTTAGCCCTTCATCCTCCTGAGGACCATACACTGAGTAGGATCACATTTGGTGTTGATAACACTGATCATCAAATAAAAGTCATTATTGGCCTCCTCTCAGCCAATTAGAATATAAGGAATGCAATCAATAAATACTGGCCAGAGAAATACAGAAAGCATTTATTTGCATTTAAAAAGCATCAATGCAAATTCCCAGCAAGACTTCTTTCAAAAGGCACTCCAGCCTAATTTAACACAACCAAGTGAAATCTGAGAAATGAAACAATGCTTTAAATGTTGTGAAGAAAACTGTTCACTTTAACATTGCACCTAAAGAAATTTCGTGCTAAAAGTGTTCCAGTTCAACTAAGTTTATAATGAAAGTGCTTATCTCACAAAGACAACCACGTTATTTAAATATGACTAAAAAAACACATTTAATTTACTGACATGTTTTGTGTACTTTACTCATTATTAAACTGACATGTTTTACTTGACCACCATAATTCAAAAACCTATATGGGTACTGGGACTATTTGCTAATAGCCTTATTGATCTGGGGTGGGGTCCAAGGGAAGACATCATCACTTGGGATAATGGCCCTTTGCCAATGTATGGCCCTTTACATCTCCTCAGGCCATAACTTGGGAGTGGGTCATTATCCTGCAATAATGATCCTCACTTGGTCCATAAAGCTATATAATTAGAAGGCTTAGAAGTGGGAATTGGTATATGAAAACTCAGGGCCTGATTTACAAAAAGGTTTTAACATGAGAACGTCCACTGAAAACCTTTTTGTAAATCAAGATCATAAACTTATGAAAACATTCCTATGATTCGTACTTTGGATAGGCAATGTTTTGGGTGACTTGCTTCATGCCATCAGTAATTCCTCGACGGGTACCAATAAGGTTCACGCCACCGGAAGACCGGGCTATCACGGGTTGAATGACAGCTTCTCAAAGCCCGCCTCCCTGCGATACATGGCGATCTAGCGGGCGGCACTGAATACCCAGGAATATAGGCTGCTCTGGGTGATCCTCTCCCCTTACAAACAGCACCAGAAACCAGCCCCAAGCAAGCTGGCTTTCTCATAAAACCTCGTCCGCAGGGAACCGAGATGACAGCGCAGGCTCTGATTACTTGGAAAGCGATCCCCAGCCAAGCGCTAGAGGGGAAGTAGCAGCCAGCTCGACATCTGCAATAGCTGTACGGTCGGTGTCTTTCCTGGAGGGAAAATAATAGGTTCTGTTTTACATATATATTTTGAGGGCACCGCGTAGTCTCAGGAAGCGGCAAATGGCAGGTTGCATGGATTCTGTTCAGACACGACCGGGGAACGGCAGGATGCGCGAGGGACTCCTGCTAATCTGCCCAGGAATCCCGCACGCCCCGGGGCAGGCCACACATTTGTCAGGAGAGCAGTAAGGAAGAGTCTGGTGTGTAGATGCGTTCCACACAGGTCGCGTGTCCCATTTTTTGTATCGGCAGCCAGCAGAATTCGAAAGCCATACTGCAGAGAAGGCATGTCAG
Organism: Ambystoma mexicanum; assembly: GCF_040938575.1. NCBI lineage: Eukaryota > Metazoa > Chordata > Amphibia > Caudata > Ambystomatidae > Ambystoma > Ambystoma mexicanum. The sequence goes on from NC_090937.1 coordinate 640,635,661, forward strand.
AGCGCACATGCGTGCCTGATACAGCTCATTTAAAGTGTATTAACGTCTCTCCCTGTGGTATAAAGTATGTCACCAACTGCTAAGTAACTTTTGTTTTTTCATGAAACCTATTTAGTTTGTGAATCCCATTAGCGCTGTCACAAACTGTGTGCGTGTTTGTGCGTAGGCACGGGTTCCGTTCGACACAACCTCACATAACGATATGCATTCATTGCTGAGAGCCACCTGAGACTGCTCAGCAATCACCCATTGTATACTTCTTATGTTTGTAAAAAAATATTTTTGAAGTGTGGACATTCCCATACATTCCCACGAATGATAAACGGGGAGCCTGGGATGTTGCTGGTTCTGGAAAAGAAACGGGGCTACACTAATGTCGGGATTCGGGGCTAGCTAGGCTTTTGGTTGTAGCCCCTGAGATTCTATCTGGGGCTACAACCAAAAGACCCAGCGCTATAGCCCCCTAACCCCCCCACCCCCTAGCAACGCCTCTGCGGGGAGCTGTACACACACGAGAAAACAGGCTCTGGCAACACAATCCTTTACCACGAGTTCAGCTGCACCTTCTAAGCAGCATTACACGCTGCCCTTCCACTCCGCGCCCACTCCTGTAATTCACAGGTCAAGGGCCCATGGATAGTGTGTATTCCCTTCCATGGGATCAGATGGCCACAGGCCGTAAGGATGGGTTGCAAAAGCGATGAGCTGGAGGTGTGCCTCCAGATCAGTGGCGAGGGTAGGGGGAGCAACCACCCCCCCCCCAGAATTCTCCCTGGCGCCTAGTGCACCCCCCAGCCTCCCGCTGGTGCCCTATTATCTACCCAATCCTGCACCAAAAGCTGCCTCCGCTTCTGCTCAGGGGGTGATCACTGTCGCCAGCGATGCTCAATAACCACCCACGGCGTACTCTAGAATGGATTACCATGAAATGATTGAAAAAAAAGACCTACTGAGAAATGACCTAATTTTTTGGATCAAATTTTGTTTTTAATAATGTGGAAGAAGACCCCCGCCCCTCCGCCACTTAACCTACCCCCTTACCCTACCCCTCATCTATTTTTAATAAAAATGAACAAAAATCACTAACGAATTTGACCCAAAAAATGTGGTCATTGCTCCTTAGGTATTTTCGTATTGGATCATTTCTGCAGATACCCTCTAGAATGGGTGATACAGAAATGGATAAGACTGCCTTAAAAAAAGACCCAAGTGATTCTATCTGCATCTTAGAAACATTTTAATGACTCTGCTAAGATTTCCTCTAGATGTGCTTTGTTAATTCCGTTTATTTTATTTATTTGTATTATTTTATTTTGGGTATTTATTTAGCAGGAATCTAACTTCAGGCAGCAACATAGGTAGAGATTACAGGCCTACATGAGATGGGTACAGTCCTTAGAATGTAGTATGTATTATCAGCATACCAATTGAGGGTGGTGAACAAAACATTAACAGTTAGTGGGCAACACGTGAACACCCTTCTCTATCTATAACAAATACTAGCAAAAGCTCCTTTATGAAATGCGGTGCTTAAGGGAACTGATCTGCCTGACAAGAACATGGCATACAATGTACCAGAGTTCTTAAACTCAACAAGTTCCTCACAGGGCAGAAACCCTTCCAGGGAGCAATGAAGCACACGGTATAGCGCCTCCAGCTGCGTATGAATAACGAAGCAGCAGCAGCCTCATTCCGCTGCTACATTTTATTGACACACTCAAAACTCAATAAATCTGCTTTATGCCCACTCAAAACTCTCACCGAATCTGCTTTATACCCACTCAAAACACTCACCAAATCTGCTTTATACCCACTCAAAACTCACCGAATCGAATAAGAGTAAGGGTTATGACTGCTAAGATGAACATCATAGAAAAAACTGAAACTAACTTCTAATTCAGTCACGCCCAAATGTGAGCACCTATAGGCATTAACCATATGATCTTCTATTCATCTTCTTATAGAAAGAACCCCTCTAAGGCACTCTGGTTTACAATATGCACATCTCCAAAGTTCTGAGAGGCACAACCCCCTCCACACTGACTACCCGTGGGGCATTAACTGGGTGGGAATATTTATAGCAAAAGAATACATAGGCAGAAAATGTAGTGGTCTGACAGTTCCAGCTCTGTCTAGAAATGTCTTTGTTTTATACGCCAAATTCCCTCTTTCCGCAATGTCAGGCATGGCCTTATGTAGGAAAATATTGAACTAATTTCCACTGTTGATATACCCACAGGAAGGTCTTTTCCCTGCGTACTGCTGCCCCCCATTGGTAAAGTCAAGCTTATATCGGTGTACACAGGGGACAGAGAGTACAATATCCATTAGTCAAATTGAGGGTAGTCCCAAGAAGTGATTGCCGCTGGCGCATGCAAGCGGAGAACAAGACCTTATGGATCGAGCGGCCCCAGCTAGAGCCACAGCAACTTACAGCAACACCAGTTTATGACAGTTCACACCTCTGCCCGAGACAGAGGGATTTGCATCACATCAAGGGGAGGCTAAGATCCTGCTCTGACTAATATTCTAGGACCAGATAAGCACGTCCAGGATTCGGGACACAGATGCCGCTTTGTCCGCTATCATGGACTACTGATGGATGGAAGCCCACCTTTGAAGACATTTAGGTCCCGAAGAAGATGTCCCTAATTACAGCAGTCATCGAAACTGGTCGACTTTTAGATCATGAGTTCTTCTCATGAACATGACGATGTTTACTTAATATAGGTTGAACTCGCCAGACCAATCACTAATCCTAGACAGGCAGTCGCCCTCTAGGTTTTTCCTACTTTTGAGGGTTGTATGTTTTAATATTGCAGACCAAGGTCTGTTGAGGGATAGGCCACTAACCAGTTGGTGATTAAACATGCACAGAAATTCCAGGTAGTAGGAGCCTTTTGTGACGTACAGCAGAGATATGATCTAATGTTCATACCTGATTCTGGTCTTTTTACTGAATGTAAGTGGTATATGCGTTTTTATATTCTTTGATGAGGGAGAGTCCTCTCACTATCCCTATTAGATAGGCGGCACACCACTGGTCTCCTAGGGAGAGTTTTACCCGTGAGGCAGGGTGTTCTTCTGTCTAGGGACAGTCTACATGTGTTTTGTGAACTTGATATGAGCATTGTCTTGCTTAATATGACTTCTCCAAAGTCGGTTCTGTTGTGCTTGATTTGGAGCGTACACGGATGCTACCGTGATTTATACCCCTTCCAGACACCCTCTCCAAATCAAGAGTCTGCCCTCCAGCAGTCTTTCCACCATGTGTTCTCCCATATTAAGGTTTTTGTTAAACATTTTTCCCACCTATGCCATTTCTTTCAGTCCGGAAGACCAAAATGAGGGGTCTATACCCCTTGACAATTGTTCTTCACCCCTGCGGTAGTGCGTTTCCTGGACCATTAGCATTTGTATTTGTAGTATGTTTATTTGTAAAGAGCACCAAGCCATGAGGCATCTGGGCGCAAGCTTTAAGTTACACAGTTACATATATACATTGCAGGCTTACATATAAACATAGTACATTACTTACATATTACAGGGATTATGACTGGACATTGAGCAAAAGCAATTACCAGAAAACATATTTACAAAAAACAAGTGTAGAGTTACCAGCTAAGTCTGCATGTAGCAAACAGGAGCATCATGGCTAGGTGCACCCAGGTTCTTGCGTTAGTAGCCAGATGTTCACTTTGCTTCTAAAGGAGTGGTAAGATGGTTCAAATCTGAGTGAGATAGGTAGTGTATTCCGCAGTTTAGCGGTGAGCACAGGGAAGCTGCTGCCCCCTGCTTTCCGTAGCTTGAATCTTGGGACGCTTGAGGCAGTGTATTTGTGCTGCTCTAAGAGGTCGGTTGGAGATGTCTCGAGAGAATAGATTGGACAAGTAGTTTGGTGCAAGGCATGGCCACATCTGCTTTCTTGAATCCACAGGCCACTAAGGACCATTTGTATGAGCAGTTTAGGCCCCTGACATTTTTTTTTTTTTTTTTTTTATTTAATGCAAACTTTTCACTATGCGTCAAACAAATACAAAATAAACAAAACATTTTATATATCACACATAAAATCATCATATATAATCAATCTGAACTGTCCTTGTACATGGTAGATTATCCTCATTTCATTAATAACATTTCTTGTATAAAATTCTTCTTCAAAAGGAGGCAAAAGCTACATTTAAAAAACGAATTGTATCTAAATCCAGTGCTATATTTTCTCCACTACATAGCATTTGCCACCATTCTTTCCCCGTCAATGAGGTGAAATTCTCCATAGTTCTACCAAAATGGAAAGTTCTCTGCGAAGTCAGCCCTTTACGATGCAAGATTAGATATTTTAATGTCTCTTTTCCCGACACCCTCTTACACCGTCTACAAGTTGAGTCAGTATATGCCTTTGGCTTTCTAATGCACAGGTTTGCAATACATTAAAACACAGCCGTAAACAATGGTTCCTATCAAATTGATTAGGACATTTCACTAAATAAGCAGGTAAGGTATTAAAAGCTTTAGATACGTGCTTAAAATTATAAAATGACTTGTACAATTTCCATGTTTCCTGGGTATAAATCCAGTCATTCTTCCAGAGTTTCACTTTCACTGTGGTGGGGTTCTTAACTGATAGATCTTCAGTCACTTCTAGCTCATCCGAAATCTCTACACAATTCACTTTCCATTGTGTCAACTCTACAGCAACTTCTCTTTCCAAGCCTGTTCTTCACTATTCGGAACATTGAGATAGATTTGTCCACTCTACATTTACGGTAAAAGGTCAGTCTCTTGCAACATACCATAGCGAATAGGGAAAGCAATCCCAGCTCCAGTGGGTTGATTGGAATCAGCATGCAGTTAGGAAGTGTTAAAACCTTCTTCCAAAATATACCTTCTAAAGGCCTCCAATTTTGGTAAAACAGACACAAGGAGCCCTCAGCTCCAGAAGTCACAATTGGCACCACTTCGTCTTATAAAAGTGCACAACTGGCAGTAAAAAAAAACATAATGCTTATTCAGGGCACACGCTTGGGCTGCCAAATTCCTGGTCTATTTACATTTTCGGTGTCTGCAAGATTCGATTTAATACGGTATTAGGACAAGCGACCATTTTCAAAAAAGTGAGAAAAGAGATTTAGAAAGACTGCTCTGTGACCGCATAGAACAGTCTTTCTGAATCAAACTGTCCCTGTGATGCACAGTAGTTAGTGCGCGCAGGGGCTGACAGTCACGCCAGGACCCGGAAGCAGCCACAGGGGAGAACAGGTAAATTGATATGTGCGTGCGTGTTTGTGTGTGTGTTGGGTGTTTGTGTGTGTGTTTTTGTGTGTTTTGGTGGGGGGAGTGTTGGGAGGGGAGGGAGCCAAGGGAGGAGGAACCCCCAATTTAGAGTAAATACGGGAAGAGGGGGCAAAAATAATTCATTATTTATATTTTTGTAGGTCGCCTAAAATCGGCCGAATAAAGCAGTCTTTTGGTTAGACGACCTACAATGAAATAATGACATAGAACCTTTAATACACATGCCTAGGTAATTAAAATGTTCCACCCTCTGTAGTCATTCTCCATTCAACTTCCATTTAAAAGTCAGTTACTGTAAGGCCATTATTCTGGTCATACTCTTAAAGCCTATCCAGCTGGTACTGCAGGCCGATAGGGGTTTGGTCCAAAAGGACCAACTCATCAGCGTACAGCTGAAAAGGCTTTCATCGATCCTAGAGGAAACACTCTAGCCTTCTCTAATGTACCTCCTAGATCAGATATGAACAAATTAAACAGAGCCGGCGCCAATGGGAATCTCTGTTTTAGTCCTTTATAAGTGCAAATACTGCTGGAGTTTTCCTCCTAGGTTCATTCTCTTAACGATGTTGAACTATAAAGAGCCTCAATTATCTCTAATAAGTACTGTGGGTAACCCCATTTTTAAATCATCAACCACAAGAGGGCAACATTCACACTATCGAATGCCTGGGTGAAATCGATGAATGCTAACAGATTACCGACCCTTTAGAAAGCACTCTTTTTTTATCGTATATTAAGAATAAACCCATTTAATATTGTGCCTATTACTTTAATAAAACCATTTTGAAAAATATTGCAACTGTTGTTATCATTAATCCACCTCATCAAACGCTTTAGGATTATAGAGGCGAAAACTTTCCCTGGGATGTCTAAAAGGGCAATAGGGTGATACAAATTGGCACTACGATCGAAGATTTTCAAGATAGCGGTACATCTTCAATTTTCGGTACCTGTTCAAAATGTATGCATAAAACTTCGGCCCATAATTCTGGATGACTCATCAAGATTGTATTAGTCAAGCCATTAGGCCCAGATGTACCGGAATTGCTTGATTTTTTGATCAAGGCAACTATCTCCTTTTTGTCATGAGGTATCTCCCAATTGTCCTCTGATCCTGCCTGAAAATATACTGCCTCTTTTCAGTGCTAGCAAAAACTCTTTTCAAATGGGAGATCCACATGTTCTTAAGGACTGGGTTTAATTGAAGGTCCAATTGCGGAGTGCCCTCAGACTTAATAAGTTGCCATATTTCCCCAGTTTTTTTCCTACATGTAGCAGCCAACATGTTCTCTGCATCTTGTTGCATAAGCCAAAAAGTGTGTGTCCGCAACCAATTTTTTAATTTTTGCTTAAACTTTCTTTGCTGATTAGCAAACTCTTCTTTAGGAAGTACTTTCATTCTGCTAATTTCTGCTCCAACCTCTTTTTTTATGTCTCATTACTTCTATGTCAAATACATGTTTATGCTTGTATTGCAGTCTATTTTCCATCGTTTTCTTTCACCAAATTTGCAGAGAGTAAGGATACAGTCAATCACAGTATGGGCTTCGGTCTCTCTACAATTCAATAAGGATCTCCTAAAATCATCTGGAGTATTCACTATCAGATCCGATATGATGGCTGGGCGATTTCTTCCATGAGATATTTCCACTCTTGATTCATAGAAATCCCTCATTCCACGTATCTCTATTGACCAACAAATGTTTTAAATTGAGTGGTCACTCTGTATCGAAGGGATGACCTGTAGACTATCAATGTAAGATAGCATACCACCCGAGATGAACATATAGTCCGGGTTGGCCGACTGGGCACCGCTGGCCCAAGTCGGATTTGCTGGGCTGTCTCCTGTTATTCATCCATTTAGCAAATTGAGATCACAAGAGCTCATTAACTTTAACCATTTTAGACCTCTTGGTTTGCTGAATCCAGACACTCTGCTGACTTGTTTAATACTTCCCTGTTTTTTATCAGAACATGTAATATTTAAGTTCACACAGATTAAAACTGTTGAACATTCTGAGTTAATAAGGCAATTGTCAATTAGCTCAGTCACAATATCTATATAAATCGTCATCAAGCACTAGAATTGCTAGAATCTGCCACCCTGCGTATCTATCTGGATGTCCTAGCTGTTTGACTTTCTGTACATAGGGGTTAGAATTGATTTCCTCTATTATTTTCAAGTTTATTCCATTCTTTATTACTATCATCAATCCAGATGCGTGTCTACCCCTCCGACCTTGCCCTGCGGGATTCGGCAGAACAGAAAAGCCATCTAGTGCTTGGGCAGTATAAAGTCAAGTTTCTTGAGGGCATAAAATATCATAATCATCAAAGCTAAAATCACCATTCCTGAACAAATGAGTAAAACTACACGTATTGCAGGAAGCCACAATAGTGCCTTTGTGCATACTTTCAATAATTAGATATTGTTTGTTAACAACCAGAGCTTCAGCTAACCAAGCTCAAGATATTTCTTGTTTCTTTCGTTCGCCTTCCGGTTGCTCAATAACAATTTTACTTTGATTTGAATTCGAAGCACCACACATAATCTGCAATGGGAACTATGTATGCTCCTGGCAATTAGCAATTCTCCCTTATTGGAATCGTCAGCTGCCATAGAGACAGAGAATAGTTCTCTATCTTTTTCTCTGGGTTTCGAATCCCTATCCAATCCTCTACTTTGCCCTTGTTTCTCATTATTTAACAGTAAGTGAAAAATGTTCTTTCTATCCACCTCCAACAAGTCAAAAACCTAGCAGTAACATCTGAAGGGCAGCTTCTAACAAGGCTTGTTTTACAAGGCATGCTTCTATATGTAGAAGCACCCTATCCAATTGGGGCTCAAATGCAATTTCAACCCAATTAATAGCTCTGAATTCAATTGACCTTAAATTCAGTATATTATTTATTTATTGTTCACTGTTAGGTGTTTATACAGCAAGCAAATACTGTTCCAAAGCGCCGACAGGGCCACAGGGAGGGGACAGGGGATGATAGACAAAGTCATTACAACAATGTTAAATAATTCAATACAACAAAGAAGAAGAGACAATGGGGAGGGGAAGACAAACTAGTATGCCTTGTGAGTGTTCAGAGAGTGCAAATACCGGGGTGAGAGGGGTATGGGATAGGTGCTGTGGTGCTCATGGAGAGCAGTAGGAGACTTGGTAAGTGCAACCTCCAGCAGTGGAGGGTGAGCCGAGGCAAGTGCAGGGGATAGACAGCAGCTGGGATGAAAGATGTGGGAGATAAGGGCCCCGAGCATGAATAAAGGCCCTGCACACCAGTCAAGCAACTGTGCGATTAGCAGGGGATAGACGTAGTGAAGGAAGAGGTACATTGGAAGGTCTTGAGGCTTTTTTGGAACTTAAGGAGGTCCTGCTCAAGACGAAGAGGGAGGTTGTTCCAAAGAAGGGAGACCGCTGAGGAAAGCGACCAACCACCTGCTCTCTGTTTCGCAAACTGCTTCACGCGCAAGGAGTTGCTGCCAGAGGAACACAGGTGTCTAGAGGTGGAGTATTTGGTCAGAAACAGTTGCAGATAGAGTCGTCCCCGGCCCCAGACAGCCTTATGGATGATGCGATTGGGAGCCAGTGAATACTTTGTAGGGCAGGAGAGATGTGGTCCCTGGGCTTGAGGCCAAGGATAAATCTCGATGCCCTATTCTGGATTAGCTGGAGGGGTCGCAGAGTGGACGAAGGTAGATTAAGGAGGAGACTATTGCAATAGTCAAGCTTAGAGAGAACCATAGCCCAGGTAACATTGAGTCTCTGGGGGAAGGTGAGTAAAGGTGATTCAATAACCTCAGTACATTTACTCTATTCATGATTAATACATCATCCACAGACAACAATCTTTCCAACATTAAACATACTTCACCCCCCTCCCTCTTCTGAATATCGTTCACTATAGAATTATGATCCTCCCATTTACAATCTTAGAAATGAAATGGATGTGTACTTGAGGATTCATACTTCAAATCATCTTTATGTCTTTTTTGTTTTAACGTCAAGATGGACGAAGTTAAACGTTTTATATAGTGAAACAGATGCCTCTTCTGGAACCTTGAAGAACTGTGGATTCAGTATCTTATTCAAATTCTGTTTTTTTAAGCAGGTTGAGGGGATAGTTGTTGAGGGCCCTCTTCAGGGTCTTCCGGGTCCTCGATCGTATAGGTGGATAGATTAAATAAAGCAGACTGGGCTGGGACTAATTTGAAATTGTTTAGCTTTTTCTTTTGGTTGGGTCTGATCTTTTTTGGGACATTTTGTTGGTCTTGCCATCTTCAGGGTAATTCACGGGGATTTCCAGATTACATAGAAATGTTCTAGAACCCTTGGCCTTAGATTTGGCAGGTAATGTTTGGTTTTGGATTTCTTAGCCTGCGTTAGCTTTCTTAACCCTTACTTCCTTGGCCGTCTTTGACTGGGGGCTGGAGTCTTCGACCTCCAGTTAAGCAAAACTCCCCTAGATTTCCTTGAATAGCCACAATTACAGGTGAGACTGCTTGGACACTATCTTCTATATCTTGTTCGTATTTATTCCTGAGGTGGAGTTAGCCTGGTCTATAATTGAGCCCACCGTCAGAATAACAGGTAATAATACCCTCTCAGTCCTCTGTTCTGACATAGAGTAGCTAGTAGAGGGAGGCTGAGAGTTCAGTGGATCAGAATTTCTCGTTCTCAGGGCTGTTACAAAGCCTTCTGTGAAAATCATTTTGGAGTGATGCATCTCTAGCAAATTAGCATGGTCTTTCAAATTATCATTAATAGCTTCATATAACTTCAAACATGGCGTTAGAGATATAGTTAGAGCTGACATTATATTGTGGTTACCACCCTGAGTATAGTCTAGCCTCTGTTCACCCACAGATCTTACTTGCATAGAAACATCTGAATCAAAAGTATCAGAGGACGCAGATGATGATTCCAGTTCTGACACATGGGGTCTACTTGATGCATCTCTACCTGGGGTAGCTGGCTCAGGGGCACTCAATGCATGCAGGTTTGTACAGGGGTTCAGCAAAAGTCGCTTTCCGAGATAGCAAGTTCTGTGTGTACACGTCCATAGTTGTCTTTGCTGTAAACAGAATTTCCAACGCTAGCTCTAACGCTAAAGAATTGTTCTCCGTCCTAAGAGAACTGGAAAACCCTTTATCCTCTAACTCCCAGACCAGGTCTGACAAAGCTTTGTGCTCTACTATCACAGATGCCCTTGCAATTAAAATTGACCTGCTACGCAGTAAAATCAATGGCAAGAAAACAAAAATAGCTACCAAATCCGTACCTCTGATCGTCCTGAGGCCCCTGCCCCCCACTCCCATTTCCACCCTGCCATCCTCATTCTTCTTTTCACAAGTGTCCTAATAAACTGTCCTGGACACCACCCAGACCCTAAAAAGGTATAATTGCAAGCAAGCCTCTTGACCTTCACAATTTGCGATGCTCTGCACTACTATGGTGTCCCCGATCATTACTGACTTCGTCAACACATCATTTAAGCTCACTGGACCCTTCCCTGCCTACGAATTACTGTCCCATCACCACGTTCCTTTCTTGCTTAAAATTCTAGACCGTATTGCCTACTCCCAAGTACAAAACTTCCTTGAACACAGCAGCAAACAGTCATACCAAAAATGCAGCTTGACAGTATTTGTGACTCAGGTAACTTAGCCGTCCTTCTCCTCCTTGACCTATCAGCAGCCTTTGACCTGGTGGATTATGACACGCTATGCCAGCACCTTAGCTCACATTTCCACTTCTCTGCTGATGCCACCACCTCCATCAAATCATCCCTCAGTGACCGTACCTTGAGAGTCTTTATTGAAAACTCTGCACCTGACCCCATCCCAGTTCCTTTCCGTGTACCCCAAGGTTCCTTCCTGTCACCTATCTTACACAACACCTACTCCAAACCTCTCTTTCACATACTCTACTCACTCGGTACCATCCACACCAACTTTGCAGATGATACTCAAATCCTTATCCCCATTAGAGGCAACCACCCTGAAGACACTGCCACTATAAATAGTGCATACAGCTCCATTCAAAACTGGATGGCCACTCATAACCTTTGCCTCAATGATGATAAAACAGAGCTACTCATTGTGAGCTCACCCCACCGCCTCAAAAACCTTGACTCAGCTTATTCCTCATTTCGCATTGATGGCTCTGTAATACCATTCGTCAAGCAGGTTAAACCCGTAGAGGTCTACCTTGATGCATAGATAGCCATGACTAAGCACATCATTGCCCTTGACTCTTCTACGGCATATACCTCAAAACTAATTTCCTTGGGCAGACAATTTCTCTCACTGAGCAACTGCCTTAGACTCGCAAGAGACATCATACTCAGTAAACTGGATTTCTGCAACACTGTCTGCAAGGGCACGTCAGCAACCAACCTCGCCAAGTTTGATCTCCTCCAAAGTAAAGCCTTACGCAACAGCACTGGGGCTTAGCCGCTGTGGCCACATCACAGCATCACAATGAGAAGCTCATTGGCTGCCTATCAAAACCTTTATTGATTTTAAAACCCTATTCATTGTTCACTGTGGCATTTGCAATGATGCCCCTCTCTACCTGAATAATAGCATCACTACAAGACAGCAGGTGTGTTCTCTTCGAAATCTAATACCATCTCGTTGGTCACTCCTCATTTAAAATACACCAAAGCAGATGGCATCAGCTTCTGTATCACTGCCCCTACCCTCTGAAACTCGTTACCTCCTAACATCAGAAATGAACCCTCCTACCCAGCCTTCAAGAGACATGTGAGAACCTGGCTGTTTGACAAATATGACTAACCTTCCCATGTTATTGTTGCTACTTGATGCCTTATTGTTTCTCTGTACAAACGTTATGCGTTACGTAAATGCAAAAATAAATACATAAAGAAACAGTTTTGTTAACACATCATTCAAAAATAGATCAGGTCATTTGAAATCTATTGCTGGCCTTGGAGTAGAGAGCAGAAGGGCATCAGGCTGCCGCGGGCTCGGTAATAGAGCCCCGTCCAAGAGCTTGGCATCTTTAATTTCTCTGGGCTCGCTGTTATCTTCATTTCCTCCACCAATATTATCAGTCCGAGGACTGGAGCTCAGGGTCTGGACCGCTCTGGAAAAATATGCTGTGATTTTATTTCCAATTGTTTTGGGCTGTATTGCCACCCCCACTTTCTGGTCTCCATTCATCTCTGAGATAATAAGGCATGCTGCTCCCCTGTCGGCATAGGTACCGCGCCCCATGGGATTTTACTAATGGAGGGTCCCCGGGAGATAAATAATTTCTTAGCATTTGCCCAGGTATTCCCTTTATAACACCTATTTCGTTAAGAACAGCTTAGATTAATTCTTACTAAGTCTTTGGCTTCTTTGTCAACTGGGAGGTGCATTTTGCTCAGCAAGATGTATCCCGATTTCATATGGTAGGAGGCACAGCTTCTGCCCGGCGAATGACTGCAGCGTGACTGCACTTGGCCCTCACACTTTGTGCAAGTGCACTGCACTTGCAGGGCCAGTTTTGTAGGTTTACCCCATGTACTATTTTATTATCTCCTTTTGCCATCCAGAAAGAGTTTGTTTGTCAAAAAGCAGCTCCATGAAAGTACAGAGGGACTGCACCTGGCCCTCACACGTCATGCAAGTGCTCCAGGCTTAAAGGGCTGGTTTTGTAGGTTTGCCCAACCTACTATTTAATTAGCTCCGCTCACCAGCCAGAAAGAGTTTGTTTGGCAAAAAGCAGCTCTGTGAATTTGCAGCAGGACTGCAATTTCCCCTCGTACTTCGAGCACCAAAATGAGACGCCAATACCCCTCCAAATATCTTTCTTCACCCCTGCGGTAGTGCATTTCCTGGACCATTGGAATGGCAATATCTGCTTTCTTTAATTCACAGGCCGCCAAGGACCGTTTGTATGGGGAGTTTAGGCCCTTGACAATTAGAGTGGTTACTGTTCACCCTGCTGCATCACCATGGGACATTTACCTAGTTTGGCCTACTCCCTTCAGATAACCCATGTTCTACAATTCCTAATGTGCACATACCAAGCCATCCCTTTTTCTTATTCCATGGGTGGTTATGTTTCTACTGTTTCTGTCAAACAGGCTAACATTGACCAGCTTCAATACTCTGTTTCCCAGCCGGCGGGGATTCTTTCCAGTTCCCCAACTGGCCCTTGATATGGACGGCGTAATACCACGCTATATGTAGGGAGAGGATGGCATGGTCACTGAAATTTGTGTGGGTAATATCCAGCTTTCTAATATAATGGATCGGCGGCTGATTACAAAAAACGTGGTCCAGGGTAGATGGCTTCGTCCCAACCCTATAGGTGCTGTTTCCAGGGATATCGCCCTAACTCTTCCATCCTAGTCATAGATGGAGTCAACCCAGGAATTGCTTTTCAATTGCCTTTGGCTTCTGGATTAATGACGACTTACTTTTAACAGTGTCCCCGTTCCGTTATTTGCATGGAGACATTTACATCATACATTCAGATCACCCTCTACATATATTTGTGTGGATTCATCCACATTTTGAATGTCACCGATCACATCAAGAACCAAATCTTCAATTTCATTGGTGACTGCTGGCCCAGGAGGATCATAAACATGAATACATTAATAACAGTAATAGCTCCCACCTCATCGTTTACTCTCACATGAACCGCCAGTACATATGAGCCATCAGATTTTGTCTGTATTCTTTCGGCCTTCAAGTGATTTCGTACTCCCACTACGAGGACTCCATAGGGGCGGCCTTGAGGGCACTTCTTTGCCAGTACTTGCATGATCTGAAAGCCGTGGATCAAAAGTTCAGACAGTAACAATACTTCCTGGAAATGGAAAATGTCATTCTTTAGCAAAACTCAATGGACCGCCCAGGCTCGAGGAGATGGGCAAAACCTCAAGTGTTCCAGATGCCAATGGTCAAATCTCAATTTCCAGCTGTTGCACCATTTCTGCTATTTAATACCAGCCAGTGCAGTATACCCAAAATGTTGGATTGGAGTGAAGAGCTGTTATTAGGCATATTTCCAGTGTTGTTTGTAGTGGCAATTGTATCTTTGAGGGTTTGAATATCAGGCTGTTGGGTTGCTTTGATGACAGTCACCTCCTCAGCCATATCTAACTCATAGCCTAATTCTACATATCGGGCACTGTAGGATCTGATCAATTGGGCAGTTTCATCAGTGCAGCAATGCATTTTGCTAAATTGGAAATTGGGTTCCTTAATTGGCTCAACAAAATCAAAATCTTTAGTATCCAAGATCCTAAGCGGAAGCATTTTACGCGTTAAGGAGAGGAAATCAGCTTGTTAATATGTGGGTGAAATTTAGGTTTGCCAGGAACTTTTTTCCTGATGGTAATGGAGCGAGGTAAGTTGGTTAATGCTAATTTCAGGCTGTTATCAGAAACCATATATTCATTGTTTCCAGGGCTAGTTGGCTGAGCTTGTGCATCTCCTGATACAGGATTTAGAGGTTTGAGGATTGTTTCATTATTCAATGGGGCAGAAGGTGGACTCTACATCCCAGTTTGATTGGCCCTATCTTTCTTATGCATTTGTTGGTTGTTCTTCCAAATCCCAACTTGTGAGTGTGCCAATGGATCTGAGGGCATTCATTTTTTTTCTAGTGCTCTTTGTTTGTTCTTTTAGTAAGAGGAACAGTCTTAGGGGCCTCCTGTGGGAAATCATCGGAATGAGTTTGTGTGGGATCCAGAAAAATTATTGCTGCCTTATGATTTAGTTGCTGTCTATTTCTTATCTGTTTGTGAGCTAGAAAAATAGTGGAAGATTCACTAGGGAGCTCGGCCATCTCCTCCCCCTCAATCATGATGGGATCAGCATTGTCTGCTATGCTTGTTTCTCTCATAGAGCCATTAAAGTGAGCCCGGTTTTCAGAAGTGTAAGGTGTTGCTGCAGCAATCAGTTCATCTAGGGCTCTATCATCCTCTACCTCTCGAGTACTGCGGTTGGGCAGTACTGTAACCTCCCACAAGATGTTCCTGCACAGCTTCAGTAACACTTTCATGGTGTACTGCAGTACACATATTTGAGAATGGACCGTGCACTGGTTGTCGAGGTTGCAACTGGAGGACACATTAATGCCACCCTCCTAACTTGGGCACATGTTAGCTGAAGCTGAGCATCTTTGTCCCCCATCCTCCAATGCTTCCAACTCGGGAGTCTCCAAAGTATCCAAAATGCCCTCCACCGCCTTTGTGTGGCCTTGTTGCCCCCCAGGTCCCAGTATCTGTTGATGTTGTTGGTGATTGGGGGCCAGGGAATCCCTGAGAGAGTAGCACACACGGCCAACAATGAATGGTTATTATCCATGGCAGAGATCTAAGTATCAAATTGGGAGGAATTGTTTGTTCTATTAGATAGTTCATCATTAGGTAGTGACTGGGAGGGTGCAGTCAACACTGGTAGAGGTAAATTGAATTTTGGATCTACCGAGAAGTATGACTCAATAGTACCAGTTAGGCCTTCTCTATTCAAGATTCCTCTAGGTGAGCTGGTTGCACGTGCTCTGGAGGTATTTGCATTGGATCCTTTAGCTCAATTTTGCGCAGCAGAGCTTACACAAACTTTGGGGTTTGGAAAATGTTTCATCTGTTTATGGTTATTTGATCTCAGTCCCGTTTTCCTGGGCATATTCGAAACGAGAGTCAGGGGCAGAAGGTCAAGTTCCAAGGAATTAGAGGACGTTAACGACTCGCACCAGAACCAATATTTGACTACCATTCAGTGGATCTCCCCAAGTTGGTGTGCAAATCCGCACTCGAGGGGCCACCACAAGGCAGAGTGATAAAAAATGCACGTAAATCTTGAGGAAAACAATGGCACGAGAGCAAGCCGAGCACTCCTAACTCTCATTTGCAGTTGGCGTTCAGTTGTAATGTGCAGTCGCTCTGAAAGTAAACAAATAAGAAATGACAGGCTGCGCCGGACTATGACTCTCAATACAAAACCCGGAGAGCCACACTTCCGGAGCACACTCCTGCTTAGAGAAGAATGAAGTGTTCAGAAACTTACTTGCAAATCATTTGATAGTTCGAGGCCAACTCCCGCTTCCACTCTGTAGAAAAATCCGTTTTTTTTTAAAGCGCCCGCTTTAGGTTTGTAGTTTCAGCCAAAGTCTACAAACCACTCCAACGCACCAGCACAGACTGCAGGGACTGCGAGCTAACTCGCAACAACTCTGCTACGCTCCTATTGGAACCGAGATTTATTTAGCAGGCTCCTCCTTCACAGTCAGCTGGTTAAACAGGCAGGCAAGGAAACAGAAAAAACACGGGCGACTGCGGTGACTGCGAGCTAACTCGCAACAACTCTGCGATGGTCCTTCTTGGAGCTGAGTTTTTGTAGCGGGCTCCTCCCTCAAGGCCAGCTGGGCAAACAGGCAGCAAGGAAACAGAAAAAACCCTGCCGACTGCTGTGACTGCTAGCTAACTCGCAACAACTCTGCTAGGCTCCTTTCACTATATGTGGTAAACAGATGGTAGTGAAAGCCAAATCTGGAACCAAAGAGATCTTTGCGATCTTCAGGGAACTTGAGACTCCTACCACCCCTCCTTCAACCAACATCAAGGATGAGTCATGGTGCAACACTATTCAAACCGCTATGCTAGACAAGCTTGACACGCTGCACGCTAAAATTATAGCGCACCAAAAATCCTTACTATCCATCCTAGAAGCACAGCCTCCTTCCCCCCACCTACCGCACCCACTGCAACCGAGGAATTACCCACCTTTGACTTCTCTGACCTGATGGAAGCAGAAGTTATAGACCTTATCAAAACCATTTAGCCTTCTAACTGCAAAGGGGATGCCTCCCCCGCACACATCATTAAAGAATGTGCCCACTCCCTGGCTCCCCTTATCACCGCCTTCATTAATTCATCCTTCAACTCAGCTCAGGTACCTACCTCACTGAAAGAGGCATGGGTCTGCCCACTCCTAAAGAAAACTTCCCTTGACCCAATGGCCCCAGGGAACTACAGACCAATCACTACTGTCCCCTTCCTGCTAAAGATTATTGATAAAGCAGCTGACCTGCAAGTTCAAAAATTCCTGGAAGAAAACCAGCTCCTAGGGTTGCGCCAATCTGGCTTCAGACCACAGCACGGCACATAAACTGCCCTATTGGATCTTAAAAATCAAATCGATGACTTAAGAGATGCCGGCAGGCCTGCTCTCCTTCTCTTGTTAGACATGTCGGCCGCATTCGATCTGGTAGACCACAAGACCCTATGTCATCATCTGTCCTCCACTGCCAACTTCTCCCCTAAAGCCTGCAAATGGATATCATCCTTCCTCAAAGAGAGAGTGATGAAGGTATTCTCCGACTCCTCCAGTGCCGCCCCTAGCCCTATAAAATGCGGTGTCCCTCAACGGTCCTGCATATCACCTACTCTCTACAACCTCCTCACAAGACCACTGTTCCAACTTCTTGACGCCATGGCCATCGCATATACCAACTATGCGGATGACATACAGTTGCTCCTACCTCTGTCTGGTGACTACCAGACAGACACAAATACTCTCAATCGCATCTACTCCACAATCCAGTCCTGGATGGCTGAAAACTGGCTGTGCCTAAACAGCGAGAAAACAGAACTCTTGCTAATTGGATACACAACCACACTCAGTAAACTCGATGCGCAATACAGCGCATTCACAATAGACAACATTCCCATTACCGTGTCCCAAGCCATCAAGACTCTAGGCGTATACCTGGAACCTAGCATGACCATGGACAGACAGGTTAATGCCATTGCTTCCTCAGCTGCTTACCACTCCAAACTAATTAATGCAGTGAGGCCTTTTTTATCACAAGACAACTGCATCACCATTTCAAGGGCCATTATAGGTTTGAGGCTAGATTACTGCAACATACTCTATGCCGGCACCTCCCAAAAAAACCTGGTAAAACTTCAAGTTGCTCAAAACAATGCCTTGAGGGCCGCAACGGGTATAGATCGCAGAGAGAACATATATGGGGTGAGAAGGCAGGTCCATTGGCTGCCCGTCAAAGAAAGCATCATTTTCAAAACACTGGCCATTGCGCACAAATGCATCCAGGGACTGGCACCTACCTACTTAGCTCAGAGGATCTCCATAAAAACACCCGCCAGACCGTCCAGGTCTGCGTATGCCAATCGCCTCACTGTTCCTCATACACGAAGAGTCAGAGCCGGTGGCTCCAGTTTCCCTACCTTGGCTGCAAGTCATTGGAACACCCTACCTGCCCAACTCAGGATGATCGAATCACACACAACCTTCCGTAAAGCCCTGAAGACTAAGCTTTTCACCTAAACTGCCTCCCCCTACTGTCTCAGTCTATGACTGTCTATGCTTCCTGCACCTGACTTGTAACCTACTGCATTCGATGTAACTGTTCTATTAACTAGGGCCGCTATCTTGTAACCCTCAAGCAAGCCTGCAAATGTATTCTTCTCAGCGCCTCTATGCCCACGGGTTGCAGCGCGCTATACAAATACTAAAATAAAATAAATAAAGTATTATGAATGTTACCTAGCACTTTCATTATTGGGTGTAACTGTGCATGTTACAAGTCTGTTTAAGACTTTTGATATGCATGTACAAGGGTTGCCAATATATCACAGATTAACTTTTGCAAATGAAGCAAGGATGGTGAAACATGACATCAATGTTTTGTTTCCTTCCCTCCCATGTATCTCCACGGCACGGTTGCAGATGGCTGCTGGACCTGGCATTTTGTCAGCAACCAGTATTTCATGTGGGTTTTAGGCATACCATTTGGAGGGTTCTGCAGCGCTGTCTATGGTGATGGTGATGTGACAACAGTGGAGACATGATCGATAAACATCATCTTTACAACATGCAGGCCCATGCCCGATGTCGCATCCATCTGATTGTCTGGTTGCATGGGAACATTGAACGGCATTTACACTGCAGTTGCAATCGTGGACTCTGCCTGCACTTGGGGGGTGCACGTAGGCCTGCATGCTATGTCCCATTGACCCAGTCACAGTGGGGCCGCTGTGAAAAGATATTGATTTTCACAGGTTTCAGTGGTCGGATGCACTGACATCGGTTCAGACCTCAAAGAGCTTGTGATTGAGTGAAGAACATTGCTGGCTTTTGCTGTGTGTATTTGGTCTCTTCATGGTGCTTACTATTCCGTTTGCCTAGTGGGTGCTGCAATGTATATAAGGGCAGGATTTTGTAGGGATTCTCTTATGCCTCCATATTCCACCTGCTAGAGGGTCTTGTCTGGCAGTACACTATGTTGCGGGAATCACATAAGCAGTCAGGCTCTCAGGTTCTGAACTGTGAGGAGGCACTTTAGATGAAATACAGATCCCACAGGTGGTCCCCTGAGGGGCTGCATTTGCAGTATGTAGGTGGTTGAATGGAGGAGCTGAAACCGTTTGGAGAGGTCCTTTTCCGGGACATGGACTTGACAGAGGCATGATTAACCTAAAATGGGGGACTGATGCCTTTACGGAATACTGTATGTGGACTTTCTGTGCATTGCTGTGAAATCCTCACAGTAGGCATGCAATGGTTTGTCACAGTATGTGAGGTGCCCTTTCCGCGATCAGTGTTTACTTCCATCTTATCCTGAAGGAGAGATGAGCGTTTTATAATGGTGGGGGGAGCATTCCGGAGGATGGGTCTCAGTAAGGCAAAGGTGAATAATCGAGAGTGGGTACAGGGGCGCCGGGCACAGAATTGTTCAGGATGGAGGAGGAAAGGCAGGTGCAAGGGGAGGACTGAGGGGAATGCAAGCACTTAGGTATGGAGGGTTGTTTCAATGGATACACGTGTAGATTATAGAAAGCTATATATATGAAACAGGGACTGTCCATAAGGAACCATTCATTGAAAGATAGGTATATGTCTCTTGATGATAGGTCCCAAGAGCCCAACATGGCAGGAGGGAAGGTGAATAGGATCTGGTTGTAGTCAGCAAGGAGGAGATAGTGGTAGTGAAATGAAGAGACACCTTCACCCAGCCTGGCAGCTTAGAGGGTGAATACTAGTGGCTCCAACACTGGACCTTGAGGAGCTCCTTACAGATAGGTGGTCTGGGAAGAGTGATGTGAGTTCCATGTGATCGGGAAGGAGCGGTTGGAGTGGTAAGAAGCTACACGGTAGATTACAGTGTCCGTGAAGGCAAGGCTGGTGACAGTCGGAAGGAGGCAGGGTTGGTACACAGTATCCAAGACTGGAGAAGATCATGTAGGAGGAGTATCAGGGAGGGACAAGGTTGCTCAGCAGTAGTCAGGAAGTTGCTGTCGTGAGTGGGAAGAGTTAAAGTGGGGTGATTTATCTTGTTTCTAATCACCAGGTACGTGAGTGCCCTCCACAATAGGAGACAATGCTGTGCAGTATGCTCACTTGAGGATTTAGGAGTGATGGTTCAAGAGGGAGACAGGTGGATTGAGAGAGGGATTCCTGGGATCTGCAGAAGGCCTCTTCCTTTTGGTGATGTCCACGAGGGCAGAATCAAATTAAGAGGGGGATCAGGAAGAAGTGGAGGTAGGATCATGTGGAGTTTGCACGGTGCTTCATACTTTGCAGGGCTAAGTGGCCGATGTGTGCACAGTATACTTTACGTGACATAGTAATGGGTAAGTCTCAGGGGAGGGGAGGGAGATGGGGCAGTAGGAAGTTGATAAAGGAATGGAGAATGAGTGGTAGAAATATGGTCACTGAGTTGCTTATTTGTGTGGTCTTGGAGGATAGGTAAGAGTAAATGACCACAGTTAAGAGAAGAAATGGGGTTGAATATGTGAGGTGGACATGGTAGATGAGTCTGGCTCAGGTCATGTGTAAGGGCCTGTAGTGGCCAGGGATTCGTTTGTAAGGAGGATGGATGATAGGCATAGGGAAAGGGCCAGAACAGAGCATGGCTGTGGGCATAGACCATAGAAAAAGGGAATGAGAAACTAGTCAGTAGAAGTAGGGTGTGTGGCCCTAGGATGAATAGAAGAGATTCGGACTGGGAAGGTGAGTGATATGTGGGTGCAACACTGGGGGCATTAGTTGGATTTGAGATACAGGCAAGCAAACTCAAAGGTCCATGAGCTCGACAGAAGAAAACTTGAATTGGTGACTCTATATACCTGGAACATGTACGGATGCATTTGACAGTGGACTCAGTGTTCCTACGTATGTGGGGCATAGTTGCTAATGCATCAGACTTCATTATTTAATCAGTGCAGCTATGCAGTGTCAAACAAGTGGAGGCTGGTGTGCCTGTTGACCTCTTTTGCAGCATTGCAGGCATCATCTGCACATTTGCATCTGGCATGTGTGCATTTGTGGACCTAATCAAGTCCTGAATGGCAGGTTTCAGATGTCTTGGGACACCCTAATTTTGTTTTTGTCTTCAGGGCTTTTCCTTATTTTTAGCATGTCTGAGTCATACACACCTTTTAGGAAACACAACATGCATTGTCATAAGTGTACTCACCTCGAGCCCCACTCTCCACTTGTCCAATTCCCTCTGCTGACATTGATGACAGTCATCGGTTGCTCCTGCCATGCCTGCAGCTCCACAGACGGCGGTCCTGAGCCACCTCTCATGGCCATCTTCTGGACATGCCCCCTTAGGTCCAGACATCAATTCTGGAGCTAGGGAGGATAGCCTTCCAGATTTTAGTACACTGGTGAAATGGTACTTTGTGTCAATCTGAACCTAAGAGACATGTTGCCTCCTTCACAACACCCTCCATCAGAACTCTCAGTTCATCGTCCAAGAATGTTGTACTTCTGTACTGTGGCATGGTCTTGGTGGGTGCCTGTTGGTGTGAGGCAATAAAGGAGTCATGCTGATCTGGCAAGGAGTGGTGCTCTGGATTAGGCCACAGGAGCAAGGATCTGGCAGGTGCACAGGGGATCTCTGGGGGGTGACTGATGCAGGGGATGTGGCAACTCGGGACAAGCGGGGTAGGTTAGGGGCAGCAGTTGCCAGATGGTGGTGGCAGGTACAGGGGAGTGGTGCAGAATTGCAGAAATGTGAAGGGAGGAAGGGTGGGGGACGGGAGCTGTAAAGAGGGGCAAAAGGGCACAAAGGTGGGCTACAGCAGACTGGGGTCAGAAAGGCACAAAGGGGGATACAGCAATCATCCACAGGGTCAGAAAAGCACAAAGGGGAGCAACTGCAGACAAGGCATCAGAAAGGCACAGCGTGGGGCAACAACAGTTGGGGCAGAAAGAAAAAAAAAGTGGCAAAAGTAACTGGGGTGTCAGAAAAGCACAAAGGGTGCAGACAGGCACAGAGGAGGATCAACAGCAGGTCAGGGGTCAGATAGGCACAGAAGATGGGGAACTTAAGCAGTCAGAGTGACAAGGGCACTGGCAGACAAAAGGAGTCAGGGGGTAAAAATATACAAAGGGGGCAGTAGCAGTCATCGGGTCAGAAAGACACAAAGGGGTGCTAAACCAGACCGTGGGGTAATAAGGGCAACAATGGGGTCTAATCAGTCGGGGCAACAGGGTAGAAGGGGGAGGCACAATTCCTGGGACAAGCGTGCACTAGGGGGGGGGGCTGCAGGGTCATTGTTTGCACTAGGGACTAGGACACAAGGGCGGGCATCTAGTCAGGGCAGCTAAAATTGAGGGCCAGGTTATGGGTGTCGGGGCGTTGCTGTCTGTGCCCCTGATGCCTGGGGGCAGTTCCAGGGTCAAATAGACTGTAGCTGGGGATCACTGGCTCTGTGCGATCCTCCTTGGTCCTTCTGCACTGGAGTGCGTCTTATTATTGTGCCCGGACGGACATCCTGCGACCATGGCGTTCAGTGGAAACATGCATGCCTCACTTTAATACCAGAGGCAGATTTCTGAATCAGATCTTGCTGTCCGCCACAGAGATCTGCATCACTCTTTGCATATGCTTCCAGTGGACTAGGCTGGAATCGGTAGCACGCTCCGGAGCGCCATTTACGTGCCCTGGAAGATGAGCACACACGTCAGCACCCTTTCAGAAATGGATACTGATGCAAGCCTTTCTCCCAGCCCTGGTGTGGGCGGTAGCTTGGCGTGTGTTGTTTACCAAAGCAGCTGTAAAGTAGACTGTCATTCATCTTGAACAGTCTCATGTTTTACTTCAAACGAGACAACACAGTGGGCTGTCTTGAGGCAAAACCTTGACATTAGGAAAGAAAAGGTTGAAGAGAAAACCAGTCCCTTCAAGTAAGGACTGGTATCGCATTAGGTAGTCCAGGAAAGCCAGGACCGTACTAGTGAATTTTAATTTCATAGAAAATATTAAAAAAATAAATGGTGTATATATTCTACTGAGCTTGTATACAGTGTTGTGCAAGATTGCAGGTTGCTTCATTGTTTGTTCTTCGCTGAGATTTTACAGTTGATATGTGTATTCTTGTATAAAATGTAAATACATATTTTTATAAACAAATATTTAAATAAATGGACGGATGAAATAGCTGAGTAACAGCAGTCTTTAGTATTTCGTCAAATTAAGTATATTTGGTTAGAAGAGTGAAGGATTGTCTCCCGAGTGCTATGTACAATTCATCACTTATAAGACAGCATGCTCGAAACACATAACATACCTAAAACACACATGATAATTGAGAACAGTGGTAACACACAAGGCAGGCAGAGACGGCCCTTACACCACGCTTTTTTTTTAAAGCTGCAATTGTTAGCAATGTATGGAATCCAGGATATTGCTCATGATACAAATCTGACTGATGGTGTCATATTGACAAGGGAGCCCCCCACTCTCTCCCGCCCCTCTATGCAAGCTTGGCAGGGCCTGCCGTGGGGACTTGGCATTGGGACCTGTCTGCGAATGTCTCCAAGTACACGGCTGACATTGTCTTCGCCCGTATCCTGTGTAATTATGTCTTTAGCTGGCATCGCTATGCGAGGGCTAGAATCAGTAAGGCGCGGGTTAATCTGCCTTGAGCACACGCAGCTGGTCGGCCGGAAGAAAAGGGTTATGAAATACAGTTGTAGAGTCTTCTAATAAAGATGGCTGCCATCCAACGTGAGGTGCATTCCAAGGCCAGCCTGGCTGGACTCACTGGAAGACTTTGTGGAATGCGGACGGTGGGTGTCGGGGGAGGATTCCGCTGGTGAAGACTTTTGGATGAATAGCCATTAGTCTTCTTGTTTTGCACGCTTTCTCTGTTTTCGTAGCAACACATTTCTTAAGCATAGATGTGCTTTCCTCTCAGCATAGTGTTGTGGGTGTTCCTGCTGAGAGCTCAATGGATTCAATGGGTATTCTGTCAGTTTCCGCTCTTCAGCCTCCCTTGAATGTACTCCCTTGTCTCAAGTAATCCACGCATTTTTAGGGCTTACATATGTGCCTAAGCATGCCCTGTAAGGAAGGAGTTTGTTAATGAGGACATGCGGGGAACCTTCAAGAATGCTGGGGAATTAGCAGGTGGTCTTGCTGCAGTTCGCTGGTGTCAATGGACTGTGTGTAGTAACAACCATTGTACCAGTGGGCCCTCTTTGTTTTGTTGTCATTAGACCGTTTATAGTTATGATTATTTTTAGACACGTTAGATGGAGTGTGCCTAAGGTGTGATCAGCAGGGGACAGCTTAGATTGTCTCTACACGCAACACATACACCCAGGGTGGATTGTGGCATACAATCAGTCCAGGCTCTAATGCAAAAGTGGTCCACAATGACACAGTACAAACCATTACCATCCAAAACAGACTGAGTGCTATTCAAAGGGGTATTTATGGTCAAATATGTTGCAAAAAATGCATTTGGAAACATATGTACAGTTGAAGTAACTGGCCCACTCTGTCCAAAAGAAGTGGTCCATTCTGTCAAAGGAAACGAGCCCATCCAAGAATCATGGGCTGGCACTTCACACTTTACCCTATTGCCCTATAAGGCAGTGCAAGCCCTCATACACCCCAGAGCAAGGGCGGCATTGTGGAAAAATGCACTTCCTCCCCTACCGTGGTAAGAAGGGTTGCACTGGCAGCAGAATTGCACCTAAAATGTTCAATGGCATGCAGGACTCAAGAAAGTACCCAACAATTTAAAACAGGTGTGTGGTAAATGCAGGGAGCAAAGCCTGGAAGATTGATAGCAGAAAGACAATTTGCCTTGTTGCCATATAGAAATGTAGGAAAAACATCATATTTGAAGCATTACATTGCCTTCCATGTAAGTTTCATACAGATCTTTAACTTAGTTGTTTTGGAAGCTGCTCTTTGGAAGCTTGTGTTGCTGTTGTTCCATCCAAATTCTCAACCTATTAGGTCCACTGGGCTGGTGAAAAGATCAAAGTTGGTTTTTGACGGGAGAGAGCCCATTGAACTATATGGGCGTGTAAGGGACGTTTGGTGGGTGAGAGAACTGATTGTATGGTGGGTGACTGATTGATTTAAAAACACAAATCGAGGATCTGAAAGACAATGGCAAGCTGGCACTCCTACTTCTTCTTGATCTTTCAGCAGCTTTTGATTTGGTTGATCATCAAATCCTATGTCACCACCTTAAAATAGCTGCCCATTTCTCAGACGCCGCCACTTCCTGGATTAGCTCCTTCTTGGCAAATAGAACCATGAGGGTTTTCTCACCTTTTGCCTCAGCTGAACCTGCACCTGTCCCGTGTGGAGTCCCACAAGGATCCGGTGTATCTCCCACACTGTACAATGTGCTTACTATACCGCTCTTTGATATACTTGACTATCTGGGTGTCTCTTACACCAACTATTCTGACGACACCCAGATACACATCCCTATCACAGGCGACTATGTAACCGATTCTAAAGCACTCAATGTAGTCTACACAGTCATCCAGGCCTGGATGGCACATCATGGGCTTTGCCTTAATAATGAAAAAACTGAGCTACTTGTCCTAGACTCCCCTACCAAACTTTCCAAACTTGACCCAGACTAAAATCTTTTACTATTGAAGGGAACATTATCAAAGTGTCTAACGTTACAAAAACACTTGGCATCTACTTAGACTCGACACTGTCTTGTTTCGGCTTTGGCCTACACCTGCAAGCTCATCACAGACTGCAGACCCTTCCTGACAACTGACAACTGCATTATTCTCGCCAGAACTCTTATCATGTCCAAAATTGATTACTGTAATGCCCTCTACTTAGGGAGTAGCCAAAGAAACATGGATACGTTACAGGTCACTCAGAACAATGCCATCAGGGATGCCCTCAACGTCCCGAGGAGATCACACATCTCTGACACAAGACACAATCTATACTGGCTCCCTGTTGCACTTCGTATATTGCTCAAAGCCCTTGCTCTAACACACAAGGCCCAGAAAATCCTTGCACCTGTATACTTGACCAATTGCTTCACACGGCACAATGCAACCAGACCTCTGAGGTCTGCCCATGTACACATGCTGACTATACCTAGCTACAAGCTTCAGACAGCCGGAGGATCGAGTTTCTCAGTCCTCGCAGCCAAACTATGGAACACCTTGTGGGATGTTTGAACCCAAGCATCCAAGCCCTGCAACATCATTGTGCATTACTGGCAGCAGAAACATCATAATGCCTGCCAGAAAGCAGGCTGCTGGCCAGAAATCACCAGAAGGTGCACAGTGAAAACCTGACTGACAGGCCACCATCCACTTTTGCCTTTGTCAGTGTTAATACAGGGGACCATTGTCAGACCCTATCCTTTGGCTGCACACAGAGCAAAATCAGTGCAAAGGAATACAGATCTGTTCAAAAATCCGCTTTTATTTTGTGTCAAAAATGGCTAAAATCACGGCTCACAAAACCACTAAAAAGATCCCACCTCCTTGTTGAGGGGTCAACATCATTCTCCCGCAAGAATCTACATGAATCTGATGTCCACAAAAGTGCATCTATATTTGAACAAAGTATATTTTGAGGATTGTTTACTGGTAAGGCAGCTGTTAAAAATGGGTGCAATACCAGTGCTTGCCACTTACCAGCGCTGGTGATCTAAATTCCGACAGGAGACCTGTATTTCTGAAGCTAAACTGTACCCGGAGTTAGCTGAGACTTCAAAGGCTGGCGGTCCCCGGGAATGCTTAAAATCTAGTCTTCTCAGCAACAAGGCAGGAAATCACATGGTTCTGTTAATCAGATGGAGAGTGGCACCCTGGACTGATGCCCTGCTAGCAGGAAAAACAGGACAAAGGATTCCTTCAGCTGAATAGGGTATGCTGATTTTGGGTGTGAACTGTCAACACTGCTCTGGGGGAAGGCAAGGCATTTGACCTCTGAGTCAAGCCAAGTTTCTAGGGGCGGGGACAAACCAATGGGTGTACTGAATTGAGAGCAAATGTATGTTTTGTAAGAATACTGATAATTAATTACACCAAGCGGACA
This sequence comes from Ambystoma mexicanum, assembly GCF_040938575.1. Taxonomy (NCBI): domain Eukaryota; kingdom Metazoa; phylum Chordata; class Amphibia; order Caudata; family Ambystomatidae; genus Ambystoma; species Ambystoma mexicanum. The sequence goes on from NC_090937.1 coordinate 640,663,299, forward strand.
AAAATGTACAATTTGGAGAGTCTTAATATGAAAAATTTACCCACAATTTGAGACTAAGCTGGATGCTGTGGGATGTTCTGAGACCAAACCCCATAATTATTAATATTGTCACTGCTGTGATTATGCTAGAAACCTAAGAACTTACTGTCATATGCGCAGAGAGGGTGTGTACCTCTGTGTAAGGTTTGGGGCGAACCCAATATTGCAAAACCCATGAAAATCGCGAATAAGTTGTCATTTCTGAACCCAAGCTCTTAGAAAGAGCAGGGTTGAACAGAGACCTGTCTTAATTAATTTGTGAAGTGTACATGTAATTTCAACAACTTGTGTATCTGGGAAGCATGTTTGGTTATGAAAAATTGTTTTCTAAGTAAATGCAAGGGGGAGTGTTCTTTCAGCCAAGCCATAAACATAGCATCACTCTGACTCATTCTGACTCACTACTCCGTTCTCCAGTCAGGTCACAGTAAATCCTTTAACCTATCAGCATCCTCAGAGGGTTGGGCATAGAAAGTCAGCCTTCCCACGCACTTTCAAAAGACATAAAAAGAGACTGCTGAGACCCAGATAGGGACTTCATTTTCCACTCTTCAATCGATTTCTTGCGCAGCACTTTGCCGGAGGACTTCAAACCCAGATAGATCCAGAGACCAGACTCTAGAACCCAGCTCTAGAACCTTAAGCAGGGGCCTAACCCAAAACCTGAACCCTTCTCAGCAGGCCTTTTTTCATCACAAGCTCCAAGCCTGTGATTTCACAGGAAAAGGAGGGGCTGGGCACACTAAAGGTAATATTCCCAGTGTGCCCAGCTCTCCTGCTCTTATCAGCCTCCCCCAGGAGAGGGAGGGTCTTGTTAGGGGGCATGCCCACCATACTTAGGCCATGCCCCTAATGGTATCCCCCCTTGGTTTAGCTTCCCGCTTAAAGCACTGACCTCCTTCAGTCCTCACAGACGGTGTCACGTGGTCACAGCATAAGGTTCTTAGTGGAGAGCTCTTTCCACCCTCTTGTCTTGTTGCGCCTCGAAACACACTGTATTATAACCAATCAATCAATCAATCAATCAAATGTTCAGTATCTACATTTTACTTCTGATATGTGAATTTGTTTTGTATTATATCTTGTTCTGTGTGTCAATAGGAGCTTGTGAATCACAATAGACACTGTCAAATTATAGTTTTTGGACAACGGTGAAACAGTTCTGAGTAGATTTAATACAATAATATGTATGCATTCGATGACATGGTCCAGTTCTTTTGATTGAGGTTTGAATTCAGGATTCAATACGGTTTCCGTTTTTCTTATAATTTAATCTTTCTCCAAACATGCTGAAAGAGCTTAAAATCATGCTATTACAGCTTTGGTGCTTTCACGTGGACCACCTGTGGTACAGTGTGTTTGCGATGGGTGCCTCTAACTTTTTGGGGGCGAGAGGGCATCAAAACCAACGATCACCCACATGTACTCTAGCTGGGGCTTGCCAGCCTCTTTTATAGTATACTCGGTGTTATTACACACATGACATGTTGTACATTTATTTTAATGATGCTATGTACAGACAACAAGTATGGACGATTATTCTGCTGTCTTTGTATGTTCTTTTATTATTGGTATTACAGAACATTTTAGCTCTAACTGCAAAGCGTACGTTATTTGCTCATTTTAAGATGGCGCCCGTAACAGTGCTCTCAATACTAGTGGAGCTTTAAATGATATGACCCGTTAAATAGGCATGTGATATCCACGCCGGCTGTTCTTCTGCTTAATGACAGGGCACCGATCAGTTCGGTACACACTGTTTGTACTGTTATGATGCCCGGTAACCAGCAATTGGCAACGGCTGAGAACCCTTCTTTTTGGGTATTTTCTTTAATATCTTCCTGTTCGTCCATGGCCTGTGGGTAATCAGTGTTTAATTAGAGGCACACAACATATTTCTACAGGTGACACTATCGTACCCCTCAACTCACACGCTTTTGGCGGGTGTCACCCACCACTTAGGCACCTCACTTGCCAAGGTCCCTACACCCCCATAGGAGTCAATGGGCTTTCACCTGCCAAATACAAAATCAGTTGTTTTCACCCGCCCAGGGACTGTGCAAGGTTGAGAGATATGCAGTATAGAACCGTGCAAAATGCTATTGCACAAACTGCAAGGGGTATCCAGTTACAGCTAGGTACACTTTGAAATACATTATTTTGGGACATCAGTATCTCTGTTGTATAACAACAGGTATGTGTGACAACTTTTTGACGTGGCGTCATAACTTTACAATGAAAAGGTAGTCCCTGATAGTGTTGTTTGGCCCTTTGCAGGTTGACCGATGTTTAGGGCATTGTTTGAGAATCTAATGTCCTGGTTTGAATTAAGTTATGCAATCTCCTAAGCATTAGGTATTCAGAACATATGAGTTTTTAGATCTAATAACTATATGGTTCTGTTACTGTAACTCTCTGCGTTACATTTTGTATCTGGATTTTCTTAGGAATTTAGCAAGGATTGCCCCCTGAAGATGGGACTCAGCTCTGAAACGCGTTTGTGTTTGGGTGTTAAATGGGTGATACTGTCACGAATGTTTTATCTGCTCTGCTTTGTACATTTTCTTATTTTTTTTTCCGCAGCAAATCTGTTTAAAGTTGCTTGTAGATTTAGTTTAAAGTCCTTTTTTCATAAGTAAAAATATATTTTTTTCTGTTAATGATGATTTTCTTTACAAATGTGACATACTTCTTTTTTGACATTCACCAAGAGTGTGAGGCCGTTTTCTTGACCTGGATATATATACAGCGAGCAGTTGCGTTCTGGGCGGTTCAGGTTCAGACTCTTCCATGTATGGATGTGGTTACTTGGGCGCCATTTGGCAATATTGCACCTGTGAGAAAGAATATCAAACTAATTTCTTGTCAGAATCTATAATGTTGCTACATTAGTGTTTGATCTTTTGAGTGCAGCCTCCATTTCTTTCTGTGTTGAGGAGCTGCCAGGAGACCACAGGTGGAAATCCCAGCAGGCCTATCAAAGGGTGCGCTATTAAGGTCAGATTAATACTGTGAACACGATGAGAGTGTTTTGTTTCATTTCTGAATAACGATTGCTGGGTGCTTTAGAAACGTGTCTTAGGCTGGTGGCTTATTGTAGCATTGTGGGGAGACCCAGGATTAGGTCAGTGGTTAGAACATTGATTTGTTAATAGTAAGGTTGCAGGTTCAAAGCCGCCATGTGGGTGCCCTGTCTAGGGGGCGAAAATAGGTCACATTTTGGCTATAAAGATTTGCCTCTGAAGGGGAATATTGCGGTTGCATTGTGTGTAGGAAATCAGGAAAAGAGTGAGTGATGGGATGGCACACAGTTCCTTTATGTGTGTTTAGGTTACCTTGTGGCCGTTGAAAATTCTATATTACAGTTAGAAAAGGGCATGTGAGGTAATTTATTGGCCATGTCAATTTTCCCCACATTGTCCCCCATTTTTGTGGGTTTGCACAGTATATAACACCTTTTTCAGATGGAAAAAGGGGCAGCATTGCTTTGTGAATTCGGAATTCTGCACCACTAAACTTAGGCGGAGCAGCGCAATGGCATGAGATTTGGAGTGTGCATAGCTCCGCGGGAAAATGTCTGACTTCGAGTTTTACTGTTTCGAACAGAGGGGCTATGAGAGGGCTAATTGGTTTCGTGCAAGGGCCCCTCTTGATGGGGATGGATGGCTACACGTTCACTTATTACCATAAAGTAGAGTGGGGGGTTGAGGTGGTCATGAATGAAGCCCGCGTTCTTTCCCTAAAGATTATTGCAGCTAGGGGAGGCCCTAGAAGGTGCTTGCTAGCGTGCAGTTTGTGTTGTCCCTACAAATTAGTTCCGCTAGGTGCACATGGAAGCAAGGAAAGAATTGGGTAAGGTAATGTGGTTGCTCAAGGCACTGCTAGGGGTGTGGTGGCAGCCTGGAGCCGTCATATATTGAGCCAGCTTCCGCTACCATTAGCATGCATCAATGTATGTTAACTGGTTAACTGTAAGCATTTTATTGGTGATTTCAGAGTAAGAGCGGCAAGGGGAGTTTCTTTATTTTTTATGTTATTGTTCATTTCTAACGCACTTAAGAGTGGTTTCTAAGCACTGGATCGGGATTCAAACCTGTGTTGCGCCACATTGTCTTGCTCCCAAGAGAAACACGTTGCCCCTGAGCTATCGTTCCTCTGCACTTCCTTTGGCCAAAAGCTCCGAGTTACCATATTCAGGATCTGCACTGGAAGCTGATAGGGAAAGCATGGTATGCGAATGCAGATGCATCGTCCCTCATGGTTGCTGACTAGTGTCAGGTTACTTGAGGGCACCGCTGTTTAGAGATATCGAAAGTAGCAGTTTAGGTAGAGGATATCAGCAGGTGTTATGTGGTGGTCCTGGTTACAGAGGCACTGCCTTAAAGGGAAATGGTGTGCAGGCTTTTGAGGGTGCCATCTAAGCAGTTTCCATGGGATGCAGAGATAAGTGAATGATGGCATTGGGTGGCCATGTGCGTGTGTGGTTTTGTGGGCTGAACTGGTTTTGCAGGCAGGCTGCTTGTTATCGGTTTTGCAGTGAGATGCTTGACAAGTGTATCACATCCGTATTGGAATGACAGCTGGTTAGAGGGAAAGAAACCGTATCCGGGTGAAACCCGTCATACATTCTGGGTTTGGTAGTGGACTTAGCGTGACCTTTAGTGTATGATTAGAAAAGAAGACCGGCATGACCCATGGAAAGTGACATTTAACATTATTTAATCCCAAAACTCTGTTGCATGTAAAGTTAAGTTTTGGAGAAGCGTAACATGTTTTCTATGAGCAAAATGGGATATTCATATTCTCCTTCTAATGTACACGTGTTATGTATTATCCGTGCAACTTTACAGATTTCTGTGTCGAATGTACTCTGGATTGCTTATACACGGGAGAGGAAAAGTAAACAAACTCTGCCTTTTTGTGGTATGAAATAACTCCCCTCGTGTGGGGACTCGAACATGGGAGCTTTAGGTGGCGCTGTGTGCAGGGGGTATCTCCGTGTCCCTGAGAAGAAGAATCCGAGATAAAAATGAATTTGACAGGATACACCCCTGCCAGGAGTGCACACAGGGTATGACATTGTACACAGAAAAGCTTACACTTTTTCTCTCTTAGGAGAGTCTGAAGGCGATCGGAGCCACACAGGTTCGATCCCCGGGTCTGCGCTTAGAAGCCTCTGGGTATTAAGCGCGTTATAAATAACCTATCATATCACATCGAAAGGGAGGAAGGAGCCTGCCTCTCAGATGGGGTTGTCAGCACGTGGGACGACTTGTCGAGATCTGTCTCCCCTCCCTCGACGGTGCTGAGACTGAGTGGAGATAGAGCACCACGTGCTGGTGACGGCAGTCGGATTTGAACTTTGGGCAATCCTGCCTGTGTTCCGTGTAATCTAAAAGACTGGGAGATACCGTAAAAGAGAGAAAGGAGACGACCATCAGAAGATTTTCTGCTGTAAGTCCTGTGCTGTAGACAGATTCAGCCAGACCCAGGTGAAGAAGGTAAGAGAGTACTTGCGGCTCTCAGTATTAAATCACACTTGCATGCGAAAAGAAAATGAAGGGAACACTCATCAAAGTGACTGTTCCCACAGCACATGTGTTGGGCTAGTTTCACTGTTATTTCTGTTGAAGGAATAGTGCCCGCATAGGTAAATAAAAGGCAGTCTCCCATGACATTACTCACAGTGAGACCTGCCTGGGTCATTGCGCTCCACGCCAAGGCTGCAGTGCCCATGCAAGTAGCTGCCAGTAGCCTCTGGGATCGCATCCCATCAGGTTTTCCTCCGGCCAATAATGTGAAACCCAATAATCACACTCTGAGGCTTTGACACTATGCTCGTTCCTCTTGGACCCTATGTGAAGAGGAAACCAAATGTGATGAAACTAATGATGCCATCACTCCTTTCCCTGAGGTAGCCTCTCCCCGTGTGGCCAGGGGCTGGCAGCTGCTACCTGATCCTGACCCCAAGGGCAGCTATATGAGGGAGGACCACATGGGGGAAGGCGACCCTCAGGGGATAACATGCCATCATACCCCCTTTTCCCGAATAGGGATGTTTCCCCCATATCTCAAGCTTTTATGGCTTATTATAGGAGTTCCTTCCCACTACCCACAAAGCCTATTGATAACCTCTTCCAGTATCATGTGAGAAGAAAACCAAGAAGTGCCCAACATGTTGATACAAATAAGAATACCGAGACATGGAGTCTGGAGCAATGAAGATCTATGAGGCTGAGAAGTGCAGAACGCACTCTAGTGGTTATGAACGTATGATATATTCCGCGACATTTAAAAGCCAGAACCTGAATGGGGGAAGGGAGAACTACCTGGGGAAGCTGTGTCCTTGCAGCATCGACTGAGGGACTACTGAACCGCTGAAAAGAAGTCCATGGAGCCAGCCTGCTCGAGGGGGTGTCAGAAGGAGGAAGGCTGCAGGAGACGGTTTGCCGCACTGGGACCGCACCAGAAGAAGAAGGCAAGTCTGGTTGGGAACCGAAGAGCAGCACTTACACCTCCTCCTGCACACAGAGAAGAGTTCAACAACCAGGTGGGAAACACGAAGGACGTGGAAACCGGCAAGTGAAGCCAGTGACCTGCGAGGTGGAGGTGGAACACCGAACCGCCACTTCCCGTTTACCGTGATGGAACCGAAGAATGCCACAGAAAGCCAGTGAGTCCTAAGGAGTGAGATTGGGATACCAGGGCACTTCAGCAATGCTACCAAAGAACCTTAAAGGGCAGTGAAGTGAATGAAAGAGAATATGAGATTCATTATTACCAAAAGAGAACTAATAGAAGGGAAAGTAACAAAGCCAAGTTTGCAAGTGTGTAAAGGAAATTACATGAACGCCCTGGCAGGAGAGAATACCAGGCAGAGTAAAGTTTGCAAATGTGTAAAGTGGATCACATTAAAAGCCCTGGCAGGAGAGAAAACAAGGAAAAGCTAAGTTTGGAAGTGTGCAAAATGAATCACATTACAGGCCCTGGCAAAAGAGTATATCAGCAAAGCCAAGTGTGCAAGTGTGTAAAGTGAATCACATTAAAAACTCTGACAGGAGAGTATACCAGGCAAAGCCAAGTTTACAAGTGTGTAAAACAAATCACGTAAAGAATTCCTGGCTAAGGAATACACCAGGCAAAAGTCAAGACTGTGAGCAAAGTTAAATTGAAGTAGAAAAGTACCTGGCAGGGGAGTACACAAGGTGTCCTACGAAGTTGAGAGTCACATCTAAGTTGTGTTGAAAGGTGTTTTATTTTGTGTGCTAGCCAGAGAACTCCAATGAGTATTTGTGCCATTAGGAGTCTTGAAGTCTCTTGAAGTGAAACCTGGAGAAGGGAGCCATCCCCTAGGACTGTGAACCTTATCCAGTTGGAACATTTGTGTTGCAGTACATATATAGAAGGGAAAATCGCAAAACCTATTATGCGACTGACCTTTTGGATTTTACTGCTTGTGGGAACGCCGTATGCTAATGGCTTTTAAACAGTTTTTGATATGCAAATGAAGGCAATCTGCTTGATTTTGGACTCTGACACCTGCATGATGTTATTGAGACTTCGGAGAGTGCAACTCAATATCTGTTGTTCCTTCAACTAACACCCAGGACATCAATGATGACATCACACATATCACAATATCACAAATATCATTGATAACATCACTGATGACATCACATGTGCATTTACTTTTCATACAAGGGGTTGTGAATGTAATGTTGGCAAAAAAGTATCAGGGATTATCGGGAGATGTGTAATAAACTACATTCTTCATCACGCAATGTAGTGTCCTAAAGAACATTCCATTGCAGTGTTCTTTCTAGTACAGGAACCTACTCATACAGAAATGTAGGTATTGGCTGCAGCATACACCACAGAGGTGCTATGCTTGTAATTTTCCAAAGTTATATAATAAAACGGTGAATGCTTCTATATTAGACTTTTCTGTACTTTGAAACATGTACTAAGTAGCTAATAATGCATCACTTACTACATATTTCTACTAATACAAGCAAAACATAAATAGACTACAATGCATACAAATACGGGGCTTATATATGGAGAGTAAAGTAAGCAAACAAGAGGCAGTATCATTAGCAACTGTGTATAATTACATAATTGTATTCACGCACACAAAAGATTGCGCTGTTTCAGGCCTGCTTCTTCCCCTATATATGTACATCATAAGATGCGATTAAATTCTAAGGAAAGTAGGTTAAGAACATGTGAGAATAGCAATATCTATAAATGTAATACCTTTTGAAAGTTACGTTTCTGACTGTCAGTAAATAAACCCACCTGGCCTAGATATGGCAGTGAACAAAAAGATGGGACTAGACATGTGATGTCATCAGTGATGTCATCAATGATATGTGTGATGTCATCATTGATGTCCTGGGTGTAAGTCTTAGCAGGGCACGGTGGTGGTGCGAGTTATGATTGCTTAGCTTACCATAACTGGTGAATTTCAGGGGTTTTTAGATTTTACTTGTAACAATAACGTCCTTTCAACAATCTTTTTTTACTGAATTTCATAGGTTTTTATTAGTGCAACTTAACCATAATGTCCCTTTAACAACGTATTTTTTACTGAATTTCACAGGTTTTTCGTAGGGCAACTTAATCATACCGTTCCTTTAAGAAAGTTTTTTTGCTAATTGTCATCGGTTTTTAGTAGTGGCACGTAACCATAATGTAAAGTAACTTTCTGACTTAATTACACACCTTGCGGAGAATGCCACATGACCATATGCTGGCGTACAGCACGGTGACATGTCTGAGAATCCGTACACACTTAACAATAAGATGTATGCCTCGTGGACAGTGTGGAAATACATTTTATATTGATGTAGGAACGTCCACCTTCAACATTTCCCTTGCACAGCTCCAACACGTATTGGTAGTCAGCCATTAGCAATGTAGTAGACATTACATACTTTTAGCAAAAGTTCTAGTTATCTGAAAACAACATCAGCTAAGGTCATCCCTCCTCCCCAAGAAACAGCACCACTGCTGTAATGAAGGAGCATGAGAAACACTGCCCCTACCTTACAAATAAAACGCACAACATTTTCCACCGTCCGCCTACCCCCCTCCCCCATATTACTGTTTGGTGCCTCTTTTGTCATTTCCGTTCGCAAATTTCCTTATTAGCTGTCCTACCAAAAAAAAACGCCATCTGTAAACAAAGTCAATGTTCCTTTAGGAACCACCTTTCACAGTGTAAACATATATTTTTTAAAAATGGCATACACTCCATCTACTTTATATTTCTCATAGACGTAACAAGATTTGCCATTAACAATCTAGATTTGCAAAGCTGTAACGTGTGCTACTAAAAAATAGGATTTCTCGTTATAATCCGGCCCACCTGCAGCGTCCCGGATTAAAAAACAAAATCCTTTTCCAAGATGGCCACCATAAAAAAGGGAAGGTGGTTGTTCCATACATAGCCCCTGTTCGCTTTCCATGGCAGCCTATAACTTTTCCCCCCTTGGACCAAACATCACCAAACTTTGCAAAAAAATTCAGAGTGGCCCATATACTTTTTTTTGCAAAGCTTAGTGAGGATTCGTCCAGGGAGAGCGGAGTTATAAGCCACCCAAAAAGTGCTCTTCCTATGGAAACAGCAACTTATACACAGCCACTGCCGTGGCTGTGTAATATATATATATATATATATATATATATATATATATATATATATATATATATATATATATATATATATATATATTATATATAAATATACAAAACAAACCGAACTGCAATTTAACAGTTCACAGCGGCACTCCTTCATCTTCATTCCATGAATCACGCCGGACTGCATATTTACAGTGAAAATAGTCCTTTATTCATTTATGGTGGACAACAGAGAGTGCACACGTGAGCACACAATAATATATATTTCTTTTGAACCTGTACATTTGTACACCTTTCCAGACCAGAGACATTACCCATAGCACCTTAGAGTTACTTTTAGAATGTGAGGGCGAGGATAGGATTTCAGACACAGGACAGTTTCTTTGGACATCTTCACATTGGACAGACCCTTAGTTTTGGTTGAGGTAAGGAAATGCCTCTTAGAGTAGAGAGAGTAAGGCATTTTCCAACCCCTTTTTATTTAAATAAATGTTTACAACCACAACCATGAATCATCTATGTCCGCGTCTCATTCCTGGCTCATCACAGTAAGAAGGCATTTTTCTCATCTTTAAAAGGGACTGTTTGGGCTCCAATAACTCCTAGGTGCATCGAAGTAAAAACAGAAAAAGAAATAAGTAAATGGAGGCCTTCCTACTTAGTGTACCTCTGCCCTCAAGTGAAAGCAGCCAGGTTTAACAAACGCAAGCTGTTTAAATTGAGTCCCTCAAACATCCAGGCCTACCGGCTGGTATTTCAACATCTAATAGTTGCAGCAAGTCCATCACACTCCTGATCGGAAAGGACAGGTATGTGCCAATCAGCATAACTACTGCCAATCAGCGCAGCCCAAGGTGCAGCTGCCCATGTCGTTTTATTTCGTAGGATAATAAGAACAAAACCTTCAGTTAGAGAGGGGAAGATATTATATTTATACAGTCTGTAATATGTACTGATGCAAAATGGTAAGTAGTATGTTTGCACAATGTTTATTGAGATTGCTGAGTAACTAAGGCAAAACACAGAGGTGGGGTAATTTTTACTAGCCCAGTGTGGAGGTATTTTTGTATGCCATTTATTCATGTATTTATTTATGCTTAACTTACATCTGTGTATATATATTCATATATACAAATAGCCCTGTGACGGGCCCTTGTTTTAACCGACTGGGAATTGCACTTTATAAATGAGTAGTGACTCCAAAATGCACTAAGAGTTCTTTCCTACATGTGGGGATTTCCAGAAGTATGCCCCTCATTCACTCCTGGTGGAGGCACTTACAATTGAACAGATGGGATTAAGCAGTACTTGCCTTCCTAGGTCTCCCCCTGAAGCTCAGCCACCACCACACGTGCGTGGTAAGTTGTGTGTCACACTCCTACTCACTTACAGATTTCTATCTATCTCATGAGAATGGTAAATGGACAGTTTGGGGGCTCATTTAGTTTCTAGCAATTTGTTAGACAAAGGCTTTTTAGGGCACAGGATCAAGTGTAGGTTAATTGTCAGCAGGGCACAACATTGAGGTTGGTCAGGTGTATGGGGCTTCCTAAAAAAGGGGGACATACACAAGTTATGAGCAGCTGTTGGCTTGCAAACATTTCAGCTGACTGTGCTAGGTGCTTGTCACTGGTTGAATGCATTGATACATTTCTTTGAGTGATAGGAAGCAGCCTATAAATAGTCGGGTCAATTAATGTGAGGTAGACAAAAGCGCGCGATAACACCTTGCCCTTGGGCAAGGCCCTAAGAGGGAGGGAAGTAGAATTCCTGTTGTTGGTTGGCAGTGAGAAAGGGTGTGGTGAATAACAAAGGAGGAATGTGGTTGGGATATGAAGCCTTGTATCAGCAGGCCTTGTACTGTTCTCTTGGACACCTGGCCTAAACCCCGCCCACCTGGTGCCTTCCAGGTTGCCGCTCTTTTTCCCCAACTGGTGCCTTCCTGGTTGCCGCTTTTTTTCTCTACTTAAGGAGCCCTCCAGCCTCTTTTCCTTTGCAGATGGGGAGCAGGTGCAAATGGATCTAGGTCACCTGTCCTAAGCCCCACCTGCCTGGCGCCTTCCTAGTCACCGCTCTTTTTCTCCACTTAGCAAGCCCTGCCCACCTGGTGCCTTCCTGGTTGCCGCTCGCTTTCCCTACTTAATGAGCCCTTCAGCCTCTTTTCCTTTGCATTTGTATAGAAACACTAAAGAAAAAAGTAGCTTCACTTGCTTAGGTACAGGGTACTGGTGAGATACAATGAATAAGGAATGCAGGAGAGTAATTGGTCGCTATGGTAGATCATGAGCATTGAGATGGTTTAGCGTCTACCAGCAGTGGCAGGTGTTATGTGTAAAGGATACAAGTTGGTGGTGAGTGTTATTTACCATTGGGGCAGGGTATGCCTCTCTACCTCCTAGATGAGGGTGAGCACAGATGATATAGTGGCATTGCACATGATTTGTCATTGGCTGGTGTGGACAATGGGCAGTCAGGGGATTGCAGGGAATTCGAAGTAACGGTGCATTGGTGCCAGCCGGACACGTCCAAAAAGAAACAATTAGGGACATGGGTAACAGGAATTACATAATGGTATTACCTTGAGATGGTGTCACAGCTCAGGGATGGAACATTGATATGAGAGAGCTGCGGTACAGTTCATCATTTTAAGAAGCTCGAACCGCTAAGCAGTTGGTATCATTTACTAAAGCCGTGGCATCTACTTGAGGGTTATAACAGCTGGTATCCAGATGGCATCAGAGTATACATAGAATTTGCAGCCTTGGCAAGTCATTGAAGTTGGTCAGGTAATAGGGATTTGAAAGCCTTTGGATTGGTTTCTGCAGCAAGAGCAGAATTGAGGGCCCAACAACAGTTATGTGAGCTGGACACACATGTGTGATAGGCAATGATATTGTCTAGAAAGGATAGTCTTATTGGTGATTTTAGTATCAGATGGTTATTAGGGGGTCCGGCTGTTGGGAATCTAGTTTGTGTCAGTTTTGGCAGGTAGTTAGCTGGTCACTCGGGTCTATATTGTTGAAATGATCGGTATGCCTAGGGGAAATATGTCAGTCTCATCGGTAGACCAACCAGCATGTACACAGGAAGTGAGTGCAGTTACAGACAGGCGGCTTTCACCTTCAATCGATTGATCGGATAGGTTTGGTGTGACGTGGCTGGATTGCAATATATATTTTCTTTTCAGATTTGTATACCTTGTCATGTGATTCCTTTATGGTGCTTTTTTGCTTTATTGTAGAAGATGGCATGTTTTTTTCATGTGGGTTGTAGGGAAGCCATTGTCTTCAGGAGAGATGCACTGTACTAAAATCCCGAGCATGGTCCTCAGTGGCGGGGGTGCATTGGGGGCTTGCCCCAGTATTTTGGTTTGACGCCAGGGAAAGTGCATTTACAACACCATAAGGGGACATGGATGGCCACCTGGACAGGTGCAACCCTTCAGTACTGGGTCGTTAGATCGGAAAAGCCTTTTAGTATGCTGGTGCAAACATGAATAATGGAATGGCCCATTTGACACTGAGCCAAGGACTTTTTTGTGTAGTTCATGATTTATTGTTCAAGAGACTGCAAATGCGACACAAGGGCAAAGGTCAGCTATCTACGGCTGGAATGGATCATTTTAGTTAACAAGATAAGAGACTGTAAAAGTGGACCTAGCTAGGACCGTAATGCCAATGCGTGTGTGGGGCCGGGGGGGGGCGAGAGCCGGTGATGTGCCCCTGACCAGTGGGTCTGGTGAACTGTGGTTTGTTTAACGGTGTGTGTTTTACACACATTGAAGAATATTGAAAGCTGGATTCTAAAAGTTGAGGTATTTTCAAGTAGGGTTTTTTGAGCAGTGTTTTGCTCCCATTTCTGGGCAGAGGCTCAGGGCAGACCTGTGACATTTCCATGGGTGTACTCACCAGCCGGTGATGTACAGTAGGTTTACTGAGGAAAGAGGGCAAAGATTGGGGGATTGTCAGTTTACGAGGGGTCACCTTATGTCCACAGGACTTTTCCTGTGTGCAATGTTTTAGTGATTCCTAACGGTACTTTCTCTGGAAACTGTAATTCTCTATATGTTGCCTTTCTTGTAATAAAAGCAGCTGAGTGCCTGCCATAGAACATTATTGTGTTGTGATTACTCCCCTTTGGCCTTGCTCCTTTTACCCCCCAGCGTAGTAATCCCCAGCACCATGGGTGGTGGGGCATCGGGAGGCATGATGTCATCAGGTGCTGCCACCGGAAGCAGAAAGGCAGCGTGCATGTCAAGGGGAAGGGCATAAAAAGAAAGTGGATCCAGAACCTTGCCTCTTTGTCCCACATGCGGCTGGACCGATGCGTCCAGACCTATGCGTCCCTCAGGGTCCCCGGTGAGTGCTCATTGTCCCGCCCTGGCGTCACCTGCTGTCATATGCACTAACTTTTACTATAAGTGGTGAAGGTGGCTGAGAGGATTGGTAAGCAATGTCTGCATGCTTTGAAAAAGGGTAGAATATGCTCCCCTGTTCACTGTGGCATTGAATGTGTTTGACGTCTTAAGAACCCAATCCATAGTCTGCTCACCTGGCTCCATGGCTACTTTTCATTTATGTTATTTTTCAATATAAGTGCCTGCTTTTCTAGACTTGAATAAGTAAAATCACTGTAGTCCTTATTATGTCACCCCAACCTCTCTATTCTGCGCTAGCATGCATGCTTATCACTCTCTCACCTACCGGCCACGCTCGCCCTTTGCCTCTTTAACCAACCCCTACTCTCCTTGCCCCACCATCTTCGTCTGCGCTCTAGAGCATTTTGTGTACAACAACAAAAATAAAATACCATGACCCAATCACAGGACCTAAAACCTGCGCTGCATACATTTACTTTGGAGATTATTAAAAATGAAAACGCTGCCCTTAGGCAGGCGGTGGTTGCCCGGGAAACCATCACTCTCGATACTTCTTTGATAACCCCAAGAAAGTAAAGGGTTTCTGGAATCTTGCAAAGTATAATTGTCTGGAATCTTTCACAGCATAAGTCACATTTTGGCCACATCACATGATTACAGTGAGAACCATTGTTGGGTTCCTTATGAGCAGTCTGTCAGTGAGTGCCATGTCGTTGGCTACATGTTTGGTTTCCCGGGCAAATGCTCTAGAGCACAATTATAATGACTGTCTCACATGCTATGTCATGGGCTGCATGCTTGATTTCCTAGTCAAATACTCTGGAGGACATTTATTTATAATATTTATAACCTCCTTGCATTCAATGGTGAATGCACCAATGAGGTATGGTCACCAAACAGGAGCTAATGAACATTGAGCAACATTGAGCAAGGCTACACAGAGAAGCTCACCCATGCCCCTTTGTTTCGTCAGTTTGCTGCAAAACTGGTTGGATGGAAAAAAAAAAATAATTACTATGTTTCGTAGTGATCTCTTCAATGAGTTCAAGGATAAAATGCTAAGATCTACAAATCCCACCACATGGCAAGTCATCATTGAATGGTTCTATGTGATATGTCCCAGCAGAAATGTCACCGGGCAAAAAAGTCGCCAAACAACTGCCGTTTTTTGGAGGGACATTATCATATTGAACGTGCGGGGGACACCCCTGCCATCCCCAAAACCTTTTTTTTCTTTTCAAGGAGAGTGAGGGACACCCCTGCTATCCTTGCTCCCCCTGACCCCATGTATATGGTTACCATATATAATGTTGCCACAACCTTTTCCCGGCGACATTATCTATGCCAACCATATATATATGGACAATATTACCGGATACCCATTGAACGTGCTCCATTTCATGAACTCAAGGAAGCAAAGTTAGAAAGAAGGGAGGCAAACCTTTTTGGCTCTCAACAGGGTTTTCATATGTTTCGCCCCAAAGCCTATCCCAGAGCTCTCCATTGATGAACCCATTCAGATGGAGGCTTGACAGGGCCTTCCCTCAGAGGATGAAAGATGTCACAGGTCAGGATGAAAAATCTCAAGTTGCAACCTACTAGCCCGCCATAAACGTCACTCACCACCGCGACTCTACAAATATGCACAGTACAATATTTCTTAATCACCAATTATCACTAGCCAATGGCTATTGGCAAGTACAAACTTTGAGCCTGGCGTAAGTGGAAATGGACCATTGTATATACTGTGGCCAGAAAGGGCATTTATTAAGACAATGTCCAGTCTGGCCTTCTAGGTTCTTGTCAAGAAGCAAATAAGCCTTCACCTGTTTGAGAAAATGCAATGGGTTTGTTCTTGGAACCTTCATTAACTATGTCCTGTCAAGGTGGTACACACCTTCATCTAAATAGTGGCTTTAAGGACCATGGTTGGCAAAGGAAATAAAGTGCCTTGTAAACGAAGCTGCTCCAGAGGTGGCCTTTAAAATACACTGTCATCTTGTCTGATGACGCATTCCCTCTGTATATCTATCACAGATCATTACGAATGAGTTTTATGTGATAATCTAGTGTCCCTGCCTTGCACATGATAACCCCTACATCACTGGTTCAATTTTTGTTGATATGATAGGATAGGTTATTTATAACGTGCTTAATACCCAGAGGTTTCTAAGCGGGACCTGCGGATCGAACCTGTGTTGCTGCATGTTGTCTTGCTTCCAAGGCAAGCACGTTGCCACTGAGCTATCCTCCCGAGAGCTATCCTACTGAGTTGTGACGTTTCCTAGAACCATTGTTCTTTTCATGCCTATTAGTGGATTGCATAAGAAACAACAGCTCAGCGGAAGGCCCTCGGGCCTGCACCACAGAAGAATGTTTGGAAGGTGAACTGGTGCAGTGTCATAATTTTATTGAGGTGTTGCCAACGCCTATATCACACTGCCTTGTACCATATCAGAAGAATGTGCAAATAGTACCAGTACAATAGACCGTATGTATGCTATGTCGGAGCCTGAGAAATGTGGGATGAAGTTTTAACACAACACAAACCTGAAGAATAGGTTGGTCATTCCTTTGTGGTGCCCAGCAGTGGCATCTCTTATTTGTGTACCAAAGAAGACATAATACCTCTAACTTTGTATCAATTTAAGAGGGGCAAACTACAATCAAGTGCAGCTGCTCCTTGCTCTGTTTCAGTGATATCCTAAAAAGGTTTCATCATGCTAGCGTGTTTACAGAGTTATACCTTAGGGGCGTGTAACATCTATTGCACATCCATGGAGGCAATGTCTGGATGGCTGGATTTCAGACACCCTTTGGGTTGTTTAAAAAGTGGCTGGTGCCCCATTGTACTATTAAATGACGCAGTAGAATTCTAGGGCTTCATGGATGCTCTTTTTCTGCCATGATGATTATCTATGTCATCGGGGGTCACGACGAGGTTGCCAGTTCGGAAACAACGGTACCAATAAGCTTGCAGGTACCATTGCTTTCAGACTGGCAAACTACGAGTTCTGCCAGTGGGTGCCTTTTTGCCCCCCAGGTCTGACAGGGCGGGTGGAAAGGCACCCACTCGAAGACCTTGATTGTGCACTGGCACCATCCATGAATGGTGCCGGTGCATCCGACCTCCCCATTTCCATTGAGTCCAATGGGACTCGGATGGGAATGGGGAGCAATATTTTCCGGCGCCTGGCAATGAGGAATTACCGGGAACACCTGGGCTGTAATGCCCTGGTAAGTCCCCATTGCCGGGCGCCGGAAAAACGACGACTCTGGCGGCAGTCATGCCGTTTTTACCGGCACGGCTACCGCCGGACTCATGATGAGGCCCATTGTATATTTAGATGATATCTTAATCTATTAAGAAGATGCCTAGCAACATGTCTCCCATGTTCAGAAGGTCATGCAAAGACTGTGTGAAAACTACTTCCTGGCAAAGGCTGAAACGCAACCCTTGAAACAGGACTCCTCATAACATGTCAGGCGTAGCTTTTCTGAGATATAACTATGAATCTGAAAAAAATCCCCTACTGTAGTGGATTAGCTTCCACCAACCCGAATCAAATAAAACAAACGTTTTCGGGTTCATCGGCAGTCACTTGAAAAATCTCATCACCATAATCCATCTCTCGCAATAAAGGGTGACGTTTCAGTGGGAGGAGACAGTGGGTCAAGCATTCCACACCACACTCATTCCTGCTCTGGGTCATCTTCTTAAAAGTAAGTCAGACCAAGCCATAGTTGCCATTCTGTTACAAACACAGAACTTGGGGCAACACCCAGTGCTTTATATATCTAAGCAGCTTGAAGACTGTAAAAGAAACTATTCAGTTATTGGAAGAGAATTATGGAAGCTGAAGGAAGCCTGGTTGTTGGGTTCTATATTGAAGGAAGAGACCTCTTGTTGTGTTTAAACAGCGTTTTCAAATCTATTTAACAGGACTTTGGACTGCTCCTCTCTGGTTCCAAATATAAAATGTAAAATACGTTTTTAACTTCACTGGGGCATGAGAGAGGGACTGTTCTTATGTGTATGTTTCCTTTCGTGCTTATGCGATACACATATTTTATTATGTATAGGGAGCACACACAGCTCAGACTGGGAGACCTTGCTACACATTATATTGGTAAAAATATGTGTGAGCACTGAATTAAATAGATGTGCACGACATTAGAAAAATGCCAATTATGATACATTTTGGAAACTGAAACCTATGAAAAATGAGTAAATCAGCAAAATCCCCTGGAGCTGGGTTTCAGGTGTGCATGTATCAGTTGCTCACCAGGTCTGTGACTTACGCTGACTCCATTTGCACCCAGATGAGAAGGTTCTGAAAACAAGAAGAGAGGAGTGAGAGGAGCCTCATGGCCCAGCAATTCAATGGGAAACATTCCTAGCTCTGGCTACACTTGTTGGATTTTCGTTTTCATGTGACTAAAAACCTCTCCTTCCTTGGGCCGCATTAGCAGAGCTTTTCACCTGTATGAGTGAGAAACTAGGGAAGGACAGTCTAGAAAATGTTGTTTTCAACAAACTGAACACATGCAAAATGTATGTCTGTATATGGCTGATATGGATGAAAATTACACATATTTACATTTACATAAATGGAACTCCCATACATACAATAGTGGCTCTGAGCAATTCCCAATTGAATGTAGCTTGGATATGAAAACAATTATACTCTCAAAAGAATTACATGTATCTGTAAAAAGGGAAACATGAAACCAAAAAAGTGAGGAAGCTATGTTGATTGGCACAGAGCCTCTAAAATAATTAATATGTCTACAGTAAGAGGCCTTACAGATGCTAATTAAAAAAACATCAGGTAAATAGAGTAAAATAGAAATGTAAGGGACACCCACCATCCTCTGGTACACCAATGTCTCTGCTTTATCCTAAATTCATCAAAGAAGAAAAGGGGGAGTAAATGGCGATAGACATTAATGGCTTTTTCAGAAGTTCTCAGGCACCTCTCCCAAAAGCTGCTCCACCGCAACAGCCCACCATGAACCAGCAAGCTGTTTTACACCTCCCCGATTCACCGCTTAACATTTTGATGCAGTAACAGTTGTCACAGAGCCATCTGGCCCTTTTTCCAAGTGGTGGGGATGGAGCTGCAGCTTTTGGATCATCCCTTTTGGTTCTTTCGCCATTTCAAACGGGATGTAATATGGCCCAACAAAGTCCCAACTCAAAGGCACTTTATGTCAGCTACTAAGGAGCACTATTCATGGAGCCTGTCTAGTTAGTGTACTAGGCCAATGGATGCAAAGAGACATTAGAAGTCTGCCAATAGGATTTTACAAATTTAAGAGAAGTACCAGAAAGATGTATTCTTTTGTACAATGTTACATCGCACGAAAGGCAGATATTACTCCACCCATGCGCATAATTTTGCTGGATGAAGTAAAACAATGGGCCTCATTCCGAGTAGGGCGGTAAGGGATACCGGGCACCGGTAAGGAGACTGGTGCCGGTAATCCCTTACTGCCCTACTACGAGGTCCCTTAGCGGGTCCCTCCTTTAACACTTGGTCTGACCAGGCGTTATGGACAGGACCTGTTAAGGGACTTCAGAGCTAATAATGGTACCGAAATTTGCGGTACCGTTATTAGCGCCTTCCCCATTCCCATTGAGCCTTATAGGGGCTCAAATGGGAATGGGGAATGGCTTTATCAATGGGGACTTACCGGTCCCGCAAAGGTCGGACTACACCGGTTAGTCCCCATTGAACCATACCGGTGCCGGTACCGTTATTGGAGGCAGTTATGGCACAAACAGCACCATGACTACCGCCAATCTTGGAATGAGGCCCAATGTCTAATTGAGTGAAGTAATTTCCCAACAATGGATCTGGGGTTATGCTCAAAATTAGTACAAGGATTCCTGAGGTTTGATAGAGAAAATCTGATTGGGCGAAAATAAATAACTGTAAGCCTAACAAAGGAGAATCTCCCACTGACAGGCTGAAAATGACTTTCACGCAATATTCTGGCATAAATTAAACCACATATTCTGCAGCAATAAGTGAAAATGATCTATGTGGTTGGTAGACAAAGCTGCTAGTTATACTTTTAGCTGTACAAAATTATTGGGCCTCATTGCGAGGCTTGCGCTCACGGAATGAAGGGGGCCGGTACGGGACCGGCCCCCTTCATTCCGTCAGGGCTGATTACAAGGTTCCATTCGCGGTACCCGGATCGGACGCCTGGTAAAATCAGGCATCCTTTTTGGGTCCCGTTAGGGGAAGAGGGAAGTAACAACGGGACACTCATAATGTGCCCATTGTTACCTCCATCCCCATTCCCATTGAGCCCTATCGGGGCTCAAATGAGAATGGGGAATGGTTCCTGCAAGGAGGATTTACCGGGTCCTCCTATGTCGGAATGACCTGGTAAGTCCCAATTGCAGGAACCCGGTAAAAGGGGACCGGTTTGGAGGCAGCCATGGAGCTAATATCTCCATGGTTACCTCCAAACTCGTAATGAGGCCCATTGTGTACTTTTCACAAAACGAAGAAGAAAATGAAAGCATTAAAATTACAAAGCTTCCAGGCCAAAGAAGGTCTTCTGTCAGGTGAAATGATTGGGGCCAGGGAAGAGGCAGGGGGCGTGGTATCACTTTCAGAGTAAAATGCATCGAAAAAGAATAGTAGTACCTGATAATCATACTAAATACTGATACATGAAATAAAGTGCTAAAGTCTCCACTGTGAATGGTCAGATATTAGACCCTGTACAGTAGTGTATGGTCTAGCGTGATTATTGATACATTTATTGTTCATGTAATGTGATGTCTGTGATACTGTATTTTGCACATGTATAATGTTTACATAGGTAGGGTGACATTTTTAGCCCTTTATTTCATGTATGAGTATGTAGTATGATGAATCGGTACTACTTTTTTTGTTGCTATGAGTTCCTATACATGTTTTAGAATAAATGAAATTGATGTGATTTAATGACACCATTCCGTTGTCACCGTTATTTGCTCCATGCTCTCCCTTAAGCATTGTTGTCTAAAATTGTGATGAATGTGTATAAATTATATTAAATCATATTTTGTTCCTGTGACACACCACTTTGTTGTATGTGTTGATGTCGACCCCAGGTGTCTACGAGTGATGGGGTATACCCACCCAATACTGTTTTCTATTCACTACCATTAGACATGCTCTCTCCACCACCACTGTAGGGCTGCCCAATTACAAGAAGCCCTTTACACTCTTCTGTCATGAATTGGAAGGATTCTCTTTAGCTGGGCTAGCATAGAAACACAGGAATGAACATCCCTAATTAGCGTATTGTAGCACTGCATGAGACCCCCATTGCCACTGGATTTCTTCCCTGTCTCTAGCCCCGGCAGTACAATTATTGGAAAGTGTGGTCTTAGGTTCCCCATGAACTGTTGCAGTATCACACGTGGAGCCTTCTTAGCTGCTTAAAACAAAAGCACAACACCTGTCCTCTTTCCAACTTACTAAGGGTGAACTGATTCTCTCAAACATTTCCCACATTATTCTGATTTGTTGTCCCGTTCTCATTCATGTCTCCTTATTTCCAAGCCTAGCTGATGGGGAGCCACATGAATGCATGACTGTATGACTGTATTTATGTCACCTTCAATTTCATACATGCCAGAATAGACATTCTTGAAGCACCTTTTAAAGAACCTCATTCTGATGTATTTAATAGACGGTTCATGCCTCTGTGATGCTAGAGGCATGCCATTTGATGTTATCAAACATAAAACTGCCTAATGCGTTCTCTGATCAGATAACTGAACTTGTTGGCTTAAAAATAGCATGGACATTTGCAAAAAAAACAAACTGTTAATCTATGCACCAACTATCACTGTGCATTTGGCATTTTACATGATTATGGGCAACTATGTAAACAGCAAGGATTCTTAACCTCATCAAGGTTGCCCATGTTCTTCATGTCTACATCCTACCTGATGTTCCTATGTTGCTCAAAGAAATTGTTATTATGCTGCTCACCAATCTCTTCATGGTACTGCTAAGAAAGGAACAGCTGTGGGTGACACAGCAACTAAGGAAGCAGCTAGTTTCTGCTCTCAGGCTGTTCATATGTTTAAAAAAATTGACCAAATGCAGCCGCCACTCTTTGCATTCCTGAAGGACTTTGCTAAAAGGTGAGCACCAAACATTGAAAAACAATCCTGGAATATTGCAGGGTGTCTTGTACATTTTGATCAATTCTGGCCTTCCCCAGATTTCAGCCTGTTAGCTCAAAAAGTATGGGTTTCCCCATTTTGCCTAAGCAAACCAATGGGTAGCATATGTGGCAAAGGGGGAGATAGCTCCTACTGTCAAATGAGAATATTAGGCACCATACTGTCCTTTTATCGCTCTCCAGAATTGGGAACAGTGTACTAGTCAGCAACACAATGATAGAAAAACAATGTAAATGAGTAATGGAGCACACCCTTATCCCTGGAGCACTTTTCTAAATATTAAGATTCATTTCAAACAGATGTGGAAATGTTGTGGTTATGAATCTGTATTAGTTCTTGTTAAAAACAAACCTGGTTGGGTAAAAGCTTACTGTTGAAGCAAGGCAGTTACAAAAGCTACGATTCACAATCTTATCAGGTACTTTCTATGAATATTTGAAGTGTGTGTGAGCATAAACAGTGACAAAGGAATGTGTTTCACATGACAAGTTGTCTAGGAACTTTGTACAGTGCTACAGATTCACCAAAAGCTTACATCATCCCCATTCAGGAGGGGAAGTGGGGCAGCAGAGGAGGATCTTGAAAAACAACTAGCAGAAATATGTACTGAGACAAATTTTAAAAGGCCAGGTGCACTCCAATTAGACCTCATAAGCATTCAATGCAGCTGTTACAAGAAAAGAGGTCTGAGCCCAGATGACATACTATTGGTCCTCCAATGGGTTCCATGTCATTCCATCGCACGTTTTTTTTCGTGCCATTTTTTTCCGCATATTTTTTTCCGCAAAAACGCATCCAATTTTTTTTCTTCTTTTTGGCGGGGGCCCAAACATCCCCTTCCCACTGATTTGAAATCTAGTCTCGAAACACCCAGACACCTTGTATGCCTCTACCCACCCCCCATATTTTTCGATGGGTTGTTTTGCCGTAACAAATCTGTGGCAAAAAATTGAGTGAAAAAAAACCCACGATGAATGGACGTACTCTCCAATGTACCTTCTTGCATCACCTCAACCATCTTTAACAGGTACGACCATTCATTTAGCTGATTACTTTTTAAACTATTGCAAGATACTAAGGGAATATGGCAGGTGTATCCACTCACAGGTCAAGGAAACACTAAAAAAGGAAATAGAATGAGTGTGTAAGTCACAACCTGGAAATTGGGTCCACATCAATGTAAACAGTGAACGACTATCCTAGCACCACATTAACAAAGAACATGGCTGTCAAGTGCCAAGGATTACTCATCTGTACCTGTGCTTTGCACTGTAAGAAAACAGAAACCCCTTAAGATGCTGCACCTTATACTGACCACTAGTGTTCTGTTCCCATTAGTAGTCATTATTAAAAGTCATTTTTGTACAAGGTGAGATGACCAAGCATAATGATGCAGGTAGAGACAAAGGGTGCAGATATCATCAAATGGCACATGTATTTTAATGTATAGACTAAATTGTATGACAGAACCGTTACCGAAACATGCTCAAGGAAAGCTCAGTTTTTAATTCCCACTTCTGAAAGAGTAGACATGCTGCAGCCACTGGCTATTGTAAGTCTGATGATGAAGAAGGGTGTTATTGTTTTCTGATAACACACCCAATTGCACAATGACAATGAACAGGTATGTTCTAACAACCTTACATATTCATGTTTTGAAATGCTCCCAGTTTCTCATGCGACTTACACAATATTTCAACATTCCCTTTCCCACACTCTGAATGCAACAGGTTTCTGTGTTCTTACTACTGTAGCAGCCCCACAATTCTGGAATGTAACACCCACCAAATCAGCCAACACCAATCAAAGTAGAAATCATGTTGCACAGATGGACCATAGTGCATGCTTCCCTAGGAATAGTCAAGTGTCCCCTACCTTTGACAGGATTGCAAATAATCCCCCATTTCCCCCAATTGTTCAGAAGGTGCTGCTATCCATTTAGCTCAATAGAGAGCTTTAGCCTCATCATAAACAGAGGAGAGATTTGGAATGACATGTGTAAAATGGTGTAAACTCTGTGTTGCAGCTTGGAATGTCTATAAAGTCCAATTACATGATGAAGAATTAGGACAGTTAGAAAAGGCCGCAGGCCTTTTTGCTGCGGCACAAGTGACCAATATTAAAGCGAGTCTTGGTGATCTGATGACAAAGAGCCTGCTAAGGAAGCTGGTTCTTAATATCACATCTGCGGATACACAGATAGAGTGGAGTTCAGCTTGCTGCAATATGCAGGATTTATTTTAAAGATCATAGTGATTTCTCTGGACTCTTGGCCATGGTGATCCCTCTGGATGTACTCTCAATGGCAGTGCAGGTGCTCACAATGCTCATATCAAGTGTTTGGGCCCATTGAAGAAGTGTTGGCTCCAGCTAGCGAAGAATGGCAAGTCACTAAACTGGGTACCTGGGTGGTTGGGTTATTTGCTGGGATGTCTGTGAACTAAAGACTCCTGTAGAACCGAGCTGTATTATCAACCGTTCCCCAGGGATAACTCCTGATGTCTTGTTGGAATTAGGAAACCTGTGGGAATTCTTGCAAATGAAACCACCAGAGCGGCAATGTTTGAGTAAACATTTCCCGGGTCATGTAGTAACAGTTGTCAATAAAGTGTGGTGGGAAAGAATAGGTGTTCCCCTTGATGAAAGAAAATTATTTGGTGGAAATGATAGCTGTCTCTATGTAAAAGATAACTTTACACATAACAAATGTTATTTTTTTTATTATTAGTTTAAAGTGTAAATTGGTTAATTAAAACCTTATACACTAAAACAAATTTATCAACAATTATAATTTTTCTTCAACACTATAATCATTACACATTAATCATAAAATCATATTGCCCCAAACACTTTCTATTAAAAGAAAGAAAACGTATTACAAATCATTATCACATAAAATCTCATAAAATCCTCATTATTCATACAACCTTTATGACACATTAAAAAAGATTTTCCACAACTTTCTTCCTAATTTAAAATGCTGCTACTATGTATACCAAAGGGTTTGCCATATATATATATGTGACCAAAATTGGTCAGTTTCAATCATATTTAAGTCACATGCAAGATCCTTATAGCCATTACAACAATACTTCTGTAACTCTTGGCACTCAGTTAACAAATGTCTCGAGGTTTCTACCTACCTATGACGGTGCCTGCACAATCTCTCCTCTTTTGGTATACCTGACCATACATCAATATAATCATGGCAGGGTAGTATATTGAACCGCAACATAATGAAGAATCTTGCAAATTCCCTATATCTAACCTTTAATAAATAATTTCGAGGAACAGAGGGTTTTAACCCTTGTAGTGAATACATCTTATACCTTTGCTTTTTGTTTAAAATAGTCAAATTATCACTAGCATCCCAAATGAGGGCTTTCTTTTTAAGAACTTTATACATGGGCCAGATTTCACTTGCCGCCATGGGAAGCTTCACATCAATAGTGTTTGGGAATTTTAAGGCAATGGATTTAAGGCCTTGGATAAATGTATTCCCATTTTCTCTCTTACTCATGTCTTCCACTATTAGACTCATGAGGGTTTTCTCTTTGCAAATCGGGACCACCATTTTGACATACAGTATACAACACTTTATTTTCCAACTAGGTAATTGCCAGTTCACATCTAATCGCTTCAATTGGTGTCACTCTAGGCAAGCATAGTGTGGTTTTCCACACTTTCCCCTCAATCTTTCCCGAGATTCCCCATACTTCTATCCCCCACTGATTCCGGAGCATAGAGGGTCCTGGGTATAATGCACCTTTTATACATTTCTAAAAGGCCTTCAACTGAGTATCCCCCTTTCTTGTTCATATATCTTCGAAACAGGTTCTATTTTTAGTCACCTTCAATTTCACGTCAGAATAAAAATGACACGGAGGATTATTCATAATGGGCATTCCAAAGGTCAACCACCTCAATTATTTTAGATTCGATTTTCCAAACGTATGAAGGTTTAAGATGCCTACTTTTCATTGCCCCAAACACCATAATCTTAGTTTTACCGACGTTAATACTTACATTATTTTCTGTTGAGTATAATTATATTGGTCAACAGAAAGGTTCAGACACATAAGTTTAAGTTATGATAAACCCATTTAATTTGACAACCCAAGAAACCTATCTAAGCATGTACCATATATACATTCCAAATCTAGTGCTAGGGATCTACAGATAACCTATGAGACTGAGAAACATTTTTTTAGGCAGCATATAAAACTACATATCTATTTACCTGAATTTATATCCTGTGTGTTGCAGCAAAAACAGTACCCCAGCCTATTCATTCCTTGTGGGCATTTTGATAATAATACTTTTTCCACCTCGTGTGCTGTCTTGTTGTTGCTGTAAGTGCGGATATAAGCACAATTCTTTACTGAGCCTAGACAAACACAATGTGTGTCAAATTCTCATTGTATTTGGGTGATTCGGGTTCAGCAGAACTTTTCATTGTTTAAATTGACTAATTTAGGTTACATTCATGACAATTGGTGCTGATGAAATGTTGTTGTAATTATTTGGTTGAAGAGGTTAGACCTTTTCCTGCCAGTAAACATAGTATAAAGTATAAAGTTAATGAAATAGGTCAGAAGTTCAGAACCTTTCCTGCCAGGGATGCTTAAAGAAAGCAACTTTACTGAAGGACTAATGGCTCACCCCTGCCTGTTTGTTTAATATAGAAACCCACATCTACTCTTTCTTTGCAACTTACATACATATTGTAATTGTTTGTGCAGAGGATGCATTTTTTAATTTGAAGTACTTAAATGCACAGGTCACCTTTCTTACAAAAATGGCCTTACATTTCATGAGGTCTGATCAGCAGCACAAATGATTTGCTGACCAACCCCCTTGCATTCATTAGTCTCAAGCACATGCATAGCACTCCCTACACCAAAGTGAATGCTGGGAGAGCATTTCATCTAGAAGGGCCCTTAAAGTCCCCATTATTGTGTGCAATACATTATGGCTGTCCCTTAAGGAACCTCTCATTGTGAAATTGTAAAAAAAAACAATAAGGGAATTTCTTTGTTTGAGGTAAACCAATTTAATAGGGACACCAGCAGTTCCGAACCAGTCAGAAATGACCCCTGTCATGCATTGCCCTACCTCTAAACCTGTTCCACAGAGACATAAGTGAGCGTGTTTGTGTTCTGCACATTTTAATACACATACTGTTTCTAAATTCGAGATACTTATAAAAAATGTGCAGACATGCTTTCTTATTAGTCTGCAAATGTGCAAGTGTATTTTGCACACATTTACGGATGTAATTCATAGAATTCAGCGCAGAAGTCGCGCACGCGGGCAGCGCAGAGAGGAAGCTATGCCAGCATGCGCGCCAAACAGCATTTTGGAGCACCGTGTATTCATGGATTTCCCAAGCCATCGGAGTCGTGGCGCAGCGAACCTCCCGCAGCACCAGTTATGCCCCCAAGAATGCCCCTTGCGCAAGGAAAAGCCATAGAAATCCCCAATACGGCGCAAAGGGCCAGCGCTAACCCTGGACCAGCTTACAGGCCCCCTACACTGTAATCGAATGAAAAACTACTGCGGCAGGCAAAACGCATGAAAATGTACTCGTGCAACCCCTTGAATACGCATACCGTGCTCGCGGCAGCCAAAACGTGTGAAAATCTCCCCGCGAACCCCCTTCAATACGCGTTCCACCACCCCACCGCCATTGACGGGCACCTGCCAGCAGCCAAAACGTGTGAAATTCAACTGGTGCACCCCCTTGAATACTCATACTCCGCCTGCGACAGGCAAATTGCATGGAAAAAGTCCCCACTGTGGTGTGGGCTGCCTGTGGGTCATGATGAGGGGTGATGGGCTGCCTGCGGGTCATGCCCAGGGGTGTAGGGTGGTCCCCTGTGGTTTGGGCTGCCTGCAGGGCATGGTCAGGTATGATGGGCTGGCTGCGGGGCATGGTCAGGGGTGCAGGGGGGCCCTGTGGTGTGGGCTGCCTGCGGGTCATGGTCAGGGGTGATGGGCTGCCTGCGGGGTCTGCCCAGAGGCGTAGGGTGGTCCCCTGTGGTGTGGGCTGCCTGCAGGGCATGGTCAGGGGTGATGGGCTGGCTGCGGGGCCTGGTCAGGGGTGTAGGGGGGGCCCTGTGTTGTGGGCTGCCTGCAGGGGGTGAATGTAGGTCCTCAACACACTGGTGTGCGAATCTGGGGGTACTCGAGTGAGCTTTCCACACAATTACTCTTGCGGGAGAGGGGTACGTGTATTCCGGGGTACGCGAGTGAGCTATACACATGATTTCATTGGGGCGAGCGGGGTACGTGTATTCCGGGGTGCACGGGTGATCTTTACACGTGAATTGGCAGTGCGGGCCCTCCCGGGTGTGCTCTCCCCCCTCCCCATGCCCCACAGGCAGCCCACACCACAGGCCCCCTCTACACCCCTGGTCATGCCCCGCAGGCAGCCCATCCACCCTGACCATGCCCTGCAGACAGCCCACACCACAGGCCCCCCCTACACCACTGACCATGCCCCGCAGGCAGCCCATCCACGCTGACCATGAGCTGCAGGCAGCCCACATGGCACCATGCACTTGTTAGCCACAACACAAGTCCCCCCCACCAGTGACGGGCACCTGCCAGCAGGCCCTGACTCTTGCCCCCCCCACCAGGGACGGGCACCTGCCAGCAGGCCCTGACACATGTCCCTCCACCCCATCCCTATTGACGGGCACCTGCCAGCAGTCCCGACTCATGTCCCCCAAACACCACGTCATAACAATACAGACTCATGGCCCTAATGCCAACCCAAATCCTACCCCCCACCGCCAAGTACAAACACGCAACCATCCACTGCACCCACTCCCTAGTAAATTACCCATGCCATGAGAGTCTGAAAATAACCATCATGCCCATGAATAAATGTCCTACAGAGCCACACAGTGGCAACACATGACTGAGCCAATGCTCATAGATACATGCACAAAACCAATGAGAGTAGACCACACCAATAATGAAGATTTGTGAAATGTATTAAAAAGAAAACAAAACAACAAATTGAAAACCACACATGCAAATGAAGAAATAATGAATGCAATATCAAAAAGAAAGTAAAATCCAAGCAACAATTAAGATCCAACACATGAAAAATGAAAAGTGGTCCATTGCCAAAGTCCATAGAAATAAAACCAAAATTGAAAAGCATAAAAAACCATTACTCCATGGGATGACGGAAAAAAGAAAGTATGTACATGTCCAGAACTATTTACAATGAAAGTCTGAAGGGTCCATGATCCCAAAACAAAATGAAACCCCTATGTAAAACACAACTATATACAAAAAGTGGAGCAAAGTGTGTGTACTCCAAATCATAAAAAAACAAAATGAAAACTAAACCTAAATAACTATATACAAAGGTGGCGGGCTAGTCCGCCAGCTCACTTGTTGATGTCCCGGGCAAGGGCATCATCGAACTCCATGTCGATGTTCTGGAGGTGGGCCTGTTCCCTGGCCACGAGGTCTCACAGGGATGCAGCCATGGCATCCTCCAACTCCCTGCAAGTTGCCTCGAGGCACTCAGCCCGCCTCAAAGCCCGGTGCATGGAGTTCTCCACCCTGACCATTGTGAACTGTGCCCTCTCCGCCCGCCGCCGCTCTGTATCTATCTGCTGGCCCAACCGCTGCCACACGGAAGACACTCCCAGCCCTGGGTCCTCCTGCCCCTCGGCTGAAGCCTGCTCCCGGGATGTTGATGGCCCCAAGCCATGATGCCTCCCACACTGAGCCTGCTGCTGCCTCCAATGCAACTGTCTCTGGCACCACAACGGCATCCAGGCTGATGGATTCCCCCGGCGCCATCGTGCGCGTGCCCTGCTTGTTGATGCCTGCACATTCTCCATTTTCTGGCGTCCAGTTGGTGGGGTGGCCACCCCTGCTGGACCTCCGACTCCCGACTGTAACAGGGATGTGTCCTCTACCAGCCTGGCCGCTGGCTCAGGGTCAGCTCCACAGGGGACCCAGGTGATACTGGGTGGGAAGATGGCACAGAGGACGGCTGGCGCATAGGGGGTTCAGTTGAGGAGGGGCTCGCAAGAAGATCCAGCACACGGAGGAACCCAGTGCGACTTCCCGTCCTAGTAGGTCAACACGACCATATAGGAATTTGAAATGACGTGCATTGTCCTGACAAGAACCCTGCACGTCATCCCGAATTCCATGTGCACGCAACACCAACCCAGCTAGGACAAGCACCACCCGGTCATGGATTGCCACATCCGCAGGGAGAGGAAGGCCAGTTGTTCCTGAAAACGGGTCTGGATGAAGGCATCCTTGCTGGTGCGGGATGATGCAGTCACAGATTCTGGGACAGGATTACACACAGGCACCTCCACGGTGGCCTGTGCTGCCTCCTGTCCCTGCCCCTGGACTGTACCACTAGCACCAGTGGAATCCCCCCCTTCCAGGCCCCGGGCATGGGTCTGTCACGGCCTCCTCCTCAACCAAACCCCCACCAACCTGGATGACTCTGTGCCATCTTCCTCCATAGGCGCCTGTGGGGGCTCAGCTGCCCCTTCTGCTGCCGACGAGTCCACCTCCAAACTCCGCCTCTTGGACCTTCCCTCGTCAGCTGCGGCCATGTACGTGGCACCAGACTCCTCACTCCCGGAAAATATGATTACCTCGGAGGGGAGCTGGGCCTTGCGTCTCTGGCTGGCGGTGGCATTCCTGCCGCTGTGCTCCACAGCACCGTCTCTGCCCTCTTCATCAGTCGACCATCCATACATGGGCCATGTCAGACATATGTCCAAGTTGCACACTCCTGGCACACCTCAACATGCACTGCATCCAATGAGTGCGCATGCACACTTACCGCTCGACTGCAGACAGGTCTGCCTCTCGAGGACCTGGAGGTGAAGCGCTGGGCAAATGCGTTCCAGGACCCTCATCTGGTCGGTGGTGAGCAGGACCCGGCGCCCCACTGCATCCGCTGTGTCCAAAAGGTGCCAGGCCTTCCTGAGGGTCCTGGACCTGAAGTCCTCCCAGTGCTTATGGATGTGTTTCAGGTCGAGGGTCGCCACTCCCTTCGCGTTGATGGCACCCACGATGTCCAACCAGATCCTCTCCCGTCCATCCTTGTCGGCGAGTGGTCGTCCGAAGAGGGCATAATAATGCACCAGGACTTGCTCCACGAGGATGCCAACTTCTCCTGCAGTGAAGCTGGCAGCCCTTTGCCTCTCTGCTGGGGGGTCGCCACTGGTCCCAGATGGAGTTTGGCCCAACATGGCAACCCCTGCGGAAGGTGTGGGTGGGCAACTGGGTCCTGCTACTGGGCTGTGGAGCGATGGAACAGCAGTCAGGACTCTCCTGTTCCAGCAGGGGTGGTTGCAGCAACTGGACACCTGCAGATGGGTGATGTGCAGGCACCAAATAGCAGGGCACGTGGCCAGCAGGCAGGCAGGCAGCAGCAGATGGCTCGTGGGAGGCTGCTCTGGCTCTGGGGGGCAGGAAAATGGCCTTCTGGGCAGGAGCGTGGTTTTCCGTGTGTTTTCGCGCGGCCAGCTTGATGCAGAGTGAATCCGTCATGGTGAAAATCAGCATGTTTGCCTGTAATTCGAGGAAAGGCCCTTAGCATGTAAGCGCGTAAGTGACGTGACACTCATAGGCGTTGCTGTGCGCAGGAGTTAAAGGTCCGTGCAGTATGCCATTTTCTTGTACGTGCTTTGTGTGGAGAGCGACCGTGTGATTCTTGTACTTCTTGTCGGTTGACATCCGATTACTTCACAACGGTTGCAGTGGGAACTCCTTGTTTACTGAGCCAGAGCTCAATTCTTCTTTTGGTGGGGGTGTTGCCAACGTGCACAAGCACGTTTTTTTCCATTAATTTTCCAGGCAGACGGTGAGTCGCACACGTATGTTTCCACTCTGGTTGCCCCTGTGTGTCGCATACCCATTCAGAGGTCATTGTAGCCTGCGTGTACCATGCATATGCATTTTTTGTGTTTCTGGGTACCACAGCATACTGTGGGTCCTTCATTCCACGCACGTGGGCTACCGAGGGTTGCGTGCAGGTTTGTTTTTGTTTTTGGGGTGCCTGAGCGTTGCGTGACCTGTCATTTTTCCCCAGGGGTCGCAGACAGCCTTGCAGAGCACAGGGGTACCTATCCATCTAGTACCCTAACACCTACACCCCAATTGCCCAGGACAATTGTTTTCTGCACGTCCCATTCGTACTAGTAGATCAGTGCCATGGTTGTGAGGTTACCAAGTGCTAAAGGGAGGCAAAGGTGGCCGACCTCCAAGAGGTGTCCGCGGGAGGGGACGTGGCCAGGATGAGCAGGAGGATGGCCAAGGTGGCAGTGGTGGCCAATGTGGGCAGGGTGGCCCAAGAGGGCAGTGTGTTCAGGACCATTCAGGGACACCTATGCCCCCCCAGTGGGTCATAGAGATGCAGCTGACACCATCCCAGCTCAAGCCCTGCTAGCCTGGCCCGGATTGGTCACTGAACAGGCCCGGGATGACTCACAGGCCAACTTCTGTGTCACGAAGTCCAAGCCACGTGTGGTGGTGAAAGTTGCTGTCACCAGGCATCTGCTGCCCCGAGTAGCCAGGGTGAGGATGCTACAGGGGCAGCTGCAGCTCACTGCACCCCGGCTCTGAGTCACCCAACCGGGACTGTGTTGGTCCCGGACCCTACACGAAGGCAGTTGTGCCGCTTGCTCCTGGCAACAGCACCCAGCAGCCAATGCCTACAGTGAGACCTTTGGTCATCGTGCCACTGCCTGCTTCCAGTGGTCAGTCCACCTGTGCTTCAGCCCCTACAGACCGGAGCAGCATAAGCCACACAGGGTTCGCAAGAGGAAGAAGCGTGCTCTTGCGGAACAGGCTGGGACCCCAGACACGGCTCTCCCCTCCGGCACGTCAAGGAAGCAGAGTTTCAATGATGTGGAACTAGCCGCACTTGTGGGCTACATGTCGGAACATGACTGTGACATGCTGGTGATGGCAGGGTGCAAGACCACGACTGCTCAGCGTAAGGCCCACTGGCAATGCATCGCGGACCACATTAGTTCCCTTGAATTTGTGAAGCGCACAGCTGATGATTGCTCAAAGCATTGGAATGACCTCAAATGCCGAGCAAAAAACAAGCTGGCTTCCAATTACGCCTCTACTCTGGTGACTGGCAGTGGGTCACCACCAGAGGAGGATGAACTCACAGAACATGAGGCAATCGCTGGAGGGTTCATCGCAGAGGATCAGATCCAAGGCGTGGGATACCTACCAGATCTTGAGACAATATCCAGTGAGGGTCCATGCGTGTGTGTCCAGACCGTGTGCATGTTGCTTGGGTAATGTGTTGTGATTGAGTGCCAGGTCAGGCTGTGTAGTCATAACTGCTATATGTGACCCATGTAGTGCCTCCGAGCAATCCCCCGTCCTTGGGTTTGGGGTTCACTGTATTCCTACTGACTGCTGCAAACACTTTGCACATGATGACTGCACTTACCCCTAAACTGCCATCATGCCACGACATTGTTAATACAGTTTTTTCTCTTTATTCTGCCTGATTGATGGACTCATATGCATGAAAAACACAGATTTGTGTGCCGTTATACCCCAGAATCACCATACTTCGGACAGGGATTTTCCCCCACAAAGGCCCACAAATGTGTACTTTTTCGCAAATGATTTCATCAATCAGGCTGATTGACTGCTGTGCACCTACACATGCACTGCACCCGATCACTTCTGAATGTTCAACATGACAATTGACTTGTGTCATGTCCAAGTGACCTACCATTGATGTATCCATGTGCCTCCCATCACTGTATTTGAACACACTGGCGTTGTTGCAGCATGTGACACGTGTGTTTTGTCCCACTCTTTTGCATGTTCTTTTTGATGATATGCTTTTGACATGGATGGGGGACAGTAAAGATTAACTCCCATCTGGGTGTCCTTGTCAGTTTTGGCATGGCAATGCTATGTGCCATCTGTGTGTTGGAATGTGTCATGTTTGTGGATGGTCCATGCCACTCACAGGCTAATGTGTGATGCATGTGCTATGCACCATGCAGCACATGTGTTGCTTTTC
The DNA here is from genome assembly GCF_040938575.1 of Ambystoma mexicanum. Lineage (NCBI taxonomy): Eukaryota > Metazoa > Chordata > Amphibia > Caudata > Ambystomatidae > Ambystoma > Ambystoma mexicanum. The sequence goes on from NC_090937.1 coordinate 640,697,622, forward strand.
CATTTTGGAGTCATCAGTGTCTGCTTTCAGGGTCCCCTTCCACTTCATTGCCACTGCATGCATGGCTGAGTTTGTGTCCTGTGTGACATGTCTGATTAATTGATTGGATGTGTACATTGTGATGCCTATGTGTGTCAGATGTGCTGTTCATGCATGTTTTCATTACTTTTCTTTTCATTTTGTGCAGGTGATGAGGCACTAGATGCTGTGGAGGAGAAGGAGATGGCGCAGGGGTAGGAGTATTCAGAGCCCCAACCAAGCACCACTGGAGGACGTGGGGTGGTGGTGCATGAAGGTCCATTGGTCCTACAGACTATCCTGTCCATGGGTGTCTCTGGGTACACCTCCGATGATCTCTATGGCTCAGGTACTGAATCAGACATTGAGACAAATGACCCGTCGCATGTGAGTGTTTCTGGCAGGGATGCTGTTCTGTCCAACGCACCTGCACTGGGGGTAGACACCTCAATGGCCCATTCAGTGTTGGAATGTCTGCCTGTGGCGGTTACAGATGCAGGGTCACACTCCCCAATATTTTCTCCTGTTCCTGTGGCAGCAGATCAAAGGAGGAATGCAGTCCTGCAGCCTCCGGCAGTGCCAGCACAGCAAGGTGCACATCACCTTGGGGCCAACAGGTGTCTTATCCTGCAACGCGGTGGCCGTGCGCCACCGGGCAATACTGTGTGGAAGAACTCCATTTATGCAATTGCAGCACAACAGGGGGCATCATGTGAGATGATGGTTCAGGCCGTGGATAGGGTGGCCACTTCCATTCTCCATCCCGAAAGTCAGGTGGAGCTCCAGCAGCAGGCAATGGAGTCCACGTGCTGCTCACACAGGGAGGACATGTTGGATGCCAACAGGGACTGACAGGCTGAACTGGAGGCTCTGCACACAGCCATATTTGCAGAGGCACGGGCCCACAGGGAAACCCTGAGGGAAGAAAACAGCTCCCTCAGAGCCAATCTGGGTGCACTTGAGGTGTCCCAGAGTACACGGTCAGAACAGCAGCGGGAGCAGCTAACACGCACAATCTCAGCTGAGCTCCAGGCAACCCATGAGGAGATCCATGCATCACATGAGGCCTTGCAGGCAGAAGTCCGTGCTACCCGTGAGGTGCTGCATGGTGACCTCCGGACCATCATCCTGCAGAACCAAACCTTTCAAACCCACATGCTTGCTGCCATGGAGGACCATGCTAGGGCTTTGCGTGGTCTGCCTCCCATAGCATGCACACCTTCTAATGTAGCACCAGAAGGTGATGACAGCGACGGCAGTTCTCCCGCTATCGGGTAGCCGTGTAGGCCATGAGCCCATGGAGGGTATTTTGTTTTTATAAACATCCATGCATGTGGGTGTTGGGTTGAACCCTGCACCTCCTCCCTCCTGGGTGCCACCTCCACCCCCGGTCGATCCATGGCCGTTTTTTATTTTAATTTTTTTTAATTTTTGTTTTTCCTATTTTTTTGTCTATTGTGAACTCATGTTACAGTGTGTTGCTATTTGTGGCACCCGTAGGCATCCACTGTGTGTTCCCATGCAGGCTTATCTTGTGTTTGTGTATGAAGCTTGTGGGCCAGACACATATGCCACACCTGCTTTCCCTTTCCATGGTCTTGCAACGGTGGCACCTTGTGACAGTAACTTACACAGAGGCATTGGGCTTCCATCAGTTGTGTGGCCCGTCTGTAGTCCAAACAGTGTATACACCACTAGTGGGGATTACTGATGATTTCTCCACTGCATGGTTGATTTGTATAGTGTATTCCATATTGCTCACTATGCATATTTGCATGTAGCTTCTTCATGTCTTACCTTGCCTGTCTCCATTGCAGATGCAGTTCATGTTGTATGCAGTACCCTGTCACATTTACCTACCAGCAACACACTGGAGATTGAAGGGGGCGATGTGCTGCCTTTGTCAGGTTGTCACACTTGTACTATTGTGATTGGTTACTGTCAGACGTTGCCACTGATGGGTCCTGTATTCATGTGTTGTCATGCTGGTAAGTATATGACCATGGGTGCTGTTTCTTTTTCATAGGTGAGAGGGAATTCTCTCTGACCTGTTTCCATTTGTGACAGTGCACTTTGTGACAGTTGTGTAATGTGTTGTGTATTCATTTGGTTGCTTTCACATTTCATGCCACGCCATGGAGTCTTGGGCGGGTGAGATGGGGTTTGGGAGGGGCTGGGTGACATACCAGTATTTGGGTGTGCTGTTTTGCAAGAAGGTAGTCCTTCATGCAGCATGAATGTGTGCCTTTTACTGACACAGCATTGGATCTGTTTAAGTAGATTGGGATGCACATAATGTAGCACTTCCAGGGAAACAATCTCAGGGTGGTACGGTTGTGACAGTTGACTGTCCCTTTGTCATCATCAGTTGTCAGCTGGTATGTGCCAGGCCTTTGTGTACTCTGCAGGGGTGGGATTTTAGGTGAAAAATGTTGCCACAAGCTGGGGACAGGCTGCCTCGTCACGTGCCCTTCCCCTCCAATGCACAGCGGGCGTGCATGTGGTTGGGGATGTGGGGGCACCACCATGTCCACCGGAATGCCCCGCCAGGTTGCAATGTTGTACAGGACACATGCTGCCACTATTATCCTGCACACTACTGGGGGCGCATATAGCAGCTGGCCGCCAGAGCTCTCAAGGGAGCAGAAACGTGACTTCAGGACTCCGAATGTGCGCTCCACTATGCCCCGGGTTGCAATATGGGCTCCGTTGTATCTTACCTCGGGTGGTGTGGTGGGGTTCCGTATTGGCATCATCATGTAGGTGCTCAGAGGGTAGGCACTGTCCCCTGGGGAGGTGATACTGGTTGTCATTAGTGGGGTTTTGCCATTTCTCCGTGTGTGACATGCATGCATGTGCAGAAGCATTTGTACTCACCAATGAGCCATGTGTCGCCATGCCTCCCAGCTTCCAGGTCCCGGTTTAGGGGTGACATTCTGAATATGAAACTATCATGGCTGGACCCCGGATAGTTGGCATATACAGAGGACATGATTCCCTTGGCATCACATACAACCTGCACGTTGATGGAATGCCAGTGCTTGCGGTTGCGATAGATGTGCTCAGTGGCCCTAGGAGGACGTAGAGACACACGGGTGCAATCAATGGCACCTATCACTTTGGGGAAGTGTGCCACCCCGTAAAAGACCTGGACCATGGCCTGCCTTTCTGTGGGTGTTCTGGGCATGTATATGTGCCTGCGGACTGAGAGGAGTGCAGTCATGATCACTAACACCTGGTGTAGGCAGCGTGACTGTGTGGCCTGTGAGATGCCCCCAACTATGGCACTTGTCCGCAGAAATGACCCAGCGGCCAAGAAATGCAGTACATTGAGCACCTTTTCCAAGGGGCTCAGTGCTTGGGAGCACACGGGGTCATCCTCCCACTCAGTGACCAGGTCTTGGATGATATGAGGTGGAAACCTATACCTGCCATAGACCTGGTCATCAGGCATCCCAAAAATTTGGGGCCTGGCTATCCTCCTCCTCCTGCGGTGTCCCACGACCACTGCTGCGAGGAACGGTATATTCATCATAACGGTATGAGCTTGTTTGTTGTTTGCACGCACTTTTATGCTGCGCGGTGCTGCTTCCGCCAGCTTCCACCTGGCGTACGTGTTTCCGGATTAGCTAATCTTTTGTGGCGCGTGGGTTTCCCCTGTTCGATTCCATGAATACGTGTTGTTAGCGCGCGTGTGGGCATTGCGAGGATTTAGCAGTGGTACTTCCCCCGTTAACGCCCACATTTTCACGTGTTGTTCCCCATTCCACGTGTTCTGCCCCCTTTTTAGGTGTGTGCGCTGCCCTGTGTGCGCCTTCACTGGCCGTCTCGTGCACAGCCTTCGGGATGTCGCAATGACATGTGTTGTTAGCGCGCGTGTGGGCATTGCGAGGATTTAGCAGTGGTACTTCCCCCGTTAACGCCCACATTTTCACGTGTTGTTCCCCATTCCACGTGTTCTGCCCCCTTTTTAGGTGTGTGCGCTGCCCTGTGTGCGCCTTCACTGGCCGTCTCGTGCACAGCCTTCGGGATGTCGCAATGACGTGTGTGCCACACGCAGATTCAGCGCAGATCTCAGGTAAGCCATGCGCAGCGCCTTCCATAAATCGACGAACGGCGGCGTGCACGGCTTTCGCACGCATGCCCTGCGATTTTCACGCTTGCGCCCCCGTTTTCTGCGCACATTAATTCCATGAATTACCCTGAAAATAGGAACTTTGCAAATAGAGCACATCTTTTTTGTGTGCTAGTGCATCTCATCACTTGCAGCAACACCATTTGTGAGACTAGGCCTTTTACTGTAAATATGTGAATCTTTGATATGTGACTGACTCTTGCTCAGCAGTACCGGCCTTTCTGAAGTCATTGACCTGCAAACATGGGCTCTCCCTATTATCAAATAAATAACCTCAGGAGGATCAAGCTTCATGCAACCCTTATGCATGACTTACTCTTCCCCAGTCTTACAGGCTTCTCAGATGTCGAGGTCTGATATGAATTCTTCATATTGTAATATTATAAATCTCAATAATACTCAGTGTGTTGACCTATGAATGATGAGAAGCAGACCCAAGCATGCCTGATATATAACTGACTCTGCTGTACTGACATGCAATCTTACAATTCCCTACTTCAGCTCTACTAATTTGGTCACCTTCCATAGGATGAAAGACTGATTTTTACCCAGATTCAAACATGGGACCAGCAGGTTACACATAGATCTCTGTGATAGGTCCATTAATCTACTGAGATACCTTAGTTCAGAGGTTAATGTGTGTTCCTTCCTGGATATCATTCACAGATGGATAACATTCACAGATGTACAGGGCTCAATTTCCTCTTCCTAACTCCCCCACCCAGCCTCACCGACTCCTCTTTTCCCTTAACATTCATTCTCATTCCTGAAGCCTTATAATTTATTTTGTGCATGATTTTTGCCAAAGAATCAGAATAAACATGGCTGAACTTCTCCTGAACTTCTTTGAAGATGTATGGCTCTTAAAGAAGATTTAGGCAGATTCAGGCTGAAATATAAATTTTCAGGAATCCAGGAACCTTCCAAATCAAACGTGGAGATTCTCCAGAACCCATGGTTCACTTCTGAGAACGTTTGCCCAGTCCTAATCAGTACATACCCACGCACAGGCTGAATGTATGGAAAGGCAAAAGTGTTATGGTAATAAAACAGACTCTAGAGTATTGAAGGAGAAATGATCGTATAATAACTATAGAAATTGGTTAACTGCATGTTAGCGAATGAGTGTAGGCAGGCTCAGTAAAATAATGGCCATATATAGAAGAACCAATTCAGTAAAACATTGAAAATAACGACATAATGAACTTTGACGGATGATAGCGCATAAAGCATAAACGTGGGGATTGCGGAAGCAGAATTTCATATGAGCAGCCATGTAATAAAGGTTTCAGAAGGGTAGCCATGTGTGTTTGCACAGGGAAGTGCCTTTTACCTGTTGCAAACCAAAATCGTGGAGTGGAGTTTTGGCTTCTGCAAAATCAACCACAGGAACCTACCTGTGCTGTAACAAGCGGGCAGCGTGAGTACTGAACAAGCTAGATTGGCCAACATGTTTGACCAGACTCATTTAAAAACACCTGTAAACTGGAGGCAAAAAATCCAGCACATTTGCTTTTTTGCTGTTACCCTCCGGTGAATTCCTTCCCCATATTAGTATCACTTATTGACAACTTACAGTCTGGATCTGTCTAGTAATGTTATGTAGGATTTGAAAGTGTCATTTACACCACCTGGCGCTGATGATCTTTTTGTATAATCACTGAAACCTTAACCTTGCTGGGAAGGCACAGTGTGGCTGAGGAGGAGGCGGGGCAGTACTGAAAGGTTTTCATAACCCTAGTGTCTCTGCAAATGACCTTCCACTCTGGGTTCTGCAGATACAGGTTCTGTTATGGGTCTGGAAACCTGGGAGGCCCCTCCTCATCAGCTGCTAGTCTGGGTTTGTTGAAGTGACCTGTCTGTGTCTGAGTGATGCTTGTCTGGTGGTATCAGAAAAGAGCCTATAGTGGCTCTCCCCCCATCTTTACTTGAAGTGTTGTATTGTGCCAGAGTGGCAAGACTGTATTCTTTGTGTGAGTATTCTGGACGGGGCAGAGATAACCTATGGGGATTTCCATTAATTAATTGGTCGAGTTAGGTGGTGTAGGTTAAGTGACCTGTGAATTGAGGATCCCTAGCATAGGGTTTTAGGCATGCTGTATATCTGAGGGGGATGTGAGAGGAAGGTGTTGGTAGGAGGTCAGAAACCTAACACCCCGCCCCATCATTTCACAGTCCAACAGCATTGTATTTCTCCTTACATCGGCCTGGTAGACAAATCCGTTATCAATTTCTTACCCTCCTATTGCCAATCTCTCCCCATCCACTCTCTTGCTCGCTCTTTCTCTCTCTCCCGGTTTCTCTTTGTCTCTGTGTCACTCTCTCAATCGACCTCTCTGTCCAATAGATTCATTTTACACAGACAGGAATTGTCAGGGAGAAAGCCTGCCCTTGGCCCTTACCACATTTCCAGAAGTGCAGTGCTAGGGGTCCAGGGAGGCATGAGCTTTGTGAAGCTCCAGGAGAAAAGCAAAACAACACATATCCCTATTTCTACTTTAATATTATGCAGGATGGTTGGCTGAGGGCTATCTCTGATCTAACCTTGTCTAGATCAATGAGGAATATTCGGTCTTTTGCTCACTGGGTAACACCAGTCGGGCTAAGACTGCCATTTGTCAGGTAACAGGAGCTGGTGCCTGAAGCTCTGGTCATTTGCCCCACAAATTCATTTCTTTCCTTCAACAAGCTAGATACAGAAATAATGTCTCCTGTGCTGAAAACAAACACAAGTAATGTCTTCTGTGCTGAGAACAAAATCCTCACATAGAGCCACCCAGAAGACACATTGGCCCTCATTACGACCCTGGCGGAAAGTGACTGACCGGACCGCCACAGCGTAAATAGCGTTTCCGCCATTGCACGAAGGAGCAAAGTGCGGCCCATTCCGACCCATCGGGCACGAGCACCACGGCATGGCGGAAGTGCAAAGTCAGCGATGGCGGAAATGACCCCAAAACGGCCCACACCGCCGCCGTACGGCGCCCTAGGTGCAATACCGCCACCCATCTTAGCGGACACCGCAGTGAGCGCCTACCGGAAAGTACGGTGACCGTAAATATACGGAAACGGAAGTAAAAACATGGGCCCGGAACGGGAAACATCCCGCCGTACACCTATAAAACCACTAAAACCACACAACCACCAAAAACACTACCCTGAGACACACCCCAACCCGTCATCCACCCTAGCGAAACCAAGAAAAATGGGAAAAGTAGCGAAGAAAGCGTGCGACCGTAAGCGGCAGGTCCACTTCTCCCGTGAGGAACTCACCGTGCTAACAGAGACCCTCCAGGAGAATGCTGCCGTCGTCTTCTCCACGCAAATGACCAGGACGGCACTTGCAAACAAGAAGGCCATATGGGCTCTGGTGGCACAGCGGGTAAGTGCGGTGGGGACCGCACCCCGCAACCCACAGCAATGCCGAAAGCGATGGGACGACCTGCGGATACGCGTCCGCAGCATACTCTCTGCCAACCGCAACATTGCCACAGCCTCCGGGGGAGGTCCTGAATCACCCATCAAGTTGACCCCCTGGGAAGAAATCTGTGCCTCCACCATCGGAATGGAGAGCATAGAGGGAGTCGGAGGGATGGAGAAAGGAGTGCAGACATCCGAAGATTCAGGTAGGTGGGCCAGATAAAACAATGCCAAATCCACAAAGTCCATCCATGTGAAGTACCATGTGTCCACATAGTGCAACAGAAACACATGTCCAGGAGAACGTCCACACACATCGGCCTGATAGCGCACGTTAAAACCCACAATAAATACATAATTAATTAAAAACCCCTAAAACACGCACTACACGTGCAGCAGGCACACCCTAACTGCAGGCTGCCAAACAACTGCACCCTCACTCCACACACAAATGAAAGCACCTCCAAGGCCCCGACCCAAATCACCCTCAGGTACCACCCCAATGCATGTGATACAATGCCATTCCAATTCCCACAGACCCATCAATAACCCTCGCCCTCCTTTACTCCACCACAGGGTCCGATCCAAACGACGAGCATCAGGACACCCCTACCAGCACACCTGCAAAGAGGGCCAAGACCAACGGCCAAAGACCCTCCACCTCAGCTGCACGCATCAAGACACGGCAGCAGCACAAATCAGGTGGCAGCACAGAGGAGGGAACATCAACAGGCACCCCAGCAGCCAGCATGCCCACACCACCACCACCACAGGTCCCCCCAACGGATGCCACAGAAGGCACTGCCTCTGGTGGCAGCAGCACCATAGGTGACACCCCATTGATGGCAGCATGCTCCGACACAGAAGACGGGGATGTCGAAGTCAGATCCATCCATGACCTGTCCCAATCCCCCTGTCTGTCCCATCCCGTACAACATGAGGATACCACGCAGGGGCACCCACAAGACGACGACTGGCCATCCCCCACAAGCCCTGTGGCAAGGCAACATGAGGTCAACAGCCCCTCTGTGACACCCCCGCAAATGGCCATGGCCCAGCAGAGGCAACAGTCCCTCGACCAGTTAATCGTGCAACAGCAGCAACTGGCCACGCTCCTCAAGGACCATGCCGATGAATGTGGGGGCACTAAGGCAGACATAGAAACATCAACTGAGACACTCAGGGCAGAAATGGAGAGAGGTACAGAGACACTAAGGGCACAAATGGAGAGAAGCACCGAGAGCCTGAGGGGGGAACTGCATGCGACGTCCAAGGACGTATGTGCCGAACTTGCCGCAGTGCGCCGTGTGCTCACTGAGCTCTCGCAAACCCTTAGGGACATGCATGGACGTGAGCAGGCCGAGACATCATCCGTTGCAAGTTCCGTCCAGGGCAGCCCCCAACGTAGATCTGGGAGGAACCTGCACTCCACAGGCAGGGGTGCCCCTGATACCCGCAGAGGGGGCTTGCAATAGCGACTGCCCACTGACAATGAGGATCTTTGGACACTGGTGTTCGGGGGGGAGGTAGGAGGGTGGAGGGGGTGTGTTGGGCTCACTTGGGTGGCGGGTCGATAGGGTGTACAACATGATATCACATATGCCATAAACAGTGCACGATCAACCAATGAGATGTGTGGACATTGATCTTTGTGTACCAGGCCATCATAGGCGTACAGTCCATATTGTGCATGTCCCAGACACACACAGTGCCACGAGTCCCGTGTCCATGTATCAGCCACCAGGCGTGAGTGCTAGAAGCATGCATCAATGAGATGCTGACGAATGTCACGGCCCTCCGGTGCCTCGCAGACTCCTTGAGGTGCTGCCACATCCCCACCCTCATCATGACCATCATCAGGTGCTTGCAGTTCTGCGTCAGGGGGCATGGGCACATTTCTACGTACGCACATGTTGTGGAGCATGACACATGCCATCACCATCTTTGCAACCTTCTCATGGCGGTACAGGAGTGCCCCGCCAGACCTGCTGAGGCAGCGGAAACGACCCTTCAGTAGGCCGAATGCCTGTTCAATGACTACACGGGTACGTGAGTGGGCATGGTTGTAGTCCTCCTCATGCTGGTCCCGTGGGTTCCGGACTGGTGTGAGGAGCCATCTCTTCAGTGGATATCCAGCATCACCTGTATGTGGACGATAAACGTATGATGTGGAATGCCATTGCTACGTACGCACACCCCCCCCCCCTTCCTGCCAGGTCATTGCCGAATCACATACCCCACATTATCATGCATGTAATGAGACTCACCGAGTAGCCAGGATCTGTTCCCTGCGTGTCGCTCCATGTAGCGTGGTATTGTAGAGTTCCTCAAGACCATAGAATCATGGGTTGATCCAGGGAATCGGGCACAACAATGTGTAATGATCCTGTTGGAGTCACACACCATTTGTACATTCAGGGAATGAAATTGTTTTCGGTTGCGGTACTGGGCCTCCATGGCATGTGGGACGACCAATTCCACATGGGTGCAGTCGATGGCACCAATGCAACCCGGTATGCCGGCAAGTGCATGGAATCCCACTTTTGTGTTGGTAATTTCCTGCTCCGAGCGTGGTAGAGAGATGTAGTCGTCTGCGTGCTGCAGGAGGGCATCGAGCACTTGCAATAGTGTCCGTGAGAACAGTGGCTGTGATATGCCATGCAACTGTCCGACTGTGTGCTGGTAGGTGCCTGTGGCCAGGAAGTGTAGTACAGACACCACCTTCAGTAGGGGTGGGATGGCGGTTGGGCTATCTATCATGCTGACAAGGTCAGCCTGTGTCATGTCCACAATGGCGGCTATGGTGTCCCGGTCCAGACGGTAGAGGGTGTGGATCTGCTCATCAGTGAGGTTGAACGGATGTGCTCGGAGGCGTGGGATTGCGGGCTGCCTGCGTGGTGGTGGTGGCTGTGCTGGCGGCCCTTGCTGGCCCTGCCTTGGCCTCCTCCTCCTCCTGCGTCTCCTCCGTGCGGCCGGTTGTAGTTGGTGTTCGTCTTCTTCTTGGAGTTGGAGTACTTGCAGTGCTATCAGGTAGCCCAGGGCCAACATCGCGAGTCCTGCCGGTAGCATTTCGGTGTGGTTGTGGGAGGAGACTGGGTGTGCAATTTATGTGTTTTCAGGCTGTATGGCCTCCACCTGTGGTGATTCATTCCACCTGTGCAAACTGCTCTCCCCTTTGGCCGAGCACGTCCCGCACACAACGCTGCAATTCGAGGAATGGCATCTTGCTATTGCAATCATGTATTTGTACCCGATGGCCGTGTGACATTGGTTGATATGTTCATTCTGCTGTGGTCCCATTGTTTCACATACTATCTGTGCAGTCGCGAACAGACTTGTGAAGGGTCAGTGGTACGTAGTACTCGAGTAACGGTGGGCCCTCATGCATCACTGTACCGAGTTGCAACGACGGGCGGGGCGTCCCATTTGTGGGTGAAGGCAGTTGCCATTTTCACACACAGCCGCACTAGATGGATTAATTTGTGATTTCAAACGGCCACAGATGCCTCTTCGACGTGATGTTGCAAATGAGGAATTCGAAGGGCGGCGCTTTCGGTTTTCAGCTAGCGGCGAGGAAATGCCCACAGGTCTGACTGCAAATATAACGTTCTATTGTTCAATGTCCTTGAGACAGGGGCCATGGCGAGGATGCAATGATTGATATGAATGGTTTGGGATGCGCAATAGCGACGTGGGCGATGAGGCCGGACGTTCCCAAATACATGTTACTTCACTACACTGGAATTACGGGCTGGGGCACTGTGGATTTTGCAGGCTGCATAACGCACAGACTCAATGGATATTTCTAATGTTATGTGAGTAAATATTCAGGCGTTTTAATCCCGGGATGAGGGAATGATGAATGGATGCATGGGCAGGTGATTTGATACAGAGTTTGCCATGTACAGGGCTTCTTGGAATCTATCCGCCTCCCCTGCGCTATGTGATGCAGGGCTGCCATAGTGGGACCATCGTCTATCTGGCCTTGTTGAGCCCTCCCTGTCTCGACGCGCCCTCAGACACTTGTGTCCATGCACGTTACCAATCCCATCTGATGGATTCTGTTTTGACAGACGCATGCACAGGTACACTCGTTTGTGATGGTGTTTACACCTCGATATAGATAGTTATGAGTCGCAAGTGGTTTTTGGGTGGTGATGATCCTTTGGAGTGGGCTAGCATGCATATGGCTGTGGATTTAGTGTGATCATTGAAGTGAGTTGTTCGAATGTAGTTCTGATGGGCATTCTATTCTTTTTCTTTTCTTTTGGTTGACAGGTATCTCCTCCCCTTTTGCCACTGCCATCTGTATGCCACTCCTGCAGATGGCTTTTACTCCCGACACCTGCTGCTTCGTGTTAATCAGTGGAGCAGCATTACGATCTTATGGGACGATCGCCAATGGGCCACATGCCCTTACGCAGTACTAGTGGCTCGGAGCAACATTTCGGCCTTTCAGCTGGACTAGTGCCTCCCCATTGGGACGGCCCTGCGGTTCTGTGCGCTTCCATGTTGCCTTTTCGTACGTGAATGTGGCTCTGTGTACCATGATGGAACAGGGCGTCACACAAGTAGTGGCTGGTCATTTCTTGCGGATGCAGCCCACAATGGTGAAATGTGTTTTGGAGTTCATGGCCTAATGGCTGTATGGGCTTGGTGATTTTGTTGTGCATTAAATTTCTATTCTGATTTGGCCCGTGTAGCGTTCTTCTTTGCAAGTGATGTGGCATATTCCTATTTGGGGAGCGATGTATTGTGAGGAGATCTGCATTGGGTTCCAGCTTCGGAGTTTAGTTGCGTGGTACTGTACTGGGCGCGTTTGCCTACGAAGCCCAGTGAGGTCAGGGATGGGGGCTGCCAATATGACTGTTTGAATGTTGTCATGCTCAGGGGCGGGGGATTGGGTTTTGTGTAACAGATGCCGGTCAGCCAGGTGGACTGGTGGAATGATGTGATTTTCGGAATGTTGCTGGTCACAGGTGCCTGTGTTTGCGTGCGTTTCGGGGGGGGGGGGGGGGGACTGTGGTCATGTCCATTGGATTGGCTTCTGTATTCGTGCCATCTGTGCCCTGCAGCTCCCATTGGCCCCTCTTGTGTTTCTTTTGTTCGTTGGCATGCATGGGTGACTTGTACATTTCACTGGTTGCATTGTGACTTCATTGCACCTACGGGGAGTTGTACTTTGTGGGCAGGGAGCGGTGTACAGGCACTCAGTGGGGCCGTTTACGGTTGATTCGCGATGCCGTACTTCTCACCATGGCGGAATGGTACATTCCGCCATGCTTGATGGCGTTAGGTACATGTCCGCTAGGGTCGGAATTGGCGTACCCTTGCGCCATGGTGGTGTTTACGGTTTGGCATGGCGCGCGCGCGCGTGCTTGGTGCAGTTAGCGTTGGCGTTCACTACGGTGTCGCTAATGGCTTCGTACTTTGCGGTGACGGGTCATAGTCGCACCGAGCGCTATTCGATGGCGGTATTGCATTTCCGCCATCGTTTTCCGAATTCCGCCAGGGTCGTAATGAGGGCCATTGCCTCATATGCACCCTCCAGCCATAAGACTTCTCCCCCTTTCCACTATGCCCCCACTAACTTGTTGATGAGGCAGCTGCAAATTCGTGACTAGCATCCAGTTTCTGTGCGGTATCAGAAGGGCAATGGATGCAGAGACACAGAGGAAGGTATTGGTAGCTGGGTCTGTGGTCCAGTGGACTAATGCATCCACTACAGAGGCCTGTGTTTGACCTCATGGTCACAGGTTCGAATCCCAGTAGATCCACTCAGCCTTTCATCCTTCCGAAGGTCGATAAAATTAGTACCATTAAGTTAGGTATCAATGAACATATGTCACTAGCGCCAATATGCCTCTTTGGGGGTGACCGTGCGCTTTACAAATAAGCCTGTTATGTTGGCTTTGAAAGGAACAAGAGATATGATATGATATGATATGATATGGCATTTGTAACGCGCCTATACACAAGTGTTTCAAGGCGCGACAAGGCAGAGAGGGGGGGGGACAAAGGGAGACAGACAGCGATCCTACTAGGCCAGGTGTCATTCAGATCGCGCAAGTACAAGGTTAAGAGGACGGGAAAAGTGCAAGGGGGAAAGGGAGGGGGGAAAGTGCAGTACTTGGTCAGTAACGAACAAGATAAATAATAAGGGCCAGCTGGTGGCAAGTGCAAGATAAGTGCAGACAAGTGCTGGGCAGAGGGGCTGTAGCGATCCAGAGACAGTTCCGCAGTGCAGGGGTTGCCGGGAAGGCAGTGCAGGGGAGAGTGGCTGGGCCAAGGACCGAGATTGGTGAGGGGCCCAGTTGCTAAATTAGTAAAATTTCAGTGATTTAGCAGGGGAGAGAGGGAGAGAAAGCAGAAGCAAATAGGAGGGTTTTGAGGCACTTCCGGAACCGGAGATGGTTCTCCTCAAGATTTAGGGAGGCAGGAAGGCTGTTCCAGAGGGAGGCCCCTGCAGCAGAGAGAGATCTCCCACCAACTCGTTGCTTAGAGAAGCGGCTGACCCTGAGGGAGTTGGAGGCGGATGAGCGAAGTGCACGAGAAGGAAGATATTTAGGAAGGGAGAGTTGAAGGTATTTTGGCCTCAGGCCCCAGAAGGCCTTGTGGACAATGAAGAGGGTTTTGAACTTAATCCTCGCAAACACAGGGAGCCAGTGTAGCGATTTCAGTCCTGGAGAGATGCGGTCCTGGGGCTTGAGGCCAAGGACACGTCTCGCAGTCCTGTTCTGGATGAGTTGCAGAGGGCGGAGAGTAGAGGCAGGCAGATTTAGGTAGATGCTGTTACAGTAGTCCAGCTTCGAGAGAACCAGGGCTCTGGAGACAGTGAGCTTCTGGGGGAAGGAGAGGAAGGGAAGGATACCTCTGAGGAGGTGCAGCAGGTAGTGTGACTTCTTAGAAACATCAGAAATGTGAGGCGAGAAGGAGAGAGTGGAGTCGAAGATGACCCCGAGGTTTTTAGCCTTGCAGGTAGGAGCAGGAAGAGGGCCAAGAGAGGCCTGCCAGAGAGCTGCAGGGAATGAGGGAGTGGGTATGCCGATGAGTAGAATCTCAGTCTTACTGGCATTAAGGCAGAGGTCGTTGGCGGCACACCATTCCTGGATAGCAGAAAGACAGTCAGAGATGAGGGAAGGAGAAGAGGAAGCCGAGGGTAGCCTGAAAATGAGCTGGGTATCATCAGCATAGCACTGAAAGTAGGGGCAGAGAGCAGCGATGCGGTGGGCGAGAAGTGCCAGGTACTGGTTGAACAGCCAGGGAGAGAGGTTAGAACCCTGGGGGACACCACAGGTAGAGAAAAAGATGTCAGACAGGAAAGACCCCAGTTGGACCTGGGAGGGTCGATTTGAGAGGAAAGAGGTCAGCCAAGCCAGAGCCTGACCAGTGATACCCAGGTTATCACGAAGACGGTTGAGCAGGATGGTATGGTTGACAGTATCAAAGGCAGAAGAGAGATCAAGCAAGATGAGAACACAAGGAATGTTAGAGTCAAGGTTCGAGAGCAGGTCCTCGCGGATGTTCAGGAGAGCAGTTTCCGTGCTTCTGGCAGTTCTGAAGCCAGACTGGTGGTCATGAAGGCTACCAACAGATTCAGCATGGAGATTAAGCTGGGAGATGGCAAGTTTCTCCAGGAGCTTGCCCAGGAAAGGAGTGATAGAGATAGGGCGATAGTTAGCTGGGCAGGACGGGTCGGAGGAGGGTTTCTTAAGAAGGGGGTGCACAAGGGAGTGCTTGAGAGGGGATGGGAAGACTCCAGAGGCGAAGGAGTGATTGCAGAAGTGAGCAAGGGCAGAAGCCAAGGAGTCAATGTGGTCCTTAATAGTTTTGGAGGAGCAGGGGTGGACCTGTGTTGACGAGACTTTCATAGATCGGACTTGTCTTGAAACCTCATCAACAGAAAAAAGGGGAAAGGCAGAGAAGGAGAGAGGAGGGGTGGCTGCAGAAGGGCCAGAGGACGGGCAGGGAATAGAGGGGGGGGTGATGGGAGGAGAGTGAGGACAGGATGTCCTGAGTTTTTGAAATGAAGTGAGAGGCCAGTGCCGTACAGGGGGCCTGGGAGGGGACAGGAGAGGTAGAGACTGCAGCAGGGTTGGCCAGCTCCTTGCAGATTTTAAAGAGTTCAGCCGAATTGTTAAATGCCACAGTGATGTGGGCTTGGATAAGGGCTCTCTTTTTGGTGAGAACGGAGAGCCGGTAATGCCTTTGGAGCAGGCGACAGGCCAGTTTGTCAGAGGATGAACATGAAGCACGCCATTTCCTCACTGCCACCCTGCACTTGCGTTTGAGGGTGACGAGATCCGAGTCAAACCAAGAGTTACATTTGGCTTTGGGCTTCAGGCGGATTCTCATGACAGGGGCAAGGATATCAAGAGTATCAGATACAGCAGAGTAAAGAGTGGAGAGGGCTGTGTCACGGTGGGTGTCAGCCGAAAGGGGAAAAGGGGGCGAGAAGGTGGCAGCGAAAGCCTCAACTGACACACGCTTCATGGGTCGGATGACCGAGAAGGAGGATGGCAGTGATGAGGGTGGCTTTGCCTGTGGGGTAGGGAGGGTGAGGTGGGAGGAGAGGAGAAATTGATCACTCCAGGAGATAGGAGTGGAGAGAGGGACAGAGAGGGGAAGGTCAGAAGAGATCAGGGCATCAAGAGTGTGCCCAGCAGAATGGGTCGGCCCAGACGGGAGAATAGAGAGTGAGAGAGAGTCACAGAGGTCGCGAAAGAGTCCAGAGGGGGGACAGGAGGCATCCATGTGGATGTTGAAGTCTCCAAGGAAGAGGAGTTGAGTGGTTGAGGACAGGAGTGAGGAGGAGAGGTCCGCCCACTCAGAGAGGAGGGAGGAAATTTGACCAGGTGGCCGATAGATAGTAGCCACAGTAAGGGAATGGCTAGGAGAGAGAGAGTCGGCAGACAAGACATTCAAAAGAGGAGTAGGTCTGTGTGGGAATGGCAGTGGCAGGAATCCACTCAGGGAAGATAAGGGCCACACCCCCCCAGCACGGTTGGGCCTGGGCACGAGAGAGAGAGAATACAACTTGTCGAAGTGATGGGCAAGCATTATGACAAAACCGCAAATGGGCCTCACGGAGTGTGAATGGGGTCCTACACAAGGAACCCAGGTATTCAGGGCAGGCATGTGTGAATCAGAGGTATGAGACAGGAAAAGAAGGTGCCAGTCGAATAATTTACTGCGGCTGGAAATACAGATTCAAAGTAACAGTTACAGTTCGCAAAAGCACAAGTGAAAAAATGCTTTAAAATCAGACAACTCAAGCTGCCAAACGTCCCTAAAAGGAAGGGGTTGGTCTGAAAGCAGTAGCATTTCTGCCCAAACCTCTGCACACCATTCACTCTGCAGTTGCCACCCAGCAGAAACATGCCTTCACGCATGTAGCGTTTAATTTCAATTGTGAACACTGCTTAGCATGCATACATGGTAAGCAGTGTTCACAATTACAATTAAACCCTGCCTGATGCGAACATGTCAGCAGACACTGGGAGTTTACAATGGATCCCAATGGGGTTCTGCATGAAAATCCATGCTGGCGCACATGCTGGAGCGGTTGTATACGAATTGTTCGAACTACAATTGTTCGAATTACAATTGACCTTTGCACAATTGACCGAATTGTGAAGGTCAATTGTTACATATATGCGGGGGGAAACCCCCCACGCAACCCCCCCATTATATGGTCAATTGTGCAAAGGTCATTTCGGACCCTCGACTTTCGGTCAATTAGGTGATTCAAACAATTGTGTACGAACAATTTGGGTAATACCGCTGGAGCATTTCGATGGTGGAGAGGAAGAAAGGTGGCAGAAATGCAAACTGCATTCCTCCCCTCCTC
This sequence comes from Ambystoma mexicanum, assembly GCF_040938575.1. Lineage (NCBI taxonomy): Eukaryota > Metazoa > Chordata > Amphibia > Caudata > Ambystomatidae > Ambystoma > Ambystoma mexicanum. The sequence continues at coordinate 640,715,045 of NC_090937.1, forward strand.
TCTGCCATATAAATGAATACAAATGGGGCACGGTGTAAGAAACATGCATAAAATCCTTACACAAGGCTTTTACGCACGCTTCTTAAGTTATGCCCTCCAGGAACATGAGCCCCAGAGTGCCCTAATTCACCTAAAATGGTGGGAGCATTCATCACAGGTCCACTAAACAACATCTACTGTGCACTCATGGCACAGTTTCATCATGAGGACATCCATGGTGCTCACGTGTTATGAAAATGGTGGGTTCTGTGTGAACGTGCTAACATTTATCCTAAAATCTCCCCACAAAATTGCTCTGCAACCACATCCCCTTTTAACCCCAAGTGCAGACTCCCAGACACCCAGAGTGACCAAATGTTCCTTAAGTGATGGGGCTGTATTAAAGTTTTGCAATCATCCCAAAATCTCAACTTCAAATAGTGGGCCTACAATGGGCAGACCTGCATCATAAGTTATGCTGCATAGGATATATGTACAAACTACTGCCATGCACGCCTCCTTGTTCTAAAAGAAATGGATTGCTCCTGATAAATGTTAAAAGAAAATGTATTCACTTCTAGATACCTCAATGAAAGAAAAAGAACATTCAGTTAAAATACTTTTTAGTTTTCTGAATTCATTTACTTACAACAAGCACTTAAAGCGTTACTTAAAACAAGGTGAAGAAATGGCAAACATCCTCAACACAGCATATATACACATCACATTCACGTTGGTGCCTTTGTGTCACATTCATCCTCTCAAACCAAATGTGGTATTTTGATTTTTGTTTTGAACTTTTATTTAGAAATAAACTGAAACTCATAATTAGTTTTTCTATTCCTCACATTACATCGGACATGTTTGCAATTGTTCTACTTATATAAATATTGCTGTCAATTAAATCGATCTACATGATTCGACCCAGCTATTGCATCAGTTTCATTGTATAGCAATTAGGCCTTCCTCAGGATCATAAAATACATCAATACAATCTTTTTAGTGCTGATGATTCATTCCTTAGTTAATTATGATTCCATGCCCCGAATACTTAGCTCACGTCCAATTAATTCCCATGTGATAATTGATAACATTTGATAAATTGTTCATCATTCGTTGATTTTCACGTGCGGATTGATTTGCGCATATAAAGTGTTTGTATAATTAATACTTCATTTCCTAAAATCCAGAAAAGCATCGTTTTTTTAGTAATTGAATGAATGTGGGTGTATAATTATTAATTACTTGTTCCACTGCTTGTGATACTTACAACTTCAGGATTTCCATTTATTTTCCATGAAGTAATAGCTCTCTTGGAGTTAAATTAACCTCAAAATGGAATTGTGACCATTTCCATTGGTATAGGTTGTAGATGTTTCTCTTGCTTCATCAATTGTTATGAAAATTGGGGGTTTTCTTAATGTGTTAAACACTTTGAAACTGGCTTGTCTGGTAATAAGTCTACGCTCAATAAATATGTATTTATCTATCCATCTATCTCCCATAAATAAAACAACATATTTTCATTCCTGTCCCAGACATTTGTAATGGTCTGGATGTGCAATTTAATGTATGTGAATAAATCTCACCTTTAAAAAATATTACTTGTAAAAGTTCTATTGTACACATTATTCTTTGTTCTCATATCTTTGTATTTGCTTTTCCAATTAACTTGCATTCAGCCTGCACCCAAGCATATAATGATAGATGAATTTGTCTGTTCTTCATTCTGCTACTAGTATGGGTTTATAGTTGATACTGGTCAGTATCTTAACAAATGTAAAATACCTTTCTTTTTAGATTGATGTGGATCCGTCTACTACTCTGAATGCTGTCTGCATGTTTGCCAGCATGATTTTTATTTAAATATTGTGTATAACGGTACCGTGTTCTGCCTCACCCATGCGAAATAACATCATATTTATGCTCTGATGTGGCAGTAAGGACATTTAAAACTTGAAGCATAAACAAACCACTCAAGTTGTATTTCAATATCCAAATTCAGTTCTTGATCAATTATTTGAAATAGAGGATTATAATTAGATGCCCGTTGTCTATTTTGGTAGACTACTGTGATGTTAACCATTAGTCAAATGATAATTTATAAATCAAACAACTTGCATAAAGTTCCCATACATCTCATCCTGGGGTCAGTACTTGATTTAAGCATATGTATGTGTGCACGCAAAAAGATGTGTATAGGCATGTCAGACGTTCCTCACACTCCAACATGCAGGTAGAGTACAGTTTTCAAATCATCTAATTAGTTTCAGAAGGCTATTGATCATTCAATAGAATTCACCTCAATAAACGTGCCACTCAATCAACTCTTTTAGACCTGTAAGATGCAAATTCAATTTCAGATTCCAAAGTTGATCAAATGTGTTTCTAAAGATAGCATCAATATATTGGTGGGGTCTTGTTTTAACCACCTCCAAGATACTCAATTCTAGATCATCTGCAGTGTGTGATTGTTCTATATAATGATTC